>NC_092415.1:39143930-40422680 GCF_040894005.1 Engystomops pustulosus | reverse complement strand
TGACAGTGGGCAGGGTACAGCAGATTTTATGCATCTTAGATTGTTACAATGAACCCCCAAAAATAACAACAATCCTCAAAATAAATGTGATCAACTCCATAGTCAGTGACAAGAGGACCTATAACAACCTGTAAATATAGGCGCCCATACATAAAACATGAGACTGCATCTGCAGAAGACACCTGTTCATAATAATGTTATAGGTATGTATTATTACATGATAGCTCCTGTTTACGACAGATTACATCTCCTTTGGTAGTTTGGAATAAGACATGTTAGTCTACATTCACATCTGCATTAGAATCTCCTTTTACAGTCTTCATAAAAGATTCTTTCATATTTGCTAGAAAAAAAAGCATTTTTTAAGTAAGTCGATGGACACGGTTGGTATATATATATCTTTGCCATTTTCAGCCCAATGGCATTTGTTATTCATGCAAGACAGTGGGTCCGTGGATGCAAATTAGTCGGATTTTTGGCGTTTTCGGGATTTGCGCTGCTGTGACAGGTGTTTAACTGGAGATTGTGCCGGACGCGATAGGTTTGTGACACTGCTGCGCTGGCTTTCATGCAACAGAAATGGGGGGGAGGTGCCGTCAGCCGATCCGACTGATTCAGACTGAGCGTGGGATTTAACTTTCAAATTGTGTCGCAAGATCAAGCACCAGGAAGAAGAAGGTGCACTCCATCGGACCTGATCGGGAAAGTGACACATGCAGGATACTGGGCGCAGGATATTAGTGAATCGCGGCAGAGTCTGGTCGGACAATGCACTTTCGGGGATCGCTTCAGGACGGGTAAGTAAATGTGCGCCAGTGTCTCTTTAAGTTCATACTCATGAGTTACGCTTTAAGGGAATGTTCACACATCCAATTTTGGATTTGTGGTCAAAAAAACTCTGAAGCCTTATTTTTTGCTGCAGTTTACAGTTCACACACTGACTCCCAGCCGGGAATACTAACATGGAAACTGCAGAAATTATTGACATGTCACCAGTTAAACTGTTACAGTGGCCTCCCCAATCTTTGGGTTTCTGTCAAGGCACAGTCTCTGGTCTGTCTGCAGAGATAGACTCTAGGTTATAGCCGAACATCAAGATGGCTGCGAGAAGAACACTTTTAATAAGTGGATTACTGAGAACTTGTCATCACTTCTAAATTGCCTGCTACCATTCCTCTCATCAGACAAATGCCTGACACTGTCAGTGATGAATGGACAATGTCAGTTTGTGCGCGGCCACCATATTGTCAATTTATTCATTCAAACTTCAAGGAGAAATTAGAGAAAAACTACACACAATGTAGAATGTAGGATGCTCCATTATTGTTGTTTCATGGGGGTTTATGAATATTTATGAGGCGGCAGGTCCTCTTCTACAATTAAAGGGAACCTGACGGCAGAATTTGACCTAGTAAGCTACCAGTGCGGATTAAGACTGCCATGGGCCCTGGGCTGTATGAGTAGTATAGCCATTACAAGTCTGGAATTCACATCCTACATATGGTACTAGAGTCAAGCTTTTTGGAGAATGGAGGATGCATCCTTCCTGTATTCACATTTCTTGCATCCAAAAAAATCTACTTTGAAGTGAGATGTTAATTGGTTATTTAAATCCAAAGAGCTGGAGAGTTCAGTACAGAAGTCAAGCTCTCCCCACCTCATAACACCCCCTATGTTGCGATTGACATGCATGGACATCATAACTGTAGTGTGGTACATTATGTCAATCACAACAGAGAGGGTGTTTTAAGGTGGGAGAGCTTCACTTAAGTTCTAAACTATCCATCTCTGTGAATTTATACAACCAATTTACATTTCTCTTCAAAGTTGAGTTTTTAGAAGATGCCACCACACTGGGCCATGAAATGGCAGATGTTTAGATCAATTTCTGCTGACAGGTTATCTTTAAGTCCTGGAAACAAGGTATTTAAATAGAACCTAATAAACCACTACCAGTATGTTCTCAAGCATTCGAACACCTTCCAGATCATATTTGGCCCAGGGTGGTGGCATCATTCTCGAAAATACACTTTGAAGTGAGTGTAAATTTGTTGTATAAAGTCAAGAAGGCGGAGAGTTTAACACTGATGTCAGGCTTTCCCTGTCTCAGAAAGCCCTTTCACTGCAATTAATGGTTCTGCAACAACATACATTACTAACCAGATCTCCTGAAGTCCAGCACATGATGTAAATCATGGGAGGAGGAGTTCAGAGGTAGGGAGAGCTTGACTTCACTGTTAAACTCTCCTCCTCCTTGTCTTTATACTACCAATTTACATTTCATTTCAAAGTTGTTTTTCTGGTTGATGGAGCCATGCTGAGCCATGAAATAAACATGATCTGTAAGGTGTAAAGCTGCTAGACAACATACTGGTAGTAGTTTATTAGGCCAATTTCTGATGACAGGTTCCCTTTAAAGGAAATCTACCATCAGTTTGACTATCAGAATTTACATGCTCATCTTCTCAAGTAGGTCCCGGAAGTGTTCTTATTTTGTTCATGAATGACACAATATTCAAGAAAAAGAGGTTTTTAAAAACCAGCGGCACCCAGGCTTGCATCACCGACCGCCACTTGCATGGCTGTATTTTCATTTATACACATTAAGGTAGTATAGTAGTAGACTGTGCTATAAAAAGAACATAGTTATTAACTAAGTTTTATTAATTATAAAATCTGCAAAAATTTCAAATTCAATGGGGCTTATTTACTAAGGGTCCGCAGATCGCACTTTCATCGGATTTTCGCAATTTTCGGGATTTGCACCGCTGTGGCAGGGATTTAGAAGGGGATTGTGTCGAGTGCAATTGGATTTTGGTGCAGCGGCGCCGGCTTTCATGCGACAGAAATCAGGGGCCGGGCCGTCGGACGATCCGACTGATTCGGACTGAGCGTGAAATTTAACATTTAAATAGTGTCACATCCAATGCACTTACATGCACCAGGAACGGTGAACTCCGGCAGACCTGAGTGGGGAAGCGACACATGCAGGATATCTGGCGCACCTTCTTCATGAATCGAGGCAGATGTGCATTCCGATCGGACAATACACTTTCGGAGATCACAACAGGACAGTTAAGTAAATGTGCCCCAATATATTTGGCCCATTTGTTGTTACATTGGCATTAAGATATGCTTAAGGCAACATTCAGACAAACATGTGGGCACACATCAGCGCACGTGAGAGGAGGAGGGGGTGAGCGCTGCTTGCCCCCACCCCTCTCCATAGAGGAACACGGCGCCATATTATGGGGAAAGAGAAGACATGTCTGGGTACTGAATGGTACACTGCCACACATGTGCTAAACCATACCGCTCCGTGCGACCATTGCCGGCCTATGGGGGACGTATATACGACGGCCGTATATACGCCCCCCAACGATTCGTCTCAATGTAGTTATACTTATACCACCTGAACATCTTTACCATATTTTTTTTTATAACTGTATATATGAAATGACTCTTACTTGAAATTTTATAAAACTCACCAAGGTTAGTTTTGCAGCCACATGTCTTTCCCAGCCAAGCTAAGCAAAGTGCTAGAGATGGGTGCATAGGAGTGGAGATCCACGGATGTGCACCAATTCCTGCTGTGTTTCTAAATAAAATAGCTTTACATCCACCAGAGTGTACATATTCACTCATTGCAAGAAGCAGCGCCTCCAAGAGCGGGACAGTACTTTGAGTACCTCGTGGATCTTCGCGTCTTTCCCAGCCAGGCAATTCTTAGCATTGCATTAAGGCAAATCAAACAGTGCCTGTGCTAGCATGCTACTTACATGGATTTCACAATCAGCTGTTGATCATATTCCTGTCACAGTGCATCATCCAGATCTAGAATATACCAAGCAGATGTGACGTGTTAGTGCATCTCATTGACGGCAGCCGTCACATGTAATGTCAACTTGTCACATGCACACTACGATTTATGGAAAAGTACTAGTTGTTATACAGTATTACGTCAATTGGTTCAGTGTCCCAAAACAATATGGGATTTTAGCCAAGGTATTGGCTATGGTAATAGCAGCCATTGTGATTGTTATGTGATCCAGGTGGATGGAACCTTATACGGATACACATGGTTATGGCACATTCGAATGCAGATAACTGATTTTACTCCTATTGATACTTAAAGCATAAGTAAACCTTTGAAGATACTTTTATAGTACAGTTAAAATAGTCAATATTCTGCATTTGGTAAAGAAGCTTCTCTGTGCCATTTTTGCTCTTTCTTTCTCCTGTAGTGAGTAGTGTATCTGAAGTCCTGTATATGGCATGGAGATAGAAAGGCTAAAGGTGATCTCTTTCCATACCTAGAGAATATTTCCCTTGATAATTCACCTCTTTGAGGAAATAAGACTATCCAGGGGCTGAGAGTTGAGTCATTAGACACTTTCGCAGGTCCTTTATCTCTCAGCTGTCAGTGGATACAGGATAGAAAATTGATTTACACAAACTGCTTAAATTAGGAAGAAAGGCAGAGGAAAAAGGTGGACACAGGAACATATTTCTTTAATAAAGTATATAACTATGTAAAGTATATATATATAAAGTTTATTATTATAATCTGCACGGCTGATTTGTAAAGCTTTTCTTAAAAGCTTCTTGGCACGTTAAGTAGAGTATTGACTATATATGATAATTAGATCCCTTTACCCATACTGATAATTCAGGAATAGCTGGAATATGTTGAATGACAATTTTAACCAAAGCTTAATTTTGCAATTCTCTCTTTTTTCCTAGAGCATCTCATTTCTATCCAGATGCAAACCCAATGTTGTGACCTTTATACATGCACTAGATCAGTTTTGTTAAAAAAAATTATTTTGATTTATAAGTCAATAATTGTACATAAGCCCTTGACAAAAGATAACTATTTTCAACTTATAGTCATTCGTCATCTAAATGCATTAACAAGCATTTTATAGCTAATGTATGATATTATAGAGAACACATTGGGGCAAATTTACTTACCCGGCCCATTCGCGATCCAGCGGCGCGTTCTCTGCTCTGGATTCGGGTCCGGCCGGGATTCATGAAGGCAGTTCCTCCGCCGTCCACCAGGTGGCGCTGCTGCGCTGAAAATCATCTCCACGCGCCGGAATGCACCACCTCGGACCAGGTGAAGGTAAGCGGTCACCAAGCGACACTTTTTCGGTTTTTAAATGCGGCGGTTTTTCTGAATACGTCGGGTTTTCGTTCGGCCACGCCCCCCGATTTCCGTCGCGCGCATGCCGGCGCCGATGCGCCACAATCCGATCGCGTGCGACACAATCCCGGGGCAATTCAGGTACAATCGGCGCAAATCGGAAATATTCGGGTAACACGTCGGGAAAACGCGATTCGGGCCCTTAGTAAATGACCCCCATTGTCTTATTGTGAATAGCCCTTTATTTTCTTTGAATAGTCATCAGAGAATCTTGAAGATGCCAGGTTTTAGCGGAGATCTTGTTCCACCTGAACCCATAAAACCGGAGCATGATGACAGAGCTACTTGTTAGTATTGTAGCATTATGGGTTCCTGAACAAAAATTTCTGTTAAAATGTACTGTATATACTCAAGTATAAGCTGACCCGAGGCCCCTAATTTTAACACGAAGGTGAGCTTATACGTGAGTATATACGGTAATTTATATTGAGCACTGTGTTGAAGAATTTTCGGAACTCTCATAAATCTGAATGGAGCGGCAGAACTCATACTGGACTTGCTGCTTCATTAAATTCGAGCATACGGGATCCACATCCTCGTGAACTGTGGGGGTCACAGGAATAGGACCCCCAACAATCAGATTGTTATAGAGAAGAGTAATCAATCATAACAAATTTAAGAAAATTATCACAGTCACGGTGCCTGGATCTATAAGTAAGTGCCTCTGGTTTATCATGATGGATTCCGATGGTAGATTTCCTTTAATGCTAAAATATCTCTGCTTCCTCAATTCTATCTAAGTCCGGCCAGGTGTTTCAAACGTTGGAGTTTCGTGTTATGTTGCTATTAAATGTACAACCAGTTCTGTCTTGCTTTGGTCCGTGGATTCCTAAAAGGTGGAGATTTGTGACTGACTGTAAGGACATTTAGCAGGTGGAGAAGATAATGTGGCAGGTATCCTAAGATGATCTTACAACCCTGGAGCCTCCCACAAAGCTGGAAACTTCATTGAGCGTAAGCAGGGCAGGGACTGCTTTCTCAATGCTTGCAGTTACGTCTGAATCCATAATTTCATTCATAAGACGCAATGGGCCCCAGTTACACACAGATGCACAAGATTTATGTAGCTGCTGTTTAGACATAAATGCTTCTCTGTGTGTCATGGGCAGGCAAATTACTAAATGGATTACTATTTCAAGCTAAATTATACCATGTGTTGTAAGACTGTAAGAAAACCTAAAGATGTCATATGATATGTCAGAAACTTTAAAGGAAGCCTATCACCAGATTTTACCCCACTAAAACTAGCAGCCCCTCAGGTGGGTATGGAAAATGCTTTCTAGCATTCCCTCTTTTATGTAAAGTCTTCTGTTTACCTATAAAAAGGAAATACCCTAAACAGTATATGCAAATGAGCTGACAGGAGTCCTTTTAGAGGTTGTAAGAAGAGCGGTATTTCTGATGGCTTAAGCCAGTGGTGGCGAACCTATGGCACTGGTGCCAGAGGCGGCACTCGGAGCCCTTTTTGTGGGCACCCAGGCCATCACCCCAGCATGAAGTTCACCAGACAGGACTCAAAGAATCTTCCTACAGAATCTTCCTACAATGATAGAAGAATTTGCCCTCCTCCTTTCAACTGCGTTGGTGTCTTTAGGAGGCTGAACTACTGAAAGTTGTCAAAGAGTAAGGAGAAATAAATTACTACTTAAATTGCTGTGCTGGCACTTTGCAATAAATAAGTGGCTTTTGGTTGAAGTTTGGGCACTCAGGCTCTAAAAGGTTCGCCATCACTGGCTTAAGCTATATAGTACAAAGAACCATAGCTATTGTATCGGATTAAAGGAAATCAACCACAAGGATTTTGGGGTTTTAACCTAAGCATACGTACACACTGGTGCTGAATCGATCTGATCTTCATTCAGCTTTTCATGGCTTATTTTTAGTGAAAAAAGCCTTGTAAATTATGCAAAATATTCAGTCCTCCCTTTGGCTCTTATACCTGCATCCTCCCTCTCCTCCCCTGCCAGACCGCACAATAAGGGGCTTCTGTGACAGCTATTAACAGCTAAGTGAATAATGGATCCTTTCAGGGGGCACACACATGTAAGCATGCTTGGGTTAAAACCAACAAATCCATGTGATCCATTTTCTTTAAAATAATAATCTCATCTTAATAATCACAATCACAGATGGATTGTGGTTCTGTGAGCTACAGAACTGGAGATGTAGACAGTTAAATACATATCTGGAAATGCAATCGGCAGATCCAGTGTCCACTTATTTTTTTAACTCCTGATATCTCCAGTTTTGCAACTCACAGAACTACAAGTCTTATATGAATTGAAAGATAGATAACAATCATATTTTTAGTATCTTTGTAGAAGTCATAGGGCTGCCCCTTAGTAGCCAGCAGTCACAGGGATGCCCCCCAGTAGCCAAGCAGTCATGGGGATGCCCCACAGAGTATCCAGCAGTCAAAGGGATGCCTCGCAGAGTAGCCAGCAGTCACAGGGATGCCCGACAGAGTAGCCAGCAAAGGGATGCCCCACAGTGTAGTCAGCAGTCACAGGGATGCCCCACAGAGTTGCCAGCAGTCACAGGAATGCCCACCAGAGTAGTCAGAAGTCACAGGGATGCCCCACAGAGTAGCCAGCAGTCACAGGGATGCCCGACAGAGTAGCCAGCAGTCACAGGGATGCCTGACAGAGTAGCCAGCAGTCACAGGGATGCCTGGCAGAGTAGCCAGCAGTCACAGGGATGCCTGGCAGAGTAGCCAGCAGTCACAGGGATGCCCCACAAAGTATCCAGCAGTCAAAGGGATGCCTCGCAGAGTAGCCAGCAGTCACAGGGATGCCCCACAGAGTTGCCAGCAGTCACAGGAATGCCCAACAGAGTAGTCAGAAATCACAGGGATGCCCGACAGAGTAGCAAGCAGTCACAAGGATGCCCCACAGAGTATCCAGCAGTCAAAGGGATGCCTCGCAGAGTAGCCAGCAGTCACAGGGATGCCCAACAGTGTGGCCAGCAAAGGGATGCCCCACAGAGTTGCCAGCAGTCACAGGGATGCCCCACAGAGTTGCCAGCAGTCACAGGAATGTCCAACAGAGTAGTCAGAAATCACAGGGATGCCCCACAGAGTAGCCAGCAGTCACCGGAATGCCCAACAGAGTAGTCAGAAGTCACAGAGTAGTCAGCAGTCACAGGGATGCCCGACAGAGTAGCCAGCAGTCACAGGCATGCCTGACAGAGTAGCCAGCAGTCACAGGGATGCCCAGCAGAGTAGCCAGCAGTCACAGGGATGCCCCATAGTGTAGTCAGCAGTCACAAGGATGCCCCACAGTGTAGCCAGCAATCACAGGGATGCCAGAAAGAGTAGCCAGCAGTCACATGGATGCCTGACAGAGTCGCCAGTAGTCACAGGGATGCCCGGCAGAGTAGCCAGCAGTCACAGGGATGCCCCACAGTGTAGTCAGCTGTCTCAGGGATGCCCCCAAGGAGTAACCAGCAGTCAAACGGATGCCCCACATCCGCTCGCCTGTGAAAGGATGCGGGCAATACGTGCTGCCGTTGTCTGGGAGATGACTGGTATAACTGTACAACCCCATTTTTCCAATCAAATGTACAAGCGTCTTAAAGAACCACGTACATTAAATTATTCAATTACAGGGAGGTAAGGTCTTGGTCCCTAAGACTATTCGAAAACATATTTCCAATGGTCTTTGGCGACCACCAAAGGGGTTGTGATGCAGAGATTAAGAACTGCTACTTTAGATGGTTTTTGGACTTATGAGTGGTCTGCCTACGTGCACTTGTCCTGCATGCACTTGAGTAATCAGTAAAGTTTTATGCATTGGTAAGGATCACCAGCCTTGGCCACAGACTTTGTACTGCTTTGCCAGAAGTTACCCCATCCCAGTATACATCAGAGAGGATAATACACTTCTGCCAGACCCCTCCGGCTTGTCTAAAGTGAGAGTCAAAATCCATGCCAGCCTTTTTCTTCCATTGATCTATTGACCTTTTAGATGGTTGGCCTACTTAGATAAAATATGCTCTGTACATGAATAGCTTGTGAAGCACATTTTGTAATAATAATTTTTTTCTTAACTTGCATCAAGTTTCTTTAACATTTCTCTACTTTTCACACCTACGGCTTCTTGAAAAATAAGCTAAATTCTTGCTTAAAGCCAAAAGGAACCCCACGTATTTTTCGGCTTATGAGACAATTCTCTCTGAATATTTGAGGTACTGGCTGTATTATGGGGCAGAGTGAATAACTGTGTTAGGGGGCACTGTTTAAGTCAAATATTATGACACTGTGGCAGTACATTATAGGGGCACAGTGTCTGCATTATGGGGCAGTGTGGCTAATGGCGGATCCTCATATAGTCGGTATGGGCAGAAGACTGTCTGTATTGTGGGGCACTATGTCTGTACTATGGGGCACTGTGTCTGTATTATGGGGCACTGTGTCTGTATTATGGGGCACTGTTTCTGTACTATGGGGCATTGGGTCTGTATTGTGGGGCACTGTGTCTGAATAATGGCACTGGTTCTATATTATGGGGCACTGTGTCTGTACTATGGGGTACTGTATCTGTATTGTGGGGCACTGTGTACTGTATTATGGGGCACTGGGTCTGTACTATGGGGCACCGGGTCTGTACTATGGGGTATTGTGTCAGTATTGTGGGGCACTGTGTCTGTATTATGGGGCACCGGGTCTGTATTATGGGGCACAGTGTCTGTACTATGGGGCACAGTGTCTGTATTGTGGGGCACTGGGTCTGTACTATGGGGCACTGGGTCTGTATTGTGGAGCACTGGGTCTGTATTGTGGAGCACTGGGTCTGTATTGTGGGTCACTGTGTTTGTACTGTCGGCCACTGTGTCTGTACTGTGGGGCACTGTTTCTGTACTATGGTGCACTGGGTCTGCATTGTGGGGCACTGGGTATGTACTGTGGGGCACTGTGATTGTATTGTGGGGCATCATATATATAGAGAAAAGATAACTTGCCACTCTGTATTGTGGTCTGTATTGTGGGGCACCGGGTGTGTACCATGGGGCATAGGTTCTGTATTATGGGGTACTGGGTCTGTATTGTGGGGCACTAGGTCTGTAACATGGAGCATAGGTTCTATATTGTGGGGTTCTGTGAGATACAGTGTCTGTACCATGGGATACTGTGTCTGTACCATGGGGTACTGTGTCTGTACCATGGGATACTGTGTCTGTACCATGGGGTACTGTGTCTGTATTATGGGACATAGGGTCTGTATTGTGGGGTTCTGTGGGATACTGTGTCTGTACCATGGGGTACTGTGTCTGTATTATGGGGCATAGGGTCTGTATTGTGGGGTTCTGTGGGATACTGTGTCTGTACCATGGGGTACTGTGTCTGTATTATGGGACATAGGGTCTGTATTGTGGGGTTCTGTGGGATACTGTGTCTGTACCATGGGGTACTGTGTCTGTATTATGGGGCATAGGGTCTGTATTGTGGGGTTCTGTGGGATACTGTGTCTGTACCATGGGGTACTTAGTCTGTGCTGTGCGGCACCGGTTCCTGGATTATGATGGGTAACTATCCCAGCAGCAGGTTGTGGAGCAGGCCGGGCAGTGAGCAGTTAATGGTTGCCCCCGCCCTCCCCGTGCTTGGCCCCGCCTTCCCGTGTGCTGTGCGGGGTGTTGGGGGCGGGGTTACCTCTGGCCGGTGCCCGGGTATATATGGCGCAGCCGGGACACAACATGCAGTGCAGGGGCCGCCGCTCTCCCGTATACGTGCTGTACAGCGGAGGAGAAGCAGTGCTGTGTGTGTGCCCCGGGACGTGAGTTATACAAGTTTCCGTGCGATCCCCGGGACATGGACAGGACGAGGTGTCCCGGCAGCCGCCAGTGACCCCGCACGTCGTAGGAAGTGACCGCACAGCGCGCCCCCGCAGCCCCGCACTGGAGACGCAGCGCAGCCGCAGCAGTATGAACATAGTTGTGGAGTTGTTCGTGGTGACTTTTAAGGTCCTGTGGGCCTTCGTGCTGGCGGCGGCCCGGTGGCTGGTGCGCCCCAAGGAGAAGAGTGTGTCCGGGCAGGTGTGCCTCATCACCGGGGCAGGCAGCGGCCTGGGGCGCCTCTTTGCCCTGGAGTTTGCCCGGCGCCGCGCGCAGCTGGTGCTCTGGGACATAAACACACAGAGCAACGAGGAGACGGCGGGCATGGTGCGGCATATCTACCGGGAGCTGGAGGAGCAGGACAAGCTGCGGGGTGAGTGCTGCACCCTATGGGGTCACTTACCGGGGCTGGAGATGTTCTCTTTATGCTTTTTGGGGCACTTTGCACAGAGTGGGTGATTATTATTAGAAACTTGGGACAGTTGCTCCGCGGTTGGTTTATGGTGTTCAGTGGACATATGTAGGTTGTGTCTTACAATGGGATTGTTACTATTGTATTGTACGTTTTGTAGTTCTATGGGCGTTAAAGACCCCCATAAAATTACATTGATAAGTCATCTACCGAAGATGGTCCATATGTCTAGCCATAAGGTGCTGCACTCGGTACCATAGGATGTTATCTATGGATCCAGTCATTCCATGGGGAAACGGATTGTGGGGATGGGAATTCCTATAATCGGTCACATAATATCTGTATGTTATGGGATGTTGGTGCTTATCCTTGGCTTTATAATTGGGCTATTACAGTCGTATAACAATGGCTGACTACGCATTTCTATACCTTTTTGACCCAAAACCGTGTCCGTTCATGTGTCGGAAGATTCTCCACTTATTTTACATGTCTGTGTAAGAATGGACTTTAAACCTGTGACACTACAGCTCTCAGCATTCCCTGGTAGGACGCATTGGGAGTTGTAGTTTTGTGGACTAGCTATTCCGAGTAGTATGGAGTGTGTTAAAATCTGCTACATGAAAAATCCGGCCCCGTTCCCATATCCTCAGAACAGATTTGCCCTAGAGCTTGTGAGATGTTTGGCCGTGTATTGTCTAATTATGATCAAAGTGCAGGCTGGGTTTGCGTTGGACGCACTCCCACCGCCTCTTGCATAAGCGAGCGCTCGCTACATCTGCTCCGAGTAGAAGGTTACGGCTGCCTGCACTGACGTAAGAGAAATGAATGGTCCTGTGTCAGAGTAAATGGTGTAGTATCAGATCAGGAATGTTGCTTCATATTATTCAATGCCCTCTTATATATTATTTATTTTCCTGCTCTTTCTTGTCTTGTTCTGAACAGCTGGGAACCCGCCGGAGGAAGAGGTGCTGCCCAGCTCCAATCTGCAGGTGTATACGTACACGTGTGATGTAGGCAAGCGAGAGAGCGTCTACACCACCGCCGAGAAGGTGCGCCGGGAGGTTGGAGACGTCTATCTCCTCCTCAATAACGCCGGCGTTGTATCGGGACACCACCTCCTGGAGTGCCCGGATGAGCTCATTGAAAGGACTATGATGGTGAATTGCCACGCACACTTTTGGGTAAGACTTGGCGCAGGCTCCAAACTTTATGTATTGTTTTGTATGTACTGTGTTTAAGATTCTTTTTCTATCCACACAAAGTTGTCACCCGAGTTCTCTGGATACAAAGCAGTAGCAGTTCTAAGGGGGTCCAACTATAGGTACACTATGCATCTAAAAATTGGACGATGATGGATGCAACCATAAAGTGTGTTGGGTTTTTTTTTTTTACCTAAATAATTTTCTTGTTGTGGCTGGGACCAAATATGATCCGTCTATCCGTCTAAAAAGACAATCCATTCATAATAAGGAAATTCTTGAGACGTGCTAAACCATTGGAGGTTGTGGTTGTATCCGTGGACAGTCCCCACCAGGATGTTATGAGAAAATATGGTTATGTTCTCATTACAGAACTTATTTAGAGGGGTTGTTCATCAGTGGTGGGACTTCTGCAAGAACAGGGGTCTGTGCCCCTGGATGAGGTATTGATGGAGCAGCAGTGCGGATGTCGCTATTGCCGATCCATAGATTTGAGTTGCCACAGGATTGTGGTGATCCCACCTATCCTATGCTTTTCTTGCTCTATTCCTAGTGTAGGTAACAAAACTCGAGAGCATATTTAGGGACTTTGTTCTGTCATTTACAAAAATGGAAAGTATTCAATTGTATTGAGATGCCATGTTTCAGGATGTGTACCTTTTAGTTATTGAAGAAATATAGAGTGCACAATATTGGGTATTCTCTTTAAATTACGGTGCAGTTTGCTCCAATCTATGCACTAGGGGCAAATGTCCAGTCCAGGAGTCGACACTTTAGGTGGTTATCAGACTCTACAACTCTGCTTCCAGTATGGGATATGGTCCACATAATAGAAGTGCTTGTGCAAACACTGGATCCCAATGGTAGACACCTCCCTGTCTCTTCTAAAGTTCTTCAGTTTCATGATTTCTGAGGCTTTGGGATGATTCTTATTCCTGTATAATATCTAACCTCTCAAGCAACCCCATTGTCTGTCTAGTGTAGATAATGCTGTTAGATTGTATCTGGGTTGGGGGACAAGTCAATATGGACTATTAACTCATGGAATTGTCCAACCAAACACACCAATACTATTACATATTCCCTATTAGTAAAGAATAACTTATCCTTAAAAATTCATTATAATCTGAATAAACTGAATGTTGGATTCTAGAACACGCAACATGGACATGTGCCATTGAAAATGCGGACCAATCTGAGCTAAGCCTATTGTAGCAGGTTATAGAGCAGGAGTAAGTGAGGGAATTGTACAATCTGTATGTTATAGAGCAGGGGGAGCTATATTTATATTTTAATTAATGCCATAAAATCTCCGATGTTCCACGTAATGTGTGTATTTTTTTGTTTGGTTCCGACCCGTGTTAAGTCAGGGCATGTAGGGGCAGCTTAATTTCCCTGTGCGCATTGGCCAATTGGGTCTCAACGCCTTCCATTAGGAGAGCTTCAATGCTCAACTTTTTTCGAAACTGATAGTGTTGTCTTTGCACTGCCCAAGCCACCACAACTCTTTCCCCTCTTTCACCACATATCTCTTTCCCCTGAAGGACCCCTCAGGTCCATACTACTGAGAACTTAATGAGTCAGAACTGCTCCTTCTACAACAATCTGTGTCTTTAGGTTAGGGCTTGATGAATCTGGGCCTACTACAGCAACACTTGTCACAGTTCAGCAAATTTGAGTCTTTTTATGAAGTAAATACTTTGCCTCTTTATTTTCATTTGAATATCTGCCATGTTTCTTTCAACTGAAAGTTGTTCTGCCCTTAGTGATCACTGCAAACCACATGTTTCCTAAACACTGGCCTGTTTGGGGTTTCATACACCCATATGAGAGGAAATTGACATAAATTTGTGAAATATAATGAACATGCTCCACTGGGCAAAGAACAGATGTCTCCAAGCATCTCTTGATATCATCTAGCACATCCAGTGACAAGAGCCATCTGTAGAATGGAGGCGGCCAATTTCGGTGGTAACTAGTTTTTTTCGTATTGCTAAATGTTTCCCACCCCCGGCAGCTGTGAGCAGTATGGTATAAACTTGTTCACAACTACTGTGAGATGGAAAATGCTTGGATCACATGGTGCAGATGCTGGTGGTGAGCTATGTTCTCACAGGGATGATGGGCAAGTCAACATTGTACAACTTGGACAATGTCTCATGTACAGGCACTGAGCAAAAAAATATTCAGTGTCGCGTACTGGATTGGGATATATTCAATGTAAAAAATTTTTTATATATTATTATTTTTTTTTTTTTTTTCCTGTATCCTCACGCGATTCCCTCCAGTTTTTAAGTACCACACCACTTCCAGCATAAAGTGTTTTTTTTTTTTTTTTTTTTTTTTTTTAATAGCATGACTTGTCATCACAAATCTGATTTGCTTTCTGTCTACTCAATCTCAATTATAGGACATACCAAAAATGTGTGAGATCTGTTAACCCCCCTTCCCCGAACTCCCGATGATTTGAGAGAGTTGTACATAGATGGCTGACTCTCCATTCTGGGGGCCCCTATTGTCTGAGCAGATCAGAGGTGGAACCTATATTATAGTTGCAGTCTGTAGGGCATATTATGCAGTAGAAAATACTGCATAAAATTTAGAAAAACTTGTCCAACATCACTACCTACCTTTTGTCGTCCATATGCATTAGATGTCTCCCCTACTAGTAGTAAGCCAAGTTCAGCTGCCATTAATCTATATGGACAACCTGCCCTGCCAATATGTTGCGTAGGAGTTTGTAGGTAAGGGTGATGCCAGACATGGCGGTTTTTGGTCCGTTTTTAAGCATGCGTTTTAATGCTTTGAACCCTTCAAAGCAGCCAAACGGACGAACGGTATATGGATGCATTTTTAAAAACTGAATTGAAAATGCATGCTCAAAAACGGACCAAAACCGCCATGTTGGCGTTTTTCACGCGCGAGTTCTGCGCGTGCATTTGACGCGCAGAACTTGCATTGCACTCTGTCCCATTGTATTCAATGGGTCTTTCTTCATTAGCGTTGGTTTTAACGCGCGTGCTTGCGTTCGTTTTCACGCGCGTCAAAATCGCAGCATGCTCTATTTTTGCGTGTCACGCGCGTTTTTCACGCCCCATTCAAGTCTATGGAGATGCATCAAGAACGCATTGCACTCGCAATCATTGCAAGTGTAATGCGAGTGCAATGCGTTTTAAACGTAAGGGTTGCTAGGTGACCAGAATAACATTATTTCCCCTGCTCGCGATCGAGCATTTAATTAAAAAAACACAATGAAGAACAGTGAAGAATAGAATAAAAACATTGAACACAGGATCATTTAAGAGAAAAACACAGTGCAGAATAGATTACAGATGTTCGGCACATCTGCTTACTTGTCGGGAGATGCGCACGGAACGGTGCGCCCAAAATAGCATGTGAAGAACAATATATATGTGTGAAGAACACATTGCAGATGTATTTAAACATCTGCAATGTGTTCTTCACACACATATATATTGTTCTTCACATGCTATTTTGTTCGCGCCGTTCCGCGCGTATCTCCCGACAAGTAAGCAGATGTGCCGAACATCTGTAATCTATTCTGCACTGTGTTTTTCTCTTAAATGATCCTGTGGTCACTGTGTTCACTGGTTTTATTCTATTCTTCACTGTTCTTCACATCTGCTAAATTGTCGGGGGATAATATACGCGCGGAACAGTGAAGAATAGATCGCAAATTATCAGAAGACATTATTTTTCAATTAAATAACACATTTTAATCCCAAACCATGGTCCCTTTGAAAAATGCTCGAGTCTCCCATTGAATCGCGCGTGAAAAATGCGTCGAAAACGCAAAAAAACGCTAACAACACGCGCATGAAAAACGCAAAAACGCTAATTACTCCAAGGAAAAAATGGAACAAAAACGCAGCCAAAAACGTCAGTTTTTCACGCATTGCACCCTGACGTGAAACGCAACGCTAGTGTGGAAGAGGCCTTAGGCTTGGCTATGACTCCTGCAAAATCACAACCTGATTGGATGCCACAGATGGGTTTGCCATGTGATGTGAGTATCCCAATTTTAATTTTGGCCAGTGGAGGAAAAAAATTCCTTGTTGGCCGGGGGTTTATTTGACAGACACGAGAATTGAATGATCTTTTCTAGTAATCGCGTGACCGCAGCGTATAATCGTAAAACCACTCTACATTTTTATTGCCCTGTACAAATCCTCGTTCTGTCATAAATTGGACATGCTGGATATAATGGCAATCTGCACACTTCTGGATCTTCTAAATACTTCTTGTATGTTGTCATAGATTTCTGCTTGTTTGCAATATCTTGGCCCCGCAGTAGCTATCTTAGTCACTATTTGGCATTATAACAACACTTGTAGTGAAAGTTTCCTTTTGGACTGAATTGACTGAGTTATTCCCTTTCTCCTCACGCCAGCGCAGTCTGTTTTTAGTCATAAGTATCAAAATAGTTGGTGGCCCTCACACTGGGTGTCATCTATATCTGTATGTTGTGGAACAAGGGTTCTTAAATGCTGTGTTAAATGATGGGAACTCTTCAGTGCGTTGGGCAGATTTACTAGCCCAAACCATTCTTGGGCTAGCCCTGGAAACATGCATACATTGAGCGTGAATCGCCACTGTAACCCAAATATGGACTAAAATGTGTGTGGTTGGGTCTCTATGTCAATTGTTTACTAGAGAATTCTTTTAACCTACTATCTAATATGCACGGACACTTTATTTATTTTTTATATGAAAAAAGTGACCGCGGATGTTGCTTTAATTGTTCTGGACATTGGTATATAACCCCATCCAATCCTCTAAAACACAAGGTTATATATTGGTCTATCAGTTTTCACAAAGGCAAAAATAATGGAAGCCTCACTTATATGGTGTAAAAGGGCAGTAATGGAAATCGTCAAAATTATATTGATATAAATAAACATTTTAACAAATCAGGTAGACTTTGTCTGACGAGAATTGGAAACTTTTCCGTGCCTAAAAATGGCCAAATTTGTACCAAATGGTTTTACTCATTCCTAGTCAACATTTTATATTCAGATTAGAACATCTTAATAGAAAAAAGTGTATGATCGTACCAACTCTCAAATATTGTGGAGAAATGGAGAAGGGGACTGATATATAAATTTTTTTTTTTTTTTTTTTTTGCCTCCTATTTCAATATAATCTCTATCCTTTTGACTTTACGTGAGAATGCCCCCTTAATCTCATCCCATTTCTTAGTTCCTTTTCTGAAGGTCTGGTCCATCAGAGGTGGGAGAGTAGTCCACTTCCTTCAGTGATAAACACAGAATTCTCTAAATGGAAATGCTCCTCTGAAGATGCATGAAAGGGTTAAGATGGTGAAGGGTGTGGGGGATGGAAACAATACCCTAGTTAATCTGCCTGTAAAAGTCATTATCCTAAAATGTAATTATGAAACTGCCCCATAGTTCTCAATATGTTATTTCCTTGTTTCCCCATTTGCTTTACTTTTTGCCTAATTTGTCTTGACACCGCAGCTGTGGCCGCCTTTTGTGCAGCTAAACCTTTCCTCTGTTGTGTTTCATGAAAAGCTCGGAGAATTCAGGGGATGGGAAGAAGTGCTGGACTGTTAGAAGTTAATTTGCCATAAACAAGAACGTTGAGAACCAATTACTAAAGCTATGAAGTGACATGTAAACGCTTGTCCGCTTTCACACATTTGTGCCTAATAAGTAATTACTGATTTGTCTGCACTCATAAGAAGTGTAATAAGAGTCTGTACACAATGCAACTACATGGGAGACGGAAATGGGGATTTTTTTTTTTTTTTTTTTTTGCCATGAATGTTTGGGTGACAATATCATAGTCAAGCCTTTCCTACTACATTGGGTACCCTAAATCCTCAGCACTATATTGGGATTTGGGATATATACAACGCGTGTTATGAGTAGGATGCTAGTTACAATTGACGGATTAGACCCTTTGCTTAAAGGGGTTGTACAAAGTAGCTGATCAGTGAGGATTCTGCTGGGCCGGCACCAATCATGAGACCAGACTTTCCACCAGTAATCTGGTGAATGGGGGTCTGGTTCTCCCTTATGGGTTGTATAGAATGTGTCCTGCCACTCCATTCATACTATGGGAGCATCAGAAATGGTCTGTGGGTGCTGGATGTACTTGCCAGTGATTGAGCATGCAACCTGTCAAGTCATTCAACTGTATTGGAGTACTTCCATTCTCCAGACTGCTGGGGGCCCATTCCAGTGAATGTTGGGGAACCAAGTTTTCATGTTATTGCACCCCCCCCCCCCCCCACCTTGCATGCGAAAAAGCCATCAAACACATTTGTCAACATAAAGAATAGGATCAAAGGCAAGTGAGCATGGAGCACAAACCCCTAATATATATATTGGCCTTTGCTCGGTTGATCATTAAACTATGAAGATGTTCTTCATTCTTTGCCGGTTATAACCGTTCCATGCCATGTTCTGGCGACGCTTACTAATCCGTTTTGTTTTGGCAGATGTTTGTCTTTATAACCTTACTTTCTCCTTTGCCTGAATTAGGCATTTAACTGCAGGCCTGGTCCGCCAAAGGAGACGCTCAGAGGACAATCCAATGTTTGACAGCAGTCCATCACGATAAAAATACTTGTCTCCTATATTCTAGGCTTTTATGTTTCCTTGTGGTCTCATCCCTTTTTTGTTTTTGAATTGGCAAGTGTGGTAACAAAGCTGTGTTGGAAGGAAGGACATGGCTCGATCACAGAACTTTGTTAGATCTTAAACAAACACAAGATGGTTCTCAGGAGTTTGTTGATTAAGTTACAATGATTACTCTGTGCTCAGCACTTGGCACCCGCCGACTTAGAAATTACAGCAGATTTGATTTCAGGGGACACAGTGATAATCTTGTTAGTCAGAAATTAAGTATGCTTCAAAGAATGACTTGGAAATCTTTAAAAGTGCAAGAAGATCTGAAAACTACCTGTTTTTCTTGGCCTCGATGGCTTTTATTGAAATGTTCTTCTGACCAGGCCAAGTCTTTTAAAGGGTCCGAAATAAGAAAATAAAGCGCGGGGGGGGAGATTATCTTCTATGTACACAATGTAGCAGGCACTCAGGATTCTTGTCCTGTTTGTACAATGAGCTGAAGAACATCCAAGTGAATTTGCTTAAATTGGCTGCATAGGAAAAGGAGGGGAGATTTTCTATTTCTCTAAAATTGTTCTGTATATGATTTAATAAACGGTCATGGGTTCTGTATGAGATTTATTACACAAATAAGGCAAAATCTAGTTGTTTTGGACCATTTTGAGATTTCCTGCATACAATGGTTCCATTTCTTGGTTGGGGGAAAAGCTGACCTTTTTCCATTAATCCTCCCCACCTTTTTTTTTTTTTTTTTTTTTCCCCCTACCTAGATGCAGAAAATATTATTTTATATATGTTATACCATTCCATAGGCTTCAATTGGGCATACGGCCACAAGAACGTGAGGAGATTGGACAGGCTCTATTTTTATGGCTCACGTATGGTACGGTGACAAATACGGCCATTCAATGTATGACCGTATTGCCCATAGGAATGAATGGTAATGTTTTCTGCCCTTGTGTATATATAGCCGTTTTTCGTACGGTTGTGTGAATGCAGATTGGTAGAGGTAGCAGTTTTTCCTTTCTACTCCTGGGTGGCACTGGAGCTAGGAATTAAGACCCGCTCCTGCAGGTTTTCTTAGCATTGTCCTGCCATAGCGGGTTCCCTGCCAGGAAGTTGGCTTAAGTAGCAGAGAGGCCGGTGCCGTTTTGGCATTTGTCACTTTCCGTGCTACTATTGCATAGATGACAAAAGGTAAACGCCTTGATGACTGTTCTAGTTAATCTACTTTTGGCTGCCTGCAGTGTCTTGGATAACCGTGCACATGCAGTATTGTCCACTCATTGCTGCTTTCTCTCCTGTTACAGACTACAAAGGCGTTCCTTCCCAAAATGATGGAAATGAATCACGGACATATTGTTACAGTTGCCAGCTCCCTTGGTTTGTTCAGCACTGCGGGGGTAGAGGTAAGTTCTACCATTGTAGTTGCTTTGTCTTGTCAGTCATCCCAAAGATGACCCTAGTCATGCCGTAGCAGGACAACATGTATCCAAAGGGGTTTTCGGAAGTCGGACCCGCCGGATAACCTTGCTGTGTGTAATGTATTACAGACAGATGGACTAAGACTTTCTCTTTGTAAAACACAGGACTACTGCGCTAGCAAGTTTGGTGCCGTGGGTTTCCACGAATCTCTCAGCCATGAACTGAAGGCTGCAGACAAAGATGGGATTAAAGCTACTTTGGTCTGTCCATATCTGGTGGACACAGGCATGTTCCGGGGCTGCAGAATCAGGTTAGTAGTGCTCATGAGAAATTCCATGTTCTTGACATTCAGACTTTCGTTTTTAAGAATTTTTTTTTTTTTTTTTTTTTTCTATCACACTCTAAGGCTTCATTTACATGAACGTGCAAGACACTCAGGGGTTTATTTTCTCTGCTAGGGCAGTGGTGGCGGACTGATGGCAGGGGGGCCAGAGGCGGCACTCGGTCTTTTCTGTGGGCCGTCTCCCCATCAAGGAGGTCTCTAGATGAGGTTTTTGGCATCTTGATGCAGTGCTATGTAGCTTAGGTAGTGCCTATTTTTAAAGAGGACCTGCCACCAGTTTTGGGAATATACTTATGACTGCGATGCAGGATGAAGTGCTGAGACAACCAGCTTCATTACCGCATTGCACAGGTGTGGAGAGCTCCATAGCAGGTTAGTATTGATGTTAGTTTTGCTTAGTCCCTAAAAGGTTTGCCATCACTGTTCTAGGATGAGCCTTAAAGACTTGTGAAGTGAGTGTAATGATGGGTTTAGTAGTGGAAAGGGATTTTAAATCACTTACATACGTGTGACTGTCCCCACTGACAGAATCTGCTCTTCTTTTAGCTGATTATGCAAAAAAATAAATAAATGGGGTTTGCAAATGAGCCTCAGGGGCTTCCAGGTTCCATAGTGGTTAGTTGAGCACAGAGCTCTTCGGGCTCATTTGCATAATATGTAAATAATAGTGGTGTGGGTTTTTTTTTTTTTTTTTTTTTTTTTTTTTACATTTTGCAATAACTAACAAGGGCATAAAAAGCTAAAATAAAAGCGGGTCCTAACAGTGGGCACACCAGCATGTAAGCATGTTTGGTTTACAATCCTTTTTATCCTGGGAGATTACCTTTTAAGAGTTTAAGTTTCAAGCTTCTCATAAATTCGTATACAAGTAGCGTCTGAGTCGACTCGTTGTATAACCGCTAGTTGCTGTGAATGTATGTCAGCGATTTGAGCACGCATAGGAAATGGCATCCCATTTCTCTTCTACTGATCTGTAGAAGAAGTTGGACATGGCATGCTATCAAGGCATAAATTAAAGTTTTGTGTGTACGGTCCAATATCAGGACTGGACATATGGGATTCCTGTGTTGGGTACTTATTATACTGGAATCCAAAGGATTAGCAGGATTACAGGGAGCAGAGCCCAGTACGTGTGTTTATTACAATTTCACCTAAAAGGATCTCTGAAAGACGAGCCTTTTATAAGAGTGTCCAAATTTTTTTTTTTTTTTTTTTTCCATTTGATAAACCAGCAACAGTTGCAACTTGGAATAGTGACTTTTTTCCCATAAAATAAAGTGAAGGAAATCTTCACAGCTTTGTAGAGCGTGCACTTGCATGGATAACTATTCCCCTTTTGATTACCAGGGCAATTGCTTCTCTGTAAAACCCAAACTTGCTGCTTGTTATTAAAATGTATTTAAGTTGCCAAAAAAAAAAATCAAACTATGAAAATTTGGACCCCCGCCCCACCTTTTGAAAGCTCTGCAGACGGCACCTAGTGGGCAGACAAGCGGCCCCCTTCCAGGTGCACCTCATTATTCTATGGCTGTTATGAAGGATGGAGACAGACATGGAGCTGGAATGTGTAAATAAAACTCACTGGAACATTAATCTTTCAGAAAAGAAATCGAGCCCTTCCTCCCGCCCCTGAAACCAGATTACTGTGTGAAGCAGGCCATGAGAGCCATTCTTACAGACCAGCCGATGATCTGTACGCCTCGACTCATGTACATCGTGACCTGTATGAAAAGGTAAGAGGGAGACGGAACCATTGTCTTCTAAATGTTTCACAAAGGAGTTGAACAGAAATCTTCTTGAGAACATTGAGCCCAGTGTAATCTGCCTGTATAGCCGCACACTCTAGAGGGTTGCTTGCAGCATGGGGTGCTGGCCATGCATGGCAGCACAGAGTGGTGACCCTACAAAGTCAAGATTTTTAGTAGCTTGAAGATGACGACTCGTTACACACAAGCTAATTTGTTCTGTGCTGGATCTAAAATATTTCCACTTGTATATGGTAATATGCCGCTGCTCTGTCGGGCCTTTAGCCCATGAATTACCATATTTTTCAAATTATAAGGCGCTCAAAAAATCCTTTTGATTTTTCTCAGAAATCAAAAGTGCGCCTTAGTCCAGTGCACCTTATATATGAACCGTACTTACAGACAACAGCTGCCTTGAATTGTGCACAAGTCTGCCACCTGATGGTCATTCAGCCTTATAATCAGGTGCGCCTTTATATGAACCTAGACATTTTAGCAGGCATTTATGGATGGTGCGCCTTATAGTCCGAAAAATACGGTAATATCTTTTTTTTTTTTTGTGTGTACAATTCAACCATCAATCTAGCACCAACGACGTACCAATAAAATGAAACCTTTTGCAAAACTTTTAATCCACCCCTCCAAAAAAAGCACATTCAAATAACATGCATAACACCCTTAACATTGTGACTTTACACCATAATATGATTATTCAATTTATTAATCCAGAGATTGGTGGCCGTGCAGTCAATACAGCAAAATGATGCTCCTAGCTTGGGCTTTGATTAGCTAGGGATGTCCACCTGACTAATCACAGCCATGGCTAGTGGCTTCAATTGGCAGCAAAACCAGCCAATCTTTCAATATGTCCAGGGTCGGTCGGGTCCATTCATCTTTACTGGGAATTGTGGACATGGCAGGGGATGTGTAAGTTGACCATTAAAGGGGTTATCCGGGTTTAAAAAATTTTTTTTTATGGCCAGGCTGGGGAGGGCTATTTAAACATAATAAACATGTACTTATCACCTCCGGTGCGGCCGATGTCCCGCGCCGCGGCCGGTCTTCTCCGTGCGCCGGTTTCGGTACAAGGGCACACAGGGAGCTTCCGGCCAGCCGGATGCTCACAACGCTGAGAGAAAGGGACGGATGGGAGGAGCCGTCCACAACGCCGACCGGAAGCTCCCTGTGCGCGGCTTCCGTGCCCCTGTTTGTTTACAGGGCACGGATCGAAGTGACCGCGGCGCGGGAGGAGGCAAGTCCATGTTTATTATGTTTAACTATCCCTCCCCAGCCCGGCCATTAAAAAAAAAAAATGTTTAAACCCGGATAACCCCTTTAACGATCAATATAGCCCCCGTTATCATCAACACTTCATTTACATGATACAACTCTTTTGCAGGCTCGTATAAATCTCAATGGTTGTTCAGTTCTGGCTTGGTATAGAAGGGCCTTTTTGTTTTAATCTTTGTGCCTCTGTACTTTTTTTTCACGGTGGGGTTGGACCATCCATTTGACTAACTGATGCGCGGTATCTTTTCTCTCTTGCAGCATTCTGCCTTTCGAAGCTGTGGTGTGTATGTACCGGTTCCTGGGAGCAGACAAGTGCATGTACCCCTTTATCGCTCAAAGGAAACAAGCCACAAATAACAATGAAGCTAAAAATGGAATCTAGTTTTTATTTTATTTTAGATTTTCTCTCTTGTGATTTAGACTGACTTTATTGTTTGAACAGTCGCCACATTTAAAGACTGAATTGGGAAAGGCACTTGTGCATCGACGTGTATTTTTTCACTATGTTTTTGTTTTTTCTGTACGCACATGGTTGACTCTACAAAGTCATGACATTGCTCCTCCAATCTGTTTTTACACACTGTAACTGCGACCAACTAAAGACATGAGGCTTAAATGTAGCAATAAAGTGTTTCTGTAGAGCTACTGTCCACCCATAACCCCAGGCGATCCAGCTTCCTGTGTTCTAGGAGAAGATGATGGTAAAAGAGAAGCCTCGATCAAATCTCAGCAAAAAAAGCCAAAAAAAAAAAATTATGTTTTAATGTCTTAAATGATACCATCACTGGTGAATAGAAGAAACATGGAGGATTTCTGCTACTGGTTCTGAATTCTGCAAAATGAGTTCTTCTGCTTTTCCTTAAACTCTTCTTAGAGGCTAAATTTTGAGTTTCTGAAATGCAATGCAAAATTTCTTAAAGGTTCCTTATTTATAATGACTCATTTATCGTACTGAGCTCTCCTATGAGGAAGGAGCACCTTGAGGGCGCCTTCCCACGTGGCGGGTTTTTACGCATCCAAAATGAAAGTGGGGCGGGGTTTGACCAAGACTCATATGTGTTTGCACTTGCTTTTTGGATGCGTTTAAAAGTCTTGAGACCACATTAGCCCTTGTCATAAATTAGGCACATGGTCACTATGACTGACTCTTAGGCTATCTGCACACGTTACGTATTGTCAAGCGGAAATCTGCATCCATTACGCATGGGTTTTATGTGCATTTTTATGCATATTTTCCACATGCACTTTTTACCTTTTTTGTTTCACCTGAACTGCTGTCATTTAAAAAAAATCTACAGCATTGTGTGGATTTGATTTAGGCCTGATGTAGGTTTTCACTCTCCCATAGCCTTCAATGTAAAAATAATACAAAAAAAACCCACTAAAAATAACATGATCGTTATTTTACTGCTGCACTGTGCAACAATTTTCACAGCAAAAAGAAGAAAATCTACACTATCTCCTTTTTTTTTTTTTTTTAAACATAGCATTCACTTTAATGCTGCTGATTTATTGCACCAAAATCTGCAATGTGTTATAGTAAGCTTTTACTCCAGAAAACTGGTGCGTTCATAAAAGCCAGCAGGGTCCCACCACTATTCCTATTCCCCACTCTCAACATGCTCCCTTTTCATGGAAAAATTTATTTCAGATAAGCTTTTTTTGCACGAAGTGCAAACTTCTATGCCAAAATTGCATTACATGCGCCCCGGTGACTAGGACCTGTACGAAAATGAGAATCACTCACAAGTGCTCACCTGCTCATCTGCTCACCTGCTATAAATATGTTGGCAGAATAATTCTCTATAGCCTCGATGGTGTCCCTTACAAAATACTGTCCTGATTCCTTATATTGTATATCTGAGTAGCTCCAGTCACTGAAAGACAGATTATTATTGATTGTGCCAGTTCTGTACAGATTTACACCAGTGTGTGCTATAAAGTGCGGATGCTGGGGGTCTCCTCAAAGATCCAGACTGCAAACTATCCTTGTACATGGTCCATAAGCGACCTGTGTACACTTCTTGCATAACCTTGTGATGTTCTTCTGAACCTTCCTCCAACACTCGCTCACATGCAATCTTTTCACATGATCGGACCGTCGGTTTATGGACTGGACTGCAGGAGAACTGATGTGATGTCTTTGCTGGAAACAGACCTGGTGATTCTGCTCTTTACTTGTACATGTGAAATGTGTAGAGGTGTAAAGATTTGTTTTGTTAGGTTTTTATTTGTGGTCTACGAAATAAAACTACATTTTTTTTTTTAATGGTTTTGTATAGAGAACCTTTTACAGTTGTGCCTTGAATTAAGTAAAATATAGTTAGAGAGCATTGTATAGCGAATTTCTACCTCTGTATCGAATTGTATTCAATTGTCCTGTAAATTACTATCCATCTTCTGTGATTTACAATTTTTTTTATTATTATTATCATTGACGTCTTAAATATTGACCAGTGTCTGGTTTTATTAAAGCAAATTATCTTACTGGAGGTACTGGTGTCTCACACAAAGTGTGATTGTGGTGATATTTTGAAGCAGCTGAGAAAAGTGTTTCTCAGAGAACACATTGCTGAGATAATGGGGTTATAAAAACTACATAAGTCATCCACAGCCTCAGGATAGGGATAGCATGAAGATAGGTGAAGGCACCCCAAATGATCACAAGAACAAGGGGGTCCCATTCTCTCAAGGTGGTGGAGTGGAAAAACAATCATGTGCCCTGCTGCTTCAGTCACTTGTGAGGGCGTATTAGAAATTGCTGAGCACAGAGTTCTGCTATCTCCAGCACTTGCATACACAGTGACTGGGGCTGTCCGAGAGAGCAGGGCGCTGTGGTTGCCAATTTCATACTCGACAAAACAAGTGAATGGAGCTGCAGGACACTATCTTGACTTGCTGCTCTGTCAGTTAGGTCGATTGTGATTGTGGGGTTCCCAGCACCTGGACACTCATTAATCAATTTGTTTTCCCCCATCCTGTTATGATACAACAGTTGTCTAACAATTTTAACCCCTATTAATTACTAGTATGAAGTGGATGGTAGGCACCGTGCCAGCTTTGATATTTTGTTACAGGGCTGAATAGCTGTCTCACCAGGCAATGTCTGTCCCCATATAAAGTTGTTCCAAAAACTGATGGAGTCACTGTGACTGGACCCTGTGGACTAGGTCTCCTGGCCTAAACTACCGTATAGGGCTACATTCACACAGCCGTTGCCCGCCACAACGTAGCACGGGGGGCACACAGCGGTGAGGGGGAGAGCCCCCCCACTCCGTCCCTCTATAGGAATATATGGCGCACGGCGCCGTATTTTGGAGAAAGATAGGACATGTCCCATCTTTGTACGGGGTACGGAGTGGTACGGTGCCGCACGTGTTGTGCGCGTTGGGCGCCTATTGCCATATATATACGTCCCCCATACAGCAGTGTAAATGTAGCCTAAGTCAGACCTTCCTGACACTCCCCTTGGTTTATGATGTGCTGTCAGATAAGTCAGCTCTGCACACAATCGCCAATATTTTTATTGTTTTGCTACATCCTCAATAAGGGTCCCTGGAGTATAACAAGGAAGTATTGTGTCAGAATTATCTGAATAATGTCATAATAGACCCTGTTGCTCACCTGCACTGGCCATAGAGGTGATGAGATGGCCCATATCTCCTTTTAAGGGTGTCTGCACATGGTCAGAATTTAGCATCAGTATTTTTAAGTGAAAACTAGGAATGGTCCAAAACATGTAACAGACGCAGATCTTTCCATTGACATATTTTACCGCACCAGATCCACAACTAACAGTCCCATTCATGAACCTAACTTTATTTTACAATAAATTCAATGTTGTGCTCTGAAACAAAAATGAAATGAAGGCAATAAGACTCCTGTGTGATGAGCAAATGTTGTAGTAGGATTGCTATGGTCCTGAAATAGTATATTGTATGGCTATTACTGTAGTCACAGTGCAGGTACATGGACCAGCTTGGGGAGAGGTTTGATGCCAGCCAAGGACAACATCTACCTGGAGATTGTACACTGATAGAAAAAATAAAGGGAACACTCAAATAACACATCCTAGATCTGAATGAAATATTCTCATTGAATACTTCGTTCTGCACAAAGTTGAATGTGCTGATAGCAAAATACCCCCAAAAATATAATTTATTAAATAATGGACCCCTGGATCTGGAGTCACCCACAAAATTAAAGTGGAAAAACACACTACAGCCTGATCCAACATTGATCTAACGTCCTTAAAACAAGCCAAAATGAGGCTCAGTAGTGTGTGTGGCCTCCACGTGCTTGTATGACCTCGCTACAGCGCCTCGGCATGCTCCTGATGAGCCTCAGTATTGTGTGTGGCCTCCACGTGACTGTATGACCTCCATACAACGCCTCTGCATGCTCCTGATAAGGTTGTGGATGGTCTCCTAAGGGATTTCCTCCCAGACCTGGACTAAAGCATCCGACAACTCCTGGACAGTCTGTTGTGCAACGTGACGTTGGTGGACCCAGGGCCAACTGCACCAGCATATGGTCTCACAAGGGGTCTGAGGATCTCATCTCTAATGGCAGTCAGGCTACCTCTAGTGAGCACATGGAGGGCCGTGCAGCCCTCCCAAGAAATGCCACTTTCAACCATTACTGACCCCCTGCCAAACTGCTCCTGCTGAAGGATGTTGCAGGCAGCAGATCGCTGTCACGTCTGTCACATGTGCTCAGTTTCATCTGTGAAAAGCACAGGGCGCCAGTGGCGAACTTGCCAATCCTGGTGTTCTCTGACAAAGGCCAAGTGTCCTTTATGTTGGTCTGTGAGCACAATCTGTGGAACTTCATACCATCCTCATGGAGTCGGTTTTTAACCATTTGTGTAGACACATGCACATTTATGGGCCTCCTGGAGGTCAGTTTTCAGGGCTCGGTAGGCTCGGTGGCCTGTCTCATGGTAGCACCTCCAGCCTTTGGACACTACCAAACAGACAAAGCAAACCTTCTTGCCACAACTTGCGTTGATGTGCCATCCTGGATGAGATGCACTACCTGAGCCACTTTTGTGGGTTATAGAGTCCATCTCTTGCTACCTTGAGTATGAAATCACCGCCAACATTCAAAATTGTTTTTGGAATTTAATGGCGCTATATAAATGAAGATTATTATTCTTAAAACATTTTCTGCTCCATGGTGACCTATTTACACTTCAGCAGGGTTTGGGCGTTTATTAACATAAACTTGATTGAAAATTACTAAAATTTTTGTTGTAACCAATTTAAGTCGCTGGTACAACAGCTTTAAGATCTGGAGAATGGGTTTAACAATTACAATGAAGGGCAACATGATGACTAAGTCGGCATCAGAGTTGCCTTGCTGTACTAGGATCCTGGAGTTGAATCTGATAGTGGGTAACATCTGCGAGATTTCCAGAACACATCATAAACATACTGATAGGTCACATGGCTTCATATGAAATGAAATGATTTACAGAACACGTCTTACTGCACAGAATGCATCATTATGTTTAATCTATCACAAAAATGATTAGATTTTGGAGAAAGAAGCCACATAATCACAATTACCTTAACATCTCTAATGTTTGACATTTATAAAGAACTTGTCACATTGATTGTAAACTTGTCCTTCAAGTTAGAGGACTGGAAACTGTATAATATAAATGGTCCCTGAGAGGCTACAAGCCAGACTGATGGCAGGGCAAAAATCAATGGAGAAATCTTAGATGGTCACGTAGAGGATGAAACCGAAGCATCAGGATTGACTTCAATCACTGTAATGAATATTAGGGAAATACATATTACGTTATATTCCGATCAATACTCTCTTACTATTATATTTAACAGTGTAATAACTGCAACAAATTTTGCAGAACGTAAAGATGTGCCCTGAATCGTGGTTATTCCCTTGCAACCGCAGTGCTCAACTATTCTTAGGCCTAGTCCAGAAATACGATAACCTTTAGAAGGATAAAAGAAGGTAAATGAGCAATTCATAAATAAAGGGGTAAACAGGAAACAGTACAAATTAAAATAGGTTGGTTTAATAAATTTATGAGCATTTTTCCTATTCACTAGTGTAAAGAACCACCTAAAATCTCGCTGTTAGGGGCCATTGATAACTTTGGAATTTAACGGCAACCCTCGGATTTCAATGGAAATGTTATCAATCTTTAGACATCCCTTTAAGTTAGCAGTAAATTTAACACTGGCCCAGCAGGTCTGCAGCGAATAGTTGAGATCTACAAGTCAAAACCAGAGAAACCAAATTGACTCTGTTCTGATTTTTTTGTCATCGTATGGTAAATTAAATCAATCCTAAATCTTATCTCAAATTGGTGTGTGGTCCAGTTGGTGATTGTTTTGGAATATTTTGCCTCTGAGCCTCCAATATTCCAAATATCTTTTTCATTTGATCATTTTTAACTTTCAAAATAAAATAACAAACATCTGTAGAAAAATCCACTTTTTGGAGCCAGATTAGACATTTTTGAGTACATCAGGTGTTCAGCTTTGTAAAATGTAACCGCAGACATAGGATAACCCTTGGGGAAGGTGGTGGCTTTTTACAAGTCGGGGTAAAATCATTATTCCACCCGCCCATCCAGGAACATAAATATAAACAAAGGGCGTTTGTTGTTGTACATTACTTAGTGGCGGTAAGAACATTGTACTTCTTGCAGCGGGGGAAATTTTAGATTACTGTTTAGATGGTTTGTTTTTCCCTCTGATGTGACAAATGAAGTATTGGCTCAGTTTGAAAGGAAGCCCTGATCTGTTTTCACAGCAGTATGACTAAACTTTTTGCAGTTTAAGCAATCTGGGAAATATGTGCTAATGCTTTAATAAACATAAGATGAAAAAATATACTTTTGTATATTTTATCACCGGCCTTAGCAAGCCATTACTACAAAGCCAAAAAGAATCCCTTTTGAGATCCAACAAGGTCCCTGAGCATATGGGAAGGGAAATGTAGCTTCTGTGTCTATCAAAACCGGTAAAGGATCTACTCTGAGAACATTATCTCCGTCTCTTTATGTCTACAAATTGTGTTTCTGATTTTGATATATCCCATTACACTGGTTTAAGAGGCTTTTGTTTCTGGGGAACATCATTTGTGCATTTTTTCACCGGATAAAAAGGCATGTGGATTGTTTGAGAAATCCCTACCTGTAATTGGAAAGATCAAAAGGGAATATCAGAATATCTGTCTGTGTGCATCCCTTCTTCATCTTTCAGGAGAAGACAAAAGCCGGTGTGTGTGATGATGACATGGCAGCCGCTTTCTGCTGTGATCATAATGCTGTAAAGTATTGGTAACAATTGATGGCTTCTTCTAAAGCAGCAGCCCATGATACGCCCTATGTGCCAACGCTCAGCGTCTTCTTACAGGACTATGTGATTTATTCTGCTTCTACAAGGCATTCAGATATTGTTCTATGCTAAGATTGAAATATAGCCTTGGGATTCATCACCATCTCAATGTATAGATGAAAGTTTGTTTTTTCTGGTCAGGGGTTTTGATCCTGTATATAGAAGCACGGTGGCTTAGTGGTTAGCATTACAGCCTTGCAGAGCTGGGGACCTGTGTTCAAGTTCCAGGGTCAAAATCTTCAAAGAGTTTGTATGTTCTCTCCGTGTTTACGTGGGGGTTTCCTCCGGTCTCCTCTCACACTCCAAAACATACTGGTAGGTTGATTAGATAGTGAGCCCCATAGGGACAGGGACTCATTTAGAGGCTCTGTGCAATTTTCTCCTAAAAGATTAGTGCTTCTCGATTAGAACCTTGGCCAGTATACAGTATTTTAATAATGTATACATGATAGCTACTCTACTTACATAAAGCCACATGCATTAACCTCAAATTCGGCATTTACAGCACTATATTTATTCATAGATGTGTGTATGATGTGTAAATCCAATCTTCAGCTGGACCAAATGCATGTACACACATAATGGCTTAACATTACCCAGGTCCACACTGGTTTCAACTCTTGGACCCCTCTCACCAATAAGAAAAGGCCCGCTTAGCCAATCACTCTGCAGTAGGGACCCACAACTCACTTTGATTGACTTAGGGATGAAAATAGCATTTCCTTATGTCTAGGTGAAGCATGAAGTACAGAAGGATGCGGAAAACATCAGAATGGTAAAGGTGGGGTGATTGGTAACTCTAAGGCGAGAGACACACTACAGTGCTCAGTTTGTGATTTGAGGACCATGTACTAGCCATATTTCACAAACTGACCATAGGGTGTGCTGCTGAGCATAATAATGATATATGACGCACCCAGGCATGAAACTAAACGTTCTGCTGCCTGAGGCAAACTATAGAATAATTCCCCTCCAGCCCGTCCAGAAGTTATATATCAGATTTGTTTGGACCTGACACTGGGTGCCTGCTTTATAAAAAAAAAGTCACTGCATCTCTGATGCTGCCCTCCATCTTGCTAAAGACCATCCTACCTGAGGCCAGAGGCTCAACTCGCTTCATGTTTGGTGCACCCCTTCCTCCATCTCTATTGAACAACCCTGCTACACTGTAATCATAAATAGAGTTTGGCCCTGTTTGGATCATTTACAACTATGATGTTCGGAGTCCTGTCCTCAGCGTTGTTTGGCCTTTGAGATCAGGCTTCACAGGATTCGCAGACCAAGCACATTCAAAAACTGGTATGGATCATAAAGGGAAATAAAGTTTGGTACCACTCCTCTTTTTTCAACTCCCTCCTGGTTTTGTCTTCAAAAATAACAACAAACATCATGCATAATGTATAACCATATGTATTTTGGCTGGATCAAGCCCTTAGTTCGGGTACACGATTCAGGTTAGACTGGACTCCACAGTCTAATATGAACACAGAAACCAAATCCAGGAAGGCGGCTCTCCTGACGAATGTAATGGGGGAATAAAATTGTCACATTCTTCAGGAGGAACGCTTCTCAAGATTTTGTTACTCCATTGCAGGAGTAATACCATGGATATCTGTATTGGATTTTCAGATTACACAAGTATCCGGGCAGAAGTCTTCTCCATTTCTATCAGAATTAATGTGCTAACTACAAAACAAGAGGATTGCTGATGTTAATTGTTCAACCTAAGTACTAGCATGTGTATGGTCAGCAGACAAGAGAAGAAAGATAGCAAATGTAAAAATCCTACTTATAACATTCCTAAAATACACGGAGAACAGTGAAAGACCAGGAAATGCATCACTTTATACGTTACACGTGTTTCTCCAAATTCCAGTGCCGCGGTGGAAAGCTATTCTGGCTTTAGTCACTACTACCAAGAAACTTTGTAGAGGTAAATACCCGAAGCTTAGGGGTTTATTTGTCTATACTCGTAGCGTTTGCCTCAGAAGTGCCAGGTTTTTATGTTTTCTGTCCTTGAGTCATTACGTGTCCTGTGGAGGTGTCCTGTTCACTTCCTTCATTATATCTCCATTCTCTCTGCCATCAATGAGTGTAGTTATCTATGAGCTAGAATTAATACAGGAATCTATGCAGGACAGTACCGTGTCTGATTATAAATGCAGGTTTCAGTTCCACATGAATCTCCCCACAGTCTTGGCTTTCACATCAAAGGAAGCACGGCAAAATAAAGACACCACTTTTCCCAGAAGTTAATAAATGACAGTGCACTTGCCATGTGTATAGTTCACAATCATACGTTATTCTGATTACATTGCTGAATATCTCCATAAATGTGTAAATATGTATAAATGTGTCATGTACGCCTATGGCAAGGTAATGCTCATCCTAAACTGGACCTCTGACCTGTAACCTTTAGTAAGAACATACAGGGGTACTCACTTTCTCAAAACCTCCAAACACTTCTGTAGTGAATTACATTCAGAGGCCACAACGTGTGTTTCTTATCCTGATCTCACCTGGTAGGATGATTAGATTGTGAGCCCCATTGGGGACAGGGACTGATCTGACAGCTTTGTGCAGCGCTGCGTAATCTGTATGCGCTATATAAATAAAGGAATTATTATTATTATATTAAAGGGAATGGCTTACGGATGAGAGCTACAAAGATGGTAGCATAAATCAGGGGGCTACAGATAGGAAGACATTATAAGGAAGGGGCTGCACAAGGTGTAGTGCTCACAGGCATGTGTGAGGTTTGCAGACCTCCGGGTGACGTCATCGGCTGTCTGCAGCACTTGCGGCCGGCCTTCCTGGGGGGAATAGCAACGTGCTTAAATTATCTTCCGACGGATCCAGGAGGCGCTCAGCTAACGGAGAGATGAGCGCCTCCTGCTCATTTGCATAAAGTTATAGGGGGATATTTATCATACGCTGGCGCCCCGCCGCTGCAAATTCGCAGCCCAATACATTAAGAGGCTTCTGCCTCTTGATGTATCGGGCTGCCAGTAGCGCAGCGTTTATCCTACGCCAGGCCCTGCAGCCGGCGACTTTTCACGTATGAAAAGCCGGCAGCAGCGAGTGCGCGGGCGCGGGGACAGTAACGCCCCGCAATGGCCCACTCCCGTCCGGCCGCGTCCCCCATTCGGCTGGCCTCGCCCCCCCCCCCCTTCACGCCCCTTCACGCGGATTGGGGAAAATAATCACAAAAGCTAGCAATAAGCTAGCATTTGCGATTATTTCAGGGCCTCTGCGCCACTGGCGGTGCGCAGAGGTCCTGATAAATATGCCTCATAAACTCTATATTTAGTATTAGCAGCTGTGCCTGAACATGGCAGGAGGACTCCCCCATCACCCCTAAAATAACGAGCATGCATTTGGTGATAGTCTACCACCCCTAAATGTGGTGTTAGATGTCCTTTAAGAGGTGAGAAAAGTTTTAAGAGCCTCTTATCCAGCCATGTCTTGAGAAGTGCTCCAGCAAGCAGCAAACACTACGCTACAAGTGATTTAAATTGTGAATGAGAACAATTTCCTTTCATGCTTCCTTCTATGCCGGTCACGTCTTTTGAAGTAAATTTATGGTGCTCAGTTGATGAGTGCGCTGGATATTATAAATGACTGTGTAATTATGAATAATAACTCACAGGAAAACATGGTGAAAGTGAGGAAATTAAATCCACAAGCAATATGTAATTCTCGGGATACTAAATCATCTGGTAACATCTACAGAAGGAAAGTGACTTCAAGGTTCTTTGTGTGAACACTTGTCCGTCCCCTGTTCAACCTATTACACTTGAGTATTCTTTTTTATTAACAATTCATGTAGTTAACCTACAAAAGACTCCCATTATTGTGAGTAACGTGTATATTATTCCGAGACAATACATGCAGAGCACAAGCCATTCCGATTCAACAAATAGGAACAGAACAACCTCTGATCTATTCAGGACGTCTTGATCTATCCAACATCTTCTTAGAAATACGTTTCATAGCATGTTAAAAAATACACAAGTTTAACTTCCTTACATGTGAAATGTAGGAGAGACCCTTTTCATTCTGTAAGGGCCTTACACTGTTGTATTTGTAGATCCCCTAATTTAGGTGGCAATATAATAATGATTTATAATAATTCTGTTATTTATATAGCGCACACGGATTACGCAGCGCTGCACAGAGATTACCAAATCAGTCCCTGTCCTCAATGGGGCTCACAATCTAATCAGCCTACCAGTATGTTTTGGAATGTGGGAGGAAACTGGAGGACCCGGTGGAAATCCGTGCAAAAATGGAGAGAGCATACAAACTCTTTGCGGATGTTGACCCTGGGACTTGAACCCAAGTGCCAGGGCTTCAAGGGTGTAATGGTAACCACTAAGCCACCATGCCGTCCCTAATTTGGTGGACTACACTCATCATCCATTCACAAGCAGAATATGCTCAGACCAGTTAAAAACACATGGGAAATTGATGCAGGCACTGAATGGTAGTGGTACTGATGGATACACAGTCATATAGACATGATTGGGTAACTATGTACAGACTCAACACATGGTCAGAATAACAAGTGAAAAGGTTTTTAATTATATGAGAATATCATTGTGTTTTGTTCTTGAAATGAGCTCTTTATCAGCATAGATATAAACGTTTCACATGCAACAGTGGAAATATTATTATCCTTGGGTCTCCAGCATCTGCGTCTTGGCCTACAAGAAAAAATTAGTAGATCTATAATCAGTCTAGGATCAGTCTAGAGTTGAAGGCCCAAGGTGAAAAAGACACTTGGCCCCAAGATAATCTTGGGACAAAAAACTTATGCAATTTACCATAAATGTTTAAATCATTGGTGATCTTCTCAAAGATGGCCAGTAGGTATAATTTATGGTGGAACTGACAATGTGTTACTGGAAATCATCATTAGGATAATTGTGACTTCTCATTATGTGTTTAACGTCTGATATAAATCTTCCTCCCTATCAGTAAATCTCCTTCCCTATAAGTATGTCCACACTATGGGGCACATTTACTAAGGGTCCGTTGGACGCATTTCCATCGGGTTTCCCGACTTTTTCCGTTTTTCGCTGAATTGCCCCAGGTTTTTGGCGCACGCGATCAGATTGAGGTGCATTGGCGCCGGCTTGCATGCAACACAAATCGGGGGGCTTGGACGTCAGACAACCCGAATGATTCGGACAAACCGCAGAATTAAAAATCTAATTGTGTCTCAAGATCAGCACTTACATGCATCGGGAAGAAGAAGGTGAACTCAGCGGGGAAGCGACACATGTAGGAAATTGGACGCACGATGTTAGTGAATTGCGGCAGCTCCGAATCCTCATCGGATATTCCAGATCGGCGGCGTCAACGGGATGGGTAAGTAAATGTGCCCCAATATGTTCTGCTGTGAGTCTTGCTACAAAAAAATGCTGAGAATCTTCCATCCATTCATATCAAGTCCGTTGTTAACAGCAGTTTAGACCTATCGGGTGGCAGTAATCACTGGGGGAGATTTATAATAAGTGTCTGAGAGAGTTCAGAGCTCAGATTTATAAACAGCTGTTGCAAAATAAAAGGTAAACCCTGATTGGTTGCCATGGGCTACTACGACACTTCTGCTCTTAGACAATTAGGATAAATCTCCCCCATAATGCCTAAACACATAACACCACACGACCATGGTTGGTCCATGAATCCTTGACCGGGTGCTGGGCGTATTTCACATAATGAAATAGGTGCTATAGACTGGACTCTGACCTCCTTACAAGTTGTGTTAACCCAACCCCAAAGAGATTATTCAGATTGTAAAATTACTTAGAAAAACATATATTTTTTAAAAAATATATTCACCTCGGTGATCATCTCCCACTTTGGTTCCAGCACTTCCTGTGCCCTTTGTGGTTCCTCTTGAGGTACAGACAATCTCAGCCAGTCATTGGCTAGGGCAGGTCTCCGCAGCAGCCAGTTATAGACATTTCTTATGTGTTAAGAGGGATTAAGGAAAAAGCAGGTGAAGGACACAGGAAGTGTCGTAACAGGAGCAGTGAGGGATCTTTAAGATGAGTGTGACTTCTTTTTTTCTTTCTTTGTCTTTCCTAAATAAATTTACTGGGCTGACAATCCAGTAACAGCTGGAAGCCTTACGTTTCCAACAGTACAAGCCAGTAAAAATTTGCAATAGTAAAAAATAATAATAATTAAAAAGTCCAACAACATTAGAAGATGTAGATTCTTTTCCTAGAACAAAGCATAAAATATTGATTAGTTGAAAATTTGTAATGTAATTTCCAGAACATAAAAGTGCAGATCTATGATTAATGCTTCATGAATATTACCGTCACCAGATCTCTTGTGATTCATCCACAAAACTTATCTCTGCTCTAACATTCCAAGGAAGCATTAAGTCACTTTACCAAGGAAACCTACACCAGCACATTAAATGGGAAATCTAAGGGTCAGAGATCAGAAGATAGCTATATGAGTAAATACTTACCAGCTTTCCGTCAAATCTGTGGTGGGCCTCACACGTAGAAGGATATGTTCTGTCAAAATCACTATTATATCATAACCAGTCAAAATTATATTGTCCAGAGTATTGTGATTAACTATAAAACAATATTTTTTGAACATTGATATTAAAAAAGGGTTTTCCAGGAATTCTGGGAAGAATGGTAAAAAGAACAAAAGTGCGTACCCAACTCTAACTCCTGATTTCCATGTCTTCCTCTCGTTGGCCGAGGCGGGTCCAGTGACCCCTAGAACTTCTGGTTGGATGGACGCAGGGCTGAAAACCAGAAGTACTGGTGCAATGTGCATACCTAGGTCCGAAAGCAGGTTAAATACATTTCATTCTTTTTTTTACACCACTGTCCCCACCCTGGAATTCCTTTAGGACACCTACCATCAGTGAAACTGATGATTGATGTCCAGCACCCTTACAAAGAAAAATACTTTAAAAATATATGTAAATTAGCTGGAGGCTCTCAGGCTGACATCACCTAAACGCCCCTCTGCATCGGTAATGCCCGAGGAGCTAGGAGAGAGCTCCCGTCCCCCTCTGTCCAATCCCTGGCTCTCTGACCTCACAGGCCGGCTCCTAGCTCCTTGGGCGGGAGCAGGAGGTACAATTACAGTACCCGTCCCGTGACGACGCCGATTCAGAATGTCCGACAAGGATTCGGAGCTACCGCGATTCACTAAGATTGTGCGTCCAATTTCCTGCATAGGTCGCTTCCCCCGCTGAGGTCCGCCGGAGTTTACCTTCTTCTTCCTGGTGCGTGTGAGTGCTGATCTTGCGACACAATTTGGTTCTTAAATTCCGCGGTTTGTCTGAATCAATCAGGTTGTCCGACGTCCACACCCCCTGATTTGTGTCGCATGCAAGCCGGCGCCGATGCGCCACAATCCGATTATGTGCGCCAAAAACCTGTGGCAATTTAGGGCAAATCTGAAAAAAATTGCAAAACCCGATGGAAATGCGTCCGACAGACCCTTAGTAAATGTACCCTTGGTACAAAATTGCTCATTTTTAGCCAGAGGAACTTTTACTTAATCTATGTCCCGTTGACCAGCTAGCCAGCAAAATGGTCTATTATGAGATGTAGCCTGGCTTGTTAATTACAGGAATTTTATCAGGACAGGGTTTTTATCTTTCATAAGAAAGCCAAAAAAAGATTAAATTCAGATTAAACAATGCATATCTTTATTTCTAGAAACCTTAAAATGTACTAACAATAAATATACTGTGGGCAAACTCAAATTATATGTTTCAGGCCTTTTAAGACATAATAAATTAGTAAATCCATTTCTGGATTATGGTGTAACATTGTTGTATTCTTAAGGAACAAAGCTCTACTTTCCAAGGCACTTGTGTTTTCTCATTAGCGGTGTGTGTATATGGCAGCCAAACTTTTGCACATGATGAAAGATTACAGATTAAACCCAATCTCTTTACTCGTTTCACAAAGGATCTTGTGTAAGTGAAAATCCTAATGAGAAGTTCTAGGACGTTCTCTGATAACAAGCTCATTACAGGTGATTCACATAATAGTGTTAGCGTAGAATCCAAGAAAAATATCACTGATTGATCTGTTTTCTGGGAGGATATTCTTCTTGTTATTACTGATATTTTATTTTATGAAACAATTCTATAGTTACATGAGATATAATATCCCATAATAGCGCAATAAACCCTAATGGCAAGTTTTTGATTTATGAGTTGGGGAGAAAAATCTGGATAATCGGAGACCATACAGACTCCAGGCTCACGGTGCCCTGGCTAGACCTGAGTCCATGATTTCAGCTCTGTAAGGCAAGCATTCATCTCTCACAACCAGATCAACGTGCTTGGAGGACACTGAGCCGAACATATAGGGGTTTAGCTATGATGCCCTATGGCTACATTTTGCACAATGGTATGTGCATTATTTCTCTTGCATAACAAAGAGCTACCCTATAAGAAATTCAGCATGAAATTTAGGTTTTGGAGCTAATGAAGAAGATGATGAAATGACTTAAATTATCGCAATCTGCATACATTGTTGTGCATGGAAATAGACATGGAAAGACATTTTTGATGCAATTCAGTTTGGCTGGTTTTTCCAATGTCTGTGGTGACATCACTACAGAATATTAATAATCAAACTTTTTTGTTTAACACCAATTTGGCAAGCTTTGTGCAGCACTGCGTAATCTGTGTGCGTTGTATAAATAAAGGAATTATTATTAAAGGAATTAACACTAAATGTAAATTTTTGTTCATCTAAAAATAAGACCTAACGCATCTTTAGGAGCAACAAATAATACAAGACACTGGGGCTCATTTACTTAGGGTCGCGCTGCTCACATGTGTTAGTCTTTGCACCTCTTTCAGGGATTGGACAGGTATTTAACAGGTGTCTGCGCTGGGGCATGCCGTTGGACGCTCTGACTGATTCGGACTGAGCGCAGGATTTCACTTTTAAATTGTGTCGCAAGACAATACACTTACATGCACCTCGAAAAAGATGGTGAACGCTGTCGGACCTGATCAGGGAAGCGACACATGCAGGATATCTGGCGCACGATCTTAGTGAATCGCTGCACAGTGCATTATTGTCGGACAATGAAATTTCTGTGAACTCCAGCAGACCGGTAAGTAAATGTGCCGCTGTGTCTTATTTTAGGGGAAACAGGTATAACTTAATGTGTGACATCACTATTGCTGTGTCGGTTATACATTCACATTTCATTTATAACTGCCTTAGAACTATACATCGGGAGCATTCGCAACGTAAATTTTCAGGTTGTCTTCCGCATGATGCCTCGAAAAACAAGTGTGGGCCAGCAACCAAAAAAAGCATTTTCAATGCCTGCTTACATTTTTGCAGGTGCACTGAGCTGATGATCCAAGTTGCCAGGATCCAGGTTTATGCAGAATACAAGAAACAGCAGCAGCATTCCTTAAGTGTTCAGTGAATTGGACACTTCCTTTATTCACCAAACATGTGCAATGTTCCGACAATAGTCTTTATCATGCTCGATGCTTGATAATGGGCATTGTCAAGATGTAGCACGTTTGTTCTAGTCTTCCTTCTGAAATCTATGTACAGTTATATCGTTGGGGGACTGTTTAGTGGAAGCTAGGAGTAGATGCCATACAATGGCATTCATCTCCCATTTATGGCTATTATGGCTTATGCTATATGGATATTCCAAAAGGAATGGATTGTCTTGGCCTCCATCTAACAGTAGAAGTCTGTGGCCACGTACATATGTTATTCCGCTATGTAAAATCACTAATTCTACAATTTCTCATTTGTATTCTACATTCACAGATGCCAGACGGGCATACATCTGGGGGCGCTGGAGAGGAGAAGGGGTGACCCCTCCCCTCTACAGATGCAGAGTACAGAGCAGAAGGGTGCCTTACAAGTGCTGCACCTATTGCCATCTATGGGGACGTCCCCTGTCGTGTGAATGTAGCCTAAAGGGTTATTCATATGGGAATACATAATTGAATGTTCCGCCTTTATGGACTGGAGTCCCAGAAACAGACAAGCAGGCCAGACTATATTTTGATAACAGTAGTACACAAACAGTGTAGATTACTGCCCTTTACATATCTCTTAGTTTTCCCTTGTATCTTTTATATGCTGAGATAAAAATATCCCTTTAACTTTAGCAAGTTCATTATCCCTTTACCATGAAATCATTTTGTGCATTAGACATAGATAGATTCTCTCCAAAACCAGGTTAGGATGTCCTTGGCAGGAAGGATGAACATAGAAAAATATTTCTATCTATAATAAAGATCAAAAAAACTCTTATCTTTTTATAACTCCAAATATAATATATAATCATATATATAGGCCTTATCTTAGTAAATTATGCTCTGGAGAATAATGCATTGACGTGAAGATACAGTTTCAGCAATCTGGTACCAGTTCCTGAAAATAAAGAGAAATGCCAAATTCTCTATCATCTTTCAACTAGATGACTATGACTGCTAGATAGGAAAATAGAATAAGATTGTTCAAACCTACCTTTGGAAGCCAAGTTTGTGTTACTTAATATATCAAACATTCTTGAATGTGACCCAAAAATTATTCTTTCACGTGGGACTAACAATTTTCCGCCCAGGAAATTCTTACACTAAGCAGACTAGAGGATTAGCAGAGCTGAGAAGGGAGAGGGCCTAATAGTATAGTATGAGCCAGAGGGAGTCACATCGAGTAGGAGTTACCTCCCAGTGGAGAATCACACTTGCCCCAGATATTACAGCTGCAATTACAACAGGCTAATTCATTCCTGGATCTTTGCTTCATCATTGTCTTATAAATGTCCTCCAGCATTTCCTGAATCCTGTGTATACAATGGTCATTTACATTAGATGTGTAATTGTTTTCTTTGCTGTTTCTACAGACGAAATACAGATGGAAGATTTAAAGAAATGCTGAGACTCGCAACAGTATATTCATTGTGAAGAATCGAACTTTCTCCACCCAAAACCCCAAAAAATAACTTAGTGATTAGTTGTTCAATTATAATAACTACTCACTTCTGTTCTTCTAATTCTTCCAACCGTGGTCCCCCAGACACATCAGAGCAAGGTCAGCCGAACCTGGCAATGTCATTGAAGCCTTCCGATTATACCCAAGAGGTTGTATTGCCAAAAAAGAAATATAGGGAATAATGAATATCAACTCGCAAATACAAGCCTTCATGTCTCAAAGAGGCTTCAAATATGACAAGACCAAGACAATACTCCCTTAGGCTGGATTCACACGACCGGTGCCCACCGTACTGTAGCACGGCGGGCACACGGCAGCGCGTGGGGAGAGGACGAGGGGGAGAGCGCTGCTCACCCCCACCCCTCTCCATAGGGATACATGGCGCACGGCGCCGTATGGCGTGAAAAGATAGGACATGTCCTATTTTTTCACGGGGTACGGAGCGGTATGGTGCCACGCGTGTGCTGCACTGTACCGCTCCCGTAGGGCGCCGCACGCCCATTGCCGTCTATGGGGGACGTATATATGGGCCGTATATATGTCGGCCGTATATATGCCCCCCTTGCGGTAGTGTGAATGCAGCCTTAGACAGATATATATATTCAGTATATACAGTATAGATAGATGTATCCTCCAATGTATCCTCTCACATGATATTTTAGTGAACCCACTGTAACATCCAACTGACTTCTGTACAACTGATGGTCCCAACCTCATTTATAAGGCAAGAAATCCCACTAGACCTGACAGGACACCTGTGATGTGAAAACCATTTCAGGTGACTACCTCTTGAAGCTCATCAGGAGAAAGCCAATAGCCACTTTCTGACCAATAACGCACAATAATGCATAGCACTGTACAACTATGCTCTAACATAAGTGGCGCACCATACTGCACCTGTCACAGGAAATCATCGGTCAAGAGGTAAGTCCGATAGCTATTGGGGAGCAGGCATTGTTACATGGTTACTGAAGAGCAAGTGCTGTGATGTGACCACTGGGGAACAGGAGATGTAATATGGTTACTGAAGAGCAAGTGCTGTGATGTGACCACTGGGGAACAGGAGATGTAATATGGTTACTAATGACTAGGCACTGTGACTTGGCTAATGGGGAACAGGCACTGTGACTACTGGGGAGCAGGCACTGTGATGTGAGTACTAAGGACTATGCACTGTGATGTGGCAACTGGGGAGGAGGCGCTGTGGCAGGGCTATTAGGGAGGAGGCACTGTGACGTGGCTATTGGGGAGGAGGTGCTATGACATGGCTACTGGGGAACAGGAGCAGTGATGTGACTTCTGGGGAATAGGAGATGTGATGTGGGTACTAAGGATTATGCACTGTGATGTGGCTACTGGGGAACAGGCGCTGTGACATGGCTACTGGAGAATAGGCGCTGTGACGTGGCTACTGGGGAACAGGTGCTGTGATGTGGCTACTGGGGAACAGGCACTGCAATGTGGCTACTGGGGAGGAGGTGCTGTGAGGTGGCTACTGGGGAGGAGGCACTGTGATGTGACCTCTGGGGAACAGGCACTGTGACATGGCTACTGGGGAACAGGCGCTATGATGTGGCTACTGGGGAGGAGGCACTGTGACGTGGCTACTGGGGAACTGGTGCTGTGACGTGGCTACTGGGGAGTAGGCGCTGTGACGTGGCTACTGAGGAACAGTCGCTGTGATGTGGCTACTGGGGAGGAGGCACTGTGACGTGGCTACTGGGAAACTGGCGCTGTGACGTGGCTACTGGGGAGGAGGAGGCACTGTGACTTGACTACTGGGAAGGAGGCGCTTCGACGCGGCTACTGGGGAGGAGGCGCTGTGACTTTACTACTCGGGAGGAGCTGCTGTAATGTGGCTACTGTGGAGCATTCGATGTGACTTAAGCTTTCTGGTCACCCTACAAGGGATGATTGTAATGGTAATACTGTAGAAATGTAACTACTAAACATCTTTCTGGACTGTTAAGGGGTAGATACATTTAGAAAGTAATAAAAGGAAATTTCCCCTTTTTAAGGCAACCGCGAGGCTGATGTGACCACCAGTGAAAATGAGTTTGACATCCCTATTCTAAAGTGACACCCTTTTTTCCAATTTTCTACAAAGTAAGCGTGATCTTGTGATCCAGCTAGGTAACTCATTTAGGTGATATGTAAATTGAGATCAACTGTAGGGTTTTGGTTTTACCAATTTAGCAAGTTTTTACGGTATTTATTTCCTTTGCAAAACAATTGGACGGTGCATTTCAGGAACAGTCAACAGGGTTAATGATGGAGCAGATGCAGATGGATCCATTCAGAATCAGTGCTGGTGGCTGTTCCTCCGCAGCATTGTCCCTTCTTACCGTCACTGGTCTATTCTGAGAAGAACTAAACTTATTTCCTTGTTGCAACATAGTCTTTATGGGGTAGTCCTGTATGGGGTTTAGAGGGTGAATAACGTAGGGGACATTGGTCCAGTTAAACTCAGATCTAAAAATTACTTTGGCCCCAAAGAGAAGACATTAGGTGAACTTACAAGCTATACATAACATTTTTGGTAAATACTTTCTAAATCTAAGTAAATCCCATTAGAGCCGGGAGAACATAGAACCACAAATAGAGCATACATATGGAACTGCTACAAATATGTGAGAAATAGTATTATGTATCCTGTACAAATAAAAGGCAGCAAGTATTATTGGTTGTGGCATACAATGTAATCATGCCACGCAAATTGCCCTTATGTTTTAATGTGTATTTACTTATATCTAATTGTTGTATAAAGCTCATTTAAAGGATATTTGTCATCTTCTCTTCTTTATTAAACACTTTTTATTACTTTCTAGCATAGCCGTAATCTTGAAATATAGCATTATACTAGCTGTAGCTCCAGGCGATGGCCAGGATAGTAAAAAAAACTGCTCTTAGCTATAACAAAATAGACTGGGTTAACAAAAATATTTTGTATGTATCTATCTGTCTCTGTGTCTCTGACTGACTCTCTCTGAGTCTCTGTCTGTCTCTAACTGTCTCTGTCTGTCTCTGTGCCTATAGGTCTCTGACTGTCTCTGTCTCCAACCATCTCTGTCTCCAACCGTCTTTGTCTCTGACCAACTCTGTCAGTGATGGTCTCTGACCATTTCTGTCTTTGACCGTCTCTGTCTCTGCTTTTCTCTTTCTCTGAGTGTCTCTGAGTGTTTCTATCTGTCTCTATTACTAACTATCTGTGACATTTCTTTTCTGTTTCTGAGTGTCTCTGTCTGTCTCCGACCATTTCTGTCTCCAACTGTCACTCAGTCTCTGACTTTCTCTGTCTCTGTCTGTCTCTGACTGTCCCTGACTGTCTGTCTGTTCCTGACTATCTCTGTGTGTCGCTGACTATCTCTGTCTCTGTATGCCTCTATCTCCGACTGTCTCTGGCCATTTCTGTCTCTGAGTGTCTATGTCTCCGCCTATCTCTGTCTCTGACTCTCACTGACTCCAGTTTTCTCTGCCCGTCTCGGTTCACATATAAGATACAGTGTGAATTGGCATATCACTTTGTTGATTACATGACTCGGATAGGGACTAGACCACAGCCTAATAAAGCATATATATGAGTGTTTTAACGCCACATGCTGCATTCACACATGATTATCAGTTAGAGGGGGGTATTACAAAAATCCTTAGAAGTGCCCCTTTAATCAAGGTTGTGGTCCTGCAATCATTTAGAGCTTTCTCTGTAGGTACACTTTCTAAGAAATTCTTCTCATCTCTCTTCTAATAATCACATTTGATGTGTCCAGGCAATCCATTTGTTCTCAGTTTATGAGTCTGGGTTAAAAGCATTTGGAGTCCAGATTTCTGGAGTCTTCTTAGACACTACTATCATTCTTAACAGAATTGCAAGGTATAGTCGAAGACTTGGAAAATAGATTTATAGAGGATATGTACCTGTAGTTCTAAGAATTGAAACTAATCGAAGTATGTAATGGATTTCTGAAAACTTCTGAAGCTTTGATACATAAAAGATAATTTCAGGATTTTACCATGAGTGACTGAGAACACATGTTTATTACAGCAGAGGAATAAGTTCTGCATTGGTAAACGTCATCAATGTATTACCTTTCATATAAACCAGCAGTAAAGTTCAAGTGTAACTGTAAGTTAATGATTTTACCCCTTTACCCCTTTAAAAGCAAACAGAATGATGCCCACATTGTGTTGTTCGCCCTTTTCTTTCCAAAGTTATGGCATTTTCTGTTCTGAAAGTGTTTGACAAAGTGGGCAGAGACTTACGTCATCCTATACTTGCTCTCAAACTGAGTCCAATTCAAGTTGCCCACTGATCACATGATGCCTTGTGTTCTCTCTCAAAGTTATTTAGCATTAAATCAATTTAGTTTCCCACAAGTGAATCCACTGAACACTGCACAGTGCACATACAGGATGTATATAGTGACAGCCTGGCAGCTTCCATCACATGGAGGAACAGGGAACATGTATTAAGTGGAAGAATTCATAAGTAAACCAGTAACATGCAGTGTATAGTCTGTGCTGTCGGAGCACTAAGGGTCAATAGCTTATCTGCATAGAGCTAATAGTGCGGAGTACAATGTGGGGGAGGGGCTGCAGCATGAGGTGCAGAGAGAGACAGAGAAAGTTCTTTTGAATCACAGAATGGGATGGAGGAACTGACAGGGGAAATCTTTTACCTCACTATTCTCTATAGGAGATATCTGTATTCACAGTCCTTTGAATCACCTACTAAAATAAGTTTGTATTTGCATCACATTTAGTAAATGCAGGAGGAGTCTGTGTGTTTTGAAATGCAACGCAATCACCACATGTGAATGCAGCCTCAGGTTATTGTTATTTAACAATACGTTCAGCTTTGTGAGATGATTGTAATGGTAATTCTGTGTAAATTACAACTATACAGTAATAAAATCACGAACTCCCCATTAACATAATGAACTACACATGTGGAGAATTAAGTTAAAGAAAATCCAGTTTTCTCCATGTGTTGTCTATGGGAGACTTCATAGCATCTAGTCTCCACCAATCAGCACCAGGAGAACCAAGAACTAGACATAGAGCATACATAGGGAAAAGCTGCTACAAATACGCAAGGGTCATAGGATTGTGAGAAATAGTGTTATGTATCCTGTACAAATATATGGAAGCGAGTATTATTGGTTGTGGCATACAACATGATTATGCCAAACGCAAATTGCTTTTACTTTGTAATGTAAATTTACTTGTATATACGGTAATTATTTTATAAAACTCATGTAAAGGACATCTGCCATCAGATATACTGATTGTAGACTCCTATAACTTACCCATTTGTTGTCTTCTCTTCCTTATTAAACACTTTTCACTTTCTAGCACATCCGCATTCTTGAAATATTTTCTATGTACCTATCTATTTCTCTGACTGTTTCTCGCTGTCTTTGTGTCTCTGTTAACGTTTCTGTCTCCCAGTGTCTCTGTCTGTGTCTATCTCTGCCTTTCTCTGCCTCCTCTCCATCTCTATCTCTGATCATCTCAGTTTCTTTCTGTCTCTGTCTCTGCTGTCTCTGTCTATCTTTCACTGTCTCTCTGACTGTTTCCGTCTCTATCTCTGAGTGTCTCTGCCTGTCTCCGATTGTCTGTCTCCAACTGTCTCTCTATCTGCCTATATGTCTTTGATTTTATCTCTAACCGTCCCTGACTGTTTCTGTCTGTCTCTAACTATCTCTGTCCATCACTGACGGTCTCTGTCTCCAATTGCCTCTTTCTCTGACTGTTTCTGACCATTTCTGTCTCTGAGTGTCTCTAACTGTCACTGTCTCTGACTCCGGTATTCTCTGTCTGTCTCTGACTGTGACTGTCTCTGTATTTGTCTCTGGCTGTCTCTGAATGTCTTTGTCTCTGACTGTCACTTTGTCTGTGGGGAGATTTATCAGAAGTGTCTGAGAGCAGAACTAAGTTTTATTTTCCCACAGCTGTTTATAAAATTACAGCTGACCTCTGATTGGTTTCCATGCACAACTGGAACAGTTTTACATCAGACATTTCTAATAAACCCCCTCTATATCTGTATCCCTATCCACATTAGCTCACACATAAGCATCTTATACTCATTGCCTATATTAACCAATCACAGCTCAGAGCTCATATTAATGACCAGTGGCAGAATAGCAACCAATCACGGCTCAGCTTCCAACTGCTACAGCTCCTGTATTTGGTGGTTAATAAGCGCGGGGTGAAAATTTCAGCTCAATCAGAGTCTATGACGTTCCCTTAGTCACAGAGAGCGGTTGTGCAAAGGTACAGATTTCTTTAGCAGACATACATACACACACATACATATACACACACATACACTCAGCATTGTACATTAGATTAACTATGCTAATGAGTCGCTCAGGCTTATGGAATCTCATGGCTCCGGGGGCTGAGAATTTGTAGCTGGGTCCTGGCCGGATCAGACTCCCAGTGACATCACTGTGATGTCAGGGCTCAATAGGGAAGTTATATCACAGAGAGTAATTAAAACTGTGTGATATAACGAGTCCTGGAACTTTGTGACATCGCGTGACCAGGGAACGTTTTCTATCCACAGGAAGTAAGCAATGAAGCTTGCTATAGACTGACAGCAAGCAGAGATCTAGAAAATTGTAAGGAAATTATACAGAAAGCATACTGCAAAATTGTATAACTTTTCATTACCTAATCAAAATCAATTATTTGCTGGAAGTTGACAAACCCTTTAGGTGCTGAGTTAAGGTTTGCTGCATTATATAGATAAAAGATGTTATAAACACATAAGAACATAAGAAATCTCAGGATTAACACGGCTACACAGGTAAATTGAGGATAAACTTACAAAAATAAGGGAATTACGTCTTTTAGGTGGAGATAATTCTCTGGTGCTGATGGTGTAATCCTCTTGTGTAACTGATTTGTAGACCTTACATAAAAAGCTACAGAAGTAGAGCAAATTTTTTCCACTTTTTTTTTCTAACTGCAATTATATTTAATCCTCTAATCTTACACAACATGTAGCAAATATTAGTTATGAAAGTGTTATGATAACTGTCCAACCTCAATACCTAGGAAGTAGACACAGAGGGAAGCGGGACACAGAGGGAAGAGGGACACAGAGGTAAGCGGGTTGCCTCTGTCACCCCCCCCCCCCCCCTCCATGTATACATGACTTCTATGTATGGAAACTTATTAGGCCCAGCCCAAGGCTGCATGTAAACTGTCAGGGTATTACTGACAGATACAATACATTGCTGAACAGAAGTACTGCAGTGTATTGTAACAGAGATAATGGTATCTCAAATTAAAATAAGGTTTTAAAAATAAATAAATAATAAAAACACCACTAAAATCCCCCTTTTTCTCATAGGTAACTTATTGTGGCTTAAAAAATAGAATAAATTTTAATCCCTTTCCGACATGTGACGTAACCGTATGTCACGTATTGATTAACGATGTATGGGGCGGGCTCACAGGGTCAACCCACTCCCTACACAGCGGGCTATTTCACAAATCCAGTGAATTTACAATATACTGCAATGCTCTAGTGTTCTAGTATATTGTATAAGTGATCAGACTCCCTAGGGTTAAAGTACCCTAGGGAGTTTAGAAATACAGTAAAAAAATGTAAAAAAATTAAGAAAAAAACCCTTTCCCTGGAACTGATCTAAAAATAAACAATAAAAATCATAAACATTTTAGGCACCACCGCTTCCCAAAAAGTCAGATCAATTAATATGCAAAAACAGTTATTACCAAAGGTGAATCCTGTAACAGAAAAAGTGCCCAAATTGCCAAAATGCCACTTTTTTGTCATTTTGATACACATAAAAAATGTGATCAAAATTTCAAGCAATCCCCAAAGTGATAGCAATTAAAACATCATGATGCCCCATAAAAATGACATGTTACAAAGCTCCATACGCCAAAGTAAAAAAGTTATTAGTGTCAAAATATGGAAAAATGAAGACTTTCAATCATATAAAAGGTTTTATATTTTAAAAAACCTATTAAAACCAACTGATACCTATATAAATGTAGTATCCCCTTAATCGCACCGAATAAAGAGGAGAATTGGAGTGCACAGTGAAAGCTGTAAAAACAGATACCACAAGAAAGTACCCCTGTCTATACAATGGTAGAACCGCCTCTCCTTTAGGCATAGAGGATAGCCCGTTTCTATGGTGATGATAGAACCATCTCTCCTCTAGGCGTAGATGTTGCCCCTTGTATATGGTGATCGTAGAACTGGTGTAGAGGATGCCCCCTGTCTATAGTGATGGTAGACCCACTTCTACTCTAGGTGTAGAGGATGCCCCCTGTTTATGGCAATGCTTGTACCTCCTCTCCTCTAGGTGTCTATGGGGATGTTAGAACAGCCTCTTCTCTAGGTGTAATTGCCCCCTGTCTATGGTGATGGTAGAATCTCATCTCCTCTAGGTGTAGAGGATGTCCTCTGTCTATGGTGATGGTAGAATCGGCTCTCCTCTAGGTGTAGAGGATGCCCCATGTCTATGGTGATGGTAGCACCACCTCTCATCTAGGTGTAGAGGATGCCTCCTGTCTATGGTGATGGTAGAATCTCATCTCCTCTAGGTGTAGAGGATGTCCTCTGTCTATGGTGATGGTAGAATCGGCTCTCCTCTAGGTGTAGAGGATGCCCCATGTCTATAGTGATGGCAGAACCACCTCTCCTCTAGGTGTAGCGGAAGCCCCCTGTCTATGGTGATGGTAGAATCTCATCTCCTCTAGGTGTAGAGGATTTCCTCTGTCTATGGTGATGGTAGAATCGGCTCTCCTCTAGGTGTAGAGGATACCCCCTGTCTATGGTGATGGGAGAATCGCCTCTTCTCTAGGTGTAATTGCTGCCCCCTGTCTATGGTGATGGTAGAACCACCTCTCCTTTAGGGTAGATGATACCCTTTGTATATGGTGATCATAGAACCGCTTCTTCTTTAGGTGTAGTTGATGCTCCCCATCTATGGTGATGGTAGAACTGCCTCTCCTCTAGGTGAAGAGGGTGCCTGCTGTCTATGGTGATGCTAGAACGGCCTCTTCTCTAGGCGTAGTCGATGCCCCCTGTCTATGGTAATGGTAGAACTGCCTCTCCTCTAGCTGGAGAGGGTGCCCTACGTCTATGGTTATGGTAAATCTGCCTGTCCTCTAGGTGTAGAGGATGCCCCTTGTTTTTGGTGATTGTAGAACCGCCTCTTCTCTAGGTGGGGAGGGTGCCCTACGTCTTTGGTGATGTTAGATCTGCCTTTCTCTAGGTGTAGAGGATGCCCAGTGACTATGGCAACGGTAGAACCGCCTTTCTTCTAGGTGTAGAGGATGCCCCCTTGTCTTGTCCACAGGCCTAGGTATAAAAAGATCTTTGGAAAGATCCCTGTAGTGCCCCTTCAGATATTTGTACTTTCTAAAAGCCGCAATCTGTGCCAGATCTCTCTTCTGTTATGACAATAAGATTGATGTGTGTCCTTGGCACCAGGACATGGGTGTTGTTGTGTCCTTGCTGTGGCTCTGCTTTTCCTCCAATATTGTGAGAGGAAAGAAAGGCGAACAAGGTCAGCCACCGGGACAGAACTGTGCTTCTCCCGTGCTACAGAACTAACCACTTTTTATCTCTAAGTTTCATTTCACTTGAGAAAGGAGTCCCTGATACTCCGAAACGCGCTGTGTTCCGAGATTACCAATAAATGCTATACCTAACCATATATGACGTATCCATCTGAACCTGTGTGTGTGCCACATTAGACAGTGTCCAACCCACTGCTTCTTACTTCTTTCCTCCAATATTATAATGGACATGCATGAGACTTCCTTTCCACAAGGGCACACGAGTCAGCCAGCTCGGATATGGAATCCCAACATGAAACACCGGAAGAGGGGGGAGCAGCACAATTGTTCTCCACCTCTAGGCCAAAGCTCCATCGTAGGCTTTAAGACTATGATATTAACACTACATTAGGATTTACAGAGTTAAGTGGCTTTGAAATAGGACATTAGTTGGAGCATCAATTTCACAGAAACAAAAGTTGCAGTTTTACTACTGCATGTCATCACAGGCAGTTCAAGACAGGTTCAGGTTTAGGTTTGTTCTTTAAGAACATCTACCACCAGGATGAAGGACTGTATGCAAATCAGCCTGTGGGGATCCAGGCTCCATTAACAACTATGGAGCCTAGAGCCCCTCAGGCTCATTTGCATACAACCCTTTATCCTGGTGGTAGATGCCCTTTAAGTTGAATTTGTATGCCGGAACAGGTATATTTTATAATTGTAGCTCCAGGCATTGACAATTTTGTCCCAATGACAATTGCATTTCCAAAATGTTTTGCTCTGACAAGGGTTAACAATAACACTTTATTACAGACACCTTACAGATGATCATTGCAGCCTTGGACTAAAGTAACATCCAGAGAGCTTCACCAGAGGTCACAGTGGGCTGAGATTCTGTAACTAGGGGTCGTCTGTAAGTCGGGTGTCCTAATGTCGGGGACTGTCTGTATAGTACATATGTGGCATGTTTGCATCTGCAGAACAACATGACTGATGGGTTTGTATGTGGTCAGAGATATTCACTGCTGATTGTAGATCCCGGGACTCAGTGGCATCTAATCATGTGATTCTGCTATAATGGCTGATCACATTTTATAATGACTTATTTATCTCTTAAAATACTTTCGACAAACTGTGTAGTATATGAATAATCCGGAAAAGTGGTTCCCCACAGCAGACAGTGAGCAGAAAAGACTTAAAAGAGACTTTAATTTAGATAATAATGAATCATCTGTCTCCGGATTAGTCTTCCAGTCTGATTCCTTTATTCATTTCTTTTGTATCCGCTCAGCTTTTGTGCCGCGCATGACTCCATATATTTTTCTATCCTTATTGTTCCGTTATTAATCGCCTTTGGCCCGTTAACAAAATGTTGCTTTCATAAACTTATTAACAAGCCAGTCATTGTAGTATATATTTATGTGGTAAGATCTGGAGCATACTTCATGTAATATGTAATGCCGCGTTGGCTCCTTAACGCATTACAGACATTTTATGTGTCTAAACGTTGAGATTCCTGACACTTAATCATAAACAGAAATATTTGTGTATAATGTTGCCGCAGAGTTCGTTGCCCAATTTAAACTATATTTCTTGGACAAGTACATAATAACACCTATTTATTATTCCACATTGTTACAATTTAATGATGTAATCACCTTGTAAAAGGCCAATGAGTCCTGGCCTGCCGACTGTAATATCTTTCTAATTGTGTCTTTCCATTTACTGCTTTCACCTTTTACTAATTCTCCGTTTAAGTTATCATTGCAGATATTTACTTCTAAATATAGAAATTCGTGACGGTGCTTGACTCGTATGTCTGAGGGATTAGATACTTTACATGGTCCTAATTCCAATTTTTTCACAGCTCTACACAAAGCTTCAACTTATTACATATCTCCTCTTATTTCTTCTCTCGAAATCTTCAATTTTCCAATCATTTATTAATATCAGCTCCTGATTCCAAGATTCTCGTGGTGAAGCTCTGGACCTAAAAACATAGTTTCCGGTAATACTAGTTGTCTATTATAATCTGTTCATACAGACAGTGATACAATGAGGTTTATTTACGAAGGGTCCACGGACGCACCTTTCCGAGGTTTTCGGATTTTGTGGCTGTGACAGGTATTTAACAGGTGATTGTTTTGCATACGATCGGATTGTGGCGCAGCTGCACCGTATTTCATGCAGCAGAAATCGGAGGGCGGGCCGTCAGGCGATCCAATGGTGTCGGAGTGAGAACAGGATTTAACTTTCAAATTGTGTCGCAAGATAAAGCACTTACATGCACCGGGAAGAAGAAGGTGAACTCTGTCGGACCTGATCTTAATGAATCACGTCAGAGTGCATGATCATCGGATAATTCACTTTCTGTGAACTTCTCCGCATGGGTAAATAAATGTCCCCCAACGTTATCTTTCTAGCATGTCTTTTTCTGAAATTATACCACTATTGTACCATGTTTTCATGTTATCCTTATCCACAAGTTCGTGAGAACAGGACCCCCAGCAATCCAGTGAACGGGACCCCCAGCAATCCAGTTAATGGACCCCCAGCAATCCAGTGAATGGGACCCCCAGCAATCCAGTGAACGGGACCCCCAGCAATCCAGTTAATGGACCCCCAGCAATCCAGTGAACGGGACCCCCAGCAATCCAGTTAATGGACCCCCAGCAATCCAGTGAATGGGACCCCCAGCAATCCAGTGAATGGGTCCCCCAGCAATCCAGTTAATGGACCCCCAGCAATCTGGTGAATGGGATGTTCTGACATTCGCATTCTATTGAATAGAGCGGAAGGTGTTCTTGCCACTCCACTCATTTATGTGATCCAATGGGTCCCTTACAGTTGGACCCTCATTGATCAGGTTATTATCCCCTATCCTGTTGATGGGCCATAGCATGAAAATCTATTACAACCCATTTAAAGGGTTTGTCCACATTTAGATGATCTATCCTCAAGATATGCCTCCGATTCGTTGGACCCGGAAGCAGATGGCTCTATGCTCCGTGTAATATCTATGTGCCGTAACTACATACTTTCCACTTCAGAGGGAACCCCACCTGTAGTTACTGTACTCGGCCACTTTAATGATCAGAGCCCTCACTTCTGATGTTCCATATGACTGTTTGTACTCTGTAATGTTCTATGATATCCATCATATTTCCCTATGAAGGTCAAATTTAGTAATGTTGCCTAAAATGTAGCCAGTTTAGACAGGGAAATCAAAAGTTTTGCTGATTATATCGTATGTATGATACATTTGGTCTAACTAGGCAAGTTTTGTTACCTTTCCCACACTTTGGTTGTACAATTTTATTGCCGGTTAGTGCATTGTAATCCATGCCCCATTTTTGGTAAGACACAACTTTTTTCATGCCACATCTTTTTCTAGACATTTGTCTAATGAAGTGCTTAAATTGCAATCCCTGGTAGACATAGCAGACAAAGGCATGGGCTTTGAAATCTGTGTACACTTGTGTGTGTTGTCAGTAGCAGCAGGACTGTGAAAATGGATTTATATTCCAAGATTGTAGCTGGACTTGGTGCAGTTGGAGAGTCTTTTCAAACTTCTGTGTTCTTTGATCGCCACATTCAAACTTTCCCTCCTTTTCTTCTTCTGTAATTTGTAACCAGAGACCTGCTACAGATTTTAGAGTAATAGGAAAGGGCTCACAGAGGAGTGTTCCCAAAGTTCAGCTACAATCCTGGAATAAAAATGCTATTTTTTTTTCACAACCTTGCTGCTGCTATTTACAGCGCACAAAGTTAAGGTTACACAGGTTTTTCGAGGGACAATACCTAATACTATCTGCAGCTTTTCATGGTTAAGACTGCTGATAGATCTGCATGTAGGACAGTTTTTTTTTAACTAACGGAGCCAGAATTCAGGTGAATATAACTTCATGAATCCCTCACTCAGTACAACTAATACAAGTTTTTATATTAAGGTCCATTCTACTTCAGGCTGATGAAATATTTTGATCTAATAAAATTTCTTAACTATCTGTATTTTACTGCTTAGCTAATTGGAGACATTTCTGCTGGGGCCCCCCATTCCCTAGACAGACAGTTATTAAAAGGCACAGCTGGAAAAATTTCAACTTCTTTTTTTTTTCTTTTTAGTGTTGGTGGGGGTGATGGGGTAAATGGTTGGTAGATCTCACTTTTCCATATTCCTATCCGGTCTGCGGGATTAACTCTGCCACATAAATCTGTGTCAGTAACAACATAACCTCTGCCATCTCGTACATTAATTATGATTAATAGGAGTTTGCGTTTCATAAAACACCAATTCACACAAGGTATTTCTAGATATTTCTGATAACAAAGGGATTAAGGGTTTGCAAATAAAAACAAAATGTGATATATCAAGGCTTGCTGGTATGTTTTATAAGTTTAGGAGAAACATCTGCACTGGCTCAGACTATACATTACTCCGCTTGCTGTGGGTAACTCCCGGCAATAGATCGCAAGCAGATTTATTTGTTCTGTTCTTCATGTATCAAACATTGAGAGCCCGATAACCAGAAGTTATAATTTACTGGGCAGTAATGTGTTTTTCATGAACATTCAAGCTGTGCGCACAATGAATACATGGCTTTCAAGGTTTATTAGATATTAAAAGCTGTAGTTTCAAAGACCGCAGAACATAAAACGTACAATATGGCGGATCAGCCACGATTGTAAAATTCCAGTGGAAAATATAAAACAGGGTGTAGATACATTTACAAATGTTGGGGACCAAATGCTAAAAATAATATAAAAGTTACCATTTTATTGTACATTGTATGATCACGTGATTTTTTTTTTCAGAAATAATGTAATCTCCATTGATCCCCATTTCAAGGATTTTTTTGGTAAGGGGTATAACATGCCACCAGGACAGTGCATTACAACATAACCAAAGTATATCAACATAAAAAAAAAACTGATCATAATTACAGTGTCGGACTGGCATGTGTTGGGCCTACCAAAGGTGGTGATCTTGAGGGCCCACCCTCCAACCATAAAATACCATTAAAAAAATCATATTATCTAGGATGTATCATCAAAAAGATCTAATGATCTATAATGTCGGAATTGTTCTATATGAAATAGTTCATAATATCCAGTGATTACTCCATTCATTTCTAAATGAAGATCTTTGGGGCCTATTACAAAGTGTTAGAACCTGGGGCCCACCGAAGGATTCTCTGATGCTCTGGTGGGCCAGTCCGACACTGGCAATGACTGTAGCACAGAGAAGGAATATTATTACATTTTCAGACGTGGCAGAGGCCTTTGTTGTGAATACCTTCAGCACATCTGCGGCCACAGGACATCATTAGTCTCTCTTCTCTGCTGTGATTTTAGTTCACTCTTCTTCCAGTCTCCTTCATAGGTCTGTGACTGTTATGGGTTTCTTGGCCATAACTTTGTCACCAAGGATTTTCCAGCAACATTCTCCTTAGCAAAGGTGAGTCTAGCCTTTTGTCTATTAGGCTACTTTCACACACAAGTATGCTGAGCCAGCCATAGCCAGGCAAGCATATGGCAATGTTTACCCCTCCCCTCTCTATAGCAATGCATGCTCCATCTTTTTCCCATGCCCGGTACAGTACAGTGCCACAAGTACAATAGCTGTCTATGCGGACATATACTGGCACTGTATAATGAGACAGTGCTGAATTGGTTAGCAATTTCAGCTGCAATGTTGAAATTATTACTCATGGACATTCTCCACATTATCCTGTCCTCTCTTGCATTTGTCTCTCGAGGGTGACCAGCCTTCTTGGGGGACTTGAAGGAATTTGTGATGTTGTAAAGATGCATTATTTCAGAAATTACAGACTTAGAACGGACAACTTCTCTTGCTATGGCTGATGGGGTCACACTTTTGGGGATTTTACACATCATCTATTACAATGTGCAAATCGCCTAAAACTAGACAGCCGCGGGTCTTTGTATGACACGATGCTCTCATAATAACCAATCACTGTTCCCCGATGACTTCACACGGGGCAGCCCAAGAGTCCTCTCCTTACAGAGTAACGGGTTAAAAAATTCTAAACAAAAAAAGTACAGTTTATAGCATTAAATAATATTTTATTAAGAAGCCGACAACATTGCATGCGTATAGATGTGTGTATGTGACATGTTAATTATTGTTTAAAACGATCTGCTACAATGCAGAGGCGAAAATATGACCAAAGTAAGATAAACTAATCCCAGCCAAGCGTAGTACCTAGAAGGTCTACTCCCCCTTCAGCTAAAATAAATACTCTGCAGTTGAATAATATATTTGTGAATTTCCTTGAAATTTGTGTGATTCTTTCTTTGCATGTAGACATTATAATTATCTGATATGGATCATGGATACACTTAGTGTGGCACACAGGTTTTAGTATCCAATCCAAAACAATAGTAGTACTTGTATCTACAAATGTTAAAGGTAGAATATGTTTCAAAAGTAGAACTGTGTTGAACATGTCAAACGTCCAGCCAATGTCAATAAGAACTATCTAATGATGATATGACCCCAACCTAGTCCTGATATTAACATGAGTGAGTCGGAATGGGATTAATTCAAGAGACAAAAGCATCTGAGCAAAGCTACATCCACAGAAGATCTGTGCTTACTTCTGCAGGATTGTAAGTTTGGAACAACCTCCCTCCCGAGTTCCTTCAAATACTTTGTGCAAGTGTACCTGACGCCTCCTAATAATTCTATCACAACTAGTACGAAAACTGATGAAGACTGGTGCCAGTCTTGAAGGGGTTGGTAAAGAATTATCCTCATGAGCCATCATTAGGTCATTGAGGAGAGCAAACACAGTCAGGCCTATCATGAACAGAGCCAGAAGCATAAAAGTGATGGCCCAAAATGGGTGATAGGTAACAAGCCTTGACCATAAATTATCATTTCTGGCCAAAGCATCTTTAGTACCCAAATGGATTCTATAAAGGCAAAAATAATCCAGAGAAAGTAGTGGAGACTCACAGGATGAAATATAGGTTTCTTCAGCACCAAACTGAAATAAAGGGAGGGGGAATCTGGAGCAGCTAAATACAGAAAGCTAAGCCACAGCAGGGTGAAGACTCCAGTTCGTTTGGAAAAACTATAGTCATGCAAATACATTTTTCACAGTCCTGCTGCTACTAACAACAATGATAAGAGTTTCTGATTATAGAAGACTTTTCTCCAACCCCTATGCTTTTTATAAACTAATGGGTGCTGATTCTAGCAGCGTAGTTTTGATTTTCTCTCTAGAAGATACCAACCCCTAATAATCTTCAGTCTGCTCCAGCCCTAGACCACCCATCTGAAAGTAGAGAGAGTAGAATTAGCTGAAACTATGCTAATTAGGCCCTCTACAGACTGATGGGTGTGCCAGGGCTGGAGCGATTTCTTCTTGGTTCCGCCCATCTGATGGAAGAGCTCTGAATATAATCAGACTTATTGCTCAGGAACGGTGGAGGCTATGCAGAAAATTCCATGGAAAAAAGCTAAATAACCAGTTTGGGTTGATTTAGATGGTTAAAGGTTGTCTTTAAGCTCTCCGAGGCTTCTACCTAACACTGTATAAGTAAAATTGCAGTTGATTTATCCTTTAATTGCAATATTACTACGAAAAAATGTAATCATTTTACACCCTGATAGGATCAAGCATGTGTTAATCATGTTTAGAACCCAAGTGAAGTAATGTTTAAAGCAGAGAGGGATACAATAGCATATTTGTATGAAGGGATCAAACCCAGCATTCCCTGAGTGCTCCGACTTAAGTAGGATGATATTTTGTCAAATACATTCTTGGCAGGGATACAATGTTGCAATATCTTTGTGAAGGGGAAAAACTCAGCTCTTGAGGATTACAGTAAGCGGAGTGATAACCTTTACTGGGCAGTTACTGATTAGCATGACTTCAGCCTGGGAGAAAATAGTTTCTAGGACCTTGAACCTCGGGTAAGTGCTAATGGATTTGTTAGTAATGTTTTTCACAAAGAAGGTAGCGAAGACCAAAAGTTTCCCTTTTTGAGCAACTACTAATAATGAGAATGAAGCTGAATGTGAGCAGACGGAGGAATGGTGGTGAGGGCCTAGTCACTGCTCTTATCTCTGCACCCTGGAGCTCATTTTAGATTAGAAAAATAGTTTTTCGAAATGCAGTTCTGATATTTCATTAATGTTCCATGAGGTCAGGAAAAGAATTGATATTAATCATCAGGGTTGGAGGGTGTGTTCATCCTTACAAAACTCCATGCTTTCATCATGTTCACTGGAAAAGTCATTCAGAGAAGTAGATATAAAAAATAGTCACAATGGCCAAAATGTCATTTTTTTGTTACATTGTATCAGCATAATATAACATAGTAGTGACCCTGAATAAAGTAATTTAAGGTCCTCTATCATGGAGCATGTTACCATTATACTCTAATATACCAGGGTCAACATCTGCAAAGAGTTTGTATGTTCTCTTTGTGTTTGTGTGGGTTTCCTCCGGGTCCTCCGGTTTCCTCCCACACTCCAAAACATACTGGTAGGTTGATTAGATTGTGAGCCCCATTGGGGACAGGGACAGATTTGGCAAACGCTGTGTAGCGCTGCGTAATCTGTGTGCGCTATGTAAATAAAGGAATTATTATTATTAGAAATAGGACTATTTCTGTACAGGTTGACTGATAGGGTGGGGGTGCTTGGTGTCACATCCCACCAATATCTATGGGTAGGTCATAAATGTGTTTGCTCTGGAAAGCTACTTTACTACTAAAGTTACGGAGCTATTGCTACACTGCTCTTGTCCACCACACTTAGATTTGGGGAGCTGTACTACGTATAGTACTATGCATTATTAAACTTTGTGTATCTGGAAATCCTCATAAGATAATGGTCACTGCAGAGGGGCAGATCAATTCTCATACAGGGACTCATGCCGCTTAGCGATGAATGTGAAGGTAAGACGGGCTGTGTAAATACTCAAATACAATAGAAAATAAGGTTCATTAATACGTTATCATAAGTTTATGATGACCTGGTACCAATCTACATTGTCCCAACATTCGGGCCATAAACAGAGGACCCCTGTTCTCGAGATCCATGCAGATCCCATCACTGAGACCCCACCGATCAGCAAGTTAGCCCCTATCCACTGGGGCTATGACTGGAGAACTTCTATAAGGTCCAAGCCCAGCATGAATCCCTCTTATAAACCTTTATATAACTATACCCAACTTCTTTACTGATTCTCTCTCCTTCTGGTGTTAGAAAACACAGAGCCAAATGATTTCTCCATGTAATGGCAGCCGCCAAGACCCTTATTTCCTTGTTTTGGAAATCTACTGCCCCCTTTTCCGCCTGGATCTATATACTCAGTGATATGCGGTACATGGAGCTTCTTACTGCAGCCCTCCAGGGTAAATTGAAACAATTCACTTTAGTGTGGACCACTTGGGATATATTTAGTGATAGACTGACTTGTATAAATTAATGACCTCAGTGTTTGATTGATAGGTGATGAACGTAAGGTTTGGCATCCGCCATTCGACAGTTCCACCTAACCCAGACAACTTGCTTGATGGGATGCAGAGCAGACAATTGGGCAGGTTTATGCACCAAGCAACTAGGCATCGCTGTGATTGGTCAGGTTTGTCCACCAGGTGTTCAACCGGCCAATCACAGCCATGCCCAGTTGCAAGGACGTAAAGCTCTGCAGTCCATCAAGCAACATATTAGGTGGAGCTGGCAAAAGGAGGATGAAAACCTAAAGTTTGGGTCCGCTCATTTCTTCTCACGAGACATTTAAGTTATACTTTTTTTTTTTATGTTATTGCCACTCCACAGCTGTCAGCAGTACTTCTATTACAATCTTTTTGCTATTCTTCGGTACTTTAGTAATATACAATACTGTGCTAATGACATTGTATGCTGTATTTGTTCTCTTTTTGTATTACATTGTCCTTTTGGGCCCTGTGTGGCCCCTATTTGCACACTTTATTGCTTTGTTTTTTTCTTCTTCTGTTTTTGTATCACTTACCGTATATACTCATGTATAAGCCGAGTTTTTCAGCACAAAAAATATGCAGAAAAAACTCACCTCGGCTTATACACGAGTCAATTAAAAAAATAAAAAACGTAATACTCAACCTCCAGTGTCCAGATCCTCGGCACGGGTCCCGATCTTCAGTGCGAGGCTTCCAATCTTCGGCGCGGTTCCCGGCGACTCCTCTTCTCTCTTCTTTCTTCTCTCTTCTTTCTTCTCTAGCCGGCAGAGTCGCGTCCATACGATCTGCAGGCGGGCGCACACTATGATGCGGCTGTGTCGCCGCTGATGACATAGTGTACGCTTGGCAGGGGGCTGGCTGTATACTACATGGGGCTGGCTGTATACTACAGGGGGATGGCTGGCTGTATACTAGTGGGGGCTGGCTGTATACTACATGGGGGCTGGCAGGCTGTATACTACACCCATGGCTTATACTCGAGTCAATAGGTTTTCCCAGTAAAATTAGGGGTCTCGGCTTATACTCGGGTCGGCTTATGCTCGAGTATATACAGTAAATAAAATAAATTCAAAAATACAACGTTGGAAATACGGTAAATAAATTTAGCACAAATGAAAAATTAAGAAATGTAAGCCCCATTAACACACTGTGACCTAAACATAAAGTAATTTGTCCAATTACAGATGTGGGTTGTCTAGAAGTAGGATGTGGTAGGTGTGTGACATTATCATATGTGAACTGTAGATATACTGAACTACACATTTACATATTGGAAATTTGGAGGACTTTTAGAAGTATGTGAAATAAAGCAGATTCCATTGGGGCAGCAAAAAGGTCTAGACTGTTAGTATTTCCAATAAAAAGTGTGGCAGTCTGTATTGGGTCATTTACAGGACTTTATGTGAATAATGTCTACTTTATATAAATAAAAGACACTAAAATTTGTCTCAAAGTACAGAGAAAGTTGTGACTCAATAGTTACATCGCTCCGGAGTGAATTGGATGTATTACTCAACAGTGAGAAAGTCTCAGTCCTGAGGAATTCTCAGGAAAAACATTTCAGGGATTTTTGCCTAGTGAAGAGGAGGAGGAAAAAGTGCTCTCATTTGTGAATATTTTCTGAATGAGCTAGTATAAATTGCTGGTTCACACATTATTCCTGGAACAGGCAACACAAGGGATTTTAGGTGATCCCCGCTGCAGAATTGCAAATATTAGTCATAGATAAAATAGAGACCAGCGTCAGCGCATACGGTAGGTTCCCCCTGCACAAGCACCTGAGATGGAAATTATCTTCATTTCCTTTTTGACTCATTTCTGGTAAATGAATCTGTACAATGTGATATCTTGTAACCAGATAGTGAAAGTAATAGCACACGCTCACCACAGCTGATAACACTAATTCTCAACTTCCAGTTTCAGTATTTTTGTCACAGATTAATGGTCTCTGATACTTAAAAGGGTTGTCCAAACTTTGGAAGGAATACTTAAACAACACAACAGGATACATGGGTTGTGAGGCGCTTCTGGCCTAAGGCCCCATTCACACCAATGTTGTGGGGGCGTACACACGCGTGGCACCGTACCGCACATGGGGAAAAGATTGAGCATACTCTATCTTTGCTCGTGTGGGTGACTATGCGGCGCGGTTTACTATAAGGAGGGGGAGGTGAGCAGCTCTCATCCCTCCTCCTCTCCAGTGTGCCGCCATATACCCTTACATATGTTCGTGTGAATGTAGCTTTATGTTGGAGCCTGCAAACTCCCTCTTCTTCTGGCACTGCACACCAGGGCTGCCACAATTATAGATAGATATCTTTTTCTATACAATTACCCCTGATGAAGACTATTTTACACAATATATTTGTGTAAATGTTATGGTCTCACAATTTGCCACCAGTCTGTTTTCGACAGAACAGTCAGTCATTTATACCCCTTATTTAAATGTTTTTATATTGTCTATTACTTGTTCCATGAATTTTAAATAGTATCTCTACATTCGCAACCTTCTATCTTTTTTTCTGTGGTTTGTTTAATCAACAAGACAGAGGATAACTTCCTTATCGGAAGAATGGAACCCCAGCAATTGCTCGGCAATCTTCAGCCGCTCTTATGAAATGAATGGAGCAGCAGGACAGATGCTTAGCCTGTAGTTCCACCCAATTCTCCTAATAGCTGGGGTCTCGTTCTCATGATTGTGGAGGTCCCAGCTGTTGGACCCTCATCTGATAAGGAAGTGATAACCTATCCTATGGATTGGGTATAACTTCCAAAATTGGGACAACTTTTTTACCATGCCAAAGCAATAGCTTCACACATTGACACACCTGATTTCCAACCAGTAATTCAGGCACAGCACTTATGCCTCGAAATTTTATCTTCACGGGGCCCAACCTGGCCTAGATTCCAGCTATAACCTGCACCAGTATTCTGGCAGAGGATATAGTAAAATTTGCAGGCCAGCGTGTCTCGGCTTGTGGCCCATGTGTGGATTTCTACTTTTTTGCAAGCCAGAACAAGGCATACAAGGCAGGGTACACCCCAACCCCCACCCCGCTTACCACAAAGCCCCCAACCCCCCCCCCCCACACACGTGATCTGGAAAGACAATAATCCAGATAAATGAAAAAAAGAAAATCCAATAGAGCTAAAACATTCATACAGTATCTAGCTGAAAAAACTCACATCTCTTGTCTATGCAACAGGAAATGCACCTTGGACTTGGACTCCAGCCTAGTAAAACTTGAAAAATCTGTGGATACTGGCACTGGGGTTAAAAGTCCAAATACAAACCGCCCTTAGTCTAAGCACTAAGACTAAGGACAGCTTGTGTGCTCGAAACGCGTCAGCTGAGGCCTCTGTTTGTTGAAATTATATTGTAATGAAATTCAATAAAATATTTGGACTTTTAACTCAAGTTCTGGGAACCACTTCTTTTTCATGTAAAAAACACTGTATGAACTTGCCTAAGAGTTATAAAAGAAGGATAATATTTTCACTTTATAAAGCCTTATCCATCATAAAAAATCATGTGAAAAGAAAAAAATATTTTATGTAACTAGTTTTGAGAGAGCACATAGTAAATTTGTGTATAAGAGCAGGGACCCGCAGACTCATGTATTGACTGTAAGAAATCCTACAACGGGACATTTATCAAGTCTGTGAATTTGCATATGTAAACGTGAGATCTCCGACTGCAGATGGAGTTGTCACAATTTCAATGACCTCATTCAAGTGAAGATAAACAGTTTCAGACCTATGTAACTCCAGTCATTAATCTTCATTATTAGCATTATTATCATTAACTTATTATGCATGATTATGTTATCTTCATTGCTGCCTGTAACCCTTTGTGCCGCCAGAGATAGAGGCTGATAACTGGCAGAAAGTCCGTAAACTTCTGCTGCTCAGAAGATAGACGGCTGATAACTTGATGTTTTGTTTTCTTTGCGAGTCATTTACATGACATTTAGTGACCAAATAAAAGGAAGGTTTGGTTGTTGCTTTATGATTAGTAAGTGATTCTACAATGATGTTCACATAAAAGGGGTGCAACTAGTTTGAGGTTTCTTGGCCAACACTGGAGTAGCAGCTTATAAATCATACAACGTATCTGGGAAAGTAGGAGGAAGCCATTGCCAGACACCTCTGATGACGACTTATCTTCTTTGAGAACAAAGGATGAGGCCTGTTGAAATGTATCATTCCCATACATCTCTGACAATGTAGGCCAAATATTTGTCAAATAGTTCCACCGATGTGTTTGGCCACCTTAAGGCTGGATAATGAAAGTATGTTGGTATAATGAGAAAACGACTCCTAGATAATTTCAGCCACATGAAAAAGTTTTTGTCCATCAGCCTTTACATTTATAATTTTTATAACTTTTCACGATCGCGGTCGCAGGGTGTGAATGGATGGCTACGTGCTTGTGCTCTGTTGATGTGTTCTGTCTCAAGCCCCGCCAGTGAAGGGACTACCGGGGAGCTCCAAACCCCTTTGCCCTGGTGTTGTAGTAGAGCAAGGAGTCATTGGCAAGCTCTGTACAGCACTGCGTAATCTGTAGGTGCTATATAAATAAAGAATTCTTATTATTATTGCGTCACGGGCGTTGGGTGCTTTACTGCACGTCAGGAAGAGAGAAGGGAAGTCGCCGGGACAGCTTCACAGTAGCAGTGAAAAACAGGTGCATCGGTGTCACTCCATGTGACGCCATAAGGGAGCAACGATCCCTTATCGATCCCGAACGATTGTCATGACAGCCTGGAGTCTGTATAAGACTCCAGGATCTGTTGTTGCTGCAGATCTGTAACAGTGTGCCAGTGGCACCAAAGTCAAAATCTAGGAAATATAAAAACAGTTATCACCGGCGTTTAACCCTGTGATGGAAAATAGCGCCCAAATGTCTGAAACTCCACTTTTTTGCTACTTTCAACACATACAAAAGGTAATAAACATTAATCAAATGGTCGTTTATTCCTCAAACAATGAAAACTTCAGCTCATCTCGCAAAAATGACACCGTACACAGGTTTGTACACCAAAGTATGAAAAAGTTATTAGCGTCAGAAGATGGCGAAATGCTGAATTACTTTTGTACAGAAGGTTTTTAATTTTTTAAAATTTATTTAAACACGTTAAGATCTGTATAAATTTGTTATCCCCGTGATCGTACAGACCCAAAGAATAAAGCAGATGTGGCATTTGGAGTGTACAGTGAAAACCATAAAAACCGAGCCCAAAAAAGATGCAAAATGCAGGTTTTTTTTTACTAATTTCACCACATTTTTTTCCCGCTTCCCAGTAAGAGACATGGAATATTAAACACAGTCTCTACAAAGTAGTTTACACAGAAAACAAGCCACACAGCTGTGTTTATAAATGTATAAATTGAAAAGTTATACAATTTTCTAATATAATTTCTCTATCAATTCCTTACAGTTTTCTAGATCTCTGCTTGCTGTCATTCTACAGTAAGCTTCATTGTTACTTCCAGTGGATAAATACTGGTCCCTGGTCATGTGATGTCACACAGGTGCATGGCTCATTATAACACACAGCTCTGATTACACTCTGTGATACTAACGAGTCGTTCACCTGTGTGACATCACATGACCATGGACCAATGTTTATCCACAGGAAGTAAAGAATGAAGCTTTCTATAGAATGACAGCAAGCAGAGATCTAGAAAACCATGAGGAATTGATACACAAAGTATACTGGAAAACAATATAACTACTCATTACACAAACAATATTAATTATTTGCTGGAAGTGGACAATCGCTTCAGCCTCTTATCGCTACTTGACGTACTATTACTGCATGGTTCAAAAAAGTAAAAAAAAAGACAAATAAATTGATAAAAATGCTTCCAAAGCCCCATTACATATAAAATCTACACATAACATCAAAAGTCAAATTGAGCTTACAAATCCCACATATATAGTATCGCTAATTCTGTAAAGACCTGTAGAATAAAACTAAATTTTTATTAAATCCACACAATGATTAAAAGAGTTACTTTATCGCTGTAATCGTACTAACTCATAGAATAAAGATAAAATGTTACTTGGTTTATATGGTGAACACCATAAGAAAAGGCAAAAATCTATGATAGAATAGCCTGAATGAAATCAGACTGTTCTTAATTTCACCTACATTTTTTTTAAATTACTATAAAGATCTTTAAGGGTTAACAAAAGCGGTTTCTGATAGTTTGAGGGATACAGATTTTAAAATGGGTTGATAATTTTGTGCATGGGTGTTTATTCTGTCTATGGCACCAGTTTAATCGTCTTATATTAATTATTTGTCCATGCAAAACACATCTTTTGTTTTAGAGACATTTGAAGTTGAGTTTGCAATGTTTTCTCCTATTTATACTCTCATTTATCCCCATTCCACTAGTCCGCATGGTAATCACATACGTAAGAAATCATCAACTTCTGACGTAAGTCCCCACATTGTTCTGTTACATTTTAAAGCATCCCAATGTTTTCAGTATCTTGATGAACCGCACCCAAAACACAAATTTATTAAATTAAACAAAAACCGGAGAGATTGTCATTTGCTGTAACATCCACGGAAATGAAGTTATGGAAACATCCAGGGCCTCTCGCGAAGCCTTGTATAAGGAGGTAACATGATATCCTGTTAACGTAAACGTATCTGCTTAATGAATTTGGCGAGATTGTTGCTGTGAGCGAAATGAAACAAATGTGATAGAGGAAAAGAGAAGCAGAAGTTTGGAGATCATACAAACAGTCGGATCTGCCTCAAGAACATGTTTACCAAACTTTACTACGTCTGGAGAAATGTCCGTGACTCATTTGGTTTAATGACTTAATCCTGACGGTTCCAAGTGTTCCGGTTGTATCTGTGTTGTTATTGTATGGTGGTGTCTTACAGTCTCTTCACAGACACAAGAGATTCCAACTACTGATTAATTCCATGTCATTTTGTATGACACAGTTGTGGCTACATTATCATCCCCATCTTAGAAGAAACACAGAGAACGTTACATAACTTCAGATGTAAGATGACCACAGGTAGCTACAGAGAGGCTAAAATGATTTTGGTAGTTTAAGGAGGCCAAATACTTATGGGGACCGTTGCTAAAGCCGCACAATTTGCAGCCGCATCACAGGCCCCATACACAACTATGGCGCCCGGACACTGTGCGGTGAGCACACGCTGTCTCACCACGCCATGACACGCCGTGCACAGGAAAATGTAGGACATATTAGGACGCTAGCCGATAGAAAATGGAGGGGTGAGGAGCACTCACCCCTCCTCTCTCCTGCGTGCAGATGTATGCACGCCCAGGCCGGATGTTTGGGTGCAAGGGGCCTTACAGTTGTGTATACTGCCTATCAACTAATGTTTAGGGCTAGCTTAAGTCTCTTCAACACATCTTTAAAGCAACCTATAAAAAATAGAGGTGCCAGAGGTCACAGGATCACTGTGGTTTAAGTGGTCCAAGAAGAAGGAATAGACCTCAAGGATTTCAGTAATGGCAAGTCTACAGATTTTTTATTGATTTCAGGGAACACAAGAATCTACCATTTATAGAAAATCAAAATGCCCAAATATGCATCAGATAACTAACCTGTCCCACCTAGCCTGTCCTACCAACAAAATTAGGCATGATCAACCAGAGGCCCTTACTCATAGATCCAGGCACCATGACTGTGATAATCTGTTTATATTTGTTACATAAAAAATTTTATAAAAAGTAATCAAAATGTCACAAAGTCGCAAAAAATGAAACCTTTTTTTCTGTACACATTTGTTTAATTTTTTAAAATGTATTAAAACACAATAAAAGTTATATAAATTATATCACGGTATCACCGTGATCGTAGCAAACCAAAAAATAAAACTGAGGTGTTATTTGGAGCGCACAGCGAAAGTCGTAAAAACTGTGCCCACAAGAAAGTGACACAGATGCAGGGTTTTTTTTGCCAATTTCACCACATTTGGAATTTTTTCCTGCTTCCCTGTACATGGAATAATAAATTATGTCACTGAGATGTAACATTTGTTACGCAGAAAATAAGCCCTCACACAGCTCTGTACATGGAAAAATGAAAAAGTTTTTCAGGATTTTTGAAGGTGGAGAGTGAAAAAAAACCCTGCGTCCTTAAGGAGTTAACTAACACCCCCCCCCAGCCCCCAGATTGCTGTTATGGTGATACATTGCTCCTATTCCAAAAAGTTGACGTTTGAATATATTAATGTAAATATGGAAACAACAGCCAAAAAGCAATGAAGCACCTATCAAGAAGGTGCTGGATACATATGATCGTGAGCGCAGCTCTGCATGACACCGCTCACATTCCTGATGGTGGTGTGCTGAGGTTAGACTTACATTTCTCATTTATAATTCATTTATCACAAATATTGCGGCTGCTATGAATGTTATGAAATTCATGAGTTTTCTTTCTGTGGAGTCATCATTTTAATGGACCTGGCTGATGAATGGCTTCAGGACACCGCGGCTGATAAAATACAGTTGCTGTCTGTGTATATGTATGGGAGGACCAGCTGATGTCAGAAACTTTATAGAAATATATCTATACTTACACTAGTTCAGTGACATTAATAAATTAGTTGGAAACACTTCCATTCCGCATCTTTACACTACTGCTCAAAAAGTTTGGGGTCACCCGGACAATTTTGTGTTTTCTCCTTCAAACTTGGCTTCCATCATTGAATGTTCCATTTTCTGCAATTCCAGCATTGCAGACCTTTGGCTTCTATCTGGTAATTTGCTGAGGTAACCTGGAGTAATTTCACCCCATGTTTCCAGAAGCCCCTCCCACAAGTTGGATCGGCTTGATGGGTACTTTTTGCGTACCATATGGTCAAGCTGCTCCCACAACAGCTCAAATGTCATATGTTCTTATGTAACATTATATATATATATCATCTGCTCAGAAGATGTCTAAATAAATTAAGTACTTCCCCATCCTCTCTTATTTTGGAAATCTTGTAAAAAATTGTTAGGAAGTAAAAAAGTCAACAGACAAGTATTAGATCATGTGAACGTTGCATCCATCGTGTACCCTGCCCATGTAACAAAGACGATTTTGTAAGTTTTTTCTCCTACAAAGAATGGAGAGCATTGAAGATGGGTTGTGGCTGGGTCTTCCTCCATGACAATGACCTAGAAAACAAAACCAGGGCAAATATGGAGTGACACTGTAAGACAGGGCTGATTCTAGCCTTTTTTTCTGCCTGACAAAAAACTTGAAAATGCTGCCCCCCGCGCGCCTGGTGATGCTACATCACACACTAGTATCAGTCAGTGACACAGATATCAGTGACATCTAATACTTTACAGGTGATGATCTGCTCCATCAGGAAGAGGATATCATTCCCACTTTAATTCACAGTCAAATTCACAGCTCCACAATGCACCCCTAAAAATACCACAGTCACTTAAAGTATAATGGAGTGTGTTCCTAATACATATTATCCTCACAACATGGCTGAACACACTATTCCTCACATAAAACATCCTTTATATAGTCACCGAATAAATTATAGTATATACAGCACCCACAATTTATTAGGTTCCCTAATTTAGCCTCCCCTATATAGACACAGCCTCTAGCCTCCCTGTATACACAGCCTCCCCAGCAGTACACAGCCTCCAGCCCCCCTGTACATACACAGCCTTCCAAGCAGTAAACGGCCATGACACCCCAAGAAAAAGAAACCTTGTACTCACCTTTGGGCTCCAGCCCCGGCATTTCCCCACAGCTTCCTCCTCTTCTACCGCTGGCAGCCACGTCTAGTGTATAGTGACACAGGCCGCCACGCGTGATGATATTATCACGCACGCCGCCCTGTATCCAGCAGAGTGGTGCACACTGGTGCGCTGAGCTGCACCTCTCTGCCTATCAAATAAGTTTGTGCCTTAAAGGCACCAATGTAATGTATTTTTTAGGTACTATTGGCAGCAATCTGCCTCCTGAGGCGGGGACTTCATACTGCCATAAGAAGCATTTCAAGGGCATGGAGTAGCCCAGCCAGTCTCCAGAACCCAATTGAAAATCTTCAGGAGGAGCTGAAACTCAATGCTGCCCAGCAATAACCTGAATGATCTGCTCCTTTTACTTTCGAAATATACAAATGTAGCTGAAGTGCTTTGGGAGTGACGTAACAGTTCCCAAAGCACTTCAGCCTAATTTACATATTTCTTAAGCCTCTTTCACACGGATGTATGGTCACTTGTGCGTGGCATAAGTAGCATACAGCCGCACACTGGAGACAGAAGGGGACAGTGCTTCTCACCTCTCCACAGGGCGGAGTGCAGCATGGCCGTGCATACGGGAAATGACCATGCTCTATTTTTTTCCAGTGGATGGTACAGTACAGTGACACACACAGGAAAATTAAAAAGAAGGAATGGGTGGGATGTGTTGATATACGTAGGAGATTATCCTTACGTAGCATAGCAGACGGATTCCTTCAAAATATTTTTGTCTGATATTAGAAAAATGGTGGTCTTGGATTCAGAAATGTCATAGTTTGCTTCCACGTTGGTCACAGACATGTAATGCGTTGGACTCTGTACTGGCTGGTGCACTGTTGTCTCTATCAATAGACACAATCCCTGATCACAGGCAATAACAATCATTGGGGGTTTGTTCCTCATCATAAGGCCTGCTTATTATACACCTGTTGGATTCGGCTGATTTATCCCTTGGATTAGTATACTGATGTTATCCTCCGCTAATGACTTCTATATATCTGGTTGTTAATTACATTCACACTGACTTCTGTCCCGTCACATGACCCTATTTTGTATGACCTTCCTTTGTTTTATAGAAGATTCAAAGCCATTAAAATAACTATCTCTTTTCATTCCATCTAATCCCTTTCATCCTCCGATTAGTCACGGCTCAGTCGAATTTGCTGAACTAGAGACCAGGCTTTAGTGATGTGTTGAAGAGTAATCTCCGCGACTTAAGACCACTGAGTAAAAGTGACATATCTGTCAGTATCATGATTGAACAAAGCCCTTCTTTGTGGTGAACCATCGTCCGCGCCAATATTATCAAATCTGTTCTGCTGTTTTACAATTGAAAAGTGGTTTAGTCACGGATGATGGTGAAATACTTTGCTACATTTGGCCTTTGATTTATCCTACAATCTATCCCCAGTGTCTGTGTATGGAATTATTTAGGCAGCCACCTGAATAGCAATGAAAAGTCTTGAAACTTATTTAGAAAGCCGCATTAATTTCATGGTACTGTACATTTAATAACAGGATCACATACATTGCCGAAGAACAAGCACAAATTAGCGAAAAGACACAAAACTGCCTCACAATCTATATGCACGGACAGATGTAGACACGAGGTGAGTGCACATAACAGTGGGGTTATTTGCATGTTGTAGGCAATTTGAAATTGAAGGTTTGTTTTCAGGTTACATTGAGTGGTGGGGGTCAGTCTTACCTTTTTTTTGGTAGTTCCAGAGTAAGTGGGATATATGGGAGAAACTATGATTGTGAGAAGAGGAGATAGTTGGGGAAAACCAAGCAGAAGGTCTTGTGAGGATCGGAGATTATGGGGGACATTTTCTTACCCGTCCGGAGAAGTTCACAGAAACTGCATTGTCTGATGATCATGCACTCTGCCGCAATTTACAAAGATTGTGCGCCCGATATCACGTGTCGCTTCCCCGCTCAGGTCTGTCGGAGTTCACCTTCTTCTTCCCGGTGTATGTAAGTTCTCTTTCCTGCGACACAATCTGAAAGTTAAATCCTGAGCTCAGTCCGAATCAGTTGGATCGTCCGACAGCCGTCCTCAAATTTCTGTCGCATGAAAGCCGGCCCAGCTGCCCCAAAATCTGATTGCGTGCGACACAATCCCCTATTAAATACCTGTTACAGCCGAGCAAAACCCAAATACATCGGAAAGTCAAACGAAAGTGCGTCCGCAGACCCTTAGTAAATAAGCCTCTATGTGTGGGACAGCATTCGGTGAGGAGGGGACAGGCTGTGAATGGCTTCGCAAGTCATGGCTGGTATTTTAAATTCAATTTGTTGTGCAATGGATAACCAGTCGAGAGGAGAGGCAGATGAAAATCTAGAATGATGGCTTAGCCAGCCAGCAATGTGTAGGATGAACTGGGGGGGGGGGGGGGGGGCTTTGGAGAGTTAGCTGGGAGACCACAGAGAAGAATGTTACGATAGACCAAATTGGAGATGAAGAGGGCATGGACTAGTAATTTTGTAAAATAAGTTATTGAGGTGGATAAGGCAGATTGAAATGAGGATCTGAGTGTGGGGTTTAAACACAGGGCAGAGTCGTAGGTTACTTTAAGCCAGCAGAAATTTTCGGTAAGGTTGTGGGGAGAGATGCAATATGTTGCATCCGCTCATCATAGCTGTCCATTGCCTCCGCTAAGCACATATGTCGCTCAGACGTTGGCTGCAGAATGAAAAGACGTAGCTTCCAAGGCTTCGATGCTGTTTTTTTTTATCTGCTCCATTGACGACCCTGCTTGAACCGACGTTCTATTTGTACCTTGGACTCTGTCTGCTTGGTGCCTGCAGGCCCATCTTCAATTCTCTGCCTGTTCTGTCTGATTCCATTTACCTGACCCATGGTGCTTTACAATGGAAACTCCTGACCCACTTGGACCACCACCAGAGGTAGCAGCCTTGCAATCTTTTCACACCAAAGTCCAGATCACTGTATCGGGGTGAAAGGGTGTCTACCGGAGAGGTCCAGGCATAACGCCCTTAGTGGTGGCCCAAAGTGAAACTGTTGGGTTGGACAGTGGTCCACAACCTGGTGTTTGTTAAATGCTGTATGAAATAAATATTTTTGTATTGTAATAGAAAGGCCATTTTTAGACAAAGGGATATCAAGTGTTTTTTTTTTTGCTCTAAGGAAATGATTTGACAGATGTCTTCCAAAGTGAGTGAATGTATGTGCGAGCGCCCCTGTGTCATGTGTGCGAGTAGGTAACCTGTTCTGTTTCACATGCTCTGTGCTGTCCACAATAACCCCATTCATGAGCTCTTGTTAGGCACCTGTCTTCTCAATCCCCCATAGGATACAATACAAATTAAGGGGAAAAAAACTGTACAGAAAACAGGTGTGCAAACATTACAGAAGAACATCTGCTCCGTGCATTATTTATATATTTATTTACTTTATTGTAAAACTAACAAACATTAAATACATATGGGTTTAAAAATAGCGAGTTTGGTTAAGTTACCCCCTGGGAGGAAGGAGCAATATATTTCAGCTTCTGCTAAGTTATGTTTGGAATTTGAGGAAGAAGGTTTACATCACGGAGACTGATCCTTCCCCGTTAGAGAATACAGGTGTCTGCTCTTTCCCAATTACCCAAATCATTGCAGTTATATGCAAACATCTTCACTTTAATATGCACTGTGCATATCAGATAAGTGTCTGGCTGCTGGGACTGTCATCGATTACATAGTTACGCAAGTATGGCTTATACAGTTGTAAAAAGACACATGTCCATCTAGTTCAACCAAGGAAGGGAAGGGATTGCATGAAGAAGGGATTTATTGTATATAACATAACCATCAATGTTATTTAGGTGTAAAAAGGCATCTAGACCCTTCTTGAAGCTCTCTGCTGTCCCTGCTGTGACCAGCGCCTGAGGCAGGCTATTCCACTGTTTGACAGTTCTCATAGTAAAAAAATCCTGTTGCCTCTGGTGATTAAACCTTGTTTTCTCTTTTTAAATAATATTGGTTGGACCCCAGTGATGGGGTAATCCCAGGGGTGAACCTAGATTCTCTGCTGCCTGAGGCGAACTATAAAACGTTGCGCCCCCTCCTGCCAATCCAATAGTATTTTTTTAGTATACAAGTTTCCTATGCAGTGTATCACAAACTTGCTGTCATTATTTTCATTTGTCTGGTCTTTCTTTGTTGCAAATGACTGTGTCCCTGATGCTGCCCCCCCACCTTCCTGCAGTTGCAGTTGCTGCCTGAGGCGAAAGGCTCAACTCACCTGATGGCTGGTGCACCCTTGGGTAATCCATGTATCCTAAATGTACATTTGAGACCAGGTGCACCTCAACGGAAACCCTATTAAGACTCCAGATGAATGTAAAAGCTCATATCATCACACAACAATTCCACATGGGAATAAAACCTCCATTAATCCATCTTGCATCAGTACAATGCTCAGAGCTGTCAAGATTACACTGACTGCTATCATTCCCTTCTATAAAGGAATCTGTGACCTTGACGTGAGATAAATATGAGAAATGAACCATAAATGCTGTGATTAGGTCTCGTATTGATACATTACATTAGTATGACATTCATATCACTTCAGTAGTCAGATGGATTTTCCGTGACATTCGGCACACACCATTCATCCCGTCTTATTTGCACACCTGTATGTTGTACTTTGTGTGGAATAATGGAGTCAATATGAAGACAACCCATTTATTGTATTCATGTGACTGGTGGCATTGTCCCTGCTGCGGCCATGTGATCGGAGGAGGAAGAAAACCTATTGTAGCTCACACTGGAAGTGACCCAGCAGATAATAATAGCACCTCCAACCACCAGGAGGGAAACTTTAGGCAGGTCTCCTAACTATTTCATACGATAATAAAAAGTGAGTTGTAACTCAGTATTTTGTGGAAGGGGATTATTAATAACATAAAGGACTTCATGGGAATTCGGCAATACACACGGCAGAATGGAGTCTGTTAACATGTACTCAGGGAGCTCACAGGCAATGTGATATTCCCATGACATGTGTGCTGTAGTCTGAGATTACACTAGTAATTCCGCTAGAGGGGTTTTCCTGCAAAAATAAAATCCTTAAACCAAAGTACAAAAAATTGGGCTAAGAATAAGCTAAACAAAAAATAATAACAGTTGTGGATTATAATATACAAACCACCCACCACATTATATACTAAGAAGGACCATCACCCATTAAATCCTCATGTATTCATGCTCTCAATACACATGTACACAAGAGACAATTCAGGACCTTTGAAGGTCCTCCAAGGTTCCTGAAAAAGCAGATTGAAAGCAGTAGAAGGGACACGTCCTCCATCCCCCAAGAAGCTGATTCTAGTACCAGATGTAGGAAGTGCCTTCCAGTCTTGTAGGGGCTAAAAGATTCATATAACCCAGTCTTAAGCCGCCCCTGATCAGTAAACCTCTCACATTAGAAGAGCAAACAAATTACACACCAAAAATAATCACATTTTATTAAAAAAAAAAAAACATTTTATTTAATTTTTACAACACAATTGGCAGACAAATAAAAGACAAAGGTAAAAAACAGTGTACGCCTTAAAATGAATGGGTCATAAAATAGCCTAATATATTATATATACCGGTATATATACATAAGCCAAAGGTCATCTCCCTAGAGGAAGCAGCATCAGTGCGACGTGTGGGGCCAGTGTGTCACCTACTTTAGTCTGTATATCCTTTTTATTGAGCCAGTATATTACTTATCGTTTATATACCTGTATCTGAATTCTCTCCATTCTGACCCATAGGGATGTTACTCACCAGTTATATGACCTTTATGTCGGGGTCTCTGGCTTTATCCATATATTGTGGTATTTTATGACCTATATATTTTGTTATGTAGGCTGACAAACTTTGTTTTTACTTTTGTCTTTTCCTTGACTGTCAATTGTTAATATTGTCTTGTAAAAATTAAATAAAATATTCGTGTTTTGATTATTTTATGTGTGTAATTTGTTCTCTAATGTGAAAGGTTTGGTGGTATAGTAAAAAATACAAAAATATTTTAAAAGAACCAGTCAGGTGTATTTAAATAAAACAAAAGATATGATTACCTCTCATTGTACATAGTGGCCTTTTTGTAGACAGCATGTTATAGAGCTGGAGAAGCTGAGCAGATTATACATAGTGTCCTATCTGCAGGCAGCATGTTATAGAGCAGGAGGAGCTGAGCAGATTGTACATAGTGTCCTATCTGCAGGCAGCATGTTATAGAGCAGGAGAAACTGAGCAGATAGTACATAGTGTCCTTTCTGTAGGCAGCATGTTATAGAGCAAGAGGAGCTGAGTAGATTGTACATAGTGTCCTATCTGCAGGCAGCATGTTATAAAGCAGAGGAGCTAAGCAGATTGTACATAGTGTCCTATCTGCAGGCAGCATGTTATAGAGCAGGAGAAACTGAGCAGATTGTACATAGTGTCCTATTTGTAGGCAGCATGTTATAGAGCAGGAGGAGCTGAGCAGATTGTACATAGTGTCCTTTCTGTAGGCAGCATGTTATAGAGCAAGAGGAGCTGAGTAGATTGTACATAGTGTCCTATCTGCAGGCAGCATGTTATAAGGCAGAGGAGCTAAGCAGATTGTACATAGTGTCCTATCTGCAGGCAGCATGTTATAGAGCAGGAGAAACTGAGCAGATTGTACATAGTGTCCTTTCTGTAGGCAGCATGTTATAGAGTAGGAGAAGCTGAGCAGATTGTACATAGTGTCCTTTCTGTAGGCAGCATGTTATAGAGCAAGAGGAGCTGAGCAGATTGTACATAGTGTCCCATCTGCAGGCAGCATGTTATAAAGCAGAGGAGCTGAGCAGATTGTACACAGTGTCCTATCTGCAGGCAGCATGTTATAGAGCAGGAGGAGCTGAGCAGATTGTACATAGTGTCCTATCTCCATGCTGCATGTTATAGAACAGATCAGAAGTATGATCTGTTATAACATGTAGATAAACTTGAGATTTCTTGCAGCCTATTCCCATGCAAGAGGTTGCGGTGATGAAACTAATCGTGAACCCTCTTGTGATGAGTTTGATATTGTGAACAATCCTTGCAGTTATTTTTGCTATGGTGACTTCTGCACCCTTTACACCCCTTACGCTAATTGGACATTATCTGTAAAATCAAATGGGTTAGTGCTAAGTGTCCTGTACATGTAATATACATTACTAACACCAAAGTTTATGATAGGGTATGGAGGGTGGAATAATACATCCCTCCAACCCCCTAACCCTCCCCTAATAAAAAAAAGCAAAATCCATATTATTTTAGGAAATTAGTTCTAAATCTTTTCCAAATATAATGTGATTAATGTGAATTGCTTAAATTCAGTTGTGTACCCGGTATCCTCCATGTAGAGATTGGTTTCTGTATGAATGAGCTATGGATCAACATCTTATTGCAGACAGATTATATATATAAATAGAGAAATAAAAAATCATGTACAAGCTGAAGAGCGTCCCCCCGAGGGCTGAGCAGCTGTGCTTAGGTGGTCAGCAACAATAAATAACATCTCCTGACCACCGCTCGGAGGTCCCTTGTTGTCACTGGGAGCCCACCCACACATATATTGTGATACACACTGACTGCAGCTGAAGAATATGTGGGACTAGTGGTAAAGATACATTTACAGATTCATCACTTATCTTCTATTTCACTATTTTATCATCCTCATTAGTAGCCTTCAAAATAAGACACAATCTGATGCCATATTTTATAAGTTACAAATTCTGACGTTCATTGTGTTTAATCTCCATTCATCAAAAATGTTAAATGCAGAATTCTGCTCATAAATAATAATATATAGGAATATATAGTTGTAGATCAGGTAAGTGACCATACATATTACACTAAATGCTAGATACTGTTTAATGGATTCTTCTCACATTCAACTTCAATAGCAGATTGTTGGGGGAAAGATTAGGCCATGGCGGGGTTGAAAATGTTTTTGTTTTCACTGGCAAAAGGCTCTTCCCAAAAGGGAATTATATAACAGTAAAAATTATAGCAATAATAAAAAAAGAGATAGTTTGCCTAAAAATTTTAAGAGCACATGTGAAGTTTTGGACATTAGGTATTAGTCTGATAGTCCGGGGAAGGGCATTTCAGAGAATTGGTGCAGCTCTAGAGAAGTCCTGGAGATGTGAGTGAGAGGTTTGAATTAAGGGAGAGAATAATCTAAGTTCACTGGCAGATTGAAGAGCATGGGTTGGGTGACTGAGAGGACATCGGAGAGGCAGCGAGGTGCAGAGCTTTGTGGATATGGGTGATTATTTAAAATTGTATTTGTAAGGAAATGGGCAAGCAGTGCAGTGACTGGCACAGAGTGGAGGCATCCGTGTAGTGTTCTGGAGTGTAGGTCTGGAAAACAAGCATGGCTGCTGCATTAAGAAGAGATTGTAGAGGAGCGAGATTAGTAAGTGGACGACCGATTAGTAGGGAGTTACAGAAGTCGAGACAAGGGTTTTAGAGGTTTCGATGGTCATGAAGAGATGATAGAAAATATTTTGAGGCTCAATCGGCAGGAGCATACAATTTTATGTAAGGTGTAATTGGTTCATTGTGGGAAAACTTATGAAAAATGGACTCTAGTGGTAAGCAGTAAGTTTCAATTGGACCTTTTACATGGCCACACATTGTTCTCTGGAGCCTAGACTCTCGTGAAATATCCCTGGTTCTGTGCTGGGCCAAGGTGGACTCTGGTCTGTTGGTCCCAGGAAAATATTGTTTGGATTCTTTGTAAAAGAACAGTAACAGATCAACCCGATAGTCTTTTGAGTTTGCAGTTCCCTCAAAGCAGCCTAACATAGTGGAAACCTTCATATAACATTAGATATATGATCACAGTTCACCAAAAATAAAAATCCATCTCCCAAAGCTATCAATACATAAGAGCAGCTAACGTGATTGGTAAGACTGTTTTACATCTAGTACTATATGGATACTCTGGGGATACATTTCACCTTATACCATGTGAAATAAATTCTCCCTTTCTACAAATATTGTCCATCCAACCCAATCCATCTCAGTGGCCAATCACACCCTGAAACATACATTTTCCATTATGATTTCTCCAGCCGCCATAACCTTGTCTACTAGATCCTTTATCACTCCTGAATCATATTCCCTGTTCTCTATCTGCTCATGGGGCAAGGTTATGATCACTTTGTCTGTCAAGAGTAATCACAGCAATAATACAAGGTAGAGACTATTATCCGTAATATATTATGGGAATAAGTAATATACCAGATGTTCCTGGAAGCCATACTGCCTAGATGTCAGCCACTCCATCACCGGCATTCACCCATACGAGGCATTTCATTTAAATGAGAACTTTTGGCATGACATGACTTCATTCATTCTACCACTTAGGGATGTCTGTTGCGGCAGCAATAAAGTTTAATAAAAAACACTTAGTGTTCTCCTTTCTAATTGTTTCATCATTTAAAGCAACAGCCCTAAAGAAAGCTCAGAGGTTCTTCTTCCAAGCCTGGTAATCTAAAACATATAACAGACACTGCGTATGGCTCCTCAGAACATGGAGGATCTTGCTTAGATCACCAGAAATGGATATTTATATATTTAGACAGGTTCCACTCAATAAGGACAGTATACAAAAATATATACAGCCAAGTCATTGGGGCACAATTACCACAGTAGTCCTCTTTGGTGGTGTAACATTGTGAATCTATGGGGGCATGATCCAATGTGCTCATGATGGATGCCGTCCACCAGAGACCTTACTAGCCTTGAACATGCTTCTTCTATATTAGGTTTCTGTCAAGGAGTAAATGTTTTCCGGAGCATTCTAGACCATGGGGATTATAAACTAAATTTGAGGCATTAGGGAAGTATTGAGGTAAGCCTCCTAGTTTTGTGTTTCCACCATTGAAAGTAGTACATTTTGTATGTGAGCTTCAAAAGTAGACCAGGCGCGATGGAGGAAGGTGGGCGAGTTTGAGATGTTTTTTATTGTTTCTGTTTGTGTATCTCATACATTTAGAGAACGGATGGCCCCAGGATGCACTATGGGAAGTAAGCCCGTAGGTCTTGGCATGTGCATAACACATCAGAGTAAGGACTCATTTAGATGACCATGTTTTGTCCATGTATTCTGGCCCGTGCGCTCCTTAGCAAGGGTGTTCAGTCTATGAAATATGGCCAGAGCCTGGTACTTAATGTCCAAATATTACTACGGACCAAGTAAAACCTTCATGGAAATGGTACTGACTAAGTGCTGTACATGTATGTTATCTCGTTCAGGAGGATATTGAACCTGCCACGCTGGAACACTTGGTCAGGAATCAATTAACCTGGTCCATTGTCTTTTGAAAGCAGCGATGTATGTCTGATGCTGGAACAAAATCTTTGGGCATCACTGCAGTTCCTCTTCTGCTTCAGCAAAGATTACAGGTGGCAGGAAAGTTTATTATCAATTCTTTCCTTTTCTGTACTCACTGTATAGCGCTACGTAATGAATGGAGACAGCAGCAGGTGGCAGAGAGTTAAAGGAAATCTACCATCAAAATGAAGCAGGATAAACCAGGGGCACTTACTCATAGATCCAGGCACAGTGACAGTGTAATATAAGAAGATTACCACAGTCACGGTCCCTGATTTATTTTACTTTATTTTGCGTCATGCTTCGGCTGTGGGTGATTGGAGAGATATCTTTGGCTGAGCCCCCTCCATAGCCAGTGAGTGTTTGCTACATATTGCATTTGCGAACAAAAAAAAAAAAATTCATATCCTTTCCCTAGAACTGATATACTGTGTAATCTCATCTTCTAGACGGGATTACACAGCCTCTACCTCGTCGAAGTGGTTTATTGGATCCGCTCGAGATGTGGAGACAGGTTGGACGAGCTGCCATTGTTTCTTTCTAGGGTTATACTCATCTGGAACCAGGTGAGAGTTTTATCGTGAATATTAATGATCTTCATTTTTAACTAACGGTATTACACTAGGGTTGCGCCCTTCTTTGTGCTTGTCCCCCGGTGGTTGAACACGAGGAGAAATCCGTGTGTCACCGCTCTCCAGGATCTCTCTCTAGAACTGATATAAATAAACAGTAAAAATCTTAAACATGTTAAGTATCACTGGGTCCCAAAATGCCCGATCTATCAAAATATAATAAAGTTTTCCCGGTGTTTAACCTCCGTAATGGAAAATTGTGCCCAAAGAGCTCAGCACCAGAGCGTCAGGCAAGATGTCTGCCAACCCTAAAGTCAGAAGATTCAGGGTCGGAAACCAAGGGCAACTGAAATTGAATACAGGACTGATAAAAACAGGTTAGAATTATATTTGTGAAATGCTACATTTTTCATTGTTATTGGTTAACGACCCATCTTCAATGTTTTTACTCCAATGTTTTTATACCAAACTGTTTTCCTATTGTCCTGTAGCCCTTCCAAGCCCTGTGCAGGACTATAATTTTGTCCCTGGTGTCCTTAGACAACTCCTTGGTCTTGCCCATGGTGGAGAGGTTGGAGAGTGATTGATTCTGTGGACAGGAGTTTCTTCTACAAGTTCAATCAGATGCAATTAATACAGGTAATGAGGCGCTTCTTACATAAAACAGGTCGGAGAGAGACAGAATTCTTGCTGGTTGGCAGCTGTTCAAAAACTTATTTGTTGAAATAAAATATAATAATGAATTATTAAAAACTTATGCAATGTGATTTGTTTGATTTTATTTGATAGATTTTACCATACACGTTATAGATCTCTCCATTCATCAAATATTGATTTCCCCCACTCTATATTAGGGAGACTGCCAGGATTTGTACTGGAATGCTTTGTCCTTACTAGTTGGTTCCCTACCACTGTACTATGCAGCCTGATTGTTTTATACCAGTCTATTTGTTGCAAGTGTTTCTACCTTACCCGCTGCAGTTTTTTGGTCTCAGCTGCTCCTATCAGGAGTAGTCAGGCTCCATTTAAGGCTGGTTTTGTCATCCAGTATTGTTGTATCTGCAGCTTATCCCTGGCTCTGTTCTGTTGGAACATCAACACTCACCGGCCACTTTATTAGGTACACCTGTCGAACTGCTTGTTAACACTTAATTTCTAATCAGCCAATCACATGGCGGCAACTCAGTGCATTTAGGCATGTAGACATGGTCAAGACAATCTCCTGCAGTTCAAACCGAGCATCAGTATGGGGAAGAAAGGTGATTTGAGTGCCTTTGAACGTGGCATGGTTGTTGGTGCCAGAAGGGCTGGTCTGAGTATTTCAGAAACTGCTGATCTACTGGGATTTTCACGTACAACCATCTCTAGGGTTTACAGAGAATGGTCCGAAAAAGAAAAAACATCCAGTGAAATGCATTGTTGATGCCAGAGGTCAGAGGAGAATGGGCAGACTGGCTCGAGCTGATAGAAAGGCAACAGTGACTCAAATCGCCACCCGTTACAACCAAGGTAGGCAGAAGAGCATCTCTGAACGCACAGTACGTTGAACTTTGAGGCAGATGGGCTACAGCAGCAGAAGACCACACCAGGTGCCACTCCTTTCAGCTAAGAACAGGAAACTGAGGCTACAATTTGCACAAGCTCATCAAAATTGGACAGTAGAAGATTGGAAAAACGTTGCCTGGTCTGATGAGTCTCGATTTCTGCTGCGACATTCAGATGGTAGGGTCAGAATTTGGCATCAACAACATGAAAGCATGGATCCATCCTGCCTTGTATCAACGGTTCAGGCTGGTGGTGGTGTTGTCATGGTGTGGGGAATATTTTCTTGGCACTCTTTGGGCCAATTGAGCATCGTTGCAATGCCACAGCCTACCTGAGTATTGTTGCTGACCATGTCCATCCCTTTATGACCACAATGTACCCAACATCTGATGGCTACTTTCAGCAGGATAATGTCATAAAGCTGGAATCATCTCAGACTGGTTTCTTGAACATGACAATGAGTTCACTGTACTCAAATGACCTCCACAGTCACCAGATCTCAATCCAATAGAGCATCTTTGGGATGTGGTGGAACGGGAGATTCGCATCATGGATGTGCAGCCGACAAATCTGCGGCAACTGTGTGATGCCATCATGTCAATATAGACCAAAATCTCTGAGGAATGCTTCCAGCACCTTGTTGAATCTATGCCACGAAGAATTCAGTTCTGAAGGCAAAAGGGGTCCAACCCGTTACTAGCATGGTGTACCTAATAAAGTGGCCAGTGAGTGTATACTTTCTTGTAGCTTGTTTCTTTGACTGTGGTCAGAGATTCTGTAAAGTTTGCCTTTTTCTCTTGTATTCTCTCACCACTTTCCCGCCTGTTCCCCCTTGTCTGTGTTTATTTAATAGTGAGTGGTTTTTGGACCTGCTCTGGTTGTTGCCCTTTAGTCCTGTACTCCCTATTACCCTACTTCCTGTATTCAGTCTTGGTTGTGTGTTTGTGTGCATGCTGGGATTGCTAGTTCACCAAGTTTTTCTTGCAACAATAATTTCAGGAGCCCAAATTTTGTAGACCAGACCCTAGTATTCTTTAGTCCTTTCCTCTACTTTCTGGAAAGGTCTTCATGTTCAGAGAGAGAGAAGGTGTTGGGTGCAGCAGTAGCCTGGGTAAACTGACCATCATTCGCAGACAGGGACTAGCTTAGCCTTAGAGTAAGGGGCAGTTTTCCCTTCCCCGTTACCCTAGTTCCTGCTGCTCTTTTTATCGTTTTTTTTGCTTCCTTACAAACCGTGACAGATACACAACTGCACACTGGGCAGGGGAGATGCCAAGACAATTGTTAGATACCAGGCAAGTATGTCGTAAATACTCTTATAACAGTAAGATCCATGTACAACAGAGGGGGTTTTGCGCAGAATAGAGTTATATTTTTCAGATTGGAAACATCTTTGTTAAAAATTTCAAAAATAGACTGGAATGACACGACGACGTTGTGTCCCTCATCACTGGATGAATGGGAGGATTCTCTGATCTCCTACCTCACTGATGACACCCCCAAAATATTGAAATGTTTAATTCTCTACAAGTACATTATGACATTTTGCATATCACCCAAATGGACACTTTATTCTAAAATTCTTTTATAGCCCAATGACACAGAAATGTTTCCGATTGATTATATCATTTGCCTTTAATTGAAGCCTATGTATTCTAATGCATCACTCCGTTCTACCATTAATTGATTTCTTCAATGGCTTACAGTATTCAGCCCCTGATAGATTGTGCAGATAGTAACTATCAGCCATTAATTTATTTGTTAACTATTGATTTCTTATTACTTGATGAATTGCGTCATTGATTATACAATTTTTCCTCAGGCACCTTTAATTGAAGTCTGTACATTCTCTAATGCATCAATCCCATACATCCCATTAATTGGCCGGCCTGACATGCAGGGGGATTGGACATCACACATTTAGGACTTAGCATGTGCCTTAATGTTGTAATAATTCCTGCAACTGATCTGTGGAGTAAGCAAACCTCAAGACATATTACAAGGGATTTTTCTTCTCTAACAATCATCTTTTGCCTTTATTGTCAGACTTGTTACACCCCATGTATTAGCTGCTTCAGGAGACATATATAAAAATATGAATAGAAATTAGTTTAGTTGATTTTCTTGTTAAGGATTCAAACTTCTAAAAAAAATTTAGAATAATTTACATATGGGTATGTGAATTAACCCTAATTCTCTAATGTATCTCAAAATTTTATTCTCCTAGTAAAAGAAAATATGATAAACCTTATAACATGTAACAAGAAAACCATCTCCACCATTTATTAACCTCCTTTCCCTGTTAACCTTTTCAGCTCCATCTTCAGGAACCAGTCATCAGAAATTGGCCTTATAGTTTGTTTCATTCATGTCCCTGTGTGGTGACATCATCCAAAAAAATCAACTTTGAAGTGAGATGTAAATTGGTTGTATAAAGTCAAGGAGGCGGAGAGTTTTAAACTTAAGTCAAGGTGGGGAGCTCTCAACGCCTCCTCCTCTGTGACAGACACCATGCATCAGACTTCAGGAGATCTGGTTAGTGAGGTCTCTGGCTGCAGGACCATCAATTACAGTGAAGAGGGCTTTCTGAGAAAGAGAGCTTGACTTCAGTGATAAAATCTCCACCTCCTTGACTTTATACAACCAATTTACATCTCACTTCAAAGTTGATTTTCTGGATGATGCCACCACACTGCGGCATGAAAAAAACATTATCTGGAAGGTGTTCAGCTGCTTTGCAACATACTGGTAGGGGTTTATTAGGTCAATTTCTGCTGACAGGTTCCCTTTAATGTTTTTAAGTATTATATTTAACATCTTTAGTAAGTTGCCTTGCAGCCTCCATTACACGAGGCCAATAAAATATAAGTGATCTATTGGCATTTCAAGCAAAAAATGCATTTAATGGCAGTTTTGATCTTCTATACACTGGAACATCATTAAGAGCTGTGTCATAATGAACTAGGCGCATCTCCTGCCCTGCATGTGTTGTAAAATAATATTCAAGATTTAAGTTATTTGTAACAGTTTCTGGAGCAAATCAAGAACAATGTGCAGAACTTTACCCTAAAGATAAGGATATTAGATTGTTTAGCCTTTTAGATACACATCTACATTTCTTAGATACTCTACCATCCAGGACACCTCCTACCAGTCAGTGGCTGCCTTGCCCCTATGCCCTACAAATCTCAAATGGTAACGTGTTCTGTTATGAGTTGGCTCGTGTGAATATGGATATCAACTTCTGAATCCTGATGTGATCCCGAGTCTGTTAGAAGAGCCAAGGCCATCTGCTTCTCTCTACAAGTTTGTCTGGCTGTAAGGAGGGGAGGTTCTCCCTCCTACTAAGTCTTAGACAATTAATAAAAATATAAAAAAAGGCAATGACCAAAACTAAAATTTGGCTGCCAATGGTGGCGATTGGAATATCGTTAGTGGGGAAGTCCATATGAGACTATGGATTTGAAGACCACATTGTTCCAGCAAAAAGTAAGACTATATGAAGGGTAACCTCAATCATGCTAATCTGCAGTCGTTAAAGGGTAAAAGGATAGTTTTAAAAGATGTCCATGGCAACCTCTGACCTTGCCCCTTATTCAAACTGTGTCATCCACAGTAACGTCATTCACCTTGGAGAGGACAGCAGAACTTGACTATATACAATGCCTCATATATTATCTTATCAAGAGCTTTCTTGATTTTGGAGATGAGAGTTTTAGTTTAAGACGAAACACCCCAATTGTATTTTAAAGATGCCCTTCTGGAATAAGTATAGGGCTGGCCAACTCCATCCCCAGGTTACATACAAGATAGGGTCTGGAGGTTTGTTCTTAAGTTGAATTTGTATGTAATTGGAGTTTCAAAATTTTTGCTGTAATGGGAACAAGGATTATACATAAAGCTTCATTACAGACACTTTACAGCTGATCATTGCAGTCTGGGACTATAGTAATATCCAGAGAGATTCACCAGAGGTCACAGTGGGCAGAGGGGTCCGTCTTTAACTATGGGTTATCTGTAAATCTGGTGTCCTTAAGTAGGGGACCGCCTGTATATGAAGCATTTTTCCGATTTCCCCCAAGAAAGATGGGAAACCCCTGGATAGTATTTTTGTAGCATCTCTGGGCATAGCATGATACCGGCATCCTTTGTGGCCTTGGGAAACACTATTGATACAAAACACATCTCTTGTGTCTGGCTGAAAAAAGAATTATAACAGTAAAAAAAAGTCTAATTCTACATGGGGCCCAATTACACGTCCATGTCCATGTTTAATAAACAGAAGGAACAAGGATTATGAATACGGCCAAATAAACAATGGCTTATGCCAGCGCACAGAGGACCAGGTGCGTTCAGGGGAAATGTGCACTGATAAATAGGCGTTCAGCTTTCTCCCTGCCCCCGAAACTCCCACGTGCGCTCAGGATATAGATTTTTATCACTTCTATAAACTTAAATTACAACCACCGAGGGAGGCAACACCTTCCAGTTTATTTTTATTACATTTCTCTCTGGTGTAGAAACTCTCAGTCTATTCTTCCAGGTGAAGAAGTAAATCTGAAATTTCATGAAGTCTAACAGGTCTGTTGTAGATTTAATTCCAGAGACAGGCAAAAAAGGTCAGACCACATTGAGCTTCCTGAAATTCTGTCAGCACAGACGGTGGGAGAAAATAAACTGTTTGACACTACGCAGCTAGGGAAATCCTGCAGATTATTACACTGCACTACTGCTAGGACAATGGTATGGTCCAGCTTTCCTTTTATCATTTGTCTACCCACTGTTTTTTAAAAAAAATTTTTAATTGGGGTGCCTAGGCCAGACTTAAATACAACTTTGGGTTAAAATAATGATAGTCTACTTACCTGCAGCTCTTCTACCGAATGCCCAAGTGTGGATGACGACCTGCTCTTTAGGGCAAATAGTGGCCTGGATGTTGATCTCTACACCCAAAGCAATCACTAACTGATATGAGCAATGACAAGCTGTTTGTGTAGGGGTCAAGGTTAAGGCCACCGATTGGAAGCAGCAGTGACCATCCCCAAACACATCAGAGTACTGAAGCCTATTGGGAGCTTCAGGACCCAACAATAGATACTGATGATCTATCAATAATATAGGTTACCAATCATTTTAGGCAAGAAAACCTCTCTAAGACTAGATTTGACAAGCTATACCCTCGCCGAAGCTTCATCATTATAAGGACATCGGACATGTTACGTGAGAAACTTTCCTTCCTATGTTGACTGCTCAAAAATCTTATATTACATAAACAATATAGATGCAGGGAAGGAATGTGCTGTAGCAATAATTGAGAGGATACATGAGACCAGGATCTAAGAATGCTGGAAGAGGTCTTTTTGTGGATCTGAATATCCAAAAGCAGTGGATCGATGTGCTGAGGTGAAATGGCAGATCACACACCATTATGAGGGTGGTGTTATCTGTGGATTGCAGACTTGTAGGGCGCGGGATTGTGGTATGGGTCTGTGGATGGCACCGGTTATTAATTCTGGCAAGCAGCCCCTACTACACTTGAATCCTCATCAATTTTGGAGCAACGCCTCTCAGAAGACTTATTACTGCTGGTGATGCATGGCACATGAATTGCAGTTAGTTGCTATGCGGTACTTCCTCTCCCAATCCTGGTCATCCAGAAACTAATGTCATAACCTGTGATTTAGGAAGCTGTGGTGGTGGATGTCAGAGGAGTCCAAAAGACCAAAAAACTGTAAACAAATATTGGCAAATTTTGCTTTACGACAGTTTCCTGGTATACTGAGTTTAAAGGGGTGACATACAAGTTAGCCCCTATCAGGAGCATAAGGGCTAATTTGCTGATTGGTAGGGGTTTCAGTCATGGGACCCTCAAGGATCACAAAAGTGGGGCTCCGAAGCACTGCTCTGTAGAAATGAAGAGAGCATTCGGCTGTTCATGTTCCAGGTGCTCTATTCAGCTCTTTGCCACTGACAGAGATTGGTACGGCACTCGGCTATCTCCGTCTTGTGGATTGTGGCTAACTTCTTGGTCTCTCTAATAAACTTCATAAGGATGTACGGGTAACTACATAAAAAAAAATGTTAAATTGAAAAAAAAAATTAAAAATGTAAAAATTAAAGCTTGATTTAAACATTTTGACAATCTATTTCTTTAAAGACCACAGTGCATTTGTAGAATCTCAGCCCACACATTTTCATGGAAAGGTCTCATTATTTCAGAGCTCAGGACGATCATCTAGTTTTCATCTGGTTTCCTTCAAAGCAAATTTTTAAACAACTTTTTTCTGGATCACCTCATTTAGATCTGACTATTCCTGAGAGAACGTCCTGTTCAGCCGCTTCCCCTCATATTGTTCTTGTGTGTTACCAGCGAACTTCACATTTAACATTTTACGACTTCCTGTTACTTACAAAGTGACAACATATTCTGCAGCCCGGCACATCACATCAGTACCTGTCCACATTTTGGGTTTTGCTTTTGCATATTTATTGGATGTGCATTTTATTGAAAGTCAGTGAAATTGTCAGTATGTTTTTGGGAGGAGATGGATGCAGGTCATAGATCATAACAGAACATACACACTTGGAGCAGATGGTCCTCAAGTGGTGCCCAGTCTTACATTTTAAAAATTAGGGTTGAGAAATACTGCAGACATCGTACACATGGCAGAGCCACATGGATAGCATTTACTGATGCTTTATGCTCTGCAGGATGCCATGTGTTGCCAGGAGTTATTGTTTCTTAGAATTAATGAATTTAGGGGAGAATAACATGACAATGCCACCCCCCCCCCTCAGGTAAAGGTTATTAGCAGTTTAACTATTATCAAAGTATAAAATATTCCATGTGATTAAATTGGTGTAACCTTCATTAAAAAAAAAAAAATATTCAGAATCTTGCAATATAAATTATACCACAGTCTGATGACAGCCGGCCGTCTTACATTATGTGATCCTACAACCTTTTACCCAGATGGCATAGGAGATCAGGATTGGATACCAATTGTGTGGCACTTTTCTCATTAAATGGGTCGTAAGGAGTTTGAATCTGATCGTGATGTTCTGACTGCAGGGAAACCCCACCGATCACGAGAACAGGGGGGCCCATTGTTACTAAATGAATGATGTGACTGGTCCATATTTTGGGAGAACTCCTGTTCACGGTCCATGAGAATGCTGAAGATCGCTCAGCGATGTTCTTGAGAACGGCCAGCACGCACATATTACTGAATGGAAGGGAGGACACGTGATCCACCTGCTGCCTTATTCAATTAGTGAGAAGGGGACCTGTTCTCTTGTCCAGTGGGTTACCCAGGAGTCAGACCTCCACTGATTAGATTGCTATCCCTTTTGGATAGGGGATATCAATCAAACTTGGTAAAGTCCCTTAAAGTAGACGACCTTACCCAGGAGTGTGTCTCCTCATTCGGTACATATGCACCTGTATGTGTGCACAGAGGAAGCGCAACATAGCAGCAGTTTGACACTTATCTTAAGTTTATTCATTGTTCTGTGTTGGCGATGAAAAATTGCTCGACGATTCCCTGTCAGGACTATAGTCAGGACTATAAGCTGTTAGATCCGCGAATACACTCAATCGAAACTTGCATGGGAGGCTTTATACAATGATGACCTCAATTATTAAAACCATGACCTGCCACCATTATGGATTGTTATATTTCCTTCCATTTTGCTATCGTATGGTCCTTTGCATCAGACTTCAGAACTGGACACCGACGATGACATCACAAACAGTCTGATTAATATACAGAATATGCATATTCATAGATATGAATATTGTGTAACACTTAGAGACATGTCAGAGGATAACATTTGTTTGCTGAAAATGTCCCTTGTAGCCCAACCCTGATTTTGTGAGTAAGTCACGCATGATAAAAGAACCAGTCAGAGCCATTTTACACATGAACTGATGTGGTTTTACTGCATTTGGCCATAATACACTGTCCAGAAACAAGATGGTACAATAACAAAACCGTGTGTGACATATGACAATGTCTATCCAGCCACCTCCCCTCTCCCAGATCAGTAATACATGCTCATCTCCATCGGGCTAGCTGACGTCTCAGCGCAGAATGCAGGAATTAAAAACACTCAGTTGATGTAATTGTGAGTCATTACAACACAATGGGTGTAAATGTTTTTCACACGACAGCGTGAAGGGCAGGCTAAAGGACAAATAAAAGATTTAACTTTGAAAAGAAACTTTTTTTTCTAGTTACAGGGGGTGGGTAGCACCTAAACTGCGGACTCTGGAGTACACTGTGATTTAATGCTACAAACATCAGCTCATGTTTTTTAAGCAAATGTCCGTCATGGTTTGAATTTCATTTTTTTTTTTCTCACTGTTAGTTCGGATCTCGTCGCTAAATGCTTTAAATGTATTTCAGACTGCGCTTTGCTTTCGAAAAAAGATAAGCGGTGAATATATATGAAGACAACAACTACGACTCTCACAAGCACTAAGCACTGTCATTGGTTAAGTCTTAAAATATCAAAGCCGTTACTAAAACAAAAACAAAAAAGAATGAGTATATCGGTAAAACAGAACACTAAAACGCTAACCAATGTGGTTCTCTTAACCTTTTTTTTTTTTTCCTATATATTTTTTTTTTTACGTTTAACTGGTTAAAGTTAAGTTCACTTCTCTTAACACTTCTGCTAATAAACTCTAAGTTGAAGCACTAGATCAGATTTCGGTTGTCTCAAAGCAATTAAATTAAAGAGGTGGTCTCAAATTGCAGGGGAAGTGCTTTACGCTAATAGATCCCCTCTCTTAATATAAACAGTACTGTGTATTATCTCTTGCTTTAGGATAGTGTTGTCTTCACATAAGACTTGTTTAATGGTATTAGTGATTCGTTTCCTTGTACACGTACACCCTATTGCGTGTTGACAGGTTTATAAGGATGCAGCGGCCGCCGCGAAGCTCCTAGACGACGGCCTTTGAATCCTTGCAGTCCTGAGCGCTGGTGCCTGAGTTAGCCTGCGTATTGTCTGCTTTCTCTCCACGGTGCTTGGCTTGTCTGAAAGATTAATACATTAACAAGAGGCTTTAGGGTCCGTGGCTGTACATATCAAGACATGTTTATTAACCGATGGCACAGAAGATTCAGAGGTCAACCTAAGGGGTGACATTTTGAAAGGAAACAACAATATTTATGTTCAGATAGCATGATGATGAGATCATGTGGAGACCTCTCTGATGGAATTACCCTAGATATCCCGAGAAAACCTGTCTATCACAGACCACTAATACTTGCCTAATATAATTATTCTCAAAATTTTGGAAACAAAATAAAAATCATCATCCCTTTAGCCATCCTTTCCTATCAATTTTAACAGTCAATTCTTTGTTAAATCTATTTCTAGCAAAAGTGAGCAACAATGTGTTGACATGATGCGTAACTTAAAAACGGAAGGGACAATCTATCCGGTTTTAATTAAACGGTCTGGGAAAAATTGCAGTAATATTTCTTTGTTGAATTCAAAAACACTTTGGGGGGCAAAAATAAGGTTATAACTAGTTGTGCAACACAGTTCCCAAAGTGAAAATTGAAAATTAAAGGGTCATGTCAGTTTAGAAATAAGTTGTTAGGTTTGGGCAACCCAAGGCGGAAGTAGATAACTATTCTAGAATGGAGGAGCAAAGACTTCCAATGTAGGATGCTATTCTTGGAAAATACACACGTTCTTCTAATCTTGTGAACCCGCCTTTAAGTTTGGGAAGACTGACTTGTACATATACAGTATAGTTGTGTCTAGAGATCTTATCTAAAGTATGTTGGGTTTTTATGCTCAATTTTATAATGGCTTTTTATTCTGTCATTAAATAGAGAAGGTAACCACATCCCAGTGCCTCAAAAAACATGTCATACTGTGGAAGATCCCTACAAGTGCCAAAAGTTGTCCAAACTGAAATTAATTTTCTTAGACTTAAGAGAGTTGGAATCTAAATGACTGTTCCAGACATCTTCTAGACCTTTCATTTATACTAATTTGGGTAAATCCCATGAATTCTCCAATAAATAGTTTATATATTGTTTAGCCATTTCAATGTATTTAAAAGTACAAAAATACTCACTCAAATGGTCCGTTTTCTTTCATGAGGGAGCCTTCTACAGAATCTACTCCTTGTTCTGAGAATTGTTTCAAGGCACTTAAAGCTGCCTGGAGAGGAGACAAAAATGAGTGGAATTAGGCTTTATATGTAAGTTGGTGCAAACCAAAATGTGTGAAAACAAGAAAAATACAAATTGAAGTTAAAAAAATTGTATGTATGTAATGTTAAAATACATAGATATTATTTCCAGTGATTTCAGAGCAATAAATATTTATTATATTCACCCAAATTGTTATCCAAGTTACAAACAATTTCAGGATCGTGTATTTATGACATATTTTCAACACCCAAATCAATCCACATCCATTTACGTCATTCTCCGCCTCAATTAAGTCACCAGACAACCAGCCCTTTGCATCTTTAGTCCCTAACGGAACTGAGAAAAGTTTGAAACAAATAAAAAGTGTATTAAGATGTATGAACATCCTTGGGACAGGAAAACTGGTTATACCATCAAAATAAAGTTGGCCAGGAATGCGCAACATCGACAACATAGCCATTGGTGATATTTTTTTGCCTTTCTTCAGTATTTGATATTAAACTCTACCTACTGTAGAGCCGCATTCTTGCAATTGGAAATTGATAAATTGAGCATATTTTATACAAAAACCCAGTGGGTCATAAGTTCTACCAAGTACAACTCATGACCATATAATGCCCAATATACGTAAGCGTCAGTTACAGCCTAGTAGATGACATCAGGTGGTCTCCAAGAAGGTACCACAGAAAGGAAGCTTCGGGACAACCGTTAAAATAAGACCGACCACTTTAGTGCATAAAGTTTATGCATGTCTATAGTTAAAATTAAGTTTAAACTTATGAGAGTACAGTACAGTTTGGTTTGTACTGCAAATCCTCCATGATCAGGAAACATAGGTTGATGCATAGATCATAAAAATAAAATAAAAAACCTTGTGACTCTTCAAAAGGTGAAACATTTTATTGGAAACGGTATTCAACACTAATAAGACCTCTTCTTCAGACATGGTAAAACATTACATTTAAAAAATCTATTGATGCAAAAAAGCCATGGAAAAAGTGAGGGTAAATAGGACAGCTGAAGAACCATCATGGGTCATACATGTGAAATCAGAAGATTTGGCCACCAAGGCAACAAATACACAAACAGGCATTTGTGAAGCTGGTGTAATGTATATAAAGCTATAGCTCTAAAGCTTTGTTATGTTCTTTGTTAAATTTTATTTTATTTTTTTTAATTTTTTATGTTACGTTGCTTCAACTCTTAGGGATATGTGAGGGGCAAATAAGGTAACAACAGTCGGCAATACACAAACCCAGGGGAGTCATTAGCACAATGCTGGAGGAGTCAAAGCAATGATTACGGCCTGAAACTAAATGGAGCAAGGTGCCAAAGGCACAACGGTGTCGAAAAACACTGCAAGGGTAAGGCTTTATAATTATACTTGATACCACTTGAATGGTGTTTGAAAAGCTGTCTCCTGCTGATGAGAAATGTTCAGCCTTGAAACCTTGAAGAGCAACAGAATTCATCTGGCATTTTCCGGAGCAGAGGAAAGGTTAATAACAGATTGGCAAATGGTGGGGAACGCTAGCGCACTCCAGTTAATTAAGACACATAACTTCTCCGCCATTATTTACACAAATACATAAAGAGATTTTTTTTTCACTCTACAAACATTTTACAATTGTGAGCTAATTCCCATAGGTTCTCCAACAGATGTTGTTAAAAAAATCTTATGTATTACTTGTTTTAGACATTTGAGCGGTGCCAAAATGCAGATGCCAGCAGGACACCGTTTGTTTTGGCATCAACTTTTCTTATAAATATACAGACGTATCAGATAAAGTCCAATTTTTCCTTCAGGGAATTTTATTGCTATCTCCCCTTTTGTCAATCATGCAGTCGCTGTGTGAGTGTATATGTATGTTTGGACACAATAAACATGTCCACTTGAATTTACGTTTTTATAGGGCACGCTCCATATATTTCACAGTGTCACGCAGGGCCCCTAAATCATGTTCAAAGGAGGTTTAAAAGGACTAAATCCACACATTTCCTTAAGCAATGGAGGAATCTGGAGAAGATCTGCGGCAGTTTTTTTTCAACTGGATTTTTACTTGTCTATAGAGGAATCGGCATGGTAAGACATACACAACGCCAACTCATCACTAGAAAAATGTAGGTTAACCACATAACATTTCTGTTCAATGTTAAGGGTCCCCCCAATAAGACTTTAAATATTGGGGGAGGTTCTGGGAGACCAGGCTCAATAAAATCTGCCCCAATCGACCCAGGTGTTTTTAAATTGGCAGGAGACTGCACATAGTGGTCACCTACTTCCTCTCAGCCAGTGTCTGAGACTACTTGGAACAGTGAGCATTTAAGTCCTGTTCACATGTGCGGTATTACATGGAGTCTGCTGCTTCTGTGGTGTGGTGCTGGTAGGGACTCGGAGCCCTGGAGGCTATGGCTGCCAGTATGGGTTCTGGGGGGTATCTGGGTTTGGTCCCTGCTGGTGCAGCGTTGCAGCGGTGGTGGATGCCATGTGACACTGCACCTAATAGCATAGGGACCCACTAGAACAAGGTCACCGTAAAGTGGTTAGTGGGCTTATGCATTTTGATCAAAACATAACTAAGAGCCTTGAGTTTGTTTTGTAAATGTAGCCTAGTGACAATAGATCATAGTATGACGCGTGGATGTATGATCGAGTTCTCTTTTCTCTCCCAATGTTTGTTTCATTCAAATCAGTGCTTCATCGGATTTTAGGGTGTTAGCGCCCCATGTACAACTGTGGGTGTGACTGAATAATTAAAGTCTCTTCCAAAAAATGGCAGAAACTGCTCCTAATCTTTAGATCAAGTTTGAACAGGTCAGACCTGGCAGTGGACTGCCCTTTGGGATTTACTAGGAGGTTGAAGCCTCTCAGTAAAATGCCAGTCTTCGTAAACCCCCTCCCCCATTATTCCCATTGAATGTTTGGGGTGCTTATGGAAAGAGCCAAGCACTGCCACCATCACTCAGTCTGCGAATTGGTATGCCAAGTTGGTATTGGGTACACGTGGCCTTCGTGATCAGAAATGCTACCATCCTGTGAATAAATCATATATGTAAAACTTGAATTGAAAACACTAGTTCCCCCTCTCGCCCCATTTAAAACTATCATTTGATTGTCGCAATTTGATCAATGGTTTTAAAAATTGCCTTACAAAAACTGCCTCTTTTATTGTGCAAATATTGCTCAAGTTTAACCAAGCGGTAACTGGCCATGTGTATTTACAGGTCACTATTATTATTATTATTTTTGTTTAAAGGGGACATACATATAGTGGTTCTCTGGATGGGGTCTTGTAAGTTGGTGGGAAATATTTAATCACTTTAATGAGAACTCCTATCCGCGCAAACACAACTTTAATCTTATTTGTATAAATCTTCTGTTCCCAGCTTGGTGGTCCTTTAAGTGTGTTATCATACCGGACTTAGGGGTGAGCGTATTAATCCGGTTTTATACAAACTTGGAAATACCCAAAAATATTTCTGAAGAGGGTCAATAGTAAACAGCTTTCATTTATGAAAAAAAACAAATTCTTCTAAACAGCGGTTGCACATGATTATTTTAGAATAGTATTATCTATCGCTTATGGTTTTAGTAGACTTTGTACTAATCCAAGTAAGTCCTATTTAGACATTTATAAGAACAACTGGTACACAAAGTAAAATGACATGAAATAATTACTCTCCGCAGAGCTTCCATGTGTTTAATCAGATACGCATGGCCATGTTTATCTGTAGTACGTTAACTACATTACGTTGTACAGCCAAAAAAATAAAAAATTACTGGTTTCCATCTCATCCGAATGACAATTTATTTGTGTTATAGCCCTACAAAAAAAAGTTGTTTTACTGATAAAGGAAAGTAGGAAGTCCAAGAGTAAACCAACCATAGAGGAAAATATCAAGTGGGTGTTGTGGAACATCAGGCACGACGAATGTGCATCTCCATCGTGTGGACAGCCGTTGTTCATACAGATAAGATATGGTCCCATGTATTTCAATGGCCTATACAGTGGGGTTTTTTTACATCCATGTGTGCAAGTCGAATGCCTGATCTGCAAATCATCGTGTAGGTCCCAGTCCTGTCCGTGTTTGCGGTTTTACAATCTTTTTTTTAAATCAATTGTATTTTTTAAAAAAAATATTTTTCAAAGTTATACAAAAACACAAGAAGAGATCCAAAGTCACCATTGTACAAGTGTAGTTAATTTAAGAAGGTAGACTACCCCAAGGGTACATAAGATCATCAAATACCGGAATTATTCGGAATAAAGCATCGGTAACGGTAGATACAAAAATGGATAATAACATTACTGAGGCATAAGGTAAACACACAGACTACAAAGGGAAGATAAGAAATGGGGGGGGGGGGGCATTGTAAGGAGGGGAACGGTTTCAGCCATGCCGATTCCGCTCCTGAGCCCAGTTTATGTGCCAGAGCTCCCAAAACCTTGTTGGAGGCGGCAACTGTATTATTTAGAGTCGCATCATTTGTTCCATGTTACGGACCTCCTGCATCCTGGCCTGGAGCTCTAGCAGTGTCCGTGTGGAGCTTCCAATGGCATTAGGCATCTTGCCGCTGTGATTATTTGCAAGCCAAGTCTGCTAATGGCTTTGGCTATCTGAAGGGGAGGGATATTCAACAAGTAGAATAGCAGATGCAGCGGTATCTGCAGAGAGGAGACACATGAGATAAGATCTTGCACTTCTGTCCAAGGTTGTACTGAGTAACAGGACCAGAAAATGTGTTCTAGGGTGCCTCCCGTAGCCTGACAGTGCCAGCACACAGCAAGGGTATCTGGGAAGAGCGGCTTTACAATCTAGTCAACCTAGCAGTATGTTTTGGAGTGTGGGAGGAAACACAGAGAGAACAAACAAACTCTTTGCAAATGTTGACCTGGATGGGACTTGAACCCTAAACCCCCGGTGCTACAAGGCTGTAATGCTAACCACTGAGCCACCGTGCTGCCCTCCTTGTCAGTAGAAACCATTAAACTCAGAGAGGTCTGCTATGATTTTACATGGCTAGCTTAAGATTATCAGTCACTATATATGGTAACCTAATTTGGTTAGTGTATCAAAGGGCACACATTCAGTGTTTTTGGTGGTTTGAGACACATACTATGCCTCTGCTTTTGTTTATCCACTCTAGGTTTTAGCTTCAAAAACTGGATTAAAAAAGACATTAAATATGTGCCCATCCTTCTCTGATCAACAAGCCATTAAAAACAGTACTGACCCCAATTATAAATAATAAGTGGCCACTATTTCCAGAAGCAAATACAGGAATATGCCATCAAATTTAATCACATTTAATTAAAATGTCACCCAAATACAAGGTGTCCACTCTGGGCTTATTAACAGATGAACCTGAGGCTATGTGTTAAACCTGTACAGTGTTTCAGATCATACTGTTAAAGCCAGGATGGAAAACAAGCAATTACCATTGCGCCACAGCCAAAAGCTCCAGACACTTGAGAACTTTCACACTTTAATTAAAATTAACTTGTCATAGGACTGATTATTTCAAGGAAATAACTTTATGAAATATCAATTTACATTTACTGTTCATACACTTACAGAAGAATTTCACCATAGATTATTGTACTGCTCTTTCTTGAATGTTTTGCCATAAGTACATGTATGTAAATAGAATCTTTCCAAAAATTGCTCAGCAGTGACTTGACAATGTTCAACTTATCACAATGTGCCTTTACTGCCTTGTGGGTAATCCATGAATGTTCATCAAGTGATTCAGAAGTCTTGAGTACTTTGTACTGTGTGCAGACTCTGCATGATTCTTTGTTTACATGATATAAAAGTACTGAGCTAAAATCGGGGGAACTGGCCACCGGATCAAAAAGGAGTGTCAACGTCAGAAAAAAACAATGACTCGACTCCCAGAAATATATATTTTTTCAAATAAGTAAAATAATTAATATCATATATATATATTTTTTTTAAAGTTAAAATTACTTTCTAAGCATTGCGTTACGCCTGAAGAGCCAATACTTGTCATAAAGCAACACGTGATACCTGGAATGTTGATACTTCGTGCAGAGCAACAGGTTATACCTGGAAAGTTAACATATCTCACAGAGCAACAGGTCAGACCATGAACGTCAATACTTCTCACAGAGCACCACAAGTTACCCAGGATGTCAATACTTCTCAAAAAGTACAATGTCATAATTCATAAATGATCCAATAATAATGAAAAGCTTGTCCAAAAAAAGTTTACGGCCAACGAACAAAATTGTAATAACGTTAAACAGAATATTTGTTTTGACTCCACTGATTATCACGTGTGACCATGCCGAGAGCTGATAATCACACCCAGAGGTTTTATAACAGGCTGGAAAATCTTTCTACCATGTCAGAACAGTGTTCATGAGCTTTTATTCGCACACACAACACTGCTATTTGATTTTTGGCAACCAGATCATAAGTCATCTATTGCCCACGGTGATGTGCGTCACTAAATATTTATTAAGCATCCCTAAAACTGCACTTGCAAATGATTGAACACAAACACATACAAATATTTCTATATACAGAAGTCCCTTAGAGCCCAAAAAGGTTCTTCACAATGTAGGGGAGGAATTTTAAACTTTTAATTTCCCATAATAAAAACAATTATAACAACTTTCAACGGGTTTCTGTAAAGAAAAAAAGATGGAGATCCGTACTTGAAAAATCCAAAAACAGTCCATCCAACAGGTGGCCAACTAAATAAAAAGATGTCTAAACACTGACTTGTTCAGTGTGACAACTTTGCTTCCTATTTGTGCAAAGAGGGGAGAAAAGGTCTTGCCAAACCCTTCTCTTCTTTGAGAGCAAAATTAGATTTTAACATGATAGAACTCTTGTTTACCCACTTGGCATTCTCCTCAAAGAGGGACTGGAGCTGATCTCCACATTAATGTACAACTTTTTGTAACTTTCATACTAGAGAAATCTGGAGAAAAGTGTCAAAAATTGGCCTAGCTCAAGAAAGAAAAAGTTTCAGATGTGGCAATTTTGAGACATTTTAAAAACATAACAAAAAATTTACATAACTGCAGTTATGTACCCCCAACTGTCATGTCAACCACATATTATATTGTTGGAACAGGTGAAATATTTTCTCTGATGAAAATATCTAGCTATGGGCAGCATTCCATAAGGAAATGGATCATGATGACGGGGAACCAGAATTTTTGAGGAGCAACAGCTGGATTTGAAATGTCAATGCCCTGAGGTTGATGGCCAAAGTTTAATACTGCTCTCAGCCTACACCAATCTGTTGGCATGTTGGATGACTGTCCGTCACCAAGTTGCGACCAGATGTTCATACTAGATTAATGATCACCTGGTGAAAGGTCTGTGCAATACTGGACCTGGAAAGTAAATCGGGACTAAATTTCTAGGGTATCCTAGGGCTCCTTACCATTAGGAATACCATGGGACTGTTCATGTCAGGGCAGGAGTCAAATCTGTAGGGAGTTAGGTACACAGTAAATATAGGGATGATTAGGGGAAGTGCCGGCATCCTTTTCCTGACCTGGTGCGTTCCCACATGATCCGTCCCTCTCCTCTTGCATAGCCCTCTATGTGATTCCCGCTCTATGAAGATTGATAAGACCTAACCATTTATTTACCCTTGACATGCAATGGTGGTTAGTATCTTAGTCATATTTTCCAGTAGTTGGCGTGTTTTTACAATGTCTATAGACCTGGTATGGTTATGCAACTATATTTTATATATATAGGTTCATTAAAGTTATGTTTTAAAAGTTATGTTTTAAAAAGCTACTGTTCACCTTTTCCTATCTGTGTGCCAAAGCCTAATTTCCCTAATAGCGCACAAAAAACCAATGCAACTCCTAAATGTCTTCCATGGTGGGAAGGGGGATTTAATTGTATAAACATTAGCTTGTTTCCGAAAGATAATTACCCATATCAAATATTTCACATAAATAAGATAGCCATTTTTTTTCTTTCTGGATACCCAAGTGTTCTACCCAATTCCTTATGAAGAGTCTGCCACCTTTAAGATTTAATTGCCATCAAGCTGTTGATCTATTGTATTAAAATTCTCTTACGATTTTCCTACTATTTACTTGCCGAAATCTAAAATCCAACAACTGGTAATACGTGTAACTTGGCAAAAAGCAAGGTTTGATGCACTAAAAAAAAACAAAAAAAAAAAACAATGATTGGAATTTAACATGTCTTCTGTCGGTTTCCTGGTGGACAAGGCATGTTGGTTGTTGCCTTTCCGCCCCTTACAACCCACTATGGGTGTAAATGGAACAGAGTGGGGTGATGGACCTGAATGCCCACCGTATTTACTATAGCAGCTCTGCCGCATTAGATTTCATTCTGGTGGCGTACCACCTGCTAGATATATTAAGGGGCTGGTGCCTCTTAGTAAATCTGGCATGTAGCACGCTGTTGGGGGGATAATTAAGACCTCATAAATTTCCATCAATATGTACCGGATTCTATAGGACCCAGAGCACATTGGGAGTGCGGTTCTTTACTTTCTCTTGGATATATGGTGAGATGCCATATGTTAAACATATAACGAAGATCATATTCATAATAGAAATTCCTCACAACTGAAAAATCGAAATTCCTTTGGGGGACTAAAGAGCAAAAAACCATATCATTGGTCTATTCTAGTGTGAAATTTTCTAATGGGAGACCCCTGTATAAGACAGATATACTGCTTTCATCTACTTTGTGATAAGGATACATATTTTGACTTGCAGCACGGTTCATCAAATTCTCATTCTTTGCCCTCACAATCCTCGAGTTGTTGCGATGATTATCGATGCGTTAAGTCGATCTAATAAAGTGGGATCACGCAGCACCTGGCCGCATGAAAGCCACTCTCAACAAACATTAACAAGATATATGGAGGAGAGGTTTGCCGGACACCTAGCAACAGTTGACTATTCAGAAATGTTTTTGATCTTGCGGGGTCTGCAGAAGAGACCCTCTCGGATACAAAAAGAAAAAAAAAAAAAGACAATTTTATCACCAACCTTCATGCGAAACAATCTATTTCTTTCAAATAATCATCTATAAAGATCTTTAGCAAAATGTGCTTTTTAGTACACTTAATGTCCTCCAAATGAGGTCCAGATGTATGAGGCTGGAGGAACAGTTCTCAGGACTGAAAAAGATGACATAAATCTCGCAGCTGACTGAGATCCTGTTGAGCTCAGTTGGGGAAACTCACAAAGGACTTGTTTTGGGCCAGAAAAGCTGCTGGGTATGAAGACAGATGTGTACACTCCTATTAAAAAAAGAATGATTAAAAAGGGAACGAAAAAAAAAAAAAAAAAAAAGTCCATACCAATATTCCCAAAGTCCAGGCTGGATGAAGATTTATTCCCTTTAACTAGAGAAAAAAGCATTTCACCTCAAAATCAAATATTTATTTTAATTAAAGAGCAAATGAATCAAAGGAAATTTTACTCAACCGCGTCTCAATCTGAAGACACCAAGACAACTGTTGTCTATTGATGACTTCACTTTATGTACGGAAAATACAGAACACTCATATCCGTGTTTATCCAGATGCCAGAGGAACAGGGAGAATCTTTGTTAAAAAGATTAAACTGTGACTTAATGTGAACAGAATCACTTGGCAAAGATGGCACGGGTGCAGGCACACAACAATAATAATGCAATATTGCCAAGGCTAATATAATATACTCTAAGCATTACATTTATATCTTTAGGAGCAGTGATCACAGTCTACATCACTAGTACTATAACTCAACAGGTTTCTTTGAAAGTTTTCTTTCAGAAATGGTCCATGGGTTACTTATGGATCTGCATCTATATTCGGTCAAATGTTCTGCTAAGGTCTCCTTGATCCCGGATTTCTTGGTTGTAATATTGCTCCTCTTGTCAGCTTGTCTGTTACTTCTGGCGATCCACCACAGTGCCTGTTCTCGGCGTCTCACTTACCATTAATAATCACCACTTGCCGACTTATTCCTATCCAATGTTGATTTTTGTCTGGTGCTCTGGAGTATGGAGTCAACGTTTATAGTTCCTTACTGATTCAAGCATTACAAACAAAGATTACGCACTCCTAGAATAGCGGCCGAGGGATTCTCTATAGGAGGATTCATGCATTCTTACTCCGTTCTAGAGTATAGAATTAGAATTACTAGATACATGCTTTAACCTAAATAATAATAATATATATATTAGCGCACACTGATTACACAGCGCTGCACAGAGCTTGCCAAACCAGTCCCTGTTTCACAATCTAAACAACCTACCAGTATGTTTTAGAGTGTGGGAGGAAACCGGAGGACCTTGAGGAAACGCACGCAAACATGGAGAGAACATGTTTTCAGATGTTGACCTGGGTGGGACTAGAACCCAGAACGCCACCGCTGCAAGGCAGAAGTGCTACTCACTCAGCCACCGTGCTGCCCTAAATAATTGGACACACATCCTCACACATTTCCCATATTTTAATGTGCCCAAAAAATAAAAAGTTTCTGCTTCTAGTCCCCAAGCTGAACACAAGAAAAGCAGTGGTCTACCTTTGTATAAGAACATTGCAATGCAAAAGTCGGTGTTCCTCAGGTAGCTAATGATGCACCTCCATAGACTACTAAACCGTTTACCTTTGGCCAACAAGGCAGAATTGGATAAGGGTAAAAGTTTTTCCAAACACACTTACACCCTACTTACTGAGCTATAGGCTTTGCGTGTAATGGGCCCATTGTATGGCGGCTTGAGTGACAACAACAACTCAGTGTGCTCTGCTAGCTTTGCCTTCAAAGGGATGGAAACCACAACAGAAGTGCTAAAGGCTGAAGTACTTGCTCAAAGTGGATTTGGGCAACCAATGTCCATCTTGGAACTTACACTGCGTCCTCTGAGCTGTAGTGGAAGAACAGCTGGAAACCCACTAGTTGTTTGAGCGTGCCATAACATGCTGCAGGGAGGACAATCAGATGGAACTTGTCTATAACACTGGACGCTAATGGGGGGGGGGGGGGGGGGTGCGGACACGTTTCGCTTGCATGTGCACAGAAAATCAGATAGCCATCTTTTTACTGTAGTAGTAGAACAGCTGGGCTGTAATGTAAGCATGCTGTGAAAACACTCAACATGACTGGTCTGTGTCAAATTAAAGCTGCTTCCCCACATAGTAAACATATGAAGTCTCGCAAGTAGAACTACACTGCATTGATTTAGGAGAATGATCAAACACCATGGAGGATGGAGAAGGACGTGGATATGACATAGGAGGTCACTATACATTTCCATAAATGCAGCCATTTACTAGTTTATATAAAATGGAAAGCTGTAATACTAAAAAAAAGAAAAAAAACTAAAAGAAACATGCATTGTAGAATTAATTGGAATTTGTGTCCCTTCCAAATTCATACTGTGCCAGATGTTGGGAGTAAAACCAGACAGCGGCCTGACATTATATTTCTGGGTAGGACGCTAATGATCTTTTTGTTATTCCACCTCCAAATTTCATTCCAGATGTGGGGTACTTACCTTTTTAGAGAGAACATTTTAGTCATTTGTGTAATTTATGAATACTGATAACATGGAGCGATTGTGTGCCAACCGACTAGATTCTACTACAATTAGTTTTTGACATAAAACTTACAATAATTAAAAATCTGATATCACATTTGTATTTACAATGTATCCTGTATTGATTGTGACAGGATGGTTACAACATTCTAGACACTTAATAACTAACCCACACTAAACAAACATATCTTTGAAAACTGCTGTTTTACAGCAGTACAACTATCCCTATATTGTTATTCCCCATTAGTGAAAAAAAAAATTCCAGTAAGTTTAAAAACCATCTATGCATATTCACATTCTTACAGCTCAGCCGCACCTCCAGCATCCTGCCTGCTTTCTCTTCAGCTCACTGAACATGCTGGCTGTGTAACTCTCTGTAGAGAATTTCTGAGAAAGGGGTGAACAATTGGGTTGAGAGAAAAACTGGCTGTATGTGACTGGATGAAGAGAAAACAGCTCACCATCACTCCGGAATTCTCTTCAGTGAGAGGAATGAGCTGGAGGCGTGGTTAAGCAGGAAGAACGTTAATATGCCGGTCACACCTCAGATGGAAGACTATGATCAGACTCATTTGCATAGATGGAGTCAACTTTACAAACAGACTGTGGAATTTTTAAGGCATATGGAAGGGATAGTTGTACTGCTCTATAGTAGCAGTTTCCAAAGATATGTTAAGTTAGTATGGGTTAGTTTAAGTGACAGATTCTTTTTAAACAGGCAATGGAGTGTTTTTCTTCTTTTGTGGTAAAAACAGCATTTGTCATTTCTCCTAGAAAGGTTTTAAATTGACAATGTAACAGTGTTCTCATACTCTGTGTGATACTGTGTAACTGAGCAATGCCTGGTGATGGCACCAGACTATGAGCTGATTACCATTTGTCCATCAACCTTCAAACTCTGGAAAACTGCTTTGGACAGAGTGTCCCGAATGACAGGATATAGGAATTAATTGCCAAAACTCTGGAGGACAATACATGACAATATGCTACCACTGCTACTATTTCCAGCTGTCCTCCACTTAGGGCTTATGAACACACCTATTTGGTGTGTTAAATATGTACTCGGTGGTGGCCATATTTAATGGACCATGTTCTGTCCAAAGAGCAGGACTCTAGGGGTTTGAAAATTATCTGTTCAACACAAATGTCCTGTACTGTAATCCAGTTTCCAGTATTGGAGAGCAGCCCTGTAGAATAACAGGGATCTTTGAGTTCTGCACCTTGAGCCATGTTTGGTCCATGAAATACGTTCATAAGATCCATATTATTAACCCTCTGATAACTATAACATAAAAGGCTAAGGTAATTCTTTCATCCAAACTATATATACCGTATATACTCGAGTATAAGCCGACCAGAGTATAACCCCTAATTTTACCACCAAAAACTGGGAAAAACTATTGACTGGAGTATAAGCCGAGGGTGGGAAATGCATTGGTCACAGACCCCCCCCCCCCAGTATATAGCTAGCAAGCCCCCAGTAGTATATAGTCAGCCAGCCCCTAGTAGTATACAGCCTGCCCCTACAGCACTTAAAAAAATATAAACTTATATACTCACCCTCCGATGTCAGCGTGTCCCGCCTTATTTCTTCTCCGCGGCTCTTCTTTCTTCTCTCACGGCCATGTTTTCTTCTAGCAGGCGCGGGGAGCCGCGCTGACATCGGAGGGTGAGTATATAAGTTTATTTTTTTTTGAAGTGGGTAAATTTTTTTGTAATAGACTCGTGTATAAGCAGAGGGGACGTTTTTCAGCACATTTTTTGTGCTGCAAAAACTCGGCTTATACACGAGTATATACGGTATATGGTGTTCACGTTTGCTTCCTTCCTAAAGACGCGGTCATCTATTGTTCTTATTCCACCTTGCTCAAGGATGATCTCGAGACTCCAAGGTTTTTCTCTATTTTGTTCCTGCCCTTTCTCTTGACTTCTCCGCCCCTTTCTTTGTTGGTGCTGCATCTTACTGTTACAATTACTGCTTCGGCACAAAGGGACAACTGTGTAATCCCTCACAAATGCTTGTCATTGGCCAAGATCATCCTTGACCTTGGACTGTACTATGACGACTTCAATTGAGTACGGCTTCCTATAATTAAGCTTTACAGACGCTCTGCTGCATGCCTCCTCACTGGGGTTATATTTTTATGCATCTCTGTGACCACACACACTGTATATTTTTTGATGTTGTTTGGGTCTGTCATAATTCAACCCTAGAATCTTAGGAATATTTAAAATAATGCACTTCATAAGTATTTACTAACAGTAACGAGACAAAACTTTGTAGGGTTGACTATATAACCACCAGGTGGATCCAAGTTGGAGTTTAAGAAACTTGGCGTGGCAAAGTCATTCCCTGCTTCACCATGACAGATAGTTATTTGTAGCATATGTAATTTACTAGATTACATGATTTGGCAGTCATACAAAAATTTACATATGCGTGTATATACTTCCACTGTGAAACAAATGTGTTTTATAAGTGAAGTGGTCTGCGTAGGTTTCACCAATACACAAGGGAGGCTTCAACTCCTGATTGTCAATGCTGGAAGAACCATTTCAGCAAATTAATGCCATTGTTTTTATGATATAAAGTTATACAATCCAATATACTTTTTGTATCAATTCCTCACAGTGTTCTAGATCTCTGCTTGCTGTCATTCTATATAAAGCTTCTAATTTTTACTTCCAGTGGACAGAAATCTGACCATGGTCACACAGGTGCACAGATCGTTACGTCAGAGTAATCAGAGCTGTGTGTTATAACGAACCACGCATCTGTGCAACCACAGTCCGATTTCTGTCCACTTGAAGTAAACAAAAAATCTTTCTATAGAAGGACAGCAAGCAGAGATCTAGAAAACCACAAGGAATTGATACAGAAAGTATTGTATTACTTTTTATAGCACAAACAATAACATTGATTTTTTTGTAACAGGAAAACCCCTTTAAGGACACAGCCATAGTGGATCACTACGATTATAGGGATACCTCATATCATTTTTTTAAAATATATTTTTACAATTTTACTGAAGAAAAGCCAATATAGAAAAACTCTCGTTACAATCACCATCTTTTTAGAGAGTGTAGGGTTTATTTCTTACATGATGAGTTGTTCTTTTCAATGGTACCATTTTGGCACACAACTTATTTTTCTTTTTTTTTAAACTCTGGAACATTAAAGATTTACAGCAATACCACACACACATATATATTTATTTTTTACTTTATTGTATATGTGTGTAGGGAACTTGATCAAATCGTGTAAGGGGTTAACATATACTATCGAGATTGGAGGAATCTCCAATCGTGGAAGTTACAGGCAGGTATCAGCTATATATAGGCATTCGGCAGCCGATGCCAAAAGCAGGACGTCATAGTATTGCACATGGTGGCAAGTAACTGCCGCCCAAGCGGTTCTATTATGTCAAGTGTCGGGAAGGTGGTAAAAACAACCTGGTCAAGTATAACTTTTTGCTCCCATCACTAATTGGGATGCGATGCTGCCGGCTTCTCCTACAATGTGACCGCTGGCAGGGGCGTGCTGGGGGTGTGTCGGCCGCCCCCCTTATGAATACTGCCGACTGCCAGCACACCAGATACAGGATTCGACCTCTTATTTGGTAAGAGGTTGGATAGATTTAAATCAATTTACTGCACATAAAAAAAAAATGGCTAGGGAGAAAGTGTGGGGGGGGGGGGGAGTTTTATGGGGGGCACATTTGGTGGGTGGGTTTTCCATGGTGACAGATCCTCTTTAAATAAGGTTTAAACTAGTTACACCACATCAGTTAAAGATTCCCATGATAGGTTACTCTATAACTATAATCCAACACAGCCAATATACATCTCAAAATACTGTACAGCAGAAGACAAAATAACTATATGGCCAAAGATAAGTAGATAAATCTGTCATGAATGTTTTTAAAGACGCAAAAAGTTTGATGGTTAAAAATTGACCCAACTAAAACATCACCCCCAGAGAAAACTTCACCTCGCCTCAGCGGAGTCCTACTATTCAAAGGGTCCACTGGACAAGCATTCACTTTATCCCCTAATCCGACCCGTATCATCTCATAGCTGAAAACAAAATGATTTAGACATTCACAACTGAGTCACAAGATGTCTTCATCTTCAAACCAGATTGAAGAGATAAGCGTAAGACACTTCCATAAAAACAAATGTAAGATTTCATCCTTTTATAATCAAAGGACGTAAAATAAAATCAGAAAGTAATGCCAAAATAAAGTGGAAACTTTATGAAATCACAGCCTTGGGCTTAGAGCAGTTTCCAGACCTACAGTTTCCTAATTACTGTATCTAGTACGTATCTCATTTTCTAAGGGAAAACTGCAGTTCATAGTGAACCAAACTGGCCAGTATATGGTCATAATGGCAGGTATGACAGTGTTTGCGGGACATCTATTCCGCAGTCAGAAAATAAGCTTCAGATCCTTCTGAAAATATTCTGCAAACTCCTCAAAAGTTCCACTGGATTACTGGTGGATTTGTCAGCTGTCTAGTTTTTGCTTGTAGCATGAAGGTAAGATGCATGCAACACTTAGATGCTATTGTAATTGATGCAGGTTTCCTTCCTCAACAACTGAGGATATTACTTTTATAAGAAATATCTTGCCAATCTTTAGCTATCCTCCTCAGTTTATCCAGTAACAGCAGCAGTCTGATTTTATCCCCCGACTTTGTTTTGATTATCTCTAGGAAACCTCACAGTGTCAGGACAAGATGTACACAGAAACCAACTGCTAGGGCTGACGGGGAGCTGCACTCTACTGCTCACTACAGAGGAAGGTCTGTCTCAATTCTAGGGTAAAATAGAAAGAGGTTTTACTACCTACTCTGCTGCGGAGAAAGATTTTTCACAAGATGCTTCATAACAGAAAAAAGATGGGGAAAAAATGAATGACACAATATGGGCACCATTCTGTATTTTTTTGAAAGAGTAAATTAGATATGACAACTTGTTAAAAATGATCAAGAACCCGGAAAAATAATTTAATGTAACAGACCAGAAGCTTACATTAAAGCAGTGGTTCTCTACCTTTCTAATGCTGTAACCACACAAGACAGTTTCTCATGTGGCGGTGACCCCAAACTATGTACAAGAATATAACTACTGCACTTTAAAACTGCCCCCTATGTACAAGAATATAATTACCATACCACTGCCCCCTATGTACAAGAATATAACTACTATAATACTGCCCCCTATGTACAAGAATATAACTACTATAATACTGCCCCCTATGTACAACAATATATCTACTATAATACTGCCCCCTATGTACAACAATATAACTACTATAATACTACCCCCTATGTAAAAGAATATAACTACTATAATACTGCCCACTATGCAAAAGAATATAACTACTATACCACTGCCCCCTATGTACAACAATATATCTACTATAATACTGCCCACTATGTACAAGAATATAACTACTATAATACTGCCCCCTATGTACAGGAATATAACTACTATAATACTGCCCCCTATGTACAAGAATATAACTACTATAACACTGCCCCTATGTACAAGAATAAAACTACTATAATACTACCCCCTATGTAAAAGAATATAACTACTATAATACTGCCCTCTATGTACAAGAATACAACTACTATAATACTACCCACTATGCACAAGAATATAACTACTATAATACTGCCCACTATGCACAAGAATATAACTACTATAACACTGCCCACTATGTACAGGAATATAACTACTATAACACTGCCCACTATGCACAAGAATATAACTACTATAATACTGCACACTATATACAGGAATATAACTACTATTATACTGCCCCCTATGTACAAGAATATAACTACTATAATAATGCCACCTATGTACAAGAATATAACTACTATTACACTGCCCCCTATGTACAACAATATATCTACTATAATACTGACCCCTATGTACAGGAATATAACTACTATAATACTGCCCCCTATGTACAAGAATATAACTACTATAATACTGCCACCTATGTACAAGAATATAACTACTATAATACTGCCCCCTATGTACAAGAATATAACTACTATAATACTGCCCCCTATGTACAAGAATATAACTACTATAATACTGCCCCTATGTACAAGAATATAACTACTATAATACTACCCCCTATGTAAAAGAATATAACTACTATAATACTGCCCCACTATGTACAGGAATATAACTACTATAACACTGCCCCCTATGTACAGGAATATAACTACTATAACACTGCCCCACTATGCACAAGAATATAACTACTATAATACTGCCCCACTATGCACAAGAATATAACTACTATTATACTGCCCCACTATGCAAAAGAATATAACTACTATTATACTGCCCCCTATGTACAAGAATATAACTACTATAATAATGCCACCTATGTACAAGAATATAACTACTATTACACTGCCCCCTATGTACAAGAATATAACTACTATAATACTGCCCCTTATGTACAGGAATATAACTACTATAATACTGCCCCCTATGTACAAGAATATAACTACCATACCACTGCCCCCTATGTACAACATTACTATAACACTGCGCCCCCCCCCCCAGGCCTTATCTTCCTCCTCACCCCACTCAGGTATCCCCTCATGTCTGCCACACCCTCCTAACGCAGAACTCCCAAAAACATGGACTGCTGCTGAGAAAGATTTTTCACAAGATGCTTCATAACAGAAAAAAGATGGGGAAAAAATGAATGACAAATGACACAATATGGGCACTATTCTGTATTTTTTTGAAAGAGTAAATTAGATATGAAAACTTGTTAAAGATGATCAAGAACCCGGAAAAATAATTTAATGTAACAGACCAGAAGGTTACATTAAAGCAGTGGTTCTTTACCTTTCTAATGCTGTGACCACACAAGACAGTTCCTCATGTGGCGGTGACCCCAAACTATGTACAAGAATATAACTACTGCACTTTAAAACTGCCCCCTATGTACAAGAATATAACTACTATAATACTGCCCCCTATGTACAACAATATATCTACTATAATACTGCCCCCTATGTACAAGAATATAATTACCATACCACTGCCCCCTATGTACAAGAATATAACTACTATAATACTGCCCCCTATGTACAAGAATATAACTACTATAATACTGCCCCCTATGTACAACAATATATCTACTATAATACTGCCCCCTATGTACAAGAATATAATTACCATACCACTGCCCCCTATGTACAAGAATATAACTACTATAATACTGCCCCCTATGTACAAGAATATAACTACTATAATACTGCCCCCTATGTACAACAATATATCTACTATAATACTGCACCCTATGTACAAGAATATAATTACCATACCACTGCCCCTATGTACAAGAATTAAACTACTATAATAATGCCCACTATGCACAAGAATATAACTACCATACCACTGCCCCCTATGTACAACAATATATCTACTATAATACTGCCCCCTATGTACAAGAATATAACTACTATAATACTGCCCCCTATGTACAGGAATATAACTACTATAATACTGCCCCCTATGTACAAGAATATAACTACTATAATACTGCCCCTATGTACAAGAATATAACTACTATAATACTGCCCACTATGCACAAGACTATAACTACCATACCACTGCCCCCTATGTACAACAATTTATCTACTATAATACTGCCTCCTATGTACAAGAATATAACTACTATAATACTGCCCCCTATGTACAGGAATATAATTACTATAATACTGCCCCTATGTACAAGAATATAACTACTATAATACTACCCCCTATGTAAAAGAATATAACTACTATAATACTGCCCCACTATGTACAAGAATATAACTACCGTATATACTCGAGTATAAGCCGAGTTTTTCAGCACAAAAAATGTGCTGAAAAACACTAACTCGGCTTATACTGGAGTCAAAAAGCTAAAAAAAAAAAAAAAAAGACAAAAAAAAAAAAATCTAAACTCACCTTTTCAGCGGCCGCGCAAGTCTTCTATGCGATCCCTCTGGCTGCGGCACCAGGTCCTAGTCACTGACTTCAGCCGCCGCCGCGATCGTATTGTGTGTGCCAGCAGCCGGCACACACTGTGATGTCAGCGCTGCGGCTGACGTCAGAGCTGCGCGCCGCACGGACCTGGCGCCGCAGCCAGAGGGATCGCATAGAAGAGTCGCGCGGCCGCCGAAAAGGTGAGTTTAGATTTTTTATTTTTTTAAATTAACTGTCTGGCTCCATAACGGGCCGGGGACCCGGCTCCATAACGGGCCGGGGACCCGGCTCCATAACGGGCCGGGGACCCGGCTCCATAACGGGCCGGGGACCCGGCTCTTTAAGAGGGCACAGGGGCTGGTGGCTACATATTGGGGGCAGGGGCTGACAGGCTACATATTGGGGGCAGGGGCTGACAGGCTACATATTGGGGGCAGGGGCTGACAGGCTACATATTGGGGGCAGGGGCTGACAGGTTACATATAGGGGGCAGGGGCTGACAGGCTATATATTGGGGCAGGGGCTGGCAGGCTATATATTGGGGCAGGGGCTGGCAGGCTATGTACTACTGGGGGCTGGCTGGCAGCTATATACTACAAGGGGCTGCTGTCTATATACTACTGGGGGCTTGGTGGCTATATACTTGGGGGGGCTGTGACCAATGCATTTCCCACCCTCGGCTTATACTCGAGTCAATAGGTTTTCCCAGTTTTTTGTGGTAAAATTAGGGGCCTTGGCTTATACTCGGGTCGGCTTATACTCGAGTATATACGGTACTATAATACTGCCCCACTATGTACAAGAATATAACTACTATAACACTGCCCCCTATGTACAGGAATATAACTACTATAACACTGCCCCCTATGTACAGGAATATAACTACTATAATACTGCCCCCTATGTACAACAATATTACTATAACACTGCCCCCTATGTACAACAATATTACTATAACACTGCGCCCCCCCCCCCCAGGTCTTATCTTCCTCCTCACCCCACTCAGGTATCCCCTCATCTCTGCCACACCCTCCTAACGCAGAACTCCCAAAAACATGGACTGAACATTGGCAGAGTGGGCATCTCCAAACGTGCCCTGAGAGTGTGAAGACTCCATGCCGTGGAATGGAGTGGGGATATGGGAAGTTTGTAATTTGACCCCACATTCAGACACATAGAAATATTTTCCCACTAGAAATCTCTCTCTCCTATTTGATTACCACAAATATATAAAAAAAGGAATGATCTTCTAGGATTTTGTCCCTGTCAATGTCAGGACAGTTTCATGACATTACCACACAGGATGATCAAAACACAAGCGCTTACTGTTGATTCAACAGACGGAAACAACAATCTAAAAGAAAACCGGTCATTGTTTGAATCTGGTTAAAAGCAATTGACCATTTTCTTGACAACTTGGGAAATAAAAACCCCATCAGATATCAAAGGGACAGAAAATGTACTTTGTGAGTCATGTAATGAAGCGGCTAAGCAAAAGTGACAGCAACATTTATGGAAGAAAAATAACACAGGGATTGTTCCTGTCGTGTTACTAGTAGTCGCTGCATAAGAAATGATGTGCTTAAGTGATTCAGAAGTTCATTACAGACGTGATGCTGACATGGCCTTCACTTCTCATTCACGAGCTTCTGTCTGACAATCCCGCTTCTTTGTTATGAGTGGTGCTTTCTGGAGAGGGCTTCATTGTCTGGTTACAACATACAAAGACGAGCAACTGTAGACTGTACTATGTCCACGTACAAAGACGTGCCAGCCTTCAGCGAGTCACTCCCGAATTTAACCTAAATATTTCCAATATTTTAGTCAGTCAGTGCAGCTGGAACATGGAGAGGACACAAGTCCAAACAAATGGAAATGGAGTACCGATACTGGATCAGGGAAGAGCCAAGTGAATACTACATTTTTACATATTGACAGCCAGTTTGTGAAGCTTCACTTCCAATATGTGACAGTCAAAAACCTACCAGTAAAAATATAATCAGTCTTCCTTTGCCTTTGATGACCCTTTCTAAAACACTTGATGATTGACTATGTTTCCGTAATCGGGAAGCTTAGCAGTCACTACAAGGAGGGACATTTACATAATCTACATAAAAATAGCAGATATTCCCTTTAACATTTTCTATACGACACGTGACATGCCAGTCTAACTAGAAAGCTACCTTGGTATGTAGTAATAAAGTTCTTGGCTCTCATAGTTCAGCATGGCAGGTTTTAGATCTGGAAAATTATGAAGGTTGTGTGTCTTATTAGGAATTGGAATGGTAAATACATTGGCTGACAAACAGTTTTTCGAGAAAAGCTTCAAAGGAACTTGCTTCCAATTTTACATTTTGAGATAAAAACAAAAAATATAGATCTGTTTTGTGCATTAGGAATGACATTTTTGATCGATTTAGAACAATGTGGATACATATCGGCACAAACGACTGACGGCTATTACATAGGCAAAGGACACTGAAATATACAAGGTCCCCACCTTAGGTCTCCATGTGACCTGCAAGCAAAGGTTAAGAATGTTGTCCAATAAAGTCTCCCTAAAGATGTGACCAGGGCAAGACAAACCTATTGAAGATTATTATTCACCGGATCCAATTTAGCGAGTGACAAGCGGATAGAAGGCATTATCTGCCAGCGAGCGAGGTCCCTTGTGGGTTTCTGGAAATATATTCTCATACTGTGGTAGCTAAGCGTTTGTCACATTCATCCTTTACCCTGATGAGCTCACAATGATAGATGTTTTTAGGTTATGCAACTTTTTTTGCCTGTCCTACAATACCATACCCTCTCCTTTATTGAAGGGACCTATGATACTCCCTAAACTTCCTTACACCACGATTAAAATGTTATACTAAAGTATTACAAAATGGTACATATAAAACATAGGACTTATTACAAAGAGAGGTGTCCACTATGGTTTTTTTTTTCTGTTGCCAAGAAAATTTTCCATCATCAAACGAACAGGTTTGATGAAAAGCATTGCTTGTGAGGTTTTGTCCGACTCCCTTAAATACATACATGCTCCACATTGAGGTGCATATGGGAGAGAAGAGAAATCTTACAAAATGATAGCCCGATCCTAATCTTCAAACAACTATCATCAACAGAGAGTCAAGTGGTCTCCTTACCACCCATTGGATTGTTGGCCGGTCCCATTCATTTAATGTGGTTCAGATGATACATCTCTAATTTTGTGCTTCCTACATAACTTTGTATTATAATTACATTGGTGATTTGCCTTTTGACAATCAACCAACATACAACTAACTCAGGATCTATTTGAGAACAATACCTACTTATTAAATACCGTAATTCGTAAAGCCATGTATGAGAACTCCGATGATAGAAAACATCACACGTTTGTGCATTTAATTTGTGAACATTTGGATGCCTCTCCCCAGCCTAAATCTGGAACACTCTATTTCTATACAGGCAGTCCCCGGGTTACATACAAGATAGGTTCAGCAGGTTTGTTCTTAAGTTGAATTTGTATGTAAGTCGGAACTGTATATTTTATAATTGTAACCACAGACAGAAATTTTTTTGGACTCTGACAATTGGATTTTTAAAAATGTTGGATTGTCATAAGAACCAAGAATAACAATAAAGCTTCATTGAAGAAACCTTTTATAATAACTACAGCTGATTATTATATCCTAGGGCTAAAGTACAGTAAATTGCCAACATCCAAAGGTCCGTTTGTAACTAGGGGTCGTCTGTACGTCGGGTGTTCTTAAGTAGGGGACCGTCTGTATTTAAAAAAAAATTCCCTACATCTGCTTTCTTCCTTCCTACTGACAGCAACATAGGTGGAAGACTGACTCCTCCAAGTCTGTACTGAAATTAAACTTGAAAAGAGGATAAACTATTAGCTCATGTGGATGTCTGGCTACACATGAATGCCTATCACTTTAGACAACTCACACATTCCTGTTGGATGAACACAACAAAAGCCTTATTAAGCAACCACAAATATCCCTGGGGAAAGAAAGGAAAAAAAAAAAACCCTTAATTTAGAAAAGGCTGGTAATGCCACAATCAGGACTCCATGGGAAATATATTTACAACTTGTGGAGTGAAACCAAAGCTACGAATTAGAACAGAAAAGGCTGAATGCAATCTCTAGTAGGTTGATGGTGGCTGTGGCAGGTGTCTACTCAAGAATTGTAAGGTTTTAAGTAGTATTAAGTTCTTCATATAAAAGGTTCCTGGAAAGAGGTTTCTAGGTGGTACACATGCACTTTGTACAGGACATGGAGCTGAATTTTGGAAGAGGTTTATGATACTGTCAACGAGAACACAGATTTCCAAGATTTCAGCTAAAGGGAGCACCTATTCACATTTTACCATAACATTTGGCAGAATGGTGTCAGAAGTCTACAGGTCTTTCTCGTATATACAATGGTGGCCGGTTCTATTAAAAAATGACTTGAGAGTATCTCACCTAAACAATCAAAATCTATATGACGTAGAGGGTTGTGCCACCGCAGACACTTATCTCCTACCCACCGGATAGGAAATACACCTCAAGTCAATGGAAGTTTAACTGCTGGAATCATTAGCGTCCCCATAAAGCAATTCATTCCACATCTTTGCAGACCATCTTTACAGGTGCATAGAATCATATGTTCAAGGGTGTATTCTAGGGTGGGTAAGCGCTACAGAAAATAAGCAGCTCCCACTACATCAATGTCTCATATTCAAAAAGTTTACTGACATGATACATGTGATGTTAACGCATGGTTTAAGGACATCTACCACCAGAATCCAGGATTGTAAACCAAGGACACTGACATACTCTGTTTGGATTTACTTGTCTTTAAGCGTCTTATTGCCGTTTTTTTACAAAATGGGGGTTTTAAAATTATGAAAATTAGCCTGAAGACTCATTTGTATAAGTTGTTTTCCCTTAAATACAAGGGCATAAGAATCTTAAAGAAGAACAGATCCTGCCAGAGGGGGCACATACCAGTATGTCAGTGTGCTTGGCTTATAATCCTTCATCCTGGTGGTTGATGTCCTTTAACGCTTTGTTAACAGCCATTTAATTGGGTAAATATCTCTTCAGCTGCTCCAATGTGTTTTGAAACGGCACATGTGAATGCACCCTCAAGGTCACAGTGGTTGAACTGGCAGTGATCTAACACTTAGGCCCCTTCTCCACTGGCGTTTTTCACGCGCGAGTTCTGCGCGTGCATTTGACGCTCAGAACTCGCATTGCACTCTGTCCCATTGTATTCAATGGGTCTTTCTCCATTAGCGTTGTTTTTGACGCGCGTGCTTGCGTTCGTTTGCACGCGCGTCAAAATCGCAGCATGCTCTATTTTTGCGAGTCACGCGCAATTTTCACGCCCCATTCAAGTCTATGGAGATGCATCAAGAACGCATTGCACTCGCAATCATTGCAAGTGCAATGCGAGTGCAATGCGTTTTAAACGTAAGGGTTGCTAGGTGACCAGAATAACATTTCCCCTGCTCGCGAACGATCATTTAATTAAAAAAACACAGTGAAGAACAGTGAAGAATAGAATAAAAACAGTGAACACAGTGAACACAGGATCATTTAAGATAAAAACACAGTGCAGAACACAGTGCAGAATAGATTACAGATGTTCTGCACATCTGCTTACTTGTCGGGAGATACGCGCGGAACGGCGCGAACAAAATAGCATGTGAAGAACAATATATATGTGTGAAGAACACATTGCAGATGTATTTAAACATCTGCAATGTGTTCTTCACACACATATATATTGTTCTTCACATGCTATTTTGTTCGCGCCGTTCCGCGCGTATCTCCCGACAAGTAAGCAGATGTGCCGAACATCTGTAATCTATTCTGCACTGTGTTCTGCACTGTGTTTTTATCTTAAATGTTCCTGTGTTCACTGTGTTCACTGTGTTCACTGTTTTTATTCTATTCTTCACTGTTCTTCACATCTGCTAAATTGTCGGGAGATAATATACGCGCGGAACAGTGAAGAATAGATCGCAGATGTTTGCAAATTATCAGAAGACATTATTTGTCAATTAAATAACACATTTTAATCCCAAACCATGGTCCCTTTGAAAAATGCTCGAGTCTCCCATTGAATCGCGCGTCAAAAATGCGCCGAAAACGCAAAAAAAACGCAAATTACTCCAAGGAAAAATGGAACAAAAACGCAGCCAAAACGTCAGTTTTTCACGCATTGCACCCTGACGTGAAACGCAACGCTAGTGTGCAAGAGGCCTTATCCTCTATCCAATGTATAGGCATAACTGTTTGGCAGAGCAATCCCTGTAATACTGACATCCTTTCTCTACGAATTCAATTCACTATACTTCAAAGTGTAGCAAAACGGTGGAAGTCTTAATACATGTTCTACTCGCTTGAGATTCTTTTCAGCAATGAGGTTTGGATTACGTGAATTATTCATGTCCAAAAAAACCACCAGACTCTTGAAAAATCCTTACAAAATATGTGTTACATAGAACCTAAAATTAACCTGTTACTTATAAAGGATGAAGAGCAGTTTTCAATAAATGCCTAAAAAAAAAAAATATATATATAAAAAAACCCCACCAAAAACATTTGCCTTGTTCCTTTAGACAGAAGTCTGCATCTCTGTAAACTCTCTTATCACCCAGGTATTTTTCTATTACTTAATCCACTTACATTGAACGAGCTTTGTTTAAAACACAGAGCTGGGATATTTGCTTAGTGAAGTCTTATCTGGATGAATACGAGATAAAAAGGTTTTGTGATAGCATGAGAAATAAGCCGAAGCCAAGATCTCACCGAGACAAGAAGTCTCCCCCAAACACTGTAATTGTAAATCAATAAATCCTTCGAGGACAATAAAACTGGCACTTTAATTTGCTGTAAAATTAGATTTTATGATGGTCCTATATTTTTAAAGCTACATGACATAATAAATGTTTCATGAAAAGTTACGACCATGAAAGCTTTCAGTGGTCAGCCACTTGGTCATCCGGATTTTCATCTTGGTTGATTTGCTGGAGTTCCAATACAGAACAACTGGGATGTACGGAGCCCTGTGCCTAATGTTATGAGCCTTTAATGCCAATTCTAATTTACAGCCTATTCATTACAGCCATAACATTAGCCATAAAATGAATGGATGGTATTGTTTTAATATGGCAATGTCAGCTTTAAATTTAACTACGGCCCATACATCAAACACTACTATGACAAAATAGAAATGTTACCTCTTGTGGTAAGGGGATGCAACGGGATTCTACAATATTCTACAAACATCTTTACCATGGGGGATATAAAATCTCAAAACAGCAGTTTGCTAGTGGTTAAACCCACCACATGGCCCTCAAATCCCACATCTAGTTATTTAAGAAGGACCTGCTCCACTTTTTGCATCCTTTAATTAGGTATAGACTGTACAGATTCCATTCAGATGGAATTTTTCTCTTGTCCCTATAGTCCCCAAACATTTAGAGCTGTTAGTTTTTGCAACCAATTTGTTAATTAGGTGATGTACTATCAGGTAGGTGGTTTCGGAATGATATAGAATGTTCAAGACCTACCAATTATAATAGGGATGTTGTGTGACCAAACTATCAGCAATAATTTCTCGGGAACAGTGTAGGGTAAAAAAAAGAATCAACTGCACCAAGATCAGTGGAGCAACACTTCCAGGAAGCAGATGGTGGAGATGGTGAAAGGTCCTCTGCAAAGAAGAGGGTCCTACTTGAAGGCTTGTGAGAAAGTCAGCTGACTAGTGTGTATGTTTCTCTTCCATAAAGATGCTGGTGAACCGGTAAACTGATTGCTCAAAAGGTCAGTCAACAATAGGGATGCTCCTTAAAGGGGTATTCCGGGAATATGAACGTCTGACACAAAAACTCATGATGATATAAATAAATGAATATAACAAAACTCAATGTCATTAGTCACAAAATGGAGCTTCAATAGTTTGATTTTCTGATTTACAAAATTTATGGCCCCTCTAAAGTAGGTGGAGTTATCATTAAGATGGCCGCCACTGTAAACTACAAGTTCCATGATCCTTTAGTTCTCAGTAACTCCTCCTCCCTCTTATGCTCTGCTCCCAGTGATGATATAACAGACTTTTTTTGCTCTGTTACCATAGTAATAATGTGCAACTGCCATCACCACACCACTGGCCATCCTGGATGCACTGCAACCAACCGACTGCAACCAACCGACTACAGCCAAACATAGTGGTGATCACATGACCTGCCCAGGCAGGTGCAGGACATGTGATGTGGACATGTGACCAGCAGCCATCATCTGTCCTGTGTATGCTCTGTAACGGACTGATTAAAGGGCCAGTAGCATTTTAATTCTTCATTACAGTCTACCGTATTTTCCGGACTATAAGGCGCACATAAAAGCCTAGGATTTCCTTAGAAATCCAAAGTGCGCCTTATAGTCCGGTGCGCCCTATGTATGGCGCAGAGGGGTCCTTTCAGGGGGGAGGATGGCAGCGGACCATACTTACATAGGTCCCCGCTACCGGAGACAGCAGATCTCCAGCGGGAACTGCAGACCACGCGGCACGAACAACTTCTGCCGCGTCGGTCTGCAGTTCCCGCAGGAGATCTGCTGTCTCCGGTAGCGGGGACCCATGTAAGTATGGTCCGCTGCCATCCTCCCCCCTGAAAGGACCCCCTTCCCCGCTCACCTCTCCGGTCGCTCCGTCTCCGCTCTGCCACGCCCCCGGAACTCCGCCATGCCCCCGGCCACCCTGCGCCTTATAGTCCAATGCGCCTTATATATGGAATAATTCCATATATAAGGCACATCAGACTGATGCGCCTTATATTCCGGTGCGCCTAATGGCCCGGAAAATACGGTAATATAACCAGCATTTTCTGCTAAGGGGAGCAAAATTTTTAATTACAACTAATTACACATTAGCTTATATTTTGAGTACCCATTTGTATATAAATTATGCTTATTCCTGGAATACCCCTTTAAGTAAAATATCACTATACTTTGGAAGCCGAGTGAGTTAAAGGGAACCCGTCATCAGACAACCACTAGCAGTATGTTGTCAAGCAGCTGAGCAGTTTCTAGATCACGATTCTTTCATGGCCCAAAGTGGTGGCAACATCCAGAAAATCAGCTTTGAAAGGAGATGTAAATTGGCTTTATGAAGTCAAGGTGGGGGAGATTTTAACACTGAAGTCACGCTCTCCCCGTCTCAGACCACCCCCTCCTCTGTAATTGGTCCTGCGTTCAGGGACATAAGTGACTAGATCTACTGAAGTGCCACGCATGATTTCAATCACAGGGAAGGAGGCATTCAGAGGCAGGGAGAGCTTAACTTCAGTGTTAAAATCTCTGCCTCCCTGACTTTTAGCCACTAGTCAACATCTCACTTCAAAGTTGATTTTCTAAATGATACCACCAAGTTGGGCCATGAAAGAAACATGATCAAGAAGCTGTTCAGTCGCTGGACAACATACTGGTGCTCATTTATTTGGTCAATATCGGTTGACAGGTTCCCTTTAATGTTGTGAAACTTGCTCCGTGCATTTTGCTGGATGTGTCAGACTGAACCTCGAATCACTGAACTCAGCATGTCCATGTATCGAGGCTCAGGGCTGGAAATTCAGCAAGTTCATGAAGCAAGATCCTTCAACATCACTTGATTGAGGGCAACAGCCTTTAAAAATCATGTTAATAAAGACAATCTTGATGACAACTCATCTGTAATTGGATAGATAGATAAGATACATAGATAGGAGAGAGATCGATAGATAGATCGATAGATAGATAGATCGATAGATAGATAGATAGATAGATAGATAGATAGATAGATAGATAGATAGATAGATAGAGCGAGCATGTCCATGAATTCTTTAGGTATTGGCTGCTGTATGTCAACTAGAGATGAAGCAGGCTGGGGAAAGTAAAAATGAAAAATAAAAAAAAAAAATATCAAAATTGATCAAAATGATAAGGAAAACCAATCACAGTTAAATTTTACTGTGAAGTAACAGAAATATTTATTCATTGTTACCCTAGTGATAAAAATGCAAACACACACATACTGTACAGCTTCTATGATTGAGACCTGTGATGCAGGAAATCTCAATCGATGATCAGTAAAGATTACCAACTGGAAGCAGGTTAACGGATAAAGACTAGCTAATCATTAGGGAAGGCCAAATACGGAAGGCATAATAGGGCTTTAGTCTTGAGCACTTTCCAGAAAATACCATATCAATGTGATTAGAGTCAGGTATACATGGTTATACATCCATAATATGGAGCTTTTCCTAAAAATTCTGTAATTCCTTAATTTCCTTAAAAGAGAACCTTTCACTAGTGGTACCAACTCTTTGCACCCAGATTCTGCTACTCCCCCAATTCTAGTGCAGCTGGAATTCTGTGCGAAATCAGTGCCACAAGTATCCGACACAATATTCAAATTACACTTTTATACAGTCAACTGGGTTGTCTTGAATTGTGACAGACCATCTAGAAATTCCCACCTTTGTAGAGGCGCTGAATCCAATTTTGGGTTTTAGTACTAACAGGGGAGATGGCGGATGGATGGCTGACTATTGGCTGTCTGACTGAATGCACCTCCCACTGGTTCTGGTCTCCCTGGATTCTGCAGCCTACCGTACAGAACCGTATGCAACACATATTTAAAATGTTCTGATATACTTACAGAACGGAAATACTGGAAAAAATATGGCACAGAACGTCTCGCTCACAGCACAGAACGGTGGACAATAAGACCATGTAAATGGATGGCCATATCACCATCGAAATGAATGTGGCCGCACGCTACCTGCATGAAAACGTTACGGTACAGCTACCAACGTACAGCCATTTTCATATGTTCGCATGAAAGAGGCCTAAGACTGTGCCAAACTTTTAGACAGTTCTCATATTTTTCCCATTGTCTGTCTTGGCTTCATTGGCAGGACCAAATATAATTTAGCATTGCCAAAGCTTTATAAAATATGGGATTGTGGGAAATAATGGGTACATGGTCATGGGGAACAGGATGAAGGGGGACATGGTGTTTGGGGGTTTATTATAGTCCAGGTATCATATGTCCCTCAGATAATGCCATCATACTAAGCTTACTATAAAATCCAAGATGAAGGGGAAACTCTCATCAAGGTATTGTATCATTTCTCAGTCTAGGTCTCTATTTGCAATAAAACACGTCCGTCAACAGAGGAAATGAGGAATGTTGTGTCTTAACAAAGCTTTACAAAGCTATCAAAATCATTGATCGGAAAAATAAACAATCAAGATTGATCTATGTGGACGACCCCCCCCCTGAGCCCGGTGACATGAACGAATACCACGTCTGCAAGGAGTCTGACATAGCAAGAACAATAGTCGGGTAGATTTTCTTTTATTATTACTATTGCAAAAAGTTGTAAGGTTTTGCTTCCATTTGAATGATTATGTTAAGGGAGCATTGTGTTGGCTGTACCCTGTAAGCTGACGGCCTATTAGTCTAATATCATCAACACAGTTACAGGTTTGGAAAAGGCTCTGTACGGGGCGCCTTGATTTCTGTAATTAAATTGCACAGTGAAAGGGCTTTAATTGGTGAATAAAAAATAATTGTATTGTCAAAACTTTGTTTATGCAAGCAATTAAAAGCCTCTATACACAGATTGCCCCTCAACAATGAACGGCTTTGGGAAAACTGTACAACGGTGACACAGCCGAGAACTGATGGGGAGCAATGGGTTGATAAACAAGGAAATAGATCGCTGTACAGTCTGAGCTATTGTTCGGTAATGAAAATGGGTTGGGAAACAGCTCCGGTGGCATCTTTACTAACCCGATTATTATCGGACAAGGATTACATTGGGGGGGACTTGTAGAATTTAAAAAAAAAAAAAAAAAAAGAGGGCAAGCACCTGGTATATTTTATGCCACTTATTAATCTTCATTTTTTTTAAAATATTAATTCATTTATTCACATAGCGCACACAGATTACGCAGCGCTACACAGAGCTTCGCAAACCACTCCCTGTCACCAGTGGGGCTCACAATCTAATCAACCTACCAGTATGTTTTGGAGTGTGGGAGGAAATCGGAGGACCTGGAGGAAACCCACACAAACACGGAGAGAACATACAAACTCTTTACAGATGTAAACCTGGATGGGACTTGAACCCAGTACCCCAGTGCTGCAAGGCTGTAGTGCCAACCACTGAGCCATTGTCCTATAGTTTATGCTCCTCATAGGGATTTCATTGGAACACTATTGCTCTGTAGTCAGCACTACTAAACTATTTTTATGGTTTTAAAATTATAACCCTTTATACTAAACCTATAATAACAATTTTGGAATATTCTGATGTTTATATACTGTATAATGAAACCAGAGTTATTGTAGCTATAATTGGTGTTTGAGGTTTACATAATGTGTTTCTCTCTCTTAGGCTACAATTTTAGTAGACATTGGGTGTTCCAAAGGTGGGTCTCATGGAATCCAAGGTGTCTGGCTTTCTGGTGGTCTTAGCTGCCATCTGCAACAATGACCTTAGGACTGGGTAAAATGACGGCTGGTCACAGGTCATTGATGACTGGTTGTAGCCGATATAAATCTTTGCGAGATTAAATCTTTGCAGCCCACAGGGGGAAAATGGACTGGGATTGGAGTTAAGAGGTAATTTTTCTACAACTTTTGAGCAGTTTAATAATTTTTCACTAAATAAACCCTTAGGCTACATGCACACTGCCATGAGCCCGCCGCACCGTAGCACGGCGGACACACGGCAGCGCGGGGAGAGGAGGTGGAGGTGAGCACAGCTCACCCCCGCCCCTCTCCATAGGAAGTTTTGGCACCGTACCGCTCCCGTACAGGGCCGTGAGCCCATAGAAGTGTATGGGGGACGTATATCAGCCGTATATACGTTCCCCATACATGTGTGTGAATGCAGCCTTAAAGTAAAAAGACATGTATATCCAGTAATAGATTCAGGAATCCATGAAGATGTTGAACATTCCTGAAGCAGGTAATGCCCTACCTCCATTTCACAATGCGCTGGCGGCCTACCAAATCAGGTGATATTACTATTAATTTACAATTAGCAGCCAATTCACTGCACACATAATCTAGGTGGTGTTGAAATGTATCATATTGCATCTTTTCTCCGAGCCATATGAAAGTCTGTGAATGTGGACTGTCAACTGTTCTCGATGAAGGAAACCTCAGGTTAAACATTCTTCATCCACGGTGAAGAGTGAACCAGTGGGAAAGTAGTGCAGACCGCCACAGGCATTTCTTCCTGGATCCAGGCCAGGTTATAAAGCACAAATTGTGTGTAATTAATGGCCGTACAGGTTTTATAGTTCTCTCTGGTATGCAAATCTTTACATTTCTTTCAGAGAGAGACGACGAGTACCAAAGTATATGATCAGCATTAGGTTAGAGGAAAAAACTCTTGGGGGAACCAGTCTGTGCCTGCCAAGCTTAGCCTTTATTACATACACACAAGGTATGCCATGGTGTACTACGTACTGCTTTTTATGTGCATGTTCATCCACGCATAAATGTGGGCAATTATACATAGAAAAATACTCACACAAGTGTTATACATCTCCAAAAAGCCACATTTCTCAAGGCTACTAGAATTCTTGTGACAGAAACCCAGTCCCACCAACACATTATGGAATTTTATGGTGCGATTTTGGGTGGACCTCAAAGAGTTTCCACTGAGGCTACATCAGCATTGGAACTGCAACTCAACTGCATTGTACAAACGTTTTTGATGGGATTTCAGATGCAGTTTTTTAATTTAGTAAGTCATTTCCATTTATTCAACACGTGAGTTTTAACTGCAACAGGTGAACACGGCCCAACCTGTTCAAATGGTTAAAATGACTGTAGCCCTGCAAACATTTTACACTAACGTGTGTATTAGGGTCAGAGACTAGTGTATCAGGGTCTGTTCAAACTGCTACTATGTTTTTTTTCCTGGACCTACTACAGAGAGGACAGGACTGTTTGCGCTAGATATATCTTTTCACTGCATGCGGTTTATTTATGGTTTTATGATCTTGACCTCCTTTGAGAAATGGCTTCCATTTGCGTTGTCCTCATAGCATCACTTTGTCATATGTCTGGACCTCAAACAGCTAAGTAGATCCAGGTTATCACCATAAAACCTTATGTCTAGGAAGGAAGCATTAGAAAATTACAATAAATTATTTAAAATCTGGCTTAAAAAAAAGAAAGAGCTGTGTGTAAAACCACCCAACAAGGGTTTTGATTCCTACAAACAAGGCCCTTATGGGAGAATATGCCAGAAGTCTGGGTTCGACTCTCCCCCACCCCTGCGCCAGTAACACAAATTACGGGTATTAATGGTTTAAATGCCACCGGCACCATTTAATTGGCAGTGTACGTGCCACCTTTTACTTCGGGATCGTCACTACCCGATGATGACACAGAGAGCGTTGATGCACTGGAAAAGTTGGATGCATGAGGGCGACGAGGGTAACATCAGCATTCAGCGCCAGCCCAATCACGATTCTTAACGGTGGAGGTGATCAATCTGATCTGCTCATCCTTACTCATTATTAAAGGGTTTTGAACCCCTAAACCTCCTTAAAGATGTGTTGGGAGGACTTGCCATTTGTTAATCTCCATGTTTTCGCAGTAACCTTGGTTAAAACACCACACTTATCTTTGTAGGATCTCATATCGCTAGCACCTATATGATGGATTAACGGACCTGGACCCTCTCTCTCAAATGGCTATAGCAGATACATGGTCATAGCTCGGTAAGCCTACACACACACACAGACATATACATACATATACACATAAGAAATTAGAAGAAGTACATTTCTCACGACTCTCACACAGTACCTGGGACCTAAGTGCTAACACAACATCTTTTTATACTAATGAAATTAGTATAGATTTTTCTTTTCTGAGTAGCTTTAATCCAAAAGACAAATGTCTTTAAGCTCAGCATTATTGCAGGTTTTTAGCAATGATCCATATCTTAGAACATGCTAAAAATGTGCAGACTGCGGTATTGTGAGAGTACGGAGAGCTAGATCAGCATTAATGGGACAGAATGGAATGAAGAGACTGTGCCATCACATTAATAGATGATGAAGATGGCACTAAAAGGTAAGCAGTACTTTGTAGGTGAAATCTTCTTTAGCGCAATGACAAATTATAGTGATTAATATCAACCATGTATAATTGGCTTGAAAGGCCCATCTCACATTACATAGAGGCTGTCTGTACTGGAGCCAAAGATCTGAGTCAGCAGAAGTATGACGGAAAATAGAGAAACTTACAGTATGTACAACTAATGGCAGAGATATAGTAGTGATAGGTCAGGGATATCTTGAATGTTATTTTCATGGGTACTAGACTTGCACTAGATTGCAGACAGTCAGGACCAGTCCATCAGATACTGAATATAAAAATTTGGAATAATGGTAAAGCTGTATAAGGTTGAAGATGCAAGCAAAAGTCTTATGAAGCCTAGCATGGCCAAAAAAATGGCAACTTTTTTCAAAACTCTCATACCCCCAAATTTACTATAGCCTGGTACTGGTTAAAGATGACTTCTATGGCAGGTCTGACCTGGTGAACAGTTATTCCAGCATAATGTGCAAATCTAAATAAATTTCCACCATGGAATTTGTCTAGAAATTTTAAGTGCAGCTTCTGCTCCATATGTGGCTTCAGAATTGTATTTTTAAGTTTTGACTATAAATCTACAGCCACAGTCTTCTTTTAATACCGGTTGTGCACAAATGAATAGCTTTAAACAACCCGTTCCATATGCCTGCTGGCTTTAGCGGACCACTGAAACAGGTAATCCAGCAGACACACAGAGCGTTTGATGGACCAAACTCACTCATGTACAACCGGCTTAAAGAGAACCTGTCAGCACATATTTTCAGAAATACAGCTAGTGGCAGGTTCCCATAGAGCCCTAGTAACTGACACCCTACTTTTAGCAAAAAATTGTTTTCCTCAGATCCCCATATATTCAACTTTATAATTTTACCTGGTATCCAGTGATATCTATAGCCAATCGAGGTGGGCGTGGCCTCAGGCTTAATCGAGCAGCTCCTCTCCATGCTTTATCAGTAGAAGTAAAATGTCATGTGACATCATTGCAGGTCCTTTAGCCTCCCAACATTATCAAACTGTACACCATGCACATATCTGAGCATGGTGCATGGATAGGACTAGAAGTTTACGAATGTTAGGAGGCTAAACGACCTGAGATGTCGCCCTGGTCACTTGACATTAGGTTCACTCACCCTGACTCGCTCTAGATACACCTGGATACCAGGCAGACTCAGGGTGTCAGTAGCAACAAAAACCTTTGTGTTTTTCTACTGTATATTTTTCCCCAAAAAAATGTATTACCAATACATGAGAGCTCTGGGAGAAAACTGGAAAGCCAATAACATACAGTTCCCCAGCTGCTACTATACTACCATCTATAAAACTTACCCCATCCTGGACCTTGCAGAATGTAAACAAACTTATGCAGGGTAACTTTTATTATTGTATTGGTCAATTACTCAGTTGATTGGTGTATTATCCATTTTAACCTTTATCATATTTAGAGGACAATAAAATCAATGGTGCCCTACAAAAAAGAAGGGCAACAATAGCCTAATCATAAGCCCGAGACAAAAAAAAACAAAAAAAAAACACTTTATAGTAAAATGAAATATCGCCCCACTAACATTTCCCACTAAATTTGGCTTTATGAACTTTGTTATTAAATGGGCAGCAGCCAACAATTACTGCAAGAAATTATCTTCTGTAAAAACGATTAAAAAAATGAAGCCAAAGTCTGTAAATATTGCCGACCTTTAAAGGTAATCTGTCACCTCCATAACTGCTATGTTACATATGGCTATACCCACACATGTCACCCTCATCTCAGTTAATTTTCAGATGCTCCTTCCAGACCAAAATGTAACTATAGAAATATTCTAATTATGCGCCATTGGGGGGCATTAGTTCCTTCCATCCTTCCCCCTTCAATACCATCACTCCTGGGACCCGCAAGGTGTGAGCGGAGCACAGGGGAGCTCAGCCAAAGCACTTTAGCCTCATTTGCTTATTTCTAAAGTGAAGTTTTGGCATGGAAGGAGAATCTGAACAATAAAAACAAAATGTATGGTTGACATGTGTGGACAAAGCCTCACATAATATAGCAGTTTGGGTTTGTAAATCGAGAGGACAGATTCCCTTTAATAGGCATTCGATTTAAAAAAAAATACCCCTCGAAATACCACCCAATATGGGCACCATTATAGTATCATAGTATATAAGGCTGGAAGAAGACGCAAGTCCATCAAGTCCAACCTTTAAGAATTAAATAATAGTCTTATATTGTGGTATAAAAAATTAAAAAAGGATTTAAAAAAAAAAAAAAGGGTTTCACATAAGCCTCAGTGTGACATGAAAAACAACAAGCTCAGATCTGACTTTGGTGACATGGCAGGCCACCAACCTGGATAACATCTATACGTTCTTGACTTCTGCTAATTTCCACTAATTTTCTACTCATCCAACATAAAAGCCATTTCCTAAACAAAACCAGACAGACAACTTGAGTGAGTGATTCGACAATGGCATCAGCGTGTTTTTCTAAGGAGCCTTTCTTTACAAGACAGCAATGCGGACGGGAAAGACAGAAAGAAGAGCTTTACATTTCATATCTGTTCAAAGAAGATCTAATGCTAGTTCACCGATGTGCAATCAACTTGACAAATGGATGCAGTGCAACCCCGTGCCTCCCTCTGAAACCCGAGAACCTGATTTACACAATATTCTGCAAAGTGAAGGAAGCCCGAATTCCAGACAGACTTAGTGCTGTCGTGCTGGAAAAAAAAAAAAAAGCTGATCTGATAATTCTTCCCATATATTGAAATCTGATCGTACTGGGAAAAAAATGGACCTGCAGGGTGGGATAAACTGAGAGATGTTAAAATAATACACTTCACTGTCATAATTAAAACAACAAAAAACACAATATAAAGCATTGTTTATTTGGCCAGCCCCCACAATTAAGGAATGTCAGCCCATTAAGGAGACAGATGGAAGAAATGAGTCCTTTTTTTTTGTTTTTGTTTTCTTGGTCTGTGAATTCAAGCTGTTAATAGCTGGGCAGATCAGAAGCGTCAAATCATAAGATTACGGACTTGAAAACAACAACGCATCCATAAAGTGCTGTGCACAAGCTAAATTTGCTCAGCCTGCATTCACATGTGGCGTTTACTTTGCATTTTGAAACGCAATACAACAGCTGAGATTTGCTTAATTACATTGCAGTTAACATTTGTGTTTACACAATACAATGTTAACTCACTCTTTAAAATTGTGTTAACATAAGACAAAATGTTTCAGAGGCTAGCACGCATCCCTATGATTTGTTAAGAGCTAAATTTGGGGCTGGGTTCGGCTCAATGACCCCCAAGCTGCCCCCGGACCGCCCCGTGGTTAATGTCAATGGGCTTTTACTAGTTAATGCTGCTGGGGAAGTCACAGACATCATTTAAATGGCAGGGTGCAAAGGCTGGCCACTGGCGTTTCGGGACGGATCATCTCTGATGACATCATCAGAAATTGTGGCACGTGCATGAGAACTGTGTTTTAGATACCACTGGTGACTTTGCAAGTGCCCACATATATAAAACATACAGAAATTGTTGGAACCTCTCGTTTTATGAAAGAAAAACCCACCAAGGTGACAGAAATAACATGAATCTGACAAATGTAAAAACAAATTACATTTGTATGAAAATTAAAAAAGGGAAAGGCAGCCATTGCTTCAACCGTAAAACAAAACTCATGAAACCGACCTGGAAAGAAACGATTGTTTCCTTAAAGGAAACCTTCCACCACGGATCTACCTATTAAGGTAGATCCAGTGGTAGGTGCCTCTAGTGTATGCAAGGATAGCCCCAGATATCTTCAGCGTGCAGCTACGCATGCACAGTAGATCTGGCTTCACCAGTTGAGGATGCGCAGCTCCTCTTTGGCAGCCTCTTTGGTAAATTAGCATATTATCTCAAAAACTCGATTTCAGTCTCATCTGTCCAAAGGACATTCTCCCAGAAGCTTTGTGGTTTGTCAACATGTACTTTTGTGGTTTCCAGTCTTGATTTTTTTTAATGATTTGTTTTCAGCAATGGTGTCCTCCTTGGTCGTCTCCCATTAAGTCCACTTTGGCTCAAACAACGATGGATTGTGCAATTGTTCCTTGAGCTTAAAGTTCACCTGTAATGGCTATAGAAGTTTTTCTGGGCTTTCTTGTTACCATTCATATTATTTGTTTCTTTGATTTTTCATCCTGCAGCGGAGGTTGGCTACAGTCCCAACTTAAATTTCTAAATAATATGTGTGACTAATCACAGGAACATCAAGCTGCTTGCTTACCTTTAACATGCTTGACTAATATTTTTCTAATCTCCTGAGACAACTCTTTCCTTCACCTCCTCTGGTCCATGTTGAGTGTAGTACACACCATGTCACCAGTCAGCAGAGTGAATAGCTGTAGCCCTACAAACAGGCCCACTGACTCATTACATGATTGGAGACACATGTTATGCTAATTAGTGGACACACCTTGATTTAACGTGTCCCTTTGCTCACATTTTTTTTCCAGAGGTTCCGTCTTTTCTGTCCCGGTCTGTTTTTATTAGTTTTATATTTTTCTTTTTAATTCTGTTGAAGCCTGGCTTTCATTTGTTCATTTTCTTAGAAATTAAATTTATCTTAACTTTTGTCAGATTCAAGATATTTCTGTGACCATTGTGGGTTTTTCTTTCATTAAACAATGAGCAACACAATTTTCTCCACATGTCTAACAAAGAAGGCATAAAAAGACAATTATTAAACACAGTAATACATCTATAGCTCAACTGCCCAACTCTTGGAATAGACTTGATTTATAGGCCCAGCACATAACGTATATTTCCCTCTTGTTTTTATTTGCCTTCCAGTGATATAAATTCTATCGCATGTCAGATGGTCTTATAGTGGATTTGGTAGCTGTGATCACTACATAAACACTGTGGGCAGTAATGCTAAAATAAGAAAAATGCACAGCTAAAAAAAATAAGCACAGTTGGAATGGTCTAAAAACACTCAGTTTGCGATCCATCAAATCCTGCATATTCCAGAAAATATTCCATTAATATCCGAGAACAACTCATCCTCATATTGTTAAACTTCAGGCTGACAGATGGGGCTGATGGTCTCATGTCGGGGACTACCATGCGGTAGATTCAAAACGTGAAATTATTTATGCTCATACACCGGTAATGTATGCATGCATGATTAGAAAAGCATGGGGAATAAGCCTCATCCAGGTAAAAGAATGCAAATAGCTAGTTCTATTGCTACATATGTGTCATTGATGGCTCATTTAGGCCTGACATACTCTCTTTATTGACACAAAGGTGCTGCGTCCATGAATAGAGAACTGTATGGTGGTCGCATTTAACAGAGCGAACACTGCTCTGGAGACAGGGGTCCAAGCAACATAATACAAGGATAAAAGACGATTACAATTGTGTGGTCCTACTGGAACTTCTTGTATCCAGCATATATATGATGCTTTGACTCCAGTGTCGGTAGCAGTCTTCTCTCTGTGAAATGCGGCCACCATAAAATCCTTGTTTCACAGACCGAGCAAGTTTGTTTCAGTAAGCCCTAAATATGTGTATGGTCACCTTAAATTGGGGTCTCCAGCACCAATCTTTGTGTAGAGGCTGAGCTGTGTTACTGCAAGTCAGCGCCCAGTCACTTCAAAAGGTAACAGAGTTGCAGTTACCTGGTAAAACCACTACAAAGATAATGCCAACATTTTGGATTTGTTTTTGTGTTGATTTCACTGATCAGTGGAGCGTCACATCCTAAAAATCTGCTAGCCAATGGTTTAGATATATATATATATACATATAGCAGTGCACGCAGAAATTAAAGGCACAGGACCTGGACTCAGTCCCTCCAATGAATAACAGAGAAAAATGGCAGCACACAAACATATGTAGAGGTACAGCATAACATTGGTATGCAGCTATATAACTAGAATATATACAGGCAGTCCCCAGGTTACGTACAAGATAGATTCTGTAGGTTTGTTCTTAAGTTGAATTTGTATGTAATTTGGAACTGTAGTTCTTATAATTGTAACCCCAGCCTAATATTTTTTTGGTCTCGGACAATTGGATTTTTAAAAATGTTGGATTGTCATAAGAACCAGGATTAACAATAAAGCTTAATTACAGACACCTGTGATAACTGTTATAGCTGATCATTGTAGTGTAAGGCTAAAGTAAATTAAATTACCAACAACCAGAAGTCCATTTGTAACTAGGGGTCGTCTAAGTTGAGTGTTCTTAAGTAGGGGACCGCCTGTATAGTATCAATGATGCTTTGGAAAGATACTAGTCATCAAAAAGCTTAGTTGGAGAGGTAGTAAAATTATTGAGGAGTTAACTAAAGTAAACCCAAGATGCAGCAGGATATCAGTGAACTGTTTATTCTCCTGTTGTCACAATCTCAGAATAGGAGTCCCTGCCCAAACATGTCATGCTGGACACAATGAATAGCTACAGCTGCCGGCCTGCTATCACCGAGAGCCCCAGTGGGGATGTCCTGCTGGATTAACGTCTTGTTAATGTTAGGAAACATCAAACAGGTCTCTCTGTGTTCTCTCTGCATGGGAGATGTTGCAGAGGAGTATGGTGGTCAATTACAAATTGGCAGGTCTTGTAAATAGTTGTGTATCGGATGGGTGTCAAATCCAAACCCTGCTCCATGGACGTGTACCGACATGGCTCTCAGGAAGCAATACAGGTGAAGGCCATGTGGTAAAGAGGAAGAGGGGAAAAAGTTCAATGAGGGGATTGTACTTCAAAATTTTCAATGATTGAGCATTTGGATATCAGGATATAAAAGACCCATTATTTCACGATTTGGTAGACAGATAAAGCAAAACCAGATATAAGTTTTGGAAAGAATTTCAAATACCAATAAAAATAATAAAATTTGGGAATCAGGAGGTTTTATTTAGCCATTTTCATAGGTAAATACATAAAAAAAAAGGAAATAAAAAGTTGTTTAATTACATGATTTAACATGCATGTCACAGTGGGACTTCAATTGGAAAGCGAAGGCAGTCAAAGCATAAACTGCTTCACATATAACTTGATTCGTTTTTTTTTTTTTTTTTTTAAACAGGAAACCAACACATGTGGTCATACAGTACACGTTAAAATGCAGAGTCTTATTGTAATACAGGCGGTCCCCTTCTTAAGGACACCAGACTTACAGACAACCCATAGTTACAGACAGACCCCTCTGACCTCTGGTGAAGCTTTTTGAATGCTTTACTATAGTCCCAGGCTGCAATGATCAGCTGTAAGGTGTCTGTAATGAAGCTTTATTGATAATTATTGGTCCCATTACAGCAAAAAATGTTAAAACTCCAATTGTCACTGGGGCCAATTTTTTTTTTGTCTGGATCTACAATTATAACATATACAGTTTCGACTTACATACAAATTCAACTTAAGAACAAACCTTCAGACCCTATCTTGTATGTAACCCCGGGACTGCCTGTATGCAAAAGCATAAAAAGCAGATTTAATCCTAAATGATTCAATATTCAAATACAATTGTGGAATTTATATGGTTTACAAATCTTTTTAGATTATTATTTTTTTTAATTATTATTAATTTCATCCTGGTTATAATTACTTCCAAATGCTGAAGGGGTTACGTCATTCCTACAACACAAATATGGTCAATTTGCTCGAGACTTCATTTAAATGTCAAGATTCTTCCGCACTGTTGGCCGACTTGAAAGTGAAGTTGAAGCGCCCATCATGTGAGATTTAATATTCTTAATATACCCTGGCTGCCTCTTATCTGTAGCATCGATAAATGACAGGTTTACCACCTCATTTAAGTATCACTTCAAAAATTCTGAGACAGCTCTTCTCAAACCGAAGCTCGGATATCGTCTTAAAAGAACTTATCCACCCGAGCTGTATCATCATACTCACTATACATTTTATCTTCTTTTTAAAAATGTTTCATATTACAAGAAATTATTTTTAAATTTCGTCACTTATGTTCATCACCAAATTCAAACATCTATTCTGGGGTTGAAGATTGATTTCAACAATTTGGAAATATTTATTCCAGACATAAAAGCAGTTTTCCAATAAACATTTTAAAAATTATAAAATTCCTGAAACTTTTTGTCACCAGGGTTTGTACACAGAGCGCACATGAAGCTGATGATTCTCTGCCATGTCCATTTTTAAAAGGTATTTCCATCCACATCCATAATTCACATGGGGGAGATTTTTCAAGCTGCCTAAGGGAGGTGGCAAGCGCGGAGTTTGGAACCCATTTTTAGGCCGTTTTTTAAGCAGTCCATTAAAAACGCATTTTGAAAACGCATGAGTTTTTTTTAAAACGCAACAGTTTTTGACAGTTTTCCCCAATTATCTTAAGATAATTGGAAAACAGACAAGAACAGTCAAAAAACACACGCGTTTAACGGACTGCTTAAAAACAGCCTAAAACCGGGTTCAAAATGGCACGTGTGCCGCCTCCCTATGAGTCAGAACTTGCTTAGTTGCCCATGGCATTCAATGCAGTATAACACTATACAAACTTACACACTACTGTTTATGTATCCCCTGAAACACAGTACTTTTATCTTCTAATTGCCTTGTTTAGTGAAAATAGTCTTCTAAAATTATTCAAATAAGCTTCTGGGCCTCCTGCCTACATCACAAAAGCTCCTTATGGCTTCGTCTGCCAATTACGCGTGCCACTGTTACTGCCCGGCTACTCCCTCCAGTCAAAAAAGCCAGTGCTAGAGCCGGGTCTTCTGTGATGAAGACAGGAGCCCCTGAGGCTCATTTGCATAACTTTAAAAAACGATCGTTTCAAAGACAAGGCCAGACAAAGGAAGAACAAATCTTGTTTCAGGGAAAACACTAACATGTAAGTGTGCCTGGTCTACAAAACTGCATAAATGTGGTTTTATTTATTATTATTTTCTTTTTACTATTTTTAGGCTCCCAAGGATACTGGAACCCTAGGGGGTCTGACTGCTCATACCAATGTACTATATATAATTTACACAATAAAATCCATGATTGCTACAAGGGATAAAGCAATGTGTGTAGAATGTGGAATGTAAACAACTCATTTTACGCTTCTGGAATCAAGTACAATGGAGTACAATCCGACTTAATGAGACGAAGGAAAAAGAAAACATATTATGCAATCTACCAACACTTCCCATTGAATGAGATTCTCACAATGTTATTCTAGTGCAAACAAGGCAGAATAGAAATGAATCGTTAAAATGATGCAAAAGGCAAGTACCAAACATCATATAGTGTATACATATTGTGCAATAGGAATCCAAAAATATTCCTCATTGCCTTAAAGCCTCTATAGAGAACTTACTGTTTCCATACATGATTTTTGTGAAATCTTTAGATCTTGGCTAGATAAGTGTTCAATGTCGCACACAGGCATTGCTCAGCTCAGCCAAGTGTGCATACTTAATCAAAAATCTATTGATGGTGATCGGTTATTTGTATGTGACAGGCAAGGGGGCGACACTCAGCACCCCTGATGATCTGCTAATCGCTAACCACGACGGAGCCTGAAGCAGACAGTTTAGTTTCTAGTGCAGATATAGATGCGATTAGATTCCCTTCACTTTTCATTGTAAAAACAACCAGTAATGATTTAGACCTTTTTATACAGTTTGTATAAAATTAAAGGACTAGGTAAAAAGTATAGTAAAAGAAATGACACAGTATCTATGAAAGTTAAATAAGCTCCGCCAATTGGATATTACACTATCCATCAGAATACATAAGAATGAGCATAGTAAACTAAAACTAGTCATTTATTTTTACAAAAGAAAGGAGCCATCCACACTGTACATAATAATCTTGTTGCCTGGATTTAAGAGATCCATAGGGGTCATGACTTATGACAGCGACTGTCATAAGTTACATGAATAACAAAGCAACCTGTGTAAATAAACAGGCAAGTATAACTAAGGTGAAGGCATAGAAGCCTTCCCTTTGTAGCTTTTTTTTTTTCCAAAAAGATCACCAGGTATATCATTCTCTCTTTGGTTAAGAACATAGAATGTGGTACCTGATCATGGCTGGTTTCCATAGAGTTGCCAATGCCATGGAATGTCATCTGCACCGGCGAAAGAGTCAAGCATGTCATGAACTCATTCCCACTTTGTCGATCACTGTAATTTACCTTTGGCGTGTAAAAAAAAAAAAAAAAAAAAATGTAAAAAATAAATAAATCAAATTCTGAAAATGCATATTACACAATCTAGATAAAATCAAATAGAAAAAAAAATTGTAAATGTAAATTTATTGTCCAAATGTCATTTGGGGGGGGGGGGGTTAGCTACCTTACTAATAAATAGGACTGTGCAGATTCCTCTTTGGAACACTTAAGTCTAACTAAACCTTTGAAGCCATTTTTTTTTTACTGCAGAAATTAACAGTTCAGGTAATAATAGTAAACTTTTATAGTAATAGTAAAACCCTTTCTCCTGTAGTGAGCAACCTATTTAAAGTATACACAAGATAGACTCTTCCCATACCTAGTGGATACTGCACTTGATGATGCAGTCTGTAAAGAGTTAAGTCATTAAACACTTCATCAGCTTCTACTCATCTCTCAGTGGATGCAGGACAGAAAACTGATTTACACAAACTGGAACATATTTCTTTAAACGGGAACTGGTCATCAGATTTTCACTATTAAACCTAATAACAGATTCCCACAGCACCATTCTAGTTTGTGCCCGCAAAGTTTTTAGGTAAAAAAATCCTTTGTTACTATACCCATAGAATCAACTGTAAAACTACCTTGTACCATGCTAGCAGTCTCACTGAATCACAAGGGGTGTGCATGTTACTGTGTGACTCGGCCCACAACTCCGGCAGCTTTATCATTCCCCCCCATCCCTTTAGCCTACAGATTTAAATAGGATGACATCAGCTGAAGGGAGGGGGTTATGAGGGAGCTGCTGAGGGCTGAGTCACACAGTGATTCGGCCAAATAACAGGGAGCCTAGTGATTTTACAAAGTTGATTTTATAGGTATAGGAACAGTGGATTTTTTTTTTTAGCTAAAAACTGCGTTGGCACAATCAAGTATGGTGCTGTGGGAACCTGGCATTAGGTTTATTAGTGAAAATCTGACAATATCTTCCTTTTAACAAAATATATTACAGGGATTACGATTAGCAACTTTTTATTGATTTATGCCAATTTGACAAAAGTTGAATTACTTTCTTAGAGTAATTTAGGAGGACTATCTACATGTAACACACAAGAAACGGCCATTGTCAGTCCTGAAAGCAAGCTGTGCATGCATGTCCACCAAACTGGAAGGCAGTTACGGTCTTCAACTCCACCAGTCCCATATAGATAGGCAGGTCGAATCATGTTTATGTTCAGTATTTATCTTATTTTTATCATGTAACAACATATAATGCACATTGCCAATGTATTTTTTAACCAAACCTCTAGTGAAAGCTAAAGATATTTAACAAGTATAACATTAATAATCAAATCATGAACACTTGTGAATTACTGATGAAAACATCCAATTTTCACCAGCTAGGTCCCATTAGACGTGACCTTCCTCACACTTATCTGTCCATGCCTGGATAACAGAGCATCATGAATATAGATGTGCAGCTGTATGTACTATGAAACGCTTGATGCAAACAGATTAAAGCACGCATGGTATAGCAGGTCATATTCCGCAATATACCCTGAAATTCCTTTGGGTTCGCCTTTTCCTCCCCCATAAACTCGAAAGCCTTTGTCTGTCTGACATTTCTTCAAGCACTCGTCCCAGATGAGATCCCGGCAGTACAAAGCCATGTGGTACTATATCTAGCTTTGATTTTTAACATCAGACTTTTAATTTATTTATTTTACACTTTTCATTTATTTATACCCGTCACACTTTATTTTAGACATAAAATTGCAAATATTTTACACTCTATGCAATGGGATGAATAGAATGGAAGGACAATTCATTTTACGGAACATAGTCCATATCGGAAGTAAATCAGCTCACATTTCCCATTCCCAGGACCGAATTAGAGGGAACCCGTCATCAGGATTTCACCATCTAACCTAATAACAGGTCTTCTCACCATTTTCCATTTAATTTTGATTAGAAAAAGCCATAGCTCATATTATATCAATTACAAGAAAAAAAAACAACATTAGCTGGCACCTTAACAGGAGACTCACTGCGAGTCTCAAAGGGGATGTTTTCTCCTTTCCAACGTCTCCATCACATCCCCCATTCCCCCTCCTTCAGCTTCACTGTGTAACTCAATGTTATGGTCCGCTCCCTTATTTCCCCTCCCTCAGGCTACGTTTTTTTTTTAAAAGTAATTTTTGCTGGATCTATACTTTTGATTTTTATACAAAAAGTGTGGAGACTTCTGTGGGAACCTGTCATTAGGTTTAATGGTGAAAACAGGTTCCCTTTAAGCGATCCACAAAATTTACTGTAGACGGTGCCAATTTTACAATAGTATCCTGGAAAAGTTATCAGAAAATTATGGTCCCAAGCAATGGGTCCTCCAGTTTTCACATACAGAGAAAGGCAAGAGAATGTGCCTAACCCCTAGATAAATTAGTTTTGGTACAGAATATTTAAAGACAGTAAGTGGACTATGAGCAAAGTGTTCGTGCCTAGAGGATCTATGTGCGACAAACCGTTTCTTCAGGGTAAAATCTCCGCCCCCTTCAGGTAACGGGGGAGGAAGAATCATTAACGCTGCTAGTCCAGGGGGGTGTCTGATGCTTGTTGGAGTATTAGATTAGGTTTGAACTAAACTAAACAAGTGTCTTTTAACCTTTGCAAAACGTTTCGGCCCGGGACACAGGCTTTTGTCAGGCCGAAATGCTTTGCAAGGAATAAAAGCAACCGACCCTAATATTCCATCTAGTGCCCTTCACCCTCATCTCGTTCCCTGGGCTAGAGCCCTTTTTACAATGGGCAGTGTTCAGTAAACAGATGTTGGAAAAACTAACTATTTTATTGTCTGAACATAAAGAAACATACCCCATAGGAGTAAATTATATAATCAACTACACATGAAATGTAGATGGTATACATTAAATAACAAAACCCTACATGTTTTTGTTTCCCTGTGATGAGCCGGTCTCCCATATGGGGCAGATTTATCAAGCAGACTGAAAGTCAGAACATTCTTAGTTGCCCATGGCAACTAAACACAGGTCCCCTTCAAAATATTCATGAGCACTAGTAACAAAAGCTGAGCTGTAATTGGTTGCCATGAGCAACTAAGAATTTCCTGACGTTCTGACAGCTTGATAAATCTGCCCCTATATGTGGATATGTGGAGTGTTCTGTGTCACTCCACTTTTCTTTTTTTTTTTTTTTTTTTTTTTAAAATCAGGTTTAAAATTGTAGTTTCATTTCAACAAATAAAAGTTATTGTGTGAATAATGAAAAGTTCTACTTTCTGCATTTTTTCCTCACAATTTTCTACATCTCTGCTTGCTGTCATTCTATAGAAAGTTTCTATGTTTACTTCCAGTGGACAGAAACCTGACCATGGTCACACAGGTGCACAGCTTGTTATATCACACAGCTCTGATTACACTCTGTGATATTAACGAGCCGTGCACCTGTGTGACCATGGTCAGGTTTCTATCCACTGGAAGTAAACATAAAAGCTTTCTATAGAAGGACAGCAAGCAGAGATCTAGAAAACTGTGAGTAATTGATACAGAAAGTGCGTTGGAAAATTGTATGACTTTTCATCATTCAAACAATAACATTAACTTGTCGAAATGGGAACACAGGAAGTCCCCTACCTAAGGACACCCGACTTACGGACGACCCCTAGTTACAGATGGACCCCTCTGCCCACTGTGACCTCTGGTGAAGCTCTCTGAATGCTTTACTTTACTCCCAGGCTGCAATGATCAGCTTTAAGATGTCTGGAATGAAGTTTTATTTATAATCCAGCAAATAAATTTAAAAAATCAAAATTGTCACAAAAAAATTTTGTGTGTGGAGTTGCAATTAAAATATACAGTTCCCAGTTTAAAAAAAAAATATAGATACAGTTCAGACTTGCATACAAATTTAACAAACCTAAAGAACCTATCTTGTACGTAACCCGGGGACTGCCTGTTCCCCCCCTTAAGGCTCAGAGTTATTGGGGTCTCCCCTGCTAAAAAAATATTTACCGACACCACACTGTAGGCTGAAAGCAGGAGCGACGTTCATCTTGTACATTTTGGCACAGCCGAGCGCTCTAATCTCAACCCACAACCGAAAAAAAAAACGTTTACCCTACCCTGCTTATTTTGTGCTGTCTCCACTCACGATATACAATTTATCCAAAAAGATACAATTCATTGGGCCTCACTGTGTATTCCAGACATGTGGGATTGCCTTCCTATGCAATCATAGGAATCATATGCGTCAGCACTTGGCAAATTAAACAGCATCTGTCTAGTCTTACAAGATGAAGGCTGTGTTCCACAAACTCATTATACCTCTAAATATTACTTACGACAATGGAAATAAGGGCAAACGCTAAAGATTTTCAAAACCCTTTTCCGACTAGGAAAAAAGGTGATATAATAAAAAAAAAATATATGCAAATGGGTAAAAACACAAAACATTAGACATCTGGTAAATCCTCTGCCGTCCACAAACTCGTACTTGTCCTGCAGATGCCGTGCCATGCATGACCACTACTAGTTGGCACATAAAGGAATCAGTCCTGAGAGGTATTAACACCACAGTCGTCCCTTTAAACATGTGATAGGTGTGGGTCTCTACACTTTATCAGCTGTTCCACAGCCAAGACAAAAATCAATGGAGAGAGCCAAGTAAGTAAATGGACACCCCTTCATTTGTTCCCTGTCGGGATGAAGCACCTGGTGGTGTTGCACTAGTTGGGACAGGCTTCGGAGAACCCTCATTTTGGAATAACGTAGCCACCGTATGTAGGGGACCTAAACAAAAATATCAAAAATTGTAGCTTTTTGCTCTTTGCTTATGTAAAGACTGTAATGGTTTGTCGTGTTGTAGCCATGACACTTACTAGAAGAGCAGATAATCAAGAAAAAAAAAAAAAAAGACTAATATCACCAAAAAGCTGCAACTCTAATCATATCATCAGGAAGTCTATTGTTCATCCAGTCGTCCGAGACAACGAATCTTTACAGCATTGCTTTACGCTTTCATGCCAGCAGATTAACAGAGATAAATCAGCATAATTAAAAAGAGGGAAGAGAAAGAAAGAGGCAAGAGCTCAGGAGATTTGGGCTCACAGCGGGATAGAAGCTCTGCCTGGCAAAAGCTCTGCGCCATCCATTCTCTCACTGATGTGCATTTATTAAGCGAAAAGAAAAATGGGAACGGGGGAGAGGACTTGTAGGGTCAGGCAGCAGCAAAAACATGTCCTTCATGTTCTGTAAGACAAGAGTTTGCTCAAAGAGACGCAACGAGCAGCGGGAGTTCTCCGTGACTGGACAAAAATATATTGGGCCATAAAAACCCTGAAAGCGGCCCTCTACACAAATCTCCTGCATTAAATGGCCAAGACCTTCAAGGCTGGACAGAAGATTAAGGTTTCTTTTAATGGTTCCCGAGAATTTACACAAACCCGTAAATGCCACCGAAATAAAGAGAAGATTTGTGGAACATCCTTCCCTTGTAAATAAAAATGTGGTTGCTAATTCATTGTGATGAGGCAATTAAACTGTATTTCTTCTGAGAAGCGGTTACAGTCAAAATCATCCAACATACGTAGATATGTTCAACGCATGGACCACTATAAGCGACTCTGCAGCTACCAAATAGAGGAATCACATTAAGTTTAAAGAAAGAATGAGGGACATAAAAGGAAACATATTTAAAGGGATTTTTTAAAATATGAAATAATCCAAAAGGTGCCCAAATACAAAAATTGTAATAAAACTATGGTTAACCTTTCAATTTCTCACAGGTAGCACCCACATTACTGGCATAACTGATCGCTGGCCTCTTTGATATAATGAAGATGACTGTGTAGGGTATATAGGCACATCATTGCTGTAGCCTTAAAGGGTATCCCCATTTGGGCATTTACATTTAATTCAATTCATTTGCCATATGTAAAAATTTCTTCAATTGGATGTTATTAAAAAAAATGTTCCTGTGTGGAGATAATTTCTCTTAAATGTTGCCATGTTGTCCCTTAGAAACAAGATGGCTTCCTCGGATACGACCACCTCACATTTTTGCAGCGGTGGCCAGACATGCGCCAGACCACCTGGCTTTAGCAATCATTACCACAGGACAGCTGTGGGACATATAGTAACTCCCAGACATTTCATATACAAACACCCTTTGCGTCTTAATGCAATCACTCAAGCAGAGGGGGCCGTATCCAAGAAATCAGTATTATTTCTTAGGGACCATATGACTACATTTATGAGAAATTATCTTCACACAGGAACATTTTTTTTAATCACATCTAATTGAAGAAATGTATATATATGGCAGATTAATTTAATTGAATGTGAATGCTGAGACGAGAATACCCTTTTAATGGGAAGGTCCAGAGTGGCTGAAAAGGGTGGATATATATACACTCACCGGCCACTTTATTAGATACACCTGTCCAACTGCTCGTTAACACTTAATTTCTAATCAGCCAATCACATGGCGGCAACTGCATTTAGGCATGTAGACATGGTCAAGACAATCTCCTGCAGTTCAAACTGAGCATCAGTATGGGGAAGAAAGGTGATTTGAGTGCCTTTCAACGTGGCATGGTTGTTGGTGCCAGAAGGGCTGGTCTGAGTATTTCAGAAACTGCTGATCTACTGGGATTTTCACGCACAACCATCTCTAGGGTTTACAGAGAATGGTCCGAAAAAGAAAAAACATCCAGTGAGCGGCAGTTCTGTGGGCGGAAATGCCTTGTTGATGCCAGAGGTCAGAGGAGAATGGGCAGACTGGTTCAAGCTGATAGAAAGGCAACAGTGACTCAAATCACCACCCGTTACGACCAAGGTAGGCAGAAGAGCATCTCTGAACGCACAGTACGTCGAACTTTGAGGCAGATGGGCTACAGCAGCAGAAGACCACACCGGGTGCCACTCCTTTCAGCTAAGAACAGGAAACTGAGGCTACAATTTGCACAAGCGCATCGAAATTGGACATTGCCTGGTCTGATGAGTCTCGATTTCATTCGGATGGTAGGGTCAGAATTTGGCGTCAACAACATGAAAGCATGGATCCATCCTGCCCTGTATCAACGGTTCAGGCTGGTGGTGGTGGTGTCATGGTGTGGGGAATATTTTCTTGGCACTCTTTGGGCCCCTTGGTACCAATTGAGCATCGCTGCAACGCCACAGCCTACCTGAGTATTGTTGCTGACCAAGTCCATCCCTTTATGACCACAATGTACCCAACATCTGATGGCTACTTTCAGCAGGATAATGCGCCATGTCATAAAGCTGGAATCATCTCAGACTGGTTCCTTGAACATGACAATGAGTTCACTGTATTCAAATGGCCTCCACAGTCACCAGATCTCAATCCAATAGAGCATCTTTGGGATGTGGTGGAACGGGAGATTCACATCATGGATGTGCAGCCGACAAATCTGCGGCAACTGTGTGATGCCATCATGTCAATATGGACCAAAATCTCTGAGGAATGCTTCCAGCACCTTGTTGAATCTATGCCACGAAGAATTGAGGCAGTTCTGAAGGCAAAAGGGGGTCCAACCCGTTACTAGCATGGTGTACCTAATAAAGTGGCCGGTGAGTGTATATATATGTGTGTAAAGCTTATTTTATTATTGTTACACAATTGCTTGCTTTTGTTCTTTACATAGGTCAAAAGCCACTTCAAGCAAGGATGGTCTACCTCTTTCCATAGCAGTAACCACAACGTTGTGTGTGTTGTAAGCAGCAGCAGGACTGTGAAAAATGGATTTATATTCCAGGAATGTAGCTGGATTTGGGGCACTCTGGTGCCATGGTGTGTGTGGCCTTCCCTTTTGCTGAGTAAGAGCTGTAGCATGCATCTGGTTCGATATTACAGCAGATGGGAGGGGCTGGGGAGAAGTTTGAATGCAGAGATCAAAGAACACAACAGTGTGAGGAGAATATCCAATGCTTTAAGTCCAGCTATAGTAATGGACTATAAATGCAATTTTTTTTCAGAATATTTTAACTCAATGAGATCCGTTGAACAGAATTATGTTCAGTCATGAAAAACGTGTAAACAGAAACCAAACTGCACATGTACACAGCCTAAAATGAGCACAGATGAAGGTGACCTACTCCTGCAAAGTACATTAAAGTGGAGCCATGGTGCAAGCATAAATTTAAATTAAATATGTTTGCTCCATAGCGACCAGTGAATAGATTCTAATGCTAATCATTAATGTTATCGAAATACATGAACACCTCTAGCATACCAAAGTGGGAGAAGCCACGCACTTTACACCCTGGCTCATGGGAGGTGAACCAATTGGAATGGGGATTCACCAGTACCCGACTGTACCGTTCTATCATCCAATCTAAATGAAGGTGAGGATCAACCATCTTGTTTGTCCATGTGAACCCATTTTTTTTGTCTGGTAAAACTTTGTGATTCTTGATTATGGGAACTATAAATTCTTACGGTGGAAGCTGCAATGAATAATATTGGGGAAACTCAGGCAACCACTGGTTTAAGGAGCAGGCTGGGCCCATGGTCCACCAAGAGCTGGCAAGCTGTAGGTTGCTTTGGCAAGCAGCATATCCTTTGTGAAAGTCAACTCTTTATTAGAAGGAGTTTTAGAAAATCACGAACTTGACAATTGCAAACCTATGAATTCATTCCAGTTCGGATGCGTGAATAGTGTGAAGTGCTGCGATTTGGAACATCTGTTCGAGAAAGGGCTCACGAGTTTGACTATTCCCAAAGAGGAAAAACAAAAGCCATTACTGACTTCCAACACTGGATTACAAAGTGATGGTTCCTTCTAAGGAAACTGTGCCAGCATAGAGGATTTGGAAGTGTGTGGCAATGTGCAAGCAGTGAATATGGAGATACTCGTGTTTTCCATCTCATTCTGGTCTACATGATAACAAATTTAAACATTGTCCGAATCCCTTTTAATAAAACAGATTGAGGTTCTTTGTATACATTTTGTACTAATATAATATATATACAAGCACACAAGACGTCTTGAAAAGGTGGGTGCAGGCAACACAGGACTGGGCCTTAAGTCCTCTAAATAGGGATATGAAGAAAATGTGCAGCACTCCGTTTGTGGTGAAAAAATATAAAGTGGTCCTTTTATTCCATCACATATAACAATAGCGACGTTTCGGCTCAAGAGAGCCTTTTTCAAGCTGGGCTTGAAAAAGGCTCTCGAGCCGAAACGTCGCTATTGTTATATGTGATGGAATAAAAGGACCACTTTATATTTTTTCACCACAAACGGAGTGCTGCACGTTATATATACACATACATATATACATACATATATATATACACAATTTTCTTCCCCAGATGGGGTATAATTCATCTGCATTGTTAAACATGTATTTTCATGTCCGAAAACCGAATATTTTATACCCATAGCAAGTAATAAGTAACAAGCTCAAAGTTAGGAAAGACTCATATTGGATAAAGTTTTGGTCTTTCCTGGAGGTTTCCATCATAGTCTTCCCTTGTGCTGCTCCCTTATAGAAACATAACAATGAAGTCCAGAAAACCAAAAGAGCCCAAAAGATAAAGGCAACTATAATGGGTGCATTGGGTTTTTTGTTCCTATGTCCACCATTTCGATAGGAGGGTCCAACTCTCCACGCAAGGACATAAGAGACATCATTTACTCCTCTCAGTGGTGAATAGAATAATTTGTGAGATGGATGAAGTCTAGCCATGGTGGTCATGTTTTAAAGAACATCCATCTTATCCTTATATACAGAAGATATCTTTTTAAACTTCATAATTCTGGTGACTTTGGCCTTGACCTGTTCAACTGAGTAAAGTATACAGGCAGTCCCCGGGTTACGTACAAGATAAGTTCTGTAGGTTTGTTCTTAAGTTGAGTTTGTATGTAAGTCGGAATTGTATATTATAACATTGTAACCCCAGACAGACTTTTTTTGGTCTCTGTGACAATTGGATTTTAAAATGTTGGATTGTCATAGGAACCAGGATTAACACTAAAGCTTCATTGCCGACCCCTTTGATAACCATCTCAGCTGATCATTGCAGCCAGGGGCTAAAGTACAGTAAATGACCAATATCCAGAGGTCTGTTTGTAACTAGGGATCGTCTGTAAGTCGGGTGTAAGGGGACCCCCCTGTATTTACAATTTGTGGCTATATTTATTCTTGCTGCCATGCAAATAATTTGTTTATGTTCAGGTAGTTATTGGCTATAAGTAGGACTACATGCGGTCGTCCTAAAAGGGAGTGAGAAGCAGTCAAGGGAGAAATAATCTGTGACCAAAACTTCGACAACTTTAGGACATATTTGCCATATATTGGCTGTTGTACATAATCCTGCACATTCCCTAAAAGAAAATGGGACAGGAGTGTGACAGAACTTAGTAACCCTAGCAGGGACCATAAAAGGTTTACAGTTTTCAGTTAGGGATTGTGGTTTTAATGGTCTCAAGTGCATGACAAAATGAGCATTTTTTGGGTAAAAATCTCCACTAGATCTACTTATGGTACTTCCAACAAAATGCGGGTGGGCTGAGCACTTTCGCTGTTGTTTTGCCGCAGTCTCAAGATGCTGAGGTGCCCATTTGCTCCTCAATAAACCAGTCTGTGCATTTACAAGGAAAACAGGGTGATGAATGAGGCATGAAGTGCCATTGTGGGACACTTCCAGAGCAGAAAACAAGCACCAGCATTTCAAGACTGAACATTCAAAATCAACTAATTCAAAAGACGCTGCTGGACTATCAACGACAATGGATGTTGGCCACAGAATGAAAGAAAGTGAAGAACTGAGAATTTTCCATAGCTGCCGTGACTGACAAACTGGATTTTTTTAAAGTAATTTAAAACGCTCTAAAACGCCACAGAAAATCAAATTCTAGGTAATTATCCAAAAATGCAACCATTTTTTTTGTACATAACCAACAAACTTCTCATTTTCCACTATTTTCACCTCAAAGCGTTACATCATAATTTGTGAGGATTTTGTCACGTTATTTAACCAAGTCATCTCCAGCAGCCACGTCCAGTGTGCCTCTAGTCTCAGTGGGAATCAGGCTCGGCAATGTTTGTGAAGGTCACCCCCTGTGGTGCCCAATCAAGAGGAGCATGAAAACCCACACATGTCACAAAGCCAGGTTACTCCATCATTAGAGGGACATAAAGGCAGACATATCCAGCAATGATGTATAACACAATCATCATGTCAGGGAAACATATGTTTCATTAGTTCCTTTACCCATCATTAATCGGCGTGTCCAGCTCCCAGCAGTGGCCAAACCTGCCATTGTAAGAGTAACCAAGTAGTCGGAGAACTGCATTAAGTCTCGACAGATAAATAAGCCATTTTCTCCGGACCACAGGACAACGGCAGGTTTATCTAATGTAACAATTCAAGCATGAGAACCTGTGTAATGCCAAGGCTACACAAACAAATATAACAGAATATATACATATTCCAGATATATATGAGACATCATGGACTTAAAGGGAATCCCCTGATACAATCCCCCTACTTGAAGTAACTGCTATGTTATGTAGGCCTATGGCCACACATGGCAGCCATAGCTTTGTTTTTTACCGTCTAGCTGCTCCTTTGGTGCCAAAAGCTTGCAATATGCAAATGAAGCTGAAGTGCTTTGGGGCTCTGACTCCACTGCAATAGCACCCCCCCCCCGGACTACACCGCTACTCTGCCCAACCCAATCATTTCTCTTTCTTTGCTCATCTTACCAAAAACCACTTGGACCCCCGAGATTTCACTCATTTACAGATGCCCTGACACTCTGCTAATACCCCCAGACTCGTATAATTCTAAAGTAATATTTTGGCATGGAAAGAGGAGCTGGACAACGAAAACAAAGCTATGGATGGCACATGTAGGCCCGATCCTGCATAACAAGGCAGCTATTTCAGGTACATGGATCAGGGTGACGGATTCTCTTTAAATTTCCTTTAACTACTACAAAAGTCAAATTAAAAGGGTGTAGTGGGTGTGGAGGGGGGGGGGGGGGGAAGCTATTCATTTAATTCATTAACTGATTCATATCTGTGTTTGCTGTCTCAATACATAAGCTCACCAAGATACATAACAAGGACAATGTATGTGACTTTTCTGTATGTTCTATACACTGATATTATACACAACCGCACATTATACGCATACATGCACATACACACTCTCCTTTGAAGACACAGCGGACTCCGAAACATCACTTTCTCACGTGCACAGAACAAACAAAGCAAATGTGTGCGCTGCATTTTTTTCCCCTGTTATTCTCTAAAACACAGGCTGCTTTCTACGAGGGAGTCGTGTAATTAGAACCGCCGCTCTACTCTGCCATTTCCCACAGAGATTCAGTTCACAGGATAGAAGCTATTACCATCTGACTCGGCTTCCCAGCGCACTACTCCCCCCAATACACCCTACAGATAATATACTACTACTACTCTAATGCTAATAAAACAAAAATAAAAAAAACACTATCCGTTTTTTTAGCAGTACTATGTTATGATTACTGATCCACACTTATGGTCCCTTAATGTACATGTCTATTTTCTTCGCAGTCATGGAGCAGAAGCAGTGACGACAGTGATGACACCAATGACAATATTTGGAAAGTCAATTTTTGCTTCTTGGAAATTACAGGTAGTCCCCGGGTTACGTACAAGAAAGGTTCTCTAGGTTTGTTCTTAAGTTGAATTTGTATGCAAGTCGGACCTGTATATTTTATAAATTGTAATCCCAGCCAAATTTTTTTGGTCTCTGTGAGAAATGGATTTTAAAAATGTTGGATTGTGATAAGAAACATGATTAACAATTAAGCTTCATTGCAAACACATTTGATAACTGTTATATCTGATCATTGTACATTAAATTACCAATTATCAGAGGTCAGTTTGTAACTAGGCGTCGTCTGTAAGTCGCCTGCTCGTTCATCTTCCCCTATTATAGTTTAATATAAATATGTGTGTGAGAGAGAGAATACTGCACACACACACACACACACACATATATACATACTAATATATACATACACATACATACACATATATACATACATACATACACACACACATATACATACATACATATATATCAGCATACAGTGCACAACCTTAGGCTACATTCATACGATGTATGCACACATACACCGGTGCCAGGGAGAGAAGCAGGGGATGAACACTGCTCGCCACCGCCCCTCTCCATAGAGTAACATGGGGCCCGACGCCATATTCTGTTGAAAGATAGGACATGTCTTTTCTTTCTACGGGCTACAGATTGGTATGGTGCCGTGAGGCCATTGAAGTGTATGGGGGATGTATATACGCAGCACATATATGCAGCACATATGAAACACTTATTTTAAATCTTCTCATAGACTTCTATGAAACGTACAAAACTGAAATACTAGAGAAAATAGGACATGCTTTACATTTATTTACGTCTCGCTCACAGTACAGTACGCTGGGGAATACGGCCATTGAAATAGATGGCCGTATAGCCTATTGAAATGAATGTGACCGTATGCTGCCTATTAAAAGAGGTCCGGGTATATGACCGTTTTCATACATTTGTGTGAAAGGGGCCTTACTTGAGTTATGCCTATAGCTCCACTACTAAATGTCTCACCCTCTGTCTTACAATTTTGAGTAACGCCCAACCAAACGTTACTACCCTACAGTGTGCCACGTGTCGTTGACTTTCTTCTATTGAAAACGGCAGACTACTGGAAACAATAGACATGTCAGGTGTAAAAAGGTGCCAGAGGGGGTTGGTGACCCTCTACAATCATTTGAAGGATGAAAAAGCTAAGTAAAGAGCTCTAGAAAGATCTATTTTTTCCTAGAGAATCAGAGGGGAAACCACGAAAGGTAACCACATAGCTGAATAAACTAGAAATAATGAAAGATCATATCAGAGAAAATAAAACAGAAAAAGCAACACATAGACAAGCTTAGCTCACCCACCGCACCCATCACTCATGTGTTACCAAGACAGATCTCCCTGGGGAGCCTTTATGGTTATGAAGGACTTCTACAAACTGACCCGGCCTATGGGAAGTTAGGAATTTTGTTGCAAGGTAAATAAACAAGATGCTGCTAATAAAACAGGCAATTAACAGCCGTCTAATTATGGGGACAGCAACTTGGTTATGCATTGTCATGCTAGGATGCTTATTCAGGTGCTGTACGGTGTGAAGAGAGACCACGCAGGATCTTACTGTACGGGTGCTCCATCTCTAAACCCCTTTAAAAGACCCCTAAAGCTGGGGGGAATGTAACCCTGCCCTGAGGGAGGATATAAGAAAGTAAATACAGTCCACAGCTCTTGCACTAGGTTTAGTGTCTTCTCATAGGAAAAGACGAAAAGTCACCTGAGTGAAGGCAGGAGTCACGTCCGCAATGTATCATATCAGAAAATCACGTCTCACTCCATTAGTCAAAGCAGCAGAGAAGGACGGAGGCGTAGATGTTACCTGCAGGTAATCTAGATGTATCGCTTTCCCACAGGAATTAAGGGGAAGGCATACTAGGTGCTCAGCCAAGCAGCCATCGTATTAGAGGGAGACGGCACATGGCTGGGCTCCAGCTTTACATGAGAAGTGAAGGAAAATTCATGGCCACGCAGAGCCAAGTGTGATGGAGAGAGGTTCTCAGGCCGAGTGACATATCTGTGCCAAGGGCCAACATCTCAGCACTGGGCTGTTCTATTATCAAGTCTGATATAAAAGTTGGTTCAAAATCATATCAAACCCAGTGGAAAAATTCCGCTGTATAAAAGTGGATATGGAGATATCCTCCTACATTTTACCAGCAGATTTCAAAATGCTGTACAGAAAACCAAAACCTGTGTATTTTTATTTTTAAGTCTTAGTATATGCCAGTCGGAGCTTCAGAAACTTTTAAAAAGTTGAATTTTATCAAAGTGACAGCTTGTGTTTGCAAGGCAGGCTGTAGGTTTTTCTTGTATAATTTTAAAAGGGATTTTTTAAGAAAAAAGTTAGGCCCTACTTGCTGATTGATGGGTGACTGACCCCTCCTTCAGTTACTAAACAAGTGGTCCGATGTTTCCCAGTTGGATCCCTCGTTGCAGAGGACCGTGACGTGCATATCTGGGCTGCCCCATTCATCTCTCCAGAGCAACAGGAGATCTTGTAATCACGGACATTGACTTCTGCAGTATTCCAATAATTATAATATTATGGGTTTATGTATCAGATGTTCATATCCTCAGAATACCCCATTTAACTGTGTTTTTTATGTTTTTAATTAAAAACTTAATTCATTCAAATTAATGTAATTTTCTTTTTTGGGGCTCAACTTCATTAGTTAATTTCTTTACCACTTAATATATAATTGAAAGTTTGTTTTGGGCAGTATTACTGTCCTGAACCCAGTACAGCTGAAATTAAAGAAAATCATGCTCAGTTTTGATGGTTCCAGCAAGTAATTACTGTTGACATTGGGGGAGATTTATCAGAAGTGTCTGAGGTAAAACTGTTCTAGTTGCCCATGGAAACCAATCAGAGCTCAGGTTAAACGTTATAAACAGCTGTGGGAAAATGAAAGCTGAGCTCTGATTGGTTGCCATGGGCAACTAGAACAGTTCTGCTTCCAGACACTTTGGATAAATCTCTCCCATTGAGTTTGTCAGGCCGAATTAAGCCATAGGTCTTATTCTATCTATACAGGGGGAACCAGGCTTCCTCCTACGGTCAGTATGATGACATACATAGACGACATAGTGCTTTTACAACAAGTTAAACTTGTATGTTGTTATCCACCAAGGTGTAAGGCGGCAACTAAGTAAAAACAAGCAGAATGCAAAGACCTGATTCAAGTTAATTATGATAATCCCCACAATTACAACTCATCCATTTCCACTTGTGGTCACAGATTTCTAGCATTTAGAAAGTTAACATATTACCTGTACACAATATCACACCGTCAGCAACAATGTGTGTGCGTCAGTAGACATAACAGTGGGCAGCGGACTACAGAAACCACATATAAGATATGATGGGGCACATCTGCCTAATGTCAGATATAAGTGTTTTGCTCACCTGTAAGCCTTGAATGCCGGCCAAATACTCAAGCTGCTTGGAGGGTTGTACAGTGGAGCTGGAACATGTCAAGTTGTTGCCTGAAAATCCAGCAGACTCTGCAGTGGGGGAGCTGCCGTTGGTCAGAAGCTCTCTGGCAACAGGAGATGTGCAACTTTGGGTTACAGATGTGCTAAAATACGAGCTGGACGTCTGGCTCAATTCTTTGGGAGACAGATAGTTGATGGCAGGAGTAGAGACAGTCTTACTGCGGCTGGCTTCCATTTCTTGATAGACGTCAGGAGATAGATGGAGAATTCCTTTAGGGGCTGTGCAAATAATAGAGCAGAAATGAAAATATTAATATTTTTAATAAATACAGAAAATTTAAACATATGACAATTAGTTGCCACTGTACAAAGTAGCCGTGGAAGGGGTGGGGGCACTTTCCCGAAGAGGAGAACTAATCCTAGGATTATAGAACATGGATCAGTCAATAATGGCAAAAATACAGGAACACTTTAATCAGAACTATGCTCAAATATGAAGATTTGGGGGAGATTTATAAGAAGTGTCAGAGCAAAACTGTTCTAATTGTTCATGGTAACCAAATCAGATCTCATCTTTCATTATTTAAACTCTTGTGGAAAAATTAAAGATGAGCTCTGATTGGATGTTATGAGCAACTACCACAGTATTACCTCAGACAATTCTATTTTCCTATCCCACTACCCCTGTGACATGTGGTCATCTAGTGTCAGTAGTGATGTAATGATGGGTCAGTGTTATCTATATAGAGAATGTTGTACAGGGAGGAGGAGGAGATAAGCTGTGACATCATCTATTGTCAGTAGTGATGTAATGATGGGTCAGTGTTATCTATATAGAGAATGTTGTACAGGGAGGAGGAGGAGATAAGCTGTGACATCATCTATTGTCAGTAGTGATGTAATGATGGGTCAGTGTTATCTATATAGAGGTCATTGTACAGGGAGGAATGAGATAAGCTGTGACATCATCTATTGTCCGTAGTGATGTAATGATGGGTCAGTGTTATCTATATAGAGGTCATTGTACAGGGAGGGGAGGAGATAAGCTGTGACATCATCTATTGTCAGTAGTGATGTAATGATGGGTCAGTGTTATCTATATAGAGGTCATTGTACAGGGAGGGGAGGAGATAAGCTGTGACATCATCTATTGTCAGTAGTGATGTAATGATGGGTCAGTGTTATCTATATAGAGGTCATTGTACAGGGAAGAGATAAGGTGTGACATCTATTGTCAGTAGTGATGTAATGATGGGTCAGTGTTATCTATATAGAGGTCATTGTACAGGGAGGGGAGGAGATAAGCTGTGACATCATCTATTGTCAGTAGTGATGTAATGATGGGTCAGTGTTATCTATATAGAGGTCATTGTACAGGGAGGGGGAGGAGATAAGCTGTGACATCTATTGTCAGTAGTGATGTAATGATGGGTCAGTGTTATCTATATAGAGGCCATTGTACAGGGAGGAGGAGGAGATAAGCTGTGACATCTATTGTCAGTAGTGATGTAATGATGTGTCATTGTTATCTATGTAGAGGTCATTGTACAGGGAGGAGGAGGAGATAAGCAGTGACATCATCTATTGTCAGTAGTGATGTAATGATGTGTCATTGTTATCTATGTAGAGGTCATTGTACAGGGAGGAGGAGGAGATAAGCAGTGACATCATCTATTGTCAGTAATGATGTAATGATGGGTCAGTGTTATCTATATAGAGGTCATTGTACAGGGAGGAGGAGATAAGCTGTGACATCATCTATTGTCAGTAGTGATGTAATGATGTGTCATTGTTATCTATGTAGAGGTCATTGTACAGGGAGGAGGAGGAGATAAGCTGTGACATCATCTATTGTCAGTAGTTATGTAATGATGGGTCAGTGTTATCTATATAGAGGACATTGTACAGGGAGGAGGAGATAAGCTGTGACATCTATTGTCAGTAGTTATGTAATGATGGGTCAGTGTTATCTATATAGAGGTCATTGTACAGGGAGGGGGAGATAAACATAATACATCCTGTGGCTTTTCCTAACAATAAAAGTAGAAAGTGAAAGAAAGGACAATCTATGAAAAGCATCAGCGCATATAATGATGCGTGACCTAATTATAGACCTTTGTACCAGTCTGTGCTCTTGAATTTGCATTTACACCATAGACCTGTACAGAATACAAAAAATCTAAAGGTTTGTCAGTAATATACGTATCACTTCCTGGGTAACTTCATTTATGCACATGTGTCTTTCTGCACAGATGCTCGGTTAGTTTTTACCACTAGCTGGTTTATATGGCACGGTTCAGAAGAGTGTACGCAGTGCTCGCTCCGTGTCATTTACTGTGGAGCAGTGCCAGCGCTGAGCCGAGAGACTGAGTCTGAATGAAAGTTCTCCATCTGAGCAAATGTGATTGATTGTACACACTGTCGAGTGTTTTATAAAACCAATACCAGGCAGCAGATGTGTGTCCGTTTGATGTATTAATAACGAAAAACAAACACACGGCGTTGGCCTTCAAGCACTTTCCGTGGTTTTGTGTGATCCGCCCAAGCATCAAATTGATGTCTAAGACATGGACTTGGATACAATTCACATAGATTAAACAAATAAAAAAAAAGAAAGGAGAAAAAAATATATATCCTGTCGACTGCATTAGCTGATTATACGGATAATTAAAAGCACGCCATGTTTAGAAAAGTGAAATTTCATTTTCCAAACTTATTTTAGAAATTTTGACTTTGCTGCCCGCTGTAAAATAAAGTTCCAAATAAAGGCGGGTATATTTTTGTTTGGACTTGGGATAAAAGCATGGAGACCACCAACATAGGAGAGTCCAAGAGTATACTGGGCAGTGCCCCATAAGCCAGCAATTGCCAGCTATAAAACTACGACTATGAGCAGCCAAACCCTGTGTGCTAATAAAAGATCAAGATTCGTTCGTAGAATCAAACTCGCACACAACGTGTGCCGATGCCTTAAGCATAACTACTACACACCATTGAGAAGTTTGTACCAAGTTTCCATCTTATCCCCTATACACACAATAGAGCAGGGGTAGGGAGCCTATGGCTCGGGAGCCAGATGTGGCTCTTCTGTGGCTTTCAGACAAATTATTGATAAATAGCGATCAGCACAGTGAGCAGCGATGATCACTGGATGCAGGCAGGGATGTTACCACTGCCTGCATACTTTGTGTGACCCAGACACCATCGCCACTCCATTGCTTAGGTGACAGCGCCTGTGTCAAAGAGTAAAGCGCCATCCACTCCTTTCTTTGACCCAGGCGTCATTGCCTAAGCAACATTGGCAGCAGGGCCTGGGTCATAGAGACATAGGGAGTGATGACAAGACGCTGCAGGTAGGCGAGTATTCCCTTTTTTATTTTGCTGTGACTATCTACTGGAGGCATGTGCTGTGGCTACCTATCTACTGGGGGCATGTGCCATGACTACCTATCTACCTTGGGCATATGCTGTGGCTACCTATCTATTGGGGGGCATGTGCTGTGGCTACCTATCTACTTTGGCCTGGGGATATGTGATCGGGCTGCCTGTCTACTGGGAGGTATTTGCTGTGGCTACCTATCTAGTGGGGGCATGTGCTGTGGCTACCTATCTATTGGGGGGTATGTGCTGTGACTACCTATATACTGGGGAGCATGTGCTGTGGCCACCTATCTACTGAGGGCATGTGCTGAGGCTAACTATCTAATTGGTGGCATGTGCTGTGGCTACCTATCTAATGGGGGGCATGTGCTGTGGCTATCTATTTACTAGCAGGCATGTGATGGTCCTACCTATTTACTGGGGGGGCCGCATGTGCTGTGGCTAACCATCTACTTGGGGCCATGTACTGGGACTACCAATTTACTGGGGGGCATGTGATGTGGCTACCTATCTACTGTGGGCATGTGCATATTGTATGGTTCTCACAGAATTACATTTTAAAATATGTGGTGTTCATGTCTCTCAGCCAAAAAAGTCCCCGACCCTTGCAATAGAGTATAAGAAGCCAATAAGTGATGGTCCGATTTCTGTGCCCCCAACGATCACAAGAACGGAACCCCCAGTGATCCGGAGAAAGGGGCTCCCATTATTACTAACGGCAGGAGTGTTAACTAAAGCACTAAAGTATCCCTTCCACCCCCATGCAGGGTCTATGAACGTGCTTGATATAATTGAGCGCTGTACAAGGCAATTTCTGATACTCCCATACTATTTAATGGAGTCTCAGGAGCTGTGGTCCTGACGCTCAACCCACTAGTGAGAATGGGATTCATGTTCTCAAGCTCGCTGGGGGTCCTACTTTTGTACCATGAATAACAATCTAATCATGGGGATCCAGCAACAGCTAAGGGGTACAGATTTCACTAACTGAATGAACTGTGAGATCCAGCAGGTGTCCTGGACATTCAGTACTATGGGACAGCACTCTGATCTCCAGCACTCCCAGAGATCGTCCACCATGCCAGACAGCTATCCTGTGGATAGGCAATAATAATAGTGACACAATGTAATGTTACTTCTTCATCCAAGGTTTTACCCCAACTTTTTTTTTTTAAAGATTTAATACTGATGCACTGCGCAAGAGTGGAATAACTTCTTCTGTGGGTCCACCATGGAAAATCTGTACCAGGTGGTACCTGACTGTAATGTATATGATGTACTAGTTAAAAAACATTGTTAAAGGGACCCAAAGACCCAGTCATGGGTACAACTCTCACCATCTGCACCCTTCAGGTTATAGCCCTATAGCCCTTTCCCAATGTAGCGTGGGCTTCAAATCAACAAGAACACCTCATGTTGATGAATCTAGTGTGGGCTAGAAAAATTACCATATCAAATCCAAGACCTTCTAAAAAAAGTTACCCACGGTGGCCATATTACAAAAAAATTGGAGCAGAAGCTTCAGAAATATTGGTTACTTTACAAACCTGATGCTCTGGAATTTCCAAAGCCCCTTTCTTTACCCAATACCTGTACGCACTACATGTATGCTTATGCAGCACGGTGGCTGAGTGAGTAGCACTTCTGCCTTGCAGCACTGGAGTCCTGGGTTCTAGTACCACCCAGGTCAACATCTGCAAAGAGTTTGTATGCTCTCTCCGTGTTTGCTTTGGTTTCCTCCGGGTCCGCCGGTTTCTTCTCACACTCCAAAAACATATTGGTAGGTTGTTTAGATTGTGAGCCCCATGGGGTCAGGGACCCATTTGTCATGCTTTGCGCTATATAAAGAATTCTTATTATTAATTTTATGCAAAGGGTCACTATAGACTGGTGTAAAACTCAAAGACCACAAGAACATCGGCCTAATAAATTCATTGTCCTTTGTAAATGATGAGTGGAAGTCCAACTCCCAAAATCTCCATGTCATTTATCCATATATAGCACAATACTTCCACATGAAAGGAATGGAGATGCTGTGCGCTGCAGTACCAGGCATAGCCACTACCTTACCGATAGTGCTGTTCCTACATACATAAGATAATGATGCTTGCTGGAGCACCTCGACTCCTCATTTATCTAATCAGTCTGGGGTGCAAGAAGATGGACACTAATCAGAGGCCGTTTATCTAGGCAAAAAGAATACCGGAACATATTTTTCAAGCTTTAAAGAGGAGGCAATTTCTACAGACAACAAACATCCTGTCTAGAAATCCAATTATCACGCACAAAGAACAAGCAGCCTCTCCCAGTCTGAAATAGCTGTTAACATTGGACAGAGTTATGTAACAAAAATGAACTATTTATTCCTGGTGGCAGCGACAGACAACAGTACGGACTCCGGACAAACCCTATGCACTGCAGCTTCACTTCTATCAGGATGTGATCTACCAAAAGGTGTAGCCCGGTGGTTCAGGGATAAAAACAAAATCTAATAGAAGACCTAAGCAGAGGTGAAGTCTATAGATACAGATCTGTGTATATCGTTTTATAATGGAGATGAGGAAGAGAGCAATCTGATGGGGTTAGCCAAATAAAGTTTGTACTACATCCACTACATCAGGGACTTCTGCAGCTTCATGTCCTGGCCATGAGATACACGCTCGGTTTTACGAACTCTTACAAACTCTTCACCTGTGGCGTAACTAGAATCTGATGGGCCCCAGTGCAAAGTCTGTGCCAGGCCCCCGACTATAATGTAGGGTTTATAGTACTAGTCTTCTCATATGGGAAAGTGACAATATAAGGGCCACCTAAACCTCCTGGGTCCAGGTGCAATAGCAACCTCTGCACCCCCTCAAGTTACAGCCCTGTTCTTCACATAAGCAGGAATTAGGGGGGGGGGGGGGGAGAACACTACCTAAATAATCATTTTATCTAGACCACTGAGGAGCCCTGGCACAGGCAGTTCAGGAATGATGAAGAATATAAAAAAGATGTGCATTAACGTTATGTTTTTACAATGTATAAGATATGGTAAAGTGTTTTGGAAATAAAATACCTTTAGTTTAACCAAGGAAAAAGTTGACATAAATCATCCAAAACAAAAATGTAGATTTTAAATAAATATGCCACACAGGGCAACCCATTTGTTGGCCAACAAATCACATTTTTTAAAGACTTGTTGGTTGAAACGTAACATAATGTGTACGGAATTGGTTCCCTGGTTTAAAGAAGTGTTTGACTCTTAGGCTTCATGTACAGGAACATTAGGGGAGATTGATCAGAAGTGTTTAGGAGCAAAGCTGATTAAATTGCTCTTGGCAACCAATCAGCTTTCAGTTTATAACCTGCAGAGGGACGGTGTAAGTGAATCGTGGCATTGTGCATCGTCGGACAATGCACTTTCAGGATCTCCTCCAGACTAGGTAAGTATATATGCCGCAAAGTGCACACTGCACTGCACCGGGTGCCATAGTACTCTATAGGGACCACAAATTGCATCACCAGCACCAAATTGGTCCTGTGCATGGGCCCGAATGTGCAATAAGGCTAAAAGTTTACTCTGTCTCGAGTTGGGATTTTGAGGTTGGCTAACTTGCTTTTATTGTATGAAGTAGATCAGAGGAAAATTGAGAACTTCAGCAGACCCAAACACAGTGGTAGGTTATGGCTCTGACATTACAATTCTGTTTGATATGTGCAATGTACGGGGGGGGGGGGGGGATATTTTGGACCACATAGAGGCTCTATTTATAACTGGGCACCTACTAAAAGGAGTCTGACAAAAGCTTCTTTCAAAGAACATTTAATTCTGATTCTCATGAAAGTTTTAGGAAACACCTTCACAAACACACACAGATCAATGCAGCAGATATTCAGCTGATAAAACATTGGAAAGCCTATCAAAGAGTAAGAAACAAAATCTCCCCTCCTGTGGGTACAAATACACATCTTCACTCAGGGAGGGGATTCTAAATCAAAGGGTGTGAACACAATTTGGTGTCCATTATGCAACCAATGCACCCTGCAATGCAAGTGACTACGTGTAATCTCAGAGAAAAGGGATTAGCTGGCAATCTACTCTGTTTACATGGCATATCAAAGACAAAGCAGATAGCATCCTGTAATGAAGATTCATCACTAGAGTTACCCACATGCAACAAGAAGTCAGCAAATTTTGAAGCTGAATATTTCAAGGAGAGGCAAAAACACCTCAATTTCTCTTGCACAGATACACAGACTTATTCACAATAATTGGCACCATGCGAGAAATCATTAGGATAACTACAAGGAAAAAATTGGGATATAAAAATATATTTTTTTTTGTAAATGTTTTGATGTCTACAAAAAAAAAGTTTGAAGGCGGCAACCATGGTGCCACCTTGTTGGTTTGGCTGTAGCGCTTTCCGGATACCTTTTTCCACATTTGGCCTTTATCCCCTATACATTAAATTGGATTATAACGCTAGAGGCAACAACCACTAGTACAGGGCGGGAACTAAAGAAGTTGGAAAACACAAAGTGTGCATGGCAGAGGATGGTCAAGAGGGCAGCATGTTGGCTCAGTGGTTAGCACTACAGCCTTGTAGCGGGGAGGTCCTGGGTTCAAGTCCCAGGGTCAACATCTGCAAAGAATTTGTATGTTCTCTCTGTGTTTGTGTGGGTTTCCTCCGGGTCATCCCGTTTCCTCCCACACTCCAAAAAAAACATACTGGTAGGTTGATTAAATTGTGAGACCCATGGGTACAGGGACTGATTTGTCAAACTCTGTGCAGCGCTACGTAATATGTGTGCGCTATATAAATAAAAGGAATTGTTATTAAGCCAAGGTCAGGGCAGGCAGAGTTTTAAGGTGCATATACTACAAGTCAGGGCAGCACAGAATCTCACACGAGCAGGTGAGGAGCAAGAAGAAATAGGGATGCCCTTGTCAAACATAAGTGGAGTATGAACCTTAATACTCCATCCATCCTATATCCATCCTATACCGTTTAATACCAGGGACTATGCACGGCATTGGCAATTGACTCTTCCATAGTAACATTGGTTGACCCTTTTTTAAAAAAAAAAAAATGGGTTAACAGGTTACCAACATTTATTTTCCTATATAAATTATATTGAGGTGTTGTAATTTTTGTTTGAAGAGTCCCTGACATTAAAGGGAATCTGTCAGCAGTTTTGAATGTACAAAGCTGCAGACTGTAGTAGGTAACAGCAGGACTGTGGAAAGAGAGTAATATTTCAGGATTGCAGTTAGATATGGAGGGCACCAGTGTGCGAGATGTCTTAACTGAATACAGGGCAGACTCTCTCCTTTGCTCCTCTGAGTCAGTGCTTATGTTTGAATACAATAGCAGTTACTCAGGGGAGTGCAGCTGTGTAGCAGAACATCAAATAGTTCACACACCCAAGTGCTCAGAATCCAGTCCAGTGCTCATTTTCACAGTCCTACTGCTACTTACAACATATACAAAGCTATGATTACACAGAACTGCATCTACACCTTCAAGGGATCATCTTTAAAGGGAACATGTCACTAGGGACCTCATTTTCACAAAAGACAGGTTGCAGAAGCTTATTACAACTGCAGTGCAAAAGTGCCACTCTGCCTTTTATAAGCATTTGCATTACAATATACACTCACTGGCCACTTTATTAGGTACACCATGCTAGTAATGGGTTGGACCCCCCTTTGCCTTCAGAACTGCCTCAATTCTTCGTGGCATAGATTCAACAAGGTGCTGGAAGCATTCCTCAGAGATTTTGGTCCATATTGACATGATAGCATCACACAGTTGTCGCAGATTTGTCGGCTGCATATCCATGGATGCGAATCTCCCGTTCCACCACATCCCAAAGATGCTCTATTGGATTGAGATGTGGTGACTGTGGAGGCCATTTGAGTCCAGTGACCTCATTGTCATGTTCAAGAAACCAGTCTGAGATGATTCCAGCTTTATGGCATGGCGCATTATCCTGCTGAAAGTAGCCATCAGATGTTGGGTACATTGTGGTCATAAAGGGATGGACATGGTCAGCAACAATACTCAGGTAGGCTGTGGCGTTGCATCGATGCTCAATTGGTACCAAAGGGCCCAAAGAATGCCAAGAAAATATTCCCCACACCATGACACCACCACCTACAGCCTGAACCGTTGACACAAGGCAGGATGGATCCATGCTTCCATGTTGTTGACGCCAAATTCTGACCCTACCATCCGAATGTCGCAGCAGAAATCGAGACTCATCAGACCAGGCAACGTTTTTTCCAATCTTCTACTGTCCAATTTCGATGAGCTTGTGCAAATTGGAGCCTCAGTTTCCTGTTCTTAGCTGAAAGGAGTGGCACCCGGTGTGGTCTTCTGCTGCTGTAGCCCATCTGCCTCGACGTACTGTGCGTTCAGAGATGCTCTTCTGCCTACCTTGGTTGTAACGGGTGGCGATTTGAGTCACTGTTGCCTTTCTATCAGCTCGAACCAGTCTGCCCATTCTCCTCTGACCTCTGGCATCAACAAGGCATTTCCGCCCACAGAACTGCCGCTCACTGGATGTTTTTTCTTTTTCAGACCATTCTCTGTAAACCCTAGAGATGGTTGTGCGTGAAAATCCCAGTAGATCAGCAGTTTCTGAAATACTCAGACCAGCCCTTCTGGCACCAACAACCATGCCACGTTCAAAGGCACTCAAATCACCTTTCTTCCCCATACTGATGCTCGGTTTGAACTGCAGGAGATTGTCTTGACCATGTCTACATGCACTGAGTTGCCGCCATGTGATTGGCTGATTAGAAATTAAATGTTAACGAGCAGTTGGACAGGTGTACCTAATAAAGTGGCCGGTGAGTGTAATTGTGTGTTACAACTTACCTTGCACCCTGACAAAATCCTCGGGTAGTCACAGGGGTTGGGTTTTGGTTTGGTTGCATTTAAAAACAACAACATGTGACTTGTCTGTGTTACACACTCCTCAGATCTTAGCCCCCACCTTTGTGCTCTTGTACAGTTCCTTCCTCCTGCTCCTTCACAGAGGTCACATCCTGGTGAGCCGAAATCAGTGGGAGAGGGAGGAGCTGTACAGGAGCTCAAAGGTGGGGGCAGCCTGCAGTATCCACAAGTCACATGTTTTTTGAAATGCATCCAAATCAAAGCCCAACCCCTGTGACTACCCCAGGATTTTGTCAGGGTGCAAGGTAAGTTATAACACACAATTATATTGTAATGCAAATGCTTATAAAAGGTAGAGAGGTATTTTTGCACTGCAGCTGTAATGGGCTTCTGCAACCTGTCTTAGCTCCCTGGTGACAGGTTCTCTTTAATCCTAAAAAGATTTACATTTTCCTGCAGCCCCATCACAGAAGTAACAGAGTATTATATAGTTCTCATTAAAGTACCTGGAAAAATGCACGGATATGCCTAGTCCTACAAATACAGAGATTTAGTAGCTGTCCTTTGCTAATGATATTAGATGAAGGCAGTCCTCAAATAAGATGTTAAATTAGTAATTGTATACATTGTATACTCCTTGGGGGGGGGGGGATAAAAAAAACGGTTTAGAATTCATACTACTGTTTTGTGCACAGTAACACTTTTACTGGGTTCTTTTAATAGGATTAAAAGGAAGAAACAAGGCCTTTTTATGTTTAGTCTCAGTTTTGCATAAGTAAACAGGACTGTCCCCATTACGTTAACCCCATCATGTGCGATCAACTGTGTCTGGCATATTCTAGGGTGAGCCTAGAATTACTGTAGGTGCAACTTAGTCTTGTAACTATCTGCTCTGAAAATATTCACCCACACACGTACTCTAAGCTTGGAAGAGTGTGCACATGTTCTCATTGCAGAAAAGGGATTGGTCCCTTACAGTTGTCAAGCCCAGAAGAAGAATATATCAGGTATGTTGAGTTATATGCATGTTTTATCCGCCCCCGATGTTGCCATAGGATGTGAGAGCCATGATGCCCCCTTCCATACACTAAATGATGGTCCAGCTTTTTAATTTTCAGAAATGACACGTTAAAATTGATAAACTATATGTGCAGGGACACATATATTTATTTTGTTAATCTATTTATTGGCCAGATAAACTATCCCATCAAGATAGGATCTCTCAATAGTCCAATGTACTGGAAAACTCTTGCCCGAGGCCGGACTGTATTATGCTATGAAGAGTCTGGACCTTACACCCATCAGCTTGTCCAAACATACACTCACTTGTATCTATCATTTTGTAACGTTAAACACATCCTATCAGATTTTACTGCTCTGACATGTCAAAAAACATTTCCTAAGAATTGAATGTGTCGGACATATTACAAAAAGTTAAAAATTTAAAATGGACAATAGCAGTTCTCACTTCCTGCCCTATAACATACTGATAGGACACTATGTATAATCTGCTCACCTCCTTCTGCTCTATAACATGCGGCCTGCAGATAGAACACTAGGTAAAATCTTCTCAGCTCCTCCTGCTCTATAACATGCTTCCTGCACATAGGACACTTTGTTCAATCTGCTTACCTCCTCCTGCTCTATAACATGCTGCCTGCAGATAGGACACTTTGTTCAATCTGCTCAGCTCCTCCTGCACTATAACATGCTGTCTGCAGATGTATCCGTTTAACCGTTTTGCAGCATATTAGAAATTTACTGGATTTGCAGCGGACTTCCAGGAAGGGTGTTGACTGCCATTGGCACCCTCCATCATGACGTCATGTGGTGTGCCGCATGGATCCAAGATGCATTAAAGTGCATTGGTTGTCTTACACTGCGCCACTTGAACTGCTAACACCATTGAGCCGGTTATAGTGACAATTATTTTCTGCATAATGCAGCAAACACCTGCCACATGTGGAGGCCTCAGCATGCCGTTACCCATGCCATGACATAGATGCATCACGGTTTGTGGTAAGGGGTTAAAACTTTACAATAGAGGTAGATATAATGCATCTCTACATTGTATAACACTTTCTTATTCTGTCTCATTATTTAGGAATGCAAGAACATTAAGGCCATCTGGTATGCACAGAGGCCAAAGTCAATGTGGGTAATGAGAACTTGAGGGCCTACAGTGAATAAAGCTCATAAAATAACATATTACTGGCAGAATATGAACCAGAGGAGCTCACCATCAGCTACAGAATACAGATAAAAGCCAACTACACACGTAGAATTCATTATTTAGTGAGCCAGCAGTTTATAGTCAAGATTATAACGTACGTCTAAACTAAACCCACCAGTTACCGTAGGCTACCTCATGCCACGTAAGAGTATACTACATAGAAAACTATTTTTTTACTAACAGATACTGAAGTTTTGTGAAAATCTAGACAATACGTGGAGATAACTGCGGCACATTGATAGTATAAAGTTCTACGCGGTTGATCTGATCCTATTGGAAAAATCAAAGCATGCACCCCTCTGATCCGAGGCATACGTGAAACTCGCCCATTAAAGTTAATGTTTGTGTGGAAAAAAAAAAAAAAAAAAAACGGACAGTACCGGGATGTCAGATTTTCATTTATGTGTTAGGGTCCTTTTACATGAGTGTTTTATCAATTTAGTCAGTAACAATTTCCATCAGTTTTCAGTCATATTTTGTCCAGCGCATCATTTTTTCACATAATAAAAATGGGGGAAAAAAGAATGTGGTCTATGTTTTCCATATCAATGGATCAGTGAAAACTACAGTGCCCTTGTATGTATGTCAGAGTGCAATGCATTTTTAATGTGTGCCCATAAACCTGTCTTGGGGCGCTTTTCATGCGCATAAAAAATATAAAAAAAAAATAATGTGCTAGCATGCATTCTAGAAAGAAAACCGCACATCACAAACATGCGCAGAACATACTAGAAAAATGTTCATATGAAAGGGCAGTTTGAGCATACTGAAACCAAAGAGATGTGGTAGCTCAGATCTGCGAAAATCTCACAACTCAGATGAGGAACTACAAAAAGATAGCACTAGGACTGAAATTGCATCAAAGTTGGAAGATTTTTCACTGCATTGACCAAAAATGTCTAATGTCCAGGTCGTGGAAAAAACTAGGAGTTTTGATGGCTGTTTTTTTTTCTTTTTTTCAATTGTTATAGAGGCAAACATCAAGTACTTATTTTTTCCAACCACTTATGTACTTTAAGGACTAGTATAGTTTTGGTAGCTTGCTAGACAAGGGCATGTTAAAGCAAACCTGTCCCCATGAATGTAATTTAATTCAAATTACCTGGCTCCCTGCCAGGAGGATGTAGTGAGTACCAGGGTGGGAAGCTACAGCCTGTGGTAGTCTCCTCTCTTCCATACAAACATCCAGCTCCCGCCCCACTTCCTATCATGTGCATTGAGCAGGCAAGGGAGGGTGATGTTTAGGAGTAGAGGAAAAAGACATGAGGAGACACAGGAAATCACAGGTCGCAGATCCCCCTCCTCTGGGACTCACCACACCCTGCTGGCAGGGAGCCAGGTAATGTGAATTAAACTACTGAAATTATTCAGAATGCCAACAAAGGCAACTTGTCACCAATACACTATTTTATGGTTATCACATGTTCCAAAAGCCATAACATGACAAAACCAATATGTGCTTTTATCACGTTGGTGGAATGTGTAGATCAGATAATTTAGGCATTATACTTAAGTACCTGGCTACAGTGTCATTAGAAATTATATAAGAGAAGACATTTCTTAATCTGGGATCCATCATTTTTTAGTGAGAAGGGTTATTATTATATGAGAAGGAATGGACCCCCAAATTCACCCCAAGGTCAGACCCTACACCTCATATCAGCACAAACATTAAAAACATAAAAAATAAACCTTTAAATTGTAAAAATTGTGTAATAATTTTGATTCAGTTGTAAACACTTACTGCCCGATTGATCAGGTGCCCCAGCAGGACCTTGTTCTGTCCAGGCCTGCACTTCACCTTGCTGTAAAGAAAAAAAGAAATAAGATGATATTTACAATATCTGATATAAAAATAGCCACTAGAAAAAGAATATACAAGGACTTCTTCACACATCCAATTTGTGTATCAACTTTATAAATATTATTAACTCACCCACAGAACAAATAAAAAAATAGTCAACTTATGAGTCTATAAAAATACAAAAAATAATTAAATGGAAAATAAAGGGAATATTTTTTTTAAATCTTTTGCAGATATAAAAAAAAAAAAAAAAAAAAGAAGAAGATGGCAAACGCCAAAAATAAGAGCAAAACAAGGTCCACAAACGAAAGGTCAGGAGAAACCAGCCAATAGGTGTTGTCCATTCAACATTATTTCAAATTTTGAATGGTAAAATAGATTTTATTTTTTACACAGGATTAGTGGATGACAGCTGTAGTAAAGGTTCACACGTGGCAGGTATCGAGATGTGTATTGGTTTTTGTGACCGATTAGTGAAATTGATTTTTGATCATCATGGTAATATTTGGGGGGAAAAAAAAAATCTGCCTTGTATGGATATGCAGAGAAGATAAAAAACCGCAAACCATGGCAGAGGGTTAGTGGCCTCTATAGCAGATGCTGTTACCTTCGCAGTACTCTCTGCAACAGGAGTTGAAGCTTTGTAGCCGAGCTGTAGCAACATGGCCTCCGCAGCGTTTCTCTTTGCCGTCTTTTTGTTGGGTCCTGTTCCTGTTGCCGTTTCTTCCCCAACTTTTACCTATCAAAAAAAGAAAATGAATAAAATGTCCAGAAGTAAAAAAAAAAAACACAAGGGTTTGATTCCTTCATTTCATTAGCTGATGTTTAGAACTTGGGGCGGCGGCACACGGATAACAGACTATACACCGGCCAGTTTTCATGGACTGACAATAGCCCTAAGGCGGACTCTGTGAGGGAGATTTATCACAGGCGTCTATGTCAGTTTTCTGGCATAGAAGCAGTGAAGTAATTGCAAATTCTTGCATGTTGCAGAAGGTAGTGAATACGCCACGCTACGTGGGCATGGAGGATGTGTATGGGGGAGCAGCAGTCAGTCTTCATTCTTTTGAGACTTGGAATAGCTTTGCCTAATCCCCTTGATGTATCCGGCCCAATAAGGAGGGGCATGCATAAAACTCCCCCTGTGTGTGCATCATAGTAATATATGATGCAAGGCGTTCCTTCTTTACTAACAAATAGCAGCACCGAACATTGCAGTTCTTTTACAGTTTGGCGCTGCTGTTTTGCGGGAAAGAAAGGACTCCGTGTATCATAGTTTACCTCTGCACTCTGACCGGTCCATGAGATAGTGGGCTAATCTACCTGTCATGACATTCACCAAATGATGAACAAGTTAATATCTGGCATATTATTGATTTCCAGATCTGCAACTTATTTTCTGAGAAATCTAGCTCATACTACACCGATGGTCTAAAGCAGTGATGGCGAACCTTTTAGAGGCCGAGTACCCAAACTACAACAAAGACCCGCTTATTTATCGCAAAGTGCCAACACAGAAATGTAATTTGTGATTTATACTCCCTTCTCTGTCACAGTTTTCATTGATACCAGCACCTGAGGACACCAATAAAGCAGAAAATAGCCCCAGGTACAGCTGTCACTTTAAAATACATCTGTGCACAGCAAGTCCTGGGCTGTCTGGGACTGCAGGAAGATACCTGGAGTCATCTCTGGTGATGGCCTGAGTGCCCACAGAAAGGGCTCTGAGTGCCACCTCTGCCACCAGTGCCATAGGTTAGCCATCACTGGTCTAAAGGATGAATGTGCACAATGGAGAATAGGGTTATGGTTCTCACTCCATAGCAAACAAAATACTTTATTTCACAAGACCCATATTAAAAGGGAACCTGTCATCAGGAGGCCTTTTTCTGTCTCTCCCATGTCCCCATAGAGAAAAGTGTACACATTGCTAAAGAGTAGTTGTTTGTTTTTTGTTTTTTTAAAGTAAAACTGACTTTTTCCCGAAAAAAAAGTTAGATTAAAGTCTACCCTTCTGTATCTAGAGCTGTATTCCTAGTCCCTTGATAGTGGGGCAGACGTGTATGCTGTCATGTGGGAGTTTTTTTTTTTTTTTAATTTGAAATCGATGCATGACGGAGCAGTATCCCGAGGGGACCACTCGTCATTGGCCACTTCCATGGGACTAGGGACACAGCTCTGCATACAGAAAATTACCAAGCACAGCGCTTGGGTATCATTGGCACTCAGAGTGAACTTCCTACACTAATGAATAGAGCAGCAGGACATATGCGTGATCTGCAACTCCACCCATTGGTGAGAACAGGAACCCCTTTTCTCCGGATTGCTGGAGAAAGGGGACACTTCGTAAAATTGTTACAACCTCTTTAAAGCCCATGAGACTTTTTCTCGGCCTCCATTCTGCTAATACGACAAATGAGAATTAGTCATTTTATTGTCACTTTGATTGAACAGTTATAGAAGATGTACATTGCTCTTGGGTTCCAAATGTTATATCAAACAGTTCTAACAAACAAAATCTGCAGCACTTTGAATTATGCAGTTTTTACACAATGTAACTTGCTTTTATTCAAAGTTTAATAAAAGAAAAAAAAAATTAGACCAACACATCCATCAAGTTGTGGGTGTGAGTCCACCACATGACTGCAGGCGGCTCTGGTGTGGGCTCCAACAATGACAGTACATGTGGCCTGATTCAACCGCAGCTTTAACTAAGTGCTGGGTAAGACCCAGGAATCCGACAGCTGAATCAACCATTCCGGGAGTCTATATAGAGCGGTGCTGAATCTTAGCCGACATACTGCGAGAAACTCACAAGAACACAAAATAATCATTTCAAAAACTTTCTTTATAAGGTCCTCAAAACATTGTAATTGCATCACCGCTGTTGGATTGACAAACTGTAGTAGATTTGGTATGTGTGTGGCAATTGTTTGTAAGGTTCAATCCCCCCTTTTCCATCATTTTATAGTTTATATCCACAAAAAAAAAAAATTGCATATGATGTTATGGATGATTTACTGTTTTAGTACAAATTTGGGACAGATTTATGAAATATTGTAAAACGGGGGAATCTGCACTGTGTAGAAAAGCTCAGCGCAGGCTCATTTTGCAAATGAACTTAAAGATATGGGGGAGATATATTGTGTGACAGATACGATGGAAACCCCGCCCCTCTGCCCGGTTGCCGAAAACGAATCCAGCTACTCGCTACTAGTTTTGTGCAAAACAAAAATAAGCAAAAAAAAAAGCCTTGTGAATCCAAGGCATTGTGATCATTTCAGGGCTGGGTAGAAGTCCTTAAAAAATTCCCACAATAAGTGTGTAATCCCTAATGAGTACGGAATGTGAAAAAAATAAATAAATGCCAATTACATAAATAAATGCCAATTTATATTTCAAAAATGGCACACGTGCATCAACAACGGGTGTAAATCCCTTGAACAACATTTATTATGTGTTTAAGACACTTTTTCGTTCTGCCAAAAGAAAAGAAGGGCTCCATATAAAAAGGGTGTGGCCTATATAAAAGGGGTGTGGCCCCTTGACTAGATACACCAGACATGTACCAGATTTATCATCCAGGTTTAGCTATGGTGACATATCTGGATCAATTTTAGATGCAAATCAGTACGTTCAAATTTAAATTTTAGCAAGCTGCAAACAATAGAAGGTGGTTGATAGGAAAACAACTACATTTTTTCTTCTGAAAAACAAAAACTTTTTATAATTTTTTTTTAAGTAATAAAGTAACTAAAAAGAGAACCTGTCTCCAGGGACCACCCCACACACAAAACATTTTAGATGTTTTTATACATGTTCCACTGATGCCTCCATTTGTGGGATTTGAGCCACCGTTCTTCTATAAAAGACTTATTGATGTCCTTTGTTCTAGTCAAGAAGGCGGGGAGCTGCAGCATACAGTCTGTATGACCCACCTCCTCACTAACGCTGACACTGCTAACTCAGCCGCCTCTCCCATGAATGAGAGAGACTATCGATAGAAGATTCCTGAAGCTGGAGGTTAATTTCTCTTCACATAGGGAGGTCTCTTTCAGCCCCCACTTTTCTGAAGGAGTGGTTAATAATGTAGAAGTGCTTAGTCACACAACCACCATGGGTGTCTCTCGCTCTCTCTCTCTCAAAACGTTCTAACAAGGAATTGTGTACAACTTCCTACTGCCCCTGAAGCTGAAGGTAAATGGAGCTGTATGAGTCTTTAGTAGAATATTGGGAGATGGTCCCCAAATACTAGTTCCATACCAGCAGCATGTTTGCATGGGCGAGACCTGTCAATCAGGAACAAGGAGCCAGAGCAGTTCAGGATCATATGCAGGACCCCATTACTATCATTGGACTCACATCAAGCTAATAAAATAAGTTTACAAACTTAACATTTTTAACATTACAGCCGTGGATTTACGGATGAGGGCAATGCTTTTCCATCATATTTTTAGCGTTAGCATATATTAAGCATTTGTTGTGGGTTGGTTACTTTGCATGGCAAGTTCTCTTTAAGTAATAAAGAGGAGTAAACTGTTGAATCTTGTTGTTGCAACACAATAAGGACTATTACACTGAGGTTCTTTGTGTTCTCTTGATAATGTTTGATAAAAAAAAAAAAATTACAATTAGGTCTTCATGTTCCCTTGGCAAACTATGCAGAAGTTGTCTTCTAGGTTTTTAATGTCCCTCTACTGAACTATGAGACAGCTGTATGCTGGGTTTAAGGTATATAAGGGTCACATCAAATCACAAATGGGAATCACATTCCCCATACACAGAAATAATTTAGTCCTAAAGTGTTTAGTAAAACTAATTTGACTAGTATACAATTAAGATCTAATCTCCACATTGAAGGAGATGACGGATTGGTGTTCGGAGTCAGGGCTGGCATGCATCATGCATGGAGTGGGCAGAGCATACAGCAGTCAGAGGGTGGGGTTGCCTGACTGCCTGGACAAGCAGCCGCACCTCCTTGACTCAGTTTTACATGAGAATAAAACAATTTTTCAGAAGTGCTGGCACAGGGACCTCCGAGGCACATACATTACACATTACAGGATACTGTTGGTGGGCTTAGGGGGAATAAGGGGATGACAGACTTTCTTTAAAAATGAATCAACCTTTAAAAAACAAAGATCGACAAATTTTCTAACCTATTAAACTATTAAACCATTTAAAAATGAATCAACCTTTAAAAAACAAAAATACAGATCAATTGTATAAACTATTAAAAAATGAAAGTAATTATCACGAGGTTTGTACCCCATATACGTACATAAAGTGTCTAAATAAAAAATATAAAAACTACATTAAGTGTCCTAAACTATATGTTAGACTTTGCCTGAGCACCTCCTTCTCCCTCCTTGGCTTGCTGTAATCTCACACAGACGGTGGGGGATGTGCTCCTGCACAGTATAACAGCATGTGAAGCTACAACATGGATGGGCTCTGGTAACACCCCCAGGGCCCTTCAGACTCATTAACATAATTTTAAAAGCTGATTTCAGGAGGAAGGAGGCCATGGAAAACAAATAGAAGAATAACACAGTCATAATGCTTAGATCTAGAAAGTGCCCCTGGTTTATCATGCTTGATTTTGATGTTAGATTTACTTTAAAGGGAACCTGTCACCAGAGGGCCATTTTTAGGTGGGGACAGGTTCCTACAGAAACAGTTCTCTGCATGCCACACATTTTTTTTTAAACAAATGCTGTGATTTATATGGTTATTGAAGTAAACTATATGAAACATCACCTTTTTAATAAAACATGCAGAATATACTGTTTCTCTTAATTATTTTCTATATTTGCATTCCTGACGATGTAGCAGGATGAGAGCTTAATGTAAAAAATTTATACAACTGTGGCAAATATTGCAAAAACAATAAACGAGTAGAAAGGTTTAAATATTATAGAAAAGAGCCTTACAGGAAAGGGAAAACCTGCACCATAGCTTCTTCATAAAAAAATGTTCACTCAAATTACATCTCCAGGAGACACCGTTTAGATGGATAGCACAATGTTCATAGAATATACACACAAAGCAATGATATATATGTGTTTATACAGAAGGCAAAAATCCAAGCTATTCCTTCCATTATTTAACTCAAACAGCAAAATATGTAAAGTGATGTTCTATTTATGTGAAAGGAGATCAACCCCTCTCGCAAACCCCTCAAACTCACAACCTATGATATTTTGGGTCCTAGAGCACCTAGAACTTCGCCCTCATATTAAAATATGAGAATCTCAGCTATAAAAATATACCAACATAAAATTACGTATTCTGCGGTGTGGATTGGATACTGGCAGAAAAAAATGACTTAATAAACCACTACCAGTATGTTGTCCAGCAGGTTAAAAAGATCTCATCTATAGAAAACGGAGGGAGCCACAGCACCGAAAAAGTTGAAGTCATTATTTACACATCATCCAGGCATAAAAAAATGTGATGTTTTGATTCCCATTGAATCTTGATCTTTATCAGTAGCAGCAGTACCTATATATATTCTGAAAAACATGTTGACCCCTTGAAACGAGATGGCTGTCCTTGGATATGACCACTCTTGCACCCTGGAAGCAGTGGCCAGACACGTGCTATTGAGGCAACTGACCACCGGAGACTTTCATTCATAAAATAACACCATAGGCAGGTTTCTAGGTGCTACAGAGCCCAAGACAGCAGTTTCTGAAATAATGCATTCACTATAGCACATGCTCAATTGCATAATGACTTTGGAGACAATTCTTAACATAAAAGAGGGAATTCTAAAAATAATATTTCATACCCAACCTATGAATGCTGTCTATTTACAGGGGAAAATGCTGGAGACGTGATAAAACATGAACAATTCTTCTCTAACTGCATTTACCTGTAGAGTATTCAACAATAAAGGCCCTTGCTATGTACCATACACCAGTCATTACTAAAAGACTTATTTCAGTGAAAAAGAGAGAACAGAACCAGGAGACCGTGTGATATTACATTCCTAATTCTATATTGGCGCAATATGTTCACAAGTGAAAAGGCAGAAAGAAAGGTAAATTTGATACATTACCTGCATAATGAATTCTCTTCTGCGTTGAATTCCTCTTTCTGACAGCAAAACGTACTCGGGTTCCTTCTCCTTCTTTGCCTGCTGGATTTGAGCCAAACGACTGATTGGATTCATTCCTTGGCCATATTCCGGGGAAGCCTATAGGAAGACATCAAGTTAATTAAAATATATAGACGCCAACATGGTGGGAAAAAGCAGTACTGTACGGAATTATTGTTAAAGAGTGAATTTCACTGATAGAACTTGGTCATAAGCAACTGGCTTTAGTTTTAGCTAAAAAGGCTCTCTCCTGTAAGGTGGGCGGTCCCAGGTTGACTGTCAGTTAGGAGGTATTTAGTTTAGCGACAAATTAGCATATCACATGCTAAAACAAGCGGCATCTATTCCTCAGTCAAGACCGATCTACTAGTAGACAGACAAGTGAAAATCCACAAAAACAAACATCAATTGATTTTGTGGTGTCCACCGATTTAAAGCTTTGCCCCTAAAAAGGACCACATCTTCGAGAAGACCAGATTTTAGTTCCGTCATATATTAAGCCTAATGACCATCTTCTTTGAAAAAAAAAACAACCCCCAATAAAAAAAAAAAAAAAAACACTTTCAGTCTCAAAAAGAATTCATTGGGGAAAAAATATTGTGGAAAAATTTACTTAAAAAAATAAAAGTTAGTCTATTGGGTAAAATGTTGGAATTTTAGTAGCCGAAAATGAATCTTTGCACTATAGAGAAAGCAACATGCAACTAGGATATCTGGATATAATGGTCAGACACCCATGCATCTGCTCTACTTGCAATGTACCTCATGAAAGTTTCTTTGCGTAATTGTTACAGATATACTGAATGATACCAAGACGTATAACGGCTGCATGCATGTAGGAGGACGATTATTCCTTCACTGTTGACACTTCCAATGAAGTTTTTGGGTAGATAACTACATAATAAATTTCGTAAGAAGCCAATTATACCACCTGTTTGGTTTCAGAGAAAAGATCCCCCTCCCCTACTGCAAAGTCAGCTGGCTTGAATTTGAAGGGCTGTAAAGAAATGTCTGGTCAGTGTCCATCACCACCATAGTAGTATGAAGTCACACGGCAGGATAAACCTAGAAAACAAGACCACCCGCTCTACTGTCTGCATCTCCTGCTCTAAGTATTGAACTTTCTAGTGGGTGATGTGACACTTGTGGTTTAAAGCAGGGGTAAATGAAGGTTGATGAAAGCCTCCTCAGAAACCTCATCGCCTCATGTAGCTAAACATAGGTGAGGTGACCATGCATGTGAATAACCCTGTGCAGTTTTTGGAAATGAGGGAGCCAGACGAGCCAGCATCTCAATCAGACCCTAGACGCTTTGCTGAAGAGTATTCTCAAGCGAACAACACAAAACTCTTCTTAATAGACAAACTCAGAGACCTGGGAGAAGAAGCTCTTGGTCGAAATGTCAACAAGGCCTAATAATGTCATTGTTCTAAACCATTCACATTCGTACATGTGCTTGCACAAGAGTGCTTTGGTTCCTGGGAAAATTAGAGGGAATTAACAAATGGGCCAACATTAAAAACGCTGCCACAACTTATCTAGGTTGACTATACAGACAATATGTGACAACCGGCAACAAAATTTACCAATTCCGCAATGACTTCCATAGTAGTTATTGAGTATTTTTTGACTTTGGTCCAAGCTGTAGTAACTGCATGTGAACACAAGTTATTTCTTCAAAACTATTCTTGAGAACAATCTTATTCTTCTACTATCTTAGTCATACGTAAGGGGATAAGGGGGATGTGTAAGTATGGGTCATAAACAAGTCCAAAGCTCTAAGCATTTATTCCCGATACCTCATTAAAATATTTCTTGGTGATAAGGGGGCAAACACGACAGTGGAAACAGCTTATAATCCTGGTGGAAGGAGACAGACACTTTAAAGAGGTGACAGAGAAATGGAGAATGTGGTCAGGGGAAGCATATTGAGTCACACAGGAAAGGCCACGAGAGGTGAGCTGCATTAGCAGGAATAAGAGAAGAGAAATTATTCTGCTCTTGGGTGTCGGGAGCATTTTTAAACAAAAAAAAAACAAGGAATTTCTATCAAAATCAAGTCAAGTCAGACAAAAGCCATTTAGATGTGTTCTCGTATTGGACACTTTCCAAGATTCAAGTAAAGCTCTGTCCAGGGAATAGATCATTGACTTTTAAATGGCGTTGTAAATCCTTTATTTTCTGATGACAGGCCCCTATAACAGCTTGAATGTAGCAGTCTGTAAGCCGTGCTTGTATTTCAATGTAACTGACCAGGAAGACTTCAGTGAATGTGCTAATGTCTGTTTTATGGACTTTTTTATGGGTTTGTTAGTGGGCTGTATATCTCATAAGGACACACCATTACCAGCCAGCATTGGCAACATGCTTTGTAGGCCCATTACAAAAATGATTCCTTTAGGGGCAAGTTGCGGCAGAAGACGCACTGTAATAAATATACGACATTAAGAAGGCAGTCTCGTTAAAATGAAAAACTGGAGACTGCTTGAGCTTAAGCGCTGACCCAACCTGATGGCACCTTCTTGTTAAATCATGTCTAGCTTGGCTTTAATGGCAGAAAATTAGCTATTGCACGTGGGCTGAAAGAGACATTGAGTTCTCAGAGTCTGGTACTCTAATAGCATCAGTAATACTGCAATAATTACCTCACATGAGAAGAAACATGGATCTTGGTGTAATTGCCAAGATACAGACTATAATCTTGTTGATGCGCGGCAAGTAAAAGAAAATTCTTTACAGACTAGTCATAAAGGCTAAAGTTCTCTTTTTGGAAGCTCATGAAGATAAAAGGGGAAAAAAAAAAGATCTGAGAGATAAAACAACCCCATTAAAGTAGGCATTTTGTGCTGATTAGTTCAGAACAGTTAAAGCTGACCATGGACATCCAATAACAAGGTATCCTGGCCAGTAATAACCAAAGCTTCCAGCCCATTTACTGTAGCCAAACAACAGGCGTAATTCAGCTACAAACCTAAGAGTCCTTTCATACATAGAGGTAATGGAGGTCAGAAAAACCAATTACCACACCACAAAAATACCACACCTTAAAAGTATACATACATACACGGTCAGTGCTGGTATTATTCTCAAGTGTAAATGAATTTTTATCATGAAGAGAAGGGGAGATTAACAGATTTCAAATACCAATAACCCATTTTTAACACAAGATGGAAATACACTGCATTGATTAGTTTACAGAAACATGAAAGAAGTACAGCTCATTTCTCAGTAAAGTGGCTGAAGAGAGTTACTACAGCTCCCATTCATGCAAAAGCTGCAAAACCTACAGAAGGGGATGTCCCAAATTATCCTCTGTCCACAATAGGAGATAACAAGGTGAGATGAGGGTCCAACTGCAGGGACCCCCAGCAATCCGGGGGAACCTGGGTCCCATTATAAATTTTATAGGGTTAGTTCTAGAATGCGTCTATTGTGAGAGATAGTCAGGTACTGTGTGCCAAAACGCGTGGGTCTTCTATGCTGTATTCTAGATTTAGTGCACCCTTTAATATGAATAAAGAAGGTTTTACCTTTTGAAATTGGCCTGCTGGATGCTCTAGTACACACGGTACCCCGGTCACACAATGCAGGTTGTCAGCAATCCTCCAAGTGAGAGTTTTGTATATTCTGTATGTAACGCTTGGACTCCTGTTACTTACTTAAGTTCGTTTGTTCTCTTAGGTACTATGCTTAAAGGGTGTAGACGGATTTGCATGGGTACAAATACACCCTTCAGAATAAGCAGTTGGGACATGTAGCATATGTTACTGTCATTGCTCTAAACAGCGTATCTATGGGCAGTGTAAGGTCTAGGGTACCACCTGTATCCCTGGATTGTACATCTGCATGGACACTAAAGAAACAAGTCATGGTAAGGTATCTAGTAGTAGTAAGAGTTAATGATCCGGGCATGCATCCGTCCTTGAGAAACTTGATCTCGCTCATGCGCTTTGTTGCTTTTATCTAGGCAGCACAATGGCCAATCACATAGACCATGTAACACTCAGCTTCACTAGACATCAAAACACCGGGTCACCCTCAACGCAAAAGAAATATGTGTACACGTCTGCCCTTCCTACAGTACATTTGTTGCATATTATTTGGTAAAGAATAGTCCTTCAAGGTCATCGGGGACTACACAGATCAAAGCAGCATCTCATCTGTCCAGATACTTAACAGAAAGTTCAGGCAAAGACTTCACAATGCTATGCAACAACACAAACAAGCCACAATATTGTATTGTACTTTTCCCAGCACAGCAAAAGCACTAATTATTGCCCCACTTTACACACCCATTTTCTATACGGGAAGCCTGTAAAGTCTATGAAGAAACTTACATTAAATTAAAAATTTCAATTTTTTACTATGATGGGAAACAAGAGATTTAAAGCTCTAGGAAAAACAATCAAAATGCAATTTAAAGAAAAAAATAAAAAAAAATTGCAAGGATTAAACTTAAAAGGGGTTGACTAGGCTTATAAAAATCATATCCAGCCTGATGGGTTGTAAAAACACTAAAAAACCCCCATATCCTTACCTTCTCTGTTGCTTCCGCTGTCCCACGCCATCAGTGCGGTGCGCCTGTTTGTTTACAGGGTGTCAGATTTTTATCTGGGGCTCAAACCCCCCCCCCATTGCAAGGTGACTTTCAAATTAACTCTTTCATGGCTGGCCGGTACCGGGATGAGAGTACAAACCCAAGACACTTGTCTCTTAGTGAATATAGAATCTTCCTACAGTTTATTAGTGCCAGGTTGCATATATCAAACAGATCATCATCATCAAAGGGGCGTGAACAGAAGATAGAATACTGCAATGCTATTGGCCATAATGAATTTACCAGGACATTCTCCGAAAAGGTTAACTATTTCTCCTCAGTGGCCTTGTTTATACTAATTTCCCTGAGAAGAAGACTCGGGCAAGGCAAAACATGAGAAAAGCAGGTGCTAGAACAAAAATATAGGACAAGAGTGAAGGAAAGACTTGCTTCACATTAAATGTCAGGGGGAATTAGCCGGCAGGCCAGCAAGCAGGTTACATAAAAATGAAGTTCGAATCATGACATTAGATGGACAGTGCTTGACCCCGGCATGACCCCCGGCTCATACCAAAATGGCTGCCGTTTAGTTCTCTTGGTCCAAGATGGCCGCTGTAGACGAATATATCACTAACACAGAGGCAGGAGCCCCCGTCCGACTACTGCGTGACAATAGACAGATGGGCGTGCCTCTGCAAACAACGGAAGCAATGGAGGAGGTAAAGATAAGCTATTTATAGTTTTTAGAGTCCAATCAGAAGCTCTAGGAGGTAACGGGACCATGAACAAGAAGGGAATTAAGTCCCCTGGAAAATTTATGTGATGTCGTGTGTCTAAGGAGTACATTGGAAGCAGGTCCTGTGACCCCAAATACTTCTGGTCAGACGCAGAGCCTGAAACTGGATGTAGTATAAGGATGCAGCAGGAAATGGGAGCTGGAGCAGGCGAGTATTTGTTTTTTGTTTTTTTTTTACCATATATCTATCCACGGTGGCTCTCGGTCTTCAGTGCAGAGTCCCATCAGACAGTAAGTGATGACATCACATTGTGCATATGGCAGCTGAGCCAAACCCTCACATACTAGCAACTGATCAGTCGTCATGTGTCCAATAAACATCACATCAGCATTCGTGCAGCGATTCATTAAGGTGGTGACTGATCGCTTTAACCGAAATGTGAATGCATACCAGTACTTTTACCTCCTGGGTTATCCCCTTTACCTCATAGATTGTAAGCTCTTGCGAGCAGAGCCCACATTCCTATTGTGTCATCTGTCTATTTTACTCCTCTGTAATGTCTGGTCTTACTTGCATATGGACCCCATGATCTGTTAAGCGCTGAGAAATATGATGGCGCTCTATAAAGTTTGTGGTTTTTTAACCACCTTTTTTTAAATCATAACTTCATCTACATGGAAAGTTATTTTTCATTGAATGTACACATTGCATTGAAATCTGCACAGAAATTTCCATGAAAAAAGTGGAACCTGTGACACCACTAGCATCTGGCTAATCCTATTGCTGTAATGGCCTCTTTGCTTCTTTCAACATGTCAGTGGTTTTGATGGAAAAAAAAATAGTGTTGAATTTCTGAACAGGCCTACTATTGCTAAAATATAAAAAACTATACAGGCAGTCCCCGGGTTACATACAAGATAGGGTCTGTAGGTTTGTTCTTAAGTTGAGTTTGTATGTAAGTCGGAACTGTATATTTTATCATTGTAATCCCAGACAAAACTTTTTTGGTCTCTGTGACAATTGGATTTTAAAAATGTTGGGTTGTCATAAGAATCAATATTAACACTAAAGCTTCATTACAGACACCTGTGATAACTGTTATAGCTGATTATTGTAGCCTAGGACTAAAGTACAATAAATTACCAACATCCAGAGGTCCGTTTGTAACTAGGGGTCGTATGCAAGTCGAGTGTTCTTAAGTAGGGGACCGCCTGTAGATTATAAATACAATATAAATTGGAATAAAAAACTATTACCAGATCAAGCAACTTTCAATAAATAACACAAAGATCTGGTTACTAGTCACTGTATGGAGAGGCCTTCTAACCACTATCCCGTAAGACTCAATATTACATCCGTGTAAAGACCAGACATTATAAATGTTACGGTTTAGGATCCCATAAAGCACAGAAACCTCACACAGTTAGTATGAAATTTCCTTTGTGAAGTTTCCATGGGTAAAACTTGAAATACACGGAAAGGCTTAAATGAAATTTATTTGGAACGGAGAATATCTTCAGCCATGCAATGGAAAACCTAAGAGGCTGCCATTAACAGCTGGGAGCAAGTAAATGGCTATTGGTTATTTGCACAAGTTTCTAAAGAAAATAAAAAGTGAGGTGCAATGGAGAAATAGCGTGCCCACCAATGTGTTACCCAACCACAACTGCTGTGTATGGCAATCAAATATCAACCGAGCACCAGAACAGCTTTCTAAGTAATGGAAGGCTCTTCTAAGAAATAATTGTCATAGGGAAAGTTAGGAAAAATGGTGCTGGCTATACAACTGGAGGGTCTTGAGGCAATTTCAAAAGTCCATATGCACGGGATAGTAGAGTGCACTGGGTAAGAACTAGCATGGATTTATAAATTCTGGCACACTATTCTATGTGTCGAATGTGCCAATGACTTCGGCCCCCAATGTGCCCTGGCTTAAAAGGGTCGTCTGAGGAGGACAATAGCCTATCCATAAGGCTACATGCACATTGTTTTTGGCTGTGTAATAGCGGTTTCAACATCTAGTACATGTGCACATGTATTTCAATGAGCTCATACAGCAGTGTCTTCCAAGGCCTGGTGCGGAAGAACCGCAGACCAAAAACGACCGGTAAAAATTTTGGGCGATCCGACCCTCGGTGCGTTTCGGGCCAGAGAAAAAAAGTCAAAAAAGTACCGGTAAAAGAATGGAGATTTTGGTCGATTTTGGCCGTTTCGCACCAAGTTTTGTCTTGTCCAGAGCCACAAATTAAGGTCCTAGTTTTGTCCTTGTTTGCGGCTTGAAGTCTTTTTCTATTGTAAATGGTGCTTGACAGATCCTCATATGACACAAGGGCTGCAAACAATGGACCACTGCTTCATTGTGTGTGATATTGTTTTCATCTGTGACCATATAAACTTATGGAATACTAAACACAATTATTTTAATGGACTAATACACACATGAACATGTTTCTCATGGACCCTCAGAGCAGGCCCTATTCCTGTCTGGGTTTGCATCTCGGGCCTTCGCCTAGAAGTCATCACATAAGTATGTGACCCTTCGAGGCTTGGGACAAACTAGTGACATCATTTGTCATTCTTCCCAATGTAGACTGAAAAAAATAATCCAAGGATCTGTTGTATGCAGCCAGAGAACAGCACAGGTTCATGTCCGTGTAGCCAAAAGAGAGGCAAGAAACTGAAGATTGGTTCATCCACCAGCTCATGCACTGCTCAGATATTTTCTGCAAAGTATATGTAGCCGATGGCTCTGTAACACTGTGTAGTGTCCCTATGGGTTGTACTACTGTTGAGATGAATAAGGGTCAGAGAGTAAGAGCTCTCCTTACAGCGACTTTGCCAATTAAGGCCACCATGCAGGCATGAAAAGTCTTATAGCCATTGATGTACCACTAGGGGACACTGGGAAATATGCAAATACGTTTTCTAGGATGTGACATGGAAAACCAGGCCTCTTTTGCTACCCCGTAAGGCAGCCCACTTCAAGCAAGACTTTCAAGAAGCCCAATGACATGATGCAGGATTAAAGCCAGTATATCTATTCCAGAAGGGACAGATTTCCAACTGTAGACAGCACTGTTTTGCCGTGGTTGCATCTCTTCAGTACAGTGTAGGGAACTGGTTAAGCTAAGAGAGAGGCTTTTGACTGGATTAGGGAAGTAAGAGTCCTCCTTATAGAGACTTAGCAAATTAAGGCTGCCTTGCAGGCGTGTGGAGACTTCTAGCCATCGATGCTCAACTAGGGGATCATGGAAAATATGCAAAGACGTTTTCCCGGATGGGACAAGAAAAACCAAACCAAGAAAAACCATGGAAAACTTAATTGAATATTTTCTTTCAGATGAGCGCAAGATTAATTGTAATGCTACAGTCCATCAACTGTAAGGTCTAGGGAGCCAACTGCTTCAGCCTCTGTACACTATGCAGAACACTGTTGGTAGGTTAATTGTGTGTCAGGTCTCCCATCAAAAACCTATACACTTTATAGTTCCAGAAAACCAAACTCAAAACAAGTTGAAATCGACAAGACTTGGCCATTCCTGTATAGAGCTGTAATAGGTTCTCATACTTCACATCTAGTCCTCACGGTATAAGCCCTGTCGCACTAGCAATCTTGCTTGCAGAATGTTGGCCTTCTAATAGTCTCAAGCTTTTCATGTCAGTGGAAACCACAGACAGGATACTTCCCTCACAGATGGCACCGCACGCAAAATATTGAAACCATGTGTGGTTAATAAACTTTAAGACATACATGGAAAACAAAACAAAATGTCACATGTCAAGACTGACGATGGCTTTCAGCCAGGGCCCACCTTTGTGCCGGAAAATCCTCAAGTGCATTCTGAAAATTGATATAAGTCCAGGAACTTAGTTGCTAGCTTTAATTATACCCTTCATCCCACAGAGCTGTTAACTAGACCAGCTCTGCCAGCAGGCTTCATCTTTGTAGACTAAATGTACGGGCCATTACACATAAAAAAAACAACAATATCTGAAAAATGTATTACTGCATATTCTACACACATGTGGTTCATTATTGCAGGGATTAGACCACTGGCAGTCATGTGCAGTTTTCTGGTTGACACAAGCATGTTCCCGGGGCAACTGAGAAAAACAAAAAGTTGCAGTCATATCAGTGACATAACAAAATCTAGAACAGCAGGAGGCAACGTTTCTTAGATCTCGAACTCAGCCATATTCGGACTTGTTGGGTCAGACTAGTGATGGAGATGGGGAACATGACATGGACATACAAACGCTGTGAAGTGGTGGACCTTGGTCGAATTCAAAGCACTGCTATTTGGTCACTTCTAACAGGTTTAAAATGATTAGGATCCCCTATACAATGTCTGATGATTGGGGGTCTGGCTGCCTAGCCCCTTGTAATCAAAAGAACAAGGGATCGCAAGTCCCACTTATTTGCTTATTATTGCCAACTTCCGGCATTGCCTTGACCAGTTAACCAGCCAGAAATGCTATAGAATTCAATGGATCACCAGAAGAGTTATGTCCCATTGATTGCTGTTGTATTTTCGCCATTAGACAATGCAGAGCTCACATGGTGCCGGAGACGTGGACGTACGGGTAAGCGAGAATGCAGTGGCGACTGGAGAAGTGGAGTAGCCTTCGCCCCCGAAACTGTGTAAGGCTACTCCACGCCCCCAGTAGTCTCTGAAATAAATTTGCATATACACGGATTAAAGTTTATTTTTGCTGCAGCCCCGAATTAGGGAAAAACGGGATGTTGCCTGTACTGGCATGCTGCCGGCATTGGGAACCCTAATAATAATAATTTCTTTATTTATATAGTGCACACAGATTACGCAGCGCTACACAGAGCTCTCCAAATCCTACCATGGTGGATTTCCTTTAATATCATCTGCACTGTCACTTTATGAAATTTTGTTTCGTTACGCTTTAAGGATTATTATTGTGTTATTTTGTTCCTACATTCCCAATAAAAGAGTATAAGAAGACAACGCTACAGCTTCAAGTCACAGGCAATGGAAAGAAAAGTATTTTCCCAACACTAGAATTTTTACTATTCCGGCGGTAGTTACTATGAAATTCCTACAATTACAAATAAGGAAAATAAGACTGGAAAGACAATGACAAACATGTGTGAACCACAGCCCAATACAAAAAAATAAATGCTGGTTACTCATTACTGGGTGCACTGACATTGTGCAGCCAGCAGATAACCACAGGAAACGATCAAATAGCAAACAGCATGGAAAGTGTTTCTAGTGCTACTCCCAAACAATAGCCAATAACACGAATGCCACCGCCCGGGAGTACTACAATATAAAGGAGTTTATATGCTTGAAAAAATTCCAAACGAATATGATTCGTTATATACTATACTATTTCTGATTTCAAGTCTGGATCGGAAGACCATGGGCTTGCGGTCACCATAGACCTACCTGACATTAGGGCAATCCTCCCAAGCTATTCCTTCTTTACTCTTTATAGAGTAAAATCCAACTTATTGTTAACATTTACATGCTAAAAAAATTTACGTTTTGCTTCCACCAACATTCACCGAAGAGGCAGAGGATCCTTAAATATAGGTGTGAAAAATCTGTTGCATCATTCTAAAGTAGACTCATGACTGTACTAGCTCAAAAGCTGCTTAAACTCAAAACTGAGCAAAGGCTCTGTATACTTATAGCCACGTGATACTTAAAAATGTGTCTGGTTTAATAAATTAGCAAAATATCTACAATTTCAGGTTTTTTTTCTGCCAAGATGGGGTGCATAGAGTTTCATTGAAGCCAATTGGTAATATCAAGAAAACCACCATTCAATAAAGAAATTTCTGCAAGAAAAAAAAAAAAAAAGTACCATATTTTTCTAAAAATTTTGCTTAAAAGTTCCTGCGTCTTATAGTCTGAAGGTCAGCAGGATCCAGCAGTGTCAGACCGCTATTTTGGAGATCAAGTGATGCACTCATAAAGCATTTCACCCGATTGCTAGAGAGAGCAGAGCCTCTGCACCGTTCTCCTCCCCCTACCGTTGTCATTCGAGAAATATTAAAGAATCTGGACTGATGTCAGGAGAATGTGACCAATCATGGTCCTGTAACCGTTTCATGCCGGTCAGAGAACAAGATGGGACTGGGTATGAAGTAGTAGCTAGGACTGGGGATGTAGCAGGTATGAGTGCATGCAGTAAGCTGGTTGAGAGTGTATAGATGTAACAGAGCTGGCATCATAGTCAGAAAAATATGCTATCTTCCTTATAAACCCAAAAAACTGTAGACTTTTTCAAGGGTCTTTGTCACATATTTTGAAATGTATGTCAATGAATTCTAAATACCTTGATTATGGTTTTGGGGCGTCTTTTGATGTAAAGCCTTGGTTTTTCGATCACAGGGAGAGGTGGGAGTTTTTTCAATTCTTGCAGTACAGCGGCAGCTGCGCGTCTCTTTGCCAACTTCTTACTGTTCCCCTCACCTTCCGCAGTGAACTCGCCAACAGTCACCTTTGTAACAAAACTCTTCATGTGTGGAGGGCCGCTTTCCTTGGTCACCTACAGCAAGCAAAAAGTCATGAGATTGTTAGGAAGTTTACAGAGATAACTTACCGCTGTTCTCCTATTTGCCACCCTCGATCTATTCACAATATATTAACAACAAAAGACATGCCATTCAATACTGAAAGAAACGGATTTAACAACTATTCTAACTTTAAGAAATCCATTCTCTGAAAAACTGAAATAAAACAAAATAATTTAAAAAAGTAATAAATAAGGTAAGGCAATGAGGTTACCCATCACCGCTTCAATTTATTGAAGTGGAAATCTTTATTTAGAATGTTAAAAACGTCATGTTCTTAGTCAGAGAAAAATATCATAGGTTGCAGGGGTCGTTCAGACATTCTTGTCATATACTAGACTCGTGATATTTTGCCAAGTGTTTAGTCGGTATTCTGATTTGTAAGTGGGTGAAAACTCCAGGTAGGCTGCACAGTAAAACTAAAGTAGATTGAGAAAATTGGTGGATTTTAAAAACGATGAACAATCATATCCATCTCCACAAAAGGAAGTAAATGACAAACAGAAGGAGGATTTTGGGAAAGAGCTATAATCCTATTCATGTCAAAATGTATTACAGTATTTTAGTGGCTTAGTGGTTAGCATTACAGCCTTGCAGCGCTGGGCACCAGGGTTCAAGTCCCAGGGTCAACATCTACAAAGAGTTCGTATGTTCTCTCCGTGTTTGCGTGGGTTTCCTCTGGGTCCTCCGGTTTCCTCCCATACTCCAAAATATAGTGGTAGGTTGATTAGTTTGTGAGCCCCATTGGGGACAGGGACTCATTTGGCAAGCTCTGTGCAGCGCTGCATAATCTGTATTGACACTATATAAATAAAAAAATATTAGTAGTGACATATAAATTGATTATTTTTCACATGCAGCTCCCTGTATACATCAGGAGGTAAACTGGTAGAAATCAGCAGCCGGGGGTGTAAGAATTGGCATAAATTAGGCCGGATTATACATAAGAAATGCAGTCGCTATGTTGGAATGTACCTCCATGAATCTCCACATGTGGTCCAATAACAGTGCAGGTAACAGCAGAGCATTACTCCCTGCCTACTGTTCTTAGAAAATGTCACACTGTTACGTCAGTGAAGTCAAGAAAATGTAGATAGATTATAGTCTTATTCTTATAGAAAAGACAGAAAAAGATTCCAGGAAACTGATAAGTACATTATACCCCCAAGGCCACAACTGCACGAGAAAGTGAGCGAGTGACAAAAATTAAAAAACTTTCATAGAACTCTATAGACTGTAACCATAAAAGTATAAACATGCAGCACAAGAGAGAAACAAAATATGTTGTCTGCTCATATTTCAGGCAAAAATAAAACAAAATAAAGACCACCATAAAATTAAAGTGAATCCATCATCAGAAACTGACCTTATAAACCACTACCAGCAAATTGCTAAGCAGCTTAACACCTTCTAGTTTTTGTTTCTTTCTTGGTCCAGTGTGGTGGCATCATCTAGAAAATTAACTCTGAACTGAGGTGTAAATTGGTTGTATACAGTATACAAGTAGTTGGAGAGTTTAACACTGAAGTCAAGCTCTCTTCCTCAGAAATCCTCCTTCACTGCAATTGATGGTCCTGCATCCAGAGACATCACTAACCAGATCTCCTGAAGTGCAATACATGATGTCAATCACAGGGGAGGAGGTATTCAGAGGGGGGAGAGCTTGACTTCAGTGTTAAACTCTCCGCCTCCTTAACTTTGTACAACCAATTCATTTCTCACTTCATTTTCTGGATGATAACAATAGTTTATTGGGCCAATTTCTGATGACAGGTGCCCTTTAAAAGACAAACTCTAGAAAGATACATTCCTTACCACTCATGTGTCTGTACGGGAACCAGTAGCTCTGCTGTACATTAGAGGTTGCCTTTTTATTTGTTTACAGGTAGATGACAAACATATTGATTCACATCAAGTTTTAAAGGAAACCGACGTCAAAGGGGTTGGCTATTTTTCGTAAATAATTGATATTTGTGTAATGAAAAGTTATACAATTTTTCAATATACTTTCTGTATCAATTCCCCATCGTTTTCTAGATCTCTGCTTGCTGTCCTTCTATAGAAAGCTTCTCTGTTTTCAGTTGCAGAAACTATTCCCTAAGGATCACACAGTTTTTGGTATCCTCCTCCATTTTTCACGTGGATCTTGACACAGATAAACCAAAAAAAATTTTTTTAAAACCCGGTGAAACTGCCCTTTAAAAAAATTTTACACGACAAACCCAATCTCCTGCTTCAAAGTTAGAATAGAAGACTCTAGATGAAACTCTTCTTGAGACAAAATGATGTCATCTCCATAGGTGTCATCTATGACGATGCCGCTGATTAACTGCGGCCTTAATACAGAAATGGACCTTGGCCTGAAAGACAAATCTTGGCAGGTTTCTGCCTAAATACATAATGCGAGTTGGTTTAAGACATGATGTCATTAGTGGCCCTATTAATACTGTCTGATTTACTGAAATATGTCATCGTTAATCAAACAAAGTGCTGGCCAGCTTGGTTGCTTCCTTTTTGCTTGAACCCTTAATAACCTAATTAATCTCTTGATTTCATTTCACATTAAAGCCCAACTCCACTTCAGGGATGAACTCTGGGTGTTGTAGAGCCATTGCATTGCTGTGCCATGGTGCCAGCACTTCTCAAATTTCATCCATGTGGTTTTAGTGACCAGGAAAAGGCATAATATAGTCCACCAAGTAGGTCCTAGTCCCACAAACCACCTCTTAACATGAAAGACAATGGTGCACATCCATATTCTGAGGTTTTCATCATTCTGAAAAATCTTAAAATTCTGTATTCCATCAATTGACTTGTAATGGGGCGTCAGGGGTGATGGGAGTAACCCTGGCATCTCTTCTCCTGGTCTGAAAGGCTAGGTGCATTATCACAGACCAACTACTGGGTGGCAGCTGGAGAACGGTAGCTTATAGGAAGACATACAAGTCCTGTGTGAAATTATTCAACCCTGGGAGAAGAAATCCCAATGTGACACTTCTCAGCCCCTGTGACTACTGAAAGAAGATTTGAATACAGCAGTCAATGACCAATTTCTGAATAAGTCCGAATCTCCTGGAGTATAAAAGGGCATCAATGTGATCCTGTCACGGTCCTGGATTACCAGTTGTTTTGGGGCCTAAATCTACATGACCAGTTTCTTTTAAAAATGGAGATAAAGAAATCAAACAACCACAACAACTAAAATAAGTGATCAAAATATTTAAGGTGTGACCAACACAAAACACAATCACGGTATGTAGCCTCAGGTATTCTGAATGCTGAAGTCTTCTCAAGTATGTAACAAAGAAAGAAGCAAAAAGCAGAGAACCACATTCTCCCTGTCCTCTGGCATTACCCGGCAGCTTCCCAAAGTCTGTACCGAGAACCTGGATTCTTGTAACTTTGTCAGAAGTAAATAACATGTCAGTCAATACTGGCAGAGAGCTCTCTGCTATGCACAGGCCAACCAGTGTGGCAACGGCTTATGGGAACACTACACTTTATGTAACACGTAAAAAAAAAAACTTCACAAAACGTAGCACCAAATATAATAGGGGGTTTAGACCATTTATTGTGGACAGAACACGGCCATGGATAACAAATATAAGAAGATTACCACAGTCACGGTGCCTGGATCTATGGGTAACTGTCCCTGGTTTATCATGATTCATTTTGATGGTAGATTCCCTGAATTTTACAAAGCCGACTGGTTTGTAGAGGTAAACCATAAGTTATTTAATCCAGAACATTTGGGGGGATTTAATTTTCAAAACATTTCTCCAGTTACATACAATATATAAAATGTATAACAATAACACAATCATTTCTAAAAAAATAAAATTATATATATATATATCCATCCTACCCTTTTACTGCTACCAAAAACCCCACCAGAGGTTAAAAAAAAGTTGATTTCTCAACTTCAGTTCCTCAAACGAACCCAAATTCTTGTCCTGATGGAACTGTGAAATGTATATAAATCCTGCTTTTCTTTCCCAAAAAGAGAGCATCTCCTATTGGTCCAAACTCAGTGAATCCCACATGACCCCATATTGTTATAAAATTGGTTTCCCTTTGCTTTACAAGTTAATTTACATTTTATGTAAATGAGGCATTTAGACTTTGTGGGGGCATTACCAGAGCACCTCCTGGCTCTGGCTTCACTGGTTAATACACACCTCCGCTAACACGTCTGCCACGCCCTCTGCCTTCTACAGCCCCACCTCCTATTGCCTGCTACTCACTGACGCTTTCTACATCCACAGTCACAGTGAGTGGCAGCAGACGGCAGTGCAGTGGAGAGCGCATGAACCAGAACTCCAGTGATCTCAGTGATCCGGGAACTACCTGTATACTCCTGTAGAAGTCGACCCGACAATAAGCTGAGGTAGCTAATTTGAACTCAAAAATACTGGGAAAACTTATTGATTTGAGTATAAGCCAAGGCTGGAAAATGTATTGATCACAGCCTACACCAAGTACATAGCCAGCAGCCCCCTAGTGTATATAGCCAGCAGCCCCCTAGTGTATATAGCCAGCAGCCCCCTAGTGTATATAGCCAGCAGCCCCCTAGTGTATATAGCCAGCAGCCCCCTAGTGTATATAGCCAGCAGCCCCCTGGTGTATATAGCCAGCAGCCCCCTAGTGTATATAGCCAGCTGCCTCCTAGTATATAGACAGCAGCCCTCTAGTATATAGACAGCAGCCCCCTACCCCCGGCATGTGCGACGCAGCACGGACCGAAAGACGGAGCTGGAGCTTCAGAAGACCGAAGAGGACTTGTGGGGGAGCATCGGAAAGGTAAGTACAGTGGGGGGTTTTCTCATAGACTTCAGTATATGCCGAGTAAGGCACATTTTTTGCGCTGAAAAACTTGGCTTATACTGAATGAGTACGGGTCCTTAAGCGGTCTTTTTCATAGAGACCTAATAATAAATAGATTTAAACACATTGCTCCTAGAGACCTACAACCAAATAGTTTCACATTCAAGGTCAGAAAAGCTTGCCCTCATTTTTTCCAAATTCCATCATTTCCATGAAGAGTAGGATCATAGCTGTAGGGTCCGGAATAATATTCTTTATTCTGCCACATTAAATATCGGATTATACTTATACTATTATTCCCTATCCCATGTATCCTCTTTAGGTTGTTTTTATAAATATAATTATGTTTTTAACTTACCGCGTCTGTTCTCCTGTGGTGAGGTGGGTCTGTCCCGGTCATGTGCCTGGTCATGTGGCCGCTTGGTCTGGTCACGTGATTCGGACACGTGATCGTGACGTCACACGCGGCAGAGGAAGCGCGGAGTTTAAATGGAGGTAAGATTCCACTGTGTTTGTATCCATGATTAAGCTCACTTGAGCGAAACGCGTCGGATTTTCCTGTGTTACCATTGTGTTGTGCACTCTGCCACCTTATATGCTTTTAAAGAGGTAAATAAAGAATAATATTTTTCAACGCTACGTTCCTCTGAAGCGCTGGTTCTTTCTATATATGTGCTACTGCCCCGAGTCCATGGGGGATCTCCTTATGCCCGTGCGCTGGAAGAAGCCGTCTGACTGGTGAGCCGGATTTTGCTTTTTTTTTGTCTTTATGTGCTTGTGCCAAAGTTACATGGACTATTATCCGTTGCTCCCATTCTCAGAAAATTCCTCTTTATTGTCTGGCAGTGTTTGTAGATAAACTCTACACCTTTCAATTATACGAGATATTTGTTTTTTGTGCATACAACAACACAATGGAACCAGGTGTGAATGATGCCACAGCCACCAGCGACATCCACACAAATAGTTATGATGATCGCAAAAAGAAAGCAGCAATGCCATTTAATACTGAAGGTAGTGCTGGCATACAGACACAAGAACACATCATCCTAAAAGGTCGTTGGGAAAGACTTCTAGGCAAGGAGGTCAAAATATGGTGGGATGCAGAAACCCTGACATCGTATTTAAACAGAAAAATGATCCCACGTGGCCTGCGCATTAAGAAAATGCCCACAACAATCTATTCTGACCTATTCTTAGAAACCTGGAACCAAACCCTAAGCGAATGCTCTGAGAAACTTATGACTTTGATTGTCCAGGAGGAACTAAATTCACTGAAAAACATTAAGGTGGAAATTGAGGATATTAAGAACCAATTGCGTGAGTTGTCATCGGCTGAGGACTTATTAAAGGTGGAGCAGGAGATAAAATCCAGCATGACCGAAATGGAGAACAACATCATGGAAATGAAAAAGAAAAAGTTCGATAGGGACCTATTGGACTACAAGTATAATGAGGTATATACTTGGAGATCTTTCCGTGCAGACCAAAAAAACACGCCTAAATCTATCTTAAAAAAGAAACAGAGCAGGAGATATAGAAAAAGCAAAAATCCACCGCATGTAAGCTTCTCCGAAACAGAGGAGTCATTTAACAGCTCTTCCTCTTGTCCCTCTGATGATGCCTCCGACCAAACAACTAACCGTAACAACTCAGCCTCAAAAAACGGGGCAGGAGGGCTGGTAGAAAACACAGGGCAAGAAAAGGAGAAAGAAAGAATGAAGACGAGAAGAGGAGCCCCAACACAAACGAAGAAACGGACTTAAGACCCTCAGTCCTGAATCTCTCAAGCTACATTATTCCGGAAGAAAATATCAAGGTTTTAAGTAAAGGCCTCAACTTTTCTCCCTCAAAAGACTTTGATCTCTATAGGACATTGCTAGATGTAAATAAATTCGTGCGGAACTTGACGGTGAAAAATCACTTTATGAATAAAACAACCATACAGCAGGGGGAAGATCATATGGGAGAGGCGGACATGTCACTAGCCACTTCTGCATTAGAAGACACACTTAGCTTTAAGTCAGAAACCAACAACGAAATGGTGGATTTTAGAGATCAAACGGTTATTTTTGATCTCAAAATCTTATCTAACGAATCGTCAGTAACAAATGATCTCATAGATAAACCATTTAAAACCAACAATCCCACTTTCTACCCTCTCATGTCCAGGTCTGAATACATGGATAAATTTCAGGATCTCGTGGAGAGAGAGCTGACCGATCTCAAATCTAAATGCAATGGTTTACCAAGAAGACAAAATTTGACATATTCGGAAAGAATCTCCCTACGAGATCTTCGAAATAATAAAGATCTAATAATAAAGAATGCGGACAAGGGGGGCTCGATAGTCCTCATGAACGCATCCCTGTATAAAAAGATCAATGAAGATATGCTAAATGACCCTACAACATACCGCAAACTTCCCTCTGATCCAACTAGAAGCTGTCAAACCAGCCTATCAAAACATTTGGAGGAAGGTATTGCTTTAGGGATATTGGATGACAGACTAAGAGATTATTTGTTTGTGGAGTTCCCCGTCATGCCGATCTTCCACTCTCTCCCCAAGGTCCACAAAGGGGTGTTTCCCCCGCCTTGCCGACCTATTGTCGCGGGCATTGGGGGCCTTGGGGAGAGACTGGGGGACTGGCTGGACCACTATTTGCAACCGCTAACTTGGGTTACACCCAGCTATCTACGTGATACTAAGCACCTACTCCAAAAAATTGAGGCTATTAAGTGGGACAGTTCACTTAGTTGGACATCGTGTGATGTCTGTGCCCTGTATTCGTCTATTCCCCACAACAAAGCTCTGATATATTTGGCTAAACATTTGGAGGAGTTCAGTACTTACTCCCCAGAATTAAGGGAGTACATTCTGATGACAACAGAATTCCTTCTTGAAAATAATTTTTTTATGTTCAATTCCCATTATTATTTGCAAGTGGAGGGGGCTCCTATGGGAGCGAAGTTCTCCCCCTCCCTTGCTAATATTTACATGATACAATGGGAGAAACAATATATTTTTGGGGATAGGAACACACACAGGTCATCTATAGGTTGGTTTGGTCGCTATATAGATTACCTGTTGTGGGTTTGGAATGACACTCCCTCAGAATTTGAGAGTTTTGTTTCTTTTTTGAACTCAAACGACATGAATTTAAGATTCACACATCAGTTTGGGGGCAACAGCATAGACTTCTTGGATGTCACCATAAAAGGCCAGGGTGATGCAGTCGTAGTATCCCCCTTCCGTAAACAAGCATCAGGCAACACAATATTGCTGTCCACGTCGTGTCATCCCAGACACGTCGTGGACAACATTCCTTTTGGTGAGATAATCCGCATCCGTAGGAACAGTTCTACGGATGACGTATTTAATCAACATTTGATAGATTGGGAGCAGAGACTTAGAGAAAGGGGATACAAGCCTAAAAGCTTGTCCTCGGCTAAAAGAAGAATTAATAAAACACAGAGGTCCACCCTATTGAAGGATAAACAGTATGACAACACACAAGAGAGGGACAAAAATCCAATATCTTTTGTCACCACTTATAGTAATCAGTTCCACCAAGTTAAAAAAGTGGTAGCCAAATATCTGCCCATCTTGGAACAGGATAACAATTTAAAGATGTGTCTCAAACAGGGAGTAAGGTTCATCTCTAGGAAAGCACCTACTATCGGGTCCATGGTGTCACCGAGCCTTTTCAGTTATAACGAAACAAATACAACCAAGTATTCTTGGTTGCACCATCTGGGGAACCACAAATGTGGACATACACGTTGTTTAACATGCAGTTACATTCTTATAGCTAAAACTTTTACATCATGTGTGACTAATACTATTTATGACATTCAATCATTCATTAATTGTAATACCTCCTATGTGGTGTATCTCATTACATGCATCTCCTGTAGCAAACAATATATAGGATGTACAACAAACCCACTTAAAGTAAGAATTAGAAAACATCTTTCAGACATTAAGAATGTAAACCTAACCAACATTTCTGCAGCCTCCAGACATTTTCGGGAGTACCATCAGGGGGACACGAGCCACTTTAAATGGATGGGTATAGAAAAAGTAAAAAAACCCACTAGAGGTGGGGATTTCAAAAAGAAATTAATGAGTAGGGAAACCTATTGGATGTTTGTGTTAAAAACCACACAACCTCTGGGATTGAACTTAAGACAAGATCTAATTCTATGTTATTGAGGGTATATGCGATAAGGTTATTTTTCTTTGCGCTTTGTATACAAGACATACTATTTTCCATTCCGTATCACCAAGAGATTAGTATGTGTATCTTTTTGGGTATAAATATTGTATTGTAGAGATTTTTTCAAGCGCCTCGTATATAAGACATGCCATATTCTATTTATCACTAAGTGATTACCACGTATGCCTTTTTGGGTAAGAATACCGTATTGTACTATCGGATTTCATATAGTCATGAATGAGTACGGGTCCTTAAGCGGTCTTTTTCATAGAGACCTAATAATAAATAGATTTAAACACATTGCTCCTAGAGACCTACAACCAAATAGTTTCACATTCAAGGTCAGAAAAGCTTGCCCTCATTTTTTCCAAATTCCATCATTTCCATGAAGAGTAGGATCATAGCTGTAGGGTCCGGAATAATATTCTTTATTCTGCCACATTAAATATCGGATTATACTTATACTATTATTCCCTATCCCATGTATCCTCTTTAGGTTGTTTTTATAAATATAATTATGTTTTTAACTTACCGCGTCTGTTCTCCTGTGGTGAGGTGGGTCTGTCCCGGTCATGTGCCTGGTCATGTGGCCGCTTGGTCTGGTCACGTGATTCGGACACGTGATCGTGACGTCACACGCGGCAGAGGAAGCGCGGAGTTTAAATGGAGGTAAGATTCCACTGTGTTTGTATCCATGATTAAGCTCACTTGAGCGAAACGCGTCGGATTTTCCTGTGTTACCATTGTGTTGTGCACTCTGCCACCTTATATGCTTTTAAAGAGGTAAATAAAGAATAATATTTTTCAACGCTACGTTCCTCTGAAGCGCTGGTTCTTTCTATATATGTGCTACTGCCCCGAGTCCATGGGGGATCTCCTTATGCCCGTGCGCTGGAAGAAGCCGTCTGACTGGTGAGCCGGATTTTGCTTTTTTTTTGTCTTTAGGGCTGGAAAATGTATTGATCACAGCCTACACCAAGTACATAGCCAGTAGCCCCCTAGTGTATACAGCCAGCAGCCCCCTAGTGTATATAGCCAGCAGCCCCCTAGTGTATATAGCCAGCAGCCCCCTAGTGTATATAGCCAGCAGCCCCCTAGTGTATATAGCCAGCTGCCTCCTAGTATATAGACAGCAGCCCTCTAGTATATAGACAGCAGCCCCCTACCCCCGGCATGTGCGACGCAGCACGGACCGAAAGACGGAGCTGGAGCTTCAGAAGACCGAAGAGGACTTGTGGGGGAGCATCGGAAAGGTAAGTACAGTGGGGGGTTTTCTCATAGACTTCAGTATATGCCGAGTAAGGCACATTTTTTGCGCTGAAAAACTTGGCTTATACTGGAGTATATGCTGTATATGAAGGAAAATTACCATTCTCAATCATATATTTTATTTTTGCACACTAGACCCAAGGTATCCATTCTAAAACCTAATTATTTAAGCTATTAGGCCACAGACAAGTCACTGTGCTCTGTCTGTGAATACCAGACCAGGAACTGGCCGGATTCCATGGACCAAAGACAGTCCCAGGGACGGGACTCGTAGTTACATATGATGGAAGGAGTCGTTTCTTCCCCACAAAACAGTGCTGAACTGTAATCATGATTTCAGAAAGGGCTCCTTGCATTAAATATGATGCTTGGAGTCCCATTCTCAGTACTGTGTTTGGACAGTGAAATCCAGCCAGCTTACGGACTCGGATTTAAAAATTCTCAGTCCGGAAGATAAAACAACAGCTGTAGTAGGATAATGTTGCCTTGGCTGTCCATTCAGTATATTTAAGACAGTGTTTTCCCTCAGGAATAGTTTATGGGCGGCTGCTGATTACACATACTGAATCATTACCTCATAACAGGGCAACTTCCATTGACGATTGCATCATGGTATATGCATACAACTGCAAAATCAATGTGTCTTGACAGAAAGCCATAGACATTTAATGTACTTATAAATTCCAACACATTACCATCCTTCACTTTATAGCTAAAAGGTAATGGCTACATAGAGGTTTACGGCACTATCCTATGCAGGGTTAATATATTTCAGAAAGTAGGTTAGGGAATTTCTTTCTCACCAAGGGATATAAAGCATTTCTATGGATGGTAAAGAGAGGACAGACATGAGGGTCTCGTGTGTAGCCGGGGGTCTTACCTCAAAGCTGAGAGGCAGGTTCCGCTTCAATGAAATTTCAAACACCAAGCTGATTTCGGACTTGTTGGCGTCTTTATCTTGGTCGGGGGTTTTGGTCTCGCCATTCTGCGTTTGTACAAAAAAAAAAACACCAAGTTTTACAAAAAAAATTGGATCTGTGCTAAAATATTCACTGAAAAAAATGCTTCATTGATAGTAAGCGTGAGTAACCAGGGATCGGATGAAGGTAGTCACACATTATAATATGCCATCAAGAGGCCTGGTATGGACCTTCAAAAGCAACACCGTATATCCCAAAAAATATGAAACATCAGATGTCCTCATACTTGAGAATTTTCTTGTCCTAAACCATGTAGTGTATTTATTAAACTGGTGGAACATTTTCGCTAATAGACCAATAAACTAAGTTAGTGATCACAACAGATCTTCAGTCAAAATGTTGAGCAAGGACTTTGTACATATTTCATTAAAACCTAAAAAGTCACAGGTCTTCTAGCAGCTCGTTCTAGCTTAGAGGAGTATAGGAGCAGCCATGAAATGCCAATATAACCAAAAGGGTGAAAACTTTTTTTTGTTTTTTTTTAAACCATGGAGGAGGTTCTCTCTTAGATGACAGTAAAAAAACGAATTCATATATTAAAGGACATCTTTCACCACTAGGGGTGTTAGACTGTCCTATAACTCGTGCTCGTAACCAGAATGGTGATAGATGTCCTTTAAATGTCTAGAGACCTCATGCTTGGATGGGCCAATTTTTGGGCTGTTTGGTAAAAACAAAAAAAATACACTTTTTAGTTTTACCCCACTAAATTACTAGCACCCTCAAGTAGGGTATGAAATGTCCTTTCTACAGTTCCCTCTTCTATGCAAAATCTCCCCCGAAGTCTGCCAAATATAACTCATTTCACCCCATTTGCACATGAGACAAGTCAAGTTGAGTGGTTGCAGGGGATGTATGACTTTAGGTGGCCATACCTTCTGGTACCTAGAAATATGCTACAGAACCGGAGATAAAGGAAAATTCTAGATAGGACAATTCATACCATACCTGAGGGGACTAGTAATTTAGTGAAGTAAAACCTGGTGACAGGTTCCCTTTAGAGAAATACACCACTTCAAGTTACTGAAACAGAATAGGGCGGTGTCTTTACTACGGTGACTCCATCAACACTTATTACTTTAGTAATTAATCTACATATGTAAAATGCAAACGTACTTAAAACTGTAATTCACTTTACTAACACATAAATTGCAGGAAAAGAAAGTTCTTAGAAGGACAAGGGCAAGATGTCTATTTCAATGTGCTTGATCCCTTAGCAAAAAAAGCTTCCATGGAAGTATCTGAAGACCACAGGCACCACCCGGTACTTACCACTGAGGACCTCTCTGGTATGGGCTCGTTCTTCAGTGCATGCAAAGCTTTCAGTGCTGCATTGTGTCTTGCTGCCTGCCGAGTTCTTCCTTCTCCATAAAACTCACTGCTTCCCACAGTTAGCTGAACGTAAAAAGTCTTAAGCATTGGGCAAAGATACCTAGAATACATACAAACATCCATTTTACTTGATGCAGAACATAAGAGTTGCCAGCAGCAGATTTTAGCACTAGTTTGAGGTAATAAGTGGTGGTCAGACAAGACCTGCAAACACAAGTAGATTTAATTATTACTTTTAATCTAACATTAGACTTCTTATGCAAAAGTTCTACTTTACATAAAATTATTAACTGCCAATTATTAAATAAAGAGTAGATATTCAGTGTTGCAAACCTTCAAACGTAATCTACAATCAGTGGCGTAACTTGAAGTTGCTGGGCCCCAGGGAAAAATGCGTGCCAGGCCGCCCAACTATAATGTATTATTTATAGTACTACACTTCTCATATAGGAAAGATACACTAAATGGGCCCTCTAGGCCTCATGGGCCCGTTGTGACCGCACCCTCTGCACCCCCTCAAGTTACGCCCCTGTCTACAATACACAATAACTGCACTGCTCTGCTCCCTCACCACTTCTCTCCATCTACCTTCCCGTATAGATTGTGGGTCCTCCTTCCAGTTGTCTCCTGATCACTGCAGTTTTGTACTTGCATTTGTTCTGGTCTTAATGTAATGTATGTGAATCTCTTATTGATTGAGCAGCACCAAGGAATCAATGGTGCTCTATGAATAAAGAAAATAATAAAAAAAATAAATAATAATAAAATTATTATTAGTACATACTTCATAATAGCTTCAATTTCTCATTTCAGAATATTGAAGACAGACTACCCTTTACATGCCCTGGGCATCAACAACCTTTAGTCAGAACTAAGCTACAGAGGTTTGGGAATGTAAGGATTAGATTTTTCTCAAAGTTTTCTAGGACACCTCTTTTCGTGGGCTCTCAACAATCTGTCCCTTAGTTTTCCTAGACTTATCACAAAAATAAAGTTAAAAGGTTTGGCCTTTGAAAAACTTCCAACACATTAGAAACCAAAATCCTACAAATAAGGATCCTGAAAACGGAGGAAGTGAACAAAACACCAATTATCCAGTGAGTATAGAAAAGCTAAAAGCAATTCACAAATGGTCACCAATACTCCCCAAACACACCTCCTACATACATGGACTCTGGGTTGTATGAATATTATAGCCTCTACGAGTCTGGAATCACTTCCTACATATGGTACTAGAATCAGCTTCTTGGGGATTGGAGGATGAGTCCCTTCTGCTGCTTTGAATCTCCGGTTTCATGGTCGGAAGAGCAGGAAAATATTTAATGAGTAGAGTAGTATAAAACTTGGTGGTTGGTTTGGGTGGGTCCCCTAGAAGGTTTGGGCCCAGTGTTACCACCAAACTGTCTATATTGTAATTACATCTATCGGTTCCCCCACTACAACTACTGGTGATGTCCAAAGGAGCTCCCAATGCTAATGAGCATATTAGTCTGTGAAAAAAGGGCAACCAGGAAGTGTATTTAGTTTTATTTGTGTCTACCCCATTGGTAGATTTCTTTTAATCGATCCAGGTTATGGTCAAATTCTTCTGTTTCCGGATGAATATCAGTATTGCACTGGTTGTCCTGATCACATGACCAGGAAGGACATCGAGAACAAAAGTGTGGATACCACAGAGAACGATTTTCATCAAAAATCCTGGTCGTGTGGAACTGTATCCCCTTTCCTCTAACATTTATTTCTATTCATCCCTATGAATTTTAACTGGGGTAAAATCACCTCTAAATGAAGAGAATTTAGAATTTCGTTTGAGTGGAATGAATTGTGGCTGAGTGATACGAGTTATTAATCAGAGATGAAGTTCAGGCAAATATTATCCACTCATGGATGTGGTTTTCTCTCATTGCTGTTAATTTTATAGAGGATATGACTTATAATCCTATGTTCTTTAATTTTCTTTACATACTGTAATTATGATAATCCACCACAGGACAGAAACCCAAAAGGATTTTTTCAAATTCTTCCGAACCCCTTCTGTATATAATGAAACTCTAATATCCTACAGCATTTCATTACAAAGATAAGTCTACACATGTGGTCTTGTCCGACTGACATTAAGAAAACCATTTACCTCCCTCCCACATCTGCTAGCATTATTACAAGAATCCAAAACTCTCCAGCTATAAAATAAATCAAACCCAAATCAGAGGCGCTCAATATAAACCAAACAATGCAGACAATGAAAGTAATGGGTAGAAACGTCTCCTGTGGACTTCGAGCAAGATGACTCCAATCAATCAATATGAGGCGGCTGCATTTTTAAACACACTCCCTTGTATGCGGTAATTTAACTGTTGTGTAATGTCCTGTTGTAGTATTTATTGTGGATTATCTTTTACAATTAAGAAGAAATATAAATGTAGTTTAAATAAATTACTACCCTATTCATATACATTTTCCTCCTTATATGCTTGATGAAGAGGCCCTAAAGCTTGTAATTCTCTTGACTCTTTAAAAGTATCCGTAACTTAAGTGTTTCAGGGTTACATACAAGATAGGTTCTTTAGGTTTTTACTTAAGATGAATTTGTATGTAAGTCGAAACTGTATATTTTATAATTGTAGATCCAGTCAAAATAGTTTTTTGCCCCAGTGATTTTAGTTTCAAAATTTTTTGCTGTAATTGCACCAAGGATTATCAATAAAGCGTATTTAAAGACACTTTACAAATGATTATTGCAGTCTGGGAGTATAGTAAAGCAAGGGTTAAAGAAAAAAAAAACTCTTGACTCCATTTATTTCAATTACGAGGATATCCCTGTAAACTGCATAAAACATATGAAGACCCCCTTGGCTTAAGAGTTGTACACAAGAACATGTGACTCCTGGAAATTGGCAAATGCAGATACAATGGTGAACCAGAAATACAGTACATTAAATGTCATAACAAAATATTAACCAAGAACCACACCAGAAACAAGAATACAAGAATTTTTTTTGGAATATCTTCAAACAAGAAAATAGAAATAAAAGTTTGAACAACTAGAATTTTGCCCCATAAAAGAATGTGGCATATGGAAAATTACCGGTGCGCTGATCCTACAGAAAGAACTTCCAGAAAGGGCAAATCTATGGAATATCTCAAATAAAAATGATCTATAGGACTTGCCATAGCAGGATAACTTCTGCTTCATCCCAGCTTAACCAACATCCTATAAATTAGCAGCTCTCAGAGAACATATGGCCTTGATTTATTGAACAGGGATTATGGCTTAATAGTAGCCATCTACGAGAATATATTACATGGTTGAACCCACGTGTAACATCATGTGCAAAATCATCAAGTACTAAAAGTAAAAACACCCCAGTGTCAAAAAAAAGAAAAAGAAACACTTATACTGGCATGTGTGGGTACATTTCCACTCTAATGGGGGTTCTGTTTGGGGAATCTACAAAATCTTCTTACCACCACCACGGATCTACCTATTAAGGTAGATCGGGTGGTAGGTGCCTCTATTGTGAGGATAGCCCTTTTAATGGTTAATCCCCACTTCCCCTGTATCTGTTTCTACATTTTAACTTTTAAAAGGACCATCCTCACGTACAATAGACACCTACTACCCGATCTACCTTAATAGGTAGATACATGGTGGTAGGTTTCCTTCAAAAATAAATCCAGAAAAATAAACGGAAATAAATTATCGCAGTGTGAACATTGCCTGAACCAGAAATGGTTTAACCCCTAAGCAAATGCTTCTGATCATACCCACCCCATAAGCAGATCTATCAAGAATACCACTGGAGGGTCCCAATGCCCAATGGGATTTAGATTGGTTCATTCTATCTATCCAAATGACTTAACAGCAGAACACATTTGGATTCAGCCACCCCAAAAAACACACAATTTTTTACAAGGGATTACTACAACCGTTTTGCATTTTATCTTAATTAACCATATAAGAAAATAAGCATTTTTGTTTTTAATTTACCCTATATACTTTTTGTGCTCAAAAACCCTAACTCGGCTTATACTCGAGTCAACTAAAAAAATAAAGTCAAAACTCACCTTTCTGACATCACCTGTAGGTCCTCTTCTGTCTGAGACAGTCTGAGACAGAAGAGGACCTATGGGGGACGTCGGAAAGATGAGTACAGGGTTATTTTTTTTCCTACTACAGGGGCTGGGCAGGCTGTATGCTACAGGGGCTGGGCAGGCTGTATGCTACAGGGGCTGACAGACTATATACTGGGAGGCCGTAACCAATGCATTTCCCACCCTCGGCTTATACTCGAGTCAATAGGTTTTCCCAGTTTTTGTGTTGAAATTAGGGGTTTCGGCTTATACTCAGGTCGACTTATACTCGAGTATATACGGTAGCTTTTGGATTGCAATAGTTGCCTGAAAAAAGTTGCACATTTTCCCTGTCCAATAGTATTTTGACTTTCAAAATGTATGTCCAAAATAGGACACGTGCATTAAAAGGGTGTTTCCACGATGACAAGTTTCTTCTATGTACTCAGGAGAACAAATTAAGACATTCTCTAATTCACTGTTATTAACAAAAATACAGCATTTCACAGATATAAGTCCAACCTATCTCTATCGATCCTGGTGTACACAATTTCAGTTGCTCCTAGACACGACCCTGTAACTGCTCACTTAGGGTCGGGCCGCCATCTTGGATTTCTGTGTGAGATCAAGCAGCTGAGATTTCTGGGTCTTTCTGCTTCGTGTACTGTAGCCACGCCCCCTGCACGGAGCTCAGACACACTCACATCCTGCCAGGAGATGGTAAGCAGAGTGAGAGGCTGAAAACTACAAGGAGATAAGTGATCCGGGGGCAGGCACATATCTGTGAGATGCAGCAGAGCTCACAGTGTAACAGTGTAATGGTCTATCAGCCTCTGTATAATCTCATGCATCTCTGATCTGTCTCATCTCTCTTTCTATGTGTCAGTGTGTTAGTACAATGTCAGTAGCCAGATAAAAGTGTATATACACCTGTACCCTGATAATGTAACCACACTGTCACCCCACAGAACTAGATGGGTCATAATGTGTCTGCTTAGAGAGGCCCCGCCCACACTGTGGGCTTGTAAAGTAAGGGGTTAAAATGATCTTTATTGTGTTAAAATCACTAGGGGATAGAAATGTGAGAAAACCCCTTTAACACATTGTGAAAAAACACACTTTATAGGTTTTTGTGTCCCCCAACCTCTCTCCTCTTGTGTCATGGGATAGGGTTGGCTGAAGTATTATGTTTGCCCTTTTGAGGTTTTAAATTTGATTTGTAAGATTGTATGCGGGGGAAAAAAGGATAGCCCTGATAATAGATTAAAGCTGTTCATGTATAATAGTGGTTAACTTTGATGTGATTAGTGCAGAGGTGTCTTACTGGATAAGGCGTCTGCACACAACTCTGGATGGTTAGTGAAAAATGGACCAGTCGCTGGTGGGATGTCACAGAATATCCACTGTGCAGAGAACAATACTTGAAGCAGCATAATGATACAGTATGCAAGGAGTCCCTTCTTCCTCTCTAAAAAGAAGCAACGATTACAGCAGGGAAGAAGGGACTCCTTGAGTCACTTATCACCATGATGACAGGAGTTCTGTTCTCTGCACTGTAGTTAATGAAACCTGTAGCACAACCAAAATGAATGATGAGTGATGAGCACGTCAAAACCTGGATTATTGGCGAATTTCAGGTGCAGCTTTTTTTTTTTAAGAGAAATCTAAATCATAATACATCAATAGTCTAAAGGATGAATGTGCATAATCGGGAATTGGGGATAGTTTCCCTCCACAATATATTCTCAATTTCAAAAGACCCATATTAAAGTCATCTAGCACCTGCCATCACAGGTTCCCCCAGTTTTGTGTAGCCTTCTTACAGCCTATAAAACATCCAAAGGAAGAAATTTGCTCCGGCCATGAGTAAGGGCAACATGTAAAGGCCTTAAACGCGTAGGTTTGCCTACTTTTTACGCTATGGTTGGATTTTATCTTTGTACCAGTATGGATTAAATAAAGGAATCAAGATTTTTTTTACCATATTTTTTGTGCGCTGGAAGAGCAAATTTCTTCCTTTAGATTATATTCACACCATTGGCCGATGCGGTTTCCTCCCTTCCTCTCCTTCGTGCACCAGTTTGAAGGACCTCTTAGGTGGTTTTCAGTGCATCATAAGGTGAGCTGACCATATTTGTATTGATTTTTGTGTGAATACATTCAATTTTTTTGTAAGCCTATAAACATGCCTGGGCTAATTTATCTGAAATTCCCTTAAGAAAGTGGTTGCCTGAGGACAAGGACTTACGAAAGAGAATTCTGTTGACATACTAGGAAAAAAAAAATATCATGAACCATCTGGATGAAGAAGTCCAGTTGATAATCTTCCATAAAAAGAAAACAAGAAAAAAAATCCTTCTCATTTATGGACCGAAACTAAAAAAAAAAATGAAACCCAAAATAAACAAAAATTAAGATTTTGGATGATATTGGAGTTCCCCAAAGAATATTTTACACTACTGTACAGCATCAAATCCTGATGTAAAGTAATTTATCATATTAAACACAAGATAACTGTCCAAGTCTCACACAACCAAATGTAGAAGGTGGGGGGGAAGTTGCATTCCTCACGTAGTTCTGAGTGACGGCTCGATCAGTCTTATCACGTAAACACTCTTCACACCAGTATATGATTTCAAGTCATGTATTTATCTTTTCAGATCTGGATTTAGACACGATGCTAGTTGGCGAAAGGGGCCCTCTGGAGTATTTTTTTTTCATGTGTGCAATTAATATACTTTGCCAAAAAAGCAACAGATTGTTTCAGTGTGCTCTTTAGTATGACATCATGTTCCAGTAAAAACATAATGAACAACAATTTTCCCTGTCACTATGGCAAACCCAGATTAGTTCCGCAAAAGCTTTTGTGATTTATCTTAAATATGTGCAAGAATGTCTGGCATGGCCTCTCAAACCAACTTTTTCCCTTTTTTTTTTGTCATCTTCGACATATGTGTATAGCGCCATGCAGTTTATATACACCACCTAACACAAGAGGAAGGGGAAACTTGCTGGTGCCAACATCTAAATATATATCTATCTATGGTGGAGCTGGTTCCAATTCTACATTCAGTTTGCTTATTCCACAACACAGGTCGTGATAATGTGCATCTCAGATGTGGTCCCTTTGCTTTCCTTACAGATGCAGTTCTGTCTGTAGAGAGATCTGAGTCTACAGCTATAATACATGAAGACCACCCTGGGGTCTATGAGATGCATTGAGACATCAGTACAAAGACAGACTAGGGGAAAAAGAAGGTCTAACTAGTGTAGAACAAGAAGAACTAAAGAGCAATTTCTCAAACTCTATCAACATTAGGCCGGGGTAGTGTAGAGTTTTTTCTGCTTTTTCGTTACCTTGGAAAGAGAATGAAACCTGCTCATGAACATATTTTTCCCCCAGTAGGGGCCTAGGTGAAGAACATAGCCGATGGAGAAGGGGATAATGTGAACGCTTTCCCTTCGTCATAGGAAGCTGAGCAGCCATGCTTCAAATCTGCCCAAAAATAGGACCTGCTGCATTATTAGTGGCACGGCCTTCCAGCTTGGTCATGGTGCGGCGAGACACCGTCTTCTCACCACACAGTGTCCGGGCTTAATAGACCTCTATAGAACCGTGATCTTGCCGCAAATTGTGTGGCCGGATCACAGCCCGCGTGCATGGGGCCCCCTGTGATGCTTTCGGGTCACAAATACATACATGGTCTGAGCCAGATGTTTGCAAAAACAATCCAATGTCCTCCATATGTCAACCATATTTGCAGATAAGCATAAATAAAATAAAGGGAGGGTTAGCAAATTAGGTCTTCAGCTTGTCCCAACCTCATGAAGGGTCACACAATTGTTACCTAGCATGTGATCCACAAATATAGGCAGCACATGGATGATCAGGTGGCATCTATAGATTTCAGGATGTATGGGAATGACAGAGCTGCAAACATGGGAAGAAATACGCCCAGCCCTGAATTTTCTAAACGGATAGCACCCATATGCTAATAATGTCCTATAATACAAAATGCTGAAAAAAGAATGGAACTAAACGCTGGTGCTAGTTTAGCATTGCAGCCTTTCCCTTGCAAAAGCAGATCTGCCAAAAATATATGACGTTTTCTCTGCAGATTTCCAGCTAGAACATTGCATACATTTACCTCCAGATAAGAAAAGCACAGTTTCAGTCCTGTCTACTTAAAAAAAAAAAAAGTGAATTTAAAAAAATAATAATAATCCCCCTCCCCCAAAATAGTACTTGTGAAACAATAGTGGAAGGGAAAGGGCGCTCCTATGGCGTAGTATCCTCTGGTAGTACTTAACATTTGCTCTGGACCCATAAAGCCAATAATGTATCATAAGGCCAACAAATGGGTGTCCACATGCTGTCCATCAGTATGCAAAAAACAGAGTATGTTCTGAACTCTGAGCCGCCACTACTGTTTTCGATTTGGGGGGGGGGGGGGGGGAGTGTTTTATTGTATTTTTTTCAAAAGAGATTATATATATAATTTCATTTGATGTCTTACAACTATGAGCAGACACACTGTTTTGGCGTTCCTGTTCAGCCATGAAACCTGTGAGTATTGCCAAATCGCCAGCCAAACAGCCAATCTGGCAAATGGACCCCCCCTTGCTATTAGCAGAGGCTATGATTGGCCTGGTGGACACCCCATAATTTTGCTAGGTTGGCTGTTCAGCCAACAAGTCCAGGTCGAGCAGCCAAAGTCAAACTAAAACTATGGGGTCGGTTCATCTCGAATTTAGTAAATCTTATCTAAATAAGTTTTCCAGGATGGGACAAGGAAACCCATATATTACTTCCTGATCCTCGCTAAAAGTTGATAATACTACATCCCCATGAAGACCACAACATTCTGTTTCGTAACTTATAAGGTATCCTATACAGCAGCTGCTATTGTTGCTGTACACCACCTTCACAAAAACAACTAAAGTGCATTGGGACAAAATCAAATGGCACTAAACACACAGGGGGGCACAAAAGGCTTCTTGTAAGGATATTCTATGAGGCAGGGCACCCCATGTGGTGAATACAACACTTATAAATCAATGTGGAAATTCCTGAGATTGTGACAGATGTGTATTGGCCATCAAATTCTGTGTGTGTGAAGCCCCTGGGTTTCATTAAGGGGTCACAAGGCTGTCCAAAAATAACACATATATTGTTGTAAGATGGCAGATATTTCGGTTTTGAGTGAAAAGTATGCATGGTTATGATTTTTGGATGTCACAATTTAGAAATGTGCCAATAGTGGAACGTGAGCTCTGACGGTGAAGAGCCGGAACACTTCTATGGCCATCACTGCAATCGGAAACAAGAGATTGAACTTGTTGAACCAACGTTTGCTTTTATTCACTTTCTCATTTTTGTTTTATTTGACTTAAACCATTTTACAGAATTGGTCTCTATTAAAAAAACACAACTTTTCATAACCTCATGTCCTTTTGTGATGAGTAACGATGATTATACCTAAAATGGCTGTTGGTCGAATTATCTAATCCAAAGAAAACCTCACAATATTATACCAGCGAAACCTCAAACCACTGCCACGTACACGTGATATTAAAGAGGCTAGTGTGAGGAGAAACTTATGACAGTGGCATAGATCTCCTTCAGGATCCTGACAACCCTAGACACAATTTGTAGGTCTTACTCGGTTTGAATGAGAGGGCCAAGCCCTTGAGCCCTCTCCAAACACCCACAGAAGACATGTTGGATGTACAGATACGTCACCGGTTGGTAAGCGGTTAAAGGAAATCCCATCATCAGTTTTGACCACAATAAATCGCAGACAGTGCCTGGAGACCCTGGAGATCTGTGCAACTATACCTTTGTATAGGACTGTGAAAAATTTACTTTTAATCCAGGTTTGCATCTTATGCAAGTGCTCTGGGCAGGTCTTTCAACTGTAAGAGCTTTCTGTTCTTTGCAATGCACAATTCCACAGTCCCTCCCCTCCATTCCCAGTTCCTGTTGTTAGTATCCAATCCAAATCCTGGTACAGCTCCCAGGCCGAAAAAAATACCTGCCCAGAGCCATTACAAGAGCTGCATCATAACTTTATTTTTCCCAGTCCTGTCACTGCTACCTAACACGGTCTCAAGCTTTGTATAGTCAAAACAGATTCCCTTTAAAGGGGTTTTCCCACAAACAAAAAGTTAGGGCCTAATTTGCTGATCAGTGAGGGTCTCATTGTTGAGACCCCCACAGATCACGAAAACGATCACGAAATCTCACGTACCTCTGTCGGACCCCTCGTCGGTCCATCAGACTATTGGAGCAGACAGCGCACATGACCGCTCTGCGCCTTTAATCCCTTTATGGCCTCATTGACATGACTGCCTGGGGGGACGTATATGAGGCCGCATATACGCCGCCATAGACGGCAACGGTGGCCCCGTAGTGGTACAGTAGGACATGCACTGTACAAGGGGAAAAGATAGTGCTTCACAATAGAACGCATAAAGCAAATATTAGAGGTCTTATATCATCATAAATATAATTGTCAAGCCTATGAAATGACTACTATTTGTGCGACCATTTAGTGCATATTAGACAAGTTCCATAATTACAAACATTTCCTATAAAAAATATTCCACATGGTAAAATCCATCAGGTAGACATATACAGGACCCAATGTCCAATTAAAAAAAAACAACATGCAAAAACGGAATAGAACAATTTTCAGGCCCATTCCACACACCACAGACGAGCACTGAAGGCATATGGCAATATTTTTTTTCTATATAAGAGACAGTCCTTAGTCATTTCCTGCCTTGTCTTTTCTGATTTTATCTAGCTTGATCCCTTCATTGACTTGGCAACTAAGCTTATCTTTTACTTTTAATATAATTCTCATGTTTTAGCAACCCCCCCCCCTTTCCATTTTGTACTAGCGATGTGTGTTACACATTGGCTTTTTTAAAGCAGACATAGCAGCATATTGAACGTTTTAGTAAGGAAGTTGTATGTCAGATAAAACGATTTTATGTATAGTGAGAACTTTATAAACTGGATCTATGGCAGAATTTTTTTGTTTGAAATAGCAACCAGGTCTATAAGTCAACCAGACTACACACAGTGAGATCACAATTTTACAAATCTGACAATGGTAACCTGTCCTTATAACATTATCTCAGATGGATTAAAATCAGTCACTATTGTAGACAAATGCTAACAAGCTATTGGTAGAAAGTTGATTATTATAATGATGGTCCAGTGGTGAACAGTGTTGGAACCAGACATCAAATCAAACCAGGGTTTGGAGTTACTTGGAGTTTGTACAGGCAGTCCCCTACTTAAGAACACTCGACTTACAGTCAACCCCTAGTTATAAATGGACCTCTGGATGTTGGTAAATTACTGTACTTTATCCTTAGGCTACAATAATCAGCTATAATAGTTATCATAGGTGTCTAATGAAGCTTTATTGTTAATCCTGTTTCTTATGACAACTCAAAATTTTTTAAATCCAACTGTCACATACACCAAAAGAAATTTTGCTGGGGTTACAATTATAAACTATACAGTTCCGACTTACATGCAAATTCAACTTAAGAACAAACCTACAGAACCTATCCTGTACGTAACCCAGGGACCGCCTGTATGTTGTACTTGGGTATGTTCTGGTTTTCTTCTGATTTGCAGGATCAGTAGAACTTCCTTCCTATGAAAGATCAGTATGGGCGCATGAATCACTACGGACGCATGAATGTGTCCATATAATGGATGAGTCTTCTAGTACATAGGAATTAATGGAGCGGTCAATTGTGGTCAGTAAATCTGTGATTATGTTGAAACTTGTACGAGGGTGGTTCAATAAGTACCCGTGTTTGACGACAGAGGGCGTTCCTGAGGGAAGTTGGTGTTATCATTGTGTGCTGCCATCTATCAAACAATGGCAACACAAATTGCAGACTGATTGATTGGCTAGTTTGGATTTGGCAGCCATTTGAGTAAGATGTGTTTTGTGATTTTCGCTAAAATGGAAAAAGAACAGTATCGTTCAGTAATTCGCTTTTTGTTTTTGGATGGGAAAATATGTGAGGAGATAAAAGCAAAGTTGGATGCAGTTTATTTATCGCCATCTATGACCACAGTTAGATGGTTCAACAAATTTATACATGGGAGAATATCCGTTTTTGATGTGGAGCGACCAGGACGCCCGGCAGACGTGGTTACAGATGAAATCGTTCAAAAAAGTCCACAACATGATACTCGCTGATAGACGAACGAAAGTGTGTGAAGTAGGAGAGGCCGTAGGTGTGTCAACCGGAACGGAAAATAATATTTTACATGATAAGTTGGCGATGAAAAAATTGTTGGCCCGATGGGTGCCGCGATTGCTCACGGTGGACAACAAGCGGATGCGCCTGTTAACTTCGAAGCAGTGTTTGGAGCAATTTAAGCGAGATCCAAAAGGAGTTTTTGCGTCGAGTTGTCACCGTTGATGAAACCTGGATTTATCATTTCACACCAGAAACTAAGCAACAATCAAAACAATGGATTTCTCCCGGTGAATCTGCTCCAAAGAAGGCAAAGACCCATTTGCCCGGAAAGGTCATGGCGACGATTTTTTGGGAAGTGAACGGTGTCATCCACATGGATTTTTTTAGAAAAAGGAAGAACGATCACTGGACAATACAATAGTGATTTATTGGACCACTTAGACAAAAAATTGGAGACGTGGCCGCATTTGGCGAAAAAGAAGGTGCACATAAGGCTGCATTCTCACAAGACCGTAGGGGGACGTATATACAACTGCAAGCTTGCAGCCGTACATACATCCCCCATTGGTCGGCAATGGGCGTACGTGCGGCACCGAACAAGTGGAAACATAGGACATGTCCTAACGTTCCCCGTGTTACGGCACCGTACATCCCTATGGAGAGGGGAGGGGACACCACTCCTCTCCATTCCGGCGAACGTATGCCCGCCGGGCCGGTGTGAATGCAGCCTTTAAGAGACAGTGCTGATGATTTCCACATGATTTTGATAATGAAACTATATATGCAAAAAATAAATAAAATTAGAACCTAATGAATTAAAAGTACTAGGGACTGAATATTTTACTTATGGTGGCTCTTTGATTGTCCTTTCCCTGATCAACCATGAGTCGCTCCATTGGGACTTCTACTCATTTCCTTCAAAGAAGACAGTGGACTAGAACATAGACCAAAATGAGTAGAGTTTTAATGTATGTAGAAGAAAAAACCTCAACAAATATTAAAAAAAAAAAAAAAAAAAAAAAAAAGGTACATGTCTATTTTTCAGGGACTACCTCCTTAAAGAGAATATCCAGCCACAAACAAATTTTCCACTAAAAGACAAAGCCCCTACACATCATGCCCTTATACGACCAAAGTATCAAGGTTTTATGGTTTGTTTATTTGGGTTTTAAACAAAAATAGCACATATGTCTTCTCTTTAGAAAACTGAAAATTAGTTTTCCAGATGAGCGAAATTATGTTTCACATAGGAGCACCGACATCCCCCCCCCCCCCCCCCCCCCCAACTACTTGAGACTTACAAATTTACCAACATGACAAGCGGAACAAAATGTTACAAGGAAAGCGGCTCTAATCTGTCGTGCAATTTCCTACCCACAAACTGTATTGTATGGCCTTTTTACGTAAGCAAACTGAGTCAGCGGCTCAAGCATTATAAAGCATGAGCGAAAATGCCAGGTAAAAAAACAGCAGCAATTTACAATAAATCATTTAACTGCCTCCAGCAATTGCAGTACAGTTGAAAGGAAAGCGTTGAGCTAAGTGCATATTTTTAGGAGTAGCTTCCTGCGCTTTCAAACACACAATTGCATCAGTCAAATATGGCTCACCGAAACTGTGATATGGTTATCGAGCCTAAATACCTTGGGCTTCCCAACGAGTAATAATAATAATTCCTTTATTTATATCAGTCCCTGTCCCCAATGGGACTCACAAACTAATCAATCTATAGGTAAATCTTGGAGTGTGGGAGGAAACCGGAGGACCCGGAGGAAACTCGCGCAAACACGGAGAGAACATACAAGACGCTTTGCAGATGTTGACCCTGAACCTCAGTGCTGCAAGGCTGTAATGCTAACCCACTAAGCCAGTGTGCTGTAGGTCACCAATTCTAGTCTAGTTAACCCTTAAGGCCACCAAGTCATCATATTAACGTTAAACGGCACGCAATAAAACAGTGCCCCTCCCCTCACTTCAACGGCCACGCAAGTGAGTAAAGCAAGTGACAAAGGGGTTAGAAGAGCAGTAAATATCCATCCGTGCAACGTAAAAAAAATGGATGCCAAAATAAACTTTCATGGAATGTTATCGGGTTAAGTGACTAAATCTATATTAGGGGTGTTTAACCTGATAAATATTTGTCAGCTGTAGGTTTACACAACACTTACGGTACCTTACAGAACCGGGATAAAGTGGGCCAGTTCTTTTCCACATATTCTGGAGGTGTTAATAACAAGTCGGAAGTGTCCATTTGTGGCCATTCCCAAACATTTTGAAGGACAAATCCTTATTTCAGCATCAATATACAATCCGCCTCCTTTCTGCTTCATGAATAAAAGGATTACATTATTTATTATCCTTATAGTCCAGTGCGCCTTATATATGAACCGTACTTACAGACAACAGCTGCCTTGAACTGTGCACAGGTCTGCCACCTGCTGGTCATTCATCCTTATAATCAGGTGCGCCTTATAATCCAGTGTGCCTTATATATGAACATATATGTTTTAGCAGGCATTTATTGATGGTGCGCCTTATAATTCGGTGTGCCTAATAGTCCGAAAAATACTGTAAGTGCGTTCTGACTACGTCACGCGTGGCGTGCATATCTCATCACACAGCGGAGACAAGAGAGGAGCACCAGTGGCGCAGCCGGCGTTCCTCCAGCTTATTTCCATATATTTATTAAGTGTTTTTGAAAAGTATATAAGCATTTCATTACACAGAGACTTTCCAAAGCATGTACATTTAGAGTCTACCATGAGGAAATCTGATGGTAAATGTCCTTTAATACATTTATAGGAAAGGGTGCAGGAGTGATTGCAGCAGATAGTCATTGCATTCTGTGAAAGGGGGAGCTGAGGAGCTTGGTCGTTGAATGGGCCTAGAAGACCACTAACATCCCACCAGGAGGAGCATGCGTGCCAGAAAATTCTGTATTCTCAAAAGTAACATAGAAAAGAATATAAAAGAAGCCCCCAAAACTGTGGCAGCCTCAAAAGTGAACTGGCTTGTTTATGCAATGCTTTTCCTAAACTCTCTGGTTAGATACGGACACATGGCCTTAATAATAATACTAAGAACTGTAGTAAAACTTAATGCAAAAGCAATGACTAAGAAACATTAAAACCCGGCCGTGAACATGGTAACGTTGTGTCTGAGCCAGTGGACTTCTACATTCACTTGAGCCCAATTACCACTTCCATCTGTTGTCGACCATAAATTAAATATGAAACAGTCGGGTTGTTGCTAATTTTCTGGTAATGAAATCCAATACAATAGTAAAACCATAAAAAACTATTAAGCAGCGTAGTCCAATTCCAGCTATTCTACATATAGTCCCCAAACATTGCCAGCTGAACGCAACTCAATCAATCATTATGGCACGGGAAGGTGGAAGCGTAAATCCTTTTGACATACTTCATCTGCACAGACAATAACAAGCCTCAGAACTGGCAAGCCGCTCGCCTTTTAATTTCCCAAAGTACATGAAAATGTTCATGAAGTTCTGCTGAGAGATAAAAATAGACGCAAGAAAAAAAAATCTTACAAGTAGCCACGAAGCCCAATGGGCCTTTGAAATGTTCCCACAGTCATTTTAATTCTCTAATTAAATGAACGCTTAGCTAATGAAAGACGATATTCACGTCCTACACTTGTCTCTGAAAACATTTTGCAAGTTCCTATTTGGCAAAGGCGGCAGCAGATCGAGGGAAGGTAAAGGTATAAAAGAGCCCGATAATTGAGGTAAACTCCTAACAAGGAAGAAAAGGGGCTAATTATTTTCCAGACAGTCATAAAAAGAAACCTCAACTACGCTATTGTGATTTATCCAAGTGGAATAAAATCTCTCTATACATATTTATATTCAATACACAGACCATTTAAAGGGAACCTGTCATCAGCAATTGGCCTAATAAACCACTACCGCTATATTGTCAAATAGCATAATACCTTATAGTTTGTTTCTTTCATGCTCCAGTGTGGTGGCATCATCTAGAGCAGTGATGGCTAACCTATGGCACTGGTGGCAGAGGTGGCACTCAGAGCCCTTTCTGTGGGCACACAGGCCATCACCAGAGATGACTCCAGGTATCCTCCTGCAGTCCCAGACAGCCCAGGACTTGCTGTGCACAGAGCTATTTTAAAGTGATAGCTCTACCTGGGACTATTTTCTGCTTCATTGGTGTCCTCAGTGAAAACTGTGACAGAGAAGGAAGTATAAATCACACATTACATTTCTGTGTTGGCACTTTGCGATAAATAAGCGGGTCTTTGTTGTAGTTTGGGCACTCTGTCTCTAAAAGGTTAGCCATCACTGATCTAGATAATGAACTTTGAAGTGAGAAGTTAATTGGCTGTATAAAGTCAGGGAGGAGAGTTTAACACTGAAGTCAAGGTGGGGAGCTCTGGACGCCTCCTCCTCTGTGACTGATATCATGCATCAGACTTCAGGAGATCTGGTTAGTGATGTCTCTGGATGCAGGACCATCAATTACAATGAAAAGGGCTTTATGAGGAAAAGAGAGCTTGACTTCAGTGTTAGAATCTCCGCCTCCTTGACTTTATACAACCAATTAACATCTCACATCAAAGTTGATTTTCTGAATAATGGCACCACACTGGAGCATAGAAGAAACATCATCTGGAATGTGTTTGGCTGCTTGACAACATACTGGTAGTGGATTATTAGGTCCATTTTCTGATGACAGGTTCCCTTTAACCAGTTCCAAGATCCGACCGTGGTTAGAGGAAATCACATTTGGAACTATATAGTCAATAAAATCTCACTCATAAATATAAAGATTTATGATGAAGATTTAGCAGTAGTAGAATGGATTTTAAAGTTATGAATGAAAACATATTCAATGTCCTTTATAGAGGATAAACATTTGAACACCAGCACATAGGTCCCACAGGTCACAGGTCCCAGGAGGTGGGGGTGGGGGGTAATTACCAGAGCCCCTCCGGGTTCTGGCTACTTGCCCCCGCAGCACTTCTAACCCACCCACTGCCTCCTGTCGTCTGATGCAATTAGGAAGGCAGGGCCAGAGAAGGCAGAGGGTGGGTTAGTAGCGCCAATGTTGGCATCTAACCGGAGCCAAGAGGGGCTAACACCCCTCAGAGACTTTCAAGTTAATTAAGCTAAAAAAGACTTTATATTTTATGAAAACTAGCCCAAAGGGCTGGGGGGGCATTACCAGAGCCGCTCTGGGCTGAAGTTAGATGTCCTCCACAGCACTTCTAATTGACCCATTGCCTCCTCTACCCCTCCTCTCACGATGACGTAATGGAGATTGGGGGATGCACTCCAGGAGAACCAAATCTCCTAGAAAGGAGAGCCTCCACACTACCTCTCCTCACTCCTGGGCGTCCCATCATAGATATCACATCCAGGACCTGTAGTGATGTCAGAAGCCTGTGACTGATCACATGGTTAATACATCACTAAAGATCCTGGCTGCCGGGATGGGGAAGAGTGAGTGAGTGAGTGAGTGAGTGAGTGAGTGAGTGTGTGTGTGTGTGTGTGTGTAAATGTACAGATGTATCATAGCTATTAGTGTAAGTTTATGGATGTATCATTGTCGTGTGTGTGACCAATAGAGATAATTGGTATTATAGTCCGAAAAATAGGGTAATAGATTACCAAATGGATTACGATTTGCATATATGTTTAATCATGATTATCATAGTGTCTAGGCTGGCCACCTCTCTTAGTTGTCTGAAAGAGGGCCAGAGCAATACACCACCACTCCTTCATACTCAGCAGACCCTCATGAATACTGTATCCCAGGCAGTTATTGTTAATAGGAAAAGCAGGACATTGCTCCATTAGATGCAATTATGAATGGAGTGATTCTATCTTCTAGTGGAGAATGTATACTAAAGGTGGGTGTACAGAAGTGGGGTAGGTATGCATACAATGGCACAATCTCTATTACATGTGCACGAGTCCTTACATACAGGAATACAGGCTTGGTAACACTAGCTAGAAAGGTCACTTGCAACAGGTTATTTTGCCATCAAGCAATCGGAGAACAAACATTTAATGACAAACAGATGTTTAGTCTTTCACCATGTACATTGTTCACGCTTCATTTTTTTGGTCATAAATCTAAAAAGGTAGTGGCAACGAGCCATGGTGAAATACTGCTGCAATAATAGAGTATTCACCATGAAAGAAAAATGGATTACCATTGATGTCCAGATGAAACAAAAATAAATATAGAAATAACGAAGACAAAATAAGAGTGAGCACTAAAAAAAAAAAAAAAAAAATTTACATAGTTTGGCTTTGTAGTGCCGAGGTTTAGTTCATCTTGTTTGTACTTTGTGTAAAAGGTCTACGTCAAGTGCATTCCCTTGCGTACACCTCCATTCAAAAGTTTAGAACGTTTCTACTGAAGAGCATCTACCACCAGGATGAAGGATTGTACACCAAGCAAAGTGACATACTGGTGTGCGCCCCCTCTGGCAGGATCTGCTCTTCTTTTAGCTTCTTATGCCCTGGATTTTACAAAAAAAGGCTTTTAGAATTATGCAAATGAGCCAGAAGGGCTCTGTCTTCCATAGAAGAGTCTTCCATAAAAGAAGAGTGGATCGTGCCAGAGGGGCGGCACACTCATATGTCAGTGTGCTTACAATCCTTCATCCTGGTGGTAGATGTCCTTTATAACTCTTCTACCTACGGGTGAGGTGCTCCTTTCTGTAACCTACTGCATGATATAGTTTAAGAATATCTCGTACCCTGACTATTGTAAGATTCATGGCAATCCTTCAATAAAGCCACAGGAGATGATCCTTAGATAAGACTCATCATTCCATTAAGTCAACATTTTTTTATTGCAGCAAAGACTTACCGGTAACACCCGCGATCGGTGCTAGCACCGATCTCAAGTGTTATCACAGCGATGGCTGCCAGCAAAGCTGCCGACAGCTTCAAAAAGATAGCGGCGCGTGACGTCATCGGGGAGCGGCGATCCGTCTCCATGGTAGCCTCGGGTCTTCCGAAGACCCGAGGCTATTTCGTTTTAACCCCTTCATTATAATGTGCTGATAGCTGAATGAGGAGGAAAATCCCCATATACTGCCATACTGTAGTATGGCAGTATATGATGGGATCGATCAGACAACCTAGGGTTAAAGTACCCTAGGGAGTCTGAAAAATAGTAAAAATTAAAAAAGAAGTTTAAAAAAAATTATATTAAAAAAAACCTAAAAATTCAAATCACCCCCCTTTCCCTAGAACTGACGTAAATATAAAGAAACAGTAAAAATCATAAACACATTAGGTATCGACGCTTCCGAAAATACCCGATCAATCAAAATATATTAACGGTTTTTCAATGCGTTTAACCCCGTAACGTAAAATAGCGCCCAAAATCGAAAATGGCACTTTTTTGCCATTTTGAAAAATATTTAAAAAATCTATAAAAAGTGATCAAAAGGTTGTACAGTACTAAAAAAATGCTATCATTGAAAATATTATCAAATTTCGCAAAAAATGACACCACCCACAGCTCCGTACACCAAAGTATAAAAAAGTTATTAGCGCCAGAATTTGGCAAAATCAAAAAAAAATTTTTTGTACAGGAGGTTTTAATTATTGTAAATGTATGAAAACATTATAAAACCTACACAAATTTGGTATCCCCTTAATTGTACCAACCCAAAGAATAAAGTAGACATGTTATTTGGGGCGCACAGTGAAAGCCGTAATATCCAAGCCCACAAGAAAATGGCGCAAATGGGTTTTTTCACCATTTTCACTGCATTTGGAATTTTTTTCCAGCTTCCCAGTACATGGAATATTTAATACCATCTCTATGAAGTGCATTTTGTTATGCAGAAAACAAGCCAGCACACAGCTCTTTATGTGTAAAAATAAAAAAGTTATAGATTTTTGAAGGTGGGAAGTGAAAAATGGACATGAAAAAACAGGAAAGGGCCCGGTCCTTAACCGGTTAATTGGCCACAAGTGCATTTCCACCCTCCCATGGTGTGAGATTACAACAGGCAAGGGGAGGGGGGTGAGTGCTGAGGGTGTAGGTGGAAGGGAGGAGACATGCTCCATAGTGTAACAGCCTTTGAAAACAAAGCATAGAAAATACGATGCCTGGATCCATGAGTAAGTGTCCCTGGTCTATCATGATGGATTTCGATAGTAGATTTCCTTTAAAACGGCAAGCACACCGCCCGACTACAGCCAAGTCCCAGAAGACTGAATAGAACTAAGCCAAAACTTATTCTCCCAAGTATAGACTGTATAAGAGCAGTGCCTGGTAAGAAGAGACTGCAGAACTTGTCTAAGCCTTATGGTCTCTACAAACAGCTGATCCCCCCTCCCCCAATCTCATATAGATGAGGAATCCTACAGATAGAACACCAATGAGTGAGTCCTGAAAAAAATCCTTTTAACATCCTTTAGAAAAAAGTATTACTAGATAATAGTCAGAATGAAGGGGCCATTGCCTATACATTCCCTAACAATCATCTAGGGCATAGTCTACCCACTGGAGCATGAACAAGTGGTAGCACAGGAAGGCCGGCTCAAAAATGCTCATTACGGCCATACAATATAGGATCTCATATCCCACACTCACCAAAGTTACTTCAAAGACTTTAAATTATTAAATTAGCTTGCCAATTCCCCCCCCCCCCCTTTTACTTAAGATAAACCAGGTATAAAATTGAAGAGATAAGATCTCTGGAATGCGCTCTATAAACATTCTCAATGCATCAACCTTTCACTGGGGATTTTTTTTTCCTGCCGACAATACGACTTAAATCCGGTAAAGACTGTTAAAATGTTTGACAGCTCAGTGCATGTGTTCAGTGTTGGAAGCAATCAACCTTCCGCCCTGCTCTACAACCACCTCAGTTGCCAAGCTGCATTATTCGCCTTGCTTTGTTTTGTTCTTTAGGTTCCAAAAAGTCCAAATTACGACACACATACCCACAGAATGTTCATTCAAACATTAAGGAATAACTTTCTGGCTTGATGTATACATACAAAATAATAATTCCTATAATAAATTCCTTTATTTATATAGCGCACACATATTATGTGGCGCTACACACAGTTTGCCAAATCGGTTATTGTCCACAATGGGGCTCACAATATACGGTAATCAACCTACCAATATGTTTTGGAGTGTGGGAGGAAACCAGAGGACCCGGAGGAAACCCAAACACGGAGAGAACATACAAACGCTTTGCAGAAGTTGACCCTGGGATTTGAACCCAGGTCCCCAGCGCCGCTAAGTACAAAAACTTTATCACTTTAGAGACCAAAACAATAAGCATGGCACAGAAAGGAAACTACTCAACTTGTAAGGTTCAGTCATCAGCTTTTAACCCTTAAGATACTAGCACCATCCAATAGGGTGCTTTATAGAACTTCTTCTTTATGGCTACCCGGGAGATGGTCATTGCCAACTTGGGTGAAAAACAGGAACTGTCGTTCCCTACATTGTTCCGATGAGCACCAGAGAGTCAGGAACCTCACTAAAGTCCCAACCAGGTTCTCTCCCTTGGACAGGAAACTACTGAGATATGGAAGGAGGAGTCGTCGTCAATCTTATTGACCGGCTTTCCTGTGCCTGGCAGCAGACCCTCTCTCTGGTGAGGCTGTCGTTGTGAAGTAGGGGGTGGAATTACCTTCAAAGTCAATTGATATAGATCGGAGAAGAAAGTTGTTTATTTTCCTGTGATGAGTCCCTTTTAAAGGCTGGATTGGAATCAACACTCGTAGCGTTGTACTATAGCACCTAGACCCAAGCTTCTTATTTACCATTTAACGGCAAAACATTTTTTTTCCAATTTTGCATTTGTTTCTCACTCCCCACTTTCTATAAGCCATAATTATTTTTTTCATTTTTTAATTTACTGAATTATATAGGGCTGTGACCGCACGTCACTATAGCTTTGTCCAGCTGCCTATCCATACCAAAGCTTCACTTTAGAAAAATAAAGGAAAAAAAACTGTAGAGAAAAAAGGTAAACATCTTCTGGGCATTGGGTCCATAATCAATATTTAATTATTAACATGTAGTAAATTCTAAGTGGGAAATTGATTAAAATGAGCAAAAAGTTAGTTGTAGTTTCCAGTGTCAACCAAATTCCAGCTGCATTTATCAGCATCTTTGGAAAATGGAAATGACAGCAGGACTTATTTTTTGTAATTTTATTCAGAAAATTTGTTCATTTATTTACAACTCTTGACAAGAGTTAACAAAACCAAACTGTTCTCTAGATACAAATCTTAAAAGGGAATGTTTCCGTATATGTACCGCAAACTATACAAACATTTTTAGATGCCTCTTCTAGAAGAATGTGTTGAAGTAGTAAATCAGAAGCCACCCGAAATGCAATGGTACTTAGAGGGGCTGTCCACTAAAATTTAGTTTAGTACAAATGGAAAATCTCTTCAAATATTCCATTTTAAATGTAATATTGTAAATTATCTGCTGGAATCCAATCAGAATTGGCCAAAGTTTATCATCGCTAAGAGGCATGGGATAATTACAGAACAGTATGGGGCCCCCCATTTCATGTGCATGCAGCCTACGGCCGGGTTCACATCACATTTTTTTGCATCCGCCTGACGTATGCTGAAACGCACAAGTTTAAAAATGGACAAAATCTGATGCATTTTACGTTAATTTGAGTTATACGTCATATGCGTCACCACCGTTTGCATCAGTTTTAACACTTAAAAATCATATACATTTTTAATCTCATTTTTCCGCTTCCTGCACCTTCTGAAGCCAATCCCATGGGTCCTTACCAAGAAGAAGAATTTTAAGTTCAGTTGTGACGGATTGATGCATACAATGCGGATTGATGTATAAAGTATATATGTTTTCTGTACGTTTATTAAAAACGACATGGAAAACACAGCACAAGTTTTTTTTTAACCAAAAAAAGGCTACAGACACACAGGACAACAAACATACACTATTTGGGTATCAGTCATGTCCATAAACATTAAAGACTACGCCGTAGCACACGTTTAGATGCTTTTTGCCATCAAAAAGGTGTCCGTCAGGCGGATGCAAAAAACGTGATTTGAACCTGAACAAGTTGTTGCTAATGTCATATCTGCAGTGAGGTGGAAGAAAACCTAAGCGCTGTGTGCAGTAGCAGAATCTCCAGCTCAGCCAGTGCTACATCACAGAGGAGAATGGACGCTATTGGCACGGTCTACTCTAAACCACGCTGGAAAACATCCAGACAAAAAGCTGCTGAAGGCATCAAGATGAGCAAAGACAGGATTACAGTCCTCCGGTGCCAATCCGGATAAAGCCATAACTGAAGCTGTTTGTCATTAACAAAGCCAAGGTCTTTCAGGAATACCCACCATCTGTCTGATCTATGGCAGGCGGGGGAACGGCTGAATGACGGCAGGCCCCTTCAAGGACTGCTTATTTAAACAGTCCTGTCGTTGAAATAACACTAAAGAAGTAGGGGGGAGGACGGACAGCAGAAATCCCTTCTAAAACGTGGCTGCAATGCAGAAATAGATATGAATAATACAGCGGCTTCTTAGGCAAAACTAGTGAGGCAAAAGGTCTTTGCCAGAACGTCTATAATACATTATAAGATGTTTTCTCTTTAGGTAGACCCTTTACATATGTCTTCTATGGCATAGGGACATCATAGGTCAGTGATGGTGAACCTTTTAGAGACAGAGTGCCCAAACTACAAGCTAAATCAACTTATTTACCATGAAGTGCCAACATGGCTTTTTAAGAAGTAACTTATTGCTGCCTGTTCTTCCACATCTTTCATACGTATCGGCCACCTGAGGCCACCAATACAGTTGACAGAAGGAAGGCAAATTCAGACTCTCATTATAGCTTCTTTCCAGGGTCTCTTTGTACAGAAAGAACGGTGGGTCCAGCAGGAGGACCTCCAAAGATAATGCAGCCCTGTCCACACCTTCTCACTTTTCCAGCATTTCCATACAGACAATGAAGTGTCGCTTTAAAATAGCACTCAGAGCAGCATCTCTAAAGTTGCCTGGGACTGCAGGAAGGTTTGGTGGATTTGGTCATTTTTGGTGTACTCTGTCCTGGGGCAATGGTCTGAGTGCCAACAGAAATGGCTCCGAGTGCCTCGTCTGGCACCCATGCCATAGGTTCACCACCACTGTCTTTACTACCTTCATGGTAAACACTTGAAATTGCCCATATCTGCACAACATTGTCAGCCTCTTACATTGTTCTGTAGGAGTCTTGGTCAACTATTTTTTATATTGCAGCATTGCTTCAAGTTATTGAGATTTTTGAGCATGTGATCATACATAGATCTCTTGAAGGAAATCTACCACCAAAATAAATCAAGATAAACCGGGGACACTTACTCATAGATTCGGGCGCTTATATTTGTTATCTATAGCCTTCTTCCTTTCTCCCGTTGCTCACTCAACACTTTACCCCTCCCTCTGCCTGAAATCTAAGGGCAGCAGAGGAAGTTTGAGCACACACTGGGAGGGAGGGGGAGGGGAGTGTTCTTGCACAGTGTAACAGCCTGTGAATCTGCAGCCCAATGGGGTCTTGTAACACCCCCAGAAACCTTTCAGGTTCATAAGCAATAATCTTAAAGTTTATTTTTAGAAGGAAGGATAACAAAAAATAAGAACATTACTACAGTTACGGTACCAGGATCTATGAGTAATTGTCCTTGGTGGTTATGATGATAGAATTACATGAGTTGAAATCGGGATTTAGACTGGACCCATTGTAGTTTTACTTCTGTGTCTGAGATCATTTACCTGTTGTCAACTGTTTAGATACTAGTGCAAATCTATGCCAGGCAGATCTTAAAATTCAACCTTACCACCAAGAGGAACAACATCCGCGTGTCATTATTGAACACAAACTAGCCCAATATGCAGAAGAAGTGTAAAAAGTAATAAAGTAGTATAAATACTACATTATTACCTCTAAGTCCTGCAAATTATATACCCTCGCTTAAAGGTAACTCCTTTTAAACTACTAGCCCTCTAGCAATAATTTCCCGGAGAAATGTAAAGTTTAAAGGCTGCAGGCGGAATATCACTTCAGTCGTACCCATCTTCAGTTCTGTTGTCATATTAAAGATAAGAATCTCATAAGGATTGGGATTCTGTGAGCTACAGAACCAGAGATAAAGGCAGTTAAAGACATAGTTGGAATTGAAAACTGCTGATAAAACATCCAGTTTCCACTTCTAACTTTAACTTAATATACCTCTGCTTGTGTGTTTCAGATGCATTTAGATGCATGGCATTACGCCGATTTCAGGGCTTCTACAAAATCCCCTCCAAAGAGTGTATACTAGTATTAATGGGAAGATGTAGTACCATAAACCCACTATAGGCTTATGAAACTGCATACAGATAGTGTAGCCTTATGAAGAAGCGTTACTTGCAGATTTTTATGGAATCTATGAATAAAATATACCATGTGCATGTCACCTAAATGTCTAAAATTGTTGTGCTTGTGTTACATGTAAGTTTTAAAACCAGATCTATAAAATCTATAAAAGAGGTTTACATAAGATTCTAAGCAGTTTCAATGCATAGTGTCTACTGCCACCAAGTGGCACATTTTAAGAATGCAGGAAGTGCTTGATAGTATGAAGAAATGACTGTGTGGATGTGACTGTGTCAAGGTGACTATGTGCAGCTAGTTTTATAGAAAATAGTTCATTCAAAAGGAAAAAAAAAACCTTATACAGGTTTTCACTGGCTTCAACTGAAATAAACATATTAAAGTAGAAGAGATCCAAACATGGCTTATAGAAATCAAGTGCTGCAAAAACAACCTCATGCTAATGTAAGGGGAAAAGGTCTTTTTTTTTTTAATTTGAAACATGAAAACTTTTGAAAGACAACAAAATGGCATCAAAAACAATACATGTTGTCCAGGGTGTAGTTTGTATTTGCTGCAACCCAACCATAAACCTTGAGCAATGATCATGATTTGTTCAAAAATTAGAAAAACACATGAAACGCGCCTCAAAAGGTCACTGCTGCTGGCCTAGGTCACTAGGGTCCTGGATTCAAAAGAGTCTTTGATGGCTGCTTGTGCGACTTAAAACCTAAGCTAAAAGCATACCGATTGGTTAACTGGCCTCCTATAAAATTGGCTTTAGGGTGTATAAGAGAGTTTAGAGTGGACGTGACTCTTGTATATTTTTCTGTATGTATTCACATATACTGTTAGTGACAGGTTCCTATAGAGTCCTATTAACTGACTGACACCCTTCTTTTAGGTAAAATTTGTTTCCCTTACATCCCCATAAATCTACTTTATGTTATATTCCCTGGCATTAGAGACAGCTAATTCTCCTGTGCCTACGGCAGATACGCAGAAGCAGGAGGCCAAGTAGTCAAGCAGTGCGTGTGCCATAGGCATATGTGTTATAATTCAGCCGACAGCCGGATGATGTAGAGCAAGGAGGTGTGAGTAAGCCGCGGGACTCTCACGTATGGATCCGCCCACCTCGACTCGCTAGACTCTCTTCCTGGTTACCTGGCAGAGAATAAAATGGTAATTTTCCCCTTTTGGGAGCAGCGATTTTATTAGCTGAAGAAAGGTTGCCCCGATGCTATAAGGACTCTATGGGAACCTGCCCGCAACTTAATTTTTTCAAACAAACAGTGGTGACAGGTTCCCTTTAAGGATAAGGGAAATGCTTTTTAATAATAGTTTTTAATGAAGCCTTTATTTAAGTTGGGTTAATTAGCATGACAGATTCTCTTTAAGATGAGGGGGGGATGAAGGACTATGAGCTTCACTGGGAAAAGGACAGAGATGGTTATCAATGGTCAGTCTTCAGTATTTGCATATTTTATATGCGTAAAAAAAATAAAATCATAAATCCACTATTTCTGATAATGCCCCTCAATGTGTCCCCTTCAGTATTGTTAGACCAAGATCAACCACATACTGGTAAAGATAAAAAAAATAGTGAAAAAAAAAATAGATAAAGATAATAAACACTAGCAAAAAAATATGTTAAAACATCAACAATGTATTCAGAAAACCATTAAAAAAGTGACAATACCTCCACGACAAGAGGCAATTGATAACGTGTTTCAGGTATGAATTAGGACTAAGTTACACCTGAAATTCCAGATTAATTCCCGTACCTCTGGTCATTGATGTATTTTCACTTTTTTTTTAAATGTTTTTCTGAATACATTTTTTATATTTTTATCATATTGGATCTAAGGCCATGCAGGTGAGCAATAACCCTTCTTATAGTTAGAGTGCCACAAGGAGCAACACGATTATAACAATATACACAAGGACTGATCAGAAAATTTACTAGTAATCACATAGATGTTACCAATAGCATGTGAATACAATGGTTACAATGAGGCTGGACCAAGAGACAGCCGTATAATGTGAAATATACAAGCAAAGTGCAACCCCTAATGGCAGACGTTGGAATTGCACACAAAAATAACATTTCATCAGACTATTCCCTGAATTCGATGGGAAGTGCACTATATTTGGGCAAAGAGGGGCTCTACTTACACAGCAGTCCAGCAATTATTAGGAGGACCTTTTTTTTTTACACAGACCCATTCAGCTCAATAGTTAAATCAGCCAAATGGTCCGAAATGTGAAAAAGTAGGGTGCACATGTCAGGTGAATAAGCCCTTAAAGGAAATCTACCATCAAAATCCAGCCTGACAAACCAGGGACACTTACTCATAGATCCAGGCACCATGACTGTGGTAATCTTCTTATATATCCATGGTCTCCATCCTTCTAAAAATCCATTTTTATAGTTCGGCTAATGAGCCTCAAAGGATTCTGGGTGTTATCAGAGACCCTGTGTGCTGCAGCTTTACAGGCTGTTACACTGTCTCCCCATGCCCCTGCTCAACACTTCCTCCTCCATCTGCCTGCTGTAATCTCAGTTGCAGCACAGAGTGTGGGGGGGGGGGGGTAATGCTCCTAAACAGTGTAACAGCCTGTAGGGACTCTGGCAACAATTTTAAAAGTTGATTTAGAGGGATGGGAGCCACGGATAACAAATATAAGATTACCACAGTCACAGTGCCTAGATCATGCTTGATTTTGACGGTAGATTTCCTTTAAGTAATGGTATTTCTCATACAGATTATTCACTAACTCAATTTTGTATTAAAACACCAGGATACAAGGAAATTAAAATACTTTATATGAAAAGTGTTTTCTGTGCAGCCTCTATGGATGGCTACAGGAACAGTTAGGGGCACAGGTACCGGGTTTGGAAATTCTACAGCAGGACTTTTATATTTTTCATTAACTTCTTTTGAAACAGGATCAACATCTCAATACTGGAATAGGACATGGCTGACCCCTACCTCTGGTTGTACATCCCCCTGTAGTTGTAGTTAGTTCGGTGGTTTGGTAGTGGTTTTGGATCTAAGGGCCTGTAGATAGCCGGCTCACCACGCTTCATTGCAAGTCCATTCAGCTCAACCGTCGGTGTTATACTACCTGAAAGGACAAAACACTGTGACGTAAATACTTGGTATAGGAGGAAAAACTAAAAATATAAATGAAGTCATCCATTTAAAAGAACATATACAGTACTTCCGACATATCCAGTGAAGAGCTGCAGAGGTGGCATAGATATACATAAATCTGTACATACATTTTGTTTCAGGTCATAGAGAATTACAGTAAAGGCCTTGTACAGGCCCTGATTATAAAGGTATAATAGAGGTATGGCCACCATGAGAAACTGGCCTATTTATGGACTATAATAAGTGGGACTGAACAAAAGAAACATCAGAACCTGCTCTGGGGAGATCACAAATACAATAATTAAAAAGAGACTATCATTTAAATTAACTGACACTAACTAAACACATCTTTAAAAATCTGCTAATATAAAGGAGGTCCAACTATCCCTATATTGTTCCTCTTCATGCCTGTGAAATTCTGCAGTCCGTTCATTCTATGCAAATGAACCCATAAGAGTCTGATTATTGTCTTTCCAGCACATTCATGTTCTTCGATCTGAGCCACACCTTCAGATTCCCAATAGAGACGATGGATGAGTGATTCACCAAGTCAGGTCTATCACTGCCCCTCCATCACAAATTCTCTTTGACTAGTCACGCAGCCAGCAGAGCAGAGCCGAGATGGCTCAGCTGCAGAGAAAGCACACTCCTTTTCCATCAGGAAGCTGGTGCCGTAGCTAGAAAAACCTGAATGTGCGTAGGTGGGGAGTCAATTTTACAAATGGACTGTGTGTAATTTTACTCAATTTTGGAGGAACAATATGGGGATAGTTGTACTGCAGTACTGAACTTTTCAAAGATGTGTTTAGTAAGTGTGGGTTAGTTTAACTGACAAGAATATGACAAAGGGAAATCATCATATACATTTTTCATTACTTTGGCCCATTGAGCCCTCAGATGTGTGTGTGAGGAATACATACCAGGAGACTTTTCTGGCATACATACCAGACACAGACTGAACCAACCATAGGTACTACCATGATTCTTCAAAAATAAAACAGGTATTGTATTATGTTTTGCTCCGAACATCAGTTAGGGCTTATTTTCAGAGGAAGTCTTGTTTTTTCCCCATGAATAAAAATAAACATTTATTTTAGAACAAAAACCACTTCTTAAAATATATTATCATTATGGCTTCGCCACAATTTAAGTGCTCCCTGCAGCTTTGCCAGGGGCATTTAAATTGATAATACCCGCGATCAGCGCCAACACCTATCATGGGTGTTAGCGGCAGGTATTTATTGCATTATGCAGCAAACACCTTGTGTGTGTAAGAGAAGGGGTTTAACCCATTAGCCCTTTTTATAAACCTATACCCACACCACAATGTTGGGGACCCTCATGGTGGGGCAAGGGGTTCAACAGTAGATTTCTCTAAAAATCTCTTCTAAAAAGAATAAATAGAGCCCAGATGACAATTCGAGATCCTATCCTGACATTGCATAGAATCCCGATGACACACCTACGCTACTGCAAGAAGAAGTGTTTTAGTGATCTAGGGGAAATCACATACCCTAAAGAGGACCTTTCAATACTCCCACCATCCTCAACAGTCTACACTTTACCGGTTCCTATACAGATGGAATTATTTCTCAAGTTCCAACTGTTCCAAAACATTTTGTGAAGTTTGTTTTGGAACCCAATATGGTAATTAGGCTGTCAGGTTGGTGGTTCCGAACAGAGCGGACAGCCGGTAACCACCCACCTGACAGATAAAGAGCCGAGTAAGTTTTTTTCAGTGCTCTGACATCAATGACTGCTCTTGACTGGTGAGCCTAGAGAATTAAAACCAACCCCGTCGGAGTCAGTGGAGCAGAACCCACCAAAGATGCAATGAGTTGAGGTTGCCGACAATGGTGAAAGATCCATTAAGAAAAAAATTTCTCTTATTACCCCTTATATCCTTTAACAGTCACCTACATGTAGTTAAAAAAATTTTTATGTGAATTCCAGAAAATACGGTCTGAAGCCTAATGAACTTGAGTATTCAGTATCAGTATTAAGCAATAGGGCAAAAACATGCCTGCAAAATAGACAATGTGGAAGCCCTCCGCAGCCAGCACATATGGGCACCACTCATGTCACAAACATTTTGCAGGATGTGGCAGATGTCTCAGTCTTCTTCTAAAATACGCAACAGATCTGCAGGAGAATTAGCTCTACTGTCAGTCAATGGAGCCAATCTTTGGCCAAACAAGTGGTCTGCTGCTTATTTTTCATTGTATCTTTTATGCCTTTTGTGGTTTTAACAAAATACATGTAAATGGAATAAAGAAGAAAATTGCATTGATGTGCATGGGAAGAGGATTGTGGTTGCAAAGTAAAAAAAAAAAAAAAAATACCGAAAAAGTAATGACAACTAAGGGAAGATCTTTACCAACTTAAAAGTTAGAATATAATGCAATATAGGGTATGGACAAGTGTTTGCCGTACTGTTGTACACCTTATTACCTGTTGTACGTTTTTACAACGCAAAACTACTATTCCCCCTCAGAAACCTCCAAGATAAATCAAACAAGTCGAATACCCAGAAAAAGGGAAGAAATACACAAATGTCCTGACTTATAATAAATTACCTCCACTGTGTCCCATCTGAATCTGCATATTATAGAACAGTAGGAGCTGCATAGGTTGTACTTAGTGTCCTATCTACAGGCAGCATGTTATAGAGGAGGAGGAGCTGAGTATATTGTACACAATGTTAAAGTAATTTAGTTAACCTCGTTAGTAAGGACCCTGGTAAAGACTTAATTTTGTCAAATCAGCAGGCAGAATGTTATAGAGAAGGAGGGGATGAGCAGACTGTACATAGTGTCCTATCAGCAGGCAGCATGTTATAGAGAAGGAGGGGATGAGCAGATTGTACATAGTGTCCTATCAGCAGGGAGCATGTTATAGAGCAGGAGGGGATGAGCAGACTGTACATAGTGTCCTATCTGCAGGCAGCATGTTATAGAGAAGGAGGAGCTGAGCAGACTGTACATAGTGTCCTATCAGCAGGCAGCATGTTATAGAGAAGGAGGGGATGAGCAGATTGTACATAGTATCCTATCAGCAGGGAGCATGTTATAGAGCAGGAGGGGATGAGCAGACTGTACATAGTGTCCTATCTGCAGGCAGCATGTTATAGAGAAGGAGGAGCTGAGCAGACTGTACATAGTGTCCTATCTGCAGACAGCATGTTATAGAGAAGGAGGAGCTGAGCAGACTGTACATAGTGTCCTATCTGCAGACAGCATGTTATAGAGAAGGAGGAGCTGAGCAGACTGTACATAGTGTCCTATCTGCAGGCAGCATGTTATAGAGAAGGAGGAGCTGAGCAGACTGTACATAGTGTCCAATCTGCAGACAGCATGTTATAGAGCAGGAGGAGCTGAGCAGATTGTAAATATTATCCTATTAGCAGACAGTATGTTATAGAGCAGGGGATGATTAGAAGACACTTTTTTCCAATGGTACAGCCACAAACTTGAAACAAAAATTATTGTATTTATATTTTATGTCATAGAGCAACACAAAGTATCAAGTATGAGTGAAATATAAAGAGAATGATTGCTGCCATTTCAAATCACAGTAAAAAAAAGTTTGCATTGATATGTTTTCAGTAACCCCAGTCAATATCTTGTATGAACACGCTTTGATGTAAACCCTTCCATTGTAGCTTTGGCTGTATGTTTAGGGTCATTGCCCTGCCGGAAGGGAAACCTACACCCAAGACCTGTGTCTTTTGGAGCCTCTAACAGGTTTTCCTCATGGATTGTCCTGTACCAAGCTCTAGCCATCTTCCCATCAAATCTTCCCAGTCCCTGCTGAAGCTTTTCCTCCTCGCAGCATGCTTAATGGCGTGTTCATCGGTGTTGTCTTTTTTTCACACATATTCTTTGCCATTTGTTTTTTGCAATGTTTTTTTGCAATGCCACAACATTTTGTCTAAGCTGTCTGTTATGTACAGTATTTTTCGTACTATAAGGCGCACCATCAATAAATGCCTGCTAAACCGTCTAGGTTCATATACAAGGTGCACCGGAGTATAAGGCGCACCTGATTATAAGGATGAATGACCAGCAGGTGGCAGACCTGTGCACAGTTCAAGGCAGCTGTTATCTGTAAGTATGGTTCATATATAAGTGCGAAAAATACGGTACCTTGGTTTTCATGATACAGTTTGTTCACTTATGTTCTCTAGCAAACCTCTGAGGCCTTAACAAAACAGCTGTAGTTATGAGAATAAATGACATAAAAATGTACTTAAAAAGGTGACCTCTAGAGGTAATTGGTCAGACTGCATTTTATTTAGGGTTATGAAGAGTACGGGGTGCTGAAAATTTTTGGCAAAACACGTATCATTTTCCTCACACATCGCAAGTACTGGATATCATGTGCTGTGCCATCACATAAAATATCAATAAAATACATAAAAGTTTTTGGTTGTAAAATGTAAAATCAGGAAAAGTTCTAAGGGTATAAATAAAAGGGTTTGCAACCCACTGAATACATCTGTGGGAAAACAATATTTCTTGGATTACAAGATGCTCTTTTTAAGCAAGAAAAATTCTAGCTAAAAATGCCTGCATTTGGATGGATGTTACGGTCCTGCGGATGGATGTCTCAGAGTTAAGTGTGAGTTTGTGGATGTAGCAGAGCTGTGCTTGTGAGTGTCCAACAGGGAATTTTTAATTGTTGTAAAAATCAATTTTCCCATTTTATTTTTTTTATGACTAAATCCGGGGTGCGTCTTCTATTCCAAAAAGATACGGTAGTACAAGTTGTCATTTTTCCACTTTAAGATAATCTACCACCAGGATCAAGGATTGTAAACCAAGCACACTGACATACTGGTGTGGATCGGCTCTTCTTTTAGGTGCTGACGCCCTGTTTTTTTCAAAAAGAAATATATCTATGGAGCCCCTCAGGTTTTAAAGAAAACTTTTTTTGTTAAAAGTTTTTTGTAAAGATAAGGGCATCAGAAGGTAAAAGAGTAGATCCTGCCAGAGGGGGCACACAACAGTATGTCAGGGTGCTTGGTTTACAATCTATGATCCTGGTGGTAGATTTCCTTTAAAGGCAACCTACCACCACATATCTACCTATAAAAGGTAGATAGGTGGACTTATAGGACTTTTAGCCCTTTTAAGGGCTAATCCTCACGTCCCTGCAATCTTTAGCAAACTTTTATTCAGTATATATGTAAATTTCCGTGTGCCACACGTCACGGCTACTCCACGCCCCGATAGCCTTTTTGTTCCGCCTACCAAAATCTTCGTCCGATGATCCTGCCGTCTGCAAGATCAATGACCGCGCAGCCGCTGGCCCGCTGTTCTGCACAAGCGCATACGGAAGACTCTCCGGACGAGGGCGCGCAGCTACGACGAACTGCGCGCCGAAGATTTACATATATACTGAATAAAAGTTTGCTAAAGATTGCAAAGACGTGAGGATTAGCCCTTAAAAGGGCTTTCCTCAAGTCCTATAGGTCCACCTACCACCCTATCTACCTTTATAGCTAGATATGTGGTGGTAGGTTCCCTTTAAATCTCTGCTTCTATGTTGAGACATCATGGAGGCATTCCCATCAATGACAGGCAGCCATCACCAAGTGAGGGGAGGGCCGTTTATAACATAGGACCACCTCCTTGACATCTAAATCTTTTCCCAAAAAAACATTCTGCCGCTCGGCTGTAAATGGAGTGCTGGACATCCAAGCGCACAATTTGTGTTCTGTAAGACAATATGTGTTAGCATATACTATAGCATCCCATAGCAAGCCAAGTTCTATTTACCTTTAGCAGAGAGTCTTGCTGAAGAATATTTAATTCGATGCAGATGAGCAGCTTCTGTGTAGCGGCAGATAAAAACAATTACCATCGATCCTTACTAAATGATAGAATAAGCTTAATATTCGTAAAATGCGTATTGGTCAGGTCCCACTTACTCTAAGCCCCATCATTAACCTGATTAAAGTACGGATGGCCGGGAAGGTCTACAAACAAGTCAAGACATACTCACTCGGGTTATTGTTGATCAGATTTTTTGTCTGTCTTGCGGCCGGTTTAGGGAGTGTGGTCTCGGATAATGCTAGACTCGCCGCGGCATGTTGTGCCTTCTTAATGCTAGTGCTCTCGGCCCCCCATGATTGATCGCCAAGTGTCAGCTGAACGGTGAATAACTAAGAAGAAAAAGTAAAATCCATCTCATCATTCACATATGGAAATAACAGGAAATGGAAAATTAAAGGCAAGGGGAGAGATATTAAAGGGGTTGTCAGAGTTCTTTAAAAAAAGCTAAAAGTGGCCGGGACAGGGCTGCTTAAAAAAAATAAAGATGTACTTACCTCCCGGTGCCCTCCCGTATCCAGCGCTGCTGTCGCTCTGGTCCGGGCGCCATGTAAACTAACATGGCCGCCGGAGCAGCGCTGGACTCGGTTCCGGCCGGACCCGACAACCTTCCGGCCCCCATACACAATGCTGTGTATAGGGACGGATAGGCGTGCCCGGCCACGGCCGGCCGGAAGCTGAATCCAGCGCTGCTCCGGCGGCCATGTTTGTTTACATGGCGCCCGGACCGGAGTGACAGCAGCGCTGGATATGGGAGGGCATCGGGAGGTAAGTACATCTTTATTTTTTTTAAGCAGCCCTGTCCCGGCCACTTTTAGCTTTTTTTAAAGAACTCGGACAATTCCATTTACTAAACACAGGATACAATTTATCAGGGGAAGTTTCAGAAGCTATCACTAGACAGTGGGTCCTGTGTGCCTTAAAGGGGCTGTCCACTTTCAGCAAACAATTGACACGACTTAATGAAAAGTCATACAATTTTCCAATATACTTTCTGCACCATTTCCTCACGGTTTCAAGATCTCTGCTTGCTGTAATTTTACAGGAAGTTTGATCGTTTACTTCCTCTGGATAAAAACCAGTCCCTGGTCATGTGAGGTCACACCGGTGCACGGCTCGTAATATCACAGAAAGTAACGAGAGAGGTACACCTATGGTGGCATCACATGACCAGGAATCTGTTTTTGTCAGGCTATTCACCTCTGAGGCTGTAAAAAGAACCAAGATTGGTTGACTTGTAATAACTGTTGCATATATTATACTGCATATCAATTTTAAAAGGGGCTGCACTAGGTTTGCAAGCTATTCCTATGCACAGGATATGGGTTATAAGCCGATTGGTGAGGGTCCAACTGCTGGGACCCCTACTGATGAAGAGAATGGGCTCCTTAGCAATCCAATCCAGAGAATGGGGTCATGTTCTCACTAGTGGGTGAAGTAGCAGGACCACCTGACATCCCGCCACCCCTTTCAACAGTATAGGAGTGTTGGAAATTGCAGAGCACAGCACTCCACTATTTTTGGCAATCTCATTTATCTATGGGAGTGCTGCTGATAGCGGAGAGCGATCTACTGCAGTTTCTAACACTCCTAAATTATTGAATGGAGCAACGCTTGCTAATCCAGAAGCTCCACAAATTTGTGAGACTGTAAGATTGCAAGGGGGTTATGCTCTTTTGAGGTAGTGGGAACCTCATTGATCAGCTTCTTCTCTCCAATCCGGTGGTTTTGGCATAATTTACAAACATAGCAAAACCCCTTTGAGCTCCAAATACATGCAATGTGCAAATAGGAAAAGCTACAAAATTATATAAATGCAAATATGAATCAGATGCAGCAACTCTACCTTGCAATGCGCAGGTCCTCTTTCATCTAGAAGTTTATATTGTGGCTGAATCCTATTAAAGCGGGCTAACTCATTCACCAAACACATTGGCGTTTTCTCTTTGGGGTTTGTCATGTTTTCATGGAGAGGCACTGAGCAAAAACAGAGAACATTCGATTAAAAAAAGTCTCATTTTCATTATATGTCAAACGCAGTTTCAAAAAAATCTGGAAGTCCCAAATGTGTGAGTTTTACCTGCAAAACTCGTCATGACCAAAAAATAAAAGACTGGCTACATGCACAGGATTATTGCAGATTTTTTTGCAGAAAATCTGCTGCATAGTACAGTACTAATTACTGCCACAAGATTTTATCCATTAAACTACTAGTCCTCTCAGATAGGGCATGAAATATCCTGTGTAGAATCCCCTTTCTTAAAGGGGGTTGCCCATGAAATAAAATTATTTTCAATCCACTAGTGATGTTTACTTCATAAAGATAATTTGTATCCCTTTACTTTACAATTCCTATCACAACTCCTATCACTCAGTTATGATGAGTGTAAGATTCCAGGGTGTGGGTGGGGTCTCTCTAAGCAGACACATTATTATCCATCTAGTTCTGTGAGATGCTGTGTGCTGACAATGTGCGTAGATTATCAGGGTCCAGGTTTATATACACTTTCATTTAGCTTCTGAACACTGTACTAGTATCTGACACATAGAAAGAGGTGATAGATCCATGAGATGGATATTACACAAAATTACACTTTCAGCTCTGCTAACTCACCTATAAACACACACCGCTCTGCTATATACCTCCCCCCTCCCCCAGCTAAAGATCTTATCCATCTGTAGCTTGCAGATCTCCTCTTCTCACATGCCAGCAGTGAGTGTGTGTGTTCGTCCTGGAATGCAAGGGTGGGGGCTGGAGGCAGAGGGAGGCTCAGCTCAGCATCAGACAGAAGAACAAGTGGTCTGCCGACCCTAAACTCAGAAGATCCAGGGTTAGGTTTAAGGGTAACCAAAAAATGCGTACACCAGGACTGATAGAGACAGGTTGGCATTTTATCTGAAAAATTGTTTGTTTTTTTTTGTTTGTTTTTTTTGCTAACAACAGTGAATAAGAGAATGTGTTATTTTGTTACACCTGAGTACATTTAAGAAACTTGTCTTAGTGGGAATACCCTTTAAGTGTAATCTTGCCGTTTTACATATAAATAAAAATCCTACAAAGTTGTGTGAAAAAAAGCATAGTCATAGGAGTCAAGTTTATAGACTGAAGGGGAACCTCAGTTCCCCATCTACAGTTCTATGGCATCTCGAAACATGCCTTTTTTTAAAATTAATGAGAACAATCTCATTTTGTGCTTGTTGTTCTGTGCCATACAGAACCGGCAATACATTAGAAAGGATGAAAGGATATAGTAATTTAATAGGGTAAAATGAGGTGACCAGTTCCATTATATAATATATTTTTGTATACTATTAGGACCTTCATTCAACACTCAGGTGACATTAACTCCTTCACCGCTACATATGTCCTATAATTGTAGCTCCTTACAAAAATTATTTTTGTCCCATGGACAATTGGATTTTCAATATTTTTCGCTGTAATGGGATCAAGGATTATCAATAAAAGCTTTGTTACAGATACCTTACAGATTATCACTGACTTGTCTGCAAGTCAGATGACCTTGGGTATGGGACCGCCTGTACAGGCGTTTGAAGTGTGCCCCCCAGGACAGCTGAAGGCAGAATATAGAAGAAGCTGCAGGACACTTGCATTTTGCAGAAGTACATGCACCCTCTGCATCTGTAGCTGAACATTGGAAAGGGTGATGGAATAATGCTGTACATATTTATTACATATTTTAGTAAAAGTTTATTCAGTTTTACTACTTATCTTAAAAAAACTGTCAAATTGTAAAACTGCAAAAAAAATGCTTATTATCCCTAATTAAACACAGAAAAAGTATATATAATTAAAACGGTTGTCCAAGACCAACAAAAAATAGTGAGCTAGACAGGGAGGACATAAAACAATAAATATGTACTTCCCTCCTCAGTCCCTCCCGGTGTTCTGCACGGAAGCTCTGCTCTTGCAGTTTCCGGGTGGCCGGACACCTTTCCCAGTGCTGTATCAGGTGCAGGGACATGGTGAGGGGTTGGCGCAGCGGGCCGGCCGGAAGCTACAAGATCAGACACCGGGAGGGACCAAGGAGTTAAGTAAATGTTTATTTCTTTTATGCAGTCCCCCCACGGCAACCTCACTATTTTTTGTTAATCTCAAACAGCCCCTTTAATAAAACTATACTATCAAGTTAAAGTCTCACATTTCATGAAAAAAGTTTTTCCAAAGATAAAAAAGCAGAATGTCAAAAATTGACCTGGACATTCAGGCACCAACGAACCTCCTTCACAAATGAGTTAAGTAGTGATTATATGTTGCAGTACCTTCCAATATTTTGGCTGGCCCTTCTTCAGTGGCCACTCCTGGCGAGCTAACAGAGGATGATGAGTCCACAAGACTTTCGGTGGGGCTATCTGTGGTGGTTTCTGTAGCGGATCCATTCAGGGAGCTTTGCACACTCATCTGACTGGTATTTGTGGCAGGAGCGGGTAGCACAGAAGAAAAAGAAGAGTCACACATGGGTGCAGATGACGGTGCCTTGATGTGTGCCATTCTCTAGCTCTGGGACATGGAAAAACAGAAAGCAATTCGTTAAATACAACAGACGGCCCAGGTCATGCTATATAGTGTCAAGAACATATCCCGGTACCCTACATATCTTATACTATCGGAGATATAGATATATACATTCACCGGCCACTTTATTAGGTACACCTGTCCAACTGCTCGTTAACACTTAATTTCTAATCAGCCCATCACATGGCGGCAACTCAGTGCATGTAGACATGGTCAAGACAATCTCCTGGAGTTCAACCTGAGCATCAGTATGGGGAAGAAAGGTGATTTGAGTGCCTTTGAACGTGGCATGGTTGTTGGTGCCAGAAGGGCTGGTCTGAGTATTTCAGAAACTGCTGATCTACTGGGATTTTCACGCACAACCATCTCTAGGGTTTACAGAGAATGGTCCGAAAAAGAAAAAATATCCAGTGAGCGGCAGTTCTGTGGGCGGAAATGCCTTGTTGATGCCAGAGGTCAGAGGAGAATGGGCAGACTGGTTCGAGCTGATAGAAAGGCAACAGTGACTCAAATCGCCACCCGTTACAACCAAGGTAGGCAGAAGAGCATCTCTGAACGCACAGTACATCGAACTTTGAGGCAGATGGGCTACAGCAGCAGAAGACCACACCGGGTGCCACTCCTTTCAGCTAAGAACAGGAAACTGAGGCTACAATTTGCACAAGCTCATCGAAATTGGACAGTAGAAGATTGGAAAAACGTTGCCTGGTCTGATGAGTCTCGATTTCTGCTGCGACATTCGGATGGTAGGGTCAGAATTTGGCGTCAACAACATGAAAGCATGGATCCATCCTGCCTTGTATCAACGGTTCAGGCTGGTGGTGGTGGTGTCATGGTGTGGGGAATATTTTCTTGGCACTCTTTGGGCCCCTTGGTACCAATTGAGCATCGTTGCAACGCCACTGCCTACCTGAGTATTGTTGCTGACCATGTCCATCCCTATGCCACGAAGAATTGAGGCAGTTCTGAAGGCAAAAGGGGGTCCAACCCGTTACTAACATGGTGTACCTAATAAAGTGGCCGGTGAGTGTATATATCATGTCTAGACGTGGAAAAGATTTCTCCCAATTTCTTGCATCTAACACACGGCTGCGGTAATTTTAACCTCAAAATTGATAATTAGAAAGACTAAACTTGTTTCCTGGAAGAAGAATGAACACGGCTTAGTGCAAGGCTATAAAGATGGCAGAGCTCTATGCCCCCTTTATAAAAGCCAGACCTCCAGTAATAAAAGTCTAGCAACAAGAAAAGACAATGCATTGCTCTGTATTGTATCAATTTCTGCAGAAACAGTGGCTTCACTACAGCCCATGCAGGAGATATTACAATACGAGGTCCTACATTAGAAGCATCTGTGACTAGCAAGGAAATAGAAACAATAATATTGGATAAAATACTGCAGAATTTCTGGTAATTTATTATTGCCATACAATCCCCTGGCAGGTACATGTGCACTAATCGTGCCATCATAGACAGCTGCGGTCCAGAATGCTGCAGTATAAGGCCCCATTCACACTGCACATATGGAGACGTATATCCAGCCACAAAATATACGTCCTCATAGACAGCTATTGCGACCCGGTGACACTATACAGTACACGGGGAAAAGATAGAGCCTGCTCCGCCTTTCCCCGTACACACGGCCAGGAAGGTGGTTCCCCTTTGAAATGGGAGGGGTGAGCACGCGTCCTTGTAAATGCAAGTTTAATGTTGGCTTTTGCAAATTTAAACCAAAAAGTTGACTTGGTTAAAACCAGAAAAATGTGTAAAACTTTTGGGACATTTGCATTTTGTATTTGATGCACGGTGTCAAAAAGTTAAACCGCTTTGGTGTGACTCCACACTCCTTCAATGAAAGCTTTTTACAAACGTGACGAAATCCTGATGAACGCTGCTGTTTGGGGTGTTTGCTGCATTATGCAGAAGCATGAACCTAGACATTTTAGCAGGCATTTATTGATGCTGCGCCTTACAGTACCAAAAACACGGTATATTGCGCCATCAAATTCCGTAGCGCTTAACAAATCAACACACAGATGTGATTACTCTCTAGGACACTAATGAGCCGTGTACTGGTGTGACCATGGTCAGATTTCTGTCCACCGGAAGTAAACAATGAAGCTTACTAAATTTGTTCGATTTTTACATCTTTCAAAAGGACAATTATAGGGACTCTTATAAGATGACGCCAACACAAAGCCCAGATATGGGGAATGTTAATTAGTAACTAATTTGGGTAGTTTGGAAAACAGAACATTTAGAATATTAAAAATAGCTTTTTTTTTCAAAATTTTTGTCAAATTCACCTTTTTTCATAAAGAAATGCAAAATATATCAACCATTTCCATTTTGAAGTATAACAAAAAAAGGGACATCAAGGCACAAATTAACTTGGTCAGTAAGGGGTTAAAGTGCAATTGTCACACAACCATTGACAAATGCACAGCTTTATCAGTGCAGTCGAGCCGCATGCAAAAATTATTATATGCAGTATCACCATGGCAACTATGTATAATAAATCACTCCAGCAAGACCGTCCTGATGCTTTGACAGGTAAAATACATGTATAAAGCTTTACTGACAAGAAAGAAATAACGCAGTAGTGCATCGTTTCTCAGTTCGGGTCTTGGAAATGTAGTCTACTGCCCGGGGTAAGAGGCTCAGAGCCCACTATAGCCCTTGTGTACAGGGGCCAGTCATGATAGCTAGTGTAGCACTGTATCAGAGGGAGGCGAGTATATAGGGTTTGTTATGTTCATACCCCCATAGAATAGAAAACAAATTTAATTAAAGGGGTATTCCCATCTGGGCATTCACATTTAATTTAATTCATTTGCCATATGTAAACATTTCTTCAATTGGATCTTATGAGAAATTCTCGTCACACAACATTTTGTTTTTTTAATAAATGTAGTCATGTCGTCTCTTAGAAACTAAATGGCTTCCTTGGATACGACAACCTCACATTTTTGGCAGCAGTGGCCAGACATGCACTATTGAGCCCTGCCATGGTTTCAGCGTTCATTATTACAGGACGGCTGTGGAACCTGTAGTAACTCCTCGCACATTTAATATTCAGAAACTTTTCAGTGCAATCCCTCCAGCAGAGGTGGCCGTAACCAAGGACACACAGGGGCAGATTTATCAAGTGTCTGAAAGTCAGAATATTTCTAGTTGCCCATGGCAACCAATCACAGCTCCCCTTTAAAATATTCATGAGCACTGGTAAAATGAAAGCTGAGTTGTGATTGGTTGCAATAGGGCAACTGGAAATATTCTGACTTTCAGGCACTAGACTAGATTTATGAGAAATTATCTTCACACAGGTAAAAAAATTTTAACAACATCTAATTGAATAAATGTTTATATATGGCAGATTAATGAAACTGAATGTGACTGCCAAGACGAGAATACCCCTTTAAATCCGGGGATTTAATGCAATTCATATTTCAATGCATTTGAATACAGCAATGTGTAACCCGTTTCAGCTGATCAGAGGAGTACACATTGGTATCAGTGGAGAACCCCTTCAAGCATTTTGGAAGCATTTCTCATGATCTGTGGTATAATAAACTTGTGAAGTTTCAGTAATGAAAGTTTGCAGGCTATAGAGAGTGCGCATGCGCGGTGCTTCCCCCTTCACACCCATTTGGAGTAGAGATGATATGACGGGGGAATTATAGCAATTACTTCCAGTTTCCTAGTAATTGCAATTATTTCAGGGTTTGATAAATCCCCCTCTTTGTTTAACGGAAAACTAAACTAGACCTCATAGTAAGTTATTAGAGCACCGCTGTCCGGCATTGCCCATACACAGAGATCATCTTGTATAGACTCTGGTCAGTCCGGTAGAGTCTAGGAATAGTACAATGCAAATTTCCTTCCCTGCAGTGTCATAAGACTGAGTCATCAGCCAAAGCAGGCACATGCGGGCACCGAGGACCAGCTGCTCCCACTGCACAGCCCTGGACCTGCAGGAAAACTGCTGAATCACTGGGGGGGGGGGGGGGGGGGGATGCTTTCCATGAAAATGACGAGTTTATTGTAAAGGAGCAGCTGACGACAGATAAGAGGATGATATACAATGTTTAAAGGGGTTGTCCAGTTTTCAGGATATGTATTTTATCATCCACAGTGCAGGAAAGAGTTTCCTTCCATTACTAGGTAAGGGGCTTTAGGCACACAAAAGTTACCGAAAACATCTGTAAAAAAAACAGAACTATTTTTCCATGGTCGATTCGCATCAGTTTTTTTACACCTCCTCAATAACTAGAGTGATGCATGAAAATGGTTCAGACTGGTGACAGACTATCTTTTGCGCTCGGTGTGTCACAATTCATTAACAGGAAAAAAACTAGCACTGTTCATAATTCTGTAATAGCTCTAATAACAAAAAGTTCTCTTCCCCCAGTATGGCTTAGCGGTAACTGTGGTGGGTACACTGGTAGCAGGCTGTGATTTGTGTGGATAAATCACACAGGTACAACACGGCTCAGTCTTGGGCAACTAGTCCAAGTGCACATTTACACGAATGTATGTCCGCCGCGCCGTAGCCGGTTGGACATACGTCCACGTGTATGTGGTGGTATGGGGCCGCACAGTACTGCTCCGTGCGCCCATTGCCAGCCTATGGGCTCAATCACATGGCCGTCTGCGGGGACGTACATGCGCCGTATCGCCGCACCGTGCCGCTTAGCCGTCTGTGGGGATGTACATGCGGCCGCATGTACGTCCCCATAGACCACTAAGCAGCACGGCGGCGATACGGTGCCACACACCGTAAAATGATAGAGCATGCTCTATCTTTCTGTAAGTGTGCGGCCGTGCGCCGCGGTTTTCAATGGAGGGAGGAGGGGCCACCACCTCCTCCTCTACAGCACACGGCGTGTGAATGCACCCTATGGGTGATGTATATACGGCCACAAGCTTGCATCCGTATACAAGTCCCCCAACAGTTGTGTGAATGCAGCCTAATGTGAAGCGGTTAGTCCCCTTCAACAGTGGAACTATTGATGTCCAGACACGGTAGTAATATGTGAAGATTGTGGCACTATGGAAAATGGTCAGCTACCCAAAACTTCAGCTTTTTTGAGTGCAAAGAAGTCTTTATTTTTTATTAATATGCAATTGAGCATTTCAGCGCACCATGAGGTCCCTCTCTAGCATGGTCGCAGAGTCGCTCTGTCAAAAGCAAAGTTGGAAATGGACAAGAAGAGCTCCACCTTGAAAAGTTGGGACAACCCCTACAATCACATCCATTTGCACAAAAGATTTTCCTTGAAGTTAATTTTGAAAACGTTTTACCTGAGGGCTTCTTTCTAGTGGGAAGGTGGATGTATTTTATTAAACTGATATAATTACTTTGAAGAAATGTAATTCAGTCAATCATTTTTAACTATTAGGTTAAAGTTGTTCAATTATTCCACGTGCTGCTACCCCTGCAGACAGAGGTCAAGCTTATTTTTTTTTCTTACACTCCATAGCGCGATGTCTATTTAGACAATAGATGACACCGGGTGCCGGTTACCGCTTGCGTGCAATTCCATAGAAACACATATACAATCATGCTGTGGTACGCCCCCTTGCGCTGTGATTCCGTTTCTAAATGGAGCCAAAGCGCTACATGCGACAGCGACCTTAATACCCCTCTGCATTTTTGAGAGGTAGTCCTAAGGTAGTCCTGAGGAGGAGTATGACATTTCTAGTAAAGGAAATGAATAGCATGTAGGTGAAGGTTGCTATTCTATGTAAGTAAACCATGGCTTGAACCTTTTTCCATGCAGAAATGGCAAATTTAGGCAATTCTACATTTAATTGACATAACCATCAAGGGCAAAAGTTCACCTTTGAATTGGGCATAGAGAATTTAGAGCAATAAGTAACATGCAATGAATTCTAAACCTGCAACATGTGGCAGAATTACTGTGCATCTTCTACCTTCTTTTACATGGACAAGACACAAAAAAAATGTTTATAAAGAACCTGCAGCTGAGAAATTTTACACTGGTTGAAATAGGTGTGCCATAAGCGTACATAGCTGCTGGTGAGCCACCAACGCTGCCAACCTGATAAGACCATCTTATAGTTCACCAGTCTAAGAAACAATTAAAAAAATATATACAGGCGGTCCCCTACTTACAGGGAACCTGTCACCAGTAGACCCATTTTTAGCACCCCCCAGTCCCCACATAGCATAGTACATACACTGCCAAAGTGTTTTTGTATATAATAAAAAAAAAAAAATCTTTTTTTCTGTAAAACCTATGTTATATTGTACCTTTCATTAGTATCTGCTGTGTGACTAGGCAATCGTCAACTGGGAGGGGCTGGAAAGGAGCAGTTCCCTACCACCCTTGGGAAACAGCTCCTCCATGTGTCCTTTTCAAATATATGAATAACTCCCCACACTCGGGATTGGCTGTAGAGGAGCAGGGGGCGTCGCTAAGCCCAGTGTTTTCATATATTTGAAAAGGACACATGGAGGAGCTGTTTCCCCAAGGGTGGGGGGTAATAGCTCCTTTCGAGCGCCTCCCTGTGGGCAACTGCCTAGTCACACAGCAGATACTAATGAAAGGTACAATATAACATTTTTTTTCTGTAAAACTTATTTTTAATACGAAAACACTTTGGCAGAGTATGTACTATGCTCTGTGGGGACTGGGGGAGTGCTAAAAAATGGGTCTCCTGGTGACAGGTTCCCTTTAAGAACACCCGACTTACAGATGACACCTAGTTACAAACGGACCTCTGAATGTTGGTAATTTACGCTACTTTAGCCCTAGACTACAATAAACAGCTATAACAGTTATTAAAGGGGTCTGCAATTAAGCCTTATTGTTATTCCTGGTTCTTGTGACAAACCCAAATTTTTATAATCCAATTGTCACAGAGACCAAAAATAATTTGTCTGGGGTTACAATTATCAAGTATATGGTTCTGACCTACATATAAATTCAACTTAAGAGCAAACCTACGAAACCCATCTTGTACGTAACACGGGGACTGCCTGTATAACCAGTCCACGGGTTACATACAAGATTGGTTCTTTAGGTTGGTGCTCAAGTTGAATTTCTATGGAAGTCAGAACTGATATATTTTATAATTGTAGCTCCAGACAATTTTTTTTTTTTTTTTTGTCCCAGTGACAATTGGATTTTCAAAATTTTGTGCTGCCATGGCTGATCAATAACAATTCATTACAGACACCTTACAGCTGATCATTGCAGCCTGAGAATTAAGGTGCTGTCACATGGTGCGCTCTTGGACCGCTTTTAAATGGACTGAAAACCGTACCAAGCGTTTGGCTGGTTTGAATCTGTTGTTCTTCATTTTTAAAGTATCCAAGAACGCACCGTGTGACAGAACTCTAAGGGTGGTTTCACATTGGCGTTTTTCATTGATGCCTTACTTAATCATTCCTTCCTGGGCTTTGCCTGTGAACTAAAAAAAGAACAGGTTCTAAACTGATCACTGAAAAAAGGCGAAGTGTGAAAGGCCCATTGAAAAGAACGGTTCAGTAAGACATCTGTATGTGTCCATTAGCCAAAATGGGTTCAGTGAAAAATCACTAACCGGTGAAAAAACACCAATGTGAAAGAGCCCTAAAGTAAAGAATGCAGAGAGCTTCACCAGGGGTCACAGTGGGCGGAGATGTCTATCTGTAAATAGGGGTCGTCATTAAGTTGGAGCATGTTGGGGCACAGGACAGGCAAAGGTCGTACCTGGAACAGACCACTGAGTAAGCCCTACTACAATCATGGGCCGCAAACAAGACAAGCCTTTGGTGGTGGTAGTGTCACCGTGAGGGCCCTAGAATAACATAATAAATCCAGTCCTTGTGCATCCGCATGCACAGCATAGGCCTAATTCCATCTTCATGGACCATATATTTATGCCATTTAGTGCATGTGTAATCACCCTGAAAAAACATATCCGAATTTGGAGCATTTTAAACAAATGCCAAGTTTGAACTACAATGCGCCTCACGATTGGTAATTGTTGAGAGAATTCTCTACAAGAAAGAAAAAAGTAAAACAAAAAATTACAAGACTCAAGTACTCCACCCCCCCACCCCCCCCCAAAAAAAAAGTAAAATAAAAATCACAATAAAGCATACGACTGGACTGGATCAGCAGCTAAAGTGCCACCCTGACAATACCCAAAAGTTGCCCTATCCAGTGACTTCTCAGGATGCATGACAGACAAGAGTATCCAGCACCAGCCCATTCCCCCTCTATATAGCCAGCACAGGACATGTGGACCTCACACAGCGGCCAGTGCAGAAGACATGAGCGAGGAGTATTACATGTGTGGTAAGAGAGAACACCAGGCAGTTTATGGGTCAGTCTAAGCACATTAATGTGCAGGACCCCAATGATGTAATAATGGAGAAGGAAGCTTAGCAATGGTATTACAAATCCATTTGTTGTCTAACCACAAACATTCATGCCCAAATGCCCAAACTGAGGACTAAATTCTCATTATCTAAAAGCTGGGGGTTCGGCATCTATGGGAACTTATTTGCATGGCTGTGGAGTGGGAGTCATGATAAAATGGACGGACTCCAACTCCACAATCATATAATAAATTATTCATTTTAAAAGTCTTAAATTCCTGAACTTAGGATTTAGGATGAGCAATATGTCTTGGTCCAACGGCCATATTGTTATACTTCTCAACTTTAAGGCGCCAGATCAGTAACCTGGACCCTACATTCACCAACAACCACAGTACAGCACAAAATGTCACCCAAGAAATTATAAATACCACAGTACAGCAATAAATATCACCCCAGCAGCCAAATACTGAACTCAGGGAACACAATAATAGTACTGGGGACCCCAAGAGCAAACAGATAAAGGAGACTCCATAGAATACCTCCATACCTGTACAATGACCATTATATAGATAACACTGAGCCATCATTACATCACTACTGACAATAGATCAGTGATGGCGAACCTTTTAGAGGCCGAGTGCCCAAACTACAACAAAGACCCGCTTATTTATCGCAAAGTGCCAACACAGAAATGTAATTTGTCATTTATACTCGCTTCTCTGTCAGTTTTCATTGATACAAACACCCTGAGGACACCGATAAAGCAGAAAATAGTCCCAGGTACAGCTGTCACTTTAAAATAGCTCTGTGCACAGCAAGTCCTAGGCTGTCTGGGACTGCAGGAAGATCCCGGGAGTACTCTCTGGTGATGGCCTGAGTGCCCACAGAAAGGGCTCTGAGTGCCACCTCTGGCACCAGTGCCATAGGTTAGCCATCACTGCAATAGATGATGTCACAGCTTATCTCCTCCTCCTCCCTGTACAATGACCTCTATATAGATAACACTGACCCATCATTACTTCACTACTGACACTAGATGTCACAGCTTATCTCCTCCCCTCCCTGTACAATGACCTCTATATAGATAATACTGACCCATCATTACATCACTACTGACAATAGATGATGTCACAGCTTATCTCCTCCTCCTCCCTGTACAATGATCTCTATATAGATAATACTGACCCATCATTACATCACTACTGACAATAGATGATGTCACAACTTATCTCCTCCTCCTCCCTGTACAATGACCTCTATATAGATAACACTGACCCATCATTACATCACTACTGACAATAGATGATGTCACAGCTTATCTCCTCCTCCTCCCTGTACAATGACCATTATATAGATAACACTGAGCCATCATTACATCACTACTGAAAATAGATCAGTGATGGCGAACCTTTTAGAGGCCGAGTGCCCAAACTACAACAAAGATCCGCTTATTTATCGCAAAGTGCCAACACAGAAATGTAATTTGTCATTTATACTCGCTTCTCTGTCAGTTTTCATTGATACAAACACCCTGAGGACACCGATAAAGCAGAAAATAGTCCCAGGTACAGCTGTCACTTTAAAATACATCTGTGCACAGCAAGTCCTGGGCTGTCTGGGACTGCAGGAAGATACCTGGAGTCATCTCTGGTGATGGCCTGAGTGCCCACAGAAAGGGCTCTGAGTGCCACCTCTGCCACCAGTGCCATAGGTTAGCCATCACTGCAATAGATGATGTCACAGCATAGTTACAGACAGACCCCTCTGACCTCTGGTGAAGCTCTCTGAATGCTTTACTATAGTCCCAGACTGCAATAATCACCTGTAAAGTGTCTGTAATGAAGCTTTATTGATAATCCTTGGTCCCATTACAGCAAAAAATGTTCAAACTCCAATTGTCACTGGGGCCAAACATTTTTTTGTCTGGATCTACAATTATAAAATATACAGTTTCGACTTACATACAAATTTAACTTAAGAACAAACCTCCGGACCCTATCTTGTATGTAACCCGGGTATTGCAGCAAAACAGACTCCAAAATCTGCCCTAAAGATAAATTTTCCCAATTTTTTTTTCATTCATTACAAGAAGCGCGACCATGCGCGCGGCTCTCCTTAACTTCCTACGTAGGCGCGTGCACGGTCGTGCGCATGGTGCGCCAAAGCAGCTTCGGCTATAAAGTTTAAAAGTGTTTTAAACCGCGATCCAGCGGTTTAAAACACTAACAAAAATAAGCTCCGGCACCAGCTCACCCTGAGCTGGTGCTCGGTATTCCCATCTAACACCTACCACTTCAAGTGGTAGGTTTCCTTAAAGGGGCAATTATTGGATAGTTAGTAAAAGTTGTCATGAAAATCCCAATCCACATACATGGAGAGAGAGGATACACATGTATTATGCATTCACGCGGTACAGCCGATACTGCATGAAAACTGGATAAAGTTTTTGTTTTCCAATCAACAACTGTTTTTGAGTGGATCCGCTAACTAACGTGAATGGGGCTATACTGACATTACCCAAAAGTTGACGTACCCAAGAGGACACCCAGTCCAGTACCCTCTCAGGATACCGGTCACTGCCATAGGTATAAGGCAGCGACCTCTATAGTCAGCCGTGCTTTATGCAGACATTTGGTCTTCACAGCGGCCACTGCAGCCGACGTAAGGAGCATTAGATATGTGGTCAGATACCAGGCAGTCTTTGGTATTACAAATCCACTTGTCTGGCCACAAGCATTTCTGCATTTCTCCTGGCCTCATGCTTTCTGGCATTTCAGGGCTGGCACTTATTTATCATGAAATCTGCTAAGTTGTGAATGTCCCCTGATATAGATAGTAATGAACTCTACCTAGAAAAGATAGTCGATAGAAAAAAAATCAGTGGGGATCCAAAACTCCATAAAGTAGACCCCCCTGACTAGCAATGCCTGCTGATACAAGTCCTCCCCATGTCACCTAAAATTACACGTTGCCTTGTGTTAAATACATGTCATGTGACCAGAGTGACATAATTGCAGGTCCTTTAGCCTCCTACTAACAGCAAACTGTACACCATGTATGTGATCACATGAAATCAGAGCATGTCTCCATGGAGAATGAGGAGGAGTAAAAAGTTCATGGAGGCTGCCTCGACTTTATGTGGTGAGATACATGCATGGTGTACAGTTTGCTATTGTTAAGAGGCTAAAGGACCTGAGATGATGTCACTCTGGTCACATGACATGTACTGCTGAATAGAGATGAGGCATAAGTCGTGGGGAGTATGGGGCATGGGTAATATACAATAAAAGTTGATTTATATGGATTTAAGGATAACAATTTTAGCTAAAAGAAGGGTGTCAGTTAATAGGGCTCTATTGGAACAGTCAATGGTTGTGTATGCGAAAATGTGGGGACAAGTTCCCTTTAAAGGAAATATACCACTAAAATCAAGCATGGTAAACCAGGGACACTTTAGTCATTTATCCAGGCACAAAGGCTGTGGTAATCATCTTACATTTGTTATGGATGGCCTTCTTCGTTCTAAAAAGCAACTTTTTAAATTATGCTAATGAAGTAGCTGATTCATAGGTGGCTACTGTGCAGGAGCACTCCCTCTTTACTTTTTAGTTTACATGGGAAATATGGAGGGGGAAGTGCTGAGGGATCAGGCACAGCCTGTGAAGCTACAAAACGTAGGGGCTCTGGTCACACTCCCCAGAGCGCTTCTGACTCATCAGCATAATTATAAAAGTTGATTTTAGAGGGAAGGATGCTATGAAAAACAAAATCAGATTTCCATTAATCTGCATACTGGCCAGACACAGTTACAGTATCTCAAATCCGATTCACCTGTTACATACTTCTCAGAATGGCCAAGATGTTGGTTATCCCATGGCTCTCTCCAGTTTTGAGAAGCAGGCCAGCTATTTGTCTCATCGAACAGAAAAATTTAATTATTAATTGCCCCCTGGTATAATGATTATCTGTCAACAACAGCCACAAAGGCCGTACACATAACATATGTATTGAACAAACCCAGGACCAATCACGGTTGATTGGTGAAGGCCTAAAAATGAAAACTTACAAGAAATGATGCTCAAGAAAAGTTACTTCATGACAAATTAAACACTTTACAAAAAAAAAAAAAAAACATACATATCAATAGAAGAGGCGTCACACAACAAGGTTAAAGCTAAGTTCACACTGTGGCTTGTGGTGTCCATTAGCCTATTCAGTTATGGAATAAAACAGGACACCTAGAACCGAAAGTTAAAGGGGTTTTCCACAAGTTAGGCCCTGTCCACAGGATAGTAATGAGACCCCCACAGATTATGAGAACAGTTGGTACGATTTACCTCCCTCAGACCCCTTGTCGCTCCCAAAGATGAGCGTAGGAGGAGGTCGCACATGGCCAGGCTGCCCCATTCATCTCTATGGAGCTGACAGATTGGCGAGCACTTACTCTATAGAGAAGAGCAGGGCAGCCAGGCCACACGCAACCGTCTGCTTCGTTCATCTCTGGAAGCAAAGAGGGGTCCAACAGAGGCACATCAGACCACTTTGGACCCCACCGTTCTCATGATCTGTGGCGATCTCATCACTGAGGGTAGGGACTAACTCGTTGCGTGGGGAAACCCATTAAATGCCGTGCCATTTGCCATGCATTTCCAATGACTTGCATGCACGTATGCAAAATTATCTTATAAATGATAATAATTCCTTTATTTATATAGTGCACACAGATTACACAGAGCTGCACAGAACCTGCCAGATCAGTCCCTGTGCCCATTGGGGCTCCCAATCTCATCAACCTGTTCCTAAGGGGAACAGTATGTTTTGGAGTGTGGGAGGAAACCAGAGGATCCGGAGGAAACCCACACAAACATGGAGAGAACATAAAAACTCTTTGCAGATGTTTACTTGGTTGGGACTTGAACCCAGGACCCCAGCACTGCAAGGCTGTAATGCTAACCACTAAGCCCTCCCATATCTTATATCACACATCCATTATTTGTAACAGCAAAATAGCAGTGAAGTCCCTGTTTATGGAAATAATGGAAAAGTAGCATAGGGAACCACTAACAGTGATGTGAACTGAGCCTAACTTGTGTTTAAAGCAGGAGCTATGTAGACTTGCAAATCAGGCTGACCCTACAATTTCTGATTTAAACTTTTTCCTGTAAAAACTGAAGTGAAGTGTCAGTAAATTCTACGCTACTTTCATATGTAAATATTTAAAATAACAGACACTGCACTTTTTGCTTGTTTCAGTTAGTATCACTTTCATCATCTATTTCTTTTGTTAATATTTCTATTATTCTCCACAAATATTGAGAATGGAATTTGAAACGTGAATGTGAACAGTTCCCATTCCACCAGCACGAATTCTGTAAGAATTGTATAAAACCAATGGATGCACCGACTCCTTGTCTTCTATAGGCTGGAAACGCACTGGCCCACATTTATCAAAAACAGTACAATGTGTACTATGTGCAGTTTGACTGTGTAGGGTGAAGGGGGCGCCACATTCAGGTTTTCTGGTGCACGTTCTTCATGTATCTGGCGCCCCCTGCACTGCACCAGCAGAGCGCACCAACTACATAGGGCGTGCGACATTGGGCGTCGGACACTGCATGATAAATGTGGCGCATGGTCACGTACACTTCTTACATACACGTGCTAGGAGTTTGCACTCAAAAGAACGTGCAAAGTCCTACAGAAAACTGACCAGAGGCTTTAAAAAATCTAGGCCACAAAACTTTGACTTGATTTTTTTGGTACAGATTTCGTAGCGGTTTAATCCAGTGTAGGATTTAGTCAGTAGGTATAGAGTCCTCACTTTATAGTTTCCATTACTAGTGACTACATTCAAGGCTTTGGCTAACAAAAACTACATCCACATATTTAACAAAAAAAAGCACCAAAACTCCATATATATCGAGCCTTGGTTATTTTGTTTCCCAGTAGCTTCACTATAAGCTGTGCCGCCATCTATCATGTTTAGAAAAAGTGCCGACGCTGCGCTATGCATGAGGTATAGGGGACAGCAAGGAAAGTAAAAATAGCAGCTGCTATAGGACCCCTGGAGACATAGGGTGCACACTGATGACTACAGAGGAATCACCATAGTACATCCTCATCACCCATTCTATGTGCGTTACCCTATCATTCATAATTCTCTTCCAATGTCACATTTCATTTTCTCTGAACTTTAAAAACCTTCTTGCTGGTTTTTTATCCCTGTCCAGTGACGTCGCCGTCCAAAGGAGCCCTGTCCAGTGACGTCGCCGTCCAAAGCAGCCCTGTCCAGTGACGTCGCCGTCCAAAGGAGCCCTGTCCAGTGACGTCGCCGTCCAAAGGAGCCCTGTCCAGTGACGTCGCCGTCCAAAGGAGCCCTGTCCAGTGACGTCGCCGTCCAAAGGAGCCCTGTCCAGTGACGTCGCCGTCCAAAGGAGCCCTGTCCAGTGACGTCGCCGTCCAAAGGAGCCCTGTCCAGTGACGTCGCCGTCCAAAGGAGCCCTGTCCAGTGACGTCGCCGTCCAAAGGAGCCCTGTCCAGTGACGTCGCCGTCCAAAGGAGCCCTGTCCAGTGACGTCGCCGTCCAAAGGAGCCCTGTCCAGTGACGTCGCCGTCCAAAGGAGCCCTGTCCAGTGACGTCGCCGTCCAAAGGAGCCCTGTCCAGTGACGTCGCCGTCCAAAGGAGCCCTGTCCAGTGACGTCGCCGTCCAAAGGAGCCCTGTCCAGTGACGTCGCCGTCCAAAGGAGCCCTGTCCAGTGACGTCGCCGTCCAAAGGAGCCCTGTCCAGTGACGTCGCCGTCCAAAGGAGCCCTGTCCAGTGACGTCGCCGTCCAAAGGAGCCCTGTCCAGTGACGTCGCCGTCCAAAGGAGCCCTGTCCAGTGACGTCGCCGTCCAAAGGAGCCCTGTCCAGTGACGTCGCCGTCCAAAGGAGCCCTGTCCAGTGACGTCGCCGTCCAAAGGAGCCCTGTCCAGTGACGTCGCCGTCCAAAGGAGCCCTGTCCAGTGACGTCGCCGTCCAAAGGAGCCCTGTCCAGTGACGTCACCGTCCAAAGGAGCCCTGTCCAGTGACGTCACCGTCCAAAGGAGCCCTGTCCAGTGACGTCACCGTCCAAAGGAGCCCTGTCCACTGACGTCACCGTCCAAAGGAGCCCTGTCCAGTGACATCACTGTGTGCACACTATCCCTGTACAGTAGCATCACTGTCCTTAAGAGCTCTGTACAGTGACATCACCATCCTTAGGAGTCCTGTACAGTGACATCACTGTGTGCACACTATCCCTGTAAAGTAGCATCATTGTCCTTAAGAGCACCTGTCCATTATACCTGCAAGACACCTTTCAGGCTTTACTCCTGCTATAGGTGTCCATGTTTGACTTGATGAGGCCCTGTCACAGGTTTTGCTATAGCTCCCCATAGTTCATGGTTGCCACCCTGGACCTATACAACTATTTTGTGCCATATTTACAGTATTTGTGGTATACAGTGCAACCATCAAAATGGTGGGAACAACTGGTTGCAACTGAATGCATCCATATGGCATGCAGACCCTCACTGACTATATTGTCTATGACCCTTCAGCCATTTCCCCTTCAATTCTTTGGTATAACCATATAAGGAGGGCCCATATGTACCCACAAGCCTCTATAGGATGTATGACAGATGTTTTGTTCTATAAAGCAGTACAATATATGATGCATGATTGTGCACATACAGCCACAGTCCATGTATGTATGTGTGTGCTAAGATTGTGATACTTTTAAATGGCAATGTGTATGATGCATGCGTGTGTGTGAGTACATGTAATCACTATACATCCTGCATGTTTGTAAATATGTACAATTGTACACAGGTATCTAATATACATCCTGCATGTATGTATAATGTATGATTATGTGTGTGTATATACAAACACACTATATATGTATGATTGTGCCTTTATGGTCCCTATACATCCTGCATGTATGTATGTATGTATGTATGTATATATGACTGTGCACATGTAGTCACTGAACATCATGTCTGTATGTAAGATTGCATACATGTAGCCACTATACAGCATCCCATGTGCATTATATATGTATGATTGTACACATTTAACTACTATTTATCCTCCATGTATGGGTGATGTATGATTGAGCACATGTAGTCATTGTACATTCTGTACATGTATGTATGATTGTACGCATGTAGCCACTATACACCTTGTACATATGTATGACTTTACATCCTGCATGAATGTATGACTGTACACATGTAGTCACTATACACCCTGCATATATGTATGATTGTACACATGTAGCCACTGTACGCCCTGCATGCATGCATGATTGTACATATGTAGTCACCATACACACTGCATACACCCTGTATATCCAGTATGCATGATTGTACACATGTAGTACACCCTGTATATCCAGTATGCATGATTGTACACATGTAGTACACCCTGTATATCCAGTATGCATGATTGTACACATGTAGTACACCCTATATATCCAGTATGCATGATTGTACACATGTAGTACACCCTGTATATCCAGTATGCATGATTGTACACATGTAGTACACCCTGTATATCCAGTATGCATGATTGTACACATGTAGTACACCCTATATATCCAGTATGCATGATTGTACACATGTAGTACACCCTGTATATCCAGTATGCATGATTGTACACATGTAGTACACCCTGTATATCCAGTATGCATGATTGTACACATGTAGTACACCCTGTATATCCAGTATGCATGATTGTACACATGTAGTACACCCTGTATATCCAGTATGCATGATTGTACACATGTAGTACACCCTGTATATCCAGTATGCATGATTGTACACATGTAGTACACCCTGTATATCCAGTATGCATGATTGTACACATGTAGTACACCCTGTATATATGTATATATGATTGTACACATATAGTACACCCTGTATATATGATTGTACACATGTAGTACACCCTGTATATATGTATATATGATTGTACACATGTAGTACACCCTGTATATACAGTATGCATGATTGTACACATGTAGTACACCATGTATATACAGTATGCATGATTGTACACCCTGTATATATGTATATATGATTGTACTCATGTAGTCACCATGCACATTGTACATATATATATGATTGTACACATGTAGTACACCCTGTATATAGAGTATGTATGATTGTACACATGTAGTCGCTGTACACCCTGTATATACAGTATGTATGATGGCTCATTGTACACATACTATACACCGCATATGATGGATGATGCACCGGCCACACACAGGATGTAATGATGCAGTGTACATGTAGGCAGTGCAGGGATCAGCCTCGCACACATGACATTACGGAGGAGGATGGCACTGCCCTGCCTCTATGCATGTGCCTTATGATGCCCTGGATGGTGCAGTGCTACACCCACTAATGGCACACGTATGTCACGACTATCGCCAGCCTGTATGCGGCCGCACAGTTACCTGGCTGTCCCGGGCCGGGCTGCTCACACCTCCAACATTGACAAACACTAAAGAGAATGAGCGGCCTCGCACCGCCCCCTCCCCTGACAGCGGCCGCCTGCACCAAGTGACGGGAAAGGGGCGATCCTGCCGGAACTGCTCTGTACACCTCAATAAGACTGGTAAAAAACAAATCTCAGTAAGGCCTGGCTATCTCCACAATGTTTTATATAGCCTAATCCTTGTGTTATTCTCTTCCCCAGAGTATTTTCTACGCATTTCACATCATATAATAGAAGTGTCCCCCCTGTCTGTGAGGTGGTTCAATCCACCGCCCTCACGCTCGTCGGCACTGAAAAGCAGCCATTATTCACATCGCTAGCGACACCCAATGGTCAGGCTTGGAAGCGCAGTAGAATAATTGCTTAGTGGAGAGCTAGGAAGCAGAGCACAGAAGCAGTGGGATAAAGGGAAGAGGAGGAGGAGGGGAAGAAGTTGCTGGAAGCACAGAAAGCAGTCACAGCATTGAACAATAGTGGAATAAATAAACCCAACAACTTCATTCATTCAGATCTATGGCAGTGAGGACATGAGGAGGACACAGAGTCAGCATTTCTGTCCTTTATAGCTGCAAGGATTTGGTGTCAAAGGTCCTGACAGGTTGAGGTGAAGGATAAGTGAGGTGTGAGGACATCAGGGGTGGCATTCTAGAATGTGGAGTGAATAAATGAATGAACTACTATTCCCAGCACCATTGTTTATTTCTTGAATAACGCCACCATACACAGTAGCGTTGTACACAGATTGTAACTACACATCAGCCCAATGAGGTGGTAATATCAGTAGGAATGAGAGAGAAATAAAAGGTATTCTGAGGAAATAAAATTTGTGCAAATACAGATAGATAGGGGTGATAACAGTGGGAATAATAAGGGGAACATCACTATACCTTACCATATACAGGCGGTCCCCTACTTAAGAACACCTGACTTACAGACGACCCCTAATAACAAACGGCCCTCTGAATGTTGGTAATTACTGTACTTTAGCCTTAGGTTACAACAAACAGCTATAACAGTTATCACCGGTGTCTGTCATGAAGCTTTATTGTTAATCCTGGTTCTTAGGACAATCCCACATTTTTAAAATCCAATTGTCACAGAGACAGAAAAAAAATTGGCTGGAGTTCCAACTTGCATACAAATTCATACTTAAAGGAAACCTACCACTTCTGAAGGTAGGTATGAGATACAAACACCGGGCACCAGCTCAGGGTGAGCTGGTGCCGGTGCTTAGTCTCGTTAGTGTTAAAACCGCGGTATCGCGGTTTTAACACTTTTGAAACTTTCTAGCAGAAACTGCTTCGGCGCTGCGCGCGACCGTGCGCGCGCAACGCCTGCGGCGTTTCCAATGTAGGCGCGCGCACGATCGTGTGCACGAAGCGCCGAAGCAGTTTCTGCTAGAAAGTTTCAAAAGTGTTAAAACCGCGATACCGCGGTTTTAACACTAACGAGACTAAGCACCGGCACCAGCTCACCCTGAGCTGGTGCCCGGTGTTTGTATCTCATACCTACCTTCAGAAGTGGTAGGTTTCCTTTAAGAACAAACCTACAGAACCCATCCTGTACATAACCCAGGGACTGCCTGTATATAATAACAGGGGCCTACAAATGTATTAAGACTGATTTGGTCCTTATTAGCCTTAGATTTTGAGAAAAAAAGAAGAATCTCACATCAACAGTAGTTTCAGACAAAAAAAAAGGACCAAAATTGTAGCTTAAAATGAAATATAATGTGTGAGAAGTCCCCTTCACATTGTCCCTCTCTTCTTTACAACCTTGCTCCAGGTCACTCGGGATTGTGAGATTGAGGTCTGAACTTTGACCGGTTCATTGCAACACCCTGATTCTTTCCTCTCTGTAGTTTTGCTGCTTTGGATCTATAATATTGCATGAACTAGGTTACACCGAGCTGAATAGACGGCCTCATGTTCGGCCTGGTTTATTATGGCCAAACATCTTCATTTTGTCAAAAATGAACAATGCTCCTGACATCAGAAAGAAGAGACTCCTTGCAACCCTCCTCTACCAGTCTTACTCATTTTCCTCTCATGAACTTGAACACTTACTATGCCAAGGCCCAGTGGTGTAACTAGGAGAGACAGGGCCCCCCTAGCAGGCTACTGCATGGGGCCCACCTTCCCACTTAGAAAATATACATATTATTATACTCACACATGCGAGTTACAATCACATATAAATACACTCATGTGCATATACACATACATACAGTGCCATATGCAACATACTCACACACAGTGTATACAGACACCATATACACATCACAGATACTGCATTTATACATCACAGTATATGTTATATACATATTATGCTGAACATGTGCAGTACAATCAGGGGCGTAACTATAGTGGTAGCAGGCATGGGGCCCGCAGTGTCAGGGGGCCCCGGCATCTGACTTGATACTAAAGAATGAAGGATGTTCATCATTATATACATATTATGCTGCATGTTATACAGTATGATATGTATATATGCTATATGTGTGTATCTGTGATGTGTATATGCTGTATCTGTCTATGGTGTATGATGTGTATATATTGGATGTATATATGCTATACATCAGTGTATGGCACTTTATATGTGTGTATGTGATGTGTATATGCTCTATATGTGTGTAAGAGTGTAAATGTGTGTGTATATATTTGAGTGTAATATGTATATTTTTAAGTGGGAAGGGGGCCCCATTAAGAAGTCTGCTATGGGGCCCTGCCTCTCCTAGTTATGCCCCTGAGTACAATGTAGATATAACGGTGCACATCCTCCATTCTTTATTGTGTCAGGTCGAATGAGGGGGTCCCTGACAATGCGGGCCCCATAACAGCTGCTATGGCTGCTACCGCTGTAGTTATGCCCCCGCAGAAGCCGCTAGAGACAGATTGTTGTCTGAGCATGGGGTAAGTTGGGGATTTTGTTTATTTAATGCCTGAATGTAAAGGCTGTTTTGTTTTGCTGCTGCAATAAACGCAGGCGAGACCTGTTTTGGACTGTACCTTGGTGTCACTGTCTTGAACTGCATCACAGCACCCGCTACCACGGTCTCTACTGGGCCAAATCTCCCACAAGTTATATTCTTGTACATAGGGGGCAGTATTATAGTAGATATATTGTTGTACATAGTGGGGCAGTATTATAGTAGTTATATTCTTGTACATAGGGGGCAGTATTATAGTAGTTATATTCCTGTACATAGGGGAAGTATTATAGTAGTTATATTCCTGTACATAGGAGGCAGTATTATAGTAGTTATATTCTTGTACATAGGGGGCAGTATTATAGTAGTTATATTCTTGTACATAGGGGGCAGTATTATAGTAGTTATATTCCTGTACATAGGAGGCAGTATTATAGTAGTTATATTCTTGTACATAGGGGGAAGTATTATAGTAGTTATATTCTTGTACATAGGGGGCAGTATTATAGTAGTTATATTCTTGTACATAGGAGGCAGTATTATAGTAGTTATATTCTTGTACATAGGGGGAAGTATTATAGTAGTTATATTCTTGTACATAAGGGGCAGTATAATAGTAGATATATCCTTGTACATAAGGGGCAGTATAATAGTAGTTATATTCTTGTACATAGTGGGCAGTATTATAGTAGATTTATTCTTGCACATAGGGAGCAGTATTATGGCAGTATTATTCTTGTATATAGGAGCAGTATTGCAGTAGATGTATTCTTTCACATAGGGGGCAGGATTATAGTAGCTATTCTTTATTACTTTGAAGGCAGTATACATTTTTTACGGTTGCATTGTATACATGTTTAGGGAATATTCAGGCTTGCCTACTATCATTTTGCTTTGTGTTCTTTGCCATTTCTTGTTTACATACACATTAGCCATACCCAGCAATGTACAGTAGCTGAAATGAATGTTTTGCTAATACTGCCTAATGTTTTTGACCCCCCCCTTAAAAAGTGGGGCCATCCTTAATTATTTTTCCAGGGCTAATTTTATTTCCCAGTCTGCCCATTGCTGGTGGATGATAAATTGAGCCTCAAGTTGTTTGTAAGCAGCTTTCTAACACTTTCCAGATTATTAGACAGCAGGATATTATCCTCTATTATCATTACAAGGGCATGCAATTAGCAGAAACCTGCTGTTACTTACCCTCTAAATTCCCATGAAAGTATTTTCCAGATTTTGAGGTAACTATATAATGACATGGTACAATTTGCCACTTTCCAAGTATTATATATTTTTTTATAGATAAAACCATATCATTTTCTCATGACTGTACATAAGTATACCCATCAACAGGGTCGACTCCAAGTTTCAGAAGGCCCCTGGGCGACAGAGCCTCAGTAGGCCCCTTTGCAGTGATCTTTTATGGCAGCATTAAAAATTCTGCATCTAAACCAGTCTCCTGTTACCTAAAATCTTCCCTAGTTTATCATCTCAAACAGCCCCCTCATGATTATTTTATATAAAGCCCACCGTCAGCCCCATGGATTCCTTATGTACAACCTTATGTGGGGCCCCCCCTGCAGCTGTGGACCCTGGCACTTGCCCAGGTATGCCCAGTGCTGATTCCAGCCCTGCCCATCAACATTTTTGAAATGTGAGACAAAGAGTGGATCTCCCTGACTGGCAAATGCAGGTATCCTGTATATTTAAACTCATCCCATGACAAGCAATACTACCAACACCAGAAAAAAGGGAGGTATGGTGGGAAGGGTAGCAGCTGAGAATGCAACATTTTAAACTAAAATCCAAGCACCAAGACAAACAACTAATATGTTGTGTGATGGGCCATTGTTTTCCAATTGCAAGAAATGTATTCATTTTTTGAACCCATTCACCCAGGGGTGAATGGAGGCTTATTATGGATAAAGATCTGTTACTGCTCACACACTTATTGGTGAACAACTTGCACTAAAATACCGTATATGGACACAGCAACGAATCAAAAGGTTTCCATACGTGTGTGCAAAACGCCCATCGCGTTTATAGTTTGCCCCTATGTACAGTATATGTTGGGTAAGCAAAGTGCGACAAAAGGGCATACACTAAACATTTTTTCAACTGTGTTAGTATGTACACATGAAGCCCACTGAAGCCCTGTGCTATGAATAAGCCCCATACCATAATTGTATATTGGATCCTCAATGCATGGCAGGAAATCACCCCAATACTACAGTGCCGGGCAAAATATTGTGAAATGCAGCCAATTTATGGCCCTTTGAGGGGAAATCCACAGACTGCACAAAGTGTGACAATAATTTGGCAGAAACACATGCACGTGTCATGGAATTTTTTTAATAATTTTTCAGAATGGGAATGGAATGAGTTTAAAGGAAATCTACCATCAAAACCTATTCTGATAAACCGGAGACGCTTACTCATACATACAGGCACCGTGACTGTGGCAATCTTCTTATATCTGTTATCCATGACCTTCCAAAAAAAACTACTTTTAAAATTATGCAAATGAATCAGAAAGGCTTTGATTGTGTTAGAGGAGCCCCTCTGTGTTGCAGATTCACAGCGTGTTCACATTTTGTAGGAGCACTTCCCCCTCCCAAAGTGTGCTCACTGCTGCAGAGAAGGGTGTTGCCGCGATGTAACAATGGCTGGTGAAAAACGCCCACAGCCCAGCAAGCTCGTTAGCATAATTTTAAAAGTTAATTATAAAAGAAAGAAGGCCATGAATAACAAGTTTAAGATGACCACAGTCACTGCTTGAGTTGTGTAGCCGATTGCGAACCCCTTGATGTCATTGGAGGGCACCGAGTCTCAGAGACTAGTAGGCCTGCCATGTAAAATTGATCTCTAATTCCCTTGCTGATGGCAGACTATGAGAGATTGACAGTAAAATGACAATATTGCTGCAATACAATAGTATATAAGTTGTGTGTGTGTGGGGCGTGCATGTGCCTGGCATATATCTTGTTTGATCAGCCACTTGTGCAAGTTCTCCCAATGACATCAGGCCTGTAATAGACATCATAGGTGAAAAAAAAATAATAATTTCAAGGTCCTGGAGTGGCCTTGCCTATCTAGTAGATCTCAACTCCATAGAAAACCTTTGGAGGGAGTTGAAAGTCCCCAAAGCCAACTTTGTGAAGACTTACAAAAAACGGTTGATCTCTGTCATTGCAGACAAAGAATACATAACAAAGTACTGGGATGAACTTTTGTTATTGACCAAATACTTATTTTCTACCATAATTTGCAAATATATTCTTTAAAATATTATTCTGGATTTGTTTGCACCTCTCAGCTTTTAAAAAGTGGGAGAACTCAGGGGATGAGTAATTACTTTCCCCCCACTGTATGTATTTCTGCATGTAATTGTGTATGTAATGTATGTATATTTATAAAGGGGTGTGTGATTATATGTCTGTATAATCATGTAACCAACGAAAGTGGCAGCACTCCAAATTAGTGAAAAAAACTTCGTGTTTATTCCACCTCCCGCAACGTTTCGGCTGTTGTTCAGCCTATGTCAAGCGAGGTGTGTCTAATTACATACAGATATTTATAGTCGCAGTGCAATGACATCATGAACAATTGTAAACATTACATGTGTATAAAAGATCGTGTTTTCATTTCATACAATAATATAAAGACCAGTAGATCAATAAGTGCAACAGTGAAATGACAATCCTAGTATGGTACAATATCCAAACTTGCAAATTGTGACTTAGATCAGTGAACATAACTCACCCATGTGGAGCCTCCTTTACAGAAAAAATCAAAATATCCGCAAGTCGCGTCAGTCGCGTCTCAGCAGCGCTACTGCGCATGCTCGTGACCCGTAGTGGGGAGCAGATCAGAAGTGCGCATGTCACGCATGCGCAGAACTATTAGAGTAACCGCGGACGCCATCTTGGAAGAGGGTATCTCCGCTTAATGCAAGATTGAAAGGTAACGTATTACTAATCATTGGCGGCGCAGGCGCGGACCTCGTCATAGAATCCGTAAGCGCCATATTAAGGAAGGGAAAAGGTCTGCAGCAAATAGTGCGATTAAAGAAGACACTGTCTATATTAACGGTACCCTTTAGTTCAGGTCAAAAAGGGTACCATGATAAGTACCACACCGGCCCCAAACATATGGGCGATTTGGGAGTAATCACAGATACTCTAAAGTACAGTGTCACAAATAATGTGGGTAACAACGAGTGCATAGGACTGCACAACGTGTAAAAGGAGAACTACAGCCTGTAGCAACGGAAATGTGTCCATCTCCATAACAAACATTCTGCAGTCATCCCCCACTAGTGACCATTAGGAGCATTGCCCTGGTGGTCGGTGTAAACTGTTGGGAAACGCATCAAGCGTATAAATGCAAGACCTTAGAAGAATGGATGGTATAAAAAAATCAAATTGTCAAATGATCTGCTACCCCAATACATTTGTCACGTATGGAAAGCAAAGAAAATATAATAATATAAGAGAAAAATATAAAATTATTTATTACATAAATAAGACAAGAACAGAATTCAAAAAAATATTAATAAAAAATAAAAAGAAAAAAAGTTAAAGGAGGAATCCACAGATGGTGTCCAGCATAATATGGTAGTGGGCAAGTGAAATGGTGCAAAACGTGATCTAGGGAAAAAAAAGAAAATCAAAGTTAGTATCATATGGTAAAGACACCATAACCAACAAGAAGGACGGCAAGGCATATGGATGTGTGCGGTACAGTAAGGCAAACCAGTCATTCAAACAATTCCACTAGTTTTGAAGTCAACATTAAGTCCGTTGGGCTTTAATGTATTCAGTTTAAAAATCCATTCCAATTCACGTTTCTTGAGCAGCTTCATTCTATCCCCACCTCTCCTCAGAGGCGGAATCCTATCAATTAAACGGAATCTAAGTTGTCCCTCTCTATGCTTGCACTCGTGAAAGTGCTTGGGGACTGGGAGGTCCTTCCTGCCCACCCTGATCGTATACCGATGCTGGTTGATCCTAGTTTTGAAATCCAGGGTGGTTTCGCCAATGTACCAAAGATTGCACGGGCATTGCAACAAGTACACAACATGGTCCGAGTCACATGTGAGATAATGTTTAATCTCGTATGTAATGTTAGTCACAGGGTGAGTGAATCTGTTGCCTTTGATCATCATGCTGCAGTTCACACACTGTCTACAGGGGAAGCTACCCTTTTTCTGAGGGGCAAGGAACGTCTGTGCTTCTTTTTTCTTGGAACCTATGTCGGCCCTCACCAATGTGTCCTTGAGACTGGGTGTACGCCTATAGGAAAAAAATGGTGGAATACTGAATTCAGGGATCCTAGGGATGGCATCAGAAAGTATGTGCCAATTTTTCAAAATAATTTTACCTATTTCACTGCTGATTTGGGTATAGGTTGAAACAAACGGTATGCGGTCAGATTTAGTCTGCTTAATTTTCGGTTGTAAGAGTTCTTTCCTCTGCATGTCAAGGACCCTATTGCTATGTTCGGTTATCAGTGGTTTGGGATAACCCTGGTCCCTGAATTTCGTCGTTAGTCCGTCAAAGTTTCTTTGTAGATTGGAGTCAAGGGAGACTATGCGTCGGACCATAAGGAACTGGCTATAGGGGAGAGATCTAATCATTTTTTTAGGGTGGTTGCTACTAAAATGTAACAAATTATTCTTGTCCGTAGGTTTAAAGTAAAGGTCTGTATATAGCTCCTTGTCCTTCAACACGACCTGCACATCTAGAAACTGTATCAGTTCTTTTGACCACACTAAAGTAAATTGCACATTCGCATCAACCCCATTTAGGAAATTTTGAAAGAGAAATAGTTCGTCAGATGTCCCCTTCCATATCAGGAAGAAATCGTCTATGTATCGCCACCACTTCAATACGTTATCGAAGTGGTGGGATACATAGACCGAATCCTCCTCAAAAACACTCATAAAGATATTGGCATACGTGGGGGCTACATTAGCCCCCTTTGCCGTACCCCTTAATTGCACGAAGAACGTGTCCTGGAAAAGAAAATAGTTGCACGTTAGTACCAATTCAAGCAGTTCCATGACCAAATTAATGACATCAATACCATAATCCGATTTAGCAAGTTTACTCTTTACTGCTGCTAAACCTCTTTCGTGACTAATAGACGTGTACAGGCTTAGTACATCAAAAGATGTATAATCATGTAGTTATATAGAGCAGGTCATTTATTTGTGTATAGGCCAGTATTTATTAGAGATGTATAGAATGGTATTTATATGTATGGCCCAGGTCTTCTCTCTATCCTTGTCCCCCCATACATGTAACACAATGGAGAATGGAGAGAGACCTTCTGTACAGTTTCCGTTATTCTCTTTTACAACAAAAGGAGATAATGGAAAATATTAGGCACATTGTGAACTGACGCTTTATGACTGGTCAGGATGTGACATCTACGAGAACAAGGTCTATACCTTGTATAAAGCAGCATGTTACAGCATTTAAATGTAATGTATGTAAATGTATGTAATGTAATGGCTGAGGTCCTGTATCTACTGACAGCTGAAATGTGTATTGTGGTGTTCTGCAGCATCTAAAGTGTGTATTATGAAATTCTACAGCATCTGATGTGTTTATTGTGATGTTCTGCAGCAGCAGAGGTGTATGTTGTGATGTACTGCAGCAGCAGAGGCGTGTATTGTGATGTTCTACAGCAGCTGAGGTGTGTATTTTGATGTTTCTCCGCAAATGAGGTGTGTATAATGAGGTTCTGCAGCAGCTTAAGTGGGCACTATGAGGTTTTGAAGCAGATGTGGTGTGTATAAGGTTCTGCTGCAGCTGTCAAAATAACTTTGGGGGTTTGGAAGTGGGAGGAGGGGGGGGGGGGAGGATGCATAAAATTTGGGCCCAGAAATTCCTTGTGGCGGTCCTGATCTACAGACTGATTTTTGGGTCACTACATTTAGAATATAATATGAGTAGATCTTATACTATTCCTGTATAAAACCATTCCTGCTCAGATTTCCACCGTCTCCCATCACAAGCTATATCATCATATGCAGCGATATCGGCCCCAAGAACATCCCCATATATGTTACAAAGTAGAAGTGACAAACGCAACATCATCCAATTGTATATAGTGACTTCACACAAGACCAGGAAAATCTTCCCATGTTATGAATATTCCCTATAATGATTTTTAGCTCATTATCACGGATAATCGCTGTAGCATGTAAATCCATGACTCAACAACTGATATGACAAAGGAGATAGACAAAAATATCACTAGCTAAAGGGATAATTATAGAGTGCGAGTGACGGGGAAGCACAAGGACATGGCCCAGAAATCACAAGAGAGAAAAGCAACAGGTGCTACGTGGGGTCATCACTTCTGAAGACAATATAGAAGGTACAGGATTATATTCCAGACACCTTCTACATACGAAGGGCCCATTAACTCTAGTGTAGCAGTGCGGGGTCTGATGAAAGGTCTTTGCTCACACCAGGTGCCCAAACTAAGTCCGGGGGTGCCACAAACTAGCCAGGTTTTGAGTTGCACTACATTACCAAGTCAATTCTTAAAGGGGTTTTCCAATTTCAAATATTACGTTCTATCGGCAATCTCATAGACTCTCATGGTTTGCAACTCAGCTGCATAGAGATGAATGAAACAGAGTTACAATGCCGACACAAACCATGGTCTGGTGTGGTACGGTCTTTGGGTAAAAAAAAACCCAAAGCCATGTTTTTTAACCTCCAAACAACCCCTCAAACAAGGGTCACAACCTATCAGTTCAAGGCCCCTTTCACAGGAACGTATGCTTTTTTTTTTTCCTAGTCATGTTTTTCAGTGCTGTATATGGCCTTATATACAGTGGGTACAGAAAGTATTCAGACCCCTTAATTGTAGCCAATTGGTAGAATAAAAAAAAAAAATCTTCTTTTGGTCACTTATGTACACTCTGGCACATATCTTGAAAGATAAAAAAAAATTAAATGTAGATATTTTTGCTAATTTATTAATAAAAGAAAAACTGAAATATCACATGGTCACCAGTAATCAGCCCCTTTGTTCAGTATTGAGTAGAAGCAGCTTCTGAACTAGTACTGCCATTAGCTCTTCTTTGGAAGATGCTACAAGTTTTTCAGACCTGATCTGATGATCCTCTGCCATTACTCTTATTTTAGCTGTGTGCTTAGGGTCATTATCTTGTTGGAAGGTGGACCTTTGGCCCAGTCTGAGGTCCAGGGCACTCTGGAAGAGGTTTTCATCCAGGATATTCATCTTTTCTTCAATAGCAAGCAGTCGTCCTGTCCCTAAAGCAGACAAACTCGGCCATAGCCTGATGCTGCCCCCACCATGTGTCACTGTTGGGATTGTATTTGGCAGGTGATGAGAAGAGTCTTCTCTCGGCAGACTCTGCCATAAAGCCCCGACTGGTGGAGGGCTGCAGTGATAGTCGACTTTTTGGAACTTCCTCCCATCTCCCTACTGCATCTCTGGAGCTCAGCCACAGTGATCTTGGGGTTCCTCTCTTACCAAGGCACTTCTCCCACCATTGCTTAGTTTGGCTGGTCAAGGAAGGCCAGGTCGAGGAAGAGTTGTGGTCATCCCAAACTTCTTCCATTTAAGGATTATGAAGGTCACTGTGCTCTTAGGAACCATGACTGCTTCAGAAATTCTTGTCATCTTGGCCAGATCTTTCCACAATTCTCTCAGTCTCTGAGCTCCTTGGGCAGTTCCTTAGACCTCAGGATTCTCATGTGCTCATGCACTGTGAACTGTGATCATATAACTGCTCTTATATAGACAGGTGTGGGCCTTTTCTTAATCAAGTCCAATCAGTTAAATTAAACACAGTTGGACTCCAATGAAGACGTAGAACCATCTCAAGGAGGATCACAAGGAAATGGACAACATACAAGTTAAATATGAGTGTCACATTAAAGGGGCTGAATACTTATGAGCGTGTGATATTAATTTTTTTTTGTTTAATAAAATAGCAATATTACAATTTTTGTTTTTTTTCTGTCAAGATGGGTGGGGGCAGAGTGTACATTAATGAGCAAAAAAAAAAAAAAAACTTTTTTTGATCTTGCCAATTGGCTGCAATGAAACAAAGATTGAAATGTGTAGGGGTCAAAATGCTTTCCGTACCAACTGTACCTGATATTTTTTAACCATATGTGCAGTGGGTTGGCAAATGGTGTCACTAGCTCACTCATCCCCAAAGTCTCAGGATACTACGTGCACAACCGTATGCAACACATTTTTTAACCGTTTCCTTAGACTTCTATGGGGTCTACGATACAGAAATACTGTAGAAAATAGGCCACACTATTTTTTTATGTCTTGCTCACTGTACGGATGACCGCATTTCCCATTGTTGTGAATGTGGCCATGTGCTACCCGTATGAAAACAGTACGGTACAGTTACATTTATCGAAGAATAGCACTCCTGAACCCTCCTAATACTAAGAGAACCGCAGGCATTTTCCTGTTTACTCCAGTCTCTTTTCTACTCACTTTCTACAGGAAATTATTTGTTTTCTTGCCCTTTTCAGGTTACTGCCCATCATCTTTTTGGTGCTATTTTGCTCTACTCACTTGCACCCAGCGTAGGTTCCCATATGTTTCACACTTGGTGGGATCTCTTGCACCATCGTTGGGGTAGGCTTAACATAGTCCAAGACTTACGTTATACATTACAACGTTAGATCATAGTTATATAATATACTTAGTTATTCTCAGTTTGTGACTTTGATATATACTCTTGGGAGTCTTTTGGATACAAGCGGTCCATGTTGCTGACCATGTCCATCCCTTTGTGACCACAATGTACCCAACATCCGATGGCTACTTTCAGCAGGATAATGCGCCATGTCATAAAGCTGGAATCATCTCAGACTGGTTTCTTGAACATGACAATGAGGTCACTGGACTCAAATGGCCTCCACAGTCACCAGATCGCAATCCAATAGAGCATCTTTGGGATGTGGTGGAACGGGAGATTCGCATCATGGATGTGCAGCCGACAAATCTGCGGCAACTGTGTGATGCCATCATGTCAATATGGACCAAAATCTCTGAGGAATGCCAGCACCTTGTTGAATCTATGCCACGAAGAATTGAGGCAGTTCTGAAGGCAAAAGGGGGTCCAACCCGTTACTAGCATGGTGTACCTAATAAAGTGGCCGGTGAGTGTAGGCAGAAAGTGACAGGGGACAATAATCTTATAAGCGGGGGTCCGAATTATGCAAATAGGGGTTCCATCCCAACTTTCAGAAAGTCAAGTGTGTGTTCTTCACTGAATACTAAGGGAAATTTGGACAGCATTTCTATATCCCCAGGATTCTGATAGGTCTGCCAAACCATCAATTATTGAGAATGGGACTTCCATTCTTGTGGGGGGGGGGGGGGTACTAACAGTTTGACACCCAACTATCCAACTATTGTTATCCCCTATTCACAGGACAACCTAACAACAACATAATAAACCTAGAACAATCCTTTTAATACAAGATTACCTCATTCCTTGTCTTCTGATGTCTGGACAGGGTCTTCAGGCTTCTTTTTAAGATCACTTGCCCCTACACACACTACGGCATCCGCATTGCAAGTATAGACAGTCCCCGGGTTACATACAGGATAGGTTCTGGAGGTTTGTTCTTAAGTTGAATTTGTATGCAAGTCGGATTTGTATATTTTATAATTGTAACCCTGTCCAAAACTTCTTTGGTTGCTGTGACAATTGTATTTTACAAATGTTGGATTGTCATAAGAACCAGGATTAACAATAAATCTTAATTGCAGACACCTGTGATAACTGTTATAGCTGATTATTGTAGTCTAAGGCTAAAGTACAGTAAATGACCAACATCCAGAGGTCTGTTTATAACTAGGGGTCGTTTGTAAGTTGGGTGTTCTTAAGTAGGGGACCGCCTGTACACACTGGGAAGATCTCCAGAAAGTGTGTCTATGGAAAATTCCAAGTCCGACTAATGGTTCAGAAAGTCCAAAATCCCAACAATTACTTCTACAAATTGATGCTATTTTAATTATGGTTCTGTAGTTCTTTATGGATAAACCTCATCACAACAAAAGATCCCCAAATTAAAAATGTAATTGATGTGTCTCTATAGCTAATGGATGAGATAATGAACATAATGACACAAACACTAATAGATAAGGAAAAAAAAAAGATTTATTTGACCAAGAATAATCCATTATACCCAGCTACAGAATCAATGAGTTTGTAAAGAAAAAATGTTTTGTCTGTTGCCAACGTTCAAAGTTTCTGCCTCCGCTCCGTATCCTTCATGCAGAAGTGCAATGCCGCTCCCTAAATGGAAAGATCACCTGGTCACAGTGTTAAAACCTCAACGTAAATGCATAAAAGTGTTCTTTTTTTTTTTTTACAATATAACATAACTTATTATATATGCAACATTCTGGAGTCCATAAAGTATGTTCTTCTCAGTTTTATGTAAACACAATAAATTGTATTACACCCCACCATTTAATCTTAAAGGGGTTATCAAAGGGCATCCCTTTGCTGGGGGTCTGGTGGGATCAACGAAAAGGACCATCATTCTATAGCAACTGATCACAGGGGTCATAGCAGCAGGACCACCCTCCCCATCACATATCTATTTATATAAAATGTATATAAAACCAGTACAACCCCTCTGATCGCCAAATGCAAAAAAAAAAAATAAAAAATTTAAATTACACTCATTTCCGCCACCAGTAAATAGCCCAGCCATTGACCTATTGTATGTAAATGAAGAAGACCTCTCAGCAGCATAGATGTTGTTAACCTGATATACGTCAAACTGGGCTATGCTGACACTCCTTGAACAGCAAAGATGCGTACCAACCACTAAAACAATGGCCAGGCAAACTCAGCTCTGTACCCCTCTGCCAGTGTATGGACTGATATACTTCTACGGTTTCTCTGAAAATAAGCCCTAGTTACAAACGGCTATATATTCTGAATAGTGGTACCTACAAGCAGTCCTGGTGCCATTATAAAGATTAGAATCTCAACTTTAATATCTAGGTGCCACATCCATTGTTAGATTGCAGTCAGAAGTGTGAATTTCATATAAAGCTCTCACTCCCAATTCTAAATTAACTAGTGGATCTATGTGTCTGTAGCACCTAGAAACACAATCCTAATGCAATATTAAAGGAGAGATTCAATCCTATCAGTATGGAGAAGGAGGAGGGGGTTGCAGTGGGAAAAAAAAGCTGACAGATACAAGCATAACCTGGCTCCCCTACCAGCAGTGTGTGGCGAGTCCCCTGGGATGGGCCACCTGCAGCCTGTGTCAGACTCCTCCTTACTCATGCAGCTCCTTCCCCCTCTCCACTTCCGATCATGTGCATTGAGCAGGCAGGGGAGGGGGATGGTGAGGAGGAGGGAAAGAATACATGGGGAGACACAGGCACAAACAGGCTGCAGCTGCCCCTCCCAAGGACTCACTACACGCTGCTGGAAGGGAGCCAAATAATGTAAAATAACCTACTATAAAGTACTGAAATGATTCAGAATGCTGACAAAGGCAATTTAAAAAACAGCCTGGCATAGACTATAGGAAACTATGAGCTAAAAATGACATTCCTGGTGATAGGTTTGCTTTAAAGGTGCTTAAAGGGCACCTACCACCACGAATCTACCTATAAAGGTAGATCGGGTGGTAGGTGGATGTATGGGACGTGAGGATAGCCCTTTTTAGAGCTAATCCTCACGTCCCCGCTAGCGTAGTATAAACTTTATTGCCCTAATATGTTAATTTAATTAAGCGGCTACCGGGGCGTGGAGTAGCCGGACACGAGGCTACACGGCGCGGCTACTCCACGCCCCAGTAGCTGCTTTCCCCCGCCTACCCTGTGATCTTCGGCGCGCAGCTCCTGGCAGCTGCGCGGCCTCGTCCGAGAAGCCGGAGTTCTGCGCATGCGCAGTAACTCCGGTCAAGATGCGCGATCTCGGGAACGAGGCCGGAGTTACTGCGCATGCGCAGAACTCCGGCTTCTTGGACGAAGATCACAGGGTAGGCGGGGGAAAGCAGCTACTGGGGCGTGGAGTAGCCGCGCCGTGTAGCCTCGTGTCCGGCTACTCCACGCCCCGGTAGCCGCTTAATTAAATTAACATATTAGGGCAATAAAGTTTATACTACGCTAGCGGGGACGTGAGGATTAGCTCTAAAAAGGGCTGTCCTCACGTCCCATACATCCACCTACCACCCGATCTACCTTTATAGGTAGATTCGTGGTGGTAGGTTCCCTTTAAAGGTGCTTTTAAGGAATAAATGGTGATTTATTTTCAAGAATAAATGTGGATTTTTGTTCATAGAAAAAAATAAAACATCCCCAGAAAATAAGTCCTAACCCATTTTTTGCGCCCCAAAAAATAATAAAAAAAAAGGACAACTACCACCAGGATTACAGGTTGTAATCTAAGCACTCTTACATCCTGGTGTGTGCCCCCTATGGCAGTATCTGCACTTTTTAGCTTCTTGTGCTCTTGTTTTTATGCAAAAAATGCTTTAAAAATTATGCAAATGAGCCTAAGGGGCTTCAGGCTCCATAGCTGTTAATTGAGCCTCTGTAGTCCCTAAGACTCATTTGCATAATTTGTAAAGCCTTTTCTGCATAAAAACAAGAGCACAAGAAGCTAAAGAGTGCAGATCCTGGCATAGGGGGAACACACCAGCATGCAAGTGTGCTTGGATTACAATGCTTGACCCTGGTGGTAGATTTCCTTTACGACCCTGTCTTGTTTTCAGAGAAACAATGTACAGTATATGTCTGAGCTAATACTCTACAATAAGGAGAAGGTAATTTGCGCAGATCGGGTGTAAGCACCCAGCAGAGAGCTTTTATGCTTTGGTTTCAGTGGTCAGTAGAAGTCTTTCAAAAGCAAGAACATGTAAAAAGAAGTGTAACATGAACTTGTCAGCCTGGACTAAGAAAATAGAACATTTTTTATCTCGCTGCTCAGCACAGTTTAACCAATGTATGGATTCTACTTATGATTTCAGGCATGGAGAGCTATATAAAAGAAAATATATGACAAACATTCTTGGTCTAAAGTAACGTTTTTTTGTATTAATTAAACATAACGTACAACACAACAACAACAAAAAAAAAAGTGACAAAATGTGTTTCGCTTCAAACATAAATACATGAGGCTGAGCGGGGCCCATTCCAATGGTGAGAAAAAAAAGAACTGGAAAAAAAATAATAATCTAGGCTCAGACCTATGTAAAGATTGCAGCGCATACAGATCACCAACCCTCCTGACACCAAGCCATGATTAAAGTGTATCCACCGCTTACCTGGTTGGGGCGGCCATTTTGTAGGCGTTCCCGACTACGCTTCAGTAGTCAAGCTTGTAAATTGCAAAATGAACTAAGGAACCGTAAATTGAAATGTCCACCTGGGTAGACAGCGGGCACACTTTGTCTAAAGCCTAGCATATCACACACTCATCTCTATACTATCAACAGCTATATACAACATCATGTATGTTACCTCCTGGGGGAAAAGGGAGGGGGGACTGAGATTTTTGTACCTGTCCATTGCACTCATCAGAAGACATTCAGAAATAACCTGACATTAAGGAAACAAGATAATAAATATACACAGTTCCCGTTTCGCAGTCCTTCGGATCAAGCATGTGGAGCCATGCTGCCATATTTTTTTGAGTGCACAGTGCATAGTATCCTGATGTCATGGATGGCAAGGTCATGGAAGTGTTCCTTCTTATCACCAAAGCATACGGAAAACACATCCAGTAGGCCCTATCATGCATCTAGAACTGTTATTGCACAATACATGAGGACCTGGGAAATCTTGGAAAGCATAAGAGAGAAGTAAGATGGAATTTCGTCCCGACGCCTGCATTTCTCCAGTATGACTAACAAAGCATGTCAGCTGCATGTGCTCAGACAGCCGTCAACATGCGCCAATGTACACTAGTAAAAATGCAGTAAAAAGGAAGTAGTCTTCTTTTCATTCAGTCACCTCTTGTCAAAAAGGTAAAAGTTCAAAGACTTGAAGGATCAAAGTGCTTGTTTTTTTTCAGCAGGATTCATCTTCTTCTAGAGGGGCTCGAGGCTGGCATCAACATGTATCATCTTTAAGAAAAATCAGAGAAGACAGGAATATGAACAGTGAATATATAACATGGAAGCAGCTCTCCTTTGAATACTATGCTCTTAAAGGGGTTGGCCACATTTCAATATATCTATTCTATTAGACATGTCTCTACTTTTATATGTTCCTCTACCTTTGCCTCTTTTGAGTTTCATCAGCCTTACCCTGTTTTCACTGTGCTACACACACATACATATCTATATCTATATATATATTGACCAAAGGGTAAGCAGCACTCCAAGACATCAAATGTCAGGTGATGAAGAAAGGAGCCTTTTTCAAGCCATCCCCTTTTTCAAGGCACCCACCGCTACATTTCCCTTGTGTGGTTTTGCATTTCTTCAAATGTGTATATATGACAGACACAGGGAAACAGGAGGAGGGGGGGGGGGGCAGGATGAGACATAACACTGCTGACCCAGCTCCTCCTATTCATCACTGCGCACGCATATAAGAGGCACCAATCCGGGCCGCACTCGAGAAAAGATAGAGCATGCTCTAGCTTTCTGTGAGTGTGCGGCCGTGCGCCGCTGTTTTCTATGGAGGGAGGAGGGGCCACCTCATCCTCCTCTCCAGCACACCCTAAACAAAGAATCATGGAGAGTCTGCAGACAAGACTAAAGTTAATACCAGGACTGCTGAATAACTTGAACAACATTCAAGGATTATTATTAAGGCAGAAAAGGCACATGGGCAACTTATGTAAAAGAGTGGCCAAGCCCTTTAAATGAAATCTACCTTCAAAATCAAGCATGAAAAAACGGGGGTACTTACTCATAGATCCAGCCGTGGATGGCATAGATCCTCCATGTTAGGCTATATTCACACTAACGTATGGAGGACGTATATACGGCCGACTTATATACGTCCTCCATAGACGGCAATGGGAGCACGGCGCCCTACGGGAGCGGTACGGTGCAGCACACGTGCGGCACCGTACCGCTCCGTGCCCGGGAAAAAGATAGGACCTGTCCTATCTTTTACCGTAATACGGCGCCGTGCGCCATTACTTCCTATGGAGAGGGGCGAGGGTGAGCTGCGCTCACCTCCTCCTCCTCTCCCCGTGCGCTGCCGTTGCCCGCTACGGTACGGTAGAGCAACGGCAGTGTGAATATAGCCTAACAGATTCACAGGCTGTCACTGTCTTATCCATCCCCCTGCTCCCTTAGCACTCTCTCTCCCTTTGCCTGCTGTTATCGCATTGCAGAAGAGGAAGTTTCAGCACACAGTGAAAGGAGGAAGTGCTCCGGCACCTTGTAACAGTTGATTTTTGCAGGAAGAAGTATAAAAATCTAAGGACATTACCACAGTCACGGTGGCCCTTGTTTATAATGCTTGAGTTTGATGATAGATTTCCCTAGTGACATCTACACTTTTTAAAATACTTTAGATGGCTAGCGCTGGAGCAGGACCCGGTCTCTGAGTGTCAGAGACAACCAGAAACCCTAGGGAGAAGAGACAACTGGAAATCCTAGGGAGAAGAGAGATGTGGTTCGTTACTGCTTCTCCCTTCTCCGCTCATTCAGCGCAATGACCACCGGGTCTAAGGGGGTTAACTAGAACTGCTGGCTCTAGGCCCAGTCCAGCTCTGATCAGACTCCCCAGTGACAGGTGGTCATTTCCCCTGTAACTGGGGCTCTTATAGATGCCTCAGTTACAGAGGAAACTTGCAAAAGAAAATAAAGTAAATTTAAAAAAAAAAAAAAAAAAGTGAAAATGTCCCCCAGGGGTCTTTTATGACTTCATGGGGGATGTATAACGTAAAAAAAAAAAAATCATAAATATTCATAAAAATAAAATGACAGTTCCCCATAAAAAATGTTTTTAAAAATCCCCCAGTACACGACATAATTCATCACCATAGTTGCCTCGTTTGCCCAAGACTATGCATATTACATATCAAAAGAAACAACCAAAAGAAAATGGGGAACTCATTAATATTGTTCATTTTGAAAATGTGAAAAACAAAAAAAAAACCCTTAACCCCAAGTAAAAATGAAAAAAAACTTATTACCTTTGAAACTAGCTCTATGTGCCCCAAAACTAACATGGGAAATAATTTTAACCTCTTAACGACCCGTGACGTAATAGCATGCTGCGGGTGCATGGAGAGGGCTCATGGGCTGATTGGTGCTAGCATGGGTTCCGCCATCTTGTTGGATGGTCTTGTTTTAACCCGTACATTACAATGTGCAGTTTGCACATTTTAATGAATGAGGTGGAATACTGTAGTATGGCAGTATATGGTAGGATCCATAAGACAACCTAGGGTCAAAGTACCCTAGGGGGTCTGAAAAATAGTAAAAGTAAAAAAAAAACAATTATAATAAAAAACCTAAAAATTCAAATCAACCCCCCCTTCAGAACCGATATAAATATAAAATCCCAAAGACATTAGGTATCACCGCATCCAAAAATGCCCGATCAAAGCGGTTTCTCAATGCGTTTAACCCCGTAACGGAAAATAGCATCCTGATTTGAAAATGCCAGAAGATGGAAAAATCTAAAAAAAAAAAAACATTGTGTACAGGAGGTTTGAAATTTATGAAAACATTATAAGGCTGGATTGACACTACCGTTGCCCGCCGTACCGTAGAACGGCAGGCACATGGCAGCGCGGGGAGAGGAGGAGGGGGAGAGCGCTGCTCACCCCCACCCCTTTCCATAGGAACATATGGCGAAAGGCGCGTAATACGGGAAAAGATAGGACATGTCACTGCCCACTGCCTTCTATGGGGGACGTATGGGGACCAGGTCTTTAAAGGGTTAAGGTAGCACGCAAAATAAAAAAAAAAAGATATGGCCTTTAAACCGGCGATTACAAAAATTCTCTAAAAATGCCCGGTTACTACAGCCTTTTCAGGCCGCGCCGGAATGGGGTTAACCATGTTGCGTGTTCGCTTGTAGGATTTAACAGAATGACCAAGTTCAGTTTTATGATTCATGTTCCGGTCTGGTAAATCACACAAGTGCACAGATCGAGTGTGGTGGCCCAACCTCTCCGGAGGGCAAGCACATAATGGGTGTCAGGCAGCGGCGTAGTCTCCACATTCATAACACACATTGGGGGACATTTACTACTGCGTTTCCGCCAGTTTTGTGGTGCTTTCACCGCATTTTAATATGTGTCACAGCCATTTTTGGACGCTGTAAACTGGCGCAAAGTAGACCAAAAGAGATTTGGTCTAGCAGGGACACAAATCAGTGCTATTGCACTGTTGCCTGTTCTCCGACATTTCTGGTGCTCGGGACAGATTTTGGTCCCGGGGACAGAAAATGGTCTCGGCGCCAGAAATTTATCTGCACAGCTACACAATATTAAATGTGTGTCTTCTTACCGAGAGCAGGTCGGTAACAAAGCCAATGCAGACACCAACACTTTATGTAAATGTCCCCCATTGCGCTTTGTAAATGCAAATGTGAACAGCAATGTAATTAGGCAGATCTCCTCCCCTCAGCTGTTGTATTGCGTTTCATAACATGTTAACGTAACCTCACCTAAATAAGTGTTCATTTAGAAGCTAATAAAGGAGCGTGGGCACTTTTAGATAAACCAGGAAAAAATTGGCTGGAATAATGGATAATATTGTAAATTTTTCAAAGGAGATTTACATCAGTCTGGCATCTGGCAGTCCATGACTGATCTGTAAAAAATAGATCCCAGAAATGCATACATTTTTACATGTTACCACGCACTTGGCTGATTTGAAAGCTTTTTTCTGCATCCAAAAAATGCCACCTGGGACCACATCCTCAGGCCATATTTCACTGTGCTGCTGGCCTTAGGGTGATGTCACACGTTGCGTCTTTGGATTGTTTTAAAGCATGCGTTTTCAGCCCATTTAAAAATGTTTTTGTATGTTTACCATGCGTTTGGCTGGTTTTTATCTGCTTCACAGCTGCCTACACTTCTAGAAATGATGATTAAGAGGTTCAAAGCAGCCAAACGCATGGTAAACATTCAAAAACACACGCTTTCTTAAATGGACTGAAAACGTATGCTTTAAAACGGTACAAAATCGTGGTGCTGCCACACACTGCGTTCTTGGACCATTTTAAAGCATACATTTGCAGTCCGTTTAAAATGCATGCATTTTACCAATGGTTTACCATGCCTTTGGCTGGTTTGAATCCATTTTTATTTAATTTTGGAAGTGTAAGCAGCTGTAAAAACATTAATACAGCTGCTTAGGGTGATGCCACACATTAGCGCTTTGATTTCGTTTTGTAAAGGAATCAAAGTGCACTGGGGCTGCATATGCGATCGGCCGCAGCTCCCCCAGTGCACTTTGATTCCATTACAAAATGAAATCAAAGCGCTAATGTGTGGCATCACCCTTACACTTCCAGAAATTAAGAAAAACAGGTTCAAACCAGCATGGTAAACATGCAGAAATGCATGGGTTTTCAGAACGAACCAAGAACGCAACGTGTGACCGCAGCCTAAGGGTGAAGACACACGTGACGTTTTTAGGCTGTTTTTACTAAGTACGGTTTCAGATGGTAAAAAACGCATGCGCTAAAAAACGCATCCGTTTTTTAAAAACGCATGTGGTTTTTTGAAAATGCATGCGGTTTTGTCCGGTTTCAATTGCGCAAATTCGGAAAAGTGGACAAAAAATGCATGCGGTTTTTACGATCTGAAAACGCACTTAGTAAAAATGCCCCAAAAACTGCCTAAAAACGGCACGTGTGTCTTCACCCTAAGGGTCAGCAAAAACTCCATTCATAGTAGCAGTATTGTCCCATTTCAGCCGCATTGTAAGGTGTTCTCTCTTCACATTATTGGCTAATCACGACGGATTCATCTCCATGTGAACGCGTTCCTAATACTCCAGTGGCGTTCTCTATAACGTAGTCCCAGCCGCTGCCTGACATCAGGCTTTCTCATCCATGGAAACCACTCAGCGAAGCCCCAGAGGCACAGACCTTGTGCTCCCACAGGACAAAATGTTACATGCTCCATTACTCAATGGCCTCATTCAGTAAATCTGTGCGGCTGCGACTAGTCACCGCACAGAGGGCAGCTGCCAGGAGGTACATGTGCAATATCGTATAGCTGATCCCCCCATCTAGAAGGTACATGCATCGCTCGCTCGTGTTATAGTAATGTGTGTATTTTTGGATATTCCCAGAACCAGACAAAAATGAAAACCTATGTATATTGATAATAAACTAGACCCCTATCTACCTACCTTTCGCTTTGTGCACTTACCATGATACCACCATTTTGTTTTCTTTGGATTTTTGTTGCATGTTCTTACATAAAATGAGTTATCTGGAGGTCGTCTCTGTGAAATAAAACAATGAAAAGGGGGGAAAAAAACAATATAAAAAAGCTGAAACAATTCCGGCCCAGTACAGCTGTGTTTTCAGGGAGTGCTACACATAATTCGTGTGTGAAACGTATTCCCAGAGATTTCCTAACACATTACTCAGGGTGTGGTTCTGTAGTAGGAAAACATGGCGGCTGTCGTAGTAAACAGTCTCACGTCCGTCTATGGGCTGGCAGAGCGCACGGGGCCGAGCTGCTGTAAAATACAACCTTTGAACTTGTTTTGACACAGCCGTTTTGAAATAACTAGTCACTTTTTTATATCCTTACAACTATTTTACCTCCGGGATCACTGCAGGGGAGATGTACAGTAGCTGTATAGCGGCTGCGACTTGGAACAATGCAAAGAGATTGCAACTAAAAGCCTGACCGGTATCTCTCCAGTGATGATACATAGATCCGATCACACAGGATCGGGGATAGTAGTCCAACAGCTCGAAACCCCCCACAAGCACATGAACAATGCAAGTGGCCTTTATCAATGGAGCACCTGGGAGCATGTCCAAACTATCCCCAGAGGGGCAGTGATATCACTAGGGGCCTCCCCGTCTCATTGAGAACCTTATATGCTGCTGCAGTACTGCTGCACCCCCCCCCCCCATAGACTCCAATGGCCTCCGCTGAGCATACCGCCATTTGCCCATACATACAACGTATATGTGTCAGACGGGGTTAAAAACATGCCAGTATAAGTCTATGTATAGACTTCCTGGCATATCCCCCTCAGAGTATGTGAAAACAGCTTTAATTACATACACTTAAAGGGAACCTGTCAGCAGAAATCAACCTAATAAACCACTAGCAGTATGATGTCATGCAGCTGACACATTACACATCATGTTGCTTTCATGACTCAGTGCGGTGGTCTCAACCAGAAAATATATTTTGAAGTGAGATGTAATAAAGTCAAGGAGGCGGAGATTCTAACACTGAAGTCAAGCTCTCTCTGCCCCAGAAAGCCCTCTTCACTGTAATTGATGGTCCTACATCCAGACACATCACTAACCAGATCTCCTGAAGTCCGTTGCATGATATCAGTCACAGAGGAGGAGGCGTCCAGAGCTCCTTACCTTGTGATCAGTGTTAAACTCTCCTCCTCGACTTTATACAACCAATTGGCATCTCACTTCAAAGTAGGTTTTCTGGATGATGTCACCACACTGGACCATTAAAGAACCAAAAACTAGATGGTGTTACGCTGCTTGACAATATTTTGGTAATTGCTTATTGGGCCTATTGCTGTTGACAAGTTCGCTTTAAAAGGCACAAAAAGATGTGATGTGACCGGTCTGTGGCATGAATGTGTGGCAAAAATTTCAAAAAGATTAAAAAAAAAAAAAAAAAAATCCTGAAGAAGCCTTTTATTTATAACGGGGCCAGTGGGCAATTCTATTACATTGAATACAGGGAAATAGAAGGCAGAGCCCACCCTGCATGTTTTATGTAATGGGCTAATATTTCATGATTGGGTTTCTACTACAATATCATAAGACTGTAGGCAAAGCAGTCACAGAAAAAAAATCCTGAAACCGTTCTGTGTTTAGTCACTTATTAATATAACCCTAGAAATAATTCATGTTATGCGGTCGATGGAATGGTATGATCTCAGACAGGACTGACCCTGGTGATGCGGGCAGAGTACAAAGGGATTACTCATGGAGTGGCACAGGTGGCATGCTGAGAACCATCATAGGGTGAAAACTAGGTTACATTCCTGTGCTATAAATGAAATGACCTCATTTAGTCTCCATACAGATGAAACACATTACCCACGCTCCAGACAAGGCTCCCGCGACAGTGCAGGATGCAATACCACATTCATAGGTGGGATGTAATAAAGAAAGGATTGGATTGTCCCTGCTAGGAAACCAAGGAATTTCCCCCCATGCTTTTTACCAGTACCATGTGATGCCGCGGCTCCGTACCTTTTCTTTGCAGCTGGACAGCATGCTGATTATACTAAGACACACGGACTGGACCGACAGCGCAGGAGACCAATCCTCCGTTAAAATAGATAAACAGATATGGCCATTGCTATAGACATGAGGATGGACAGGGATATTGTCACCAGTGAACATGACCTGCAATGAGAATAAAGCAACACGTTTAGGATATTGACTTTTCACTTACAGCTTCATTGCCGTCCTGGTGCAGGGGACATGGTAACACACACTGGGGACTAAAGGAATTTATTTTTTGGAGGTAAAAGTTAAAATGTGATCATTTCTTGCCGATTCAACCACATGTTTTCACTTTAAAGGGGTATTCTCGTCTGGGCATTCACATTCATTTTAATTAATCTGCCATATATAAACATTTCTTCAATTGGATGTTATTAAAAAAAAATTTCCCTGTATGAATATAATTTCTCATAAAAGTAATTCATATGGTCCCTTAGAAACAAGACTGGCTCCATGGATACGGCCACCTCTGCTGGAGGGATTTCACAAAAAAACAAAAAAGGTTTTTGTATATGAAATGTCTGGGAGATACTACATGTCACACAGCCACCCGGTGGTAATGATTGCTGAACCCAGGTGGTCCGGCAGGACTCAATAGCCCATGTCTGGCCACCGCTGCCAAAACGTGAGGTGGTCGTATCCGAGCGAAGCTATCTTGTTTCTAAGGGAGCATATGACTACATTTATAAGTAATTATCTTTACATAGGAATGTGCTGAAAAACCCTTAGACTCCGCTTATACTCGAGTCTATTTAAAAAAAAAAAAACGGGTGGTCCTCTTCTGTCCAGCGATGCTCCCTCTCTCCTTGCGGTACCGTCGCTCTAGTTGTGACGTCAGCATCTCACTGACATCACAGTGTGTGCCGAAGGCGGCACACACACCAGAACATCAGTGAGCCGCTGGCATCACTACTAGAGCGAAGGCACAGCAAGGAGAGAGGGAGCATCGCTGGACAGAAGAGGACCTGCCAAGGTGGCGTCAGAAGGGGAGTACACTTTTTTCCTTATAAATGGGAAGGGGCTGTATACTGGGGCCGCTGGCTGCATACTGGGGGACAGGGGGCCGCTGGCTGCATACTGGGGGACAGGGGGCCGCTGGCTGCATACTGGGGGACAGGGGGCCGCTGGCTGCATACTGGGGGACAGGGGGCTGCAGGCTGTATACTAGGGACCGGGGACTGCTGGCTGTATACTGGGGGGGAGGAGCTGCAGGCTGTATACTGGGGGGGAGGAGCTGCAGGCTGTATACTGGGGGGGAGGAGCTGCAGGCTGTATACTGGGAACAGGGGTCCAAGGCTCAAACTAAAGATGGAAGTTACTGGGATAAAATCTTGCTGGGATTACCAGTATATCCACTTGTACTATTGAGGCAATTTTCTCCTGATCGGTGTAAACATTTGTGGGAATTTATCATTTTTTTTTTTCCATTTTAGTTTCTTTCATAAGATGTATGCGGAAAAGCAGAGCTTTCTTTTCTTTCAAAAGTTACATAACTTTTGGAGCACTTTTATTAAAAAGTATTTTTGTGAGTTGTGGTTCTTGGGCATTGGGTGGGAGTGGGTGGTAACAATTGCACACAGCAGCAATAATAACGAGCTAAGCGTTTTTTTGTCCATGTTTCTTTTTACAGCAATAGCAGCCTATGAAATTGAAGCTACTGTGCATGCGCAGATGAGGAACTGCAGCTACAGTGATCTGCACGCTGAAGATAAGATGGTAGGAGGGATAGAATGAGGCTACAAGGGTGTGAAATAGCGGTGCTGTGGAGTGGGTGCTACGGCTACTCCATGCCCCAGTAGCCTCCAGAGAAAATTAGCATAATGTTATAAAGCAACCTACCATCGGATCTACCCTATAGATACCAGATGGTAGTTTTTTTTTTTAAAAAGGGGTATTCCCACAAAGACAAGATTCTTAAATATACTCAGGATAAAAATTGAACACATTCTCTAATTAATTGTTATCAACAAAAATACAGCATTACACAGACATAATTGCAACCCGTCTATCAGTCTTAGTGCATACAATTATGGCTGTATACCATTACTGGAAACGACCGGAAATCTTCTGACTATGGTCGGATTCTTTTCATGAATAGCTCCTTTTGTCAGCGCACTGGAGTGCTCTCTACCTCCTGCCCTTGCACTACAAGACCAGCTCAGACACAGGCACTTCCTGTCGGCAAGCAGCAGCGTGCAGAGACTTACTTTACAAGCTATAGACAGATAAGATCTTTGTAGCAGAGCTGACTGCGTGTTTTATTGATTAGGTGAGAAGAGCTAAGTGTCATAGTATGCAATATCCATCTCATGGATCTCACCATATCTGATCTGTCTTGTCTCTTTTTCTATATGTGAGATGCCAGTAGAATGTTCCAAAGCTAAATAAAAGTGTAGATAAACCCTGTACCCTGATAATCTAAGCACATTGTCAGCACACAGCATCTCATAGCACAGATCATGAAGTGACGGCTGAGAGAGTCTTACACTGACATTATTGGAGTGATAGGAGCTAAAACAGCAATAAAATTGAAAAGGGGGTAAAATGATCTTTATTGTGTAATCATCACTTGGGGATTAAAATCTGAGAACTATAGTAAAACCATCCATGTCCAAGAGTCCATCTTACCTGAGGAGAATCAAAAGGGTATCGACTGCTGAACTTAAATAAAAGTTGAAACTTTTCTCCTTCATACAGTGTTCCTGGAGCCCCTTCCATGTCTACAATCCACCTGAAGATGTAAAGGAAAAGGAGTTACAGGAGTCCCTGCACCGTAATGAACTGGTGTGAACGCTGATAAAGAATCCTTTATTTGTCGGTGGTGTTATCCCAATTTTACCCCTGGCTGAATGCACACACATATCGGTCAATGGGGAACATTTACTTACCCGGTCCATTGGCGATCTAGCAGTAGGTTCTCCGACGCTGATTCGGGTCTTCCGGTGATTCACTAAGGTAGTGCGCCCGATGTCCACCAGGTGTCGCTGCTGCGCTGAAGTCCGTCAGAGTTCACCAAGCTATGCTGGGTGCAGGTAAGAGCGTGTCGAGCGGCACATTTTTTAAAAAAAAAATACGGCGGTTTTTCCGAATCAGTCGGGTTTTCCGACGGCCACGCCCCCCCCCCGATTTCCGTTGCATGCATGCCAGCGCCGCTGCGCCACAATCCGATCGCGTGCATCAAAAACACAGGGCAATTCGCCGTAAATCAGAAAAATTCAGGTAACCCAACGAAAATGTGCGATTCGGGCCCTTAGTAAATGACCCCCAATGTGTTTTACCTGCAGTTTTACCCCCTACGTAATGTTATGTGAGTGCTGGAGGATCTCCCCCGGGACCATGTCTGTTTTGGAGAAAGCTTGCATTGCTGGATTCTGGCCTGACTATAAAATAGCAAAGGGAAACTCGCAGAGATGCTTAAAGGGTATTCCGAAGACAAGTTTCTTATATGTACTCAGGATAACAAAATAACACAATTTCTTATTCACTGTTATTAACAAAAATGCAGCATTTCACAGATGTAAGTCCAACCTGTCTATATGACCGATAGGAATTATTATTGTCATCAGTTCTGCTGTACACAATTTCAGTTGCCCTTAGACACGACCCTGTAACTTCTGACTTTAGGGTCGGCCCCCATCTTGGATTTCTGTGCAAAAACCATGCTGCTGAGTTTGGGTCTTTCTAGTCTGAGCCTGTAGCCACGCCCCCTGCATGGAGTTCAGAGACACCGATTCACTTCCCGCCAGCACATCGTGAGCAAAGAGGTGCAGCAAACTACAAAGAGGTAAGTGATCCGGGGCAAGGGGGAGGCAGGCACATATCTGTGAGATCACAGATGTAGTAGTGATGGCACTGTAGCAGTGTAAAAGTCTGTCAGCTCCTGTCTGTCATGCCTCTGTGTAATAGGTATCTCATGCATCTCTGATCTGTCTCATCACTCCTATGTGTCAGTACAATGTCAGAAGCCAGAAACCTGTACCCTGATGTAACCACATGGTCACCCCACAGAACTAGAGGAACCATAATGTGTCTGCTTAGAGAGTCCCCGCCCACACTGACAGGAGTTAAAACAGCAATAAAACGGAGTAACATTGTAAAGTAAGGGGTTAGATTTATCTTTATTGTGTTAACATCACTAGGGTGTTGAGATGTGTGATTTTCGTGGGAAACCCCCTTAAAAGGAAATCTATCACCACTTTTTGAAATGATAAACCATCCTCACTCATTGGTCCTCTGAAACACCATATTTCCGAATCTTCTTGATTTCTGGCCTCTTTTGTCCAAAAATCAAGTTTTAAAATATGTAAATGAGGCAAAAGTGCTTCAGGGGGCATCACCACTGCTCCTCTGGGGTGGACTCGCCGTTATTTTGTTCATCTTGGACACGGCCCCTGCAAAACTTAGTACACACCTCCTTCCTCTTCTGAAGTTTCCCCCACAGCCTCTTTTCTTAAAATCCTGCACATGTACTATGGGTTCTCCATAACACCTTTGGCACTGACCATCAGCGCCATAGAGATGGATAGTGAAGCTGGGTGCGTGTGGGACTAGCTGCTCTTTTCATTTAAGGTACAACAGGCTCTAATTCTCGTGATCCCTGTGGGTCCTGTCATTAGGACCCTCAATCAATCAATCAAGTTGTTCCCTATCCTGTGAATAGGCAAATACTTGAACGCCTGGGGCAACCCCTTTAAGACTGGCGCATAATTACTGCCTAATGATAAATGTCCCCCGAAATGTAAAACGACCCCCCCCCCCTTTTTCTTAGTAGTATTTTTAGGAATAGGCAGAGAACGTTACACCAACCATCACATATCCCTACATGTGCCAAGATACATAACCATCAGCGTTTCCCGCACACATTTCCTATGGAGCCTCCATTAATGAATGAATGTACAATATGTCGCCATGTAAGGAGCAGAGCAGAACATTCCTGTTTCCCATCCTCCAGGAGACAACGGCTATAATTATGTGCAAGGAGCAAACAAGCACAAGATGTCATTGTGGAGTTACTGGCAGGCCGTAATTATGGCCGCACAGTCACTAATACAGGCCCCGCTGCTTCCCTCCGCTCTTTATGGAGAGACAAGCTGTTTCATTGTCAACCTGGCGTTTACATAGGCAACCGGCTAATTACTGCAAATACCGGCTGACACACTGTGACGAACGTGTGTGATGCTGCTCTGACGTGGCCAGCAGGAGATGATAAGCCTGTATATTAATGGCTACATGGTCAGTTACTATTAAAAGGGGATGACCAGGTTTAGGAAGACGTCCAACACAAACCCCATTGACAGGCCATCACGGGGCCATCTCTAGCGGCCATGTTTTCCTAACCCTTTACACTTCTAAAGCTTCTTTATAGTAAAAGGACGGATTCACACAAAAACCGGATGTCAAATAATTACTTCTTTCCTTTATATTTCTCATTACCGTTATTTCTGAAATGAACATTTAACCATTTCACCCCACTAACCTACTTGACCCCAGGCAGGGTATGAAACGTCCTTTGCAGAATTCCCTCATTTATGTCAAATCTCACCCATTTACCTTAAAAAAAAATCTCCAAAATCATAAATAATATGATTCGCCACACCCCATTTTTGCATGAGATGAGCCAAGTTTAGTGGTTGCAGGGGTAGAGCCACTCTAGTAGCCCTGGTCTTTGGTTACATAGAGCGCGTGTTTTGTGTCATATTAAAAATTAGAGTCTCATCTTGCAGATCACATGGTCCTATGATCGATAGTTACTAGGACTCTATAGGAACCTGCCACTAGCTGTATTTGTAGAAAAAAATGTAGTGACAGGTTCCCGTTAAGGTGATTTTAACTTTTAAGAGTTTTTTAATTTTTTTTTACACATTTTTTTTTTTTGTCGTTTAAAGGAAATAAACCATTAGAAAAAAAACCTAAACATTCTCAGTTCCTGGGAAAGGAAGGAGACATCATGCGAGGGGCCTGAATTCACAATTTTCGCATGACATCACCTCGCTCTCCCATGCTCCCAGCACAACTAGCAGCCCAAAGTGCCGGACATCTTGTCCCCGCACTCTGTGCTGCTAATTTTACGTTTCTTTTCTAGGTGATCCCAGCGCGGTCTCTAGAGTATCTTTAGGGTTTTTTGTTTTTTCTAATAATTGTTTATCTAATAATAAATTTCCTTTAACCTGGAAGACTAACAGTGCAATGAGACACGGTACATGCGCCGCACCGTAGAGTCAGTGTGAGCAGCTTGTCGCCATTGTACATGCCATTGATTAGCCACACATGAGACTCAAGGCGTTCAAGTTTAGTTATGCTGTAATGAAGGGCTTCCAGCAATGTATAGTATTAATCCCATGTCATTCTAGAATAAATGAACTCATACACCATAACCAAGCCCTACAACAAGAGAGCTCAGCTCAGGTTCATCTATCAGTCCTGACAATGACACACAAGCCGCCTCTCTCACTAATGGAATAGGCTCCGGAACAGCGCATTACATTTCATCGTTGTCATTACCATTATACTACTATGTAGAAGTAACGCAACATCCCAGCTCCTGTACTGTTCTGATCGGAGAACTGACCGGACCAACTGATCAAAGGCTGGAAATGTTAAATATAACAGGTGCAAAACAAAATACCATAGGAGCAAAGAAATCCATCCAACACTCCAAGGGGTGGAGGTGCTTGTTGGGAGGCCTCTGCCTACATCTATATGGGTGCAGTCTAGTAAGTACAAGATTTATTCATTAGGGAGTGGAAATGACTAATGAATGATCAAAATGAGAAACTAAAGCTTTCCTATAGGGATGCATTCACACAAGCATTTAGAAAAAAATTGTCTTATTATTCTTGTTAGTTTTTTTATTATTCTTTTAGTGTGTGAATGTGTTAGTCCATATAATCACTAAAAGTCATTTATTTTCCAACAATGGGAGAGAAAAAAAAAAAGAACTGGACGTCACATCCACGCGTCATCTATTGTCGCTAGGCACATTTACAACACAAACTCAAGGTTCTTAGTTACATTTTGATCAAAATGCATAAGCCCACTATCCACTTCACAGTGACTTCATTCTAGTGGCCCCTAGGCTATTAGGTGCAGTGTCACATGGCATCCACCACCGCTGCACCAGCAGGGACCAAGACGCAGTTGCCCCGCAGCAATGCCCATTGTGGCCGGCATTGTCCCATGGCTCCGCGCCCTGGGTCCTTATCAATACCGCAGCAGACGCCATGCAATATCGCACCGTGTGAACAGTTGTTAAATGCCTAGCGGCAATAGATCATTGTATGATTGTGAGCGTTCTGTCCAGTTCTTTATTCTCTCCCAATGTTGGTTTAATTTCTTTTCCATAAAGTCCCCAATGTGCGAATTGTATAATGCAACATTATGGGTCTAGGTGCTGTTCATTGTACCAACTATGCCAATCTATGATGAAAGGATTCCCCTGCCTTCTCACTAAACAGCAGCAGCACAGACCCTGCAATTGATTAAAGCGGGAAGCATGAAGTCCTTGTATCAGAGTGATTTGATGCAAGGAATCCTGTGTGGACAGCCTGTGATCAGACAGTAGGTGCTCTCCTTATGGAGAGATTGGCAATTAAGGCCACCTTAAAGGCATGCAGAGAATTAAAGACATAGATGCTCCACTAGGGAATTCTGGGAAGAATGCAAATACGTTTTCCAAGGTGTTAAATGGAAAACAATGCCTTCTTTTGCTACCTTGAAAGGCAGCCCCCTTAACAGCAAGTATGACCTACAAGACGTCTAAAGATATGGTGTGGGATTAAGCCAAAACCAGTATATCCAGAAGGAACAGACGTCCAACTGTAGACAGCACTGTTTCTACCTGATTGGGTCTCCTCAGTACAGTGTAGGGAACTGGTTTGGCTGCGTGAGAGGCTATTGACTTGGGTCAGACGGTAGGTGATCTCCTTATGGTGAGTTTACCAATTAAGGCTGTATAGTGGTACTGAGGAGACCCAACCAGGTCGAAACAGCGCTGTCTACAATTGGGAGTTTGTTCCTTATGGAATAGATATACTGGTTTGGCTTAATCCCACATCATGTTTTTAGACTTCTTGTAGGTCATACTTGGTGTTAAGGGAGCTGCCTTTCAAGGTAGCAAAAGAAGGCATTGTTTACACAGGGTTAGTTATCAAAGGATGTTCATGGGGCGTATGGAACAGACCTAAGCTAGAGAACACAGATACATTTGGACACTGATGAATTATAATAAGGATGTGTTAAGCTGTGAAATCAATGGGGTTCAACAACTTGCTCCCCAAATGTTAATCTGATATCAGCAACAGCTGATCCAGAAGTACAAAGTGAATAGAGCTAGAAACAGGTGAAGCGGCCGAACACAAGTGACTGCGACTTACCTTCCCTACCCAAAGGCAGGCCATCACTAATTATCACCTTCACAACCTCTTAAACATGCAGCAGTTTTACAATTTTGCACAACACAACATAAATGCCATATAATGCTAGTAGGAACCTCCAGGACATCCGATACTTACCCGGGATACATGCATTGTTTATGGAGTTTACCAAAGACAAAAATTTTCTTCCTACATTAATTTTCCAAAATACCAAAATATAGAAAATACATTTTACCATTGTACCCCCCCCCCCCAATGTTCATTCTGCTTGCATATTCACAGATTTGACACTTCCCCACCTCGTTCATGTGTGTAATGAAAAGACCATTAAACGCAGGCTATTTATGGCAGTTGTGCATTTAGACGACACAGTTACAGATCCTTTTCATTTCACTTACTGGGTAATGGAGTTCTGAACGCTCTTTTCATTTAAGGTCATCCCCGGTGGAGGCTCGTTCTGCAAAGCCAACAGTTCTTTCTGCAGCCGCTTCTGCAATGCATGACAGTACAAGTCACACTACAGGATTACATTTTATCATCCATGCAAACATACAGAGTATACAGAGGAGAACGTGCAACGTTATAAATAGATTTCTCCATAAAAACCTACAAACAACCCACAAACAGCGTAGAAAAATGTACATGGTGACAATTCCCATTGCTAACCAACAAAGGATCTGTAACGTGATTGTAAGCAAAGTAAATATCACAGCGGAGAGAAATGTCAGTAAAACCGGCCAAAGACTTTCCAGAGAGCTGTCAGCCAAATGCTTGTTCTCACCAATCGTCACATGCACCCTCCTGTTGGCCAAACTGGGGGAGGGGAGGAAGTCCCCGTCATCCTTATCTGGCAGCGGCTTATGGCAGGTGAAATCCATCTACCAGATCCTGATCTTCCCTAACATCTGCCATTAGGGGAAGAGTAAGGAGGATCTGTACACATTTAATGTGAGTTTATGTTTTAAATAGGAAGAAGGAGAAAGCACGGGTAACAGAGAACAAAAGGATCGGTCATATTAAAGTCCCACTGCCCAATACCTCACACCCCATGACATCAGTCACAGAGACTGAAGGTTTTTTTGAACCATTGTGAGGCAAAATCATGAGTGATCAAACACACAGAACACGTGCAAACCTCTCCATTGTACCTTCCCTCTGTATAGTAGTGGTTTGGGGTCACAACTAAGGTTTGATCAGGCCCTCATTTGCTGCGGAAATTGACAAGTTTGGTTGGTGTTAATTTAACTTTATAAAGTGAGAACAAATATAGGATGTGTGTTTTTTTGAAAGAGTCTAAAATAGCATAATGTATAAAATAAAGGGGTACACAACATGGGAAGAGAAAAAGAACTGGACCAAACAGCACACAATGATCTAATGCCGCTAGGCTACATATTATAACGAACTCGAGGTTCTTAGTTACCCACTTAGTAAGCCCACTAACCACTTCACGGTGACCTCATTGTAGTCCCTATGTATGTGGCATCCACCGCCGCTGCAGCCCCGAACTGTCAGGTACCAGGACCCGGTTGCCCCCCAGCACCCATTCTGGTAGACAGTTTCTATTTATTTTGTTTTTTGCCTGGTACCAGCACTCTGCCCCATTCGACCCAATTGTTTTTAAATTAGCAGGAGACTGCATATAGGGGCCGCCAACCTCCTCTCACCCCGTGTCTGAGACCACATGGAGCAGTGAGTTTGCAACATCTGTTCACACATGGTATACATTTTTTCCTGCTCACATGGTGCGGTATTACATGGCGTCCACTGCTTCTGTCATACGGTGCCGCTGGGGACCCAGGACCCAGAGCCATGGGGGTCTATGTCTGCCAGTATGGGTTCTGGGGGGCAACCGGGTCTTGGTACCTGCCGGTTCTGTGCTGCAGCGGCGGTGTATGCCAGGTGATGCCGCACACAATAGTGTAGTGACCCACTACAACGAGGTCACCGTGAAGTGGTTAGTGGGCTTACACAACTTGATCAAATTGATGTGTGGATGTGCAGTCCAGTTCTTTTTCTTTCCCCATGTTGCTTTATAATGTCTTCTTTGGCTGCCGACCTCCCCAGAACAGGCCACGGCATAGGCCGCCGACCTCCCCAGAACATGACACAGCATGGGCCGCCGACCTCTCCAGAACATGACACAGAATGGGCCGCCGACCTCCCCAGAACATGACACAGAATGGGCCGCCGACCTCTCCAGAACATGACACAGAATGGGCCGCCGACCTCCCCAGAACATGACACAGCATGGGCCGCCAACCTCCCCATAACATGACACAGCATGGGCCGCCGACCACCCCATAACATGACACAGAATGGGCCGCCGACCTCTCCAGAACATGACACAGAATGGGCCACCGACCTCCCCAGAACATGACACAGCATGGGCCGCCAACCTCCCCATAACATGACACAGCATGGGCCGCCGACCTCCCCATAACATGACACAGAATGGGCCGCCGACCTCTCCAGAACAAGACACAGAATGGGCCGCCGACCTCTCCAGAACAAGACACAGAATGGGCCGCCGACCTCTCCAGAACATGACACAGAATGGGCCGCCGACCTCTCCAGAACATGACACAGAATGGGCCGCCGACCTCTCCAGAACATGACACAGAATGGGCCGCCGACCTCTCCAGAACATGACACAGAATGGGCCGCCGACCTCTCCAGAACATGACACAGAATGGGCCGCCGACCTCTCCAGAACATGACACAGAATGGGCCGCCGACCTCTCCAGAACATGACACAGAATGGGCCGCCGACCTCTCCAGAACATGACACAGAATGGGCCGCCGACCTCTCCAGAACATGACACAGAATGGGCCGCCGACCTCTCCAGAACATGACACAGAATGGGCCGCCGACCTCTCCAGAACATGACACAGAATGGGCCGCCGACCTCTCCAGAACATGCCACAGAATGGGCCGCCGACCTCCCCAGAACATGACACAGCATGGGCCGCCGACCTCCCCATAACATGACACAGAATGGGCCGCCGACCTCTCCAGAACATGACACAGAATGGGCCGCCGACCTCCCCAGAACAGGACAGCAATTCACAGCCATGACAGAGAGGAAAAAACTCTCAGGCAAATCTAAAGAGTAACTAACTACAAAGGGATTTTTTTTTTCACAAATCAATAGCTCTTGCGATGTTAAATAACTTTGCCTATTATCTTTGTTACCTATATCCAGTAGTTTCTTTGCTATCCCCCTCAGCTTACCTCAGTGCTGCAACAGCTGCTTTCTCTCTGTGTTGATAAGCCCTATGAGTTAGTGATGTGCCGTTCACGAATAAATGGCTTTAAGAGCCGGCTCTGTTATGTGAACGATGCACAAGATTAGCAGACAGCCATATGACGTCACCGACTGTCTGCAGTGCTTTCCGCCGGTAACGAGCATACGTTTGGGGACAGTCTACCACCCCTAAATGTGGTGGTAGATGTCCTTTTATGCTAAATTGCTTTGATAGAGAACACAATGCATCATGGGATCTGTGGGCAAGCCAACTGGCCTCAGCTTGTAGGCATTGGCTGACAGATATTAGTCTCCACCCACTTCACCACTGGAAAGAAAGATTTTTGTCAAACACTTTCAGAAGAGGGAATGCCATAACTTTGGAAAAAAAAGGGTGAGCAGCACAATATGGGCATCATTCTGTTTGTTTTCTAAGGGGAAATCACATAATAATTTGGTAAAATCACTATAGCTTTACAATTACGCTTTTATAACCCAACAGTTTTTTTTTTAGGGGTAAAACTGCCTGTACACGTGTCAGACGTTAATGCAACCTGTGAGAGTGACATTTATCAATGGCGTTGAAGCTTAGATTTGGTTTCAATATCCAACACTCACTTAAATTCACCTCTCAATGTCATGGACTTCGCAAGAATACACGTGTACACTGGGTGCGACAACAATCAATAAAGGTCACATATCCTTGTAAAGAGAAATTTATTGGTTTTACATTCTGTAAATGTGTTTGCCGCGTTGTTATTGCAACTGAGCAATAGGGAGTGCAGCACGTGGACGTCAGATGGACATATGCTGAGGCGGACTGACATCTAGGACGTGAGGGATTATATATAGGATTGTGAGAAGTATATAACCAAAAGCCTAAAACACACAACGGTATTGTGCTGCACTGCGGTTTATACTAAATGGTACAACGTACTTCGGGGCAACAGTAGGGACACATCCTTATAGCTTTCCGAAGCAACATCAAGCATAATGCATATAAACGTACAGAACAGGAGCATATATGTTAAGCGTTAGTGCTCTGGAGTTGTGCCATACTGCTATAGTTGTGGCCCCCAGTCATCAGGGTCTATGTGGATCAGTACACACGGGCTGATGTAGTGACACCTGCCGATATAAACACTAAAAACTTATCAATGTGCAGCCATGACCCCCTACATATAGAATAGCATCAAATGAGGACATAAAAGGCAAATGTTTCATCAGGCCGTGAAATGGATCCTCCTCAGATGCTAGAATGAATTGGCCGCCTTGGGATTTGTCATCGTAATTAACCTGTTCACTCCATGCACAGCGCTGGTCACCACATACCAGCAGTCATAAGCGAATAGATTACCCCACCAGCTCATAGCCTACAAGAGGGGTGGCAGAAGGCTGATCACATGATCCTCCCAGCCACGAGGGACATGGCGGCAGAGTTACCAACGTAATGCCAGGCACCATGACAATATATAAACCAGGGGTAACAGTGCCACAAACTAGCTAAGCTATGACCCTACGTACAAGTGGACATAGTCAAAATCTTTTGTAATAAATCATGGGCCTGACAAAAAAGGTGCACTGCCCAGATGCATTATTAGTAGAACATCTTACAGTATATAATATGTGCTATAAACTTTACCTCTCCCCCACCATAAAAGCCCGGGGTGGGAGGCAATGTGCCATTCACTACAAGCAATAGTCCTCATTAATATAGCTGTATGACTGCTCTGCCTGATCTTCAAGCTATTGTTCCTGACAACCTGCCAGGGTGTGCTTCCGTCATTAAGGAATGGCTACCAGCAGAATCTACCATGCGTCACACTGGAAGAGAGCCTCAAGGTTACTGGAAGGAGGAGAATGTTACACTCCACATGACATAAGGGCTAAACCACACAAATGTGCCCAGTCTGTGAACACCGGACCATGCGGACGCCACATAATAAGGACCACTGTGCCCAGGTCTATTACAATCATAGTTGTATAACGGAGTCCTGCTGTAATCATGATCTCAGTACATTGCAGGGAAGAAGGGACTCCTTGCATCATGTGTAAGTCTACAATCACACCATGTTTTATATATACATTCAGCCTATACACCAAAATATCTCAAGGCATATATGCTGAACGTCTTCACAGACATATACTGGCAGGTGGGAGCATCCTTTTTGCCTCCATCTACACAGAATATGTTGGATCCTGTAGGAAACACAGGCTGGAAAGATGCTATGTCTTTCCATCCTGCTGAAAAAGCACATGGGGGGTGGGTGCAAACGTAATGCATCAATTCCCCCACTGAGGGTGCAGTCACACGTGGCATTTGATGCATGCATTTCAAAACGCATTGCAACAGCTGAAGAGTTACCAGCTGTTAACATTTGTGTTTACAAAACATTAATGCAATGTTTACATGTATGTTGAAAAACACAATGAACATCGGCAGCAGCCAGTCGATGGCTGATGTTAAGTACTATTCACGCTTACAGGGGGTGAGACAGGATAATGTACCACACTGTATCACTGTATACATGGGATACGCTTTAGCCCTTTGGAATCTGTCCTGAGGGCCAAACATGAGGTCTGAACGTAGTCCAGACTGGAGGAGAGTCCATGGGACAGTGTTCAGACTGTAAAATGTGGTCACTACATAGTCTGATTCACTGACAGAGGATGGTCAAGTGTTTTATTCCTATTCCCAAGAGTACACAAGTTCTGAATGGAGTCAAAGACACAAGTCCCTCCCAAACAACTCTGGGGATGGATTATCTTTGCTCAAAACAAAGGAATTGGGAATGAAGAAACCGGATCTCTCTTTGGGTCTTTACAACGTCTGTTCGAAGAAATACAGAGACATAAGGTCGTCTGAAAGCATCAATAACCGATCTCCGGTAGAACACTTAAAATCTGTCAATGAATAACATCCGTTTTACAGCTTTCCCTGGAAACATTTTTTCGACAACAGAGAGCCTTGTTCTCCCTGTGGATGGGTGGTGGACAGTCACTTGTCTCTCGCTGTCTTCACCATTGCTGCTATACCCAGATATCAGGATTTCTTACATCTCACAGCAATATACATTGCCAGCCCACATCACTATTGTAAGAAGAATAATCATTTGTATATTGCATAGAACTTTACAGATTGTGGGGGATATACGCAAATAAGATAAGACGTTACAGAATAACATGGTCATATGAAACACTAGGAGTGTATAAAACACGGTGGGCTGGCAATGATGGATGGCGACTAGAAAGCACCTCCCGCTGGTTCAGGATACTGCACGTATATACGGCAGCATACCGTGCACAGCCGCATACGTTACCATTGACTTCTATGGGCTGTACGGAGCCGAAACACAGCGGAAAATAGGACATGCGCAATCATTTTTTTACACCCCTCTTATGAACAATACAGTGGACAATATGGCCACGTACATGGATGGCCGTATTGCTTATTGGACTGCATGGGGCTATTTTCCGGCCGTATATAAGGCCATGTCCATGAGGCTTATGAGCGAGAATTTATATACAAGCAAAGCTCAGTCTGGTTTTAACTTCTGCATTCACTAAATGACCACAATTTAACTTTAGTGTTAATCCTGGTTCTTATGACAACCCAACATTTTTAAAGTTCAATTGTCACAAGAGACCAATAGAATCTTTCTGGGGTTCAGAGAGAGGGCATGGCCATGGTCACTCAACAATCGCAGTCCTCAGCATAGAAGTCGTACCATCAAATTTGACCATGGATGATCAGGGATTCACAGACCAACCACACTCATCTGAAACTGCCCTCAAAGAAATTAAAAACTGAATAACGGAGCAAAGTAGAAACATGACCTAATCAAGGGTATCATGATTCCTGTTCCCCCATGGGAGTGGAAGGTCAGAATTTCACATACATTATATAAAACAATTCACAATCACAGTAAGGAGCCAACAGTTGATGCTGGTGGTGGTGGATACACTGGGGCAGATTTACTTACCTTGTCCTGTCGCCATCCCGACAAGGATTCGGGTCCGGCGCGACTCACTAAGATCGTGCGCCCGAGTTCCTGAAGATGTCGCTGCTGCGCTGAGGTCCGCCGGAGTTCACCTTCATCTTCCTGGTGCATGTGAGTGCTGATCTTGCGACACAATTCCTTTTTTAAATTCCGTGGCTTGTCTGAATCCTTCAGGTTGTCTGACGGCCACACCCCCCGATTATTGTCGCATGCAAGCCGGGACCGATGCGCCACAATCCGGGACAATTCAAAAATAATTGTGAAACCTGATGAAAGTGCGGCTTTCGGACCGTTAGTAAATGTGCCCCATTGTGAAGGGAAGGCTTACTTCCACATCCCCGGCTCCTCTAATACTTGGGATGGACATATAGACAGTGGGACTTCTCTAAACATCATGGCAGCAGATTGGTATCGCACCCTTCCATCAGTGATGTAGTTTGCTTTCAGAAACAGGAGTTCTTAGTCCCGTGAAGCGTTTCTGGGATGCAGTAGAACAGGCTGCAGATTGGGAATGATCTAAGTCTCTGCTAGAATCATTATCACTTTTCACGTTCCCACATTATTCATGTTTACTTTACTATCCAGTGAAAACCTAATTTGCACCATCCTACACCACACACATCTCTATTTCCAATTACAAAAATAAAGGGGTATACGGGGGATAAATATACAGGGCAGGGGTATGCAGGGCTGGAGATATACGGGGCAAGGGGATACAGGGGACAAATATATGGGGCATGGGTAGACAGGGGGCTGAGGCATGTGGGACCAGATATATACACAGAGCAGAGGGATACAGGATTAAATATACAAGGCAGGGTTATGGGGGTTAGATAAAAGTTGCAGGGGGATACAGGGGCTGGATATATATATTTATATATGTACACACGCAGAGCAGGGGGATGCCGGAGCTGGATATACAGGGCAGGGGTAGGGGGATATATATACACAGAGCAGGGGGTCACGAGGGGGGGGGGGGATATATATACACAGAGCTGGGCAGGTGGATACGGGGTCTGGATATATATACATACAGAGCAGGTGGATACGGGGGCTGGATATATAGATATACATACAGAGCAGGGGATACAGAGGCGGGATATATATATATACACAGAGCAGGGGGATATATACATACAGAGCAGGTGGATACGGGGGGTGGATATAGATATATATATACACAGAGCAGGGGGTTACGGGGGGCGGATATATATATATACACAGAGCAGGGGGATACAGAGGCTGGATATATATATATACAGAGCAGGGGGATATGGAGGGTGGATATATATATATATATATATATATATACTGTATATTTATACAGAGATGGGGGTTACGGGAGGCGGAGATATATATATACACAGAGCAGGGGGATACAGAGGCTGGATATATATATACAGAGCAGGGGGATACGGAGGGTGTATATATATATATATATATATATATATATATATATACACACACAGAGCAGGGGATACGGAGGCTGGATATATATACATACAGATGGATACGGAGGCTGGATATATATATATATACTATATATATACATGCATACAGAGCAGGGGGATACGGAGGCTGGATATATATATATACATACAGAGCAGGGGGATACGGAGGCTGGATATATATATATATATATATACATACCGAGCAGGGGGATACGGAGGCTGGATATATATATATATATACATACCGAGCAGGGGGATACGGAGGCTGGATATATATATATACAGAGCAGTGGGATACGGAGGCTGGATAAATATATACAAAGCAGGAGGATACGGAGGCTGGAAATATATATATACAGAGCAGGGCAGGTGGATACGGGGTCTGGATATATATACACATAGAGCAGGGGACACGGGGGCTGGATATATATACACAGAGTAGGGGGATACGGAGGCTGGATATATAATATATATATACACATACATAGCAGGGGATACGGGGGTGGATATATATACAAATAGAGCAGGGGGATACGGAGGCTGGATATATATATACAGAGCAGGGCAGGTGGATACGGGGTCTGGATATATATACACATAGAGCAGGGGGATACGGAGGCTGGAGGCTTTTTAAAATCCATTTGTCACAGAGACCAAAAAAGTTCTGGCTGGGATTAAAATGATAAAATATACAGTTCCGACTTCCATACAAATTCAACTTAAGAACAAACCTACAGACCCTATCTTGTATGTAACCCGGGGACTGCCTGTGTATATATATATATATATATATATATATATATATATATATATATATATATATATATATATACAGAGCAGGGGGTTACGGGAGGCGGAGATATATATACACAGAGCAGGGGGATACAGAGGCTGGATATATATATACATACATACAGAGCAGGGGGATACGGAGGCTGGATATATATATATATATATATATATATATATATATATATATACATACAGAGCAGTGGGATACGGAGGCTGGATATATATATACAGAGTAGGGGGATACGGAGGCTGGATAAATATATACAGAGCAGTGGGATACGGAGGCTGGATAAATATATACAGAGCAGGGGGTTACGGGAGGCGGAGATATATATACACAGAGCAGGGGGATACAGAGGCTGGATATATATATACATACATACAGAGCAGGGGGATACGGAGGCTGGATATATATATATATATATATATACATACAGAGCAGTGGGATACGGAGGCTGGATATATATATACAGAGTAGGGGGATACGGAGGCTGGATAAATATATACAGAGCAGTGGGATACGGAGGCTGGATAAATATATTCAGAGCAGGGGGATACGGAGGCTGGAAATATATATATATATATACAGAGCAGTGGGATACGGAGGCTGGATAAATATATACAGAGCAGTGGGATACGGAGGCTGGATAAATATATACAAAGCAGGAGGATACGGAGGCTGGAAATATATATATATACAGAGCAGGGCAGGTGGATACGGGGTCTGGATATATATACACATAGAGCAGGGGACACGGGGGCTGGATATATATACACAGAGTAGGGGAATACGGAGGCTGGATATATATACACAGAGTAGGGTGATACAGAGGCTGGATATATATACGCAGAGTAGGGTGATACAGAGGCTGGATATATATACACAGAGTAGGGGAATACGGAGGCTGGATATATATACACAGAGTAGGGGGATACGGAGGCTGGATATATATACAGAGTAGGGGGATACGGAGGCTGGATATATATATATATATATATATATATATATATATATATATATACAGAGCAGGGGATACGGGGGTGGATATATATACACATAGAGCAGGGGGATACGGAGGCTGGATATATATATATATATATATACAGAGCAGGGCAGGTGGATACGGGGTCTGGATATATACACACAGAGCAGGTGGATACGGGGTCTGGATATATACACACAGGGCAGGGGGATACGTGGGTAGGGGGTTTAGATACACGTTGCAGAGGTATAAGGAAGGATCACAAGTGTGGAGGTCACAACCCCGAGCAGTAACAAGTGTGAGAAGTGACTCTGTACATAATGACAGGGTGCAGGGACACCATTAGGTCACAAGTCACAGCACGCACTTCCACACTGACAACACGGAAGGGACACGGATCGGGCAGGAAACTAATAACAGCCACCCATCCCGGCGCCCTGAGGACCCGCACCCATAATCCAGCCCTCACAGCGTACGGCATGGGACGGGTGCGGATCCGGGTCAGCCGGGTGTTACATTCGCGCAGCACTCACCTGCATTGACGCCATGATGGGAACCCGCCCCCTCCCGCCTGCGGTGACGTCACACCTCACATGACCAGCACGTCGAAACTCTTTCGCCGCATGCGCATAGTCATTGCAGTTGAGAGCGCCTGCGTTTCAGGCTGTAGGGAATAGGTTAACGTGCGCATGCGTGCTGCAGTGCAGAGCTGCTCGTTGTAGCGGCATCGGTAGCGCCAGCAGTGCATGAGCCCTTATCCTTCCTGACATCGCTAGACTGTATGGGCAGATGGTAGAGCCTACAAGGGGCCCACACATTCTAGGGTAAACCCCAGCCATCCTGTACTAACCATAAGACCTCTTTCACATTTGCGTTGCAGATCAGGTCAGATTGCAACACGTCAAGGACGGACAATTAGGAATCATATGCGTTTTTCCGCTCATTTCTCGCTTTCCAACTTCAAAAATCCATAACTTCTTCATTTTTACGTGTACAGACCTGTGTGAGGGCTTATTTTGTGCGTAACAAATTTTACTTTCCCGTAATGTTATTTATTTTAACATGCCGTGTACTGCGAAGCTGAAAAAAAATTTCAAATGTGGAAAAATTGAAAAAAAAACGCACGTGTGTCACGTTCTTGTGGGCTCAGTTTTTTCGACTTTGACTGTGCACTCAAAATAACCTCAGCACTCAAAATAACACCTCAGCTTTATTCTTTGGTTCGGTGCGATCGCGGTGATACCAAATTTATATAGGTTTTATTGTGTTTTAATACATTTTCAAAAATTAAACGAATGTGTACAAAAAAGAAAACATTTTTTTGCCATCTTCTGACGCTAATAACTTTTTCATACTTTGGCGCACGGAGATGTGTGAGGTGTCATTTTTTGGGAAATGAGGCGACGTTTTCATTGCTACCATTTTGAGGTCTGTGCGACATTTAGATAATTTTTTATTTCATTTTTTATGTGATGTAAAAAGGTGTAAAAGTCGCATTTCGGACATTTGGGCGCCATTTCCCGTCTCGGTGGTCACCGCCGGCCGTAACAGTTTTTATATTTTGATAGATCGGGCATTTTGGGACGCGGCGATACCTAATATGTTTGTGATTTTTACTGTTTATTATGTTTTATATCAGTTCTAGGAAAAGGGGGGTGATTTGAATTTTTAATATTTTATACATTTTTTTTATTTTTTAAACTTTTTTTTTTCTTTTTTTTTCCCACTATTTCTTAGACCATCTAGGGTACATTAACCCTAGATGTCAGATCGCTCCTACCATATACTGCAATACTTCTGTATTGCAATATATGGCATTTTTGCAGGTCATTCATTACAATGAGCCACTGGCTCATTGTAACGAATCTCCAGAAACCATGTAGCCTCGTGTCAAAAGAAGACCCGAGGCTACCATGGCAACCGATCGCCGCCCCCGATGACATTCGGGGGCTCGGCGATCGTAAAAAAGATGGCGGCGTTATTAGCGGTGGGGGTTTTCTGCAAAATGCAAAAACCCCCACCTTTGTATGAAGAGGACTCAGCCCGTGAGCCCTCTTCATACACTCCTTATACCTCTGCGCCGTAGAGCGTTAAGGGGTTAATGCATTTTACACATGCTTTTTTATGTATTCAATGCACAACGTGCTTGAAAAAGACTGATGACTTTTATCTTTCTATGGCTCAGAGTGCAATGGGTGGGTGTTGTCAGGGTGCACTCACACAAGGGGGCAGATTTACTTAGCCGGCCCATTCGCGATCCAGCGGCGCGTTCTCTGCGGTGGATTCGGGTCCGGCCGGATTTACTAAGGTAGTTCCTCCGACGTCCACCAGGTGGCGCTGCTGCGCTGAAGTCCACTGAAATGCACTCAAGTACACCGGCCTATTCCTGGTGAAGGTAAGTGCAAGCTCCGCAACACTTTTTGTTTTTTAACTGCTGCGTTTTTTCCGAATCTGTCGGGTTTTGTTCAGCCACGACCCCCGATTTCCGTCGCGTGCATGCCAGCGCCGATGCGCCACAATCCGATCGCGTGCGCCAAAATCCCGGGGCAATTCAGGGGAAATCGGCGCAAATCGGAAATATTCGGGTAACATGTCGGGAAAACGCGAATCGGGCCCTTAGTAAATGACCCCCAAGGTGTTTAGTATGCAAGCGGTTTTATGTTAGGCCGGCACACGTGGCGTTTTGAATCCGTTTTTGGGTTTTAAGCATTCTGTTAAAAAACGCATGCGTTTTTGGAAAACGCATCCATTTTTGACCCGTTTTAATTAAGATAATTGGTAAAACGTGCGTGCATGCCTTTTTTAACGGACTACTTAAAAACAACCCAAATACAGGTTCAAAATACCAAGTGTGCCACCGGCCTTAGGGTGGTAGCACACATGGCATTTTGAACCCGTTTTTAGTCCGTAATCAGTTGTGCGTTTTTATATTGGTTTATAATTGGGATCATTGGGAAAACCGGGCAAAACGGATGCATTTTTTAACGATCTGAAAACCCACAACTAAAAACAAGTTCAAAACATCACATGTGCCACCACCCTTTATTTATTAACTTCCAGTTTTCGATGTCCAAACCAGGAGTGGAATGAAAATGTAAAATACCGGGTGAGCTGGTGCCGGAGCTTATTTTGATTAGTGTTTTAAACCGCGGTATCGCGGTTTAAAACACTTTTTAAACTTTATAGCCGGCGCAGGGAGGTACGCGCTCGGGGCTTACCATGCGCACGGCTCTCCTTCACTTCCTATGTAGCCGCGCGCACGGTCGTGCGCATGGTAAGAGCCGAGTGCGTACCTCCCTGCGCCGGCTATAAAGTTTAAAAAGTGTTTTAAACCGCGATACCGCGGTTTAAAACACTAACAAAAATAAGCTCCGGCACCAGCTCACTCTGAGCTGGTGCTCGGTATTTCCATCTGAAACCTGCCACTACAAGTGGTAGGTTTTCCTTTAAAACGCATTTGTTTTTGGCAGTTATTAAGATAATTGGGAAAACTGGACAAAAACTGATGGGTTTTCAAAAAAACACATGCGATTTTTACTATCTGAAAATGCACTACTAAAAACGGCCTAAAAAAGGGTTCAAAACACCACGTGTGCCCCCCCCCCCCCCCCCCCATCAGGCAGCACCCTTATGCTTTGGCCAGATGGAAACTTTTGATGTGATGCCTGTCACACAGCCAAATATCACACTTAGTCAAATAGTAAAGTCAAATTTAGTAAGGTGACTTGAAAGTTTTCATGACCCAATGATTCTGTCTCAGAGGGCACAAAACTGGTTAGGCTATGGATACAATCAGGAGGGGACATTTGTCTCTTTGAGGAGACCACTTTTGCAGGAGTGGAGACTTACAGGTTATACTTGCCACACTTGATCTTCCCGTCTTGCCACACATTCTGCCCTGGGGCAGGACATGTTGGAACTATACAGATTTGCCCCAGGTTATGGGGGGGGAGTGGGAATAACAAACACTGGCACATGGTGCGCAAGCACATGATGTAAACCCCACAAATGCTGGATACATCAAGAGGCTCCGGGCTCCTGGAATTACGACTATTGCATTTTGTTGTGTCTTTTAATGTATCCAAAATGCATAAGCATGATGCCACACGTGGCGTTTTTGGCCCGTTTTTAAGCAGTCCGTCAAAAAAACGCATGTGTTAAAAAACGCATTTCTGACAGGTTTTTGACAGGTTTGACCAATTATCTTAATTCAAACTGGTCAAAAACGCCACTTGTGACCGCAGACAAAATGTTTTAACCAAACCCCTTCCTACTTGCTTTTTAGATGTGTTTAACCCCTTCATGCAGAGGTGGAGTTGGCTGCGTCGGTGCTATCAGCCATCTTTATTCCGATCGTCGCTCCACGGAACGTCATCAGGGAGCGGCGATAAGTTGCCATGACAGCCTCAGGTCTTCGTCAGGGGCTCATTGTAATGAATACTTTGTAAAATGCCTTATACTGCAATACAGTAGAATAGCAGTATATGGTAGGAACTATCAGACCATATAGGGTTAAAGTACCCTAGAGGGTCTAAAAAATAGTACAAAAAAGGTTTAAAAAAAATAATTTAAAAAAACCCTAAAAATTCTAATCATTGCCCTTTCCCTAGAACTGATATATATCTCAGTAAATAGTAAAAATCACAAACACATTAGGTATTACGGCTTCTCAAAATCTAAAAACGGTTAATGCCGGCGGTGAACCCCATAACAGAAAATAGTGCCCACATGTCTGAAACTCTACTTTTACACAATTTTACATCACATAAAAAATAGAATAAAAAGTGATGTAAAGGTTGCACATTCATTGGTAGCAATGAAAACGCATCTCATTTTGCAAAAAATGACCCCTCCCCCAGCTCCGTGCACCATAGTATGAAAAAGTTATTAGCGTCAGAAGATGTCGAATTTTTTTTTTTGTACACATTTGTTTAATTTTTGAAAATGTATTAAAACACAATAAAACCTGTATAAACTTGGTATCCCTGTGACTGCACCGAACCAAAGAATAAAGCAGACATGTTATTCTGAGGGCACAGTGAAAGTCGTAAAAACTGAGCCCACAAGAAAGTGACACAAATGCTATTTTTTGCCAATTTCACCACATTTGGAATTTTTTTCCAGCTTCCCAGTACGTGGCATGGAATAATAAATAACTTCTGAGACGTGAAATTTGTTAGGCCAAAAATAAGCCCTCACACAGCTCTGACAGCACAATTTGGCTTCAAAAACTGCATCTGAAAAACTGCGTTTTTGACGCATTGCAAAGGCTTCATTGTGTTTTAGCAAATGCAGCGGTAGGTGTTCGCACGTGTCTTCCGATAAGTTCGGAGATGTGTGTGCACATCTGCAAAGTGAAGAATAGAATAAAAACAGTGAACACAGGAGCATTTAAGTGCAGAACACATTGAAAGAACACTATTCTTCACATTCCAGATGTTCCGAACATCTCCGAACCTAGCGGGAGACACGCGCGAACACCTGGAAAGTGAAGAATAGTGTTATTTCAATGTGTTCTTACAAGGAAAACATCTGTAAACATGTGTTATGTGTTATTCTGCACTTTAACCCCTTAATGACCGCCGTATCGGCTTTTTACGGCGGTCATTAAGGGTACTTCTTCTGACGCGTACGCTTTTCTACGGCGGCGCGTCAGAAGAAGATTTCGGGACATTGGGTCCTGCAAGTGCCGGTGTCTGGCTGTGATATCAAGCATGACCGCGGCGTGCAAGTGTGTCCCCCGATGATCGGACCACCCCCCCCGGTGTGCTTACCGGGGGATCCGATCCCTTCTGCTCCGGGTTCCGTCGAGTGTATATAAAACACAAAAAAACTTACATATTTGGTATCACCGCGTCCCTATTAATCTGTACAATAAATCTAAATCAATATTTAGATAACCCGCTCGGTGAACGACGTAAAAAAAAACTCGAAAAGATTCCCGTAATATACAATTTTTCATCAAACACTATAAACACTAAAAATGTTCTAAAAAGTGATCAAAAAAAGTTTCGTTCCCTAATATGATACGACTGAAAAGAACAACTCTTTTCGCAAAAAATAAGCCCTCAACCAGATCTGACAACAGAAAAATACACAAGTTATGGCAATAAAAAGTTGTCAATAGTAAAAACAATGCGATTTCCTCCAATATTGGTTTTGCTCAGGAAAATTGAGCAAAAATAAGAAAAACTATATAAATGAGGTAACACCGCAATCGTAGTGAACCAGAGAATAAAGATAAAATATTATTTTTACATTACGGTGAGCGGGGGAAAAAAATGCTAAAAATCCAAAATAAAAATTGATGATTTTGTTTGTGTCCCCCTTGAAATAGTTAATAAAATCTCATGAATAAGCTTTAGACCCCCTAAATGAATAATGAATAAGCCCTCACATGTTTGCATTACCTAAAAAAATAAAAATGTATAGGTTGTACAATGTGACAATACAAATCTGCTGTGAATGGCGCCTCCATTCATTCTATGCCTGGCCGTGCGCCTGTACAGCAGTCACCATCACATATGGGGTATCAGTACTCGGGAGGAATTGGGCATCAAATGTTGCCGTGCGTTCCATCATTTAATTTATTCTGAAAATGTCAGTTTTGGCCTAAATGAATGTATTTTTCAAAAAAGGAAGGACCGACCTGTGTATAATAGAACATTTGGAATTCCAATCTGTGTATAACAACACATGGGCAAGCAACCTGTGTATTACAACCTCTTCTCCCTACAAAAGGGGCGTGGTCTAAGAAAAGGGGCGTCACGCCAAAAAAAAAAAGGTCCGTGTGCCAGAAATACTGCTGACCCGACAGAATTGTGTGTAAAGGAAGCCAACTGCTACTCAAAAAAAATAATAAAACATACATTTGCTCCAGTACTTTAATTAATCAGTTAAAAAAAAAAAACATGTAATCTTGTAGAAAATAACAGATACTCCAGTAAAATTTGTAAACCCCAGTGAAAAAAAACAGATGGTACGGCAGGTATACATCGTGTGAATGTAGCCTTAAACAGTACAAAAAGCTATTAAAAAAAACAGGTACTCAGAAAAACGAGTAAAAATAAATTACACTAGTTAAAAAACTCATGTGCTTAAATTAACCAGTAAAAAAAATCCTATAGAAAAAAACAGATACTCCAGTAGAAACCTGTAAAAAAAAACCTGGGAACGCCAGTAAAAAATATTTCGTCCTATAAACCAGTAAAAAAAAAAAAAAGTGTACTACTGTCATTTCCCCAAAATGTTCTACACAGGTCGTCACCCCGAATGTTGTTATAGATATGTCAGTCCTCTCAAGAGGTTGTTATACACAGGTCACCTCCCCAAGTATTGTTATACACAGGATGGTACCTGGAATGGTGCAGTACACAGTTTAGAACTCCCAAGAGGTTATTATACAAAGGTAGGTCACCCAAATAATGTTATACACAAGTCAGTTGCCCAAGTGTTATTATATACAGGTTGTCAAACTCTCAAGAGTTTGTTATACACAGGTCATTCGCCCAATTGTTGTTATACTTAGGACCCCCCCCCCCCAAGAGGTTGTTATACACAGGGAGGTCACTCAAATGTTGTTATCCACAGGTCGCACCAAGAATCTTTTTATACAGAGGTCAGTCCTTTTAAGAATTTTTTATAAGAAGGTCAGTCTCACAAATGTTTGTTATACACAGGTCGGTCGCCCAAGTGTTGTTATACACTCCACTCCCCCCTCCCTTGCACGTTTCTATGCGAGTCTGTCATGTTTCTCACGCAAGGCACTGTATCTGAATGTATGCCCATGTGGCGCACTTGAAGTGACACTAGGTGTCCTTAGGTGACACTTGCCGTTGCTACCTTTTTGATGTTGTTATACACAGGTCATCAGCACGAATGTTGTTATACAGCACGTCGTTTAAAGAAGTTGTTATACACAGGTCGGTCACCCCGAATGTTGTTATACAGCAGTTGTCCTTTAAAGAGGTTGTTATACACAGGTAGGTGGCCCATATGTTGTTATACACAGGTCAGGCCTCCCAAGAGGTTTTAATGCACATGTTGTTCCCCCGAGTGTTGTTATATACAGGTTGGTTGCCCAAGTGTTGTTATATAGAGGTAGTCACCCCGTCTGTTGTTATACAGAGATCGTCCTCTCAAGAGGTTGTTATACACAGGTTGGCACAGGGCGGCACATTTGAGCTGCTGAGCTGTGTGTAATAACACTTGGGGAGAAGAACTGTATATAACAACATTCAAGTTGGTGACCTGTGTATAACAACAGATGGGGCAACCTACCTGTGTATAACAACATTTGGGCAAACAACCTGTATAAAACAACATTCGGGCAAACTGCCTGTGTATAACATCATTGAGGTGACCGTCCTGTGTATAGAAACATGTTAGGAGAAATATCTTGTGTATAACAACATTCAGGTTGCCAACCTGTATATAGCAACCTCTTGGAGGATATAACCACATTCGGGCTGAACTACAGTGTATTACAACAGTTGGGGAGACCTATCTGTGTCTAACAATATTCAGGCGACTAACCTGTGTATAACAACAGTCAGTAGACCGACCTATGTATAACTTCCTCTTGGAAGGACTGACCTCTGATTAACAACATTTAGAATGACAAATTGTGTAAAACCTACCTGTGCATAAAAACATTTGGGCGACCGAAGGGTGTATCACAGCATTTGAGTGACGAACCTTTGTCTTTTAACCTCTTGGGAGGACCGACCTCTGTATAACAACATTAAGGGTGATGACCAATGTAAAACAACAGTTGGAGCGACCTACATGTCTATTAAAACATTCTGGCAACCGACCTTTATATAACAGTCTTTTGGGAGGACCGACCTCTGTTTAACAACATTCGGGATGACGACTTGTGTAAAACAACGGTTGGGGTGACCTACCTGTGTATAACAACATTTAGGTGACCAACCTGTGTATAACAACATCATGGAAGGACCAACCTGTGTATAACAACATCATGGAAGGACGACCTGTGTATAACAACATCATGGAAGGACGACCTGTGTATAACAACATTCTGGCGACTGACCTGTGTATAGCAACATTTGGGGTCCCGAACCTGTGTATAACAACATCATGGAAGGACCGACTTCTGTATAACAACATTTGGGGTGCTGACCTTTGTTCTCTAGTAAACCATTAAAAAACACCATGCAATGTATTAAAAAAAAACCTCATGTACTCCAGGAATCTAGTTATAAAACACACGTAGTCCTGTAATAGTGACGCTCCCCAGTAACCAGAGGAAAATTATCTGTAAACCAGTAAAAAACAACATAAACTCCAGTAAAAAAAAAAACATGTAAATGAGTGAGGAAAAATTTTTTTTACTCCAGTTAACCAGAAAAATAAAAGATACTCAAATAATATTAAAATCCTTAGACCAGTAAAAAAAAAACATTAACTCACTTAAACCAGTAAAAAAACAATGGAAAAAAACTGGTACTTAAAAAAATAAATAAATAATACATTTACTGAAGTAAAAAAAAAAAACTCATGTATTAACCAATTAACCAGTAAAAAACATGTAATCTTGTAGAATAGTAAACTCCTGTAAAAACCTGTCAACCCCAGTGAAAAAAAACAATGTACTGTACCACTAAACCACTAAAATAACTTGTAATCCAATAAACAAGTAAAAAGAAAATCATTTTCTCCAGTAAATCAGAAAAAAACACTTTCTCTGGTTAAAGTAAAGTACTCCAATAAAACGGTAAAAAAATATGGACTTCTGTAAGGCTGATGCCACACGTGGAGTTTCCAGTCCGTTTATTATGCGTTTGGTCGCTTAGAACTGATTTATTTACTAAGATAAGAGGGAAATACGGTCACACACGTACGCCAGTAACACCAGGAAGAAAGCCATAAACTCACCTACACCAGTAAAAAAAGCAATGAAAAAAATCTGCTACTCAAAAATCTAATAAAAACAAAATTTATAGTAAAAAAAATGTAATCCTGTAGGAAAAAAACAGAAACTCCAGTGAAAAAAAAAACTATTTAAAAGATAAAGGAATAAAAAAAACCACACTCTCTGCTTAAAAAAAACAACAAAAAAAACTTATTTAAACCGGCAAAAAAAAAAGTACTGCAGTAAACCAGTATAAAAACAGATACTCTAATAAACCCCATGTACTTCAATAAACCAGTAAAAAACATATCATCCTAGAGAAAAAAACAGATACTTCAGTAAACACACAGGTCGTCACCCTCAATGTTGTAATACAGAGGTCGTCCTCTCAAGAGGCTGTTATACACAGGTAGGTGGCCCGAATGTTGTTATACACAGGTTGGTCCTCCCAAGAGGCTTTAATTCACACATTGCCCCCTCGAGAGTTGTTATACACAGGTCGCTCGCCCGAGTGCTGTTAAATACAGCTCATCAGCACGAATGTTGTTATACAGAAGTATGCCCTCAAGAGGTTGTTATACACAGTTCATCTGTGTTGTTATACAAAGGTCGGTACCCTGAATAATGCAATACACAGTTTAGACTTCCCAAGAGGTTGTTATACACATGTAGGTGGCCCAAATGTTGTTATGCACAGGTTGGTCCTCCCAAGAGGTTGAAATACATAGGTAGGTCGCCCCAAATGTTGATATACACAGGTGGGTCACCCAAGTATTGTTATACACAGGTTGAAACCTAGAATGTTGTTATACATAGAATGGTCCTCCCAAGAGGTTGATAAACAGAGGTAGGTGGCCCAAGTATTGTTATACACAGGTCGGCATTCTGAATGTTGTTATACACAGGTCGTAACTCCCAAGAGGTTGTTATACGCAGGCAGGTAAATTCAACAGTTAAACACAGTTTGTCTCCCAGAATGTTGTTATACAGAAGTATATACACAGGTTGCCAGCTCAAGTGTTTTTATACACAGGGCGGCACCCTGAATGTTGTTATACACAGGGCGGCACATTTGGGCTGCTGACCTGTGTGTAACAACACTTGGGGGGATGACCTGTTTATAACAATATTCGAGTTGGCGACTTGTGTTGGGGCAGCCTACCTGTGTATAACAACATTTGGGCGAACAACATTTGTAAAACAATATTCGGGCAAACTGTCTGTGAATAACAACATTTAGGTGACCGTCCTGTGTATAGCAACGTGTTAGGATAAATGTCTTGTGTATAACAACATTCAGGTTGCCGACCTGTGTATAACAACATTTGTGGTCCCAATCTGTGTATAACAACCTCATGGAAGGACCAACCTGTGTACAACAACATTCGGGGTGCTGACCTGTGTTCTCTAGTAGACCGTTAAAAAACCTCATGTACTCCAGGAATCTAGTTATAAAACACACGTAGTCCTGTAATAGTGACGCTCCCCAGTAACCAGAGGAAGATTATCTGTAAACCAGTAAAAAAAAAATTATGTAAAAGAGTAACAAAATAATAGTAATGAAAAAAACCTGCTACTCAAAAACGAATAAAAACGAAATTTATAGTAAAAAAATGTAATCCTGTAGAAAAAAAACAGAAACTCCAGTGAAAAAAACCATGTACACACTATAATGTTTTTTTTTACATTATACTATAGTGTAGAACACTTACAAAAAAATCTTTTTTAAAAAATAAAGGAGTAAAAAAAAACAAAAAAAAACAACTTCTTTAAAATCGGCAAAAAAATATTCACTTCAGTAAAAAAAAACATGCACTCCAGTAAAAAGACAAGTTCTCCAGGAAACCCTCAATGTTGTGATACAGAGGTCGTCCTCTCAAGAGGTTCTTATACACAGGTAGGTGGCCCGAATGTTGTTATACACAAGTAACTCCCAAAAGGTTGTTATACAGAGGCAGGTAAATTCAACAGTAACAGGGTTTGTGTCCCAGAATGTTGTTATACAGAAGTATATACACAGGTTGGCACCCTGAGTGTTGTTATACACAGGGCGGCACATAAGTTAACCACGAAAAAAAGATTGTACTTCAATCAAATCATTTTCTCCAGTAAACGAGTAAATAAATTATGAACATCTATAAACCAGTAAAAATACACATTTGTACTACAATGTTTTTTTTTTTACATTTTAATATACAGTAATAACATTTTTTAACACTAAAAAAAAGTTGTTTAAAAAATAAAGGAGTACAATGGTTAAAAAAAAAACTTTTTTAACAAACTTTTTTAATTGTTAAAAGTAAAAAACTTTTTTAAACCGGCAAAAAAAACCATGTACTCCAGTGAACCAGTAAAAAAACCATGAACTACAGTAAAAAGACACATTCTCCAGGAAACCAAGAAAAAAAAAACATTAATCCCAGTAAATAAGTAAAAAAATCCATAAACTACCAATGAAAAAAAACAGGTACGAGTAAAAAAAAATTACTCAAGTAAAAAAAACTCATGTACTTCTATAAACCAGTAAAAAAAAACATATAATCTTATAGAAAAAAACAGATTGTTGTAATACAGAGGTCGTCCTCTCAAGAGGTTGTTATATACAGGTAGGTGGCCCGAATGTTGTTATACACACGTCGGTCCTCCAAGAGGTTTTAATGCACACATTGTCCCCTCGAGTGTTGTTATACACAGGTCGCTCGCCCAAGTGCTGTCATATACAGGTCATCAGCCCGAATGTTGCTATTCCGAGGTCGTCCTCTCAAGAGGTTGTTATACACAGGTCATCCGCCCAAGTGTTGTTATACACAGATCGTCTCCCCAAGTGTTGTAATACACAGGTCGGTACCCAGAATGGTGCAATACACAGTTCAGTTCTCCCAATATGTTGTCATACATAGGTAGGTCACCCAAATGTTGTTATACACAGCTTGGTTGCTCAAGGGCTGGCACCCGATTGTTGGTATACACAGGGCGGCACAATTTGGCTGCTGACCTGTGTGTAACAACACTTGGGGGATGACTGGTTTATAACAACATTGAAGTTGGTGACTTGTGTTGGGGCAACCTAACTGTGTATAACAACATATGGGCGAACAACCTGTGGAAAACAATATTCGGGCAAACTGTCTGAGAATAACAACATTTAGGTGACCGTCCTGTGTATAGCAACGTGCTAGGAGAAATGTCTTGTATATAACAAAATTTAAGTTGCCGACCTGTGTATAACAACATTTGGGGTCCCAATCTGTGTATAACAACCTCTTGGGTGGACCAACCTATGTTTAACAACATTCAGGTTGACGAATTGTGTACAACAGTTGGAGCCACCTACCTGTGCATAAAAACATTTGGGCAACTGAACTGTGTATAACAACATTTAGCGATCGACCTTTGTATCACAGCATTCATTCAGGGTGACGACCTGTGTATAACAACAGTAGGAGCGACCTACATGTGGATTAAAACATTCTGGCATCCAACCTGTGTATAACAACAATCAGACGACCGACCTGTATATAACAGTCTTTTGGGAGGATCGACCTCTGTTTAACAACATTCGCGGTGACGACTTGTGTAAATCAATGGTTGGGGTGACCTACCTGTGTATTAAAACATATGTGCGAGCAAACTGTGTATAACAACGTTTAGTTGACCGACCTCTGTATAGCAACATTTGGGGTCTCAACCTGTGTATAACAACATCATGGAAGGACTAACCTGTGTATAACAACATCATGGAAGGACTAACCTGTGTATAACAACATTCGGGGTGCTGTTCTAGTTATAAAACACACGTAGTCCTGTAATAGTGACGCTCCCCAGTAACCAGAGGAAAATTATGAACATCTGTAAACCAGTAAAAAAAATAACATAAACTCCAGTAAAACAAACATTATGTGAAAGAGTAAAAATATAAATTTACTCCGGTAAAAAAACAAACTCTCAAAAAAAAATAATTCAGGAAACCAGCAAAAGAGCAATGAAAAAAAAAACATGTGCTCAGAAAACATTTACTCCTGTAGAAAAAAAACAGATACTCCAGTAAACCTGTAGGAAAAACCAATGTAGTCAAGTAAACCAGTAAAAAAAACTTCAGCGAGTAAAAAACTAGTAAAAAAGTAATTTTCTACAGTAAATCAGAAAAAAGACATGCACTCCATTATTTATTTATTTAAACCAGAAAAAAAACATTTACTTCAGTAAAAAAAAAACCATGTACTCCATTAAATAAGTAAAACTCCCTTAAGCCAGTAAAAAAAAAAGCATTGAAAAAACAGGTACTCAAAAAAAAAAAACCTGTAAAAAATAGATTTACTCCACTGGGGAAAAAAAACCCATTAACCGGTTAAAAACAGATGCTGAAAAAAAAAGTGTAAAAAATCTATGAAGTCTAGTAATAAAAAAAAAAAAAAGTAAACCACTAAAAAAAAAAAAGCTTGTACTCCATTTAACCAGTAAAATAAAAAAAAAAATGTATCCTGTAAACAAGTAAAAAAACCAGTAACATCTATAACATCTATAAACCAGTAAAAATACACATTTCTACTCCAGTAATACAAAAAACTATTTACTTCTTTAAAATAAGTCTCCAGTAACCAGTAAAAAAATCTGAAATGGAAAAAAACAGGTACTCAGAAAAACAAGAAAAAAAAAATTACTCTATTAAAAAAAAAAACCCCATGTACTTCAATAAACCAGTAAAAAAAACATATAATCCTATAGAAAAAAAAGAGACTCCAGTAAAAACCTGTAAAACAAACCAATAAAAAAACATTTAGTCCTATTAAAAAAGTGTACTACTGTCATTTGCCTGAAATGTTGTTATACACAGGTCGTCACCCCAAATGTTGTTATAAAGAGGTCGTCCTCTCAAAAGGTTGTTATACACAGATCATCTTTCCAAGTGTTGTTATAGACAAGTCGGTACGCCGAATGGTGCAATACACAGTTCGATTCTACCAAGAAGTTGTTATACAAAGATAGGTCGACACAGCTCGGCCCCCTTAATGTTGTTATACAGATATCAGTCTTCTCAAGAGGTTGTTATAAAAAAGGTCGGCCGCAAATGTGTTATACACAGGTCGGTATCCGAAATGGTGCAATACACAGTTCGGTTCTCCAAAGAGGTTGGTATATAAAGGTAGGACGTCCAAATGTTGTTATGCAGCATCATCCGTTAAAGAGGTTGTTATACACAGGTAGGTGGCCCGTATGCTGTTATTCACAGGTTGGTCCTCCCAAGAGGTTTTAATACACATGTTGTCCCCACCAAATGTTGTTATACACAGGTCGGAATCCCGATTGTTGTTAAATACAGATTGGTCCTCCCAAGAGGTTGACACAACGTCCCAAATCTTGTTATACACAGGTCATAACTCCCAAGATGTTATTCACAGGCGGATCACTTCAACAGTAGAACACAGTAGGCTGCCGGCTCAAGTGTTGTTATACAGAGGTTGGCACCCTGAATGTTGTTATCCACAGGGCGGCATATTTGGGCTGCTGACCTGTGTGTTATAACACTTGGAGGGAAGACCTGTGTATAACAGCATTCAAGTTGGTGACCTGTGTATAGCAACAGTTGGGGCAACGTACCTGTGTATAACAACATTTGGGCGAACAACCTGTGTAAAACAATATTCGGGCAAACTGCCTGTGTATAACAACATTTAGGTGACCGTCCTGTGTATAGCAATGTGTTAGGATAAATGTCTTGTGTATAACAACATTTGGGGTCCCAATCTGAATGAAAACCTGCTACTCAAAAAACTAATAAAAACGAAATTTATAGTAAAAAATGAAATCCTGTAGAAAAAAACTGAAACTCCAGTGAAAAAAAACAATGTACACACTATAATGGTTTTTTTTTTTACATTTTACTATAGTGTAAAACACTTACAAAAATACCTTTTTTAAAAAAATAAAGGAGTAAAAAAAACAAACAGAAAAACAACTTCTTTAAACCGGCAAAAAAAAAAAAAAATTCACTTCAGTAAAAAGAACATGTACTCCAGAAAATAAGTAAAAAGCCATAAAACACCAATGAAAAAAAAACAGGTACTCAAAAAAACGAGTAAATAAAAATGACTCTAGTTAAAAAAAAAACATATAATCCTATTGAAAAAAACAGATACTCCAGTAAACACACAGGTCGTCATCCCCAATGTTGTAATACAGAGGTCGTCCTCTCAAGAGGTTGTCATACACAGGTAGGTGGCCCGAATGTTGTTATACACAGGTTGGTCCTCCCAAGAGGTTTTAATGCACACACTGTCCCCTCGAGTGTTGTTATACACAGGTCGTCAAGTAAGTGTTGTTATACACAGGTCATCAGCCCAAGTGTTGTTATACAGAGGTCATCCTCTCAAGAGGTTGTTATACACAGGTCAATCGCCGCAGTGTTGTTATACAGAGGTCGTCTCCCCAAGTGTTGTTATATAAGGGTCGGTACTTTTAATGGTGCAATACACAGTTTAGACTTCCCAAGTCTGTTGTTATGCACAGGTCCGCACCACATATGTTGTTATACAGAGATCAGTCCTCTCAAGAGGTTTTTATACAAAGGTCGGCCGCACAAGTGTTGTAATACACAGGTCAGTACCTGGAATGGTGCAATACACATTTCAGTTCTCCCAAGAAATTGTCATACATAGGTCGGTTGTGTTGTTATACACAGGGCGGCACATTTAGGCTGCTGACCTGTATGTAACAACATTTGGCCGAACCTTGGGGGGACAACCTGTGAATAACAACACTTGGGGTGGGGGACCTGTGTATTTGAATCTCTTGGACCCACCTCCGTGTAACTGCATTCGGGTTGAAGAACAGTGTATTACAACAGTTGGGGAGACCTATCTGTGTCTAACAACAATAGGGCACCTAACCTGTGTATAATAACAGTCAGTAGACTGATCTGTGTATAATGACTTCTTGGGAGGACCGACCTCTGCTTAACAATATTCAGGATGATGACCTGTGTAAAACAACAGTGGAGGCGACCTATCTGTGTATAACAGCATTCAGCGACCAAACTGTTTATCACAGCATTTAGGTGACGGACCTGTATTTTTCAACCTCTTGGGAGGACTGACCTCTCTATAACAACATTCATGATCACAACCTTTGTATAACAACAGGTGGAGCGACCTACATGTGGATTAAAACATTCAGTCAACCAAACTGTGTATAATAACATTCTGGCAACCAACCTGTGTATAACAACATTTAGATGACAGATCGGTATATCTTTTGGGAGGACTACATTCAACATTTGGGGTGACAACTTGTGTAAACAACGGTTGGGGTGACCTACCTGCGTATAAAAACATACGGGCGAGCAAACTGTGTATAACAACGTTTAGGTGATCGACCTGTGTATAACAACATCATGGAAGGACGACCTCTATATCACAACATTCGGGGTGCTGACCTGTGTTCTCTAGTAAACCATTAAAAAACAACATGCAATGTATAAAAAAAAACTCCATGTACTCCAGGAATCTAGTTATAAACTAAAAAACATAGTAATAGTGATGCTCCCCAGTAACCAGATGAAAAAATATGAACATCTGTAAACCAGTAAAAAACCACATAAACTCCAGTAAAAAAAATATGAAAATGATTTAAAAAAAAAACCAGTTTACTCTGTTAAAAAACAAAGTACAGTTAACAAAAAACAAACAAACAGATACTCTAAAAAAATAATCCAGGAAACCAGTAAAAAAGCAATGAAAAAAAAAACAGGTGCTCAGAAAACATTGTACTCCGTAAAAAAACTTCAATAAACAAGTGAAAAAAAAAATTTTCTACAGTAAATCAAATAACAAACATGCACTCCAGTAAAGAAGTAAAAAATTGCAATGATAAAAACAGGTAAAACATTTACTCCACTAAAAAAAATTCTCCAGTAAACCAATAAAAAAACCATATACTCCAGTAAATAAATAAAAAAATCCATAAACTCGCTTAAACCAGTAAAAAAAAGTAATGAAAAAAAAAAAAACGGGTACTCAGGTAAAAAAAAAAAAGAATACATGTACAATGCACAATGTAAACCACTTAAAAGTAAACCAGAAATAAAAATAAACCAGTATAAAAAAATCCTTTTCTCCAGTAAACAAGTAAAACATGTTCTCCAGTAAACCAGATGAAGAAAAACTTTTTCCGGTTAAAAAGGGAAATATTCCAGTAACCATTAAAAAAATTATGAACATCTATAAACCAGTAAAAATACAACATATTCTCCAGTAAAAAAAAAAAATTATATAAATGAGTAAAAAAAAAGCAAAAAAACATTTACTTCATAAAAAAATATGAACTTCTTTAAACCAGTAAAAAAACATGTTCTCCAGAAAACCAGTAAAAAAATAAAACCATGTACTTCAGAAAACAATGAAGCAATGAAAAAACAGGTAGTCAGAAAACTGAGTAAAAATGTTTTTACTCCAATAAAAAAAATCCATGTACTTTAATTAACCAGTAAATAAACATATAATCCTGTAGAAAAAAAAGATACTCCAGTAAAAACCTGTAAAAAAACGTGTTCTACTGTAAGTCGCCCCAAATGTTGTTATAAACAGGTTGTCCTCTCAAGAGGTTGTTATACGCAGGTCATCCGCCCAAGTGTTGCTTAAGACAGGTCCATAACTTGAATGGTGCAATACACAGTTCGGTTCTCCCAAAAATTTGTTATACAAAGGTAGGTTGCCTAAATGGTGTTATACACAGGTCAGCACCCTGAACGTTGTTATACAGAGGTCAATCCCCTCAAGAGGTTGTTATAAAAAGGTCGGCTGCACAAGCCTTGTTATACCCAAGTAGGTCGCCCAAATGTGGTTATACCCAGGTCGTCATCCCAAAAGTTGTTATACACAGGTAGCTGGCAGGTATGTTGTTATACAGAGGTCGGTCCTCCCAAGAGGTTTTAATATACACACAGGACTGACCTGTGTATAACAACATTCGGGGTGCTGACCTATGTTCTCTAGTAGACCATTAAAAAACAACATGCAGTGAACAGTGCATAACAAAACTTGTTCGGCCGGAAGAACAGTGTATAACAACATTTCGGGAGACCTATCTGAGTCTAACAACAATAAGGTGACTGCCCTGTGTATAACAACAGTTAGTAGATCGACCTGTGTATAGCAACATTCGAGTTGGCATCTTGTAATGGGGCAACCTACTTGTGTAAAACAACATTCGGGCAAACTGCCTGTGTATGACAAAATTCAGGTTGCCGACCTGCGTATAACAACCTCTTGGGAGGACTGACCTCTATTTAACAACATCCAGGATGACGAATTATGTAAAACAACAGTTTTACCTTCCTGCGCATAAAAACATTTGGGCGACCGAACTGTGTATAACAGCATTTGAGTGACGGACTCTTGGGAGGACTGACCTCTCTATAACAACATTCAGGATCACAACCTTTGTATAAGAGGAGCGACCTACATGTGGATTAAAACATTCAGTCCACCAAACTGTGTATAACAACATTCTGGCAAACAACCTGTATATAACAACATTCAGACGACCGACCTGTATATAACAGTCTTTTGGGCGGACCGACCTCTGTTTAACAACATTTGTAGTGACCGATCAGTGCATAGAAACATTTGGGGTCCCAAACTATGTATAATAACCTCATATAAGGACCGACCTGTGTATAACAACATTCGGGGTGCTGACCTGTGTTCTCTAGTAAACCATTAAAAAACAACATGCAATGTATAAAAAACCTCATGTACTCAACCAAATTATGAATTCTGTAAACCAGTAAAAAAAACATTATACCTCAGTAATAAAAAAATCACTCGTTTTTATTATTTATAAAAGTATTTCATTTTTATATAAAAAAACAGATACTCTAATAAAAATAATCCAGTAAACTAGTAAAAAAAAAACCTTTTACTTTAGTAAAAAAAAACAAAAAACAGGGAACCAGTAAGAAATCCATAATAATAAGAAATCTACACCAGTAACAAAAAGCAATGAGAAAAACCTGCTACTCAAAAAATAATAAAAAAGAAATCTATAGTTTAAAAAAACGTAATTCTGTAGAAAAAAACAATGTAATATATAATTTTATAATAAATATAATGTTTTTTTTTTACATTTAACTATAATTTTTTACACTAAAAAAGCATTTAAAAAAAATAAAAGCAAATAAGATTAAAAATTCCCCGCAATCTCTGTATTCCAGAAAACCAGTAAAAAACATGCACTCCAGTAAAGAAGTGCGGTAAAAAATCCATGAACTGAGCAGTAAAAAAACATTTACTCCAGTAAAAAAGCATCCCAGTAAACTAGAAAAAAATATGAACTTCTTTAAATCAATTGAAAAAAAACAAAATATTTACTTCAGTAAAAAAAAAAAAAAACATGTTCTCCAGTAAAAAGACAAGTTCTCAGAAAAAAATTACTTTAGTAAAAAAAACCATGTACTTCAATAAACCAGTTAAAAAAATATATAATAATAAAAAAATAAAAAAAAAAATAATAATAATAATCCTATAGTAAAAAAACAGATACTCCAGTAGGTCGCCCAAATGTTGATATAAACAGGTCAGTCACCCAAGTGTTGTTATACAATGGTCATCAGCCCGAGTGTTGTTATACACAGGTCGGTCCTTCCAAGAGGTAGGTCGTCCAAATGTTGATATACACATATTGTCTACCCGAATGTTATACAGAGGTCGTCCTCTCAAAAGGTTGTTATACACAAGTAGGTGGCCCGAATGTTGTTATACAAAGGTTGGTCCTCCCAAGAGGTTTTAATACACACTTTGTCCCCCCAAGTGTTGTTATACAGAGGTCGGAACCCCGAATGTTGTTTTACATAGATTGGTCCTCCCAAGAGGTTGTTATACACATGTCGTTCCTCCCGAGAGATTGTAATGCACAGGTCGGCATTCCGAATGTTGTTATAAACAGGTCATAATTGCCAAGAGGTTGTTATACACAGGCGGTCAAATCAACAGTTAAACACAGTATGTCTCCCAGAATGTTGTTATACAGAGGTATATACACAGGTTGGCACCCTGATTGTTGTTGGGGGATGACCTGTGTATAACAACATCGAGTTGGCGACTTGTGTTGGGGCAACCTACCTGTCACGAACTTTGTATAACAACAGTTGGAGCGACCTACATGTGTATTAAAACATTCAGTCAACCAAACTGTGTATAACATCATTCTGGTAACCAACCTGTATATAACAACATTTAGAGGACCGACCTCTTTTTAACAACATTCGGGGTGACGACTTGTGTAAAACAACAGTTGGGGTGACCAACCTGTGTATAACAACGTTAAGATGACCGACCTGTGTATAACAACATCCGAGGTGCTGTCCTTTGTTCTCTAGTAAACCATTAAAAAAAACATGCAATGTACTCCAGGAATCTAGTTATGAACCAAACACTGTAATAACAGTCATGCAAAAACATACTCCAGTAAAAAAAACATTATGTAAATAATAAAAAAATAATTTACTGTTAAAAACTCCAGTAAACAAAAAACAAACAGATAACTACAATTACAAAAACAGATACTCCAGTAAACCTGTAAAAACCTAAAAAAAAAAACTAATGTACTCAGTAAAAAAAACTTCAATAAACAAAAATAAAAAAACATGCACTCCTGTAAAGAAGTAAAAAATCCATACTCATCTAAACTTAGTAAAGATTGCAGTGAAAAAAACAGGTAAAAACATTTACTCCAGTAAAAAAATAAAAAAATTCATAAACTCGCTTAAACCAGAAAAAAAAGTAATTTAAAAAAAAATTCCAAGAAACCAGTAGAAAAAAAAAGGATTTTATCTAGTAAACAAGTAAAACAACATGTAAATGAGTAAAAAATAAAAACCATTTACTTCACTAAAAAATAATTCTCCAGTAACCAGTAAAAAACATGAATTTCTTTAAACCAGTAAAAAAAAAACATGTTCTCCAGAAAACCAGTAAAAAACAATGAAGCAATGAAAAAACAGGTACTACTCCAATAAAAAAAATCATGTACCTTAATTAACCTGTAAAAAAACATAGTATCCTGTAGTAAAAAAAGATACTCCAGTAAAAAAAAAAACATGTACTACCGTAAGTCGCCCCACATGTTGTTATAAACAGGTCATCATCCCAAATGTTGTTATGCAGTTATCGTCCTCTCAAGAGGTTGTTATACACAGGTCATCCGCCCAAGTGTTGTTGTAGAGAAGTCGATACCTTGAATGGTGCAATACACAGCTTGGTTCTCCCAAGAATTTGTTATTCAAAGGTAGGTTGCCTAAATGGTGTTATACACAGGTCGGCACCCAGAATGTTGTTATACAGAGGTCAATCCCCCCAAGAGGGTGCTAGACAAAGGTCGGCCCACAAGCGTTGTTATACACAGGTCGGTACCCAGAATGGTGTAATACACAATTGTTATACAAAGGTAGGGCGCCCAAATGTTGTTATACACAGGTCGGTCACCCCGAATGTTGTTATACAGCAGTTGTCCTTTAAAGAGGTTGTTATATGCAGGTAGGTGGCCCGAAGGTTGTTATACACAGGTCGGTCCTCCTAACAGCTTGTTATACATGGGTAGGTCGCCCAAATGTTGTTATACACTGTTCGGTCGCCAAGTGTTGTTATACACAAATCGTCATCCTGAAAGTTGTTATACACAGGTAGGTGGCAGCTATGCCGTTATACAGAGGTCGGTTCTCCCAAGAGGTTTTAATACACACGTTATACAGAGATTGTCTCTCTCAAGAGATTTTTATACACAGGTTGCTGGCTCAAGTGTTGTTATACACAGGTTGGCACCACAAATGTTGTAATACACCTTTTTAGTTGGCGACCTGTGTATAACAATAGTTGGGGCAACCTACATGTCTATAACAACATTTTGGCGAACAACCTGTGTAAAACAACATTCGGGCAAACTGCCTGCGTACAGCAACATTTTGGGATAAATATCGACCTGTGTATAACAACACTTGGGGGTACGACCTGTGAATAGCAACACTTGTGGTGGGGATCTGTGTATTTCAACCACTTGGAAGGACCGAACTGTGTATAAAAAAATGCAGGGTGCCAATCTGTGTATAACAACACTTGTTCGCCCGACCTGTGTAAAACAACATTTGTGCAAACTGCCTGTGTATCACAACATGTGGGTGACTGTCCTGCGTATAGCAACGTATTGGGAGAAACTGTGTTTTTCAACCTATTGGGAGGACTGACCTCTGTATAACAACATTCAGGGTGACGACCTGTGTAAAACGGCAGGTGGAGCGACCTACATGTGGATTAAAACATTCAGTCGATCAAACTGTGTATAATATCATTTTGGAAACGAGTCTGTGTATAACAACAGTCGGTAGACCGACCTGTATATAACAGTCTTTTGGGAGGACCGACCTCTGTTTAACAACATTTGGGGTGAAGATTTGTGTAAAACAATGTTTCGGGTGACCTACCTGTGTATAAAAATATACGGGCGACCGACCTGTGTATAACAACATTCGGGGTGCTGACCTGTGTTCTCTAGTAAACCATTAAAAAAAAACATGCAATGTATAAAAACCCCATGTACTCCAGGAATCTAGTTATAAAACACACGTAGTCCTGTAATAGTGACGCTCCCAGTAACCAGAGGAAAATTATCTGTAAACCAGTAAAAAAAAAAATTATGTAAAAAAGTAAAAAAATATATTTACCCCAGTAATAAAAAAGTTACTCCAGTAACTCAAAGAAAGCCAAATACTCTAAAAAAAAAAAAATCCAGTAAAAAATCCATATTTTAGGAAACCAGGAGGAAAAAAAGATAATCCTCCAGATACTCCAGCAGATACTCCAGTGAAAAAAAACATGTTTTTTTTTACATTTTGCTACAAATACATTTTTTTAAACACTAAAAAAAGCTGTTTAAAAAATAAAGTAGTACAATGGTTAAAAAATAATAATAATAAAAAAAAAACTTCTTTAAAAAAAATATTTACTTCAGTGAACCAGTAAAAAAACCATGAACTACAGTAAAAAGACATGTTCTCCGGGAAACCAAGAAAAAAAAAACAAAAAAAAAAAACATTCATACCAGTAAACAAGAAAAAAATCCATAAACCACCAATGAAAAAAACAGGTGCTCAGAAAAAAAATGACTCTAGTAAAAAAACTCATGTACTTCAATAAACCAGTAAAAAAGCATATAATCCTATAGAAAAAAACAGATACTTCAGTAAACACACAGGTCATCACCCCGATCGTTGTAATACAGAGGTCGTCCTCTCAAGACGCTGTTATACACAGGAAGGTGGCCCGAATGTTGTTATACACACGTCGGTCCTCCCAAGAGGTTTGAATGGACACATTGTCCCCTCGAATGTTGTTATACACAGGTCGGTCGCCCAAGTGCTGTCATATACAGGTCATCAGCCCGAATGTTGTTATACACAAGGTCTTCTCCCCAGGTGTTGTTATACAAAGGTCAGTACCCTGAATGGTGCAATACACAGTTTAGACTTCCTAAGAGGTTGTCATACACAGGTAGGTTGCCCAAATGTTGTTATACACAGCTCGGTCACCCACATTTGGGCTGCTGACCTGTGTGTAGCAAAACTTTATAACAGCATTGAAGTTGGCTACTTGTGTTGGGGAAACCTACCTGTGTATAACAACATTTGGGCAAACTGTCTGTGAATAACAACATTTGGGCAACGTGTTAGGATAAATGTCTTGTTTATAACGAAATTCAAGTTGCCGACCTGTGTATAACAACATTTGGGGTCCCAATCTGTGTATAACAACCTCTTGGATGGACCAACCTCTGTTTAACAACATTCAGGTTGACGAATAGTGTACAACAGTTGGAGTGACCTACATGTGGATTAAAACATTCTCGCAACCAACCTGTGTATAATAACAATTAGACGAACGACCTGTATATAACAGCCTTTTGGGAGGACCGACCTCTGTTTAACAACATTCAGGGTTCGACTTGTGTAAAACAACGGTTGGGGTGACCTACCTGTGTATTAAAACATATGGGCGACTGACCTGTGTATAACAACGTTTAGGTGACCGACCTGTGTATAACAACATTCGGGGTGCTGTTCTAGTTATAAAACACACGCAGTCCTGTAATAGTGACGCTCTCCAGTTTCCAGATGGAAAAATTATCTGTAAACCAGTAAAAAAACAACATAAACTCCAGTAAAAAAAAAACCATTATGTAAAAGAGTAAAAATATAAATTTACTGCGGTAAAAAAACAAACTCTCAAAAAAATAATTCAGGAAACCAGCAAAAGAGCAATGAGAAAAAAACCATGTGCTCAGAAAACATTTACTCCTGTAGAAAAGATACTCCAGTAAACCTGTAAACCCCAGAGGAAAAACCAATGTAGTCAGGTAAACCAGTAAAAAAAAACTGCAATGAGTAAAAAATGAGTAAAAAAGTAATTTTCTACAGTAAATCAGAAAAAAAAACATGCACTCCATTATTTATTTATTTAAACCAGTAAAATTACTCCAGTAAAAAAACATTTACTTCAGTAAAAAAAAAACATGTACTCCAATTTAATGGAGTAAAAGTAAAAAAAAAGGGTTGAAAAAACAGGTACTCAAAAAAAAAAAACCTGTAAAAAATAGATTTACTCCAGGGAAAAAAAACCCATACTTTTATTAACCGGTTAAAAAAAACATGTAATCCCTTAAAAAAAAAACAGATGGTGAAAAAAAAGTGTAAAAATTCTGTGAACTCTAGTAAAAAAAAAAAAAAAGTAAACCACTAAAAGAAAAGCTCCAATTAACCAGTAGAAAAAAATCATGGACATCTATAAACCAGTAAAAATACACATTTATACTCCAGTAATACAAAAACCATTTACTTATTTAAAATAAGTCTCCAGTAACCAGTAAAAAATTTGAAATGGAAAAAACCATGTACTTCAATAAACCAGTAAAAAAAACATATAATCCTATAGAAAAAAACAAATACTCCAGTAAAAACCTGTAAAAAACCTATGAACACCAGTAAAAAAAACATTTAGTCCTATAAAAAAAAGTGTACTACTGTAGTTTCCCCAAAATGTTGTTATACACAGGTCGTCACCCTGAATGTTGTTATACAGAGCTCGTCCTCTCAAGAGGTTGTTATACACAGATAATCTGTCCAAGTGTTGTTATAGACAAGTCAGTACGCCTAATGGTGCAATACACAGTTCGATTCTACCAAGAAGTTGTTTTACAAAGATAGGTCGACCAAATGTTGTTATACACAGGTCGGCCCCCTTAATGTCAATCTTCTCAAGAGGTTGTTATAAAAAGGTTGGCTGCAAATGTGTTGTACACAGGTAGGTATCCAAAATGGTGCAATACACAGTTCGGTTCTCCAAAGAAGTTGGTATACAAAGGTAGGACGTCCAAATGTTGTTAAACAGCAATCATCCTTTAAAGAGGTTGTTATACACAGGTAGGTGGCCCGTATGCTGTTATTCACAGGTCGGTCCTCCTAAGAGGTTTTAATACACATGTTGTCCCCCCAAATGTTGTTATACACAGGTCGGAATCCCAATTGTTGTTATACACAGATTGCTCCTCCCAAGAGGTTGACACAACCCAACATCCCAAATGTTGTTATACACAGGTCATAACTCCCAGGAGGTTATTCACTGGCAGATCACTTCAACAGTAGAACACAGTAGGCTGCCGGCTCAAGTGTTGTTATACAGAGGTTGGCACCCCGAATGTTGTTATACACAGGGCGGCATATTTGGGCTGCTGACCTGTGTGTAATAACACTTGGAGGGAAGACCTGTGTATAACAGCATTCAAGTTGGTGACCTGTGTATAACAACAGTTGGGGCGACCTACCTGTGTATAGCAACATTTGGGTGAACTGCCTGCGTATATCAACATTTAGGTGACTGTCCTGTATATAGCAACATTTGGGATCTCGCCCGTGTATAACAACCTCATGGAAGGAAAGACCTGTGTATAACAACATTCGGGGTGCTGACCTGTGTTCTCTAGTAGACCATTAAAAAACAACCTGTACTCCAGGAATCCCATGTAACCCAAAAAAGCCAGAAACTTAAAAAAAAAAATAATCCAGTAAACTAGTAAAAAAAAAATTTTACTCCAGGAAACCTGTAAGAAATCCATGAACTCGCCGACACCAGTAAAAAAGCAATGAAATTATATATTTTTTTTTAATTGAAGGAAATTTTTTTTTTTACTGGTTTAAAGAAGATCATATTTTTTTATTAGAGAATATGTTTTTATACTGGTTTACTGGAATACTTTTTTTACTGGAGTAATTTTTTTCTTTTTGGCAATTTTTACAGGTTAAGTGAGTTCATGGATTTTTTACTTCTTTACTGTAGCGCATGTTTTTTACTGGTTTTCTGGAGTACACGGGCAAAAAAACATTACAAAAAGTACTTCTTACTCCAGTAAAGAAGTAAAAATCCATGAACTCACTTAAACCTGTAAAAATGCAATGAAAAAAAAAGTATTCCAGTAAACCAGTATAAAAAAAGATTCTCTAATGAAAAAATATGAACTTCTTTAAACCAGTAAAAAAATTTTTTTACATCAGTAAAAAATAAAACATGTACTCCATATGTACTCCAGTGAACCAGTAAAAAAAAAACCCGTGAACTACAGTAAAAAGACACGTTCTCCAGGAAACCAAGAAAAAAAACATGAATCCCAATTAAAAATTCATAAACCACCAATGAAAAAAATAGGTACTCAGAAAAACTCAGTAAAAAAATCCATGTACTTCAATAAACCAGAGGTCATCCACTCAAGAGGTTATTATACACAGGTCATCCCCCAAGTGTTGTTATACACAGGTCGTCTCCCCAAGTGTTGTTATACAAAGGTTGGTACCCTGAATGGTGCAATACACCAAGACTTGCCAAGAGGGACAGGTAGGTCACTCAAATGTTGTTATGCACAGGTCGGCACCACGTATTGTTATACAGAGATCAGTTCTCTCAAGAGTTTTTTATACAAAGGGATGACCTGTGTATAACAACATTCGAGTTGGCAACTTGTGTTGGTGCAACGTACCTGTGTATAACAACATTTGGGTTAACAACCTGTGTAAAACAACATTCGAGCAAACTGACTGTGTATAACAAAATTCAGGTTGCCGACCTGTGTATAACAACCTCTTGGGGGGACTGACCTCTGTTTAACAACATTCTGGGTCAAGAACTTTGTATAACAACAGTTGGAATGACCTACATGTGGATTAAAACATTCAGTCAACCAAACTGTGTATAACATCATTCTGGCAACGAGCCTGTGTATAACAACATTTAGACGACCGACCTGTATATAACAGTCTTTTAGGAGGACCTACCTCTGTTTAACAACATTCGGGGTGACGACTTGTCTAAAACAATGTTTGGGGTGACCTACGTATAAAAACATATGGGCGACCGACCTGTGTATAACAACATTTGGCATCCCGACCTGTGTATAACAACATAATGGAAGGACAACCTGTGTATAACAACATTCAGGGTGCTGACCTACTCTAGTAGACCATTAAAAAAAAAACATGCAATGTATAAAAACTCCATGTACTCCAGGAATCTAGTTATGAACTAAAAACTGTAATAACTGTCATGTAATAACAATGCTCCCCAGTGACCAGATGAAAAATTATTAACATCTGTAAACCAGTAAAAAACAACAGTAAAAAAAACCAGTAAAGAAGCAATTAAAAAAAAACAGGTGCTCAGAAAACATTTACTCCAGTAAAAAAACTCATGAAATCCTGTAGACAAAAACCTCTAAAAACCTGTAAACCTCAGTGAAAAAACCAGTGTACTCAAGTAACCCAGTAAAAAAAAAAACAAGTGAAAAAATATTTTTCTACAGTAAATAAAACTAAAAACATGCACTCCAGTAAAGACGTAAAAAATCTATACTAATTTAAACCAGTAAATATTGCAATGAAAAAAACAGGTAAAAACATTTACTCCAGTAAAAAAATACTCCAGTAAACCAGTAAAAAAAGCATATACTCCAGTAAATAAATTAAAAAATCATAAACTCGCTTAAACCAGTAAAAAAAGTAATTAAAAAAAAACCGGGGAAAAAAAAAAAAACAATGTACAATGTAAACCACTTTAAAAAAAAAGCTTGTATTCCAAGAAACCAGTAGAAAAAAAATAATTTTCTCCAGTAAACAAGATGAAAAAAAAAACTTTCTCCGGTTAAAAAAGGAAATATTCCAGTAACCTGTAAAAACATTCTGAACATCTATAAACCAGTAAAAATACAACATATTCTCCAGTAAAAAAACATTATATAAATGAGTAAAAAAAAAAAACATTTACTTCACTAAAAAATAATTACTCCAGTAACCAGTAAAAAATATGAATTTCTTTAAACCAGTAAAAAAAAACATGTTCTCCAGAAAACCAGTAAAAAAAATAAAACCCGGTACTTCAGAAAACAATGAAGCAATGAAAAAACAGGTTTTCAGAAAATTGAGTAAAAATTTTTTTACTCCAATAAAAAAAACCATATACCGGTTACTTTAATTAACCAGTAAAAAAAACATATAATCCTGTAGAAAAAAAAAAACTGAGAAAAAACCTGTAAAAAAAAAATGTACTACTGTAAGTCGCGCCAAATGTTGTTATAAACAGGTCGTCACCCCGAATGCTGTTATACAGAGGTTGTTATACACAGGTCATCTGCCCACGCGTTGTTGTATAGAGGACGATGCCTTGAATGGTGCAATACATAGTTTGGTTCTCCCAGGAATTTGTTATACAAAGGTAGGTCGCCCAAATGTTGTTGTACACAGGTCGGTCGCCAAGTGTTGTTATACACAGGTCATCATCCCTAATGTTGTTATACACAGGTAGGTGGCAGGTATGTTGTTATACAGAGGTTGGTCCTCCCAAGAGGTTATAATACTTATATTGTTCCCCCAAGTGTTGGGTCCTCCCTAGAGGTTGATATACAGAGGTAGGTGGCCTGAGTGTTCTTATACACAGGTTGGCATCCTGAATGTTGTTATACACAGGCAGGTCACTTCGACAGTTAAACACAGTTCATCTCCCAGAATGTTGTTATACAGAGGTTGTTTCTCTCAAGATACTTTTATACACAAGTTTCCAGCTCATGTGTTGTTATACACAGGTTGGCACCCTGAATGTTGTTATACACAGGGCAGCACATTTGTGTATAAAAACACTTGAACTGGCAACCTGTGTATATACCTCTGTATAACAACATTCTGGGAGACAAACTGTGTTTAACTGTTGAATTGACCTGCCTGTGTATAACAACCTCTTGGGAGTTACGACCTGTGTATAACAACATTCAGAATGCCGACCTGTGTATAACAATAGTTGGGCCACCTACCTCTGTAAATCAGCCTCTTGGGAGGACCACTCTATGTATAACAACATTCAGCGTTTCAACTTGTGTATAACAACACCTGGGGGGACAACCTGTGTATTAAAACCTCTTGGGAGGACCAACCTGTGTACAACAATATTTGGGGCGACCTACCTCTGTATCTCAACCTCTAGGGAGGACCGACCTGTGTATAACAACATTTGGGCCACCTACGTTTGTATAACAACCTCTTGAGGGGCCGACCTCTGTATAACAACATTCGGGCTGATGAGCTGTATTTAACAGCACTTGGGTGATCGACCTGTGTATAACAACATTTGGGGTGCTGACCTGTGTTCTCTAGTAAACCATTAAAAAACAACATGCAATGTATTAAAAAACCTCATGTACTCAACCAAATTATGAATTCTGTAAACCAGTAAAAAAAACATTATACCTCAGTAATAAAAAAAATCACTCGTTTTTATTATTTATAAAAGTATTTCATTTTTTATATACAAAAAACAGATACTCTAATAAAAATAATCCAGTAAACTAGTAAAAAAAAACCTTTTACTTTAGTAAAAAAAAAAATTAAAAAAATTCCAGGGAACCAGTAAGAAATCCATAATAATAAGATATAACAATAAGAAATCTACACCAGTAACAAAGAGCAATGAAAAAAACCTGCTACTCAAAAAATGATAAAAAAGAAATCTATAGTTTAAAAAAATGTAATTCTGTAGAAAAAAACAAATACTCCAGTGAAAAAAACAATGTAATATATAATTTTATAAATATAATGTTTTTTTTTACATTTAACTATCATTTTTTACACTAAAAAAGCTTTTTAAAAAATAAAAGCAAATAAGATTAAAAATTCCCCGCAATCTCTGTATTCCAGAAAACCAGTAAAAAACATGCACTCCAGTAAAGAAGTACGGTAAAAAAATCCATGAACTCAGCAGTAAAAATTGCAATGAAAAAAAAAAACATTTACTCCAGTAAAAAAAGCATCCCAGTAAACTAGTAAAAAATATGAACTTTTGAACAATTGAAAAAAAACACAAAATATTGACTTCAGTAAAAAAAAAAACATGTTCTCCAGTGAACCAGTAAAAAAACTGGTACTCAGAAAAACTCTACTTTAGTAAAAAAAAAACCCATGTACTTCAATAAACCAGTTAAAAAAAAATATAATCCTATAGAAAAAAAACAGATACTCCAGTAGGTCGCCCAAATGTTGTTATACACAGGTCATCAGCCCGAGTGTTGTTATACACAGGTCGGTCCTTTCAAGAGGTAGGTTGCCCAAATGTTGATATACACAGGTCAGTTGCCCAAGTGTTGTTATACACAGATTGTCTACCCGAATGTTATACAGAGGTCGTCCTCTCAAAAGGTTGTTATACACAAGTAGGTGGCCCGAATGTTGTTATACAAAGGTTGGTCTTCCCAATAGGTTTTAATACACACTTTGTCCCCCCAAGTGTTGTTATACAGAGGTCGGAACCCCGAATGTTGTTTTACATAGATTGGTCCTCCCAAGAGGTTGTTATACACATGTTGTTCCTCCCGAGAGATTGTAATGCACAGGTCGGCATTCCGAATGTTGTTATAAACAGGTCATAATTGCCAAGAGGTTGTTATACACAGGCAGGTCAAATCAACAGTTAAACACAGTATGTCTCCCAGAATGTTGTTATACAGAGGTATATACACAGGTTGGCACCCTGATTGTTGTTGGGGGATGACCTGTGTATAACAACATCGAGTTGGCGACTTGTGTTGGGGCAACCTACCTGTCACAAACTTTGTATAACAACAGTTGGGGTGACCTACATGTGTATTAAAACATTCAGTCAACCAAACTGTGTATAACATCATTCTGGTAACCAACCTGTATATAACAACATTTAGAGGACCGACCTCTTTTTAACAACATTCGGGGTGACGACTTGTGTAAAACAACAGTTGGGGTGACCAACCTGTGTATAACAACGTTAAGATGACCGACCTGTGTATAACAACATCCGAGGTGCTGTCCTTTGTTCTCTAGTAAACCATTAAAAAAAAACATGCAATGTACTCCAGGAATCTAGTTATGAACCAAACACTGTAATAACAGTCATGTAAAAACATACTCCAGTAAAAAAAACACTATGTAAATAATAAAAAAAATAATTTACTGTTAAAAACAAAGTACTCCAGTAAACAAAAAAACAAACAGATAACTACAATTACAAAAACAGAAACTCCAGTAAACCTGTCAAAACCTAAAAAAAAAAACTAATGTACTCAGTAAAAAAACCTTCAATAAACAAGTGAAAAAATAATTTTCTACAGTAAATAAAAAAAAACATGCACTCCTGTAAAGAAGTAAAAAATCCATACTCATCTAAACTTAGTAAAGATTGCAGTGAAAAAAACAGGTAAAACATTTACTCCAGTAAAAAAATAAAAAAATTCATAAACTCGCTTAAACCAGAAAACAAAAGTAATTTAAAAAAAAATTCCAAGAAACCAGTAGAAAAAAAATGATTTTATCTAGTAAACAAGTAAAACAACATGTAAATGAGTAAAAAATAAAAACCATTTACTTCACTAAAAAATAATTCTCCAGTAACCAGTAAAAAACATGAATTTCTTTAAACCAGTAAAAAAAAAACATGTTCTCCAGAAAACCAGTAAAAAAACAATGAAGCAATGAAAAAACAGGTACTACTCCAATAAAAAAAATCATGTACCTTAATTAACCAGTAAAAAAACATATTATCCTGTAGTAAAAAAAGATACTCCAGTAAAAACCTGTAAAAAAAAAAACATGTACCATGCAGTTATCGTCCTCTCAAGAGGTTGTTATACACAGGTCATCCGCCCAAGTGTTGTTGTAGAGAAGTCGATACCTTGAATGGTGCAATACATAGCTTGGTTCTCCCAAGAAATTGTTATTCAAAGGTTGCCTAAATGGTGTTATACACAGGTCGGCACCCAGAATGTTGTTATACAGAGGTCAATCCCCCCAAGAGGGTGTTAGACAAAGGTCGGCCCACAAGCGTTGTTATACACAGGTCGGTACCCAGAATGGTGTAATACACAATTGTTATACAAAGGTAGGGCACCCAAATGTTGTTATACACAGGTCGGTCACCCCGAATGTTGTTATACAGCAGTTGTCCTTTAAAGAGGTTGTTAGGTAGGTGGCCCGAAGGTTGTTATACACAGGTCGGTCCTCCTAACAGCTTGTTATACATGGGTAGGTCGCCCAAATGTTGTTATACACAGGTCGGTCGCCAAGTGTTGTTATACACAAATCATCATCCTGAAAGTTGTTATACACAGGTAGGTGGCAGCTATGTAGTTATACAGAGGTCGGTTCTCCCAAGAGGTTTTAATACACACGTTATACAGAGATTGTTTCTCTCAAGAGATTTTTATACACAGGTTGCTGGCTCAAGTGTTGTTATACACAGGTTGGCACCACGAATGTTGTAATACTCCTTTTTAGTTGGCGACCTGTGTATAACAATAGTTGGGGCAACCTACATGTCTATAACAACATTTTGGCGAACAACCTGTGTAAAACAACATTCGGGCAAACTGCCTGCGTACAGCAACATGTTGGGATAAATATCGACCTGTGTATAACAACACTTGGGGGTACGACCTGTGAATAGCAACACTTGTGGTTGGGATCTGTGTATTTCAACCACTTGGAAGGACCGAACTGTGTATAACAAAATGCAGGGTGCCAATCTGTGTATAACAACACTTGTTCACCCGACCTGTGTAAAACAACATTTGTGCAAACTGCCTGTGTATCACAACATGTGGGTGACTGTCCTGCGTATTGGGAGAAACTGTGTTTTTCAACCTATTGGGAGGACTGACCTCTGTATAACAACATTCAGGGTGACGACCTGTGTAAAACGGCAGGTGGAGCGACCTACATGTGGATTAAAACATTCAGTCGATCAAACTGTGTATAATATCATTTTGGAAACGAGTCTGTGTATAACAACACTCGGTAGACCGACCTGTATATAACAGTCTTTTGGGAGGACCGACCTCTGTTTAACAACATTTGGGGTGAAGATTTGTGTAAAACAATGTTTCGGGTGACCTACCTGTGTATAAAAATATACGGGCGACCGACCTGTGTATAACAACATTCGGGGTGCTGACCTGTGTATAACAACATTCGGGGTGCTGACCTGTGTTCTCTAGTAAACCATTAAAAAAAAACATGCAATGTATAAAAATCTCCATGTACTCCAGGAATCTAGTTATAAAACACACGTAGTCCTGTAATAGTGACGCTCCCCAGGAACCAGAGGAAAATTATCTGTAAACCAGTAAAAAAAAAAATTATGTAAAAAAGTAAAAAAATATATTTACCCCAGTAATAAAAAAGTTACTCCAGTAACTCAAAGAAAGCCAAATACTCTAAAAAAAAAAAAATCCAGTAAAAAATCCATATTTTAGGAAACCAGGAGGAAAAAAAGATAATCCTCCAGATACTCCAGCAGATACTCCAGTGAAAAAAAACATGTTTTTTTTTACATTTTGCTACAAATACATTTTTTTAAACACTAAAAAAAGCTGTTTAAAAAATAAAGTAGTACAATGGTTAAAAAATAATAATAATAAAAAAAAAAACTTCTTTAAAAAAAATATTTACTTCAGTGAACCAGTAAAAAAACCATGAACTACAGTAAAAAGACATGTTCTCCGGGAAACCAAGAAAAAAAAAACAAAAAAAAAAAACATTCATACCAGTAAACAAGAAAAAAATCCATAAACCACCAATGAAAAAAACAGGTGCTCAGAAAAAAAATGACTCTAGTAAAAAAACTCATGTACTTCAATAAACCAGTAAAAAAGCATATAATCCTATAGAAAAAAACAGATACTTCAGTAAACACACAGGTCATCACCCCGATCGTTGTAATACAGAGGTCGTCCTCTCAAGACGCTGTTATACACAGGAAGGTGGCCCGAATGTTGTTATACACACGTCGGTCCTCCCAAGAGGTTTGAATGGACACATTGTCCCCTCGAATGTTGTTATACACAGGTCGGTCGCCCAAGTGCTGTCATATACAGGTCATCAGCCCGAATGTTGTTATACACAAGGTCTTCTCCCCAGGTGTTGTTATACAAAGGTCAGTACCCTGAATGGTGCAATACACAGTTTAGACTTCCTAAGAGGTTGTCATACACAGGTAGGTTGCCCAAATGTTGTTATACACAGCTCGGTCACCCACATTTGGGCTGCTGACCTGTGTGTAGCAAAACTTTATAACAGCATTGAAGTTGGCTACTTGTGTTGGGGAAACCTACCTGTGTATAACAACATTTGGGCAAACTGTCTGTGAATAACAACATTTGGGCAACGTGTTAGGATAAATGTCTTGTTTATAACGAAATTCAAGTTGCCGACCTGTGTATAACAACATTTGGGGTCCCAATCTGTGTATAACAACCTCTTGGATGGACCAACCTCTGTTTAACAACATTCAGGTTGACGAATAGTGTACAACAGTTGGAGTGACCTACATGTGGATTAAAACATTCTCGCAACCAACCTGTGTATAATAACAATTAGACGAACGACCTGTATATAACAGCCTTTTGGGAGGACCGACCTCTGTTTAACAACATTCAGGGTTCGACTTGTGTAAAACAACGGTTGGGGTGACCTACCTGTGTATTAAAACATATGGGCGACTGACCTGTGTATAACAACGTTTAGGTGACCGACCTGTGTATAACAACATTCGGGGTGCTGTTCTAGTTATAAAACACACGCAGTCCTGTAATAGTGACGCTCTCCAGTTTCCAGATGGAAAAATTATCTGTAAACCAGTAAAAAAACAACATAAACTCCAGTAAAAAAAAAACCATTATGTAAAAGAGTAAAAATATAAATTTACTGCGGTAAAAAAACAAACTCTCAAAAAAATAATTCAGGAAACCAGCAAAAGAGCAATGAGAAAAAAACCATGTGCTCAGAAAACATTTACTCCTGTAGAAAAGATACTCCAGTAAACCTGTAAACCCCAGAGGAAAAACCAATGTAGTCAGGTAAACCAGTAAAAAAAAACTGCAATGAGTAAAAAATGAGTAAAAAAGTAATTTTCTACAGTAAATCAGAAAAAAAAACATGCACTCCATTATTTATTTATTTAAACCAGTAAAATTACTCCAGTAAAAAAACATTTACTTCAGTAAAAAAAAAACATGTACTCCAATTTAATGGAGTAAAAGTAAAAAAAAAGGGTTGAAAAAACAGGTACTCAAAAAAAAAAAACCTGTAAAAAATAGATTTACTCCAGGGAAAAAAAACCCATACTTTTATTAACCGGTTAAAAAAAACATGTAATCCCTTAAAAAAAAAACAGATGGTGAAAAAAAAGTGTAAAAATTCTGTGAACTCTAGTAAAAAAAAAAAAAAAGTAAACCACTAAAAGAAAAGCTCCAATTAACCAGTAGAAAAAAATCATGGACATCTATAAACCAGTAAAAATACACATTTATACTCCAGTAATACAAAAACCATTTACTTATTTAAAATAAGTCTCCAGTAACCAGTAAAAAATTTGAAATGGAAAAAACCATGTACTTCAATAAACCAGTAAAAAAAACATATAATCCTATAGAAAAAAACAAATACTCCAGTAAAAACCTGTAAAAAACCTATGAACACCAGTAAAAAAAACATTTAGTCCTATAAAAAAAAGTGTACTACTGTAGTTTCCCCAAAATGTTGTTATACACAGGTCGTCACCCTGAATGTTGTTATACAGAGCTCGTCCTCTCAAGAGGTTGTTATACACAGATAATCTGTCCAAGTGTTGTTATAGACAAGTCAGTACGCCTAATGGTGCAATACACAGTTCGATTCTACCAAGAAGTTGTTTTACAAAGATAGGTCGACCAAATGTTGTTATACACAGGTCGGCCCCCTTAATGTCAATCTTCTCAAGAGGTTGTTATAAAAAGGTTGGCTGCAAATGTGTTGTACACAGGTAGGTATCCAAAATGGTGCAATACACAGTTCGGTTCTCCAAAGAAGTTGGTATACAAAGGTAGGACGTCCAAATGTTGTTAAACAGCAATCATCCTTTAAAGAGGTTGTTATACACAGGTAGGTGGCCCGTATGCTGTTATTCACAGGTCGGTCCTCCTAAGAGGTTTTAATACACATGTTGTCCCCCCAAATGTTGTTATACACAGGTCGGAATCCCAATTGTTGTTATACACAGATTGCTCCTCCCAAGAGGTTGACACAACCCAACATCCCAAATGTTGTTATACACAGGTCATAACTCCCAGGAGGTTATTCACTGGCAGATCACTTCAACAGTAGAACACAGTAGGCTGCCGGCTCAAGTGTTGTTATACAGAGGTTGGCACCCCGAATGTTGTTATACACAGGGCGGCATATTTGGGCTGCTGACCTGTGTGTAATAACACTTGGAGGGAAGACCTGTGTATAACAGCATTCAAGTTGGTGACCTGTGTATAACAACAGTTGGGGCGACCTACCTGTGTATAGCAACATTTGGGTGAACTGCCTGCGTATATCAACATTTAGGTGACTGTCCTGTATATAGCAACATTTGGGATCTCGCCCGTGTATAACAACCTCATGGAAGGAAAGACCTGTGTATAACAACATTCGGGGTGCTGACCTGTGTTCTCTAGTAGACCATTAAAAAACAACCTGTACTCCAGGAATCCCATGTAACCCAAAAAAGCCAGAAACTTAAAAAAAAAAATAATCCAGTAAACTAGTAAAAAAAAAATTTTACTCCAGGAAACCTGTAAGAAATCCATGAACTCGCCGACACCAGTAAAAAAGCAATGAAATTATATATTTTTTTTTAATTGAAGGAAATTTTTTTTTTTACTGGTTTAAAGAAGATCATATTTTTTTATTAGAGAATATGTTTTTATACTGGTTTACTGGAATACTTTTTTTACTGGAGTAATTTTTTTCTTTTTGGCAATTTTTACAGGTTAAGTGAGTTCATGGATTTTTTACTTCTTTACTGTAGCGCATGTTTTTTACTGGTTTTCTGGAGTACACGGGCAAAAAAACATTACAAAAAGTACTTCTTACTCCAGTAAAGAAGTAAAAATCCATGAACTCACTTAAACCTGTAAAAATGCAATGAAAAAAAAAGTATTCCAGTAAACCAGTATAAAAAAAGATTCTCTAATGAAAAAATATGAACTTCTTTAAACCAGTAAAAAAATTTTTTTACATCAGTAAAAAATAAAACATGTACTCCATATGTACTCCAGTGAACCAGTAAAAAAAAAACCCGTGAACTACAGTAAAAAGACACGTTCTCCAGGAAACCAAGAAAAAAAACATGAATCCCAATTAAAAATTCATAAACCACCAATGAAAAAAATAGGTACTCAGAAAAACTCAGTAAAAAAATCCATGTACTTCAATAAACCAGAGGTCATCCACTCAAGAGGTTATTATACACAGGTCATCCCCCAAGTGTTGTTATACACAGGTCGTCTCCCCAAGTGTTGTTATACAAAGGTTGGTACCCTGAATGGTGCAATACACCAAGACTTGCCAAGAGGGACAGGTAGGTCACTCAAATGTTGTTATGCACAGGTCGGCACCACGTATTGTTATACAGAGATCAGTTCTCTCAAGAGTTTTTTATACAAAGGGATGACCTGTGTATAACAACATTCGAGTTGGCAACTTGTGTTGGTGCAACGTACCTGTGTATAACAACATTTGGGTTAACAACCTGTGTAAAACAACATTCGAGCAAACTGACTGTGTATAACAAAATTCAGGTTGCCGACCTGTGTATAACAACCTCTTGGGAGGACTGACCTCTGTTTAACAATATACAGGATGACAAATTGTGTAAAACATTTGGAGCGACCTACCTGCGCATAAAAACATTTTGGCAACGGGACTGTGTATAACAGCATTCAGTGACTGTGTTTTTCAACCTCTTGGGAGGGCTGACCTCTGTATAACAACATTCTGGGTCAAGAACTTTGTATAACAACAGTTGGAATGACCTACATGTGGATTAAAACATTCAGTCAACCAAACTGTGTATAACATCATTCTGGCAACGAGCCTGTGTATAACAACATTTAGACGACCGACCTGTATATAACAGTCTTTTAGGAGGACCGACCTCTGTTTAACAACATTCGGGGTGACGACTTGTCTAAAACAATGTTTGGGGTGACCTACGTATAAAAACATATGGGCGACCGACCTGTGTATAACAACATTTGGCATCCCGACTTGTGTATAACAACATAATGGAAGGACAACCTGTGTATAACAACATTCGGGGTGCTGACCTGTGTTCTCTAGTAGACCATTAAAAAAAAACATGCAATGTATAAAAACTCCATGTACTCCAGGAATCTAGTTATGAACTAAAAACTGTAATAACTGTCATGTAATAACAACGCTCCCCAGTGACCAGATGAAAAATTATTAACATCTGTAAACCAGTAAAAAACAACAGTAAAAAAAACAGTAAAGAAGCAATTAAAAAAAAACAGGTGCTCAGAAAACATTTACTCCAGTAAAAAAACTCATGAAATCCTGTAGACAAAAACCTGTAAACCTCAGTGAAAAAACCAGTGTACTCAAGTAACCCAGTAAAAAAAAAAACAAGTGAAAAAATATTTTTCTACAGTAAATAAAACTAAAAACATGCACTCCAGTAAAGACGTAAAAAATCTATACTAATTTAAACCAGTAAATATTGCAATGAAAAAAACAGGTAAAAACATTTACTCCAGTAAAAAAATACTCCAGTAAACCAGTAAAAAAAGCATATACTCCAGTAAATAAATTAAAAAATCATAAACTCGCTTAAACCAGTAAAAAAAGTAATTAAAAAAAAAACGGGGAAAAAAAAAAAACAATGTACAATGTAAACCACTTTACAGCTTGTATTCCAAGAAACCAGTAGAAAAAAAATAATTTTCTGCAGTAAACAAGTAAAACATGTACGCCAGTAAACAAGATGAAAAAAAAACTTTCTCCGGTTAAAAAAGGAAATATTCCAGTAACCTGTAAAAACATTCTGAACATCTATAAACCAGTAAAAATACAACATATTCTCCAGTAAAAAAAACATTATATAAATGAGTAAAAAAAACCAAAACATTTACTTCACTAAAAAATAATTCTCCAGTAACCAGTAAAAAATATGAATTTCTTTAAACCAGTAAAAAAAACATGTTCTCCAGAAAACCAGTAAAGAAAATTTAGTAAAATTTTTTTTACTCCAATAAAAAAACCCATATACCGGTAACTTTAATTAACCAGTAAAAAAAACATATAATCCTGTAGAAAAAAAAACTGAGAAAAAACCTGTAAAAAAAAATGTACTACTGTAAGTCGCGCCAAATGTTGTTATAAACAGGTCGTCACCTCGATTACTGTTATAGAGAGGTCATCCTCTCAAGAGGTTGTTATACACAGGTCATCCGCCCACGTGTTGTTGTATAGAGGACGATGCCTTGAATGGTGCAATACATAGTTTGGTTCTCCCAGGAATTTGTTATACAAAGGTAGGTCGCCCAAATGTTGTTGTACACAGGTCGGTCGCCAAGTGTTGTTATACACAGGTCATCATCCCTAATGTTGTTATACACAGGTAGGTGGCAGGTATGTTGTTATACAGAGGTTGGTCCTCCCAAGAGGTTTTAATACTTATATTGTTCCCCCAAGTGTTGGGTCCTCCCTAGAGGTTGATATACAGAGGTAGGTGGCCTGAATGTTGTTATACACAGGTTGGCATCCTGAATGTTGTTATACACAGGCAGGTCACTTCAACAGTTAAACACAGTTCATCTCCCAGAATGTTGTTATACAGTCTCTCAAGAGACTTTTATACACAAGCTCAAGTGTTGTTATACACAGGTTGGCACCCTGAATGTTGTTATACACAGGGCAGCACATTTGTGTATAAAAACACTTGAGCTGGCAACCTGTGTACATACCTCTGTATAACAACATTCTGGGAGACAAACTGTGTTTAACTGTTGAATTGACCTGCCTGTGTATAACAACCTCTTGGGAGTTACGACCTGTGTATAACAACATTCAGAATGCCGATCTGTGTATAACAATAGTTGGGCCACCTACCTCTGTAAATCAGCCTCTTGGGAGGACCACTCTATGTATAACAACATTCAGCGTTTCAACTTGTGTATAACAACACCTGGGGGGACAACATGTGTATTAAAGCCTCTTGGGAGGACCAACCTGTGTACAACAATATTTGGGGCGACCTACCTCTGTATCTCAACCTCTAGGGAGGACCGACCTGTGTATAACAACATTTGGGCCACCTACGTGTGTATAACAACCTCTTGAGGGGCCGACCTCTGTATAACAACATTCGGGCTGATGAGCTGTATTTAACAGCACTTGGGTGATCGACCTGTGTATAACAACATTTGAGGGGACAATGTAAAGCCTCTTGGGAGGACCAACAATTTGTGTATAACAACATTCGGGCCACCTACCTGTGTATAACAACCTCTTGAGAGGACGACCTCTGTATTACAACATTGAGGGTGACGACCTGTGTGTTTACTGGAGTATCTGTTTTTCCTATAGGATGATATGTTTTTTACTGGTTTATTGAAGTACATGGTTTTTTTTTTACTCATTTTTCAGAGCACCAGTTTTTTTTCATCGGTGGTTTATGGATTTTTACTTATTTACTGGGAGGCATGTTTTTTCTTGGTTTCCCGGAGAACTTGTTTTTTTACTGGTTTACTGGAGTACTTTTTTTTTTGCCGGTTTAAAGAAGTTTTTATTTTTTTAACCAGAGCGTGTGTTTTTTTTTTTACTCCTTTATTTTTTAAATAGCTTTTTTTTTTAGTGTTTTACAATAAAATGTAAAAAAAAAATATATAGTAAGTTTTCACTCCAGTTTTTTTCACTGGAGTTTCAGTTTTTTTCTACAGGATTACATTTTTTTTTACTATAAATTTTGTTTTTATTAGATTTTTGAGTAGCAGATTTGTTTCATTGCTTTTTTTACTGGTGTAGGTGAGTGTATGGATTTCTTCCTGGTGTTACTGGCGTACATGTGTGACCGTATTTCCCTCTTACCTTAGTAAATAAATCAGTTCTAAGCGGCCAAACGCATAATAAACGGACTGGAAACTCCACGCGTGGCATCAGCCTTACAGAAGTCCATATTTTTATACCGTTTTATTGGAGTTCTTTACTTTTTAACCACAGAATGTGTTTTTTTTTATTGTAGTACAAGTGTTTTTTTTACTGGTTAAAGTAAAGTACATGAGTTTGTTTTTTACTGGAGTAAATTAATTTTTTATTTGTTTTTTTCTTTGTTTCATTGTTCCTGGAGTACATGTTAATTTTTTTTTACTGAATTTGCCCGAATGTTGTTTTACACAATTCATCATCCAGAATGTTGTTAAACAGAGGTCACTCCTCCCAAGAGGTTGTTATACACAGGTCAGTCGCCCGAATGTTGATATACACAGGTCGGTCTACTGACTGTTGTTATACACAGGTTAGTCACCTGATTGTTGTTAATACAATGTTCTTCAACCTAATTGTGTGTGTTGGGTCCTCCCAAGATGTTGTTATACACAGGTCGGCACCCTGAATTTTGCACCCTGAGGTTGGTCCTCCCAAGAGTTTTTCCCAAACACTGGTCCCCCAAGTGGTTTTATACACAGGTTGTTATATTGAATGTTGTTATACACAAGACATTTCTTTGACTGACATGTTTCTATACAGAGGATAAATGTTGTTATACACAGGATGTTCGCCCAAATGTTGTTATACACAGGTAGGTTGCCCCAACTGTTGTTATACACAGGTCACCAACTTGAATGTTGCTATACACAGGTCGTCCCCCCAAGTGTTGTTACACACAGGTCAGCAGCCCAAATGTGATGCCCTGTGTATAACAACATTCAGGGTGCCAACCTGTGTATAAAAAAGACTTGAGCTGGCAACCTGTGTATATACTTCTGTATAACAACATTCTGGGAGAAAACTGTGTTTAACTGTTGAATTGACTCTGACTGTTGTTATACACAGGGAGGCACATTTGGGCTGCTTGCCTGTGTGTAACAACACTTGGGGGGATGACCTGTTTATAACAATATTCGAGTTGGTGACTTGTGTTGGGCAACCTACCTGTGTAAAACAATATTCAGGCAAACTGCCTGTGTATAACAACATTTAGGTGAAAGTCCTGTGTATAGCAACATGTTAGGATAAATGTCTTGTGTATAACCGACCTGTGTATAACAACATTTGTGGTCCCAATCTGTGTATAACAACCTCATGGAAGGACCGACCTGTGTATAACAACATTCGGGGTGCTGACCTGTGTTCTCTAGTAGACCATTAAAAAACAACATGTACTCCAGGAATCTAGTTATAAAACACACGTAGTCCTGTAATAGTGACGCTCCCCAGTAACCAGAGGAAGATTATCTGTAAGGCCCCTTCCACACTAGCGAGTGTGATGCGATGAACTCGCATCACACTCGCAACGCAAGCTGCCGGGAACGCACGGCCCGAACCCTGCACCGCGGGAGTGAACTGACATGCTGAGTTCACTCCCGCGGTGCAGCGTTCGGGCCGTGCGTTCCCGGCAGCTTGCGTTGCGAGTGTGATGCGAGTTCATCGCATCACACTCGCTAGTGTGGAAGGGGCCTTAACCAGTAAATAAAAAAACATTATGTAAAAGAGTAAAAAAAAATAATAAATAATAAAATAAATAAATAAAAACGAAATTTATAGTAAAAAAATGTAATCCTGTAGAAAAAAACAGACTCCAGTGAAAAAAAACATTGTACACACTATAATGTTTTTTTTTACATTTTACTATAGTGTAGAACACTTACAAAAAAAAGTATTTTAAAAAATAAAGGAGTAATAAAACAAAAAAAACAACAACTTTAAACCGGCAAAAAAAATATTCACTTCAGTAAAAACAACATGTACTCCAGAAAACCAGTGAAAAACATGCACTGTTAAAGAAAAAAAGTTTTCCAGTACACCAGTATAACCAGTAAAAAACTCCAGTAAAAAGACATGTTCTCCAGGAAACCAAGAAAAAACATGCGTCCCAGTAAATAAGTAAAAAGCCATAAAACACCAATGAAAAAAAAAACAGGCCCTCAGAAAAACGAGTTAAAAAAAAATAAACCAGTAAAAAAAAACATATAATCCTATAGAAAAAAACAGATAAGGACACTCGTCTTACAGACAACCCATAGTTACAGACAGACCCCTCTGACCTCTGGTGACCTCTCTGCATGTTACTATAGTCCCAGGCTGCAATAATCAGCTGTAAGGTGTCTGTAATGAAGCTTTATTGATAATCCTAGGTCCCATTACAGCAAAAAATGTTTAAACTCCAATTGTCTCTGGGGCAAAAAATTTTTTTTGCCTCGATCTACAATTGTAAAATATATTTTCGACTTACATACAAATTCAACTTAAGAATAAACCTCCGGACCCTATCTTGTACGTAACCCGGGGACTGCCTGTACTCCAGTAAACACACAGGTTGTCACCCCCAATGTTGTAATATAGAGGTTGTCTTCACAAGAGGTTGTTATACACACGTCGGTCCTCCCAAGAGGTTTTAATGCACACACTGTCCCCTTCAGTGTTGTTATACACAGGTCGGTGGCCCAAGTGCTGTCATATACAGGTCATCAGCCCGAATGTTGCTATACCGAGGTCGTCCTCTCAAGAGGTTGTTATACACATGTCATCCGCCTAAATGTTGTTGTAGACAAGTTGATACCTTGAATGGTGCAATACACAGTTCGGTTCTCCCAAGAATTTGTTATACAAAGTTAGGTTGCCTAAATGTCGTTATACAGAGGTCAATCCCCTCAAGAGGTTGTTAGACAAAGGTTGGCCACGCAAGAATTATTTTACACAGGTCAGTACCCAGAATGGTGCAATACACAGTTCAGTTCTCCCAAGAAATTGTTATACAAAGGTAGGTCAAATGTTGTTATACACAGGAAGGTCACCCCGAATGTTGTTATACAGCATTTGTCCTTTAAAGAGGTTGTTATACACAGGAAGGTGGCCCAAATGTTGTTATACACAGGTCGGTCGCCAGGTGTTGTTATACACAGATCGTTATCCCGAATGTTGTTATACACAGGTAGGTGGCAGGTATGTAGTTATACAGAGGTCGGTCCTTTCAAGAGGTTTTAATACACACGTTGTACAGAGGTTCTTTCTCTCAAGAGATTTTTAAACACAGGTTGCTGGCTCAAGTGTTGTTATACACATGTTGGCCCCCCGAATGTTGTATACACCTTTTTAGTTGGCGACCTGTGTATAACAATAGTTGGGGCAACCTACCTGTCTATAACAACATTTTGGCTAACAACCTGTGTAAAACAACATTCGGGCAAACTGCCTGTGTATAACAACATTGGGGATACAACCTGTGAATAGCAACACTTGGGGTGGGGATCTGTGTATAACAACACTTGTTCGCCCGACCTGTGTAAAACAACATTTGTGCAAACTGCCTGTGTATTACAACATATGGGTGACCGCCCTGCGTATAGCAACGTGTTGGGAGAAATGTTGTTGGGAGAACCTGTGTATAAAAACACTTGGGGGAACGAATTGTGTATAAAAACACTTGGGAGGACCGACCTGTGTATAGCAACATTCGGGGTGCTGACCTGTGTTCTCTAGTAAACCATTAAAAAACAACATGCAATGTATTAAAAAAAACCCATGTACTGCAGGAATCTAGTACATGACACGTAGTCCTGTAATAGTGACGCTCCCCAGTAACCAGAGGAAAATTATCTGTAAACCAGTAAAAAAAACAACATAAACTCCAGTAAAAAAATATATTTACCCCAGTAATAAAAAAAAGCCAAATACTCTCATAAAAATAATCCAGTAAACTAGTACAAGAAAAAAACATATTTTAGGAAACCAGTAAGAAATCCATAAACTCACCTACACCAGTAAAAAAAGCAATGAAAAAAACCTGCTACTCAAAAATCCAATAAAAACAAAATTTATAGTAAAAAAAATTTAATCCTGTAGTAAAAGCAGATACTCCAGTGAAAAAAACATGTTTTGTTTTAATTACATTTTTTAAAACTAAAAAAAGCTGTTTAAAAAATAAAGGAGTATAATGGTTAAAAAAAAATAAAAAATAATAAAAAAAACTTATTAAAAAAAATATTTACTTCAGTGAAAATTTTTTTTTACTTGAGTAAAAAAAAAAACATGTTCTCCAGTGAACCATTAAAAAAAACCAAGAACTACAGTAAAAAGACATGTTCTCCGGGAAACCAAGAAAAAAAACATGTGTCCCAGTAAATAATTAAAAAGCCATAAACCACCAATCAAAAAAAAACCAGGTACTCAGAAAAACGAGTAAACAAAAATTACTCAAGTAAAAAAAAAAAAACCCATGTACTTCAATTAAAAAAAAAAAAAATCTTATAGAAAAAAACAGATAATCCAGTAAACACACAGGTCGTCACCACGAACATTGTAATACAGAGGTCGTCCTCTCAAGAGGTTGTTATATACAGGTAGGTGGCCCGAATGTTGTTATACACAGGTCGGTCCTCCCAAGAGGTTTGAATGCACACATTGTTCCCTCGAGTGTTGTTATACACAGGTCGGTCTCCCAAGTGCTGTCATATACAGGTCATCAGCCCGATTGTTGCTTTACCGAGGTCGTCCTCTCAAGAGGTTGTTATACACAGGTCATCCGCCCAAGTGTTGTTATACAAAGGTCGGTACCCTGAATGGTGCAATACACAGTTTAGACTTCCCAAGAGGTTGTTATGCACAGGTAGGTCACTCTAATGTGTTGGGGCAACCTACCTGTGTATAACAACATTTGGGCGAACTGTCTGTGAATAACAACATTTAGGTGACCATCCTGTGTATAGCAACGTGTTGGGAGAAATGTCTTGTATATAACAAAATTAAAGTTGCCGACCTGTGTATAACAACGTTTGGGGTCCCAATCTGTGTATAAAAACCTCTTGGGTGAACCAACCTCTGTTTAACAACATTCAGGTTGACGAATTGTGTACAACAGTTGGAGCCACCTACCAGTGCATAAAAACATTTGGGCAACTGAACTGTGTATAACAGCATTCTGGCAACCAACCTGTGTATAACAACAATCAGACGACCGACCTGTATATAACAGTCTTTTGGGAGGACCGACCTCTGTTTAACAACATTCGCGGTGACGACTTGTGTAAAACAACGGTTGGGGTGACCTACCTGTGTATAAAAACATATGGGCGAGCAAACTCTGTATAACAACATTTAGGTGACCGACCTGTGTATAACAACATCATGGAAGGACCAACCTGTGTATAACAACATTCGGGGTGCTGACCTGTGTTCTAGTTATAAAACACACGTAGTCCTGTAATAGTGACGCTCCCCAGTAACCAGAGGAAAATTATCTGTAAACCAGTAAAAAAAACAACATATACTACAGTAAAACAAACAATAAACTCTCAAAAAAAATAATTCAGGAAACCAGCAAAAAAGCAATGAAAAAAAAACATGTGCTCAGAAAAACCATACTTTTATTAACCGGTTAAAAAAAAACATGTAATCCCTTAAAAAAACTGATGCTGGAAAAAATGTGTAAAAAATCTATGAACTCTAGTAAAAAAAAAAAAGTAAACCACTAAAAGAAAAGCTTGTTCTCCAATTAACCAGTAAAAAAAATCATTTTCTCCAGTAAACAAGTAAAAAAATCATGAACATCTATAAACCTGTAAAAATACACATTTATACTCCAGTAATACAAAAAAACATTTACTTATTTACTTTAAAATAACCAGTAAAAAATCTGAAATGGAAAAAAAACGGTACTCAGAAAAACGAGAAAATAAAATTACTCTATTAAAAAAAAAAAACCCATGTACTTCAATAAACCAGTAAAAATCATCTAATCCTATAGAAAAAAAAGAGACTCCAGTAAAAACCTGTAAAAAAAACTATGAACACCAGTAAAAGAAAAACATTTAGTCCTATAAAAAAAGTGTTCTACTGTAGTTTGCCCAAAATGTTGTTATACACAGGTCGTCACCCCAAATGTTGTTATGAAGAGGTCGTCCTCTCAAAAGGTTGTTATACACAGATCATCTGTCAAGTGTTGTTATAGACAAGTCGGTACGCCGAATGGTGCAATACACAGTTCGATTCTACCAAGAAGTTGTTATACAAAGATAGGTCGACCAAATGCTGTTATACACAGGTCGGTCCTTCCATGAGGTTGTTATACACAGGTCGAGACCCCAAATGTTGCTATATACAGGACAGTCACCTAAATGTTGATATACGCAGGCAGTTCACCCAAATGTTGCTATACACAGGTAGGTCTCCCCAACTCTTGTTATACACCTACCTGTGTATAGCAATATTTGGGCGAACTGCCTGCGTATATCAACATTTGGGGTCTCGACCCGTGTATAACAACCTCATGGAAGGAAAGACCTGTGTATAACAACATTCGGGGTGCTGACCTGTGTTCTCTAGTAGACCGTTAAAAACCCCATGTACTGCAGGAATCTAGTTATAAAACACACGTAGTCCTGTAATAGTGACGCTCCCCAGTAACCAGAGGAAAATTATCTGTATACCAGCAAAAAAACAACAAAACTCCAGTAAAAAAAAAAAAAACATTATGTAAAAGAGTAAAAAAATTTAATTTGCCCCAGTAACCCAAAAAAGCCAGATACTTAAAAAAAAAAATAATCCAGTAAACTAGTAAAAAAAAAAATTTTACTCCAGGAAACCTGTAAGAAATCCATGAACTCGCCGACACCAGTAAAGCAATGAAATTATATATTTTTTTTTAATTGAAGGAAAATTTTTTTTTACTGGTTTAAAGAAGATCATATTTTTTTTTATTAGAGAATATAAAAACATATCATATAAAAACAATTCATCTCCAGTGACTAAAAAAAACATACTGGTTTACTGGAATACTTTTTTTTACTGGAGTAAATGTTTTTTTTTTTTTGGCAATTTTTACCAATTCATCTCCAGTGACTAGATGAAAAAATATGTAAACCAGTAAAAAAACATTATGTAAATGATTAAAAAAAATAATTTACTCCACTAACAAAAAAAAAACAGATACTCTGAAAAAAATAATCCAAGGAAACCAGTAAAGAAGCAATGAAAAAAAAACAGGTGCTCAGAAAACATTTACTCCAGTAAAAAAAACTCCTGTAGACAAAAACCTGTAAAAACCTGTAAACCTCTTTAAAAAAACAAAGTACTCAAGTAACCCAGTAAAAAAAAAAAAGTGAAAAAATATTTTTCTTCAGTAAACAAAACTAAAAGCATGCACTTTAGTAAAGAAGTAAAAGTTTTATTCATTTAAACCAGTAAAGATTGCAGTGACAAAAACAGTTACTCAGAAAAACAGGTAAAACCATAAACTCCAGTAAACAAATAAAAAATTCATTAACTCGCTTAAACCAGTAAAAAAAGTAATAAAAAAAAACGGGTTAAAAAAAACCAATGTACAATGTAAACCACTTAAAAGAAGCTTGTATTCCAAGAAACCAGTAGAAAAAAAATAATTTTCTCCAGTAAACAAGATGAAAAAAAAACTTTCTCCGGTTAAAAAAGGAAATATTCCAGTAACCTGTAAAAACATTCTGAACATCTATAAACCAGGAAAAATACAACATATTCTCCGGTAAAAAAAACATTATGTAAATGAGTAAAAAAAAAACATTTACTTCACTAAAAAATAATTACTCCAGTAACCAGTAAAAAAATAAAACCCGGTACTTCAGAAAACAATGAAGCAATGAAAAAACAGGTACTCAGAAAATTGAGTAAAATTTTTTTTACTCCAATAAAAAAAACCCCATATACCGGTACTTTAACTAACCAGTAAAAAACAGAGAAAAAAACCTACTACTGTAAGTCGCACCAAATGTTGTTATAAACAGGTCGTCACCTCGATTACTGTTATAGAGAGGTCATCCTCTCAAGAGGTTGTTATACACAGGTCATCTGCCCACGTGTTGTTGTATAGAGGACGATGCCTTGAATGGTGCAATACATAGTTTGGTTCTCCCAGGAATTTGTTATACAAATGTAGGTCGCCCAAATGTTGTTGTACACAGGTCGGTCGCCAAGTGTTGTTATACACAGGTCATCATCCCTAATGTTGTTATACACAGGTAGGTGGCAGGTATGTTGTTATACAGAGGTTGGTCCACCCAAGAGGTTTTAATACACATGTTGTTCCCCCAAGTGTTGGGTCCTCCCAAGAGGTTGATATACAGAGGTAGGTGGCCTGAATGTTGTTATACACAGGTTGGCATCCTGAATGTTGTTATACACAGGCAGTTAACTTCAACAGTTAAACACAGTTCACCTCCCAGAATGTTGTTATACAGTCTCTCTGTGTATGTACCTCTGTATAACAACATTCTGGGAGACTGTTGAATTGACCTGCCTGTGTATAACAACCTCTTGGGAGTTACGACATTTGGGGCGACCTACCTGTGTATTTCCACCTCTTGGGAGGACCGACCTGTGTATAACAACATTTGGGCCACCTAAATGTGTATAACAACTTCTTGAGGGGCATACCTCTGTATAACAACATTCGGGCTGATGAGCTGTATCTAACAGCACTTGGGCGATCGACCTGTGTATAACAACATTCGGGCCACCTACCTGTGTATAACAACCTCTTGAGAGGACGACCTCTGTATTACAACATTGGTGGTGACAACCTGTGTGTTTACTGGAGTATCTGTTTTTTTCTATAGGATGATATGTTTTTTACTGGTTTATTGAAGTACATGGGGTTTTTCATTGGTGGTTTATGGATTTTTACTTATTTACTGGAGTATGTTATTTCTTGGTTTCCCGGAGAACTGTTTTTTTTTACTGGTTTACTGGAGTACTTTTTTTTAAAGAAGTTTTTTTGTTGTTTTTTTCCCCTTTTTTTTTTAACCAGAGAGTGTGTTTTTTTTTTTACTCCTTTATTTTTTAAATAGCTTTTTTTTTTAGTGTTTTACAATAAAATGTAAAAATGTAAAAAAAAAATATATAGTAAGTTTTCACTCCAGTTTTTTTCACTGGAGTTTCTGGTTTTTTTTACAGGATTACATTTTTTTTTTTACTATAAATTTTGTTTTTATTAGATTTTTGAGTAGCAGATTTTTTTCATTGCTTTTTTTACTGGTGTAGGTGAGTGTATGGATTTCTTACTGGTGTTACTGGAGTACGTGTGTGAATGCAGCCGAAGGGTGATGCCACACGTGACGTTTTCGGTCTGTTTTAAAACACATTTTTGACCGTATTATCTAAGTAAATAAATCAGTTCTAAGCGGCCAAACGCATAATAAACGGACTGGAAACGCCGCGTGTGGCATCAGCCTTACAGACGTTCATATTTTTATACCGTTTTATTGGAGTACTTTATTTTTTAACCACAGAATGTGTTTTTTTTAATTGTAGTACAAGTGTTTTTTTTACTGGTTAAAGTAAAGTACATGAGTTTGTTTTTTACTGGAGTATATTAATTTTTTATTTGTTTTTTTCATAGTTTTTTTACTGGTTTAAGTGAGTTTATGGATATACTGGTTTCCTGGAGAACATGTTACTTTTTTTTTACTGAATTTGCCCGAATGTTGTTTTACACAATTCATCATGCAGAATGTTGTTAAACAGAGGTCGCTCCTCCCAAGAGGTAGTTATACACAGGTCAGTTGCCCGAATGTTGTTATACACAGATTAGTCACCTGATTGTTGTTAATACAATGTTCTTCAACCTAATTGTGTGTGTTGGGTCCTCCCAAGATGTTGTTATACACAGGTTGTTATGCACAGGTTGGTCCTCCCAAAAGTTTTTCCCAAACACTGGTCCCCCAAGTGGTTTTATACACAGGTTGTTATATTGAGTTTTGTTATACACAAGACATTTCTCTGACTGACATGTTTCTATACAGAGGATAAATGTTGTTATACACAGGATGTTCGCCCAAATGTTGTTATACACAGGTAGGTTGCCCCAACTGTTGTTATACACAGGTCACCAACTTGAATGTTGCTATACACAGGTCCCCCCCCCAAGTGTTCTTACACCCCCTGCCCTGTGTATAACAACATTCAGGGTGCCAACCTGTGTATAAAAACACTTGAGCTGGCAACCTGTGAATATACCTCTGTATAACAACATTCTGAGAGACAAACTGTGTTTGAGGCCACGGTCACACGTACCGCTAGGCGTCCGTCATAACGCAACGCTAGCGCACAGGGGGAGGTCCTTGGCCCGAACGCACATTCGTTTCCAGGGAAACGCATGCAATTGTTAAGCTGATCGCATGCGTTTCTTTGGAAACGCATGTGCGTTCGGGCTGAGGACCTCCCCCTGTGCGCTAGCGTCGCATTATGAATGGACGTCTAGCGGTACGTGTGACCGCAGCCTAAATGTTGAATTGACTCTGATTGTTGTTATACACAGGGATGCACATTTGGGCTGCTGACCTGTGTGTAACAACACTTGGGAGGGGGGGACCTATGTATAGCAACATTCAAGTTGGTGACCTGTGTGTAACAACACTTGGGGGGATGACCTGTTTATAACAATATTCGAGTTGGTGACTTGTGTTGGGCAACCTACCTGTGTAAAACAATATTTGGGCAAACTGCCTGTGTATAACAACATTTAGGTGACAGTCCTGTGTATAGGATACTAACGTGTTAGGATAAATGTCTTGTGTATAACTGACCTGTGTATAACAACATTTGTGGTCCCAATCTGTGTATAACAACCTCATGGAGGGACTGACCTGTGTATAACAACATTCGGGGTGCTGACCTGTGTTCTCTAGTAGACCTTTAAAAAACAACATGTAATGTATAAAAAACCCCATGTACTCCAGGAATCATATAGTTATAAAAACACATGTAGTAATAGTGATGCTCCCAGTAACCAGATGGAAAATTATCTGTAAACCAGTAAAAAAAAAACATTATATAAAAGAGTAAAAAAATAATAGTAATAAAAAAGGTACTCCAGTAATGAAAAAACCTGCTACTCAAAAAACAAATAAAAACAAAATTTATAGTAAAAAAAATGTAATCCTGTAGAAAAAAAACCCAGAAACTCCAGTGAAAAAAACCATGTACACACTATAATGTTTTTTTTTACACTTTTTAAAAAATAAAGGAGTAAAAAAAAAAAAAAAAAAACAACTTCTTTAAACCGGCAAAAAAAATTCACTTCAGTAAAAACAACATGTACTCCAGGAAACCAAGAAAAAACATGCGTCCCAGTAAATAAGTAAAAAGCCATAAAACACCAATGAAAAAAAAAAAAACAGGGACTCTAGTAAAAAAAAGAAACCCATGTACTTCAATAAACCAGTAAAAAAACATATCATCCTATAGAAAAAAACAGATACTCCAGTAAACACAAAGGTTGTCACCCCCAATGTTGTAATACAGAGGTCGTCCTCTCAAGAGGTTGTTATACACAGGTAGGTGGCCCGAATGTTGTTATACACAGATCGGTCCTCCCAAGAGGTTTTAATGGACACATTGTCCCCTCAAGTGTTTCTATACACAGGTCGATCAAGTAAGTGTTGTTATACACAGGTCGTCAGCCCAAATGGTGTTATACAGAGGTCATCTGCTCAAAAGGTTGTTATACACAGGTCATCCTCCACAGTGTTGTTATACACAGGTCGTCTCCCCAAGTATCGTTATACAAAGGTCGGTACCCTGAATGGTGCAATACACAGTCTAGACTTCCCAAGAGGTAGGTCACTCAAATGTTGTTATACACAGGTCGGTACCTGAAATGGTGCAATGCACAGTTCAGTTCTCCCAAGAAGTCATACATAGGTTGGTTGCCTAAGTGTTGTTATACACAGGGCGGCACATTTATACTGCTGACCTGTGTGTAACAAGATTTGGCCGAACCTTGGGGGGACGACCTGTGAATAACAACACTTGGGGTGGGGGACCTGTGTATTTGAATCTCTTGGGAGGACGGACCTGTGTATAACAAAATTAAGGGTGCCGACTTGTGTATAACAACCTCTTGGGAGGACCCACCTCCGTATAACTGCATTCGGGTTGAAGAACAGTGTATTACAACAGTTGGGGAGACCTATCTGTGTCTAACAACAATCGGGCAACTAACCTGTGTATAACAACAGTCAGTAGACTGATCTGTGTATAATGATTTCTTGGGAGGACCGACCTCTGCTTAACAATATTCAGGATGATGACCTGTGTAAAACAACAGTGGAGGCGACCTATCTGTGTATAACAGCATTCAGCGACCAAACTGTATATCACAGCATTTGAGTGACGGACCTGTGTATAACAACCTCTTGGGAGGACTGACCTCTCTATAACAACATTCTGGGTCACGAACTTTGTATAACAACAGTTGGAGTGACCTACGTGTGGATTAAAACATTTTGGCAACCAACCTGTGTATTACAACATTTAGACGACCGACCTGTATATAACAGTCTTTTAGGAGGATCGACCTCTGTTTAACAACATTCGGGTTGACGACTTGTGTAAAACAATGGTTGGGGTGACCTACCTGCGTATAAAAACATACAGGCGAGCAAACTGAGTATAACAACGTTTACATGACCGACCTGTGTATAACAACATCCTGGAAGGACCCACCTGTGTATAATAACATTCGGGGTGCTGACCTGTGTTCTGTAGTAAACCATAAAAAGACAACATACAATGTATAAAACCCCATGTACTGCAGGAATCTAGTTATAAACACACGTAGTCCTGTAATAGTGACGCTCCCCAGTAACCAGAGGAAAATTATCTGTAAACCAGCAAAAAAAATTATGTAAAAGAGTAAAAAAATATATTGTGACCTACATGTGGATTAAAACGTTCTGGCAACCAACCTGTGTATAACAACAATCAGACGACTGACCTGTGTATAACAGTCTTTGGGGAGGACCGACCTCTGTTTAACAACATTCGGGATGGCGACTTGTGTAAAACAACCGTTGGGGTGACCTACCTGTGTATAACAACATTTAGGTGACCTACCTGTGTATAACAACATTTAGGTGAGCAACCTTTGTATAGCAACATTTGGGGTCCCGACTTGTGTATAACAACTTCATGGAAGGACCGACCTGTGTATAACAACATTTGGGGTGCTGTTCTTTAGTAAACCATTAAAAAAAAAAGATGCAATGTATAAGAAAATCTCCATGTACTCGAGGAATCTAGTTATAAAACACACGTAGTCCTGTAATAGTGACGCTCCCCAGTAACCAGAGGAAAATTATCTGTAAACCAGTAAAAAAAACATTATGTAAATGATTTTTTTTAAAAAATTACTCCGGTAAAAAAACAAACTCTAAAAAAAATAATCAAGTAAACCAGTAAAAAAAACTTCAAATACTCCAATAAACAAGTACATTGCAATGAAAAAGAAGGCAATCAGATAAACAAGTACAGGCAGTCCCCGGGTTACATACAAGATAGGGTCTGTAGGTTTGTTCTTAAGTTGAATTTGTATGTAAGTCGGAACTGTATATTTTATAATTGTAATCCCAGCCAGAACTTTTTTGGTCTCTGTGACAATTGGATTTTAAAAAATGTTGGGTTGTCATAAGAATCAGGAGCAACAATAAATCTTCATTGCAGACTCCTGTGATAACTGTTACAGCTGATCATTGTAGCCTAGCACTAAAGTACAATAAATTACCAATATCCAGAGGTCCGTTTGTAACTAGGGGTCGTATGTAAGTCGAGTGTTCTTAAGTAGGGGACCGTGTGTAAAACAATTTTACTCCAGTAAAAAAAAACATGTACTCCATTAAATAAGTAAAACTCCCTTAAGCCAGTAAAAAAAACCATTGAAAAAAAAAACAGGTATTCAAAAAAATAACCCTTAACTTTAATTAACAAGTAATCCCTTAAAAAACAGATGCTGAAAAAAAGTGTAAAAAATCTACAAACTCTAGTTGAAAAAAAAAAAGGTTGTTCTCCAATTAACCAGCAAAAAAAATCATTTTCTCCAGTAAGAAGTAAAAAAAAATCATGAACATCTATAACCAGTAAAAATACACATTTATACTCCAGTAAAAAAAAAAGTACTTATTTAAATTAAGTCTCCAGTAACCAGTAAAAAATATGAAATGAAAAAAAGTGTTGTTATACACAGGTAGGTACCCCGAATAGTGCAATACATAGTTCAGACCTCCTACACAGGTCGGTCACCCAAGTGTTGTTATACACAGGTCATTACTCTGAATGTTGTAATACAGAGGCCGTCCTCTCAAGAGGTTGCTATACACAGATCGTTCTACGAAGTGTTATACTCAGGTCGGGAGCCCAAATGGTGCAATACACAGTCCTCTCAAGAGGTTCTTACATACAGGTTGTCATCCCCAATGTTGTTATACACAGTTCAATCCTCCCAAGAGGTTGTTATACAGAGGAGGTCATCCAAATGTTGTTATACACACGACGGTCGCCCAAGTGTTGCTATACAAAGGTCGTCACCCTGAATACTGTTATACAGAGGTCAGTCCTTTCAAGAGGTTGTTATAGAAAGGTAGGTCACCCACGTATTGTCATAATACACAGTTCAGTCACGTAAGTGTTCTTATACACAGGTCGTCAGCCCGAATGTTGTTAAACAGAGGTCGTCCTCTCAAGAGGTTGTTAAAATAATTCTTTAATTATATAGCACACACAGATTAAGCAGCGCTGCACAGAGCTGTCCTGTCCCCAATGGGGCTCACACTCTAATCGTTATACGCAGGTCATTCCCCCAAGTGTTGTTATACCCAGGTCGGTACCCCTGATGGTGCAATATACAGTTTGGTCCTCCCAAGAGGTTTATATACAGAGGTAGATCACCTAAATGTTGTTAGGTGCAGGTTGGCACCCCTAATGTTTTTATACAGAGATCAGTCCTCTCAAGAGGTTGTTATACCAAGGTTGTTCCTCCAAATGTTGTTATACACAGGTCGTCACTCCGAATGTTGATATACACATGTTGGTCCTTTCAAGAGATTATTATACACAGGTCGCCCCCCCAAGTGTTGCTATACACTGGTCGGCACCCCAAATGTTTTTATACAAAGGTCGGTCCTTCCAAGATGTTGGTATACACAGGTAGGTCACCCAAGTGTTGTTATATATTAGTCGGCATTCCGAATGATGTTTTACACAGGTTGGTTCCTTCCAAGAGGTTGATTTATGTTTTTATACACATGATGGAACTTTGAATGTTGTTATACACAGGTCTACCCAAGAAGGTGGATGAAATACACCGGTCCCCTCCAAGTTTTGTTATATACAGGTTGGCACCCCTGGTAGATGTTATACACAGGTCGGTCATTTAAAGAGGTTTCTCTACTACACAGTAGGTCCAAGAACTGTTATTATACAAAGGTGGTCCTTTCAAGAGGTTGTTATACACTGGTCGGCACCTCAAATGTTGTTATACACAGGTTGGACCTCCCCCGAGGTTGTTATACAACGGTTGACACCCCAAATGTTTTTATACAAAGGTTGGTCCTGTTGTAATACACAGATTGGCTCTCCTAAGAGGTTGCTATAAACAGGTCATCATCCCAAGTGTTGTTATACACAGGTTGGCACCCCAAATGTTGTTATACACAGGTTGGCACCCCAAATGTTGTTATACACATGTCGTTCCTCCTAAGAAGTTGTAACACACAAGTCGTCCTCCCCTAATGTTGTTATACAGGATGGAACCCGAATGCTGTTATACACAGCTCGTCCCCCCAGGTGATTCTATTCACAGGTCGGGGTTGTAATACAGAGTCCTCCTCTCAAGAGCTTGTTAAACACAGGTCATTCCCACAAGAGTTGTAATACAGAGGTCGTTCCTCCCAAGTTTCGTTAAATACATGCTATATACAGCGGTCAACCTTCCGAATGTTGTTATACACAGGTAACCCCCCCCCCCAAGTGTTGTTATACACAGGTTGACGCCACGAATGTCGTTATACACAGGTTTGTCCTCCAAAGACGTTGTTTACACAGGTAGGTTGCCCAAGTGTTGTTGTAAACAGGTCGGTACCCCAAATAGTGCAATACACAGTCCTCCCTAGAGGTTTGGTCCTCCCCACACATTGTTATACACAGGTAGGTTGCCCAAATGTTGTTATACAAAGTTCGGCCCTCCCAAGAAGTTGTTATGTGTATAACTTAAGAGGTTGCTATACACAGGTCAGAACTCCAAATGTTGTTATACAGAGGTTGGCACCCCAGATTTATCTAAACACTGGACCTCCTAACTTGTTATACACAGATAGAAACCCAGAATAGTGGAATACTCAGTTTGATCCTCCCCAGACATTGTTATACACAGGTAGGTTGCCCGGGTGTTGTTATACACAGTTCGGTCCTCCCAAGAGGTTGCTATATACAGTTAGGTCCTCCAAAGATGTTGTTATACACAGGTAGGTCATCCTACTGTTCCTGTGGTCAGTAGTACATTAACCTCTTAGCGCTCTGCGCCATACAAGTGCTGCGCTGCCTACCAAGATTAGTGCTCAGTGCAGCACTACTACGGCGCAAGCGCACCCGGGCTCTTTTGTGAGAGGCGCGTAGCTCTTCCTCCAGCGGCACTAATCTGGTTTGGTATCGCTGAAGAGAGGAGTAGAGCGTTACTGTTTGCACCAAAACACTATTTCACTATCTGATCCCTAGTGTTCCCTATCTATTCCCTCCTGTGTGTTCCCTGTGTGGTCACCCGTTTTTTCCCATCTCCTATCTGTCCCTTCTAAACCCAAAAACCTAGTCTTTTTCTGGTGCACGTTCTTATTTATTTGTGTGCAGTGTCTCAGAAGACGCGCACCGTGTTGGAGGCATACAACATGCCGGCCTCTGACACCGAGTCAGCTAGTCGGGGTGATGGTCCCTTTTACCTATCATCATCCTCCTGCTCATCTTCCAGTGACCTGGAAGGACCCCGAGAAGGCGTCGTAGGGTTCCTGTACGTGGGACTTCTGCAGGAGAAGTGTCTGGGACTTCCACTGACCCCGCATGGGTAGCCCCAGATAATTATGCCCCTCAGGTCCCCGACTTTTTGGGCCAACCTGGAATTAATTTTGACACTGCAGGGCTCAGAGCTGTGGACTTTTTAATTTTTTTTTTTTGATGAGGAGCTGCTGAATTTAATTGTAGTCTAGACCAATCTCTACGCTGCACAACATATGCCCAAAACCCCACTTCATTTTATGCACAACCCTAGAGGTGGACCCTGTCACTGCAGCAGAGATGGAGAAGTATTGGGCATAACACTTTTTATGGGGTTTGTAAAGAAGCCAAGTTTGCCCAGGCATATACCCCCGCCAAACATGTGGCCATAGACGAGTCCCTGGTACAATTTATAGGGAGACTTCAATTCCGCCAGTACCTGCTTGGGGCACTGTACGCAAAAATCAGAGAGGTCTCCCTAAGTTGCTGCTTGGACAAAAACTTAAAAAGCATGATAGCAGGGCACTATGCAGCGACTCTGTACAGGAGAGCCGGGCACTATGCAGCGACTCTGTACAGGAGAGCAGGGCACTATGCAGCGACTCTGTACAGGAGAGCCGGGCACTATGCAGCGACTCTGTACAGGAGAGCCGGGCACTATACAGCGACTCTGTACAGGAGAGCCGGGCACTAAGCAGCGACTCTGTACAGGAGAGCCGGGCACTATACAGCGACTCTGTACAGGAGAGCCGGGCACTAAGCAGCGACTCTGTACAGGAGAGCCGGGCACTAAGCAGCGACTCTGTACAGGAGAGCCGGGCACTATGCAGCGACTCTGTACAGGAGAGCCGGGCACTATGCAGAGACTCTGTACGGGAGAGCCGGGCACTATGCAGCGACTCTGTACGGGAGAGCCGGGCACTAAGCAGCGACTCTGTACGGGAGAGCCGGGCACTAAGCAGCGACTCTGTACAGGAGAGCCGGGCACTATGCAGCGACTCTGTACAGGAGAGCCGGGCACTATGCAGCGACTCTGTACAGGAGAGCCGGGCACTAAGCAGCGACTCTGTACAGGAGAGCCGGGCACTATGCAGCGACTCTGTACAGGAGAGCCGGGCACTATGCAGCGACTCTGTACGGGAGAGCCGGGCACTATGCAGCGACTCTGTACGGGAGAGCCGGGCACTAAGCAGCGACTCTGTACGGGAGAGCCGGGCACTAAGCAGCGACTCTGTACGGGAGAGCCGGGCACTAAGCAGCGACTCTGTACGGGAGAGCCGGGCACTAAGCAGCGACTCCGTACGGGAGAGCCGGGCACTATGCAGGCACTCCGTACGGGAGAGCCGGGCACTAAGCAGCGACTCCGTACAGGAGAGCCGGGCACTAAGCAGCGACTCCGTACAGGAGAGCCGGGCACTATGCAGCGACTCTGTACAGGAGAGCCGGGCACTATGCAGCGACTCTGTACAGGAGAGCCGGGCACTATGCAGCGACTCTGTACAGGAGAGCCGGGCACTATACAGCGACTCTGTACAGGAGAGCCGGGCACTAAGCAGCGACTCTGTACAGGAGAGCCGGGCACTAAGCAGCGACTCTGTACAGGACAGCCGGGCACTATGCAGCGACTCTGTACAGGAGAGCCGGGCACTAAGCAGCGACTCTGTACAGGAGAGCCGGGCACTAAGCAGCGACTCTGTACAGGAGAGCCGGGCACTATGCAGCGACTCTGTACAGGAGAGCCGGGCACTATGCAGCGACTCTGTACAGGAGAGCCGGGCACTATGCAGCGACTCTGTACAGGAGAGCCGGGCACTATGCAGCGACTCTGTACAGGAGAGCCGGGCACTATGCAGCGACTCTGTACAGGAGAGCCGGGCACTATACAGCGACTCTGTACAGGAGAGCCGGGCACTAAGCAGCGACTCTGTACAGGAGAGCCGGGCACTATGCAGCGACTCTGTACAGGAGAGCCGGGCACTATGCAGCGACTGTGTACAGGAGAGCCGGGCACTATGCAGCGACTCTGTACAGGAGAGCCGGGCACTAAGCAGCGACTCTGTACGGGAGAGCCGGGCACTATGCAGGGACTCTGTACGGGAGAGCCGGGCACTAAGCAGCGACTCTGTACGGGAGAGCCGGGCACTAAGCAGCGACTCTGTACGGGAGAGCCGGGCACTATGCAGCGACTCTGTACAGGAGAGCCGGGCACTAAGCAGCGACTCTGTACAGGAGAGCCGGGCACTAAGCAGCGACTCTGTACAGGAGAGCCGGGCACTATGCAGCGACTCTGTACGGGAGAGCCGGGCACTATGCAGCGACTCTGTACGGGAGAGCCGGGCACTATGCAGTGACTCTGTACAGGAGAGCTGGGCACTATGCAGCGACTCTGTACAGGAGAGCCGGGCACTATGCAGCGACTCTGTATTGTAAATTAAGTACAAGGACAAGAGAGAGGTCCTTGTAGTAACCACAATACATGGACAAACCACCACCCCTGTCCCAGTACAAGGTACCAGTACAGAAGCCCCCAAGCCAGACTGTATTTTATGTTATAACAAGTACATGGGAGGGTGGACTTATCGGACCAGGTGCAGTGACAATGCCATGCGGAAGTCGCGGTGTGGTACAAGAAGCTGGCCGTGCACATCATGCAGATAGCACTATGTAATGCTTACGTGCTGCATCGATGTACCGGCCAGAGGGGAACTTTCCTGGAATTTTAAGAGGTGGTAATAAAGTATTTTCATTGTGGAGACCAGAAAGGGGGTGGGGTGCCAGCACTTCAGGAAGCGAGGCCACATCACGTATTGTACCAGGGCAGCACTTTCCAAGAGTAGTTCCCCAAACTGCCAAGAAGGGAAGGACACAGAACAGGTGCAGGGTGTGCTCCAAAAATGGCATTCAGAAGGACACCATTCATCACTGTGAGACATGCCCAGAAAAACCAGGGTTATGTATGAAAGATGCTTCCAAATTTATCATACATACCTGGATTTTTAGATTACCCAGTTGTTACCCTGCTGTACTGTGCACAGCTTATACGTCATGCCGCACCTTCCCTTCTAAGCCCTGCCATGTGCCCAGCCTGTAAATTACTGCCCCATATGGGGTATTGCTGTACCTGGGAAAACATGCATCATGATTTTTGAGGTGTTTGTCTCCCATGGCAGGAGCTGGGCACCAGATGACATAATAGATATTTTTTACTATGCCCTATCCATAATGCACCATCCCTGGGGTCCAAAATGCTAACTATACCCCTAGATTAATTCATAGAGGGGTGTAGTTTCAATAATAGGGTCAGTTCTGAGGGGTTTCTACTGTACTGGTCCCTATTGACATCTACAAATGCTGCAAAAAGAAAAAAAATATGTACAATGTCTGTGCTCCAACAAGTTATTCCCTTTTGAGCCCTGCCGTGTCTCCATCCTGCAGATTATTGCCACCTATGGGGTATTGCCCTAACCGGGGTGACCCGCAGAAGTCGCTACTAAAACTTGAATGCTTCTCACATCCATAAAAAAAATTGAAAACTTAAAACAAATTATGGAAATAAAAAAGACAAATGGCAAAAGATTTCTAAAAAAAAAAATAAATATATATATAAAAATTTTTTAACTTGGTTTGCCCTTTTGTCCCAAAAGTAGAACATTTGAAACTTTTCAAATTTGTCCTAAATTATAGAATTTTTATCCCCCCCCCCCAAATAAACTGATCACCGAAATGACACTACTAACACAAACTACAATGTCTCACGAGCAAACAATCTCAAAATGAAAGGGATATCTTCAAATCGTTGAAAAGTTATTACCACAGGAAGAGACACTGGTCAAATTTAAAAAAGCACTGAGCCGTAATGTACAAACAGGCTGCGTCCTGAAGGGGTTAAGAAGCATCGGGTTATATGGAGAAGTTGATTGACATGGAAAGTTGTAGTCACATGTTCTTAGTTATCACGTAATTCACTTTCAGGGCAGCAGGTGCCAGGATGACCGGTCCTGCTGGGCTGTACTGATCCAGGTTCTTTTTGATCAGATCTTTTAGCAAAAGAACCTTTTTTTCTACAAAAAGAAATTTTCTATGTTGCACCAACTTTTTCATACTTCGGCTTTCAGAGCCGTGTCATTTTCTATAGGACAAAAATAAGAATAAGAATGACGTTTTCATTCTTATGATTTTGGAAACTCTACGACCTTTTGGTCACTAATATATAAATAAGTCTTTTTTTTTAAAATTTATCAGACATTTGCCGCTACAGGGGGTCCCCTACTTAAGAACACTCGACTCACAGACAACTCCTAGTTACAAAAGGGAGCTCTAGTAATTGGTAATTGCAGGAGTCTGCAATTGAGATTTAGTGTTAATCCTGGTTCTTATGAGAATCCAACATTTTTAAAATCCAATTGTCAGAGAGACCAAAAAAAAATTTGTCTGGGGTTACAATTATAAAATATACAGTTCCGACTTACATGCAAATTCAACTTAAGAACAAACCTACAGACCCTATCCTGTACGTAACCCGTGGACTGCCTATATTTTCCATTACGGGGGTTCACCAATAGGATGAATTGGTTTTATATTTTGGTAGAACAGGACTTTTGGTACGTGTTGAAACCTAAATTTTTTGGTTTATTGTTATACCAGTTCTAGTTGGGGGGGGGGGGGGGGGTGTCACGGTTTCTGATCTGAGCAGTTCCTGGAGTCCTAGGCCATCAGCACAAGCTGCGGATTGCTGTGCAGAAAGTTGCGTATGTGTCTATTTATTGTTGTATTTTCTGTGCATTTTTCACGAGCCTTCTCTACATGCATTTTTTACCTGTTTTTTTTTTTTACCTGATCTGACGTCATTTCAAGCGAAAATCCTTGAACACGAGTATGAAAAAAAGTCTACTCCATAACAGCAGTATCAAATTCTCATATCGGTTTATTAATGTTACTATGTGGGAAAAGAATACTGCATGTATGCAAAGAAGCAAAGGTTTTCAGTGCTCTGCAGAGAGGATGGAGATATTCTTGCAAAATATACATCACGCAGAAAAAGAAATGGTGCAAACATGCTAAAATGACCCTCTCCCAAAAAAAAAACAAAAACGAAAAAATACTTATAGGGAGGCTTTAAATACAAAAGAAAAACATTTAACATAGTAAGTTCCCACGATTTACTTTATTCAACAATCTAGGAAGTTGGCGGCCATCAGGAGCTCCAGCGCTATCTCCGGTGCGATGGGGAACTCCGGGATTTCCGTTGAACTGTTTGTGTAACGAACTTTGTAGGTAAAATACATGCAAACTTTAGACAGGACGTGAGAAGGGATCTCGCGGAAATTCACTTCATTGGTTTCGTTTTCAGCAAATTGCCCTGTAATATAAAACGTAGTGAGCGATTTGTGGTACAAAACAGGGATAACATTATCTTAAAATATAAAACCAGTGCATGTAAGAACGGTACAGGCCGCTCTATGGTAGCAATTTATGGATTATGGAATACTAAGAAGGCAAAGATGGAGAATCTACCCCTCTTCTATTTAAAGGGATCCTGTCATCTTGGACATTTTCAACTAATGACAGGTTCCCATAGACTTTCTAATACTATTTTCCAATCTGCTTTTATAATTAACATTAACAGTTACGCTCCAACTTGATTGAGGCATGGGGACGTTGGTGTCCCTGGTGTCATCTTCTCACTGCCAGCTCTCTTCCTCCTGCAGACATGAGCTGACAGGGATGATGATGGAGACACAGACTCGCCCCTGTTACTGGTGCTATTGTGTGGACAGTCAATGCATGGCCAGCCCCAATTAGTTCCACCAATACTCCAGCACCAGATGACATGCAGAGACTATAGTAAGTGTCAACGGGCCAGGTCCTTCACGCCCCTGCCCGAACCTCCACTCGACACACAAAGTGGTGTATGGGTTTGAAAAAATCTAATCGGCTGAGATGGGGAGATTTCTGTGCCTGCAAACTCGGGGACAAGGCACAATAAATCTCTCCCAATGTGCTTAACCTGCTACTTGTTCTGGCTCACAATAACTGACCATACAGTATTACATCACAATGAAATCCGCACATACCTGGACCACTCAACATGGCTTTTATTGTTCCAGATGTCAAAGCATGTTCCCTTTTAACAATGAACTCATGACCATCTGAGGAGATAAGCTTTACATACATAGCATCGGGCCCTTCACAGCCGCCATAGGTCTTCTCTTCACCATCTACAAGAGACACATCACCACTAATCACTTATAAGCACCAATCATTCATAATATGATGTAGTCTAAACCCAACTAAATCTCCATCTCCATTACTCCTTCATACATGTATTGGCCTTTAATATGAAATGTGGTAACCCCACTTTACTTTGAGTTCTGTCAATGACAAACATCTAAGGTGTATTCCTAAAATGTTATTTTTCAGGGCCAAGGAATAAGTCGGCAACATCAGAAAAGGGAGTTTACCTTCATCTTCCACTATACAGGGATGTAGACAGTGTTAAGTACCAGTGTTGGAGATCTGTGCAACCATACCTTTGTGTTGTTAGAAGCTCTTAGGCTACATTCACACGATGTATGCCCGCCGTACCGTAGTGCGGCGGGCATACATCGGCGCCGGGGATGAGTGCTGCTCACCCCTCTCCATAGGGATACACAGCGCACGGTGCCATATTCCGTAGAAAGATAGGACATCTCCTACGAGCTACGGAACGGCGAGGTGCCGCACGTGTGTGGCACTGCACTGCTCCCGTACGGCGCCGTGAGACCATAGAAGTGTATGGGGGACGTATATATACTTCCCCCATACGTTAGTGTGAATATAGCCTTACTCTGAGCTCAGGGAAAGGGACCTTGGTGAAATCAATGCATAAAGCAAAAGGCACAGAGATGTGTGATGAAAAATCACTGCCCCGCTGCTATTTAAAACATAGAAAGTTGTATATAGTTACACTGATCTCCAGGGCCAATAATTAACAAGAACTGCACAAGTGTTTATGAACATAAAGACGCAAAGAAAACATCTACCATAATTAGAATTTCCTTTTAGACTTTAGTGGTAGAAGATCAATCATAACTTATATTTATTCCCCATCCAAAAGATGGTGGTTAAATGTCTGACCAAGAGAGAGGAGGGTTGGGTTAGAAGGTCTGACTGCCAGGACACCAAGACAGAAGAATGGAGGACCACAAGCCCCTCATAGCAGTCCTAGATTACTTAGGACTTCATGGTTTGGCCTGTTTTATAACCCGCAGAGTTAAATCCTGCCCTCCACTGTGACACCAAACACCCCTACACTATTTATGGGGGGCAAGTGTCATCAATGAAAATACCTTTTAAAATGGACTGAAAATATATAACTTTACAACAGATTTATACGGTGTTCAGAACATTTATACATAACAGATAATAGTATGTACTGTCACATGTTATTGTGTCAAATCAAATTACTGAGGCTGCTATGCAGATGAATTCTAGCCGTCCGCCTCCTCCCTGTAGCCTGTATATAACACTGGTTATATGATGAACTTTCTACTTCATTTCACCTTACTCCCCAAATATGGAAGGAAAGCAGAGAAAGACTGTAAAATGGTAGATTATTTTGATCAAAGCCACATATCACATGAACCTACCCATCCTAATGGCAATGTATCTTCTGGATAGTGATTTCTGAGGAAAGAAAAGCAGAATGAGTAGAGGCAAAACTTTCATGTTAACCAAACGCTCTCATTTCCATGTAATTATAAAACTGATTATTGCTGAACTGCTGATAAAAATGTATACATAGAATTATATACTTCACTACTATATTCCAATGATATAGTAGTAGGATGATATTAATGGAAGCGTTGCATTAGTGATTCCTCTGTGTAATCATTGTACCATGCACATGAATTTTAAAGAATTGTACAAAGCACGAAGGGAGGCCAAAATCAGATGCGAGATCTTTGGTGTGGACCTCTCTTTTGCTGTACTTAGGTGATTTTGAAAAACTCCAACATGCCTACTATGAAGTGGATTAAATGGAAACCTGGAATAAATTGGGATTATCTGGTGATCTCAATTCAGTTTATCTGAACACCAATAGGAAAAAGTGCAGCGGTGGCAAACCTATTAGCTATGGCAGTGATGGCGAACCTTTTAGAGACCGAGTGCCCAAACTATAACCAAAATCCACTTATTTATTGTGAAGTGCCAACATTACATTTTAAGCAGTAACTTATTGCTCCCTGTTCTCCCACATCTTTCAATCGTATTGGCCGCCTGTGGCCACCAAGTTGAAAGAAGGAGGCCAAATTCAGACTATCATTGTAGCTTCTCTCCAGGGTCTCTCTGTACAGTAAGAATGGTGGGTCCAGCAGGAGGACCTCCAAATGTATTGCAGTTCTATCAACACCTTCTCACTTTTCCCACAGTTCAAAACAGTCAATGAAGTGTCACTAAGAACAGCATATCTTAAGTTGGCTGGTACTGCAGGAATATTCTGTGGATTTGGTCCTGTTTGGTGAACTCTGTCCTGGGGTCGATGGCCTGAGTGTCCACAGAAAGGGCTCCGAGTGCCACCTATGGCACTTGTGCCAGAGGTTCACTGTCACTGAACTATGGCATGGATGGTACTCCGAGCCGTTTCTGTGACCGTGACTCAAGGCCTCCTCCTGCAGTTCCCCTGGATGTGCTGTGTTCAGCACTATGTTAAAGAAACACTTCCTGGGACGGCATGAAAAGCATGTCGGTGTGGACAGGGCTGGATTATCATCGGAACCCCTGACTACCTTCCTAATCAAGAGGAGTAATGCTACACTGGAGTAATGCTACACTGATAATCTGTATTTCTCCTTCTTTAGCAGTATTGGTGTCCTCAAGATGCCAAAGTTGAGGACACCAATACTGATAGATTAATAGTTGCGGCAGAGCAGATCGGAATAAGTTACTAATTGAATTCCTGTGTTGGTACCTCATGATAAATAAGTTGGTTTTTCCCATAATTTGGGCACTCGGCCTCTAAAAGTTTCACCATCACTGTCATATTGTGTAGCCTACACGTAACCTATAATGTGACAATCTGCCCCACTGTATTTCCATGCAGTAATTCCACACCAAAATACACTAGGATTGTAGTATTTGGGATATATGACATTGCAGAGAACAATTCCAAGTCACAGCACATAAGTGACAAACAAGGAGTTATTCAGATTTCTATCACAGAGGATCTCTTATATCCTTTCTAGAATCTGCAGCTAAATCCACAAATAGGTCACAGCAGATTTCGGATAAGGGTGATGGCACACGTTCAGTTTTTCAGATGCAGTTTTTGAAGCCAAAAGCAGTTGTGGATGATAATGGGTGAGACTAATGACTGAAAAGTGCTGCTCCTCCTCCTACTTTTACTTCATTCCTGGTTTGGGCATCAAAAACTGCATCTGAAAAACTGAACATGTGACATCACCCTAAAAGGGGGTGTGGGTCTTCACCCTTGTGCTTTTTCTCTTAAGGTGCTGCCACATGAGCAGGTTTTGAAATCCGAACCGCAAATCAAAAATTAAAAAACTAAAAAAAAAAAAAAAATGCAATATCTGCCCTTTATCCTTTCTGAACTTGAAAATTCCAGAAAAACTTCAGGAAGAGCAGGAAACAACTTATCCCAGTGTGACGCTGCCTCATGCAGCGGATTCTACCTATACCAGGGGCAGCACCACCTCCATATATAATTACCCCCCATGCACCATGTGCACCTGATAGACATTTTACCGAATTTTACGGCTTATTCCTGTTCCTGGGAAAGTTGGGTTAATCTTTCCCAGATCTATGAAGGACAATCTATAATTTTGGTGTAGAAATGTCACATTGTCTCCAGATAAGTGGCAGGTGTACAATGTGGGTGACAATGCTATGGCAGGTAAGGGAAGTCTCCAATGGACACGCTTACAGTAATACATATGATGCTGCACATGTATACTTGCTGTGTATTAGGATAATGGCGGCTTGCTATACAGAGACCGGTGATGAATGGCAGGGACAGCTGGAGGGACACTGCTCATGGTGACCCGCCCCGGGCTCTGTACACATAACCCCGCACCACCCGTACAGCACTCACCCGGCCCCGGCACCCGGTTCTCTCACAACAGGATCGATGACCACCTAGCGACGGTAGTCACGATCACTTCCGGAAGGTCTCGCCCCTGCAGCGGAAGCGGATATGATGTCAACTCCGTGCGTCAAATAGAGAGGTTCCCTAGCAACCGACCATAACGCGGTCCCGTTGCCATGTATGCTGACTCAGGCTCCATAATATAGAGGAAGGCAAACCTCAAGTGCGCAGATATACACATTACATGCAGCTGCTCCAGTGTGTGAGGAGACATTATAATATACAAACATCCCTTTAAAACAAATGTTTAGTCTAACTTTGTAAAGGGAAGGTTCTTTATATTTATTATAATGTCTCCTCACACATGAAGGAGAAAGTCATTGAGGGATAGTCCAGGAGTAACAAACAAGTCAGAGAGGGATAGTCCAGGAGTAACAAACAAGTCACAGAGGTATTGTCCAGGAGTAACAAACAAGTCACAGAGGTATTGTCCAGGAGTAAAAAGTCAGAGAGGGATAATCCAGGAGTAACAAGTCAGAGAGGGATAATCCAGGAGTAACAAGTCAGAGAGGGATAATCCAGGAGTAACAAGTCAGAGAGGGATAGTCCAGGAGTAAAAAGTCAGAGAGGGATAGTCCAGGAGTAACAAGCAAGTCATTGAGGGATAGTCCAGGAGTAACAAACAAGTCAGAGAGGGATAGTCCAGGAGTAACAAGTCAGAGAGGGATAGACCAGGAGTAACAAACACCTCAGAGGACAGTCTAGGAGTAACAAACCAGTCAGAGAGGGATAGTCCAGGAGTAACAAGTCAGGGAGGGCTAGTCCAGGAGTAACAAACAAGTCACAGAGGTATTGTCCAGGAGTAAAAAGTCAGAGAGGGATAATCCAGGAGTAACAAGTCAGAGAGGGATAATCCAGGAGTAACAAGTCAGAGAGGGATAATCCAGGAGTAACAAGTCAGAGAGGGATAGTCCAGGAGTAAAAAGTCAGAGAGGGATAGTCCAGGAGTAACAAGCAAGTCATTGAGGGATAGTCCAGGAGTAACAAACAAGTCAGAGAGGGATAGTCCAGGAGTAACAAGTCAGGGAGGGCTAGTCCAGGAGTAACAAACAAGTCAGAGAGGGATAGTCCAGGAGTAACAAGTCAGAGAGGGATAGACCAGGAGTAACAAACACCTCAGAGGTCAGTCTAGGAGTAACAAACCAGTCAGAGAGGGATAGTCCAGGAGTAACAAGTCAGGGAGGGCTAGTCCAGGAGTAACAAACAAGTCAGAGAGGGATAGTCCAGGAGTAACAAACAAGTCAGAGAGGGATAGTCCAGGAGTAACAAGTCAGAGAGGGAAAGTCCAGGAGTAACAAACAAGTCAGAGAGGTATTGTCCAGGAGTAACAAGTCAGATAGAGATAATCCAGGAGTAACAAGTCATTGAGGGATAGTCCAGGAGTAACAAACAAGTCAGAGAGGGATAGTCCAGGAGTAACAAGTCAGAGAGGGATAGACCAGGAGTAACAAACAAGTCAGAGAGGGATAGTCCAGGAGTAACAAACAAGTCAGAGAGGGATAGTCCAGGAGTAACAAGTCAGAGAGGGATAGTCCAGGAATAACAAACAAGTCAGAGAGGGATAGTCCAGGAGTAACAAACAAGTCAGAGAGGTATTGTCCAGGAGTAACAAGTCAGATAGGGATAATCCAGGAGTAACAAGTCAGAGAGGGATAGTCCAGGAGTAACAAACAAGTAATTGAGGGATAGTCCAGGAGTAACAAACAAGTCAGAGAGGGATAGTCCAGGAGTAACAAGTCAGAGAGGGATAGACCAGGAGTAACAAACACCTCAGAGAAGGACAGTCTAGGAGTAACAAACAAGTCAGAGAGGGATAGTCCAGGAGTAGCAAGTCAGAGAGGGACAGACCAGGAGTAACAAACAAGTCAGAGAGGGATAGTCCAGGAGTAACAAGTCAGAAAGGGATAGTCCAGGAGCAACAAACAAGTCAGAGATGGATAGTCCAGGAGTAACAAACAAGTCAGAGAGGGATAGTGCAGGAGTAACAAACAAGTCAGAGAGGGATAGTCCAGGAGTAACAAACAAGTCAGAGAGGGATAGTCCAGGAGTTAGAAACAAGTCAGAGAGGGATAGTCCAGGAGTAACAAGTCAGAGAGGGATAGACCAGGAGTAACAAACAAGTCAGAGAGGGATAGTCCAGGAGTTAGAAACAAGTCAGAGAGGGATAGTCCAGGAGTAACAAGTCAGAGAGGGATAGACCAGGAGTAACAAACAAGTCAGAGAGGGATAGTCCAGGAGTAACAAGTCAGAGAGGGATAGTCCAGGAATGACAAACAAGTCAGAGAGGGATAGTCCAGGAGTAACAAACAAGTCAGAGAGGTATTGTCCAGGAGTAACAAGTCAGATAGGGATAATCCAGGAGTAACAATCAGAGAGGGATAGTCCAGGAGTAACAAACAAGTAATTGAGGGATAGTCCAGGAGTAACAAACAAGTCAGAGAGGGATAGTCCAGGAGTAACAAGTCAGAGAGGGATAGACCAGGAGTAACAAACACCTCAGAGAAGGACAGTCTAGGAGTAACAAACAAGTCAGAGAGGGATAGTCCAGGAGTAGCAAGTCAGAGAGGGATAGACCAGGAGTAACAAACAAGTCAGAGAGGGATAGTCCAGGAGTAACAAGTCAGAAAGGGATAGTCCACGAGCAACAAACAAGTCAGAGATGGATAGTCCAGGAGTAACAAACAAGTCAGAGAGGGATAGTGCAGGCGTAACAAACAAGTCAGAGAGGGATAGTCCAGGAGTAACAAACAAGTCAGAGAGGGATAGTCCAGGAGTAACAAACAAGTCAGAGAGGGATAGTCCAGGAGTAACAAACAAGTCAGAGAGGTATTGTCCAGGAGTAACAAGTCAGAGAGGGAAAGTCCAGGAGTAACAAACAAGTCAGTGAGGGATAGTGCAGGAGTAACAAACAAGTCAGAGAGGGATAGTCCAGGAGTAACAAACAAGTCAGAGAGGGATAGTCCATAGTTGATCCTACATGAACTCTTTAATATACTAATTACTGAGTTGAAGCAAGTTGTCTCTTTGTCTTGTGAAGGGGTTTCCTCATAATAGACTTGTATCTCCTCTGCACGGAGTGGGGGTTACATCTCTGATTGCTGATGGTCAAATTTCTTTGACCCCCAACGACCAAGAGCACAGGGTACCAGAAGTGACCAGATAGAGAATGTTCTGCAGTCACGGCTGATGTCCACTACAGGGTCAGGGAGCCAAAGGCTTAGGCCTCTGTGTCCTTGTGTTACAGGTCAGTAATAAAAGGCCATTATTAATATTTAATACCAGCCCCTTTAAGGGGACTCTCAGGTTTCTGCCATTTCATTGACAGTTTTGGAAGCCGATAGAAGCAGTGCTCTGTATCATATACCTTATCTCCATTTATGTTTTACTTGATCTTAGCTTTAAAAAAAAAAAAAAAAACGCACTATAGTATAGTGTATATAGTGTAACTATAACCTATAGAGCCGCAGGCGGCCCCGGCGGTCACGTGACTAGAGCGGGGACTACATCCGGGTCAGACACGGGTGACAGCCGGGCCCGGCACAGGACATGCTGCGGGCTGCTGTGTGTACGGGCCGCTCCCCGGTGCTGGGGCTGCTGAGCAGGACGCTGTACCGGGGAGGTCCCGGGGGTGCACGGACATGTCTGTCCTTCCTCTCCCCGCACGGCAGGGCGCCGGGCATGCAGGTGAGGGTGACATTGAGAGTCCTGTGTGCAGGATCACTAGGGGGCGCCACGCGTGTCACACGTGAAGTCTATAGCACTGAAGGGGGTAAATACCTCTCACATCTCCGGACATCAGGGGTAGTGGGGCAAACACTGCAGATCATGCAATTCCTGTTTCTAAAGCATCAGAAGAGCCTAACAAAACGCTAGTGTGAACAGCGCCATAGCAGGATACGGCTTCCCTGTTTGTTCCTGCTTTACCACATTGTTACATATCTCAACTTTCTGGACTCCAAAAGATGGCACACAATGGGACAACCCCCTCCCCTGACCCCACTTGGTATATTGCAGCTACGTTATCCGTATTAGGGCTTTGACACTGACATTTCTTAATGTCTTTCTCCATTTCTCTACAACAGATTTCGGGACATGACATGAAGCTTGTCCGTCTGGTCAGCACGTCCTCCGCTCCAGCGAATCACGAGGAAGACAGATTGGTTTATATTGGGAACCTGGGAAAGGCGGTGCATGGTATGTTCTTGTATCACACACATCACTGCCGTCCGTCTCTGCTATTCTTAGTCATAAAAGTATTTCTACACGGTGGATTTATTGCAGAAATGTATTCCAGGAGACAGTATTTTGGTAGCGATCCATTCAGATGAATGGGACAGCGGCAAAAATTTTCCAATAAATCTGCTTCAAGGCCGTATGTGAGCCGACTGCCCAGACCACAAATTACAGATCCTATTTTTTGGGCAATCCTCTTCTAATGTCATCGGTGTTTAGGACGACCCCTCAGATTGATGATACTGGGGGTCCATTGTTTGCAGCCTGATACTGCATACATCATCTCTTATCCCATGTACAGTAGTGGATATTTATTAGGACAAATTACCTGAGTATATGGTAGTGACAAACACAATGATATACAGGCGGTCCCCTACTTAAGAACACCCGACTTACATACGACCTCTAGTTACAAATGGACCTCAGGATGTTGGTAATTTACTGTACTTTAGTCCTAGACTACAATAATCAGCTGTAACAGTTATCACAGGTGTCTGTAATGAAACTTTATTATTAATCCTGGTTCTTATGACAACCAAACATTTTTAAAATCCAATTGTCACAGAGACCAAAAAAATTTTGTCTGGGGTTACAATTATAAAATATACAGTTCTGACTTGCATACAAATTCAACTTAAGAACAAACATCCAGAACCTATCCTGTACGTAACCCAGGGACTGCCTGTATATCTTATATTTTATTAACTATATTAGTTGCGACACCACAGCTTTTGGGCTCCTCTCAACCCTTTAAGGCAATTTTTGTTTGTTGCGTTTCAATTTTTCACCCCCGTCTTTAAAAATGCATAACTTTAGAATTTTCCATGTACTGGGCTGCATGAGGGCTTGTTTTCTGCCTAACAAATTGTCCTGGTGACAATATTTCATGTTCCATGCTGTGTACTGGCAAGTTCGAAAAAAAAAAAAAATTCCAACTGCGATGAAATTGTATTAAAAAAACACATTTTTTTTTGTGTTGCAAAAGGGAAGAAAAGTGGTGTTGTGGACATTTGAGAGATATTTTCATTCATGTGACTGTAGCCTAAGGTGGAATACTGTGTGTTTAGAGGAGTAGTGGGTGCACTTAAAACACGCCAACGTTTTATTTTTGGCTTCAGGGACCATATAACCCCTTTAATGTTTATGATTTAATTTGTTTTAATTTTACTACTATGGTTTATTTATTTTTTTTTAAATTCCTATTATTTAGCCACCCCTAGGGGGTCTGATTGCGCCTACCATATGCTGCAATACTGAAGTATATGGAGAATATGACTCAGATCTCGCTGAATGACATGTCCCGGAAACGGATGACGTCACAGGGATTGACAACCCTATCCAAGATGGCAGCATGCACACCTGTGGTACTGGTCACTGGTAACAGTGCAATAACACCAACCATGATTGAAGGGGGGCGCAGCCCATATGCTCGCTTCATACATCCTTTACGGCATGGTCACTTATAAAGAACTAGCTTTCATGTTCAGTCTGAACAATGACTATTCTTTGTTTGCAGAAAAGGCCTATTAGCAAAAATATAATGACAGTGATGAATGTAGCACTTGCATAGACATTAAATGGTGTGGCAGGCCCCACGCTTAATCTGACGCGCTATGAGTTAGTCGGCACAGGGCCTCCTGTAGGTAAAGGAGTAACAACAATAGCTTAAATCTATCTGGGTATATACTATATCACTGATGTGCTCTTTTTATCTTACTTACAGGTGTGAAGTTCTTCTCCTATTCCACCAGTGTTATCAGCTTAATTCTACTGCCAATGTTTTTTGCAAAGAGCGGCATTGGAGTGGACAGTCTTCCGTTGAAAATAGTTTTCTACAGCGTGGTTGGATTCTTCACCTTCATTACTCCGGTTACTTTGCATTTTGTGACTAAGGGTTATGTAGTGCGCTTATACTACAACAAAGAGAAAGACCTGTATACTGCCATCACTTATAATGCCTTTCTGATGGAGAAAAGGACTCAGTTTTCCCCAGAGGATGTTGAAATACCAGGAATGAGCAAGATGTTCACAACCTTTTACGCCAAGAAGAAATCCATGCTGATAAATCCAATGTTATTTCCCAACCCCAGTGATTACCAGCACCTCATGGGCTACGATAAACCCTTCACTTTTCATCCAGAAGACGTAAATCCTCCCACCAAGGAATAATAAAACACATGTTTGTAAAAGTGTCAATTTCTTTTAAGACTGAAGGAGTTTTACATCTTTTTCAGTGGCTGAAATGAACACATCAAGTGGAGCCATAAATCCAGCTCTATTTTCAATATAGTTATGTACCATGTGGGCCAAGTAACCGGCAGCTTAGCTCCCCATTCAGGTAAATGGGAGATGAGATGCAGTAACACATCTTGGCCACTACACAGAGAATGGAGCCGTTCTTCTGACTTGCTTCTCTGATGCCTATATCACAGGATGCATTTATGCTCCAGATAATTGTTGCCAATGACAGTTACTCTTTTCTTTCACCAATTTGATATTGATGATCAATTCATTGAATAGGTCCTCAGTCTATATAAGCCACAAAACTAGTATTTATCTCTAATCTCAGGTCATATGAGGTGTTTTAAGAATGGATTCACACATGCGAATTTGTTTAGTCTGCTGGAATAGCTGATCCGAACACTGATCAGACAGACTGACACGCTTAGTTCCGGTCAGCCGCTCAGCGATCGGACATGGTTATTCTGTCAGACACAGACCTATAATAGCTGTCACCCATCTTGTTTGGTGCACATTCAAGTACTTTGTCTGCACCATATTGGACAAGTACCTGAGAAGTAGTAAATCAATTGCTCATCCTTCTAATTAATTCTTAATTGTTGGTGTGCTCTCTAGAACCAGAGATATGGGCACTTAAAGAGGTTGTCAAGTCCCAACAAATCATCCCCTATCCACCAGAGAGGGGATAACTTGGTAATCGGTGGGGATCACAGTGGTGGGACCTTTATGGATCACGATAACCGGATTCTGTTACATCCTAAAAGAATGGAGCAGCAGGTCGGACATGTGCACCACAATTTCATTCACACTCTGGAACTGATGGATATACGGCGTTTGGATATCTCTTCCAGCACAATAGACGTGAATAGAGCAGCAGGTCCTATGTGTGACCGGCTTTTCTATTTATTTGGGGTACAAGGAACCCCCTTCTGTTCTGTGGAAAGAAGAAAACTTGACTTTTCATGTCTGTGGCTGGAGATCCCCTTTCGAGAAATAGGAGGGAGCCGGATTTTTATCTGTAGATCACGTTTCCAACTATGTCTTTGAGCTACAGAACTTGAGACATGTAAAGAACTACGACAACAAGATTTGATCTGAAGGATTCTTATCTTTAATATTTTAGCACAAGCCTAGCAGCCGAGAGAATAAAGTTTAAGATTCTGTGCCCAGCTCTGCTGTTACGGTGTTTCATAATAGTTGGGTCTCTCACCTGTCACCTTGGGGTGCTGCATGCCAGTGATGATGGGGCCACCCGCAGGTGGGATGTTGGTAGTAGTTTCCTCTGACGTAGTGTTGGTGCTTGAGAAGGCCCCCAATAAACTGGTGCAGTGTAATGACACAGTGACACGGAGAAGATGAAGGATTGAGGTGAACCAGAACTTATTTTACTGAAGGAATGACTGAAATCATCATTACAACATGGAGGCACAAGACTTGTTTCACCAGACTGGTTAGACGGGTGACAAAGCGTGAGGGAGGTGAAGGTGGTCATGATGCTTTTCACTTCACCTTCTCTTCTCCTTGGTGGCTGCCTTACTGTTTCGCACTCTCCAGCACTAATTCTTCTGGCCATGTTCACAATGTACTATCCACAATTCCCAGTTGGGTGTGGATCACTTCATATGCGTAAGCTGGAAGTACCTCTCTATAGTTGGAGTCCAACCCAATAACAACTCGCAATAAAGTCATTAGGTCGGCCTCATGCACGCAAGTGGTTTTTTCCTATGGCCTCAAAATCCGGCTCTATTGTAGATCCTCACCTGTTCTGGATAACTAGCCACTGGGAGGGTCAGCATTCTCCCCCTGGGAAAATATCCTTACATTTATAAATACATAGCACATTAATAGCCTTCTAGGTCACTACATTATGAGCCAAAATCATAGTTATGATAGAACTGAAGATAGCGGCTCCTAAAGTGATGCTCTTCTTTCAGACTCTAATCGACTCAACTTAGGCAAAAGATGACTTTACTCATTTTCACAAGACTTTGGAGAAGATTTTCTATGGGGTAAACAGATGAGTTTTACGTAAAAGAGAATTTTCAGAAAGAGCAAAACCTGAGGGGTGTTCTAGTTTAATGGGGTAAATTTTGGTGACAGGTTCGCTTTATGCATCTTCTAGAGTAGAAAATATAGAATACATCACTCTGCCATCTCCAGTAGTCCCATAGAAAATGATGGAGTAGATGGGCACATGCTTACCCAGCTTCTCCATTCATTAGGTGGGAACAGAACCTCTGTTCTCGTGACCCAACCTGAACAACTCCCTTTAATGTGCTCTCTATATTACACACAATCGAATACATTCACGTAGTCATAGGCCCAGATTTATTAAAGCCCCTGCGCCAGTTTTCTGCCGTACTTTGCACATTCTTTTTAGTGCAAACTGCCTGCACATGTATTTATGAAGTGTTGCAGCTGCTCTATTCCAAGCGCAACATACAATTCTGTGCTGAAGGGGGCGCTCTCCGGTGCACAGTCAGACCATGCTCCACATTTATTGTGCAGTGTCACGCCCTTTGTTATGGGTGCACTCTGTTGGAGCAGTGCAGGGGGTGCCCTGCACACTTCACTGCACACAGTGTAGTTTGCACGTTTTTGATAAAAGTGGGCCATAAAGTCTTATAACTCCTTTTGGACATCAGTAGGCAGGTCTAGAGTCTTTAGACGTCGCTGCAGTTTCTACTGCTCCCATGCTAGTCGTGGGAGCAGGCCCTAGGGAGAAGGTAGGTTTGGTTTATTACCGCTTCTCCACTCTTCATAGCATCGCACTGAAGTGACTGCTGGGTCTAAAGGGGTTAATCAGGGTTGCTTGGTCTGATCAGACCCAGTACAGCTCTGATCAACATCAGCCCTCACAGGGGGTCGTTTCTCCCTGTAACGTTCGCTCTTATAGATGCCCCAGTTACAGGGGAAAACTTGTAAAAGAAAAAAATTTAAAATTAAAAAAATTGTGAAAATGCCCTTTAGGGGTCTTTTATGACCTCTTGGGGGACATATAAAACTAAATACACACAAACTCAAAAAATATTCATAAAAATACATCCACATTTCCCAATATTAAAAAATTCCCCCGTTAGACAATGAAATACATCACCATGAACACCCTGTTTGCCCAAGATTATACATATATTATATATCAAAGCGACTGAAACAAAATAGGGAATTCATTAATAAAGTTAATTTTGTATAAAAAAAACAAATACTATAAATCCCAAAAAAAAACACTGCAAAGAAATTTAAGGTAGCAAAAAAAACAAACAAAAAGGAAGTTATGGCCCTTAAGCCACACTGTACGAAAATTCGCTAAAAATGCCCCTGTCATTAAAGCCTTTTCAGTCCGTGTTAGTAAGAGGTTAATGGGCACTCAGATCTGATGTTGATTTTCTTAAACCTGTCACAAGGAATATCATTTTTAGCTGGTGACAGGTTCCAATAGCCTGTGCTATGCTGACTTTTAAAATGTCTTTGTCTGCATTCCAGATCATTTCAGTATTTTATAATAGTTTATTTTACATTACTTGACTCCCTAACAGAAGTATGTGACGAGTCCCAGGGGATGCAGCTGCTGCATGTGTCAGTCTCCTCTCCTCCACAGTCATGCAGCTCTCACTAGTGATGTGTCGTTTGAACCGGCTCTTGTTCGTGAACGACGGGAGCGGAATGGCTCACTTAACCCACCCCTTCCCTTCACCACACCCCCTTTAACGTGATACAATCGGGTTAAAAGTGGTATGGAATGGGGTGATAGACTGGCCTGCAGCTCCCTGTTATACATTTAATAGGGAGCCGTTCAGGAGCCAGAAGAGCCGGCTCTTCTTAGTGAGTGGAGCCTAATGAGCCAGATCACTTAACACCTTGCCGACCGAGGATGAACTATATCGTCCTCGTGCCGCAAGGGGTGTATGGAGAGAGCTCACGAGCTGAGCTCTCTCCATACACAGCGGGTAATGGCTGTATAATACAGCCAACACCCACCTGTCACTGCCGCGGTCGGCGCTGGCACCGATCGCGGCAGTTAACCTGTTAAGTAATGCGGTTGAATCCGACCGCGGCACCTTACTTACCTTTACATGGGCGTCGCCATCTTGGATGCCCGACCCCTGGAACGTCATCGGAGGGCGGCGATCGGTTGCTATGGCAGCCTAGAGTCTCATTGAAACTCGTAGGGCTTGCCAGGTGCAATGATATCTAATAGCCACCAGAGGGCAGGCTATTAAAAATCATTGTAAAATAGCTATATACTGCAATACAGTAGTATTGCAGTATATAGTATTAGCAATCGGACCCTGCAGGGTTAAATTACCCTGGAGGATCTAAAATAATGGTAAAATTTTTTTTTTTAAAAATGAAAAAAAAAAAATAAATGAAAAAATAGTAAAAAAGTTAAAGTTTAAATCACCCCCCTTTCCCTAGAACTGATATAAATATAAATAAACAGTAAAAATCATAAACACATTAGGTATCATCGCGTCCCAAAATGTCGGATCTATCAAAATATATCAGCGATTTTTCCCAGCATTTAACCCCGTAACGGAAATTGGCGCCCAAAGTCGAAAATGCCACTTTTTTGCCATTTTGAAAAATATTTAAAAAATCTATAAAAAGTGATCAAAAGCCCATTCAGTCCCAAAAATGAAAGCATTAAAAACGTCATCAAAAGTCGCAAAAAATTACACCACCCACAGCTCCGTACACTGAAGTATGAAAAAGTTATTAGTGCCAGAACATGGCAAAATGAAGAATTTTTTTTTTTGTACAGAAGGTTTTAATTTTTTTAAATGTATGAAAACATTATAAAACCTGTACAAATTTGGTATCCTCCTGATCGTAATTGATTGGGGGCGCTCAGTGAAAGCTGTAAAATCCAAGCCCACAAGAAAATGGCGCAAATGCGTTTTTTCATCATTTTCACTGCATTCTGAATTTTTTTCCCGCTTCCCAGTATACGACATGGAATAATAAATACCATCACTATGAAGTTCAATTTGTTACGCAGAAAACAAGCCTAAACAGAGCTCTTTACATGGAAAAATAAAAAAGTTACAGATTTTTGAAGGTGGGGAGTGAAAAATGAAAATGCAATAACGAAAAAGGGCCACTTCCCTAAGGGGTTAAGAAGAGCCGGGCTTCCCATCACTATCTCTCACCCCTCCCCACTTCCTGTCATGAGGAGACACAGGCACACACAGACTGCAGTTGCCCCTCCCCCGGGGACTCACCACATGCTGCTGCCAGGTAATGTAAAATAAACTATTATAAACTACTGAAATGATTCAGAATGCTGACAAAGGCATTTTTGGCACAGGCTAAAAATGACATTCCTGGTGACAGGTTTAAAGCTGGTGTATGTAACCTTTATGAATGTAGAAATGGAAGAGAAATAGCTGTCTGGGTGATCTAACAATAACGCAGGAATGTATCTGTGAGTCTTTCTTATATTATATATATCTTATATTCATATACCCCTAAGTATGCCTCATTTGAAAACCTCTGGGAGACATTTTTTCATTTGCAAAGTATTTTTTTCGTCACAAAACCAAAAAGAATGACTGAATTATAAGAATGATGGGTGGAGAAATGTATGAACAAAAGGAACTGAAAATCGTCAAAAGAGGAACTTGAACTTTAGTCACTTTTCCATGTCTATGTCAGACAGTATAGGAAGCTTCAGCAGGATCTTACAGCTTCTGAGATGTTTAATGTTCTGCTGTTATTTCTTGGATTTGCAGGAGCGGAGACCAACAAGAAACATTTACTATGTAGTTCATCGAAGTTTGAAGCATTTTATGAGATGTGTGGTAAGTAACATTGACCTCTCTGAACAGAAGGTATAATAAACTGGGCTCCACGTACTGTACACCTTAGCTGTATTAGTAGGTTCCCTTAAAAAGACTTCAGATTTTAGAGAGCACCACATCTAAGACTTCTTTATTGTAACCATTGAAGAGGGATACATTGGATTTTATGGCAGCAGAATACACACATTAGATGGCACCACCTCTGCCAGCTGACCATTGTTCTCTAGATGGTTGTGATCATTTTTAGTTACATTTTTTAAACATGGAGATGATCAAGAAAAAGGGGGAGGGAGTCAATTGTCCATAGGCATCAACTCCCATCCTACTATTATAGAAAGGTCTTACAATTGACAGTTAGGGGATTCACACCATAAGGTCTTATAATTAAATCATGTGGTCTGCATAGATAAATTTCTCATAGGCGAATATCATATTAACTTATGACTTCCATGTAGAGCAAGTGGAGTAGTCCATCCATCTGACACACCATCCGCACGGGCAGACGTGTGCTGTGAACCGTAAGAGGAGAGCTGGGCGGCTGCGCCTTAAATCAGGACAAGAATATGGCCTGGCCTATCAATGTGGCTGTCCGCCTGCCCATACACAATGCATGTCTATGGCGGTCATGAGCTGCCAATGTTCAGCCTAGCTAACAGCCGCCATTTGTGGACTTGTGCATGAAGCCATGTATCTGGCCTTGCCCTTAGCATAGTAGGTGTCAGGCTTGGCATAGCTGTCACTAGGCTAGCCCATAGCCAAGTGGATAGAGACCCTCTATGTCTTTGGCAGGTGGAGGTTGTGGGTTGATGATTATTATTATTATGGAGAGGATTATTAGTAATAAAATTGTGCCGTGGCCAGGGCGTGATTAGGGGAGTGGCTTAGGGGGGATCGCCGCCATTTTAGCCCTCTTTCTCTTCTGGAAATGTTGGGAGGTATGAACTTGGTGAACATTATTTGGTCCTTGGTTGTCATAGGAGCCCAACAGCACCCCACTATCCCATTGCCAGGAGAGAAGGAGCTGTGGTCTGTGTTACCCACCATTCTAGCTGTTGATCAGTTTTGTGTACTTGTACATGGGGAGGCAGTAAATAAGAGCATCCCCCCCATGTACATATCAAGGGGTTGTCCACATAATTAAAATGATAAATGTGCCATGCAAAATAATGGCTATTTTTTGCCCCCCTAATGCTATATGACTATAGTTAGGGGAAAAATGTAGTAAGAATAATGCATATCATGCAATACAGACCAAGTGCCCAAACTGCAACCAAAATCCATGTATTTACCGTGAAGTGCCGGCATGGCATTTTATACAATAACTTATTGCTACCTGTTCTTCCACATCATTTAATTTTATGGGCCACCAATACAGTTGAGAAAAGGAGGGCAAATCATTGTAGCCTCTCTCCAGGGTCTCTCTGTATAGGGATAATGGTGGTTCTAGAAGGAGGACCTCCAAATGTAATGCACTTCTGTCAACACCTTCTTCTTGCCAGCTAATGAAGTGTTGCTTTAAAACAGTGCTGAGAGCAGCATCACATAAGTTGCCTGGGACTGCAGGAAGATTCAGTGTTTGGTGAACTCTGTCCTTGGACGATGGCCTGAGTGCCCACAAAAAGGGCTCTCCGTGCCATAGGTTCGCCACCAGTGGTCAAGGAAATGGATTTACAAAATATTTACAAATATGACCAAAGAAGGTTGGATATTGCACACTTTTTGCTAATGAATAATATTCTTTCAAACAACTTCTACCACCAGGATCAAGGCTTGTAAACCAAGTAGATTGACATACTGCTGTGTGCGCCCTCTGGCATCCTGGTGGTAGATGTCCTTTAAATCTAAAAGCAGTATTTTTTATAGTATATTTTATTGAGCGCTATGCTTGTGTACTCTATATAATGTCTTTTTTTATGCTTCAGATAACAGCCCTCTACCAGAGATAACGGTAGAACCTTGTGCGCTGAGCAAGACCAACCCTATTAATTTTACTATGACAGTAATTCCAAGTATGTATTTGTATATTATTTGCCATTAAAAAAATCCCTTCATATAGTTATTTACCTCAACCCCCCCCTGGGGCCAGCTCTCAAAACACGTGTACACAAGAGCCATTTCAGGTCCTTCACAATCCTCCAAAGGTCCTAAAACCGCAGATTGAAAGCAGGAAGAAGGGACACTTCCTCCATTCCCCAAGATGCCTGATTCTAGTACCATATGTAGGAAATGAGTCCCAGACTTGTAGGGGCTATTATATTCATACAGACCCAGCCCATGGGAGTCTTAATCTGCCCCTGGTTCCAATAGCGTATGCCATTTTGATTTTAAAAATGCCTTTATCAGCATTCTGAACAATTGTACTGCTTTCTTTGACATTACCTGGCTCCCTGTCAGCAGTGTGTGGCGAGTCCCGGGGTGGAAGGTGCAACACCAGTGGCCTGTGTCTCAGTCTAGTCAATGACTCCTTCCATCCCCTTCATTCACGTTTTGCTTAAAGGACATCTACCACCAAGATGAAGGATTGTAAACCAAACACACTTACATACTGGTGATCTTATGCCCTGTTTTTTTTTTAAAGGGAACCTGTCACCAGGGACCTCATTTTCATTAGACAGGTTGCAGAAGCCCATTACACCAGCAGTGCAAATATGCCTCTCTGCCTTTTCTAAGCATTTGCCGTACAATATAATTGTTTGTTAAAACGTACTCTTGCACTCTGACAGAGGGGCTGGACATTGGTTTGGATGCATTTCCAAAAACAACAACGTGACCTGTCTGTGTTACTCACTCCTCAGATCCTAGCCCCCACCTTTGTGCTCCAGAACAGCTCCACCTCCTGCTCCTTCTCAGAGGTCACAGCCTGGTCAGTCTGACATCAGTGGGGGAGGGACAAGCTGTACAGGAGCACAAAGATGGAGGCAGCCTGCAGCTCAGACAAGTCACGTGTTGTTTTTTGAAATGCATCCAAACCAAAGCCCAGCCCCTTTGACTACCCCAGGATTTTGTAAGGATGCAAGAGTAAGTTATAACACATAATTATATTGTAATGCAAATGCTTAGAAAAGGCCGTAAAGTGATGGCTTTTTACAATCTGTCTTTAGCAAAAATGAGGTCCCTGGTGACAGGTTCCCTTTAAAGGCTCATATAATTATGCAAATAAGATTGAGGGGCTCTGGGCTCCATAGGTATAAAAAAATAATTTTTTTCTAAAAACAAAGTGCATAGGAAGCTTAAAGGGTTTTGCCCATGGCAGAAAACTGTAAAATTTCAATCCCCTAGTGATGTTCACACAATAAAGATACATTTTAATACCTTATTTTACAATTTTACTCAGCTTTATTACTGGTTTAGCTCTTATCACTCCCCAGGCTGGTCAGTGTAAGATTCCAAAGTGTGGGTGGTCGCTTTCTAAGCAGACACTTTATGATCCCTCTAGTGCTGTGAGATGGTGTGTGCTGACAATGTTGTTAGATTATCAGGGTACAGGTTTATCTACACTTTCATTTAGCTTTTTAACATTCACTAGTATCTGACACATAGAAAAAGAGAGATGAGACAGGTCAGAGATGAGAGAAGATTAGATCCATGAGATGCATATAACACGCAATTATAATCTCAGCTCTGTTACCTCTGGCTGTAGCTTGTAGATGTACTCTCCTCAGGGGAGAGGCCGATGCAGAGAGGAGCTCACTGTAGTGTCAGACAAGAGAACAATCTGTCCTGCCTGATCTTAGACTTCTGATTTATTGTCGGATCCTGGGGCAACTGAAATTGAATACACCAGGAGTGTTAGTGACTGGTTGGAATTATATCTGTGAAATGCAGCTAATAGCAGTGAATTAGAAAATGTGTAATTTTGTTATCCTGAGTATATTTAAGAATCTTGTCTTTGTGGGAATACCCCTTTAAAGAACAGTAGATCCTGCCAGAGGGGGCATACACCAGCATGGAAGTGTGCTTGGTTTACTACAATTCATCATGGTGATGATCGAGGGGGGAGGGGAGGAGGCATCGGTAAGACTGAGACTCGGGCCGCAGGAGCTGCCCCCCCCAGGACTCGCCACACACTGCTGGCAGGGAGCCAGGTAACGTGAAATAAAGTTTTTTAAAGCAATCAAATTGTTCAGAATGCCAATAACGTAATTTTTTTAAATCAACATGTCATTGGCTATTGTGTTGTATCTCTTGTGGTGCGGTCTCAGACAAGCACAATGCTTCTCTATGGCAGCCATGAGCTAGCTGACGTTTTTGTGGTTAGCTAATGGCCACTATTTGCGGACATGTACATGGAGCCTTAGGCCCCTTCCACACTAGCGTTTTTGACGCGCAGAACCTGCATTGCACTCTGTCCCATTGTTTCCAATGGGCCTTTCCTCATTTGCTTTTTTTTTCACGCGCGTGCTTGCGTTTGTTTTGACGCGCGTCAAAATCGCAGCATGCTCTACTTTTGGGTTTCACGCAAGTTTTTCCCGCCCCATTCAAGTCTATGGAGACGCATCAAAAATGCATTGCACTCGCAAGCATTGCAAGTGCAATGCGAGTGCAATGCGTTTTAAACGGATGGGTTGCTAGGTGACATGAATAATTCCCCTGCTCGAGATCGAGCATTTAATTAAAAAAACACACTGAAGAACAGTGAAGAATAGAATAAAAACAGTGAACACAGTGAACACAGGATCATTTAAGTGAAAAACACAGTGAAGAACACAGTGAAGAATAGATTACAGATGTTCGGCACATCTGCTTACTTGTCGGGAGATACGCGCGGAACGGTGCGAACAAAATAGCATGTGAAGAACAATATATATGTGTGTAAAGAACAAATTGCAGATGTTTCCATACATCTGCAATGTGTTCTTCACACATATATATTGTTCTTCACATGCTATTTTGTTCGCACCGTTCCGCGCGTATCTCCCGACAAGTAAGCAGATGTGCCGAACACCTGTAATCTATTCTTCACTGTGTTCTTTACTGTGTTATTCACTTAAATGATTCTGTGTTCACTGTTTTTATTCTATTCTTCACTGTTCTTCACATCTGCTAACTTGTCGGGAGATAATATACGCGCGGGACAGTGAAGAATAGATTGCAGATGTTTGCATACATCTGCTAACTTATCTGAAGACATTCTTTTTCAATTAAATAAAACATTTTATTTCTGAACCATGGTCCCTTTGAAAAATACTTGAGACTCCCATTTACTTAAAAAACGCGCGTGAAAAACGCGCGTGAAAAACGCACCGAAAAAGCAAAAAAAACGCGAACAACACGCGCGTGAAAAACTAAAAAACGCTAATTACTCCAAGGAAAAATGGAACAAAAACGCAGCCAAAAACGTCAGTTTTTCACGCATTGCACCCTGACGTGAAATGCAACGCTAGTGTGGAAGGGGCCTTACTCTGTGTTCAGTCTTGTTCTTGGGCCAGGTATTCAAACCAGAGCACCTGTTTGCTTGTTCCTTTCTTTCATATGTTTATCTGATTTATCTTTCTTCCTCTGGCTTAACCCTGGTTTATTTGTGAGAACTTTGTCTTTAGAGTTTCACTTGCAGCTGCAATAATCAGCTGTAAAGTGTCTGTAATGAAGCTTTATTGATAATCCTTGGTCCCATTACAGCAAAAAATTTTGTCACTGGGGCAAAATTTTTTTTTGTCTGGATCTACAATTATAAAATATACATTTTCGACTTACATACAAATTCAACTTAAGAACAAACCTATGGACCCTATCTTGTACGTAACCTGGGGACTGCCTGTACCATATTTTTCGGATTATAAGGCGCACCATCAATAAATGCCTGCTAAAATGTCTAGGTTCATATAGAAAGCGCACCGGATTATAAGGTGCACCTGATTATAAGGATGAATGACCAGCAGGTGGCAGACCTGTGCACAGTACAAGGCTGTTTGAAAGTATGGTTCATATATAAGGAGCACTGGACTATAGTCCGAAAAATACGGTATTTGTAATCCTGAGCCTTAAACACAAGGGGGGGGGGGAGGGATATGTATAATATGTTCTTTTTATTTTTGTTGTGTGACTTTTTAGGCGCAGAAGCAAGCATTGTACAGCAAGTTAGCTGTCTCAAGGATTTAATGCAGTGGCCATATTTATCTTTGTAGGCCAGATGTTTGCTGAACTTGTACGACTTTTGGGCTCTGAAATTGTCCCATTCTTGTGCCTAATAAGTCGCAAAACAGAGCATGCTAGACCCAGACTTACTTTCGCAGCTACTATCTGGGACCAAAAAGTCGCACACCAAAACAAAAATGTGCAAAAGTGAGACTAAACAGGCAACTCATCACATGTTTCAGAAAGGGAAAAAAATCTAAGATACATTGCAATGATTAAGTAAGCCGACTTCAGGCAGGATACATGTGCCCCAAGGACAGGTAATAAAAAATATAATAATAAAAATAATTTAAAAAAATGTTTTGCTTGAATTATCCCTCTATTGTTGATTGCTTGTACCTTGTTGTCTCATCCTGAATTACTAATATACAGTATTTTCATTTTTGCACAGGAAAAAACATTGACCGCTTACAGGCCAGGGTGCAGATTTGGAAGGATAATTTGTCTGTCTCAGATCGCAAATATGTGTTGTGCACTGGAGTTGATGATGAATATGATTTCTGTGGTGCTCTTAAAGGAGGTAAGAGGCAGATGTTGGGACTTTGCTGGTAGGTTACACATACATTGTTGTGCAGGAAACATTGATGGTCAGGATGCCAAAGGAAATCATTGTATTCAATTAAATGTTACCCCCCACCACAAGATGCTTGACTTTGCCCTCCTACCACTTGAACAGCATTGCTAAGCATCAATATAAATGTGGTCTAAAAATTTCCAAAAATTCCACATCCATAAAATCCACAATCATCTTCTCTGAAGGTTTTTTTACAAAAATAATTCTGCAGTTAGCAATTCATTAATGTATAGTTTTATAGCTTTACATGGACTGCGTATTTTGTGGTTCCTGAATAGTCCCCCATTTTAATACACCAGTGACAGTAAGGGCAAATACACAATGATGTGTCCCTGTGTGGATCTGTTTTGTTTCCGCTTCTTGTCCGCATCTGTTTCTTCTTTTTAAGTGTATTATGCTTATGCCTCTCCATTTTTATCACATGCACAAAAAACTTAAGGTTTAACATTTAACACAACATCTGCTTCCCCACCATCATCAGTGACAAAAAGAAAACCCAAAACACTGTCATCAGTTTTTCTTGTGTGGACACATGTGCGGATTTCTATTGCTTTCCATGATCTGCAAGCGTGAAAATAGCACAGGGCCTACATTTTGTTTCAGTGACAACTGATTAGTTAAAAACAACTGAAATGTAATATTACCCATAGAGAACCTGTCACCAGGGACCTCATTTTCACTAAAAACAGGTTGCAGAAGCCCATTACAACTGGAGTGCAAATCTGCCTTTCTGCCTTTTCTAAGCATTTGCATTACAATATAATTGTGTGTTATAACTTCCCCTGAAAGAATCCTTTATGTAGTCCTAGGGGTTGGGCTTTGGTTTGGATGCATTTCAAAAAACAACATGTGACTTGACTGTGCTGAAGACTACTTAGCTCTCAGCCCCCTCCTTTGTGCTCTTATACAGCACCTCCCTCCTGCTCCTTCACAGAGCTCACGGCTCTGACATCAGTGAGAGAGGGAGGAGCTGTACAGGAGCACAAAGGTGGAGCCCTGAGCTGATGAGTCTGCAGCACAGACAAGTCACGTCCTGTTTTTTGAAATGCATCCAAACCAAAGCCCAACCCCTAGGACTACACATGTTCAAAGCACAATGTTGACGCCATGTGTGAGCACATATGTCAGTAACAAACTGACTTGAATGACTAGATTTTATACACCTGTGGCAATGGGATGGAATAAAAACCTGAAATATGTAATTCAGACCTGTGTCACAATGCTTCTGTCCATATTGTGTACATATATGTTGTGACTACTTTGGGAATCAAGCTCTCAGGACCGCCATTTTTCCTGGGTTAGCATGACGCAGCAAGTACTTCAATTTCACACACAGAGTTTAGGTTTGAAACTGACTTTACGTCTTCACAGCAAGTGGTGATACAAAATAATGCGAAGCCGGTAACACAGAATCAAAAACACAAACAAAAACTGGGCCAGCATGGCACTTACCTACTAATAACAACCCTAAATTGCAGGTCCAATATCTAACATCACGGATTGAAATCCAAGCACACTGACATACTGGTGTATGCCTTCTCTGACATGATCTGCTCTTCTTTTAGCTTCTTATTTCCTGGTTTTTAAAACAAAGGATTTTCAAATTTAGCAATTTTAAAGGGCTCCAAGCTCCATAGGTTTTAATGGAGCCCGGAGCCTCTTGGGTTCATTTACATAATATTTAAAGCCTTTTATTCTCAAAAACAAGGGTGTAAAGGTTTACAATCTCTGATTCCGGTGGTAGAAATGCTTTAAAAGGATATCCCACACCTTTTTTCTGAGTAGAATACAGGCAGGTGCCATTCAGAATATAGGACACATTTTGGTCAAAAGCTGCATTGGGTAGCCCAATGTCAAATTATGACAGTATTTCACAGAAGTTGGGAACCAAGCTTTCCTTAAGTGAGAAATTCAGCATAAAATGATCTATTTTAAACAATCGACAATAACTATTTTTGTATCTGTGACTCTAAGTAGTAATAAGTATCTCCTGTACATTACAGCTATGCGTTGTATTTCCTAACAGAGACACTGAAGCTATACCGCTCTGGTCGGGCTTTTACGCATCAATATCTTTTTGAGGTATGTTATTTAACTGTACTTTCTGTATATGTTTACATAACCTGAAAATTCCTTATCATGAACCAGGACCGGGATCAAGGTAATAACCGCATCAGTCCAGTTGAAAATGGAGTTTATGGCCCTCTATTATGGCTGTAGCTACATAGTTACATTCAATTTAGGATCAATGCTTCTTATGTTTTGTTGCTGTTAGGGAACAGACAAGAAGGTAGGACATACACAGACATTCTGCCCTAATACTAGACCCCCCAGCTGTCCTTACCTATTTGGCTATCCTATAGTAGGTGACAACAGGTCAACGATCACTTCCTAACACAGAAGAATGTTCTTAGAAGAAAGGGTCAAAACCAGGATGACCACCCAGTACAAGATAAAGAGACAAATGGACGGTCAGAAAACAGACAAGGGTCAAAACATGCAAAATACGGAATTCCAGCAAACACTAACAAGCTTATAGCAAGCACTGGGAAGGTGGCAGACAATCATCTTATGTGATTAAGCAAAGCGATGTGAGTGGAACAAGCATCCGTCCATCACAGCAAACAAAACTATCTGCAGCCCAGATGATGAGGTAATCAATTATGAGTAGGAAAAGTAGGAAGGTAAAGTAACGTTCAAACTAGTGCAGGACAGAATGCAAACTAAGTACAAAAATCACAGTCAACAACACATCATCATAAATCTGGTAAGTCACTTGTGACGGGTTTGATTGTAGCTGTTTCCATATCCATATCCATCATCTAACCCAGACCAACATGACAACTTTTCTACACAACTGCAATGCAAATAAATTCAAGATACATTTATGACTCCATCACACCCAAAGCCAGACCAGTTAATAAATTCACTTCAGATCACATGTCCAATACAGTACCTGATTTTAATAGAGAAGCAGGGTGTAAAGAGGATACTAGACTCAGGGGCAACAGACAGGATAAGGATCCCTAAAACTCCAGTTCCCCAACAGCCCTACCTGCTTGCCTTAACATATCCTAGATCAGTGATGGCAAACCTTTTAGAGACCAAGTGCCCAAACTACAACAAAGACATAGATTTGTGATTTATACTCCCTTCTCTGTCACAGTTTTCATTGAAAATAGTCCCTGGGAGTGCTGTGACTTTAAAATAGCTCTGTGCACAGCAAGTCCTGGGCTGTCTGGGACTGCAGGAAGATACCTGGAGTCCTCTCTGGTGATGGCCTGAGTGCCCACATAAAGGGCTCTGATTGCCACCTCTGGCACCAGTGCCATAGGTTAACCATCACTGTCCTAGATGATACAGAACAACCACAAAAAAGGTCCCTTTCTGCACCAAAGTGTGAACTTGTAAAAAGACAAACAAATAAAACAAAGGGGAGGTTGGCAATACAGGTCACAACAGAGATAGCTTATCAGGCACAAAATCACAGATACAAAGAATAGTCAGAGCAAAATATCAGAAACCAAAAATGCAGAAGTAACAAACAGCAGTATGGGCAATAGAGCTATCAAAGAAACTCTTTATCCAATGAAGAGGATAGTGCACAAGGGTTTTTGTCAGAGTATAACATACTCCAGGTGAGAGGGGCAAAGCTCAGAGTGTGAGCTTGTTAACCCTTGCTGGTTCAGAGCTCATTAACTAACATTGCCTGTAAGTTGTAATGTGCAGTAAATGGACATGTGAAACCTGTATATTGACATCAATTATTATGCCACTCGTTTTCTATTTGTAAAGCAGAATGTTATTTTTCTCTTCCATTTAGGGTCTGTACACTATGAAGGCTCATCTTCTTGTGGGTGAAAAAGAAGAACTTCTCTCATGTTTTACTCTGACATTAAATCTTAAAGCTCCTCTTATATGATAGAGACAAGAAGGTCCAAAACGTAGCAAGAAGTTTTCTGAATAATTTAGAGACTAAAAAAGTTCTTCAATGGCACAAATTTTAGGACGAGCTTCAGGTTTTTCCAGATCTTGTCACCACTTGTTCAAAGCTGTCATGTAAGTTGGTCCCACTGGCACATTTTTGGATTTCCTATTGGAATTTTTTTTGAAGTGGTGCGGTTGTATCCCTATAAACATCTAGTCCCCTCAGGTAGGATATGGAATGTCCTTTCTAGAATTCCCTCTTATGTAAAATCGCACCCGTTTACCAATTTTTGCTTCCAAAGTCATGTGAAAATGAGAAGGGTAACTTATTACCTGAGAAATGTCACTTTTGGAGGCTACCAGGGGAGTGTCATTTCAGATGCTCCTATACTTATATACCATACTTTTAGTGTCATTTTAAATTATAGGAACCACAGAAACAGAGATACAGGTAGTCCCCGGGTTATGTACAAGATAGGTTCTGTAGGTTTGTTCTTAAGTTGAGTTTGTATGTAAGTCGGAACCGTATACTTTATTATTGTAACCCCAGTCAAAAATGTTTTGGTCTCTGTGACAATTGGATTTTAAAAATGTTGGACTGTCATAAGAACCAGGATTAACAATAAAGCTTCATTACAGGCATCATTGATAACTGTTACAGCTGTTTATTGTAGCCTAGGACTAAAGTACAGGAAATTACCAAAATCCAGAGGTCCGTTTGTAACTAGGGATCGTATGTAAGTCAGGTGTTCTTAAGTAGGGGATTGCCTGTATAGGCAATTAAAATAACAGACGAGAACTGAATCTTTATCTGGAGCTCACATTTCCTACAATGGGGCAGATTTATCAAGCTGTCTAAAAGTCAGAATATTCTAAGTTGCCCATGGCAACCAATCACAGCTCTCCTTTAAAATATTCATGACCACTTGTTAAATGAAAGCTGAGCTGTAATTGGTTGGCATGGGCAACAAAGAATATTCTGCCTTTTAGACAGCTTGATAAATCTGCCCCAATGTCTTTAACTGTCTGTGTCTCCGGTTCTGTAGCATACAGAACCATAAGCCTGAAGTGATCTAAAAGAGGTTCTTATCTTTTATATCACACCAGAAGCATGGTTCTAGTTATTGCATCTGAAGTGACACTATCTTTCTAGCCACAAAATTGACTCCTCTCAGGCAAAATATGACTCCACTCACCCCATTTTCCCACAACTTTGACAGCATTTTTTATAAGTAATTTGGCAAGTTCACATAAAAGATAATTTTAGAAAGCAAATTTCAGGCCCTACCTGAGGATACTCATAGTTTCAAGGCAAACAACCATTTTGATTAAGAAAAAAAAAAACTTCAGATACTCCCCCACCTCCTCTTCATTCCAATCCCGGCGCTGGTCTTCTTTGATGTTGACATGCTACGATCACCTAGAAAAAAAGACATATAATTAGCAGCCAGGAGTTCGAGAACAAGATATTCTGCGCTCTGGGCTCCTAATTATGCAACCCCAGGACATCCCTCCTCCATGCAGGGAGCATGGGAGAGGGCGGTGACGTCACGCGAGAGGTGTTATTTGGGAGAGGGAGGTGGCGAGGGCGTGCATAATTAGCAGCCCGGAGTGCCGGACATCTTGTCCCAGAGCTCCTGGCTGTGAATGATGCTGTCAGGGTCGGGCCAATCCCGCCTTACACTCTTCTCTCAGACACTCCAAATTAGTTGAGCATGCGTGCACGTTTGGATAAGAAAAGACAGAAGACTGAAGTTCTGTTTTATCTTAGGTTCATGCTCTTAACTTGCCGAACAAAAAAGAGAAATGAACTGTGTTTATTTCCTGATTACATAGCTTCTTATACCCATAGAAAAAGGTGTGGTTACATACATTAAAATCATTATAATTGGTTATAGCTAAGCATATATGTCTGGCCCCCGGCTCTTGCTGATTGGTCTTCCAAAACTAGGCCTTGGTTGCTATGCCAGGGGAATTTCCAGTCACCGTTGTCTACAGTAAATTGACCACTAGTCTGGATGCTGATGCTATTCTTAACAAACATCTGCTCTTCCATCTTCTGCTTTCCATCACAAGACTTGAGTTCCGCTGACAGTTGCATGTCTAGTTAAAACTGATGTAAGGGAAAAGCTCTGTATTTCATAACAAACAGTGTACAAAAATATAGGGCAAAGGGCACATGTATACAATCATAAAGCATATAATTATTAGAAGCATATAATCATTACTTTGGCCCTCACAATTCCCCCCTAAATACTGAGCTTTTCCCTACACTTCACTGCGATTCGTTTTTCCTATAGGCTGTCCATGTGGTGGGAGAGGGGAGTGGATTGCTTCACTGAGTCATTGACCCAACGTGCCCTTGTGACACCTGGATCAATTTCCCAGCACTAACCTTGCTGACACATGGAGTCCTCCTTCTTTCCTTTACACTAAAGCTTCCACTATTGGGGAGGGGGCTAAATATTCTGAGATCACAATGGCAGGTAGGTCATCTATCGGGGAAGAATTTGGGTGTTCCAGAACTGGAACATCAGGCTGTTCTGACAGAACTGAGATCTCAGGCAAATCGGGCAGATTTCTATTCCTCATGGACATATAACAAACAGACTGTTTATCGATATTCGGAAAAACTCCTTTAGCCTTGTTATTCGCAATTTTCTTAGCCAACCTTTTATATAATGGCATACAACAACACAAGAGAAATAGAGCCAGGATGAACATCCCGAGTAGTACCAATCCTATCTGTTGGAAAAGGGCCTTCCACCCTCCTGCCCAGCTAGTAAACCATGCTGCCCAGGAGGTATCTACCCCTGCATTTTCCTTCATCTCAGTTGCCAATGCTGTAATTTTCTTTATTGCTATCAGTGTCTTACCACCAGCACCTGAATTCTGAGGGATGTAAGTGCAACAGTCTTCTCCTATCATTCCACACACTCCACCTTTTTCTGCGAGTATCATATCTAGGGTCATTCTATTTTGTAAAGTCATTCTAGTATTGGGGCCCAGTTCTTCCACAATACTAGTGAAAGCATCCCTACTGTAATTTACAAACCTCTGTTCATTATAGTAAACATAATTTATCCAATCCACATTTTTATTGATTTGCACTTGGGGAATTATGGAAGCAAATCCGGCTGCAATCTGATCCTGAGCCTTGTATCGGTCTGGGACCCCCCTCGGGACACCAATACTATCTATGTAAACATCAGGGTCTTGTCCGTAATCAGTGTTACTTAGTGACCTTTTTATCTTTACCTGTTCATTTTTATGAGTCGGATCCCAGGGTAACATCAAGAAAGGCAGGACTAATTTAACTAGGGCACATTGACCCCTCCATGATTGGGGGAGGCGGTTCCTCAGCTTACCATTCCCACAAAGCCAAAAGACATCATAAAGGAAAGAAGTATGGTCGGACAATAAATCTGGATCTATGGTGACAATCTCTTGGCAGAAACCTTTTTCAAACACCCCCAGGGGAGTTTTGGCATTAGTGATGTCAGAGGATACACAGGTATAGTTTCCCTGCTCCACCCTACATCTGACCATGAATTGCAGTTCTCATTCCCGGGACGGGTTACACAGATGTAGAACTGTGCTTCGCCCTTGTACTGGTATGATGGATCCCATCTAATGTCCTCTGTCCCTCGACAATCTACAACATCACAAAAATCAAAGAGATACTCTTCATACGGGGCCGTGGTATATACCCAAAAGGTGGTAATTTGGCAGTTATCTGTGATTATTAAACAACTCAAGCAGGAAAGGATATAGAGTTTCATTTTGTTTTCCCTTTGCAGTGTGATGCGTGTATCCAGGTGGGTTTCCCTTCAAGTTTCACCGCTGTAGGCGTTACCAGGACCACTGTGTAAGGTCCCTCGAATCTGGGTTGGAAGCAATCTTTCCTAATATGCTTCTTCACATATACTTGATCACCTGGTTGGAAGTTGTGAACTACGTCACCTGATAACTCTGGACAAGAAGCAACAACTGCAGCATGCAGATTAGTTAATTCCTTGGACAATTCAATTACATATTGTACAGTCTTATCATGACTTTCAGACAATTCCTGCTTACTTATCACGGGAAAAACTGGTGGTTTGCCAAACAAAATCTCATAGGGGGTGAGACCATGTTTAGCCTGGGCAGTGTGTCGGACATGATACAGAGCAATGGGGAGCAATTCTGGCCAGGGGAGGGGACTATCCTGGGTCATTTTAAGTAACTTGTTCTTTAGGGTACCATTCATCCTCTCTACCTTTCCTGAGCTCTGTGGGTGGTATGGTGTGTGTAGGCCCAAGTCTACTCCCAACATGTTCCATAGCTCTCTGAATATCTGAGAGGAAAAAGCAGGGCCCTGATCTGACTCTATGACTTGTGGTACTCCAAATCTACAAACTGTCTCAGTAATCAATTTCTTTGCTGTAGTTTTTGATGTCATGTTAGCTACTGGGTACGCCTCTGGCCATCCGGAGAACATGTCTACTACTACAAGTACATATTCGTGTTTTCCCTCCTTGGGTAGCTGGATGTGGTCCACTTGGATCCTTTGAAATGGGTATTCTGGTTTGGCAAGGTATTGTTGGGGTACCTTTGCTGTAGGGGCGGGATTGCAAGTGGCGCATACGGTACAGGCCTGGTTGTATGCGGCAATGGCAGGTGTGATTCCTGGGGCATAGTAGATTCTCTGGATGCAGGCATAAGCTTAGTTCTTTCCCCGATGTGTGGCTCCCTTGGTGTATCTATATAAACGTTGTCATCTAGGTGCTTCTCTTAGACCTTTAGAATCCTTTGGGATTCTCTACCTTTTCTTATGTGTCTGATCAACCTTATCCCTGGGGATCACGAGGAAGGAATGCACAAATCTTATCACCGTACACTAACCTTCCCAGCCTCTAGGCCTGACCTGACTCTCCTATCCCCACAAATCCAATACACATCAGACACTGCTAATACAGGGTTACCTGTGCTGTCAATGTTAAAAAAGGTCATTGTCTTATTGCACCAACCGTAGGTAAAGTCTCCTACCCTGGGGGCATCCTGGTTACAGTGATAGTCATGGTTGGGGTGTCCCTGAGCATACAGTCAGTCAGAAGAGACCAGCTAGCAGGAAGAATAAGTAAGTTTGCAATAAAAAAACGTGGCAGCATGCTGGCTTCCCTCCTGCTTCACAGACGTGGCATTGGTCAGCAGGACTTGGAAAGGACCGTCGTTACAAAGCTCCAGACTCTCTTTCTGGTGTCTCTTTACCACCACGTAGTCTCCAGGCTCCAGGTTATGCATCCTGAGGTCTCTGTCTGGATCTGAAAAAGGAATCAGAAACACTTTTGCGGACCTTTTCCAAGGCCTGGCTCAGCTGTGTGGCATATTCCACCTGGTTTCCTGCCATCAGCTATAGGGTCTGTGGGAAAGTAGGGGCCTAGTCTGGGTGCACAGCCAAAAAGTACTTCAAAGGGGGACAATCCCATATTTCTGTTGGAGGTGGTCTTAACTGAATGGTGGGCAGCAGGAAAGCACTCGCCTGTTCTACACCCAGGAGGGACAATGTTTCAGGTTTTTACCTGTCCAGTGAAGTGGGTTCTGCGACTGGACTCTATGGTCTCTGGAAGTCCAAACCTGCAGAAAAATCTCACTCACCAACTTCTTGGCTGCAGCTCTGGCAATAGCCTTGGTCATGACAGAAGCTTCTGGACACCCTGGAAAGAGATCAATGCACACAGGCACGTATTCCTACATACCACTTTTTGGTAGCTGGATAAAATCCATCTGCAGTCTCTGGAAGGGATACAGCAGCTTGGGTGTCACCTTCTGTGGGGTCTTTTCCACCTTACCCGGGTTGTGGCGGGCACAGACTATAAAGGCTTTCACTAGTCTAGTGACAGGGGTAGTAATGCCGGGGCAAACCACTTGCGGTTTATGAGCACTAGCATGGCCATTTTGGATATGTGTGTGTGTCTGTGGGCTACCTGACTCACTGTCGGGTGCAGGGCTCCGGGCAGGCACACCCTCTCTCCCAGCATCCAGGTCCCATCGTCATCTGGGCTCCAGCTTTCCTCCACACTTCCTTCACTTCTGATGACTCTCGGGCCACCAGGGACTGGAACACCTGTGGATCAAACTTTTAGCTCAGAACTCACCACTGAGACTTCAGGACAGTCTCTGGGTTCCATCTGTGCAGCTGCCTTCGCCATCCCGTCAGCCACATACTTGCCCTTGGCTTGTGGAGTCACCAAATTGTGTGTGCTTTACTTTTACTATCCCCACCTCTTATGGAAGTAAGAGAGCATCCATGAGCTCTTTAACCAGCGTGCCATGCTTAAAGGGGGTCCCTGCAGAGGTGAGGAAATCTCTAGCCTTCCATAAGGGTTCATAGTCGTGTTTAGACCCCAGGACTATACCTTGAGTATAGATGCTTGTCCTTTTACCTTCCACCAGCTGTAGCGCTTCCCTGAGTGCCATCACTTCACCTCCTGCGCTGACCTGTGTGGAGGGAGTGGTTCTGCTTGTACTACCTCATGTGCGCCACTGACCACTGTATATCCAGCATAGAACCATCTGTCTTCTCCTGCAGACCTGGAGCCATCTATGAGAAAAAAACTCAACATCTGGGTTAATCACCCTTCTCCCCCCCCTCTCTGAATCCTGGAAGACTGGCGATAGAATGAAGGATTCAGAGCTGTGCACCTTATCAGTGTGTCCTGGGGCATCAGGAGTGCACACTGGAGTCTGAGCTGTCTGGCCTTTGCTCAGATATTTGGGCTGTACTTGGGTGAGGACACTGTGCAAGGTAAGTGGGGTTTGCACTGTAACTGAGTGATCTAGGGTCCAGGATCAGCTCACTGGCCTTGGTGAGCAGATTGCTGGCTGCAGCTACTAACACATGAGGGGCTCCCCTCACAACGGAGTCTAACCGGGCCTAATAGTGGGCCATTGGGGAGGCCACCATATTCCTGGGCTAAAACATCTATGGCATGGACTGGATACTCAAAGCAAAATAAAATGTCTGGTTCAGTGGAATGTGCCTAGGGCCGGGGCAGACAGGATTTACCAGCTTAGGGATATGGAATGCATCAATTGCCTCCTGACTAAGGGCAAATGGGGAAGAGGCAATTCAGTTTATCAAGGGGCAACATCAGGCTGGAGGCAGCAGACCTTATCCCAAGCCTGCAGGAGCTGGTCAGTCCTAGAAACATGTGAAGAGGCTTAGGGCCTCAGGGCAGGGGCACATTCTGGACCACCAGCTTTCTTTCCTCTGTCAGGTGTCTGCCTGTGGCTGAGAAGCAGTAGCCTAGGAAGACCACCTTCTCCTGACGGTACTGGAGTTTATCTCTGGAAACTTTGCAACCCTTCTGGAACAAAAAACACATAAGGTCAATAAATGCATCCTGGCAAACAAAAACAGTAGGTCCTCCACATACTGATAAGGAGAACATCCAGTAAGGGGCTAGTCTGTCAGTCTACTTCCTGTAGGGCCGTGGGGTATTGGCTGGGTGAGTTTTACCCCCCCTTGTGGGAGTCTACATCAGGTATACTGGAATACTGAACTGGTAAAGGCAAATAAATACTGGCAATTTTCATGCAGGGGCACAGAGAGGAAAACATTTGCCAAATCAATAACAGTGAATAATTTGTCACTCTCGGGGACTGCTGCCAGTGTGGGACACTCATTAGCAGCTTGGAGATCATGGACCATCCTACATGTATGTTGTTCTTTCTGGGTCTTTTTCTTGACTACGAATGGGTTAAAATCATCACTGGGCTAACAGGGGAGGGTTTGACAATAAGAGAAGCTGTCTGGGGGATGTACTTGCTGACGTCCTCGTTAGTTACCGCCCCCCCCTATTAGAATATGGCCACTCACTTTAGTCACTTCAGTAATGTCTCCTCCCAGCAAGTGGAAGCACGCCCCCTTGAACTGGGCTCGTCCGGAATCTAAACTTTTGTCAGTCATACTTATTGTGGTCTGTGAAACACTAGTCTCAGTTTCCCTCTGTCTTTCAGTCACAGTTCCCTCTATCGCCCCCCCCTCCTTCCTTTTAAACTTGCACTTGCAAAGTCACTGTCTGTTCTTCTCCCAAGCACAGCACAGATCGCTTCAAGACCAGTTCTCAAACACAAATTACAAACAGCTATGGAGAAATTTAGCCATCAAGAAATAAAATCTCTTTTTCTCAAATTCTCTACACATCAAAATCTCTGAAATGTCCCTTATCACCTGTCTCCTTCTCAACGGGCACTCTGAAGAATTCCTGTCACTCTGTCCTGGTGTCCGTCTGTCAAAATCAGAGGCTCTAAGTGTCTATTTAAAAATCTGATCAAATTTTTTTTTTTTTTTCTCACCGTCCTTTTAATTCTAATTCTTCTAATTCTTATCATGACTCCGCCCATTCCAGGTTTTGTAAACCACACACTCTACAGGTCCACCCTTCCAAACCGGGTTGGCCGCCATTATAGGGCTGTGGCTGGGCACATGGCACTGTCGCCATTTTGGTTCCGCATTTCACATCTCTATCTAAAGGCTTCACATATCCATATAGCACTTCCGCTTTTGCTGAACCACCATCTCCTCGCACTTCTGACCATCATTCAACTTGCAATGCTCTGGCCACTCTGTAGTGAGCCTGAGCAGCTTCCAGTATGCCCTTATCTTCTAACACACCTCTACTTGTGGTTAGAATTTACTTCCACACTGAAGGCTGCAGCCTTCCCTTTGAGGGCATATCAACATACTTGTACAACCTCACACAATTATTAACATACTTTTTTCCTTCCCTTTTTTCAACAAGCCCGACTGCAGTCTCTGCCCCCTCGGGGAGGGTATGCACTTTCTTAAACACACCTAACATCATGTTCTAACAAGGTACACGTTGGTGTAGCTACTCACTCTCAACGCAGGGGCCCCGGCTCACCGTTGTGTATCAAGAAAATAACAAACGTCCCTAACCTACCAAAACCTCTGACTACACATCCGTTAGAACCATTAATAGTTCAAAAACCGTGCTTCCCTCGGTACCTTAATCAGCCGGTCTCCTAGTGAGCCATGCTATCTTCTTTCCGGTCTCTAACCCTAGACCACCTTAATTCCCTCCCCCCCGTATAAAACAATAAAACAATAAAACAATAAAAACAATCTGGACACGTAACCAGTGCCCAATATCCCCAGAACAGAGGATGTCAATCTGTACTATTCTCAGTCCGCAAACTTCCTCCCCAGCTTCTACAGAAGGGGGGCAGAGACTCTATATGTCACAATGAAGCCTTTTACTTTCACTTTCCACCCAAAGGTCTGACTCAGTGCCTGAGAGAATGAGGCGTGGTGATTCAGTGACACACCATAGGGAAGTGTCACTATACATCAGTTCTGAACCATCCCAGCGATCACCGTAAAGAAAATGAGTCTCACCACTCAGACAATCAGCCCTTAGACCCGAAAAGTATCAGAAGCTACTAACTTATTCCACACCAATGATCACAGGGAAGTCCAACACATATATAATATGCATCAACTTACCGTGATTCAGTGAGGCCGCGGTCCTCTATTGGTGTGGACAAGCGTTCGTCCCCCGTCCTCTGGTTCGGGTCCTCGGGTGTACGGTATCAGCGGGGATGGCCCCACGTTGGGCGCCAGCTGTCAGGGTCGGGCCAATCCCGCCTTACACTCTTCTCTCAGACACTCCAAATTAGTTGAGCATGCGTGCACGTTTGGATAAGAAAAGACAGAAGACTGAAGTTCTGTTTTATCTTAGGTTCATGCTCTTAACTTGCCGAACAAAAAAGAGAAATGAACTGTGTTTATTTCCTGATTACATAGCTTCTTATACCCATAGAAAAAGGTGTGGTTACATACATTAAAATCATTATAATTGGTTATAGCTAAGCATATATGTCTGGCCCCCGGCTCTTGCTGATTGGTCTTCCAAAACTAGGCCTTGGTTGCTATGCCAGGGGAATTTCCAGTCACCGTTGTCTACAGTAAATTGACCACTAGTCTGGATGCTGATGCTATTCTTAACAAACATCTGCTCTTCCATCTTCTGCTTTCCATCACAAGACTTGAGTTCCGCTGACAGTTGCATGTCTAGTTAAAACTGATGTAAGGGAAAAGCTCTGTATTTCATAACAAACAGTGTACAAAAATATAGGGCAAAGGGCACATGTATACAATCATAAAGCATATAATTATTAGAAGCATATAATCATTACTTTGGCCCTCACAATATGACTTTTTTCTAGGTGATCCCATCGTGTCAATATTAAAGAAGACCAGCGCCGGGATGGGAATGACGTGGAGCAGGGGTGAGTATCTGTAGTTTGTTTTTTTCTTACCAAAGTAGTTGTTTTCCTTTAATGTTGAAAATCTGGTGACAAATTCCTTTTAAGAATCATTAAAATGTATTTATCTAGACATAACATTCATAATCATAGACTTCTATAGTAGTGACTTATTCTGGGGTCCACTGGGGTTCAGCATTGGGTTAGAGCCTGGGCCTGTCGGAGGATTATCTAGTGCTCTGGTGGCCAGTCCAGAGCTGCCTGCCTCAATATATAACAAGATCTGCATCATTATCCCTTTTCTCAATCCTTACCTACCTACTAGTCCTGAATGTGTTTGTATAAACTGACAGATCCTTTAAGACCAAACAAACAACTAACGCCAGTGTTAGTTTTTTTTTTATTGCGTTTTTGTTTTCTTGAAAAACGCATCATATTTGCATATTAGCTTTTTCAATGGTTCAATGGTTCCATTTTTTGGTTAAAGTGTCTTAACTTTTGTTTTTGTCCCCTGCGTTTTTTTGTCTGCGTTTTTGAGGTGCCTTTTTATTGCGTTTTTCAAAGCGGTTGGGTTTTTGAAAATGCATGTGTTTGAAGTCTGCGTTTAGAAATGCATGCGTTTTCATAGCATTTAAGACACTGGGGCACATTTACACGTTCGTCTTGGCTAAAATGGCTTGCACAGGTATTTAAGAAGTGTCTGCGCTGGGATTGTGTCGCATGCGACCCTTTTGTGGTGCAGCTGCGCTGGTTTCCATGTGACACAAATTAGGGGACTGTCCGACTGATTCGGACCAAGCGCAGGATTTAACTTCCAAATTGTGTCGCACGCCCTATGTTAAAGATGCACTACAAAAAAGATGGTGAATCGCCGCATGCAGCATAATAGACGGATAATACACTTTTAGTGAACTCGAGTGACCGGGTAACTAAATGTGCCCCATTGTCTTATTAACACACAAGTATCACCAATGATACTTATCCTATATCTATCAAAGTTGAGGCACGTGATGTAAACAACATACCAGTTTCAGTGGAAACGCATGTGCAATTGGGCAAGCTCCTCCCCGGTGCATTAGAATTGCATTCCAAAACACAGTTTAATCGCCCTGTAAACCGGCGGCACACGTGGCGTTTTGAACCCGTTTTTGACGTTTTTAAGAAGACTGTTAAAAAGTTTCAAAAAACGAATGCGTTAAAAACGGTCCAAAAACAGGTTCGAAATGCCATGTGTGCCGCCGGCCTTATGGATGCCGGTGATCAGAAGTACAGTGACAGGTTGCACCCTTTAAAGTCTGACATAATTTTATATACTAAAAAAATGAAATGTAGCGATGCATCTGTTTGTGTGAATACTATTATTGAGAGACGCTTCACAATACTCACATTCAATGTAATTGTCTCCACCGATGATGTTTCTCATTCATGCTCCAGTTATCTACATGGAAATCATAATAACACGGACACATAGGGGCAGATTTACTTACCCGGTCCGTTCGCGATCCAGCGGCACGTTCTCTGTGGTGGATTCGGGTCCGGCCGGGATCCATCAAGGTAGCTCCTCCGCCGTCCACCAGGTGGTGCTGCTGCGCTGAAAAGCATCAGAACGCGCTGGAGTTCACCGGCTCGGGCTGAGTGAAGGTAAGTGCGTCCCAAGCGACACATTTCTTTTTTTTAAATGCGGCGCTTTTTCCGAATCCGTCGGGTTTTCGCTCGGCCACGCCCCCCGATTTCCGTTGCGTGCATGCCAGCGCCGATGCGCCACAATCCGATCGCGTGCGTCAAAATCCAGGGGCAATACAGGGGAAATCAGCGCAAATCGGAAATATTCGGGTAACACGTCGGGAAGCCGCGAATCGGGCCCTTAGTAAATGACCCCCATAATCTTTACCTATTGACTCTTGGGGGAAACATATGGGTCATTCGACTAAAGCGTCAAATAATGTAACATGGATCAATTTCTTCCACCAGAACCTAGTTGCCAGACCGGAGCATTTTAGATTTTGGTTCAGGAAGCAGTATGTCGTTTTAATACATTTTTCTTTATGTAGGGCCAAAATCTTAGTTATCTTTGGCAAATTTTGCATTATTCTGTAGGTGATACATAGGTTCCTTGCAATGACAGAATCCGAGGCAAATGCACTTATTGTAATTATGAGCATTTAAAAATTTTTGAAATTTTTTTTTTGTTTTAATTGAAAATTTGTTTAAAATATTAGCATTTATTTTCTGACATTATATTGTATGTCCACCAGATGGCAGCCTGAATCTCTACAATCTATAACTTAAAATACCGCATTCTATTTCTGTCTTTCCAAAATGTGCGTCTATTTATAAATGCCAGCGCCTGCTTCCTTCTGAACATTAAAGTACTTAGTGTTTTATCCTTGGGGCAAACTGTGGCTCCTCTTAAAATACACAGGGCTATTGATTGTAGCTTGATCTATATACATTTATACATACATAATCTATACATGTATAATCTATACACCTATGTAAATATTTCTGGATGATTACAAGTTTTTTCCCCTGGATTTCCTGAGGGCGCGTTCACACGTTGCGCTTTGGTTGCGTTCTCATTGCGTTTAAAACGCATTACAACAACTGAGGAGAGGTGATTTCCCTAATTACATTACTATTTACATTTGATAACGTTATGTTATAGCATGCATTAACAAAATGCATGTATTAACGCATTCTTAATGCATGCGTTAACATCGTGCTTACAGTGCGTTTTGTAAACGCAAATGTTAACAGTAATGTAATTAGGCAAATCACCTCTCTTCAGCTGTTGTAATTTGTTTTGAAACGCAACCAACGCGCAAAGTGTGAACGCGTTCTGAGGGTGCGGTCACACGTCGCATTTACTGCATGTGGTTATAAACGCATTGCAACAGGTGAAGAGAGATTTGCCTAATTAACCCCTTGCCGCTCTGCGCCGTAGCTGTACTGCGCTGAGTCCCGCGAATAGCGCTCAGCGCAGTACAGCTACTGCGCAGAGACGATTCCGGTTCAGCGCTGTATAGCAGCCGAACCGGCATCGTTAGCCGCGGGATTTCAACGGTAATCTACCGTTGACATCCCCGGCTATCACCCGCGGTCGGAGTGGGCTCCGATCGCGGGTGTTTAACCTGTTAAATGCCGCGGTCAACGCGACCGCGGCATTTAACATGCCTTCTGAGGGTCTTTACCCCACGATCGGCCCCCCCGCACCGTTTTCAGGGGGAACCGATCGCTGTTTTGGCACCTCTGGGGTCCGATCGGGACCCCAGAGAAGCCTGGAGGGTTTATCTTTAAGATGGCGTCTGTGACGTCATCTTAAAGGCAAAGTGTCAGCCTATGCATCTGCATAGGCTGGCACTGATAATACCCTGCAATACATTAGTATTGCAGAGTATTATCAAGAACAAGCAATCAGATGATTGCTTGTTCATATCCCATGGTGGATCATGTAAAAAAAAGTAAAAAAAAATGTTTTTCAATAAAAAATTACTTTATAAATCACTAAAAATGCCCATAAGCCCCAAAACATATAAAGAGACATATAACGCTCAAAAAAGTCTAAATCATAACACAAACCCCACATATATAGTATCACCGCGTCCGTAACAGTCCATAGAATAAAACTAAATAACTATTGAACCCATATGATGAACGCCGTAAAAAAAAACGTTAAAAACCCGCCAAAAATTATGATTTTTACCTATTATATCCCACTAAAAATGCAATAAAAAGTGATCAACAAAACATATGTACTCCAGAATGATATTGTTGCAAAGAACAACATGTCCCGCAAAAAACAAGCCATCGACCAGCTCTATAGCCAAAAACGTAACAATGTTATGCCACTTGGAAGACAGCAATGCAAAAATGATAGATTTTTCCCCACATTAGGGTTTTATTTGGCAAATTTAGTAAAACATAAGAAAAAATATTCATGTCTGGTATCCCCGTAATCGTATCGACCCATAGAATAAAGATAACAGGATTATTAGGATATACGGTGAACATGAAAAAAAAAAAAAAGTAAAAAATCCAGTACAGAATTGATGCTTTTCTACTCATGACCTCAAAAAAAGTTCGAAAATTTTCAACAATAGGTGATACCAACCCCATAATGGCAACACTGGAAAAAGCATCTCGTCCCGCAAAAAAAATGCCGTCACATGGCCCAAATAACGGAAAAGCGAAAATTTTATAGCCTTCAAAAGGGGGCAACCAGAAAACTAAAATCCTGGCAGCTGCAGGGTGCTCCTTCCCTTCTGCGCCTCGCTGTGCCCCCATAATACAAGTAATGTCCACATGTGGGGGGTCGCTGCACTCAGGAGAAATTGTAGAACAAATTTTATGGTGAGTTTTCTCTTTTTATCTTTTGGAAATGTGTAAATTTTAGAGCTAAATGAACGTATAACCGACAAAATTTGACCATTCTAAATTTCACCGCCATTTTGATTCAATTACTATGAAGATCTCAAGGGGTTAACAATCTTTGTAAATGCTGTTTCTGATAGTTTGTGGGGTGCAGATTTGAAAATGGGTTGGTTATATAGGGGGTTTTGATGCTAAATATGTAAAATTTGATTTCAAACAGTATTTATCCCCAAAATAGTCAATTCCGAAAATACGGAAAATCGCTATTCGATTTGTAGGCCGCGTGACGGCAAAATAAATTATCCAAACATTTCAAAAATTATGAAAATGTAAAGTAGACAAATGGGAAATGTTATTCTGCAAGTTATTTAGGTGGTAAATCTATCTGCCTGAAAACGCGGTGATTTAGAATTTCGAAAATGGCAAATTTTTCTAAAAATTCATCATTTTTTTCCTTTTTTTGTAAATACGCGTAAAACTTATCAGCCAAAATTTACCACTAAAATGAAGTACAACATGTGGGGAAAAAACAATCTCAGAATCGCTTTGATAAGTAACAGCGTTCAAAAGTTATTACCACAGGAAGAGACACTGGTCAAATTTCAAAAAAAAGTTGCGAGCCTTAACCTGCAAACAGGCTGCGTCCTTAAGGGGTTAAACAGCTGTTAACACTTGTGTTTACAAAATGCTAATGTTAACGCTCACATTAACGCATATGTTAACATTGTGTTAACACAGCGTTAACATAGGTGTTGACTGCAATAAATATGTGTCAAAAGAATACTGGATACTGGTTCTACTAAGAGGCTCCGGCCCCTAAGAGGGTGCGGTCACACGGTGTGTTTAACGCATGTGTTTAAAACCGCAATTGCAACAGCTGAAGAGAGATTTGCCTAATTAAACAGCTGTTAACAACAAAAATGCAACCGTTAACGCATTGCACCGTGGTTAACGCAAATGTTAACATTTGTGTTTTGTAAACACAAGTGTTAACAGCTGTTTAATTAGGCAAATCTCCCTTCAGCTGTTGCTGTGCGTTTTTAAACACATGCGTTAAATGCAACGTGTGACCGCACCCAGAAGATCTGGATGGAATCTCCGTAAGATCGGCCCTGTTTATACCTGGTGTAGGCTTGGTGTAGATTTCAGCTATAATCTCCACACGTATTTTGCCCACCTCCTGCTCATCCCTCTCTCCGCCCTTTCACACCCAAATGACGGGTTGACGTAAAAGCCTACAAAGTGGTGGTGACAGGGATTTTTGCATGCTTCTAATGCTTATAAGAGAGCATTTTTCTTTAGTTATGTGAGGGTAATGCCACACGTGGATCACGTTTTTGCCTGGTTTTTAAGCAGTCCGTCAAAAAATGCATGCATTTTTGAAAATGAATCTGTTTTTGACAGGTTTGACCAATTATCTTAATTGAAACTGGTCAAAAATGCATGCGTTTTTCATTGCATACGTTTTTCGACAGACTGCTTAAAAATGTGGCAAAAACGCGTTCATCACCCTGAGGGCGCGTTCACTCGTTCCGCTAGCGCCGCATTCATAACGCGACGCTAGCACACAGGGGGCGGAGTTTGGGGTGATCGCATATGCGTTTCCAGAGAAACACATGCGATCGGGTTTTTAATCGCATGCGTTTCCCGGGAAACGCATATGCGATCGGCTCAAGCCCCGCCCACTGTGCACGTTATGAACGCGACGATAGCAGAACATGTGAACGCGCCCTCAGGCTGTAGTTATGCTGCCATTTGGTCTGTGACTTATGTAGTAAAACTTAAGTCCTGGCCAAAATCTTCGCCTAGCCAAAGGCTGGTGCCACACGTAGCGCTTTGTCTGTGTTTACTATGGAAACGCCTGCGATCGGGAACGAGCCGCCGGTGTTTTGCGTTAATTTAATGCAAAACACTGGCGGCTTGTTCCTGATCGCCGGCGTTTCCATAGAAACGCTGATGCGATCAGGCCTTGGCCCGCCCTGGTAGGCGCGGCTTTGTTTGCGTTTTCAAACGCAGACAAAGTGGTGCATGTGGCACCAGCCTAAGGCCATGTTCACATGTGACCTTTGAATTGTGTTTCGAAACAAAATTCAAATGCAACACAAAACAATGCAAAACATGTGGTGCTCTTTGCCGATCGCATTTGTTTCATGATATGTGATTGCCCCAAGTGCGTTCACATTGTATTCGAATTTCAAAAACGCATTCAAACACCACATGCGAACACATACTAAATTTCCTCGGTATGTTGCCCTGGTATTACAACCTGAGTAATGTACAGGTGCAGACATGACAGTGGGTGGTGCGGCCCTATACTGCACACAAAAGATAAGAGGAATGAGAAACAGCTAAATAACAGAAAAGTAAACTTCTGCTTATCTGCAGCAGCTGACAGTCTGGAAATGATTCATTCCGCTAATAAACCATGGGAATTACCTACAGAGCAGATAACAGGACGAATGATTAACACATCTCCATTATTGTACCATATAAAGTGTGAGAAATTCATAAAATTACACCTTTACTAGAGGTGCGTAGTGCAGATGTGTTTTTTTACACATGTAAAAATATGTTATTTTATACATTCAATATAAGTGTGGTTTATTGTTTAAAATTAGGAATGCGACAGATTACAATGTTTTATTTTTTCTCATGATCATATAAGGAATATATCAGAATTATGTTTTTAATTATATATTTTTTTGTTTTTATTTTAGGTTAAAGCGAACCTGTCACCAGGAATGTGATTTTTAGCTGGTGACGGGCTCTAATAGCCTAGGCTATGCTGATTTTAAAAATGCATTTGTCAGCATTCTGAATAATTTCAGTAGTTTATATAAGTTTAATTCGCATTACCTGGCTCCCTGCCAGCAGCATGTGGTGAGTCCCCTGGGAGGAGGCAGCTGTAGCCTGCGTGTGCCTGTGTCAGTCTCCTCTCCTCCACACTCATGCAGCTCCCTCAACACTTCTTGTCATGTGCATTGAGCAGGCAGAGGAGGGGGATGGTGTGGAGAAGACGAGGAATGCATGAGGAGATGAAGGTTGCAGCTGCCCCACCCCCGGGATTCACCACACACAGCAGGCAGGGAGCCAGGTAATGTGAATTAAACTTAGATAAACTACTGAAATGATTCAGTATGCTGACAAAGGCATTTTTAAAATCAGTATAGCCTAGGCCAGTGGTGGTGAACCTATGGCACTGGTGCCAGAGGTGGCACTCAGAGCCCTTTCTGTGGGCACTCAGGCCATTGATCCCAAGACAGAGCTCACCAAATTCACCAAATCTTCCTGCAGACCCAGGCAATTTAAGATATGCTACAATCAGTGCTATTTTAAAACCAGCTAAAAATCACATTCCCGGTAACAGGTTCATTTTAAGTTCACATCTACATTATTGTAAAAAAAAAAAAACAGCACTGCAGTCCGAGTCATTTTTTCCCCCCACCACAGATAACAGAAGTATATCCTGCTCCCCATTCTTATACAGTTAACAGAAGTATATCCTGCTCTTCATTCTTATACAGATAACAGAGGTATAATCTATCCTGCTCTCCATTCCTGCACAATGGCCTCTGAAAAAAATCACCCAGGATCTCAAGAAATCTCTGACATCAGTGAACATCTCAAGCCTATTGGGGTATATACACTCACCGGCCACTTTATTAGGTACACCTGTCCAACTGCTCGTTAACACTTAATTTCTAATCAGCCAATCACACGGCGGCAACTCAGTGCATTTAGGCATGTAGACAAGGTCAAGACAATCTCCTGCAGTTCAATCCGAGCATCAGTATGGGGAAGAAAGGTGATTTGAGTGCCTTTGAATGTGGCATGGTTGTTGGTGCCAGAAGGGCTGGTCTGAGTATTTCAGAAACTGCTGATCTACTGGGATTTTCACGCACAACCATCTCTAGGGTTTACAGAGAATGGTCCGAAATAGAAAAAACATCCAGTGAGCGGCAACTCTGTGGGCGGAAATGCCTTGTTGATGCCAGAGGTCAGAGGAGAATGGGCAGACTGGTTTGAGCTGATAGGCAACAGTGACTCAAATCGCCACCCGTTACAACCAAGGTAGACAGAAGAGCATCTCTGAACGCACAGTACGTCGAACTTTGAGGCAGATGGGCTACAGCAGCAGAAGACCACACCAGGTGCCACTCCTTTCAGTTAAGAACAGGAAACTGAGGCTACAATTTGCACAAGCTCATCGAAATTGGACAGTAGAAGATTGGAAAAACGTTGCCTGGTCTGATGAGTCTCGATTTCTGCTGCAACATTCGGATGGTAGGGTCAGAATTTTGCGTCAACAACATGAAAGCATGGATCCATCCTGCCTTGTATCAAAAGTTCAGGCTGGTGGTGGTGGTGTCATGGTGTGGGGAATATTTTCTTGGCACTCTTTGGGCCCCTTGGTACCAATTGAGCATCGTTGCAACACCACAGCCTACCTGAGTATTGTTGCTGACCATGTTCATCCCTTTATGACCACAATGTACCCAACATCTGATGGCTACTTTCAGCAGGATAATGCGCCATGTCATAAAGCTGGAATCATCTCAGACTGGTTTCTTGAACATGACAATGAGGTCACTGTACTCAAATGGCCTCCACAGTCACCAGATCTCAATCCAATAGAGCATCTTTGGGATGTGGTGGAACGGGAGATTCGCATCATGGATGTGCAGCCGACAAATCTGCGGCAACTGTGTGATGCCATCATGTCAATATGGACCAAAATCTCTGAGGAATGCTTCCAGCACCTTTTTGAATCTATGCCACGAAGAATTGAGGCAGTTCTGAAGGCAAAAGGGGGTCCAACCCGTTACTAGCATGGTGTACCTAATAAAGTGTCCGGTGAGTGTATATCAGGGCTTCTGTGCCACATCAGTGCCTTATAGGTAGCACTTGCGATTATTTTCCTCTATCCACCACCTTCACATCAGGGGGGCGTAGAGGGGGGGGCATGTTATGGCCTGCAGGGGGCGTTCATATATGAAAATTTCGCCGTATGGGCTTGGCGTAGAGATAAGCGATGCGCAGGTCTCCTTTGCATAAATAACCCCTATTGTGTCTATGGTTCATGTGGCAGCTGTAAAGTGGATCTGTTAATGCTGTTAGAAGCTCAGGGAATATGTGCAAAAACCCCCACCGGGGCCTAACCTTTCTTGGGGGCCTGGAGGCAGCTGGGGCCCAGAATACCGGAGTGGCTGGCGGTTGCGGCTTAAGCACGCTGTGGTCACGGTGCTTGGTATGGGGACCGGAGAGCAGTCCTACAGCCTGGCAGGTCTCCAGCAGGTGGTGTGTGCAAGAAAGATGGAGGGAAAGGCTGATGTACTGAATCTCCCTGGGGCAACCCCTTTAGTGTCTGTAGTATGAGTCCCTGGGAAATGGATGGGGAGCCCTTGGTGTTACAGCTGTATCCAGGGAACAGACGGAGGCAACATTGTGCAAAATAACTCACGGTTCTTTATTAGAACAACTGCAGGCAAAGGGTCAAACAATCTTGTTACAGATGCCAGATTATTTGAGATTCTGGATTACTGGAGTGGTCATGGAGAATGATCCTCAGGAGTAGTTCACCAGGCTGGTAGTAGGTGTGCCCAGATATGGAAGCTGCAGCTTTCTACTGGGTGTTCTGTGTGTGGCACTGGAGGTGTGCGTCACACTATCTCACTGGTCACTGACAATCAGCAAGGTAAGGATGCAGTGCGGAGGAGGGATCCTTCCTCTATGTATTCTAGTTGTGTGCTGATCTGTCCTCTAGTTTTTTCCTTAGTTATGGATGCAGCTCCATTCAGGCCTCATCACTGTTAGATCATAGCCCCAGTGTACTAGTGTTGCCCTCTTTGCTTTGTAGTAATGGCCACCAGCTCAATTATCCCGGCTATGTAGAAACTACGGCTCCTTGCTTCTCTTTCTGGGTTTCTAGGGTTAATGACATCATACTGAGTTTAGATCTCGCCTTATTCTTCTCTGCATCATATAAAACATTTCACCCCACTTGGTTGACGTTTCATCAGGTAGAGGCCTACACAGAATCTAGATGTTCTTTATTTCTATCCCTTTCTTCTTTCTCGCTCTATGTTGGGGGCCTTTGTCACCTTTCTTGTTCCCCTTTTACATCTCACTGTAAAGCTAAAACTGCTGCTGTTCCTGCCACATACTCCATTTGCTTTTCTGGGTATTGGAGCATATGTCTTTTTGCCTCCCCCTATATTCTTTTGTATTTAAAGAATTAAATATAAAAATCAATATGGAAAATAGGTATAGGACATTTAGCTACTCCAGTCCCATCAGGGTCTCAGCATCATATGCTTGTAGATATGCCTTAGATGACCCTATCAGGGTCTCAGCATCAGAAGCTTGTAGATATGCCTTGGATGACCCCATCAGGGTCTTAGCATCATATGCTTGTAGATGCCTTAGATGACCCTATCAGGGTCTCAGCATCATATGCTTGTAGATGCCTTAGATGACCCTATCAGGGTCTCAGCATCATATGCTTGTAGATGCCTTAGATGACCCTATCAGGGTCTCAGCATCATATGCTTGTAGATGCCTTAGATGACCCTATCAGGGTCTCAGCATCATATGCTTGTAGATATGCCTTAGATGACCCTATCAGGGTCTCAGCATCAGAAGCTTGTAGATATGCCTTGGATGACCCCATCAGGGTCTCAGCATCATATGCTTGTAGATGCCTTAGATGACCCTATCAGGGTCTCAGCATCATATGCTTGTAGATGCCTTAGATGACCCTATCAGGGTCTCAGCATCATATGCTTGTAGATATGCCTTGGATGACCCCATCAGTGTGTCAGTATCAGATGCCTGTAGATATGCCTTAGACAACTCCATCAGTGCCTTAGCATAAACTACCTGTAGATATACCTTAGATGACCCCATCAATGCCTTAGCAAAAGGTATCTATAGATATGCATTAGATGACCCCATCAGTGCCTCAGCATTAGGGGCTTGTAGTTGTGCCTTAGATTACCCCCTAAGTGCCTCAGACAAAGGTGGATGGGGCTTAGATGACCCCATCAGTGCCTTAGCATCAAGTCTCTGTAGAAAGGCTTTCGATGAGCTTATCAGTGCCTTAGCATCAGGTTCCTATAGATGTTTATTATATGACCCCATCAGTGCCTCAGCCTCAGATACCCCATAAAAACTCAACTCATTCTCATGTGTGTACAAAGAGACAGCTAGAGAGTGACAATTTAGCCAGCATCCATACCCAACAGGGAATTGTGAGGATGCAAATGCTGACGGCGGGCAACAGGTGTACGATATACTCTCTGGACAAAACTAGATGTGCAATACAAATATTACAACTTATTCAAACCGTGTTCATCCGAAAATTTGTGAAGGTAGCAGCCCTGGGAAGCATTGTCTATCACACAGCCCCTCTACAATCCCTCTTTATTTCCTGTGACCAGCTTTTACCCATCACTGAATGTTCTCTCCTGCTCTCATTATGTTCCCATCCATCATTCCTTATGTCCCTATTTGCTCTCGGCTGAGATCCCTGGTTATATCACTGTGTTTTCATCTCTTGCCTCCGAACAACATGTGCTAAGCTGCTACATATTCTCCAAAGTTTCCTGTGCTTGATTTTGCTCCCTGGAGAAGGAGACATTGAGGTAAAGTCACAGATATGAGGGATAGAGGAGGGGGCGGGAGAATGTATAGAATTCATGTCACAATAATTATCCTCCTTCTACAGAGTACTCATAGTAGAGGGGCTGAGGAAGAAGGAATCACATCATTTGCTCATCTGTAGCAATATATATATATATTTTAATCTCTTAAAACTAAAGATGGTTTTGCTTTTTTATTTTTAAGTTTCAGCCTTTTTCAATCAATTCCTTTTTTAGACTAACAATTCTATTATGTCGCAATGTGGTCTGGAACCTAAATGTTTGTGAGCCCCACAGGAAGAAAACATACTGGATCCCTGTAATTTGCCATTGGGGGCTAGCATACGAGCTGTATGCAGTAAGCTGACAAATTTCACCTAGTGGAGAATGGAGATATTCAGGATTGTGCCCCTCTCTGTGCCCAGCGCTCCGTCACCCCGACTCACCTGTCCGCATTCCTGCTTCTGCTCTGGCGGTCAGGCACATTCGTCCCCGCCTCCTAGGGTGCGGGCCTCCTAGTGTGCCGGCTCCTGAAAATTTAAAGGGCCAGCGCGCCATTGATTGGCGCTGGCCATTCCCAGAATCCCTTATAAGCCAGTCTCTCCCTGCACACCCCTCCCGAATCTTTGTGCCTTATAGCCATTGAGAAGCTTGTTATCTATGCCCTGTATTTATTCTACGATTTCCTGTTGTGACCCCGCTTCCTTTATTGACTCCGATCCTGTACTGCCCATGCTGACCTAACGCTACTTCCCCGACTCTGATCCTGTTCTGCATGTCCCCGACCCCGATCTTGCCTTATGACTTTGTACTACTACTTGGCCAAAGTCGCACCTGTGGAGCAAGTCCAACCCGCTTTGCGGTGCAAACTGGGTGCCACTTAGACTTGGCTCCCAGGTGTCGGCTTACGTCATCATTAGTGGTGATCCACTACCCCTGGTGCCTGATAAGGATGCTTATATTTCCGTTGATTAATCTGCATAAGATTTGAAGTGTGCATTCACAATGGACCATATCAAGAAATGAATGTGCAAAGAATCTATAACTCAATTGAGTTAAAGTCACTTCCTCTTTCTGAATGCAATGACTTACATTGTAAGGGATGTGACCAAAACTGATTGTGTAATCTAAGGATGAAAGTACTTTCTATCCCAGCTGTTAGTTCAGCTATTGGTGAACATGCAGACATAAATGTGCCTATGTGATCACCTTAACATATTAATTTGCGATGAAACTCCACATATTCAAGTAATTTGAGCCTATGATATGCCTGGGTCCATGTTACAGATATCACCACACTGTTGAAATTAAAAATTTAGATTTACATTTTGGTATTGCAAAGATTGCTTGTAACCCCACAGCACATACATATATATAGTTTAAACTGGAAGTTTACACTATATAAAAAGACACATATCCATGTTTTTCAAAATACTGTACTCTAAAGAATCCACAGCAGAACCCACACATAAATCCACAGTGAAATCTTCCTGTATTGGATGTGGATTTGCAGTGGATGGATCTTCTTTCAGATTCTCCTTTGTATTGGATGCAGACGAGTTCTCAACTCTATTTCTTATGTAATACGGACATTTCTGTTAGTTTATGGTTCCCACAGAAGAAAGTAAGTTCCATAAGTCTTCCGGGTTTAATGGAAAAACTGATCTATTTTACAGTATAATTGATAATAGCCAAAGAAATTCTCTTATCTGTAACTTTCCCCTGGTAAAAAAAATCTTTAATGCGCAGTTTAGGGCCAGATCAGAGATGAAAAGGGCAGTGATTTAGACTGGAACCAGCCATGGCTGTTTAATAGTTCTGGATGTAACAGCTTTTATGGCTTGAGGAAGTCGGAATAAATTTCAGCGGTTTATAACAACAGCTGATTTACTGCCAAGCTATCTATATCACATGTTACACCTTCTGGAGACAAGGCCACAGCTACATAATGAAAAGGTGAGTGTGATAACACCTCTGTAATGTGCTGCACCCCAGCTAGGTATATCATAGCCCACACAATAATAACCAATAACCTTCTTATTGATTAATCTGTTCTTCATTTTCATCCCCCCACTTCTTTCCTTCTGCTAACTAAAATAGAATAGAGAAAAAATAGGTAAATAGCGGCTCACCTTAGCCCGAAGTCGTGCTCGTGGAGTGCGTCTGGACCTTGACGTTGTATTGTAGAGATATGAACAAATTCACTCCGGCACCTGCGTGGCTTGGCTAAAATTTCATTCAATCTTTATTTTCTTCCGATTAAAATATGGAACATGACAACCCAATAGCAACACCAGTTATTACATATTGCGGGATTAGGCCTACGCGTTTCAGGTGCTACACGCACCCTTAGTCATGGCACAAATGAAGGTACAAAACCTCAAGGTAAATATGCTAAGTACATAGTGACGTAATCAGCGTGTTTCCGGTATCCACGCTCGTACTCAGTTAACCCTAAAATTAACAATATATAAAATAAATGTACTAATTTCTAATCAAAAGATCCCTGAGCATAGGGTCTCAATGGGGGCAAAATATTCCCCTTCGTTGGCCAACTTGGTCATGGCTTACTGGGAAGAGAGGTATATCTATACTGATGACAACCCATTCTTGGATTCGGTGCACTGGTATGGCAGATACATCGATGACCTCCTAATAATTTGGGCGGGCGATGTGTCTGCCATACCAGTGTTCGTCGAGTACATTAACAACAATTCCTTCAACCTACAGTTTACCCATTGTGTTAGTAACAGAGAAGTTGTCTTCCTCGACTTGCATCTGACTATTGGAGATACAGGGAATATCACGTCACGTACACGCCGTAAAGAGACGTCTGGCAACACCATCCTTCACGCCCATAGTTCCCATCCCACACTCACCATCAAAAGCATCCCAGTTGGGGAACTCACTAGAGCCAGAAGAAATTGTAGTACTACCCATGACTATGAATTTGAAGCCAATAACATCATACGTCGACTGAAATAGAGGAATTATCCAGGGTGGATGTTAGGGAGAGCTAGAGATATAGTGAATAAAAAGGATTGTAAACAGCTTTTCTACAATAATCCCAAAAACACTCCACGCAACCCATCCAATGACACACCCTATGTTACCTTACAATTCAGTAATCAATACTTCCAGATCAAACATATTATAGAAAGAAATTTACCGATCTTAATGGAAGATGAGAAACTGGCCAATATATTACAACAGGGATGTAAAGTAGTATCGAGAAGATCACCAACACTAGGCAACTGCATATCACCTAGCATGTTACGTGACCCCTCAACAGCCAGAACAGATACATGGCTCAACACAAAGGGTTTTTATAAATGTGGAACACACCCTTGTATAACATGTGGTTACGCTAAAAACACAAAAACCTTCACAAACACGGACGGGACCTCGATATTCTACATTAAAAAACATCTTAACTCCAATAGCAGATACATAATATATGTTATTAAATGTAGCACGTGTAATGTAATGTATATTGGTTGCATCATACCAACAGACCTGATAGGGTATCAAAACTACAGGTTGGGGGGAACCTGGGGAATAGTGATCATAATATCATTGATTTTGTATTACGCTTTACTAAGAGCGTTAGTGAAGGGGCAACCAACACTCTAAACTTCAGGAGGGCAAATTTTCAGCAACTAAGGGAAGACCTTAAAGGCATAGACTGGGATAATGTTCTCAAAGACAAAAGCCCCCCCCAAAAATGGGACTTTTTCTCATATATTCTGAAAAAGTCCTGTGAGAAACACATACCTTATGGGAAAAAGCATAAAAGGAACAAGAAAAAGCCAATGTGGCTAACTAGTCTTGTAAGGAAAGCAATAAGCGAGAAAGATAAAGCGTTTAAGGTGCTAAAACGTGAAGGTAGCGATGAGGCATTACAGGATTATAGAGAGAAAAATAAATCCTGTAAAAAGCAGATAAAGGCCGCAAAAATAGAGACTGAGAGAAATATTGCCAGGAAGAGCAAAAATAATCCCAAATTATTTTTCAAGTATATAAATGATAAGAAACTAAAAACAGAGAGTGTGGGTCCCCTTAGAAATAACATGGGGGTCATGGTGGAAGGAGATGAGGAAAGGGCCAATCTACTGAATGTCGCCTTCTCAACTGTCTTTACCCAGGAAAATCCCCTGGCGGAAGACACAATGAAGAATAATGTAAATTCTTTTTATAATGACAACAGTTTAACCCAGGAAGAGGTACGGCGCCGCCTCGCAACCACTAAGATAGATAAATCACCTGGGCCAGATGGCATACACCCCCGGGTTCTGCATAAATTATGTACGGTGATAGACAAACCTTTATTTTTAATATTTGAAGATTCACTGAGGACTGGTTATGTTCCACAGGAATGGCGCATAGCAAATGTGGTACCAATATACAAAAAAGGATCAAATAGCGATCCTGGAAACTACAGACCCGTGAGTCTAACTGCTGTGGTGGGGAAAATATTTGAGGGGTTTATTAGAGATGCTATCCTGGAGTATCTCACTGTGCACAACCTTATAACCCAGCGCCAGCATGGGTTTATGAGAGATCGGTCCTGTCAGACTAATCTGATTGGTTTCTACGAGGAGGTAAGTTCCAGACTGGATCTGGGGGACGCTGTGGATGTTGTATATCTGGACTTTTCAAAGGCATTTGACACTGTGCCACATAAAAGGTTGGTATATAAAATGAGACTGCTGGGAGTAGGAGAAAATCTGTGTATTTGGGTAAGTAATTGGCTTAGTGATAGAAAACAGAGGGTGGTCATTAATGGCACATTCTCAGATTGGGTTGATGTTACCAGTGGAGTGCCACAGGGGTCAGTATTGGGGCCACTTCTTTTTAATATTTTTATTAATGACTAGAGATGAGCGAACATGCTCGTCCGAGCTTGATGCTCGGTCGAGCATTAGGGTACTCGAAACTGCTCGTTACTCGGACGAATACTTCGCCCGCTCGAGAAAATGGCAGCTCCCGCCGTTTTGCTTTTTGGCGGCCAGAAACAGAGCCAATCACAAGCCAGGAGACTCTGCACTCCACCCAGCATGACGTGGTACCCTTACACGTCGATAGCAGTGGTTGGCTGGCCAGATCAGGTGACCCTGGGATAGACTAGCCGCTGGCCGCGCTGCTCGGATCATTCTGTCTCTGGATGCCGCTAGGGAGAGAGCTGCTGCTGGTCAGGGAAAGCGTTAGGGTGTTCTATTAGCTTACTGTTAGGCAGGAGTGATTCTCAAAGAACCCAACAGCCCTTCTTAGGGCTACAATAACGTTCTACTTTTTTTATTTCAATTTGCATCTTTTACCATTTTGTGAGGAATTAGCAGGGGGACTTGCTACCGTTGTGTTTAGCTCTTAGTGGCACACATATCCATAGCAAAGACCGAAGTGGGAAAATTCAGTAGGGGTTGGATTTCTATTAGGCAATAACTCAGTGTCATCTCATCTGGCATAGTAGTGTGCTTCCTTTGATACTTGGCTAGAAAATAGCCATAGGAGAATACAAACAGCTTCTTGAAGCCTACAGTAGCGTTCTATATATTTGATTTCTGGTTGATCTGCTGGTGGCTGTAGTTTCTGCAGTGCATGTACTTGCCAATTCTGAGCAATTTGTAGTGAGACTTGCGACCGCTGTGTTCTGCGCTTAGTGGCGCACATATCCATAGCAAAGGCCGAAGTGGCAAAATTCAGTAGGGGTTGGATTTCTATTAGGCAATAACTCAGTGTCATCTCATCTGGCATAGTAGTGTGCTTCCTTTGATACTTGGCTAGAAAATAGCCATAGGAGAATACAAACAGCTTCTTGAAGCCTACAGTAGCGTTCTATATATTTGATTTCTGGTTGATCTGCTGGTGGCTGTAGTTTCTGCAGTGCATGTACTTGCCAATTCTGAGCAATTTGTAGTGAGACTTGCGACCGCTGTGTTCTGCGCTTAGTGGCGCACATATCCATAGCAAAGGCCGAAGTGGCAAAATTCAGTAGGGGTTGGATTTCTATTAGGCAATAACTCAGTGTCATCTCATCTGGCATAGTAGTGTGCTTCCTTTGATACTTGGCTAGAAAATAGCCATAGGAGAATACAAACAGCTTCTTGAAGCCTACAGTAGCGTTCTATATATTTGATTTCTGGTTGATCTGCTGGTGGCTGTAGTTTCTGCAGTGCATGTACTTGCCAATTCTGAGCAATTTGTAGTGAGACTTGCGACCGCTGTGTTCTGCGCTTAGTGGCGCACATATCCATAGCAAAGGCCGAAGTGGCAAAATTCAGTAGGGGTTGGATTTCTATTAGGCACTAACTCAGTGTCATCTCATCTGGCATAGTAGTGTGCTTCCTTTGATACTTGGCTAGAAAATAGCCATAGCAATAGGATAGGATTGTTTGGTTTTAAAAACTCAAAAAAAAACAAAAAACACAAAAAAAAAAAAAAAACACAAAAAAACACAAAAAAAAACAAAAAGAAGTAAAAAAAAAAAAAAAGTTATAACTCTCATTTTAAAAATGTTTAACCCGAGGGCTAGGGGTAGAGGACGAGGGCGGGGACGTGGGCGTCCAACTACTGCAGGGGTCAGAGGCCGTGGTCCTGGGCGGGGTGAGACACCACCTGCTGATGAGGGAGCAGGGGAACGCCGCAGAGCTACACTCCCTAGGTTCATGTCTGAAGTTACTGGGACTCGTGATAGAGCACTGTTGAGGCCAGAACAGTGCGAACAGGTGATGTCGTGGATTGCTGACAATGCTTCGAGCAATTTGTCCACCACCAGTCAGTCTTCCACGCAGTCCACCCATGTCACCGAAATCCCCACTCCTCCAGCTCCTGCACCTCAGCCTCCTCCCCCCCAGTCTGCCCCCTCCCAGGAAAATTTGGCATTTGAACCGGCATACTCTGAGGAACTGTTTTCTGGACCCTTCCCACAGTCACAAACCACTTGTCCGGTTGCTGCTGAGCAATTTTCCGATGCCCAGGTTTTCCACCAGTCACAGTCTGTGGGTGATGATGACCTTCTTGACGTAGTGGAAGTGTGTAAAGAGGTGTCCGACGATGAGGAGACACGGTTGTCAGACAGTGGGGAAGTTGTTGTCAGGGCAGGAAGTCCGAGGGGGGAGCAGACTGAGGGATCGGAGGATGATGAGGTGACAGACCCAAGCTGGGTTGAGAGGCCGGGTGAACACAGTGCTTCTGAGACGGAGGAGAGTCCTCGACCTGAACAGGTTGGAAGAGGCAGTGGTGGGGCCAGACGGAGAGGCAGGGCCAGAGCTGGTGCATCAGCGCCACTGTCAACTAGTGAAGCTCCCGTGGTGAGGGCTCTTGCGGCGAGGGCTAGATCTTCAGAAGTGTGGAGGTTCTTTAAGGAAACACCGGATGACCGACGGACTGTGGTGTGCAACATTTGCCAAACCAGGCTCAGCAGGGGTTCCACCACTACTAGCTTAACTACCACCAGTATGCGCAGGCATATGAATGCTAAGCACCCCACTCAGTGGCAACAAGCCCGTTCACCTCCGGCCGTGCACACCACTGCTCCTTCCCCTGTGTCAGCTGCTAGTCAGCCCCCTGCCCAGGACCCTGGCACAAAAACCCCATCGTCGCCTCCACGATCCTCCACAGCATCCACCAGCGTTCAGCTCTCCATACCCCAGACGCTGGAGCGGAAACGCAAATATAGTGCAACCCACCCGCACGCCCAAGCCCTTAATGTGCACATCTCCAGATTGCTTAGCCTGGAGATGCTGCCCTATAGGCTAGTAGAGACCGAGGCCTTTCGCAACCTCATGGCGGCGGCCGCCCCTCGGTATTCGGTCCCCAGCCGCCACTACTTTTCCCGATGTGCCGTCCCAGCCCTGCACCAGCACGTGTCAGACAACATCATCCGTGCCCTGACCAACGCCGTTTCTGACAAGGTCCACCTGACCACGGACACGTGGACGAGTGCTGCCGGGCAGGGCCACTATATATCGCTGACGGCACATTGGGTTAACTTGGTGGAGGCTGGGACCGAGTCTGACCCTGGGGCTGCTCATATACTGCCGACGCCGAGGATTGCGGGGCCTACCTCGGTCCAGGTGTTTCAGGCCTACTATGCCTCCTCCTCCTCCCACCCCTCCTCCACCTCCTCCTCCGAACTACCATCCGTGGGCACGGCGCCATCAGTCGGTAGCTCTAGGCACAGCAGCAGTGCCGTCGCTAAGCGACAGCAGGCGGTGCTCAAACTGCTGAGCCTAGGCGACAAAAGGCACACCGCCCAAGAGCTATTACAGGGCATCACGGCGCAGACTGATCTGTGGCTGGCACCGCTGAACCTCAAGCCGGGAATGGTTGTGTGTGACAACGGCCGTAACCTGGTGGCGGCTCTGCAACTCGGCAGACTGACACATGTGCCATGCCTGGCCCATGTGTTAAATCTGATAGTGCAGCGTTTCCTCAAGACATACCCCAATCTGTCTGATTTGCTCACGAAGGTGCGCCGCATCTGTGCGCATTTCAGGAAGTCCAGCCCAGATGCTGCCACTCTCAGGGCAGCGCAGCGCCGCCTCCAACTGCCCGCTCACCGACTGTTGTGCGACGTGCCCACGAGGTGGAATTCAACACTGACCATGTTATCCAGAGTTTACCAGCAGCGCAGAGCGATTGTAGACTGCCAGATGTCAACTTCCACCAGAACTGGTAGTCAGGTCAGTCAGCTTCCTCAAGTCTACAATGAGGAGTGGACGTGGATGTCTGATATCTGTCAGGTGCTGAGTAACTTTGAGGAGTCAACACAGATGGTCAGTGGCGATGCCGCCATCATCAGCCTCACCATCCCGCTGCTTGGCCTGTTGAAAAACTCTCTGGTCAGCATGAAGTCGGAAGCTTTGCGCTCGTCACAAGAGACGGGGGAAGAATATTCCCTTGTTGATAGCCAAAGCACCCTGAGGTCTGTTTCTCAGCGCATATCGGAGGAGGTGGAGGTGGAGGAGGATGAGGAGGAAGAGGAGGAGAATGTTGGCGAGACACAAGAGGGGACCATTGTTGAGTCCTTCACTGTTCAGCGTGTATGGGCAGAAGAAGAGGAGTTGGAGGAGTTGGAGGAGGAGGAAATGGACAGTCAGGCCAGTGAGGGGAGTGAATTCTTACGCGTTGGTACTCTGGCGCATATGGCAGATTTCATGCTAGGCTGCCTATCCCGTGACCCTCGCGTTCAAAGAATTTATTCCAGCACCGATTACTGGGTGTTCACTCTCCTGGACCCACGGTACAAGCAAAATCTTCCCACTCTCATCCCTGGAGAGGAAAGGAGTGTGAGAATGCATGAATACCAGCAGGCCCTGGTGCACAAGCTGAAACAGTATTTCCCTTCTGACAGCGCTAGCGGCAGAGTGCGTAGTTCTGCGGGACAAGTAGCGAGGGAGAGTAGGCGAGCAGGCAGCTTGTCCAGCACTGGCAAGGGTACGCTTTACAAGGCTTTTGCCAGCTTTATGTCACCCCAGCAAGACACTGTCACCTGTCCCCAGTCTCGGCAGAGTAGGGCTGATCTTTACAGAAAGATGGTGAGGGAGTACGTAGCTGACCATACCATCGTCCTAAATGATCACACAGCTCCCTACAACTACTGGGTTTCAAAGCTGGACATGTGGCACGAACTGGCGCTGTACGCCTTGGAGGTTCTTGCCTGCCCTGCCGCTAGCGTCTTGTCCGAGCGGGTTTTCAGTGCAGCTGGTGGCATCATCACCGATAAGCGTACCCGCCTGTCGACTGACAGCGCTGACAGGCTGACGCTTATTAAAATGAATAAAGGCTGGATTTCTCAGAATTTCCAATCTCCACCAGGTGAAGGAAGCTCAACCTGAATAATTGATCCACTCCTCCTCCTCCTCCTCATTTTCCTCCTTCTCCTCCTCTTTGTACAGTAAAGCAGAGGAAAATGGCTATTTTTTGACAGGGCCCACTGGCTCTTGCTATAGTACTTCATGCATTTAATTTTTCTGGAGGGCCACCTACCCGGTCCTCTGTTTGAAACAATTTTTGTGAGTGCCACATACAGGCACTCAATCTATTCCATTTTTCTGGAGGGCCACCTACCCGGTCCTCTGTTTTAAAAAATTTTTGGGACTGCCACATACAGGCACTCAATCTATTCCATTTTACTGGAGGGCCACCTACCTGCTCCTCTGGTTTGAAACATTTTTGGGACTGCCACATACAGGCACTCAATCTATTCCATTTTACTGCAGGGCCACCTACCTGCTCCTCTGGTTTGAACAATTTTTGGGACTGCCACATACAGGCACTCAATCTATTCCATTTTACTGGAGGGCCACCTACCTGCTCCTCTGGTTTGAAACATTTTTGGGACTGCCACATACAGGCACTCAATCTATTCCATTTTACTGCAGGGCCACCTACCTGCTCCTCTGGTTTGAACAATTTTTGGGACTGCCACATACAGGCACTCAATCTATTCCATTTTACTGGAGGGCCACCTACCTGCTCCTCTGGTTTGAAACATTTTTGGGACTGCCACATACAGGCACTCAATCTATTCCATTTTACTGCAGGGCCACCTACCTGCTCCTCTGGTTTGAACAATTTTTGGGACTGCCACATACAGGCACTCAATCTATTCCATTTTACTGCAGGGCCACCTACCTGCTCCTCTGGTTTGAACAATTTTTGGGACTGCCACATACAGGCACTCAATCTATTCCATTTTACTGGAGGGCCACCTACCTGCTCCTCTGGTTTGAAGAATTTTTGGGACTGCCACATACAGGCACTCAATCTATTCCATTTTACTGGAGGGCCACCTACCTGCTCCTCTGGTTTGAAACATTTTTGGGACTGCCACATACAGGCACTCAATCTATCCCATTTTACTGGAGGGCCACCTACCTGCTCCTCTGGTTTGAAAAATGTTTGGGACTGCCACATACAGGCACTATCCAAATTAAATTGTCTCCATAGCAGCCTCCACACGTTGTCTCCATTGCTACCTCCAAAAGTCGTCCATATAGCTGCCTCCATACATCGTCCCTTTATCAAACGAGGTGTGTCAGGCAGAAATTTGGGTTGTTTTCATGGATTCCACATCAAAGTTGTTAACTTTGTCGCCACCCTGCTGTGTTATCCACAAAATATACTGGCAAACTTTTACCATTTAGGGATATTATTTCAGCGCTTCTTGCGCATCTGTTTACATTCCCCTCACCCGGCATATCCTAAACTTATAAGAACGCTACTACACTTGATCTTATACAAAAGGTTCTTAGAAGTGCTGTTTGGGGAGTAGCCTAGAGACAGGGGCTTGGATTGGCGAAAGCTCGCCTGGCAGCGGAACGCCAGCTCCATGCGCATCATGCGCTTCTTGCGCATCTGTTTACATTCCCCTCACCCGCCATATCCCAAACTTATAAGAACGCTACTACACTTAACTTGGTGCAGGCTGGGACCGAGTCTGACCCTGGGGCTGGTCATATACTGCCGACGCAGAGAATTGCGGGGCCTACCTCGGTCCAGGTCTCAAAGGCCTACTATACCTCCTCCCACCCCTCCTCCACCTCCTCCTCCTCCGAATTACCATCCGTGGGCATGGCGCCATCAGTCGGTAGCTCTAGGCACAGCAGCAGTGCCGTCGCTAAGCGACAGCAGGCGGTGCTGAAACTGCTGAGCCTAGGCGATAAAAGGCACACCGCCCAAGAGCTATTACAGGGCATTCCACATCAAAGTTGTTAACTTTGTCGCCACCCTGCTGTGTAATCCACAAAATATACTTGCAAACTTTTACCATTTAGGGATATTATTTCAGCGCTTCTTGCGCATCTGTTTACATTCCCCTCACCCGCCATATCCTAAACTTATAAGAACGCTACTACACTTGATCTTATACAAAAGGTTCTTAGAAGTGCTGTTTGGGGAGTAGCCTATAGACAGGGGCTTGGATTGGCGAAAGCTCGCCTGGCAGCGGAGCGCCAGCTCCATGCCAAGATCCAACTAACATAGTTTTAACTGCAGCACCTTTAATCTACTACTAGTTCACTGCCTCCATACATGGTCCCCTTATCAAACGAGCTGTGTCAGGCAGAATTTTGGGTTGTTTTCATGGCTTCCATGTTAACTTTGTCGCCACCCTGCTGTGTAATCCACAAAATATACTGGCAAACTTTTATCATGTACCGATATTATTTGAGCGCTTCTTGCTCACCTCCTTTGGTTCCTCTCTGCCACCCATTGGTTTGAAGCCTGAGTCCATTTAGGGTATGTCGCCATGACACTCTCTAGCCTGCTGCCGCTGCCTCTGCATGCCGTCCCCTATAGTGTCAGGGTCAATTATTGGATGTTTTAGATGCTATCTAGCTTCATTCTGTCACTCTGTCATGGCCATGCTGTTGCCCATAATTTTGGCATAATGGTGCGATTAGGCAGCCTCAGAGGCATCCATGCATGCTGCCCCTGCTGTTTCCTGTCCATTTCCGTGGTGTTTCCATCCTTTTCTGAGGTTCCCAGGTGTTTGGCCAAGCTTCCCTGTGCAGAGCCTTGGTCCCCTTGAAAAATGCTCGAGTCTCCCATTGACTTCAATGGGGTTCGTTATTCGAGACGAGCACTCGAGCATCGGGAAAAGTTCGTCTCGAATAACGAGTACCCGAGCATTTTAGTGTTCGCTCATCTCTATTAATGACCTTGTAGTGGGTTTACACAGTCAAGTTTCAATATTTGCAGATGATACTAAGCAGTGTAAAGTAATAAATACTGAGGTCGATAGTTTAGCATTACAGAGGGATCTGTGGAAGCTTGAGGAGTGGGCAGAGAAATGGTTGATGAGGTTTAATGTAGATAAATGTAAAGTTATGCACTTGGGCCATGGTAACAAAAAGTATAATTATGTTCTAAACGGTCAATTACTTAGTAAAACTGAAGCTGAAAAGGACTTGGGGGTATTGGTGGATGGTAAACTTAATTTTAGTGACCAGAGCCAGGCGGCTGCTGCTAAAGCAAATAAAATAATGGGATGTATCAAGAGGAATAGATTCTCATGATAGAGACATAGTTTTGCCCTTATACAAATCCCTGGTCAGACCACACATGGAATATTGTGTACAGTTTTGGGCACCAGTGTATAAAAAGGATATAGTAGAGCTGGAACGGGTGCAGAGGAGAGCAACCAGGATTATTGGGGGAATGGGGGGATTAGAATACACTGACAGATTAAAAAATTTGGGATTATTCAGTTTAGAAAAAAGACGACTGAGGGGAGACCTCATTACAATGTACAAATACCTAAATGGACAGTACAAGGATCTCTCCAAAGATCTCTTTATACCTAGGCCTGTGACCAGGACAAGGGGGCATCCTCTACGCCTAGAGGAGAGGCGATTCTACCATCACCATAGACAAAGGTTCTTTACTGTACGAGCAGTGAGACTATGGAACGCTCTGCCGCAGGAGGTTGTAATGGCGGACTCTATGTACATGTTCAAGAGAGGCCTGGATGACTTCTGGAGAGAAAAAATATCATGGGTTATGGGGATAAAACATTTATTTAATTCTTAAAGGTTGGACTTGATGGACTTGCGTCTCCTTCCAGCCTTATATACTATGATACTATGATCATACGAAAATTCAAAGAAAGGTTCACTGAACATCTCAGAGATATTAATAATAAAAAGAAAGAAAAATTTTATTAAAAAAAAAATCTCTGGTGCGGTTAGACATTTCCTGGAAATTCACCAAGGAAATACTTCAAGTTTGGAAACATATGCCATCGAACACGTTCAGGGACTTAAAAGAGGAGGTGACAGGCAAAAAGTACTAAGAGATAGAGAGGCTTTCTGGATCCTTCATTTGGATACTAGAATACCGAGGGGATTAAATTACAAACATGAGTTTTTATTTCATTACTGATTATACATCGTGTCCCCGGTACATATGTCGTACCTCTTTCTATGTATTCATTCATTCGTACCCTACATATACCCACATATACCTATTAAGTCACAGTTGATGTAGTGCTGTCGTTTGCGGATGACGTGTGGTCCTCAGAAGGAGTCCATGTGCGCATGAGCACTGGAAAGGTGCCTCCGTTGCTCCCGATGTATACTTCCACCATTGGTTTCCCTCCCGATGACATACCAACTACTAATTTGGTAACAATCCATCATGCTTTTCTCCCGCGATATCACAATAAGATATTATAGTACTATCGTGGAATTATATGACAATTATTTGTTTTATTCAGATCTGTTGGCTCATCGAGTCTTTAACTCCTGTTTTTCAATCTAAATTTGAAGTGTAACTTACAAAATTGTGCATCTACATATGTCTCTTAGATATGAACCTATGCTCAGGGATCTTTTGATTAGAAATGAGTACATTTATTTTATATATTGTTAATTTTAGTGTTAACTGAGTACGAGCGTGGATACCGGAAACACGCTGATTACGTCACTATGTACTAGCATATTTACCTTGAGTTTTTGTACCTTCATTTGTGCCATGACTAAGGGTGCGTGTAGCACCTGAAACGCGTAGGCCTAATCCCGCAATATGTAATAACTGGTGTTGCTATTGGGTTGTCATGTTCCATATTTTAATCGGAAGAAAATAAAGATTGAATGAAATTTTAGCCAAGCCACGCCGGTGCCGGAGTGAATTTGTTCATATCTAAACTAAACACATATCAGATGGGGATGAATTATCAAGTATGGATGTTAGCACTTCCTAGAGCAGTGGTGGTGTACCTATGGCACTGGTGCCAGAGGTGGCACTCAGAGCCCTTTCTGTGGGCACCCAGGCCTTCACCCCAACACATAGTTTGCCAGATAGGACTCAAGGCTTCCTCCTGGGGTCCAAGACAGCCGAGGACGTGACATGCTCTGCGCTATTTTAAAGCAATATCCTTGGCTGCCAAGAATTACAGGAGGAGCGAGAAGGTGTGGATAGAGATGGATTGTCATTTGAGCTCCTGCTCTGGGTCTCCTGATTCTTCCTTTTCAGGGTACCCTGGAGGGAAGCTACAATCCAAATTTCTCCATCATCTTTCTATTGTTATTGGTGAACTCAGGACCTGTGATACAGCAGGGATCAATAAGTTACTGCTTAAATTGTCATGTTGGCACTTTGCGACATACAAGTGGGTTTTGGTTGTAGTTTGGGCACTCTGTCTCCAAAAGGTTCACCATCACTGGCCTAGAGGCTTCCATTTTCATAATCTCTATCTAGAAAAAAATATACATGCACTTATCTCCTTTACATCAAGAAACTTATCCCACATGAAAACAGAATCAGTGTTAATGAATTCATTTCCCTTTTATGGCCAATGCCTTAAAGGAAACCTGTCATGTTATGGAACGGTGGTTTAGTGTCCCAAATTGCCCTGTATAATTTTTAAGCATTTGGGCTGAAAAAAAAATAATACAGGCGTTCACCTACTTAAAGACACCCGACTTACAGATAACCCCTAGTTACAGACGGACCCCTCTGCCCTCTGCACCTCTGGTGAAGCTCCCTGGATGCTTTCCTTTAGTCCCAGGCTGCAATGATCAGCTGTAAAGTGTCTGTAATGAAACTTTATTGATAATCCTTGGTCCAATCAAATAATTTTGAAACTTCAATTGGCAAAATTGACAAAATTTGTCTGGATCTACAATCTACAACAGACCTATGGAAGCTATCTTGTATGTAACCTGGGGACTACCTGTATCCACCTCGGTCTCTCAATCCCTCGGCGCCTGTGCGTTTCGGCAAGTAAAGCTGGAGAATTACACCCGGCTTTAGATAAGGCACATGTGAAGTGAAGCTGGGATACTGTCCTGGTTTCACCTCCCTCATATTATGATGCAAGTCCAATGTGCCTCATCAGACTCACATCCAGGTAAGTATTTAAGTTTATTTTTTATTTTCCTTGCATTTTAAAAACTTTAAAAGGTCAATTTGGGACATTTAACCAAGGGACGGTTTTAGACACAGTAGGGCCCTGGGCAAAACCAAAAATGGGGCCCTCAAAATAAAACTATATGAACGGTCACATTCAGTACCGTAATATGAAAGATTATATAGATTTATAGATGCATAAATATAAAGTAGATTATATATAAATAGACAGATATATGTTAGAAAGATACAGTAGAAGAGATAAAAGATTGATTGATGGATGGATAGATAGATAATAAATAGGAGATATAAAGATAAATAGATAGACAAATAGCTAGATAGATAAATGGCAAGATATATATATATATTAGACAAATTATAGGAGTTAGATAACTAGATGATACCGTAGATATATAGACAGGAGATAGATGATAAGCATCTTCACCCGGGCATTCAACCAAGGGGTATTAAAAGAGAAATACATCCACTGCTCACAAAATCCCACATGCAGGGGGGGAACCCTTTAGGACAGGGGGCCCTGGGCAAATGCCCAGTTTTCCGCCCCTAATGCTGGCTCTGCCTTAACCACAAGTCAATAAGGACCTGTAGTTGGTTTAGAGTCTCAAATCGACCTGACAGGTTTTCTTTCTCATGGTTGGGATGAACTTATTAGACTGTAGGATATGGTGATATCCCTATTGCTAAATCTAGGTTCACATCTACTTCTCAGTATATGCATAGCACATACTTCAGGACAGCTCCCAGCCTATACATATACTGTCCGACAGAAGCATCATTTCTGCCTTTGTCTGCCCAGTATGCCTCATATACTATGGAAAGACATAGCAAGTTAAAACTTTCCATCCTGCTGCCACCTGCTGAGTGAAGTATACACTGAGCAGTGGCCATTGAAGTTTACTTTTACAATATCTCCTCTAAAGTCATGTGAAAATGTGAAAAAAGTCATATTTTGCCTTAGAAGAGTCAAGTTTAGAGGCTGGAGGTAGAGTGTTACTTCAGGTGCATCTACCTGTATTTCTGTCATACCTAGAAACATGCTTTGGTTATGTCATATTTTTATCTTTTCATCTTCTGTACCTAATCCAGCCACCTCATGAATACGCCGGACCGCTTTGAGAGTGGTCCGGCGTTTGTAATGTACAGCGCAGCAATGTTAGATAGCGTTATTAGAGGTTTCCGATAACGCTATCATTATAACACTGCTGCGTTTGTTTTAGCACTAAAAGTACTAAACTAAAGTAAGCAGCTCCTAGTGCCGAATTTCTGGGTGACAGGTCCTCTTTAACACAATTTCTTTATCTTCCTGTGTCTCTGGTACGGTAGCTCACAAGATGAGATTCCTATCTTTAAAATGACACAAGCAGCATCTGGCTACCATAAAAGTGAAGATAGAGACATCTGACGTGACCCTCCACTGCAACCTCTAAACTTGACTCTACTCAGGCAAACTATGACTCATCTCTGCTCATTTTGGACTTTGGAAGGGATTTTTTTAAAAAAATAGATATCTGATATTTCACATAAAAGAGGGAATTCTGGAAAGGTTATACCATACCTGAAGGTGCTGCTAGTTTGGTGGTGTAAAAATCTGGTGACCCTTTAATGGACATCTCCATGGATCTCCACTTCCTGCTTCCTCTCAAAGGTACATTCAATCACTGGCCTTAGTAGTTAGCAATTTTTGTTTGGTAATATCAGGACTGGAAAGTGGAATCTCAAGTGGTAGACATCAGACAGGAAGTGTGACCCCTTATGGCCCCTTAACCCCTTATGCCGTGTCACACACAACCCCTGTCTGTCTCTCTCTCAACATTCCAGCAAGGCTTTTTTAGTATTTCCCACCCCTGAAAGGAAATAAACAGAGTGGTATATGTCTGTAGTTCAATATTGGCAGATGGTCCCTAAGTACTAGTTCCATACTGGCAGAATGCTGGTAGCCGTGAGACCTGTCAATCAGGAACCAGGAGACAGGCCAGTGCAGGAAACAATGGGGCACATTTGCTAAAAACAGTGCAGTGTGTACTATGTGCAGTTTGCCTGTGTAGTGTGCAGGGGGCGCCAGATTCAAGATATGTAGCGCACGTTCTTCATGAATCTGCACCCCTTCCCCCCCTTGCACTGCGCTGCCAGAGTGCATTAAATTTTCTTGGTGCACCTTTAACATAGGAGTGCGACACACTTCTGTCAGACTTTGATGTAGCTGCTGCGCTAGTCGGAGACACTAGGGAGAAGGTAGGAGTAATTTATTACCACAGACCCAGTACAGCTCTGATCAACATCAGCCCTAACTACGGGTTGTTTCCCCCAGTAACTGGGGCTCTTATGGGGCTTTCCATATAAAAGTAAAAAAAATATTGAAAATGTCCTCTAGGGGTCTTTTATGACCTCATGGGTGAAATATAAAAACACACACACTAAAAATAAATATGAATAAATATTCATAAAAATACATTCTCATTTCCCAATATAATAAAAAAATACACAGCTACATTACAAAAAAACATTGCCCGAGACTATACATATTGGGGCACATTTACTTACCCTTACTTACTAAATCCCGCGGTTTGTCAGAATCAGTTGGATCGTCCGATGGCACGCCCCCCGATTTGTGTTGCATGAAAGCTGGCGGCGCATGTCCCAAAATCCCCTTCTAAATGCCTGTCCCAGCGGCGCAAATCCGAAAACGTTGGAATATCCGATGAAAGTGCGGTCCGCGGGACACTTAGAAAATAAGCCCCATTATATATCAAAACAATGATTTTTTTTTCCTGTTAATTTGAAAAATAAAATAAAATGTATACTATGTATACTATAAATGACTTTTAACCCCAAATAAAACAAAAATGTAAAAAAATCTTTAAACTTTTATTACGTTTAATTAATCCTAATTAAGTCCCCTGAAAAAGATGCAGCAAAAACAAACAAAAAAAAGGTAGCACACAAAAAAAAATAACTTATGGCCCTTAAATCGCCTTGTACGCTAAAATGCCTTGGTCATTAGAGGACGCATCATTAAGAGGTTAATCGCTCCACTGCTGGCGCTGAACGGCACTAAACGGCTCTGGCTCCGGCTTAGACCAGATGGATAATTCAGCTATACAAGCAGTCCCCGGGTTACATACAAGATAGGGTCTGTAGGTTTGTTCTTAAGTTGAATTTGTATGTAAGTCAGAACTGTATATTTTATCATTGTAATCCCAGACAGAACTTTTTTGGACTCTGCGACAATTGGATTTTAAAAATGTTGGGTTGTCATAAGAATCAATATTAACACTAAAGCTTCATTACAGACACCTGTGATAACTGCTACAGCTGATTATTGTAGCCTAGGACTAAAGTACAATAAATTACCAATATCCAGAGGTCCGTTTGTAACTATGGGTCGTATGTAAGTCGAGTGTTCTTAAGTAGGGGACCGCCTGTAGTAAATAAGGAGGGACGGGTACAATCCCCTCGACGCCCCATTCCGTTTTTTCCATTCAGTTTTTCAGATGCAGTTTGGATCTTAATGCGCCACATTTACTAAGGTCTGCGCCACTATTGTGTCGCACGTGACCCTTTTGTGGCGCAGATGCTCTAGTCATCATTTGGGAGCGTTCCGGTGCTTAGTCGGAATGTGTGCCAGATTTATCCTGCAAAGTTCAACAGAAGTGTGTTGCATGCATGTTAAAGGTGCACCAAAAATAAAGTTGGTGCACTCTGTAGGAGCAGTGCAAAGGGCGCCAGATTCATGAAGAACGGGCACCACAAATCCTGAATCTGGCGCCCCCTGCACACTACACAGGAAAACTGTATTTAGCGAAGATTACCCTGTTCTTAGTAAATGTGCCCCAGTGAGTGAGAACGTATAATTGACTAAAGCTGATCCTCCTATTTTTATTCACTCCACTTTTGGATTGTGAATCAAAAACTGCATCTGGAAACCTGAATGTGTGGACACACCCTGATTTAGCTGTATTACCCCTTCTATTCTCTGTACATATTTCTGTGAGCGTTCAATGTTTGTGTATATATATATATATGGCACATGTTTTTCTGATATATAATACACTACATCTTTATTGATCCCTTTCGGGAAATTGGGCTGAATACAAACTCCTATAATATTTAATAATACTTCATATGGCTATTGCTAGTGACTCCAGTGACATCAGCACATGCAGCGGTGATTTATCCAGAGTCTCAGGACCGGTTATAAATGAAACGGGACGTTCACAGGGGAACATTTTCTCACCAAGTGCAGTAACTTTATCTGCATGCATTTCGGATCTCCAATCTGTACAGTAGATCCCCTGGGAAGCTGGCACTTTGCAGTATAGCAGAATATCTGGCTCTTCGGATGGCTTATACGAGGCGGCCACTCAGCACTCGTCAGATTTATTCCTGACAGACGGGAGCAGATGATTGCTGCAATGCTTAACCTTGGAAAGTTGAGCCTGCTCGCTGACTTGAGTAGAAGTCTATTTCTACTGATGTGCGAGATTCGGGAAGGGTTAATTAAAGCACTTTTAAAAGCGAGGCAGAATGTGCAGGTGAAAGGGCGGGGGTAGAAATGTGCTGAGACAGAAATGGCAGGAAACAGCTGACACTCGACTCGCAGCTGACGTCAGCCGGTGCGCTATCCATTCCTCTGCGGGAATACAAGATTAATATGTCTGTTCTACCACGCTCATCGCTATCATGTAACTGGCCGGGAACTGGCAATGGAAATCTCTTTGCTATGGCTAAGAATAGGAATAATGCCTCACAGTTATGTAATTCTAAATATACAATTGTAGCGCTAGATGCGTCTCCACAGTGACATAACGGTGGGAAATATACCCATCCACTAAATACAATGGGGCACGTTTACTAAGGGTCCGCGGACCGCACAAACACTGGGTTTCCTGAAGATTTCAATTTTGCGCTGTATTTAACAGGGTTTTTTGTCGCACGCAATCGGATTGTGTTGCAATCCCGTCGCCTTTCATGTGACACAAATCAGGAGGTGGCCCGTCGGACGTTCCGACGGATTTGGACAAACCGCAGGATTTAACTTTCAAATTGTGTCGCATATAATGCACTTACATACACCGGGAAGAAGATGGTGAACTCCGGCAGACCTTATCAGGGAAGCGACACATGCAGGGTGTCGGGCGCACACTGTAAGTGAATTGCGGCAGCTGTGTGTTCTCGTCGGGGATCGCACAGGGACGGATAAGTAAATGTGCCCCAATGATGGCAGGCTCTGTAGCTGCGGACAACACCTCAGGTTTTGGCAGTGGGGTGGGAACCCTCTCCCCCCTCTCATGTCTTAAAAACTTTGAGTAGCAAAAAAAAAATAATTAAAAAAATCAGCATTTAGTGTACATGTTTCCACAGCTTGTGGATAGGATTATGATTATGATCCATCTACCTCATGTAAACCTGCGCCACGTGGTCTTGGGCCTAATAATTGATATTAAAGGGAACCTGTCAGCAGGAGCCCGTTTTAAGGCTCCCCTATGTCCCCATAGAGAATAATGTACACATTGCCAATGAGTTTTGATAGTAAAACTGTCTTTTTCACCCTGAAAAAGTTAAGTTAGATGAAAGTTTGCTTTTCTATATGCAGACATATGCCCCTAGTCCGATGGGAGTGGCCAGTGAGGAGTGGGGAAGACATGTATAACGAGATGGTGGGAGGAGATATGGGGGACATGGGAGTTTTTTACATTCATGAAAGAGCCGTTTCCCGAGGTTGGGTGGGGGGGGGTTGAAACTTTCATCTACCAATTTTACTATAAAAAAACTCTTTGGCAATGTGTACATTATTCTCTATGGGGACATGGGGGAGCCAGAAAAATGGCTCCCAATGACAGGTTCCCTTTAAAGGGGTTGCACCAAGTTTAATTATGTCTTCTGCTTAGTTTGCTTGGCGGGGAACAACACCCAAATTTATTTTAACTTGCAGAAAAAAAACTGTCTATAATTATTTCAGAAATCTCAATTACGCCTCAAGAGTGCTGCACTGGATTCACTAGGGACTCTTAATAATTCCAGCATGTTGAGTGCTGGAAGACTTGCCAGTCTTAATAGATCAGCCTGCTGCTCCATCAATTAGTGAAAACGAGACCCCTCTTCTCAAACTGCATTTTCGATGTTGTGATCAGTGAGGGTCCCAGTAGTTTTAGGGGCGGGATTGTGGCTTAGTGGTTAGCATTACAGCCTTGCAGCTCTGGTGACCTGGGTTCAAGTCCCAGGGTCAACATCTGCAAAGAGTTTGTATGTTCTCTCCGTGTTTGCATGGGCTTCCTCCGGGTCCTCCGGTTTCCTCCCACAGTCCAAAACATACTGGTAGATAACAACATATAGGAGATAACAATGAAATTTGGGATAACCATTTCCATTCCATACCTTACCAGACATTTTTTTTGTTGTTGGACGTTAATTTCACAGTGGAAATCTCTGTAGGCCAAAAGGATTCTGATTTATATACTAGTAATACATCACTGCTTATCTGGTACATAATATTTTCAGTTTTTTACGCTTATATCACTTTTACTCTACTTTTTTGACATTTTCTTACATGTTTTTTTGCCCGCCATGTATTAACTATGTGCTTTATAGCCCTTTGTGCTCAAAATCTGATGTGCACTTGTTTAACCGAAAAAAAAAATCCATCACTTCAAAGTCCAGCCTCAGGCCTCTCTGTCTGGGACTCTTTTATTGAAAGGCTTGGATAAACCTCATTGACGCCTTCATAGCACAAAGACTGCAGTACAAGGGCCCCATTGGCTTTATGCTAGATTTGCTAAAGGCTGACAGCTTCCTTATTCCATTTCTTTGTACCAAAAATTCACATGATGCTGAACCGTAACTTAATAAGTCATTATTTCTTTTTGTACTATTACATCACCATAATTCTTATTAACCACCATTAAACATAAGATAAACGTGACATACCACATCTGGAGCATCCACATCCATAAATAATAATGTATTTCTTTCAACAAATGCTCTTGCTAATGTCCCCAGATGAACTGTGCCAACGAAGGGTTAATGCATAGGTTTCTATAAGGTTGCTTATTCTGTTTCGCAGGACCCCATCAATATTTATCACAGTAGCTCATGGTGCATGATGAGTTTGGCTCATTGACTGTCTAAGACTTTATACCATTTATGGGTTGTCCAACCCCTGAATGATTGAATGGGCCGTGGCAGTGCCAGATATAGGGATGTTCAGTTCTGTTCACTATGTACTGTAGCTTTTTCATTTTAACTTTAAAAGCCATTGACCCTTCACCAGGATATGTTATAAATACTTGAGGCTGCTGGCCCGGTTATTTTTGGCATTTCCAACCACTACTCCAACCATTCAAGCAGCCAGTGAGATGGATTAGGACATAAGTGTGGACCCGGACAAGTGCGTCTTCTGGATCTGCCATAAATACCAATGACAGAATACTTCTTTAATAAGAGATGCAGTACCATTCTGGACCACTGTGCAGTGGATGGAGCAGTGTTACTTCTGTCACTGTTGTAACCCATTGACTTATATGATTGCTAAGCGTTCCAGAAGTCAGACCTTGCTCATATGATATTGATGACTGGATAAGTCCAATATATTAACGTCTTGGGAATTCAAAGTATTTTGCAGAATGTCAGAGGCTGTGGTTATGGGTTTGTTTGATGATCCATCTGACACTGGCGATGACCATGGCACCTGTTGTTTGGCGCCATACAGAGAGAAAACAATTCTGCCAAAGCTTTATCCGTTTAAGCAAGTATAAACATTTACAGGTCATCCCGTGCTCCTTGTGTTCCGCTCCATGTCCTATTTTTAAATGCAAACAAAACAAGGACACCAATGTGAAGATCTTGAGGAATGTCCTTGATATACACAAGTGTCTCATTCAGTGACTTCAGGAAACGCGACTTCTATAGGGGTCAGAGAGTGAAGATAAAGCAATGAAATCCTAGACAAGCAGAATGCTCATTGCTATGGACAAACAATATGGACTGCGGAGGAGCAGCTGGTTCTTTATTACAAGAACACTTATTGACAATCGCACCAAGATGGAGTTGTTGGACTCAAATGAAACCTTCAATGATAAAATACTGTATGCAAGTGATTACAGTAGTAGAGGGAAAAGTATTGAGACATATTGAGAAAAAATGTACACTTGAAAGGAGACTCTAGTACCCCGGTGGGCCACCTCTGGGCTGGATACCGGACAGGGGCGTAACTAGGAGAGGCCGAGCCCCTTAGCAGACTTCTGCATGACATGTTATCCTGACTACATAATCTTGTTGTTGCTTACAAATGGACTCTTCCAGTCTTAACCTTTGCACTACCCTACCATATCTCTTGTTTATTTTTTTGCCTTGACACTGGAAATTGAGGATGCCTTCCTGTCTTCAGGTCAGCCGTTGCTAAAGGAGACACCTCTGTTTGTAACAACCAAGGGAATCCCTTCGGAAAAGTTCATACATTCTTGAAATGGTTGAGGGTAGGCTTACACCATAACAAGTTCGTCAATATCTCTTGTTGGCCATTTTTTTGTACCATATATGTTCAATACATGTAAATATAACTTGATTGGCATGAACTTGATTTTTTTTGTTTTAAATATTTCTTATTGAACTTACCATACTTACCACCCCAAACCAGAACCCCCATAAAAAAATCATAGAATGCAGAACGATTATCAGAGATATTGAAATGGCCCTGAACAAGCAATAGTCCAAAAAGCTTTCGCTGGACCTTTTTTTTTTTTAAACTTTGATTTTTATTAAATTTTTTTTTATATTAAATCTTTACAACAGGGACAACAAGCATGATAATACAGTGGTCTTCACTCTTTGTACAATAACAGATTTGATTCTGGTGACATAAGCAGCGTACAATATATAATACCAGCAAGTTAAACAATGAAATGGTATAGTGCGGTTCAGTTGCTCAAATAAGGATCTCATTCCTGAGTAAAGCCTATCCTTAATTTTCTCCCACCAGACAATATTAAACCAACCTTTGGAGGTAGGCTTACGCCTAGGTACTCTGCAATCCGTCATGCTTTCTCCCAATGCACAAAATCAACCTACAACAAATAACCTAACTTTATATAACTCAGAGTTTAGAACATAAAACATAGAAACAAGACTTGGGTAGACACGACAATAGACACAAAAGTTTAAGTGGATCTCGGGGTAGGAAAACCAAGCTTAAATAGTTGGTGCCGCCCAAAATGTAGCCCGAGGAGGCTATAAACCTGTAAGGGTGCAAAAAGAGTCCCACGGCTCCCATACCGTCAGAAGGGCATCCATAGAGTTATTAAGCGAAGCTGTCATCTTTTCCAATGAATAAATCTCCTTAATGCGGGTAAATAACTCTATTTCAGACGGAGGAACAGTCCGTTTCCAAGACTTAGCTATTAGACTTTTGGCTGCCATACAGACATGTAAAAATAGCTTCGTATGGTGCTTACGCGTATTTTGTGGGGGCACATTAAGGAGATATATCAAAGGATCCAGTGGAACCCCAACACCGAACAGCTTCCCAGTCAGTCCCATGACACACCGCCAATATGGAACTATACGAGAGCAAGACCAAAAAATGTGGAAAAGCGTGCCTGTTTCCTTTTGGCATCTCCAGCATATGGGCGAAATTGTCGGATTGAGGGTATGTAGTAATGCTGGGGTATGATACCAGTGCATCATTATCTTATACTGTGTTTCCTTATAAGCCGTGCAAATTGACGATTTCGCCGCCCTACTCCAAATCACCTGCCAAAGGGCTGGGGGAATAGTGCGCCCGATATCCGTCTCCTATTTACTCATATATCTATGGGTGATCAAAATCTGGTAAATGGCAGATATCGAACCTCGACATGAGGTACCCCTTCTACACAGGTATTCAAACTCAGAAGGCCTGGAAACTTGCCCTGAGCCAAACTGTTCAGTAACATAGGGGCACATTTACTTACCCGGTCCGTTCGCGATCCTGCGGCGCGTTCTCTGCACTGGATTCGGGTCCGGCCGGGATTCATCAAAGCAGTTCCTCTGACGTCCACCAGGTGGCGCTGCTGCGCTGAAGTCCGCTGGAATGCCTCGAAATACACCGGCCTATCCAAGATGAAGGTGAGTGAAATTTTCGCGACACAATTTTTTTTTTAAATGCGGCGGTTTTTCCGAATACGTCGGGTTTTCGTTCGGCCACGCCCCCCGATTTCCGTCGCGTGCATACCGGCGCCGATGCGCCAAATTCCGATCGCGTGCGCCAAAAACCCGGGGCAATTCAGGTACAATCGGCGCAAATCGGAAATATTCGGGTAACACGTCGGGAAAACGCGAATCGGGCCCTTAGTAAATGACCCCCATAGTGTCTTATTTGCATATAATGGTACCACTCATCGCTAGGTAGCTTACGCTCTTCCTTAAGGTATGAAAACTGTCTCAATTCCATTGTGAGAGGGTCTACCATGTCCGCCAAGTGGAACAACCCAACTTTAGACCACTGCCTCACCATGTGAGACGTTAAGCTATCCGGTATAGCAGGGTTGTATAAAACTGACATCATTGGGGAACACTTAGAGGAGAGGTTAAACCTTTTTTGGCACATTCGCCAAGTGGACAGGGTCAATGCGATAGGACCCAGTAATGGTTGAGACGGTTGGGGGGGTTAGGCCCCCATAAACACGAATTAGGATGCATCGGGGCCAACCAAAGCTTCTCTATTTCGACCCACTTAGTATAGGCTGCTGAGGCCGCCCAATATGGTATATATCGTAGCTGTGTTGCCCAGTAGTAATTCCCAATATGTGGGACTGCTAGGCCTCCTCGGGCCTTGGGAGCAAGCATGACCGATTTAGGCATTCTATGCCTTCTATTATCCCAGATGAAGTTAAAAATAGCCCCTTGTAGAGCCTTAAGCTCCTTTTGGGGTACTTTAATTGGCAGAGTTCTAAAGTAATATAAAAGTTTTGGGAGCCAAGTCATTTTAACAGCAGCCACTCGACCGAGCAGGGAAATATGATGTCCTTTCCATTTAGTGAGCATAGCTCGCAAATCTTTAAATAAAGGGGGGTAATTGGCATTGTAGAGCGTTGGATAAGAGGCTGTCAACTGTACCCCTAAATACTTTAGGGAATTTGTCTTCCACTGATACTGATAGTTCTTTTTCAGTAAAGACAACTCCTCCCGTGGAATGTTCACTGGTAAGGCTTCTGTTTTGGCCGTGTTTACCTTATACCCTGCTAAGTTGCCATATTCCTGAATAAGGGCGTGTAGGACCGGGAGGGAGGTGTGAGGTGACACTATGGTCAATAAAACGTCATCCGCAAATAATGATATCTTGAACTCCTTATCCCTTACTAAAACTCCTCGAATGTCCACATTAAGCCTAATTTTCGCAGCTAGGGGCTCGATGCATAAAGTAAAAATTAGGGGGGAAAGGGGGCACCCCTGTCTAGTACCATTATGTATGGCGATGGGGTCTGACATGGCATGTGGGAAGCGGACCATTGCAGTGGGTATACTATAAAGTCCACGAATCGCTTTTAAGAAGTTTCCTATGATCCCATATGTCTCTAATGTAGCTATCATAAATGACCAATCTAATCTATCAAAAGCTTTCTCCGCATCTAGGCTAAGCAATAAAGCGGATCGCGATTCCATATTAAACACGTCAATAAGATCTATGGTACGTCTGGTGTTATCAGACCCTTGCCTCCATGGGACAAAGCCAACTTGGTCTTTATTGACCAACTGTGGCAACCATTCATTGAGCCGATTAGCCAAGATGCGGGTAAAGATCTTCAGGTCAGAATTAAGCAGCGCGATAGGCCTATAATTACCACACTCTGTTGGATCCTTCCCTGCCTTAGGAATCAATGATATGTAAGATGCCAGCGTATCGCGGCAAGGAATGGTTCCTTCTAGAAAGGCGTTAAACAATGACAACATATAGGGAGCTAGATCATCCATGTAAACTTTATAATACAGATAGGTGAGACCGTCTGGTCCAGGGGATTTTCCAGAAGGAAGCATCTTAATGACCTCATCCAATTCTTCCTTTGTTATGGGGGCATTCAGGGTAGCCGCTGCTGTAGCTGATAATTTCGGCAGTTGGCAGGTGGACAAATAAGATTTCAATAAGTCTCGCCTCTTATTCTCATCCCTGGGGAGGTTACTAGGCAATGCATAAAGTTTAGAGTAGTAGGCCCCAAACAGGTGTGCAATTTCTTTCGGGTGATACCTAAGGTCGCCTTTCTTATCTTTAATCGCTTGAGGGGTACCATTAGTATGCCTTTCCGACAATAGTCTTGCCAGTAGTGTGTGCGCTTTATTACCCTTCTCATAATATCTCTGTTTCGAGAATATCAGTAATTTTTCCACTTTCTGATATGCGTAGTCCCGCAGTTTAGCCCTTGCTGCCACTAGCGCCTTTAAGTGTACTGTACTTGGTGAGGATAACATTTTTGCTTCTAGGTCCTTAATCGTATGTAATATTTTCCTATAATATTCAGAGGCAGTTTTTTTCACTCTCGCAGAAACTGCCATACATTCGCCCCGTACTACTACCTTGTGTGCCTCCCACAGCGCCTCTTTTGAGAGTGAAGAGCGCTCCTCCCTGACATAAAAGGCATGAATGGCCGCCCTGACCTGTTCCCGCAATATGGGGTCCCTGACCAATGACTCATTTAATCGCCATCTACTAATCTTAGTGGGCCTCAGTTGGCTCGTGAGGGCTACAGAGACTGGCGCGTGGTCCGACCACGAAATAGTGCCAATGTCTGCCGAACCTAGAAGACGTAGGGCTACAATATTCCCAAAGAAGTAATCTATTCGTGTGTGACAATTGTGGGGGAGGGAAAAAAAGGAAAAGGTGCGCTCGCCCGGGTGATCTATCCTCCAGAGATCGTACAATGAATGCAGTCGGATCAATTTACGGAACTCCCTAGCTACTCGCTCCTGCGCTGCAGATGCAGAACCGCCTGTCACGGATAGGCGATCCATTGAGGTTGAAAAAATCATATTAAAGTCTCCCCCCATCAGTATGGCTGCTGGGGAGAGTGTCTGCAGTTTACGCAGTATTCTCCGCAAAAAGGAGATTTGGGCCGTGTTGGGTGCATATATATTACACAGTATAATCGGACTTCCCCTTAGTGTCCCCTCTAGAATGACATACCTCCCCCCCGGATCTAGGTGCTGGGCCGAAACTGTCACAGGACATGTACTTGAAAGGAGTATTGCCACCCTCGCTCTTTTACGGTCGTGAAAAGCAGAAAAGGCCTGTGGAAAGTAATGTCTAGCGAAATTAAAATTCCCTGCTCGGTCAAAGTGAGTCTCCTGCACAAATGCAATCTCTGCCTTTAGTAATCGAAGCTCTCTCAGTAATAAACGGCGCTTAACATTAGAGTTAAGGCCCTTTACATTTAGCGTCACACAGTTAACCATTGGGATAATTTAGTTGCAATACAAATGCATAGGTCATGCTTACTCACCACCGTGTGAACCTGATAGTTGCACCAACCGTTACTAGCCAGACCTGCCAGCATAGTGAACAACTTTCGTTCAGACTCCCAGCTCCGAGAAAAAAGGAAAAACATGAGGTTAGGGAAGACAAAGACAAAAACAAAAAAGTGACAAAGACCAACATATAGGGGGTCATTTACTAAGGGCCCGATTCGCGTTTTCCCGACGTGTTACCCGAATATTTCCGATTTGCGCCGATTGTACTTGAATTGCCCCGGGATTTTGGCGCACGCGATCGGATTGTGGCGCATCGGCGCTGGCATGCACGCGACGGAAATCGGGGGGCGTGGCCGAACGGTAACCCGAAGGATTCGGAAAAACCGCCGCATTTAAAAAAAAAAAATGGTCGCACGACCCATACTCACATGCACCACGATGAAGAGGATGAACTCCCGGGCATCTCGGCGGACATCGGCGCAGCAGCGCCACCTGGTGGACATCGGGCGCAGGACCTTGATGAATCGCCAGAAGACCCGAATGCTCTTCAGAGAAGCCGCCGCTGGAACGCGAATGGACCGGGTAAGTAAATTTGCCCCATAGTGTCTTCAAATGGTCCGGGCTAAGGGCGCCCCGGCCTCAGGGAACTCCTCCAGGGGCCAATCGTCCTGTAGCGGACTAACAGCATCCCATGCAGGGACACCGCACAGACCCAATTCCCAAACGGTGAGGGGTAAACCATCACTCAACAGAAACCCCGGTAACCAACCTCCCCCTCCCCACAACAATATTGCAACTTATAAAGAGGAAACCTCTATGCATATAGAGCCACCACCTTTGAATTATAGCCGTTTTCGCCAAACCTGATGAGAAAGAAAATAAGAGCAAAACATCATATATCAGAAACAATAGCCATATCGTTCAGCCCTCTGATGGGGTCGCTGCAGGCCGGTCAGGCGGGGACCTGGATCCCCGTAGGCGCCTTTTCCTCTGCTGTACTGGCTGCCAGGCTGGTGAGGGTGATGGGGGTGGCATTCCCACCTCCCAATCAGACAATTGGGGCTCCACAATACCCAACTCCTTGCAGAAGCGAGGTAGGTCCGTGAAAGAACGCAAAAGTGAAGTAGTCCCATCCTTCCGAACGGTGAGAGCGAAGGGGTATCCCCATTTGTACGGTAGCTGTGCCTCCCGCAGTACTTCAAGGAGGGGACGTAGATGCCTTCTCTTCTGCAAAGTGATCCAAGACAAGTCCTGATAAAGCTGCACACGAGCTCCTTCGAACTCCAGATCTTTGGCCACCCTGGCTTTGGCCATGATCGCTTCTTTTAATGTAAAATCATGTATACAGCATATGACGTCTCTTGGCTGAGAAGAAAGCCCCTTAGGGCGAAGCGCCCTGTGTGCTCGATCCAACCTTGTTTGTCGCTGGAGCTCCTAAAAGCCCATTAAAGATATATTCTAAAGCCTTCTGAATTTCCGCGTCCAGTACCTTTTCGGGCAGGCCCTGGACTCTGACATTATTACGCCTGCCCCGGTTATCCAAGTCCTCAAGATGGCATTGCATGTTTCTCATGGCCTCAGAATGCTCAGTCACTGTAGTTTGTAGCTGGGAAACATACTGGCGCGTGATATCATGATCACCTTCTAGGGTCTCAACCCTTGCTGCAATATGATGTAAATCTTGTCTAACCGCAGATATTTCAGAGCGGCATGTCTCTGCTACCTCTGAGATTAAGTGTTGAAAGTCTTTCTTTGTTGGTAGGGTACTTAAAAACTGTATCATAGCACTTGGAAGCTGTTTAATATTTTCATCAGTAGTAACTGAAGGGGCTAATGGTGATGACCCCATGCTCAAAACGTCCTGTGCAAATTGTGACATAGATGGTGTGGCCCCCAAATCTTCCTCTGAGTCATCCTCTTCCCCCATCTCTGAGGGGTTAATGGCCTCTGACAGAAACTTCTCCCCCATAACTTGTGGCTGAACGCCATTTCTCTCAAGCTGGGTACATGCAGTTATGCCCTGGGGAGACATGGTTGTGGCACGCTCACCTGGGGTCAACGGGTGTCGCTGCGGCAGTGGCGCTGAGGGAGCCGGGAGCGCAGGCCAGTCCGGGTCCCCGTGTGTTGATCCTGCTGTGGAGGTAGGGTCATAGTCCTCGTTCCCAGGAGGCGCCCGCGGCGACTCCTGCTCCCCTGCCTGCTCCGGCGGAAGCTGGAGCTGGCGTTGGACTGCCGGAGAGGATCTGGAGCGCACTCCTGCCCCGGCTGAGGTCTGAGGCCGGCTGCGTCTGGTTGCTGGAGGCTGATGGCCGGGAGCAAGTGGCAGGGAAGATGGCGCCGGGCCGTGCGCTGTTCTTGTGGCGCGAGTCACAAACTGCTCCATTCCACCTCCCGCGACCGGTAATGGAGCTGTGGAGATGGACTGGGGCTTCTTGGAACGCTTTTGTCCCATCAGGTGCCGGATGGTGGTGGCTGCGATCCGGTATGTGGGGAGAGGTGACGGAGCTGCAAGGCTACACGTCTGCTCCCATCAGTGTCTAGGCCACCTCGCTGGACCTTTAGTTCACTCAGGGAGGAAGGTAACGGCACCACCAAACCTGCAAAGGTAGAAAGTCAAAGAACGAAGCATCCACATTACTGACAGTAGAAATGACTTATCCATTAAGACGACAACTAGCCAATCGAGAATTATGTTGCTGATTGGCCTGGTCTGGTGGACCTAGTGGATATGTTATTTCTAGTGTCTATAATGTGGATACTTGGTCTTTTAATACAAGAGACCCCTAAACACTAAACAAACCCCAATCGGTAACGGGACCAGAGGAATCAATCCACAGTTCGCACATCTTTTGAGACGTATAAAGGGCCCCTTTTCTCCATGAATTAACATTATAATTTCATGGGAACCAATTTTTGATGACTCTTTAGTGGACTCGTTTTTCGTTTCGTTTTTTTAACACAGACTGTAACAAGTCATAATCAATGGGGTACATTTACTCACAGGGTCACCAGAGTTCACTGAAAGTGCTATTTCTGTCTACTTCAATGCAGCCTGCGGCGATTCACTAAGATCGTGCAACTGAAATCCTGAATCTGTTGCTTCCCTGCACTGGTCCTAAAGAGTTCACCATCTTTTTAGTGGTGCATTTTCAACATAGAACTTGCAACACAGTTTCAAAGTTAAATACCGCACTCAATACCATTCTTTAAATGGATGGCATATGGATGCACTAAATTCAGCACTTTTTATAGGATTAATGGCCATGAACATTATAGGTCTGTTCCGTTAAGAGGTAGAGCATTTCAAAGTCAGAATTGCTTTTTAACAAACCGTTCTATAGTTTATGAGGATCTGTGAAAAAACGGATGCCAAATGGATGCAAATTGGCTGTGTTTCACAGACGAGAATCATCTTGTTTCTGTGTCTAGTTCATGGTAAAACGAAATTCAATTTGTGGAAATACTCTTTGCTAGTAACTTGGGTAAATAGGTGGATAAGGGCTAAAATCACATTTTGTCTTTGTCATTTACATTGGAAGAGAGAGGCAAATTAATGTAAATACAGTATCTAAATCTGCAACTATAACTACATAATGGAAGGGAAATATTTTTACCTGGGACCCTGAGAATAGTCTAAAGACCCTGTGCAGACCAAGAAAAGATTATGCTGTCTTTGTTTCAGGGTAAATCTAAATTCTGACTAAATTGTACATATCTGGAGCCATAAGTATATTTCCATTTATATATATAAACTGATATTTTATTCATTAATATAATTAAAGCTAAAGGAGAGTGATTGTATAAAACAAAGTGGATTGAGATTTTTGACAGAACATGTTTTTTGTATTAGTAATGCGAGTGATTCATCAGTGAGAACATTGTAAGAATTATACCAGATGCCTACTTGTGAGGGGAACAGATGCGCAAGTCTCTCTGATATTCTTCCCCGAGGGACTGGAGCTTAGACCATATGTAGCCAACACAAGGTAGATACTTGTATCCTGTTTAGTTTGGTCAGAAGTGATGACAAATCATTTTATGATGGTCAGTGCATGAACAACATGTAAAAGTACTAAATAATATCAGAAGAAACATGCAAGAAAAGAGTCTGAAGTCCATGTATGCTGCAGCATAAATCACAACTGGGTGGAATTAGCGGGAATCGGAAACCTGATGCTAAGTGTAGGGAACGAACAGGAGTATGACTGCAGGACCATCTAAATAGATGTTGTCTGTAGTCTAGAGCTATGTAGAGCTATCATAACATATAGAGCTATCTACACAGAAAACAGCAGGATATATGTTTCACTTAAGAAAAGTTTCTTAATATTCCATTCTAAATGAATTGAAGCAATGCAATAGCTTTTGTGAAGATACATATCTATAAACACCTCGGAAACCAAGCACTGTTTTCGTATATTTGAGGATGTGTTTTTGTCTTTAGTGTTCGAATTTTGGATTTCATCAAGTGCCAGTATCTAAATAAAGGTACAATTTCTATATTTAAAGACAATTTACCAAAAGTTGCAAAAATAACTCAATGGGGGGCATTCGTTAATAGTGTTGCAGAATCAGATTTTTGGTGCACAAATTGTCAAGTTAGACTGGGATTTTCGTTTTTTGGCACATGCGCTTCATGAATTGCTGCACGACTATGAAGGTAAAATAGAAGTTGGTAGAGAAGTTTTAAGCTGGTCTAATTGAGTACCAAAAATGCATCGCACAAAAGTGTCGGTAGAAATGGAAGAAATCGCTACTGTATTCCATTTAACGATAACAATTTACTCTTGTAAAATCGAGGTATTGATTGCTCCTAGAATAACTTTTTTTTTCCTTAGGGACCCCTGTATGTATACATATACAGAGAACAGACATATTTATGTCTATATGGGTGTGTATTTAAATATTGTGTATGCTTTGTATAACAATGTAGAATTGATGTTGTATGGTACAGTATAATATTAAATATGTAAATATAGAAGAGTCCAATAAAAACATTTGTTAAAAAAAAAATTGTAACCAAGAAGTGCAAGAAAAGTGTTGGGATTCCCAAGCTGCTCCCAAATCGAGCAACCGGAAAAGAAATTCAGAAAAGGACACATCATAAATATGGGGCACAAGGCGCAGCAAGAAAAACTGGTGGAAAGCAATTAATAAATGCCCCCAGTGAAGAGGTGCGCACCATGGGACATTAAACATCTCTTTTGCAAAATAAAGTTGATAAATTTGATCTGGTCTGGGCTCCATCGGCTTTGTACTGGTTCGGCAAGGGGTTAGTTTAGGGTAATAAGGGATAAGAAGTCCACCCCCACAAGAAGTAGCTGATAAAGGTCCCTTACCTGCACTTCCTTCTCTAATGTCATTCCCTTATTGTTTTGTGTCTGGTAATACTACATTCTTCAACTTGATTATTGTTATTGTTATTTTATTGTTACTTCGTGGTTGCATCCCATTACTACTTATACCTGAATCCTCTTTGGGCCAAGTGTTTAGACCCCCTTGAGGGCCTTTTTGAGATAAGTAGTTGCATAATTATCCTTATCCCTGTTGTATTTTTTCTTATGAGTTGAAAAATACCCGATAAAATGCAGTTGGAAAAAAAAAATAAATGCCCCCATTGAGGGAAGTCAGGTGCCCACATGGATTCATCAACAACACATAAACCAGTTTTCCTTTTAATTTCCGCCAACACTTTACCTCTCTCTTGATGTTCCCTTTGCCTTGGGGCTAACATTTGGGTAAGCTGTTATGTTGCAGCAGTTCCCCTTCTGTCTCCAGCACCCTTCTGACCTTCTGAAAAATGTTGATTCCAAATGAAAGTGAAGCTGTCTCCTATGGATGAATGATCTGCAAGGCAAAATTTACCTTCAAAATTCATGTAAATTACTGTTCACGCGATCAAGGATAAAAGTAATCGAAATTCTTTAGTTTAAAAAGGACCTTACAGGTCCTTATGGTTCATTGGTTTAGGGTCCCAAATCAACCTGTATGGAAAAAATTTATAAAACAAACTTTTTTACTTGCCTAGAGGTGATGAGGCACATCAGACTCACATGTGAAGATCCCACACAGCCACCTCATCTCGCAATATGGCAGGTAAATCCAGGATAGGGCCCGGCTTCATTGCGCATATGCCGAACCTGCACAGTAAAGCTGGGGTGTACTACATAGGCTTCACTTTCCGTAAAGCACAGGTGAAGAAGGAAATGAGGAAGGAGGTAAGTATGCATTTTTTTTAATACACCCGCTTGAAAAAATCATGTAACGCGATTTGATAGCAAATCAACCTATATGATAGTAATGTGGCATTACAAATTTGCTAAGGGTCCGTACGTTACACTTTCTTTGGGTTTCCCAAATATTTCTGTTTTGCGCCGAATTGCCTCAGGATTTCAGCGCACGCGATCGTATTTTGGTGCATCGGCGTTGGCTTGCACGCAACAGAAATCGGGGGGCGTGGCTGTCAGACAACCCGACGGATTTGGACAAACCGCGGAATTTAAAAAAGGATTTGTGTCGCAAGATCAAGCACTTACATGCACCAGGAAGAAGCAGGTGAATTCCGGTGGACCTCGGCCCAGCAGGAACACATGCAGGAACTCGGACGCACAATGTTAGTGAATCGCACCGCTGGATCGCGACGGGACCAGGTAAGTAAATCTGCCCCATTATCTCTGCTAAGGACTAGTCTTCTCCGCTCATGTGCATCAATCAGCATGTGGAATTTACGTCACTCTCCTTTTTGAAGAGGTTTTGACCATGTTGAACAGTATGTTCATCACAATCTGTCCCCATTCAATGTCCCTTATATCCATTTTTCCAGCCATCCACAAATCAATTTTAAGAACTTGCTGTACAGTCGCTTCCTTAGATGTGCCACCCCTTGACAGATGCCATCCTCTTGAGCTAAAGTTATTCACTTTCCTTTTGGCTTTAGTGTTGTGGCAGATCAGCGCATCTTTAGTTTAGCCTCATTTCTCCTTTGGATTTATGTAGCTATTCACTTGAGCATTTAATCCTTTCCATATTTTTGGGTCGTATGTGAAGACTGTTAATATGTCCCCGTTACTATTCTCATAGCAAAAGCAAAAACTGCAGCAAGAAAGAGCAAAATGTGCATGAGAGATTGAAGGGACCTGACAGATGGGTCGTGATTTATCCATATCAGAATAATCCTTTGAGAACAATAAAGCCTGATCATGACACATTAGATGATAAAGCTGGATTCTTTTCTGCAGTACATTGTCTATAGAGAGTACTAAAAATCTGTTTCCAACTAAGTTTAATGGTTTGTCTTGATGTGTGTACAAGTTGTATGTTATACTAGTATACTAGGTCATCATAACTACAGATGGATAAGCCTTCTAGTCTATGGCTGAATATGTCTATTTCCTGCAGGTGTCGCTTCCCCGCTCAGGTCCGCCAGAGTTCACCATCTTCCTCCCGGTGTATGTAAGTGCTTGGCTTGCGACACAAATTGATTGTTAAATCCTGTGCGTAGTCCGCATCTGTTGGATCGTCCAACTGCCCGCCCCCTGATTTGTGTCGCGTGAAAGCCGGTGCGATTGCGACACAAAATGATTGAGTGTGACACAATCCCCAGTGTGATGCCCTAAAAATCGGGAAACCCAACGAAAATGCGGCCATGGTACCCTTAGTAAATAAGCCCCATTGTCTCTTAACTGTTAGTATATTTTATGTAATCCTGGTGTCCTCTTATGTGGCAAAGTAGATCAAAGCCTGGGAAGAATATGGTAAGAACAGTGGTCCCAAGATACTGGGTTTTCCGTTTCCAAAGGATGCAGCCCTTGTGCAGATTCTTTTGGTGCAATGCAAAATTACAGACTCCTCCCAGGGGCACAATATTAGCGCTTATAGGATCCATATATGCCAACCAGATTATTTTCTTTTTTAAGAAACAGTCTACTCCTGTTGAAGGCTGAAGGGAGGAGGCAAGGGATTAGAAATGCTTATAACCCAGAGAGAACAAAATGGGGCTCATTTACTAAGGGTCCGTGGAGCGCATTTTTGTCAGGTTTCCTGACGATTTCCGAGTTGCGCTGCATTTAACAGCGGATTTTGGCGCATCGGCGCTGGCTTTCACGCAGCACAAATCGAGGGGCGGGCCGTCAGACTATCCGACGGATTAGGACAATATGCGGGATTTAACATTGGAAATTGTGCCGTAAGACACGCACTTACAAGCACCGGGAAGAAGAAGGTGAACTCTGGTGGACCTCGGCAGGGAAGCGGTGGATGCAGGAACTCGGGTGCACGAGCTACGTGAATTGCACCGGACTGCATCTTTGTCGGACTGTCCGGATCAGGGATCGCGACAGGACCGGGTACGTAAATTTGCCCCAATATGCCGGACTGGAGCCTGAGTCCTTTGGTACGAAATGTGTTGCATTAAAGAATAAAAGCTATATGTTCCATCGTGTGGTGGACATCTGTATTGTGTCCCCTCTAGTTTACAAGCATCTCATATGTGACAATGGGACCTTAAAGTCTATAACCTCCCCACTCATATTGGACAGAAACCACCATGTTTTTGAGCCCTTAAAGCTGACTTGCAATATACCTTCAGTATTAATAATGAGTGTCCCATTCAAATGGCTTTGAACCATTATGCATATGAGCTATGTTTCTTTCACACCTGGGGAACTTTTCTGCTGCTATTCTGGGTTACCGGAGTATGCACAGTACTATTGAAGAGCCACATGGTCGGAATTCTGCAAAAAGTGTGCATTGTGGGTGGAAGCGAAGGTGTGAAGAGTAAAAGCAGAGGGTGATATTGACATGGGAGAAAGAGGTGTCAGTTTTTAGCAGTTCTTTGGAAGCAAAAGCATCTCCCATGTTGCACCACATAGCTTTTTTTCTGGAAAAGCAGATAAGTCAGCTTAAGATACCCCTTACCTCGGTAGCTTTAGTCTTGTATGAATGGTAGACTCCTGTAAATGGTATGGATTTCAGCTTGGTTTCCTATCGGTCCCACCCTTATGAACTTAATCGGGGTTTTTTGAAACCCCTTTCACCTGCTCCAGAAAGCTTCAGGATGCATTTTTGTCTGCAAAAGTTTTTTCAGGCCCTCGGTTAACCCCAACAAAATATGGCTAATACTTGTGTGGATCTGTGACGCATCTCTGGCAATGCTTATGTAGAAATACTGATCTGATTTTATACTTATGGCTTTAGGGTCCTCTAATGCAGCACATTTGTCTTCAATAGCTTTCACTATCCTCCATATGTTATAAAAATATTTCTATTTTCTTGTGAGAAAACATTGAAAATATCACATGATATCGGAACAAAATTTTTTTTTGCATCATGGTCCAGTGTATGTGTTATTTTCCTTGTTTTGAATCAACACTGTAGGATTCTAGATTGGACATAAATCAAATACATTTGCTACATTATTCAGTAGACAATTTTAGACAAACAGGACCCACAAACCTGAAAATAACTCATATGCCGTACAAGACTTATAAACCTCAGTGCGTCTAGTGCTTAAATGTATTATTTTTCTATTAAACGGCTTCATCCTTGTCTATGAGCTGTATCTGGCACTGTAGTTCAACCCTAATTATACAGGAATAATAGGAATAATACCAGATCTGCACTGTTTATGGGGGATAATATATATATATATATTTTTACAATTCTGGAATAACCTCTTTAAATTTATGTTTTCTTTTCTTACTTGAATGCAGAAATGAGTGAATAAAAGCAACAGGCTTTGTGTGAGCAAGAAAAAAACGTTCAGCAGGAAAGAATAAATGGAGACAACTTAATTAAACAATTCTTCAGAGCAGGTTAAAGCTTCACACATCACAGAGGACAAACCCATTAATTACTATTATTATAGTTGCTGCCGAGTAGGATTTGTCATGCTGTGGCAAATGTACAAAGTATAAAGCAATTAAATCATATAAAAACGCTCATTCTTCATAAAAAAGAAAGTTGTTTTAATTTTCATGTAGATATTAATCAACTGTAGATGAAACTAGTAGTTATTACTAGCACTGGACTTTACCCACAAATCAAACTGATTCCTTAGACAGAGAAGATGAGCTCAGTTGTAGATCCAACCTTCCATAAAGTGTATACTATAAAACTGAAGAGGTAACACTGCTGTACTACAATATATGTTTACATCTCAGCAGGTAGTAATAGTAATTTTTTTATATTTGGATTACCCTCTAAGGCAGCAGCATTTCTATTAAAAAAAAAAAAAAAAAGTAATATATAAATTGTCAGGATCAGGGGTATTGGACCCACTGTACCACCACAAGCGTTGATGTAAGCCGACACCTGGGAGCGGAGTCTAAGTGGCGCCCAGTTTTTACCAGAGCCCGCCGCAAAACGAGTTTGCTCATGGTGGTGACCAAAGCGTAGTACAGAATTGTAGTCGATCGTGGTCGTAGTTGAAACATAGTCGAGGGCAGGTTAGAGGTTGGGACAGGTGGCACAGGATCAAAGTCAATAGCAAGCAGGAGGTCACACAATCACAAGGATAACAACTGGGAAGCTTTCTCTAGGGCACTAGAGACAAAGATCCGGCAGGGTATGCAGGAAAGGGACGGCTATTTATTAAATTAATGGTGTGTGCGGCGCCAATCAGTGGTGTAATAGCCCTTTAGGAGTCAGGAAGCCGCCACGTACGTGCCCTAGGAGATGGGGGGGGGGGGGGGGGGCACAAGCGCCAGGCTGCTTGAGGAATCGTGGGAACGTGGACAGGTAAGGAGAGCTGCTGCAGATGTGCTGGGTGAGAGAGGGGTGCACGGGACCTGGGTCGCAGGAGCATCCGTGACAAAATCATTTAATAAATATTCAAATAACTATAAAATGCGGAATATATCAAATACATTGACCAAAATATATACTCTCAGGTCCACAGCCTTTAAAAGGTGACTACACTACAAAAAATTTTGCAGCTCAACCTAATCCATGGAGAGTGAGTGGGATATCCTCTCTGTAGCAGAAATAAAAAGGGCAAGAATAGCCTGCTCCAGTCCCCTTTTTATAGTTAATTTTCCCGCCAATCAGCTTATTCAAACCAATGAAACAACTAATCACTGGGCAAAAGTAGCCATCACTGCTGCGCCAAAAACCTGTTTCTGTGCAGGTGCTACAGGCCAGCTCAACCAACGTGAAATTAATTAGGAGAGGGGACCAAACCATAATGTGACTAAAAATACAACACAGGGAGGACCAAACCTGCGGTAAAATACTCTCCAAAATGAACTAAACTTAATAAAAGATACCTAATTAGGGAGAGAAGAATATGATGGGCACCACACAAGTTGTGCCATTACGTTCTGGCAGCCACCCTTAATTTCAACAGAGGTTCTTTGGTGTTTCTGGTTCCATCAGGCCCAACGTGATGATGTCATGTGCAACACTCCTGCCAACATATAGGCAAGGTGGTAGTAGCGAATAGCGCTCTCTCCATGTCAGGATCTCTCTGGTGAGCCTGCACAACTCACCCAGAAGATAATGCTAGGAAAATATAGTGTCATTGCAGCTGTAGATTTTGCTTGGAAAGGCAACAGTTAAATTGGTGTAAGTAATTATCCAATTATGTGGATGTATTGCTAGCTGGAGTGGGATTGGAGAGGTGCTACCACCTGACCAGGGGGAATATAAAGCCCCTGTGCAGGGAGAGTACACGGTCTTATCCCAAGGCGAGAGAGACATTGTGCAGCACACCTTCAGTGCAGACACAGATACTAATCCCAGGAACTGAGTTAGGAGACTCCAACCCCAGTCCTGCAGCTTTCACAAATTGGACACAGCTCCACCTCAACTTTCCCAGCCTACATCTACTATCAGGCTGGTGCATCATTCCTGGGGACCACTCTCCATGACCACTCCAGTAACCAGAATCTGATGTTAATCGTGTTTGGCCATTGCCTGCTTTTTGAGGTTCAATAAAGAACTGTAAGTTGATTTGCACAACGTTGCCTCAGTCTGATCCCTGGTTCCAGGCTGCTCATCCTACAGACACTCATCCTACAGACACTCAGGGATTGCCCCAGGGAGAATCAGTATATCAGCCTCTCCCTTCATATTTCTTGCACACACCACCTGCTGGAGACCTGCAAGGCTGTAGGACAGCCCTCCGGTCTCCATAGCAAGCACCATGACAACAGTGTGCCTAGGCAGCAATCGTCAGCCACTCCGGTATTCCGGGCACCGGCTGCATCCAGGCCCCAAGAAAAGGCGAGGCCCCGGTGGGGGATGTTGTACATGCATATCAAGTGATGTCTGAGGCATTCCCTGGAATTCCTATCATCACTTGGAATGAGATTTGCTTATTGTGTGGGAAATATACTGCTATTGTTCTTCTGAAAATGTTGTTAGCTGCAGATTACATTTTTTTTGAATAGTCACATCTAAAAGATCGTCCTGAGACTTCCAAGGACAAAGGATTTGGTCAACCATTAGATGCAAACCCCAACATAGAGGAATCTAGTACTGGGACACAGGATTCATTTCAATCCGAAATCTTTATGGCAAAGCTTCTAAAAACATATACAAATCAGAATGCCGTTCTGCAATTTTTGCAATAAAGATTTTGCATTGAAAGGAATCCTGGTGTTTTTCTATGTTGAAATTGGGTACCCTTGCCTTGTGTTGTCCGTGCACCAGCTGGTTTTCCTTAAAGGAAATCAAACATAGGGAATCTACTTTCTGAAGTAGTTCCCAATGTACATTCGCCCTCCCTGCCCGATCCCCAAACTGTTTATACCTAACTCTGTTATGCAGCCTTTACTTCTACTTTATGTAAATTAATTGCAGGGGCTACTGGGGGCGTGGAGCAGCATCAGAGAGATCCAGGGACCAAAGGCCACTCCACGTTCCCAGTAGCCCGTGCAGATAGGCTTAGCCGCTGATCTATTTTTGCTCAGGGACGTCTACAAGTGTAGTAGCTCCTTTTCGCCTGTTGGAACCGCACTGGCAGCAGGAGAGTTCCCAGCCTGCGGGCATGTTGCCAGAAGTGGGACAGGAGCTAATGCGCTAGGAGTGTATGGATCTGCGGAGGCTACTGGGGGAGTGGAGTAGCCTTTGCCCTCTCTGAGGCTACTCCAAGCCCACCAGTAGCATCTGCAATTAACTCTTACTAATTGCTGTCTCTTTACTGTCTGGTAGGTGGTCCAGGAGTGGAGCAGAGAGCCTGGTACCACCCACCTGACAGTAGAATGTTGAAACTAATGGTACTAATTGACTGGCAATGGTTTGGTCTACAGAAAAAATTCTTATTGCACTGGAATCTGTGGAGTGGCATTTATTAAAGCAAGCAATGAGTGGAGGAATTGGTGATAGACCCTCTTTCAGATAGTGAATTAATATTGGGGGTAAGGGGACACTTAATAACAGAGTAAGTGACTGTAAGCCCTGGCCATAATCACATCGACAATGAATGTGAAATGAGCTGTGCTGGTAACAAGTCCTAAAATTTATACAAGACTTAAATAGAAGAAAGTGGAAGATTACCTCCAAGAGAGTCATATTCACTTGATTAATAACTGTGCCATAGTAAATAGTTCAATGACATTTTATAAAAAGAATTCCCACTGGAGACTGAAATAAATATTATGTTACAAGCAAAACTATTAATAGCTTTCATTTTGGTGCCAGGAACAGTTTTAAACAGCTTTGGAAAATGAATGAGCTCAGGCTGCGGGAAGATAGGTTTGTGTGTGCCGAGCTCACTCTTACTTTCATGACTGTAATTCTCTCTGACAAATATGACCATTTTCTGGAGTGCTGTAATTTTTCTTACATTGAATTATACCTTTCCACATTGGCAGAAAACACAAGTTAATTACATTCCACCTGTTAACACTGCATCACGTAAATAAATAACAAAACGTATTGGTGTCATCAATTCAGGGATCAGTGTAGAATATAATGGCACAAGGAATCTGTGTGGAGTTTACAGTTCCATTGGAGCGCTGTTCTAGAGTAGGGGAATACAAATATTGTATGAAAAACTGTCCAAAAAAACTCAGCCGGCGGAGATTGGCGTCCACGTGGAAAATAATTTTGATATGCGCATTTTCACCTTTTTATGTGAGTAGAACCTGTAATAAAAGCTTTTAAAATTTTGAAACTGTCTACACTATGGGGCAGATTTACTTACCCGGTCCAGTCGCGATCCAGCAGCACGTTCTCTGCTCTGGATTCGGGTCGGGCCGGTATTTATGAATGTAGTTCTTCCGCCATCCACCAGGTGGCGCTGCTGCACTGAAAGTCATCTCATCGCGCCGGAAAGCACCACCTCGGACCAGGTGAAGGTAAGCGCTCCCCAAGCGACACTTTTTCGGTTTTTAAATGCAGCGGTTTTTCCGAATACGTCGGGTTTTCGTTCGGCCACGCCCCCCGATTTCCGTCGCGCGCATGCCGGCGCCGATGCGCCACAATCTGATCGCGTGCGCCACAATCCCGGGGCAATTCAGGTACAATCGGCGCAAATTGGAAATATTCGGGTAACACGTCGGGAAAACGCGAATCGGGCCCTTAGTAAATGACCCCCTATGTCTGGATATGTCTCTTATACACAGTGAATGGAGGAGACTGGGACAGAAGTGAAAATATTGCGGTTTCTTGTCTGAATGGTGACTTATTCCCGAAAGTGATCTCTTGTGTTTGGAGTGGTGCACAAATAAGGAGGAATTGTGCAGTGATCGATGTTGGAATTATGAGCCCCCATATGTAGCCACAATCCAACTACTCACACTGTCCCCCCAGGTAGTCACACTGTCCCCGCCTACATAGCCACACTGCCCCGTCCCCTCATAACCACACTGGCCGCTCCACTTCATAGCCACACTGCTCCCTCACCCCATAGACACACTGTCCCCCCCTACATAGCCACGCTGCCCCTCCCCCAATGGCCACACTGACCTGCACCCTACCCCCACACTCTGGGAAAGAAAAAAAACAAACCTTTTCTCGTTCACCCGAAGCAGCACCTGCAGCCGTCTTCTTTCTTCGGCATGCGCCCACTGTACACGCCGCCTCACAAATGATCAGCTTCCGCACAGTATGCGACGGCTCTGAAGCTGGCACACGTTGATGTAAAATAATCCCATGTTGTGGATTGGATTGGTGTCTGTGTCCTGGGTGACTCTGGCCACATTGAGTTCAAAGCCACCCATAGGTGGGATGTGTTTACAGGATATGCCTCAGCAAGCAGTTTCACTATTAGCATTTACCGTCGCTTATGGTGCAGAGTGCCGCTGTATCATCAGGTGACAGGGGGCGGAGGAGCCTAACTGCATTGGGGTCCACCATTGTTTTCCCCGGCACACTGGTGGGCCAGTCCGACAAAGACCCTTTTCATTTGTTTTGAATCTCTAAGACCCACTTGCTTGACAAATTATTATTATTAAACAAGATGAACAAATTATTCTTAAATTGTTTCTACATAACTCCAGATTTTCACTATCTGCCCCCTCACTAGTGCTGAGGAGTAAGCAAACCTAGGTGACAGCTGAATATGATAAGAATCTGTGTACAATTCCTTGAACAGACAGTGCTAAAAACAAGCCTGGGTTGTATTGCCTTCACTATGGAGATACAAGTGTTCTTTCTGTCCAGCAAGATTGCTGGCGGTGATCCTGGCAGCCAGTGCTTACTCGCTGATGATACCTCCACACGTTGTATTCCATCAGAAAGCATTTATTTTATCTAATGAACTGTTACTGTGTCCTGACATCTAGAATACTTCTACCCCAGATGAAGAGTTTTTGTTAGACAGGTGTCAAGAACATTGAATAATTATATGTGAATATCTACATTATGCAATGGGGGTCATTTACTAAGGGCCCGAATCACGTTTTTCCACGTGTTTCCCGAATATTACATTTTTTCCCTTAATTCCCCCCGGGTTTTTGGCGCACGTGATCGGATTGTGGCGCATTGGCGCCGGCATGCATGCGACAGAAATCGGGGGGCGTGGCCGTCGGAAAACCCAACGGATTCGGAAAACTGCCGTATTTAAAAATGAAAAGTGTCGCTTGACACGGACTTACCTGCGCCCAGCCGAGCTTGGTGAACTCCGGCGGACCTCAGCGGACTTCAGCGCAGCAGCGACACCTGGTGGACATCGGGCGCACTTCCTTAGTGAATCGCCGGAGGACACGAATCAGCGTCGGAGAACCCGCCGCTGGATCGGGAATGGACCGGGTAAGTAAATCTGCCCCAATGTCTCAGTAAGATAGGGGGATGTTGAAGACAATTAGTGGGATAGTTCAATGGAAAGTGTTTGGGTGAATGTAGACCTTAACTTCCCAATCCGAACCTCGCAGGTCATGGTTTGATTTTTTTTTGCCATGAGTGGTGGTGACCATGAGACCAGTGTTTGGTCCAGCACTGATCAACTGGGTCTTTACACCTTGGATACAGGTGTCCGCTAGATGAGTTATGAGAAAAGATGAGAAAAGTAGAAAAGAAAGATTCTTCTTTTTTATATTTAAGTCTATACAACTATTTAAAGAGAAGCTGCCACAGATTTCACCCCATTAAATTACTATCCCCCTATGGACGGGGATGAAATGTCCATTCTAGAATCCCCTCTTTTATGTAACATCTCCTCCGTTTACCTATAACAAATTTCCTCAAAAGTCATTAGTATTTCATACATTCTCGTATTATGTATGACTTCATGAGGAAGTTATGCGGTACCCAATTGTCTATATAGATAAATAGATATCACCCTGTTCAGACATGATTTGCCTTAGCACCAGCTCGTAAAGTCTACACATAAGAGAAGCGTGTAAATTGTGCCAACTCTCTGGTATAACAAAATGATGACACGGTCCAGCAGGAGAGCGGCCGCACCTCTCTGCCCATTAGTCTCTTAAATGGTGCTATTGAATAGTAGTATGATATAATGGGGTAAGAAACAGCTAGTATAATGGGACAGATTTACTTACCCATTCCATTCGCGATCCAGCGATGCGTTCTCTGCGCTGGATTTGGGTCCGGCCAAGATTTATTAAGGCAGTTCCTCCGACGTCCACCAGGTGTCGCTGCTGTGCTGAAGTTCCCTGGAACGCACTGGAATACACCGAGCCGGCCTGAGTGAAGGTAAGTGCAAGCTCCGCGACACATTTTTTGTTTTAAATGCGGCGGTTTTTCCGAATCCGTCGGGTTTTCGTTCGGCCACGCCCCCGATTTCCATCGCGTGCATGCCAGCGCCGATGCGCCACAATCCGATCGCGTGCGCCAAAATCCAGGGGCAATTCAGGGGAACAGGTCGGGAAAACGCGAATCGGGCCCTTAGTAAATGACCCCCATTATCTGTCAACCAATTACGATGTACTGTAGACAACATTAAATCCTTTAGCTGTTACAATGGCAGCCAGAACTGAGCGCTGCATGAGATGCCTTTCCTCGTCCTTGATGACTTTGCTGGGAGTGAGATGCACGTGGCCTGCGCACTTTTTCATGTGTTTCAGATTTGCTCTTTAGAATCATTGATTGGAAAACCAATGATGACCACAGGATGCATTCCCATTGGCCAGCATTTGCTTGTTCCGTATTCTGCCCTTGGGTCACTGGGATTGATTAGCAATGATTGGACTGGAAGGTTTTCCTGTATGTAGCATCACTATCAAAAATGTGATGACTCGAAATATCACGGAGCAGTGCCAACCCAACCAATTTTTATATGTTTTTTACTACCATATTTTTTTATCTATTGTGAAGCTTAAATAGACTGGAAACCACAATACAGGACATAGATCATAGGAACCTGATATGTTTAGTAGATAGTTTATAGGCAAAAGAGTGACATTAACATTAAAATGTAACCCATGTTCTGTAAAGACCTTCACTGGACATTGCAGATCATGTCCACTGGTTGCCTACACTCATACGGTTGGACGCTCATTATGGAGAGGGGAGGGGTGAGAAGAACTTACCCCCTCCCTTCTCCAGCGGCCATATCAGTTTGCAATATGTTAATACTATATTACATAATTTTGACTCTTCCCACTTCTTTTGACTCTGTGACCTCTTTTTGACTTGTATATCCAGGATGTTGTCCAGATTCATGGGTTATCCCCACTTTTGGCTAGCTTTTCACTCTTAGGGACCTCTTGGTGATTAATATAGGGACTACTGCAGGAGTCCTTTTTTTCATCCAGGAAATTCATGTATTGTTTATTTTGATTTGTGGAATTGATTGTGCACCCTCAAACATTTGTGGCTGAATGTGGATCAACTTGCACTGTTTTGGTCCACTTGCTGTTTCCTTATGTGTGTTCTCACACCTTTTAATTGTTTTTAAACCAATTTTTTGATGCATGGTATCTGTTTAACACCTTAGCGCTCTGCGCCGTAGCTGTACTGCGCTGAGTCCCGCGATTAGCGCTCAGCGCAGTACAGCTACTGCGCAGAGCCGATGCCGGTTCAGCGCTGTATAGCAGCCGAACCGGCATCGTTAGCCGCGGGATTTCAGCGGTAATTTACCGCTGACATCCCCGGCTAACACCCGCGGTCGGAGTGGGCTCCGATCGCGGGTGTTTAACCCGTTAAATGCCGCGGTCAACGCGACCGCGGCATTTAACCTGCCTTCTGGGGGTCTTTACCCCACGATCGGCCCCCCCGCACCGTTTTCGGGGGGGCCGATCGCTGTTTTGGCTCCTCTGGGGTCCGATCGGGACCCCAGAAAAGCCTGGAGGGTTTACCTTTAAGATGGCGTCTGTGACGTCATCTTAAAGGCAAAGTGTCAGCCTATGCATCTGCATAGGCTGGCACTGATAATACCCTGCAATACATTAGTATTGCAGAGTATTATCAAGAACAAGCAATCAGATGATTGCTTGTTCATATCCCATGGTGGATCATGTAAAAAATGTACAAAATAATGTTTTTCAATAAAAAATTACTTTATAAATCACTAAAAATGCCCATAAGCCCCAAAACATATAAAGAGACATATAATGCTCAAAAAAGTCTAAATCATAACACAAACCCCACATATATAGTATCACCGCGTCCGTAACAATCCATAGAATAAAACTGAATAACTATTGAACCCATATGATGAACGCCGTAAAAAAAAAACGCCAAAAACCCGCCAAAAATTATGATTTTTACCTATTATATCCCACTAAAAATGCAATAAAAAGTGATCAACAAAACATATGTACTCCAGAATGATATTGTTGTAAAGAACAACATGTCCCGCAAAAAACAAGCCATCAACCAGCTCTGTAGCCAAAAACGTAACAATGTTATGCCACTTGGAAGACGGCGATGCAAAAATTATAGATTTTTCCCCACATTAGGGTTTTATTTGGCAAATTTAGTAAAACATAAGAAAAAATATTCATGTCTGGTATCCCCGTAATCGTATCGACCCATAGAATAAAGATAACATGATTATTAGGCTATACGGTGAACACGAAAAAAAAAAAAAGTAAAAAATCCAGTACAGAATTGATGCTTTTCTACTCATGACCTCAAAAAAAGTTCCAAAATTTTCAACAATAGGTGATACCAGCCCCAAAATGGTAACACTGGAAAAAGCATCTCGTCCCGCAAAAAAAATGCCATCACATGACCCCAATAACGGAAAAGCGAAAATTTTATAGCCTTCAAAAGGGGGCAACCAGAAAACTAAAATCCTGGCAGCTGCAGGGTGCTCCTTCCCTTCTGTGCCTCGCTGTGCCCCCATAACACAAGTAATGTCCACGTGTGGGGGGTCGCTGCACTCAGGAGAAATTGTGGAACAAATTTTCTGGTGAGTTTTCTCTTTTTATCTTTTGGAAATGTGTAAATTTTAGGGCTAAATGAACGTATAACCGACAAAATTTGACCATTCTAAATTTCACCGCCACTTTGATTCAATTACTATGAAGATCTCAAGGGGTTAACAATCTTTGTAAATGCTGTTTCTGATAGCTTGAGGGGTGCAGATTTGAAAATGGGTTGGTTATATAGGGGGTTTTGTTGCTAAATATGTAAAATTTGATTTCAAACAGTATTTATCCCCAAAATAGTCAATTCCGAAAATACGGAAAATCGCTATTCGATTTGTAGGCCGCGTGACGTCAAAATAAATTATCCAAACATTTCAAAAATTATGAAAATGTAAAGTAGACAAATGGGAAATGTTATTCTGCAAGTTATTTAGGTGGTAAATTTATCTGCCTGAAAACGCGGTGATTTTGAATTTCGAAAATGGCAAATTTTTCTAAAAATTCATCATTTTTTTCTTTTTTTTGTAAATAAACGCAAAACTTATCAGCCAAAATTTACCACTAAAATGAAGTACAACATGTGGGGAAAAAACAATCTCAGAATCGCTTTGATAAGTAACAGTGTTCAAAAGTTATTACCACAGGAAGAGACACTGGTCAAATTTCAAAAAAAAGTTGCGAGCCTTAACCTGCAAACAGGCTGCGTCCTTAAGGGGTTAAAAAATGTTTCAATGAATAAAATGTATATGTACCTTATGCTGATGCACACTTGCCCTTGTTGCTTATTATATTCTAGTGTGCAGGCGATTTTGTGATTATTTGGTTACTACACACTCGTCCACGTAGTGAGTACACTCAAATGCAGTGGTCACATCTACGACAACATTTTAGGGGTTAAAGGTCTATGATTGGAGGCCATAAAACTCAGCCACTATGACACATACTGAGCTACTGTGCAATCAATCTGGAAGTGGATCAAATCGATCGTCCCCACTGTTAAGGTCCATTTATTAAAGGGTACCTGGAAATAATCTCATCGGAGGTTCTGCTTATGAGACCCCCTATTTACATTTTATAACCAGATCCTACGGAATTTGCACAATTTTATACATCGTAGGATTCCCAGAACAAGCTGTTCCATGTAGGGGAACAATTCCTTGTACTGGCTGGATACTGATATCTCTTGATTCAGCCTCCCCTGCTCCTGAAGCTCCTTTATATATGGGAATCAGTCTGTGTAATGGCTCAGGGGACAATTCTGGAGCTATAGCCATGGAATGTATTTGCTTTTAGCATAAAGTCATGGGGATAACTGATCCATATGGTGTTACTAAGAACAACCACATGTAGTGGTGAGAAAACATGTATCAAGACCTGGACAATGTTCTAATACTGAAAGAAGGAAAACCCTGCACTATACCAGGATACATTTCACAGCAAAGTTCTGCCATCTGCCCATATATTACAGTTAAGCTCCACATGAATAAGGTAATCCATGTACTTCCTACCCCTCCGTACTGTGATGAGTGACACCATCCGTATTTATGTCTTGCTATAAAACTGCATGGTACCCCCATACAGAGCAGTTCTGTAACACTCTACTTTCATGAAATACAACTACACCTGTCACTCCATAGATAAAATGGAATGTGTCAAAAGAAAATTAACCATTTTTTGTTAAATGTATTCATTTGATAATTTTTGAAAAATGTTCCATGCTGCTATATATGAAAAAACAGACAATTCAATGCTAATTTTGTAGGTGATTTCATCACAGGCAGAAATACAATAAAAAACACCATCATTACATCACTACTGACAATGAATGATGTCACAGTTTATCTCCTCCTCCACCCTGTACAATTACCTCTATATAGATAACACTGACCCATCATTACATCACTACTGACAATAGATGATGTCACAGCTTATCTCCTCCCCTCCCTGTACAATGACCTCTATATAGATAACACTGACCTATCATTACATCACTACTGACAATAGATGATGTCACAGCTTATCTCCTCCCCCTCCCTGTACAATGACCTCTATATAGATAACACTGATCCATCATTACATCACTACTGACAATAGATGATGTCACAGTTTATCTCCTCCTCCACCCTGTACAATTACCTCTATATAGATAACACTGACCCATCATTACATCACTACTGACAATAGATGATGTCACAGCTTATCTCCTCCCCTCCCTGTACAATGACCTCTATATAGATAACACTGACCTATCATTACATCACTACTGACAATAGATGATGTCACAGCTTATCTCCTCCCCCTCCCTGTACAATGACCTCTATATAGATAACACTGATCCATCATTACATCACTACTGACAATAGATGATGTCACAGCTTATCTCCTCCCCCTCCCTGTACAATGACCTCTATATAGATAACACTGACCCATCATTACATCACTACTGACAATAGATGATGTCACAGCTTATCTCCTCCCCCTCCCTGTACAATGACCTCTATATAGATAACACTGACCCATCATTACATCACTACTGACAATAGATGATGTCACAGCTTATCTCCTCCCCCTCCCTGTACAATGACCTCTATATAGATAACACTGACCCATCATTACATCACTACTGACAATAGATGATGTCACAGCAAATTGTGTCTTAAGCCCAAGCACATCGTCCGAGCTTGATGCTCGTTCGAGTATTAGCATACTCAAAACGGCTCGTTGCTCGGACGAGTATTTCGCCCGCTCGAGATCGAGCATTAAATTAAAAAAACACAGTGAAGAATACAATGAAAACAGTGAACACAGGATCATTTAAGTGAAGAACACATTGCAGATGTTCCGTACACTTGCTAACTTATCAGAAGACATTAGTGCCGAATGGTGTTCTTCACCATACTATTGTGAAGAACACCGTTCGACACACGTGTCTTCCGATAAGTTAGCAGATGTACGGAAACATCTGTAATGTGTTCTTCACTGTTCTTTCAATTTGTTCTTTCAGTGAAAAAATGCTCAAGTCTCCCATTGACTTTAATGGGGCTCGTTATTCGATATGAGCACTCGAGCATCAGGAAAAGTTCGGCCTGAGTAACGAGCACTCGAGCATTTAGTGCTCGCTCATCTCTAATTATAACTTATTACTATTGTTAATCAGTTATAATATGATAAGTTATAATACGATAATTAATCACAAGATATTACTTGTGTTCACTTCTGAATGCTGTTTGGATTAGTGTTGCTGTTTATCCTGTACTAGGTACAAGAGAACAATTACTTGAAGCAGCAACTTTTGACATTCAGAAAAATTCCCCTGCTGAGGCTATAATATTTATATTTTTGGGCTATATATGAAGCAATTGGATAAAATGCAGAGTAAAGATTATTGTCTCATCTAGTCCAGCAAGTATTGTTATGTTCCAGAATATTTGCATGATGGCGAGATGCAGGCAGACCCCGAATTGAAGTTGAATTTGTATGTAAGTCCCCGACAGGTGTATTGTGTAAGTGTAACTCATGGGAATTCAGGGGTAATGAAGGGGATGGCGTGTACTCAATAACGTGACCATCTCTAGATATACATCTGTTACAGGAAGGCCTCTCATATCCATCTCCACACTCTTTTATATGTTTTACATTGCTGAATAACATGAGAAACTGTGCAGGACTTATTTTTACCAAGTTTGACACAAAGTGGGCAGATTTATACTATTTTACACCAGTTCTTTAGCGAGTGTTTGAAGCTACTTTGTAGAAACATTGGTAAATGTGGTTTTAATTTCACATACCAATATTGATCTTTCCCTTCTCTTTGGGCCACTAAATTACTGTTTTGCTGCAAAAAAAAAGAAAAGAAAAAAAGCACTCGATAAATCTGCCTTCGACATCTGGAATTACAAAATTTACCTGGAGTAAGGTGATTGGAAATAGGTAGCGCAGATTCACAAATCTGACAATATGGCAACACTTTAAAGGGGTTGCCTGCACAAAGAGTCCTTACTTACCTCCTTCCAATCTAGCGGTGGGCCTTTTGTCATCAAGGGTCTCTGTACCCCTCAGAACCACAGTGTGCAGCCGCTTCAGGCCCTGGCTGTAGTCTGTGTAAGGCTACATTCACACTGCTGTTTCCCGCCGTACCTTAGCACGGCGGGCAAAGGCAGTGCGCAGGGAGAGTAGGAGGAGGTGAGCGCAGCTAACCCCCGCCCCTCTCCATAGGAACACATGGCGCAAGGCGCCGTACTACGGAGAAAGATAGGACATGTCCTCTCTCTTTCCGGGGTACTGCTCCCGTTGGGCGCCGTGCGCCCATTGCAGTCTATGGGGGACGTATATCGGCTGTATATATGTGGGCCGTATATACGTCCCCCATACGGCAGTGTGAATGTAGCCTAAGTGTTACAGAGACTGCAGACAAAGGCTGATGTGGTAGCACACTGTGGACCTAACATCACCACTCAAGACCGTAGAATCTGATGGAGATAAGTAGAGCTTATTATTACAACTTCCACGCCAGTATTTAAAATTTCTTGGACGGACAACCACTTTAAAGGCAACAAAACCAAAACAATGTAAAGTCAATAGGGGCCTTATGTACATCAGTTTTCTTTTCCCTTCTCCACAATTTTTTAAAAAATTGAAGAGGCTGGGCACTGGACGGGCCAGGGTGGGGACGCTCTGAGATTCCCTTTAAAGGTAACCGGTCAGGGTATTTTGAGGCACTAACCCATCTGCAAGTCTTTATGGACCAGTGGTTTCGTGTTCTGAATCGCTATGAGATTCCTATCTAATTAAAAAAACCATACAAATAAAACTTTTATACTCCCCTTCCCTCCCGAGTTTCCTGCTTCCAGTGAAGCCGGAGTAGTACATCCTGTCTTAACTGCATATGTGCCGTGGGTACACACATGTGCAATGAAACTGAGGTGTTATCCCTGGCTTCACACAGCATCGCAAGCAGGGGTGTACCAAGCCTGTCTGCTGCCTGAGGCGAACCATAGAAAGACGCCCCCCCCATATATGTAATATATCAGATACAGCGTGGAAAATAGATACAGCGTACCTCCATGTAGTATAAAATAGATACAGCGTACCTCCATGTAGTATAAAATAGATACAGCGTACCTCCATGTAGTATAAAATAGATACAGCGTACCTCCATGTAGTATAAAATAGATACAGCGTACCTCCATGTAGTATAAAATAGATACAGCGTACCTCCATGTAGTATAAAATAGATACAGCGTGCCGCAATGTAGTATTAAATAGATACAGCATGGCACCTTGTATTATAAAATGCATACAGCATGCTGCCACGTAATATAAAATGCATACAGTGGGCCGCCACGTAATATAAAATGCATACAGCGGGCCGCCATGTAGTATAAAATGCATACAGCGTGCCGCCATGTAGTATAAAATTCATACAGCGTGCCACCGTGTAGTATAAAACTAAAATTTGCAATTATTTCGGGGCTTCTACGCCACTGACATGGTGCAGAAACCCTGATAAATATCACCAATACAGCATAAACAAATAGCATATACACACTCATACAGTTTATACAGCATCTATACACATACTGAGTATGCATACAGCAAATACACATATACAAACAGTATATACACACATTGCACATACATACAGCAAATATACACACACACCATATTCAGAATATACATAAATACAAACATATATATATACACATCTATACATACATGCACAAAAATATATACATATATCATACATCACTCATACATATTTATATACATACACATCTATACATATATACTTATATATAAATATACATAAAAGGTACCTTATTTTTTTTTTTCTATGGTCCTGGCTGTTTGGTCTTTATCTCCAGAGGGGGGGGGTGGTGGACCGGAGCCGGGGGGACCAGAGCCGGGAGGGGACCGAAGCCGGGAGGGGGGGGGGGGGGGGGAGAAGCAGAGAGAGAAGTGGGGGAACCCGGAGTGGACAGGTGGGGCTGCGGGGGGCTATGGGGCTGTGCGGGAGGGCGGGATGTGCCAGCCGACTGTCAGGGTGGGAAGTGCCGGCCAGCGGGAGGGTGATGCCATGTACATGTGCAGGGGTGCGGGCGGATGATATGCTGCCTGGCGGGATGTAATGGAGCAGTGCCGGCCAGCATGTACATGCACATATTGGAGTAGTGCCGGCCCGCAGGCATGTGCTTGTGCAAGGGAATGGGCGGAGGATGTGGCGCCCAGCGGGACGCACGGAGCAGTGCCGGCGGCAGGCATGTAAATGTGCCGGGGGCGGGCGGAGGATATGCAGACGGGATGCCAAGGGTAAGTGCCGGCCGGCAGGTACGTGTGTTGGAGGGTGGGCAGGGGATGTGCCAGCGGGCTGGACCATGTGGCGGACGGAAGCCCGACGCCGCCCCCTCACCCAGCAGGATGCGTGCCGCCTGAGGCGAGATTTTCAACTCGCCTCATGGCAGGTGCGCCCCTGATCGCAAGGTAAGCCTTATTGCACTTGCATCTAGGAAAGTATACATTTTTTTTTTTATGTTTTTTTTTTCACATTGACACCTGACAAGCTGATTTAGGACCCTAAACCACAGGTCTATATGGCTCTCTGCAGCATCTCAATAAATGGTGCAGATTTTACACAGTGGGGGAATTAAGTAAGAGCTGGAACATCATAGGGGGTGCTTAATTGGGTGGCCAGTCACAATTTCAAGGGGAAACCAAGCCATGATGAGAAAAATCTGCCCATTTCAGTTACTTATTTGCGGTGTGATTTCTGCTGGGGGCATTGTGCTGCAGAACCATCCTGTGTCCTTCCTTGCACCCTCCTGTACTCCACACAGGACATTAATACACCTCGGCATGCATTCAAGCAAGGAAACAACACAGAGACTGATAAACAACATTTTTATTGGTTCAAGTGAAATTCTGAAAATCAAAAGTGAAACATTTTCGGTTCAGAATTATAAATAAAGGGAAAAAAATGCAAATAAAGACTTTTTTTTTTCCACAGCAAGAAACGTTTAAAAGAGACGACATTCCATTGGTAAGTACATGGGCAGGCGGCTCGCTGTCCAGCGTACAGTATAACAACCAATTATAAATAGCATCTTATGTAAAATACAGCTGTGCACATCTTTAGAAAAATACCAACATTTTTTTGTTTCAGCTTCGTTTTTATAAAAGCCTAAAAATCGTACAATAGAAATGTAGCCAACATGCTAATTAGTGGTTTATTACCCAGTATTATCTTCAAGGGGGGGGGGGGGGACATGTATAACAAACAAGGTTTCAGTAAGAAATGTTTAAACCCCATCCAAGAGGTGTCTGAGCTATACAGGAGGCAAAGAAGTTCTCAAATATATATATATATATACACATACAAAAGTTTAAATAACAATTTAGTGTCTTATTATTGACTCTGTAGCTAAAACTATATAGAACAATATGTTAATAAATATACATGTTTTATATATATATCCATCTGTGTTTCTCAATACAAGCATTCACTATAGGGGCGAAAAAAATATATAAAAATATGCATCCTGCTGTCTGTAGATTAAAGGCTATTCTGTTTTCAGCTAATAAAGCTCATCCTATGTATAATAAAAAGTTCTAGTTTTATAGTTTTCTCTGTTTGCTTTAATGTTCTGGGAACCTTCATTGTTTACTTCGAGGGGATACAAACCTGTCCTGGTTATGTGATGGAAACCCAGAGCACTGCTACACCTATTGTGCCTAACAACGATCCTTGTCCCCAAAAATCTATGACCAGGATAGAGTTTTATTCCTTCGACATAAATAGTGAGGGTAAATTTGACTTCTACGGGAGGCAGTGAAAGTCTACTGCGCCCACACAGTGATTGATTGACAGCAAAAGTCCTGATCACTCCGACCACAAAGAGTGATTGACGGCGGGTGTGGGCGGAGTAATCAGGATTCTTGCTGGCAATCAGTGAATGTGGGCGGAGTAAGCAAGACTCTTGCTGGCAATCACTGAGTGTGGGCGGAGTAATCAGGACTCTTGCTGGCAATCAGTGAATGTGGGCGGAGTAATCAGGACTCTTGCTGGCAATCACTGAGTGTGGGCGGAGTAATCAGGACTCTTGCTGGCAATCAGCAAATGTGGGCGGAGTAATCAGGACTCTCGCTGGCAATCATTGAGCTTGGGCAGAGTGATCAGGACTCTTGCTGACAATCACTGTGTGTGGACGTAGTAATCAGGACTCCTGCTGGCAATTACTTACTATAAGAGTCCTGATAACTATGCCCACACAGTGACAGACCACGATGTGTCCACGTACACATAATACAGGAAGACCTGTCCATCATTCTGTCTAGTGGTTGTAAGCAGGACTCCAATACTCTCTGCAGTCCTGACAGGATTTATCCAGATTTTTATGTACAATACAAATACAAATTTATAAACCTATAAATCACAGATTTGGATTTATTACACAATGAATAAGATTCACCAGTCCAAACTGTGCTACACCATTAACACTGCTCCCATTCACTTCTAAAATCTCCTAGAATCTGTCACAACACGCTTATATAGGACACGTCAAAGGATAGCAAACACCAGTTATACTCAGCTTTGCATTAAGCCATGCAGACTACTTCAATTTGTCACAGATAAACCCAAAAGATCAAAAAGTAGGAAACACTCTTCATGAAGATAAACTCTGCATTTCTACATCCAAGCCCTTTTAGTCTGAATAACATTTGAAAGTAAAAATATCTTCCCGACTTACAAAAATGAAAAAAAAAAAACCTCATAAAATTCGAAAAATTAAAAAAATAAAATAAAAACAAAACAGAAAAAACACCACAACATAATCTAGTAAACATGAAAATATTAGATGTTCTCAGCAACCAATTGCACGTTATAACAGCAGGTGAAGACTATTTAAGACACTATAGAGGGCACACTGGCAAAAAAACCCCCCACAAAGGTTTAGGTCAGTTTCAAGTAAAACTATGCGCAGGCAGATGTTACAGCAGTATATAGGTCATACATTTTATTCACAATTTAACAATGTTTTTTTTTTTTAAGAACACCTGATTCTTTAGGTCCTGTGACTGCAGACTGTACACACCGTCCTATGGAGAGTCTGTGTTCATGCAGAACAGCCTGGGATGCACCTGTAGGATGTGCACCTACAGGATGTGACTTCTATAGAAAGCAGCACTGGAAGGTGACATGTTACACACCAGTTTCCTAGCATTTATGCCACTTTCTTGATTTGGAGACTGTAGGGATTCAGAAGGGTCAGACCCTGCATTAACAATATCCCATCAAAGTGTGACCAGAGACATAACCCTATTATATTATAGTAGATCTGTACGAAAACTGCTCAAACTGCGTCTGCAAAGTGAAAAGAGGCACTCAACACTGCAAAGTTAAAGGCCTTATGCACCCCACAGTATGGCACCCATAGCCAGCTATGTGCCCATTGTGTACCCTATAAAACTGGAGACGAGCAGAGGGGACGGAGTCTCGTGACATGTACATCTAGGATTTATGCATAAAGTTGGTACAAAGACTGCAGAATCGGGACTAGAAGAACTAGCAAGCATCAGGACAGGGGCAGCTAAAGGGCTATCCTGACCAAAGCATTGCTGACAAGTGTTAGATAGGTGGGGATAGAATGGGGCACCCACCTCTACGACTAGGAGCAGCCTGACTGGTGGGGTGACAATGACTCTACATAAAATATATGGCAGATACACTGTAGTAAATTTTGCACGCTTGTACATTTTTTCAAGAACAAGAAAAAAAAAAGTCCTTTATATCAGTTACTATATATCTAGCATCAGCAAAAATACAATCTATAATGTATATATTTATATACCGTGCATTACCTATGCCAGGGGGTTTCGTTTTCATATGAAATAACTTTTTGTGCAATATGAAAGCCAAACAAAACAGCCAATATCATCAAAATTAAAAAATTAAATATATATATTTTTTTTATTTGTGCCATTCTTTGAAGAACAAAATGTGCCCAAATGTATCACTGTGCAATTGTCCTTCCAATATACCTATCTATCTATACACGTACATCGTCTAGAGGCCCTGACCCTGACTAGATCTGTTAGAGACGCCCTCTTCTATAAAGTAGAAAACTATAGGATTTGTCACAATCCATTTCAATTAAAAAAAATTTTTCAAATAAAATCCTCTAAACAAAAAAAAAAAAAAAACAAAAAAAAAAAAACAATCACACGTGGCGATTTCTGTACGTACGAGTCTTCCAATAAATAATGTGATGGGTGTGTGTCTATATTTATAAATAATACCGCATAGGAGTAGAGTATAGGAGCCCGGTTCCTCTTAACCTACAAGCATGGAAGCAAATTCATCGACCCGAACCGAGAGAAACATACAAGTGTCAGGAGTCTGCGGCCCCAGGGGTCCCGTCCAGCCCTTAGTTATGTACATATCTATACATATAAATATGACAGTGAACGGTACCATGACATCAATTCAAAATAACTAAAAAAACACGAGCAAACAAGACGAAAAATAAATTTTTTTTTGAAAATAATATTTTGTTTTTATATTTTTAAATGAAATAAAAAATAAAATAAAATAAATAAGTTAAAGCAGTCACACTGAGAAGCGCTGCCAATGCACAGCGGAGGCAGGTCATCTGTATCCTCTGCCATTTCCCATACCTAGAGGAACTACGTAATGTGAATACTGCTCAGGTTCTACACTGTGCAAAGACCTATAAGCTATTATTATTATTATTTTTAAATAAAATCTTGTGAAAAATAAAAAAAAAAAGTAATAAAACTGCAACTGGTTAATAGATAGTAAAGTGGCAGCTCTTTATCTTCCATAGTAGATGGAGGCTGTTGTCCCCGGTAGTTACGGTTATCCATACGGTATAAGGGGTCGCCGGGGTCAGCCTCCACGCACAAGCCAATGAAATCCTATCTCCCGCAGCGCTGCAGTGGATGGTAAAAGCAGCAGGTAATGGAATAAGACTGGTGAGTGATGCTGCTGACTATTTCTTCTGAGATACGAGAAAACTTTGGAACCACATCCACAGCAACTGAATCCTCGGAGCACATTCCTCTGGCAGTCGCTTTTCCCATCTCCTCGCTATAAACGTCAGGCGGCAGAATAGTAAGGCAGCTGTCCGCTTCCATCAACCAAAAGTGCTGGTCTGGTGGTGGCCGCTGGCCATCGCCCCTGACTAGGCTCTTACAGCAGAATGTGTTTTGCCCTCTGACACGGTGACTGACCCATCGATCCGAGCGGTACATGACTACCCGCAGATCAGAGAGGTCTCACAGGCTTCACACACATACACATTTTTTTTATATTTAATTTTTTTAAACAACCCATCTTGCTTCCAAAAGTTTAAGCCTTCTCTTTCCCCTTTATCAGGACAGAACAGGTGCCATAAAAAACAGCTTATGGCACTAGTAACTGGGAACTGTGTGCCAACACCTCTCGTAGTCCGGACGTCACTATGAAAACGGAAATACAAAAGAAAAATGCTGAATTTTTGACATTTAAGCTCACATTAATAATTTGCATTCTTAGTGTACATGAGTAATGGCTCATTGCTAGGGAATGCCATCCTTTTATAGGAAGTCTACCTGTGGCCCCTGCGCATGCGCAGTAGCGCCGGGTCCCCTGACTGCTTCAGCACAGCTTCTATACCAGCGCATGCACACAACTTTGCACAGAGCTCACCTGTAGCCGAGGACACAACGGGAGGCACTGCGTTAAACAGTCAGCACGGTTGTGCAAGGAGGCGTCTCTGGAGGGCTACTGGGGGGGTCATGGAATAGCCCCCAGAGCTCAGAGAGGCAATAACACGTTCCCAGTAGCCTCAGCAGGCATAATAATAAAACAACAATTTTAAAGACACAGGCTACATGCCAGGCCTCTACCATGGGTCATCTATATGGATCTACTTTGATAAGTAAATTCCAGACGGTAAATTTCCTTTAAGATCTATGGTGGTCTGAACCCACCAAAGACATGGGCCACAAACTGCTTCACTGGTGTTTCAAGCCAAATAGCTGCACCTTAATGAGGTCACAATACAGGTGCTGTGCTATTCTCAGTAGGACCCCTCATCAATCCGGAAGTAATGGTATATCCTAGCGATACAGGAGATGGGGATAACAATAGAGGAAATAAGTTATTACCTGTACCAGTGTCCAATCAGGTGAGAAAATGAACAAAAAGAATTGCCAAACCCACGTTTAGGAGCATAACCAGGGCGATCAAGATCGAATTGGGCCCCTGCAAACAAGAAGAACAATTATTACATCAAAGAACTTACAGGACCACTACGGAGTCTTGTTATCCTGCCGGCTTTCCCATACTCCCCCTATATACATTTGGGGTACATACCGTACACCGACATTCAATGGGATTTTTTGGACAATAATATAAAGTAAACCAAGTTTTCTACAACCTCACGATTCATATACTAAAGCCGAGTTGACGTGAGATTGGCTCCGGCGAGTGTTCTGGGAAGGGCGTGCGAGGCAGGCGGCCTGGAGTTTGATAGCGTATACACGTTATATTCAATTACCTCCACAAACACGTCAGAAATAAGGCGGCTGGTGGCGCTGTGATTAGATCCCTCGAGAGCCATCATTGTGAATCATTGCAGTATATAAGAGTCTTATTAGATAGTCAGTAATCTACGTTAAGACTCGTATACAAGCAGCTTGCTAACAGTGAAGAAGTAATCACAACTCGGCAGGATAGAACTCGCCTTCCTGTACTATTTATACATAACCCTTTACCAAAATGTACTGCCTAAAAGATACCCGCCGGCTGCAGACACAAGGCCCAGTCAATCATTCTGCAAACTCAGCCGCGCACAGTCTGTCATCTCAGCCTCCTCTAATGACTCCGCCAGGTCACAGCTAGATGTTTTCACATCGTTTTTTTATATGGAAGTTAATACATACATATAGCACATGGTATGAATACATAGTGGTCTAACCATTAGATGCTAAAATACATTAATTTACCTTTTCCCATTGCTCCTTATTCTCTGACACTAGGTTGGTCCCCAGCTATAAAGGGATCCAGCACAATGTTTCCAATAGCTTATGTTTTATACTATATTATGGGATGTTATAGAAATCCTAATATAAAGCATAGCCTTAGCTCCCAGCCCTGGGGGCTTGGACACGCCCCAGTAGCCTCTGCAGTCAATTTATATATTACTTAGGATTATTAAATTACAGATTAGGGCAGAAGCAGGCAGAAGCAATCTACCATCAGATCCATATTATACTATTCTGATGGTAGATTCCTCATGGTTTCCTTTAAAGGGATCCTGACACCATGGACCTAATTTTCACTAAAGACAGGTTAGAGAAGCCTATTACAGCTGCATTGCACATCTGCCTTTCTGCTTTCTCTAAGTGTTCTTTAAGCTTAGCTCCGGGCCCCCACCTTTGTGCTTTTGTACAGCTCCTTCCTCCTGCTCCTTCACAGAGCTCACAACCTGATGAACTGACATCAGTGGCTGAGAAAGGAGCTATAAAAGAGCACAAAGATGGGGGCCAGGAGCTAAGCAGTCACATGTTTTTTGAAATACATCCAAACCAAAGCCCAACCCCTGGGACTACACAGAGGATTCTGTCAGGGTGCAAGGTAAGTTATAACACACAATTATATTGTAATGCAAATACTTAGAGAAAGCAGAAAGGCAGATGTGCAATGCAGCAGTAATGGACTTCTGTAATCTGTCTTTAATGAAAAAGAGATCCCTGGTGACAGGTTCCCTTTAAATAGGAAAAGTGCACAAATAAATAGAATTTCCACAGACTAATGATATGGGCTGTTAGATATATCAGCATCACTAAGTGCGAGAGTTGCTATAGATTAGCATTTCTCTCCTGCAGCTGCCAAATGCAAGATGATCTACATAAAGCAAATAACGCGAATGTACCACGGGTAAAGTGCAGGTGGGAAGCCAAAATAGTTCCTACGTAACTTACACCTGCTTTTTCTGAATATGGAAGCAGTTTTATAAAAGCAGAGAAGAATTTATGGTTATTAATAAGACTATGAATAATATACACACATTGTAACACATACTTCGGGTTGTTTTGCTGAAGTATATAGCTAGTAAGTCAGTATGACTGAATCATGGGACACACTCCGTGATATCCAGGACTCCTTGGAGAAGCAGTGAGTCCTGGCTCACCCCATCTACACACAAGGATAAGACTCTTCTGTATATCCGGATACAAGAAAGCTGTGAGGACGGAGTAAGAAGGACTCATAGCGTCTCCTCTAGGAGTCTTGGCAGGAGTTACACTGCTCATCTTTTCTATCTCTATCGTATCTGGTCCTTGGTTTTACACATATTCATTTTTAAGAATTACTTGACAGGGGTATGTTCAAGGGCACTCACCAAACAAGAATTTGGATCATCATTAAAAGAGAACGGGTCCCCTTATACCTCCATTATAAACCTTACATGAAGGTGTACAGGCATTGTGATGATTGTATTCCACTGCGCACAAAAAACAGCTTTTACTCCACTTCTCTGCATGCGCCAGGAATGTGCGCTCAATGCATGGCGCAGGTGCCATAAAGAGTTAGCCGCTCGCGCAAGTTCACATTGGTGTGCGGCTGGCCAGCTCTTTATCGCACCCATTACATTGGACCTGAGGAGAAAGCATGGCAGCTCCTTATTTGCTGGTGCACTGTGTATGCGCTATTTTTAGCTCACAGCGGAATCTTACAGAAACCTCAATAAAATTGTCGCAATGCCAGTACAGCACTCCGTAAGGTATTGTGTGAAGTTTATTATGGAGGTTTGAGGTAACAGATTCCCTTTAAATACTACTTAAAAAGATTATGATTTTATAGTACCTGGGACTTGGGGTGAGGAACCACCAGACCTGATACATTTAACCTGAAAGCATCAAATCTGCTACAAACTGTTACAATTCCATAGAATCTGTGGCCGTGCACAAACCTATTGAAGGATTTGGAATTTATGGCAATTCCAAGAGTCTCACAACAAGTCTTCCATACAGATAATTTGGGTGATTGCAGTGGGGAATTTTTCATTGGGAGACCAGACTGCACCAAAATCAGATTATCAGATTTATTGGAACAAAAAAATAAAATGTTTTAAACTAATTTTTTTAAAAACTGGTTTAGGACCTGTAGGAAGTTTTAAAACTTTTTATCCCTTTATCCACTAAACTTTACAATCGGATTGTGCCAATATGGTGGAGACCTTCTTTTTTTGGTGGTCCAGCATCCTGATAAATCCAGGACTAAAACCACCTGAGGTCCAATCGTCAACCCTGAGGGGTATCCTACCAGCAGGACCCGATACCATATAAAAATCAGTGCTGTGATATGTCACAACCGAACATGGCGAGGGGAAGAATATGGACTCACTGAATCCATTCATTTAACCAAAATAATAAGTGATCGGCATTATTTTTGCCGTTATTTTTAATTCTGCTTTATGGTGAGGAACTTGGCCATGTCACCAGCTTTCAGGCTCAGATTTAAGTTCGAGATGCCTAATAATTAATGTCCCTCATCTCACGCGTGTGAGAAGCCATACAACTGACAATACTTTACCACTAGAGATCCAAGGGCGATTTGACCGATGAGAAAGTCTATACTAATCTAAGGCACAAAGGGGGAAATCTTCTCGGAGTAAGGGGCTGGATCATATTTAGACGCTGCTAAAATTTATCACAGTTTAATCACTTCATCTCCTTCACAAACCTAAATTTTTGTACAAAAAAAATCCCAATAAAAGTAGTAAGTAAAACTTACTGAATTCATCCCATTTTCAACAGGTGATACTGAATCATTCTTTTTTTGATTCTTTGGTGCCACTTGTTGGGGTGTAACTTTTGGCTCAGGCGTGCTTTCTTTGGCATCTGGCTTTGTTTGGGGCTTTTTAGGGCTTTGTTTTTGGGGTGGTGGCACATTTACTGTTGATGGAAGCTTTTTGGGATTGGAGTCTTCTTTGACAGCTAAATGCGTTGATGTATTTACAGATCCAAAGTAACTATGGAAATCAGCGTGGAGTTCCCCATTCCCAGTGCTGCTTGGGTTATGGCCGTATGAAGCCTTTGGTGATTGTTTGACAATGGCCTCCTCTTTTACGGGAGCTTTAGGCGGCAAAGGTTTCAAGGAAGCAACAGGCAGATTTTCGCTGGACACACTTTTCCTTTCCAGATTCGGGGGTGCTACGGGGGCGGAGTTAGAATTTTTCCTCTGTATATCCTGTGAAGAAGACTGCTGAGGCTTCTTTCGCTTTTCTTCTGGCGTTCTTGGAGGAGTCGTTCCTTTCCTGTAAAAATGTGGCGACTCTTTTGGAGAAGGTTGTTTTTTGGGCAATTTTTCTTCAGTGTTCTCTTTTACTTCAACAACGTCTTGAAATTTTTGTCGGACATAATCTGGCCCTGGAATAAGTAAAAAGAAGATATAGTTAGTGGGGTGTCAATTAGGACATAGATGGAGGGGATCATGTGTTCAATGGGGTGTCCAAAGATCAGTTTATCCTTAGTGCACCGCCATAGTACAGAGGAGCAGTAGTGGTAACACATGCCATTAACCTCAAACAATATTCTACTATAGCAGTGGTGGCAAACCTATGGTAGTGGTGTCAGAGCTGGCACTCGGAGGCCTCTCTGTGGGCACACGGGCTGTCTCCCAGGCACAGAATTTGCCAGACATGGCACCTTCCTGCAGTCTCAGGCAGTCCAAGTAGTGCCCTGCTATTTTAAAGTGACTCCCCCTGTGCTGCTTGGTCCTATCCGAAGAGTAAAAATGTGTGGACAGGGTCGGATTGGAGCTCCAAAATTCTGGTAGCAATAAGTTTGTTGCTGCCTAAATTGCCGTGTTTGCCCTTGGGAAAAGCTTGTGTTTCTCATTTTGGGCACTCTCTCTAAAAGGTTCGCCATCACTGTACTATAGGGTCTCCAAAACATTCAGAATTATCAACTTTTTAATCAGTTGCAGAAATGACCCCCATTTCACTCTCATGAGTTAGTGTTGTACATAGTAAAGTAAAATCTGGGAACAGAACTAAAAACACATCTGCCAGCAGCTCATTTTGTCTGGTTTCACCTGCTTGCAGAATGGGAAGCGCAGGATAAATTTACTGATGGTACAAACTGCACTATAGAAATTAATGCTAAATTAAGGGCAGAAAAGAGTCTTCCGTTAGCCATCCGCTACTTCAGATAGACAAAATAGTCTACAGTCCACTGTAGTTCAAGTCCAATTATCCGTTCAGATAATGGAAGGCCAAATGCATGATGTAAAAAAGGACACCATTACAAGTCCATTGAAATCAATGAAGAAAAACGGCTCTGTTAGTAATCTGGTATTAACAATACTAAACAGGAATGGCAAAACAGAAGGCTGAACGCAGACATGAAGAGGCCCTTATAGAGGTCTCCAATTTAACAAATTCTGTGCAACAACTAATAGATTTAGTGGAAACCAAATGGAGTTAAAAAAAAAAAGGAAAAATTAAAAAAAAAATGTTTACATGCAATCTTTCCTACAAAAATTTTGCGATATAACCCTTATTCTTGAAATTTAACATCTGGAAGTGAAAAGGTTAATCCTTTAAGGGTGTAAGGCTGTACACAGACTAATAATACATTCTCATAGCAAAATTACACAGAACTCCAGCGTCAAAGCAGCTGGGAAATACAATTCTCTGTGCTTGTCCCTGGAGCCCATCAGCAAACAAATCCAGAAATCTCAGCTTACACTGCTCTATAATGTGCTAACAGATAGCAGGGTGCAGGCTCTATGGCCTGCTGACACCCTCCAAGGAAGGAACCTTATCCTGCACGCTGGCTACATGAATACAGAACATCTTATGTTAACAAAATGCTGGGTCACTGCCAAAATAAAACATGAAAAATTACTAAACAGGTGCAAATTTAGAAATCTAGGGAAAAAAATAACATGAAAAAAGTGCCCAATGAGAAATCCAGAAGACCACCCATTATTTGGACAAATACTCCAGTGTCTGATTTCCACTTCCCCAGATATTATGATAATGGTCATCTTCCTTGAGAAGCCCACAGTCCTGTAGTAGGCCATTCAGCACGAGACGGAGACGCATTTATCCTGTGGATATGTCATAAGGAGTCTACATGGGAAAACCCAAGTTAAAGGGAACCTGTCACCAGATTTTACCCAAATAAACTACTAGCCCCCTCAGGTAGGGTATAAAATGTCCAATTCTAAAATTGCCTTTTTTATCTAACCAGTTTTTCTCCTCCAAAAAGGCTGCATGGAGAGTGTCAATTCAGATGCCTCTTGTGTAGTATCTAGAAACTTGCAATTGCTGTTTTATTAAAGATAAGAATCACATCTTTCAGATTGCATCAGGCTTGCGGTTCTGTGAGCTACAGAATCAGAGATAAAGGCAGTTAAAAGGCAGAAACTAGATCTTTATCTGCATTTCCAACAACGGGATGTCTTTAACTGCCCATAGCCACTGGTCTGTAGCTCAACTGATATGATCTGAAAAATTAGATTTTTATCTTTTATATGACACCAAACACAAGTTTCTATTTACTATAGAAGCAAAGTCAGGGAGTCTGAAATTATGCTCACCCAAAAGCTACCACACTTGACTCATCACAGGCAAAATATGACTCTTCTCTGACTTTTCATATGACTTTGGAGGTGATTTTTGTCTAGGCAAACAGGTGAGATTTTACATAAGAGAGGGAATTTTAGAAAGGACATTTCTGATGACAGAGTCCCTTTAAATTGCAGAGGATTTATCATTCAGTATCTGACTCTCGGATTAAATCTGGTTTTGTATATCTATGCAGTATCTTACTGACCGCTCTACTGGGATTTCTACATGTACAGTCAGTGGCCATTGCACCCCTGATCACCACACACCTTTAATGGTCTGTCTCAGACACAAAGTACAAGTAACCCATATATATATATATATATATATATATATATATATATATACATACACATACATACATACACACACCAGCCACTTTATTAGGTACACCATGCTAGTAACGGGTTGGACCCCCTTTTGCCTTCAGAACTGCCTCAATTCTTCGTGGCATAGATTCAACAAGGTGCTGGAAGCATTCTTCAGAGATTTTGGTCCATATTGACATGATGGTATCACACAGTTACCGCAGATTTGTCGGCTGCACATCCATGATGCGAATCTCCCGTTCCACCACATCCCAAAGATGCTCTATTGGATTGAGATCTGGTGACTGTGGAGGCCATTTGAGTACAGTGACCTCATTGTCATGTTCAAGAAACCAGTGTGAGATGATTCCAGCTTTATGACATGGCGCATTATCCTGCTGAAAGTAGCCATCAGATGTTGGGTACATTGTGGTCATAAAGGGATGGACATGGTCAGCAAAAATACTCAGGAAGGCTGTGGCGTTGCAACGATGCTCAATTGGTACCAAGGGGCCCAAAGAGTGCCAAGAAAATATTCCCCACACCATGACACCACCAGCCTGAACCGCTGATACAAGGCAGGATGGATCCATGCTTTCATGTTGTTGATGCCAAATTCTGACCCTACCATCCGAATGTCGCAGCAGAAATCGAGACTCATCAGACCAGGCAACGTTTTTCCAATCTTCTACTGTTCAATTTCGATGAGCTTGTGCAAATTGTAGCCTCAGTTTCCTGTTCTTAGCTGAAAGGAGTGGCACCCGGTGTGGTCTTCTGCTGCTGTAGCCCAACTGCCTCAAAGTTCGATGTACTGTGCGTTCAGAGATGCTCTTCTGCCTACCTTGGTTGTAACGGGTGGCGATTTGAGTCACTGTTGCCTTTCTATCAGCTCGAACCAGTCTGCCCATTCTCCTCTGACCTCTGGCATCAACAAGGCATTTCCGCCCACAGAACTGCCGCTCACTGGATGTTTTTTCTTTTTCGGACCATTCTCTGTAAACCCTAGAGATGGTTGTGCGTGATAATCCCAGTAGATCAGCAGTTTCTGAAATACTCAGACCAGCCCTTCTGGCACCAACAACCATGCCACGTTCAAAGGCTCTCAAATCACCTTTCTTCCCCATACTGATGCTCGGTTTGAACTGCAGGAGATTGTCTTGACCATGTCTACATGCCTAAATGCACTGAGTTGCCGCCATGTGATTGGCGGATTAGAAATTAATAACGAGCAGTTGGACAGGTGTACCTAATAAAGTGGCCTGTGAGTGTATGTGTATATATATCCATACTATAGATATAAGACTATATTATACTCCGGGACGATTACCATCCCAATCTTCCAAATTGGTCCTCTATTGTCCGCCATTAACTCTACTTAAAAAGTGATTAATTTTGGACATCAAAACTGTAAGCGAAACACAGATTTCTCTATTTAATCTGACAATTAGAAGAAACACAACATCTCTTAATTACTGGAACGTTATGATCTTTTCTTCTGATGGTTACAATTTCCATTAGGTGTATGATAATGCTTATCATTAGCAATTGTTAAGGTGCCAATTTCTTCCATCCCCCACACCCTCCTCCACATACATGTCTTGTAAGATCTCCGGGTAACAATGACTATTCTGAGAACATTTATCCTCCGTAATCATAATGCTCGGCAGCAGTCACTCAGTAGGGAGCAAGTCATCTAATTCTAATATAAAGATCTTCATACCATGAAAGACAAACAATTATATACTGAGCTAAACCTACATGAGCATGTACCCAATAACCAGGACTGCGGCCCTCGGCAATTTCCTTCAGCTCCATAGAGATTAATGGAGCAGACGGTCACATGCGGCTGTCTGCTCCATTACATGGAACGACGAGGGGTCCGACAGAGGTTCGTGGGACCCCTCGTTGTCGTGATCATCACAGAAACCCCCACCGATGAGCAAGTTAGGCCCTATCCTGTGAATAGGGCCTAACTTACAGTATGTTGGTAGGAAAAACCCTTTAACCACGTGAATGACTCTGGCAAAGCTGCTGGAGACACTTAAATTGGATTCAATTGCTGCCCCCTATGAGCTCTTCAGGGGAGGTCTATTTTTAACCCATTGATTACAATGTGCGATTTCACATAGTAATAAATGATGAGGAATAGTTCCATATGTTAGGATCAATCAGACAACCTAGGGTTAAAAGTACCCTAGGGTGTCTGAAAAATAGAAAAAAAAAATAAAATGTCAAAATATAAAAATTCAGATCACTCTCCTTTCCCTAAAACCGATATAAGTAAACAGTAAAAATCAAACACGATCTATCAAAATATAATAATGGTTATTCCTGTCGTTTAATCAGTTAAGGAAAATAGCGCCCAAAGTTGAAAGTGCCACTTTTTTTTTGCCATTTTGCAAAATATAAGTGAAAAGTGATCAAAGGCTCACACAGTCCTCAAAATGTTAGCATTGAAAACGTCATCAAAAATTGAATTCCACTTCCCAGCACTCGGCATGGAATATTAAATAACGTCACTATGAAGTGCAATTTGTTACACAAAAAACAAGCAATCACACAGCTCTTTACAAGGAAAAATAAAGAATTTATAAATTTTTTAAGGTGGGGATCAAAAAACAGAAACACAAAAATGAAAAAGAGCCAAGTCGTTAAGGGGTTAAAAAGATGAGAGTGGTAGAACCTCAACTATGAGACACAAAATGTGAAAACAAATCCAGAAAATCAGGTTGTTTGATTTTTAAAGAATTTTTTTTCAAATTATCCTGGAAAATACATATATACTCGAGTATAAGCCGAGGTACCTAATTTTAACAAAAAAAAAAAAAAAGGAAAAATCAAGTATAAGTCGAGGGTGGGAAATGCATTGGTCCCAGCCTCCCAGTATACAGACAGCCAGTGCATGGTGCATGCCCACCAGTATACAGCCTGCAGCCCCTGCCCCCTGAATAATCTGCAGCCCCAGCCCCAGTATACAGCCTGCAGCCCCTGCCTCCTGGATATATAATCTGCAGCCCCTGCTCCCCAGTATACAGCCTGCAGCCCCTGCCCCCAGTATACAGCCTGCAGCCCCTGCCCCCAGTATACAGCCTGCAGCCCCTGCCCCCAGTATACAGCCTGCAGCCCCTGCCCCCAGTATACAGCCTGCAGCCCCTGCCCCCAGTATACAGCCTGCAGCCCCTGCCTCCAGTATACAGCCTGCAGCCCCTGCCTCCTGAATATATAATCTGCAGCCCCTGCTCCCCAGTATACAGCCTGCAGCCCCTGCCCCCAGTATACAGCCTGCAGCCCCTGCCTCCAGTATACAGCCTGCAGCCCCTGCCTCCTGAATATATAATCTGCAGCCCCTGCTCCCCAGTATACAGCCTGCAGCCCCTGCCCCCAGTATACAGCCTGCAGCCCCTGCCTCCTGAATATATAATCTGCAGCCCCTGCTCCCCAGTATACAGCCTGCAGACCCTGCCCCCAGTATACAGCCTGCAGCCCCTGCCCCCAGTATACAGCCTGCAGCCCCTGCCCCCAGTATACAGCCTGCAGCCCCTGCCTCCTGAATATATAATCTGCAGCCCCTGCCCCCCAGTGTATAGCCTGCAGCCGCCTGTATTAAGCCTACAGCTCCTGCACCCAATTATACAGCCCCTGCCCCCCCTTATACAGCCTGCAGCCCCTGTCCCTAGTATACAGCCTGCAGCCCCTGTCCCTAGTATACAGCCTGCAGCCCCTGTCCCTAGTATACAGCCTGCAGTCCCCTGTCCCTAGTATACAGCCTGCAGTCCCCTGTCCCTAGTATACAGCCTGCAGTCCCCTGTCCGAGTATACAGCCAGCAGCCCCCTTTCCCTAGTATACAGCCAGCAGCTCCTGCCCCCCAGTATACAGCCTGCTGCCCCCTGTCCCTAGTATACAGCTGCAGCACCCAGTATACAGCCCCTGTCCAGCCTATAAGAAAAAAAGAGTGTACTCACCTTTTTAAAACAAACTTGAGTATAAGCCGAGTTAAGGTTTTTCAACACATCGTTTGTGCTGAAAAACTCGTCATATACTCGAGTATATATACGGTAAGTATTTGGTCACAGAGGTTGCACTAACATTTTTCCTTAAGGGTAATAATACTCCTTTCACCATTTTTGAGGAGTAATCTCAGCCGAGGAGGAGTATGAAATTTTCAGTAATACAAATATATAACTCCTAGTCGTATATAGTGTTAATAGATTTTTGTTCCATATGACTATGTTTTTACCCTGTATTGTCTAATTTTATTTGTATATGTCCCCTATGATTTGTAAAGCACTACATAAATAAAGATTATTATTTTTATAGATGTCCATTTATAGAAGAAAAATTGTTACAGCCCCTTTTTTTTGTAGCTTCTTGGGACAATTATAGTACTATTTGGGGCCGACGCCGGCCCCAGACCCCCAACCACCCACAGAGTTAGCCAGGGCTGACGCTGCGCCCCAGACCCCACCCACAGAAAGGGCCAGAGCTGACGCCCGCCCAAGACCCCTCCACCACCCACAGAGTGGGCCAGGGCTGACGCCGACCCAAGACCCCTCCACCCACAGAGCGGGCCAGGGCTAACACTGGCCCCAGACCCCACCACCACCCAAAGAGTGGCCCTGCGCTGACACTGAGCCCCAGACCCCACCCACAGAGAGGGCCGGAGCTGACGCTGGCCCCAGACCCCCACCACCACCCACAGAGCGGGCCAGGGCTGACGCTAAGCCCCAGACCCCACCCACAGAGCGGACCAGAGCTGACGCTGGCCACAGACACTCCACCCCCAAGACCCCCTCCCCCATAGACCTGGCTGATGCCTGCCCCAAACCCCTACAGAGTGGTCTGGGGCTGACACCGCTAAAATTATTAAATTTTTTTGGGGGCGGATTGGGGGCATAATGCTTTTTTAAACTGTTTAATTTTTACTTTTAATGTCATTTTTGGTTTTTTTAATTACATTTTTTTTTTACAAGGTCGCATGTGTTCCGTGCTAAACTTATATATAGATCACAGATAACAGTGATCTAATGGTAACAGTCTATTGGATCACTGTTATCAGTGATCTGTATACAGTCATGCAGAGAGGATGCATATAGCACCTTCCCTGCAGCCTCTCACTGTATACAGGAGCTGCTCTGGCTACAAGATTGGGGGGGGGGGGGGGGTTGCGGAGCTACTCAATGCTTCAGCCCGCGGCCGATGTAGAACGTCATGTGACCTGTGCTCCGGTCACATGACTTTCAATCGGAGCCGCAAGATAGCTCGGCAGGAGAGGAGGGATGGCACTATATTGTGGGTGTTGCCGAGCGTTGCGGGCGTGAGCTGCGATCCTGGGCAGCAAGCGCCGGCAGCCAAGCACCCAGCCGGCAGATAACCACCAAGCGTATTTATACGCTTGGCGGTTTTTTTGAGGGGTAAATCGGCCTCTACAAGCGTCATAGACGCTTGTAGAGGCGTTATCGCGATCTCTGTTTGGTCACCTACAATCCAGCAAGATTAATGGCTCTCACAGACCTGTAACTTCTTCTTTACAAGGCTCCTGTGTCCTCCTCTCATTACCTGTAGTAATGGCTCCTCTGTCCTCCTCTCATTACCTGTAGTAATGGCTCCTCTGTCCTCCTCTCATTACCTGTAGTAATGGCTCCTCTGTCCTCCCCTCATTACCTGTAGTAATGGCTCCTGTGTCCTCCTCTCATTACCTGTAGTAATGGCTCCTCTGTCCTCCCCTCATTACCTGTAGTAATGGCTCCTCTGTCCTCCCCTCATTACCTGTAGTAATGGCTCCTCTGTCCTATCCTCATTACCTGTAGTAATGGCTCCTCTGTCCTCCCCTCATTACCTGTAGTAATGGCTCCTGTGTCCTCCTCTCATTACCTGTAGTAATGGCTCCTGTGTCCTCCTCTCATTACCTGTAGTAATGGCTCCTGTGTCCTCCTCTCATTACCTGTAGTAATGGCTCCTGTGTCCTCCTCTCATTACCTGTAGTAATGGCTCCTGTGTCCTCCTCTCATTACCTGTAGTAATGGCTCCCGTGTCCTCCTCTCATTACCTGTAGTAATGACTCCCCTGTCCTCCTCTCATTACCTGTAGTAATGGCTCCTCTGTCCTCCTCTCATTACCTGTAGTAATGGCTCCTCTGTCCTCCTCTCATTACCTGTAGTAATGGCTCCTCTGTCCTCCTCTCATTACCTGTAGTAATGGCTCCTCTGTCCTCCCCTCATTACCTGTAGTAATGGCTCCTCTGTCCTCCTCTCATTACCTGTAGTAATGGCTCCTGTGTCCTCCTATCATTACCTGTAGTAATGGCTCCTGTGTCCTCCTATCATTACCTGTAGTAATGGCTCCTCTGTCCCCCACTCATTACCTGTAGTAATGGCTCCTGTGTCCTCCCCTCATTACCTGTAGTAATGGCTCCTGTGTCCTCCCCTCATTACCTGTAGTAATGGCTCCTGTGTCCTCCCCTCATTACCTGTAGTAATGGCTCCTGTGTCCTCCTATCATTACCTGTAGTAATGGCTCCTCTGTCCTCCCCTCATTACCTGTAGTAATGGCTCCTGTGTCCTCCTCTCATTACCTGTAGTAATGGCTCCTGTGTCCTCCTCTCATTACCTGTAGTAATGGCTCCTGTGTCCTCCTCTCATTACCTGTAGTAATGGCTCCTCTGTCCTCCTCTCATTACCTGTAGTAATGGCTCCTGTGTCCTCCTCTCATTACCTGTAGTAATGGCTCCCCTGTCCTCCTCTCATTACCTGTAGTAATGGCTCCTCTGTCCTCCTCTCATTACCTGTAGTAATGGCTCCTCTGTCCTCCTCTCATTACCTGTAGTAATGGCTCCTCTGTCCTCCCCTCATTACCTGTAGTAATGGCTCCTCTGTCCTATCCTCATTACCTGTAGTAATGGCTCCTCTGTCCTCCCCTCATTACCTGTAGTAATGGCTCCTGTGTCCTCCTCTCATTACCTGTAGTAATGGCTCCTCTGTCCTCCACTCATTACCTGTAGTAATGGCTCCGGTGTCCTCCTCTCTCTACCTGTAGTAATAGCTCCTCTGTCCTCCCCTCATTACCTGTAGTAATGGCTCCTCTGTCCTCCCCTCATTACCTGTAGTAATGGCTCCTCTGTCCTCCCCTCATTACCTGTAGTAATGGCTCCTCTGTCCTATCCTCATTACCTGTAGTAATGGCTCCTCTGTCCTCCCCTCATTACCTGTAGTAATGGCTCCTGTGTCCTCCTCTCATTACCTGTAGTAATGGCTCCTGTGTCCTCCTCTCATTACCTGTAGTAATGGCTCCTGTGTCCTCCTCTCATTACCTGTAGTAATGGCTCCTCTGTCCTCCTCTCATTACCTGTAGTAATGGCTCCCGTGTCCTCCCCTCATTACCTGTAGTAATGGCTCCCGTGTCCTCCTCTCATTACCTGTAGTAATGGCTCCTGTGTCCTCCTCTCATTACCTGTAGTAATGGCTCCTGTGTCCTCCTCTCATTACCTGTAGTAATGGCTCCTCTGTCCTCCTCTCATTACCTGTAGTAATGGCTCCTCTGTCCTCCTCTCATTACCTGTAGTAATGGCTCCTCTGTCCTCCCCTCATTACCTGTAGTAATGGCTCCCCTGTCCTCCTCTCATTACCTGTAGTAATGGCTCCTCTGTCCTCCTCTCATTACCTGTAGTAATGGCTCCTCTGTCCTCCTCTCATTACCTGTAGTAATGGCTCCTCTGTCCTCCTCTCATTACCTGTAGTAATGGCTCCTCTGTCCTCCTCTCATTACCTGTAGTAATGGCTCCTCTGTCCTCCTCTCATTACCTGTAGTAATGGCTCCTGTGTCCTCCTCTCATTACCTGTAGTAATGGCTCCCGTGTCCTCCTCTCATTACCTGTAGTAATGGCTCCTGTGTCCTCCTCTCATTACCTGTAGTAATGGCTCCTCTGTCCTCCTCTCATTACCTGTAGTAATGGCTCCTGTGTCCTCCTCTCATTACCTGTAGTAATGGCTCCTCTGTCCTCCCCTCATTACCTGTAGTAATGGCTCCGGTGTCCTCCTCTCTCTACCTGTAGTAATAGCTCCTCTGTCCTCCCCTCATTACCTGTAGTAATGGCTCCTCTGTCCTCCCCTCATTACCTGTAGTAATGGCTCCTCTGTCCTATCCTCATTACCTGTAGTAATGGCTCCTCTGTCCTCCCCTCATTACCTGTAGTAATGGCTCCTGTGTCCTCCCCTCATTACCTGTAGTAATGGCTCCTGTGTCCTCCTCTCATTACCTGTAGTAATGGCTCCTGTGTCCTCCTCTCATTACCTGTAGTAATGGCTCCTGTGTCCTCCTCTCATTACCTGTAGTAATGGCTCCTCTGTCCTCCTCTCATTACCTGTAGTAATGGCTCCCGTGTCCTCCTCTCATTACCTGTAGTAATGGCTCCTCTGTCCTCCCCTCATTACCTGTAGTAATGGCTCCCCTGTCCTCCTCTCATTACCTGTAGTAATGGCTCCTCTGTCCTCCTCTCATTACCTGTAGTAATGGCTCCTCTGTCCTCCTCTCATTACCTGTAGTAATGGCTCCTCTGTCCTCCTCTCATTACCTGTAGTAATGGCTCCTCTGTCCTCCCCTCATTACCTGTAGTAATGGCTCCTCTGTCCTCCTCTCATTACCTGTAGTAATGGCTCCTGTGTCCTCCTCTCATTACCTGTAGTAATGGCTCCTGTGTCCTCCTCTCATTACCTGTAGTAATGGCTCCTGTGTCCTCCTCTCATTACCTGTAGTAATGGCTCCTCTGTCCTCCACTCATTACCTGTAGTAATGGCTCCTCTGTCCTCCCCTCATTACCTGTAGTAATGGCTCCTCTGTCCTCCTCTCATTACCTGTAGTAATGGCTCCGGTGTCCTCCTCTCTCTACCTGTAGTAATAGCTCCTCTGTCCTCCCCTCATTACCTGTAGTAATGGCTCCTCTGTCCTCCCCTCATTACCTGTAGTAATGGCTCCTCTGTCCTCCTCTCATTACCTGTAGTAATGGCTCCTCTGTCCTATCCTCATTACCTGTAGTAATGGCTCCTCTGTCCTATCCTCATTACCTGTAGTAATGGCTCCTCTGTCCTCCCCTCATTACCTGTAGTAATGGCTCCTGTGTCCTCCTCTCATTACCTGTAGTAATGGCTCCTGTGTCCTCCTCTCATTACCTGTAGTAATGGCTCCTGTGTCCTCCTCTCATTACCTGTAGTAATGGCTCCTCTGTCCTCCTCTCATTACCTGTAGTAATGGCTCCTGTGTCCTCCTCTCATTACCTGTAGTAATGGCTCCCCTGTCCTCCTCTCATTACCTGTAGTAATGGCTCCTCTGTCCTCCTCTCATTACCTGTAGTAATGGCTCCTCTGTCCTCCTCTCATTACCTGTAGTAATGGCTCCTCTGTCCTCCTCTCATTACCTGTAGTAATGGCTCCTCTGTCCTCCCCTCATTACCTGTAGTAATGGCTCCTCTGTCCTCCTCTCATTACCTGTAGTAATGGCTCCTCTGTCCTCCTCTCATTACCTGTAGTAATGGCTCCTCTGTCCTCCCCTCATTACCTGTAGTAATGGCTCCTCTGTCCTCCCCTCATTACCTGTAGTAATGGCTCCTGTGTCCTCCTCTCATTACCTGTAGTAATGGCTCCTGTGTCCTCCTCTCATTACCTGTAGTAATGGCTCCTGTGTCCTCCTCTCATTACCTGTAGTAATGGCTCCTGTGTCCTCCTCTCATTACCTGTAGTAATGGCTCCTCTGTCCTCCCCTCATTACCTGTAGTAATGGCTCCTGTGTCCTCCTCTCATTACCTGTAGTAATGGCTCCTGTGTCCTCCTCTCATTACCTGTAGTAATGGCTCCTCTGTCCTCCTCTCATTACCTGTAGTAATGGCTCCTGTGTCCTCCTCTCATTACCTGTAGTAATGGCTCCTCTGTCCTCCACTCATTACCTGGAGTAATGGCTCCTCTGTCCTCCACTCATTACCTGTAGTAATGGCTCCTGTGTCCTCCCCTCATTACCTGTAGTAATGGCTCCTGTGTCCTCCTCTCATTACCTGTAGTCATGGCTCCTGTGTCCTCCTCTCATTACCTGTAGTAATGGCTCCTCTGTCCTCCTCTCATTACCTGTAGTAATGGCTCCTGTGTCCTCCTCTCATTACCTGTAGTAATGGCTCCTCTGTCCTCCACTCATTACCTGGAGTAATGGCTCCTCTGTCCTCCACTCATTACCTGTAGTAATGGCTCCTGTGTCCTCCCCTCATTACCTGTAGTAATGGCTCCTGTGTCCTCCTCTCATTACCTGTAGTCATGGCTCCTGTGTCCTCCTCTCATCACCTGTGGCAATGGCTCCTGTGTCCTCCCCTCATTAAACACTAAATACTTTAGTTTCTCCACTTATGTTGTCCTCCAAAGAGATTTACATTATATGTAGGTGTCATATGTGGGAAATGATCTACTGTATATGAATCACATTATTACGAACCAAATGTTTATATATTTACCAATACCTCCGGAAACACTGAAAGTTGCTGAAGCGTATCTGGTTCTACAAAGCCATTCATCATGTCTGAAATGACATGCCAGCGATGTATCCACTCCGATTATTCATTTTAATCAGCATTTAATGTGATCGGATGCCCCATACAAGTGCCTCATAGAAAGAATTCTACTTCATCTGCAATTCTTATTAATAAATTACATTCTAGTGAACAAAAGCAAGTAACAAAACAACAGAACATGAAATGTAAAAATGTCCTCAAATTTACAGTTTTTTACTTCGCGCCTTACATGACCTGTCAGATATTTTCTGCCATACTGCTAGGCGAAACACTTTGTAACCCTGACAGGAGCTGCTTCTCTGCTGTATTTTGGATGTTCACACCTCATAGTACAAGTGTCATTGTCCTGACTGAAGGAAAATAGTCTGGAAAAAGACACTGAAGATATAAGAAGATATGAGGTGCAAGCATATTGGAGCAGAAGACCTTACCTAAAAAAAAACAAAAACCTGAAAATGAATGAGAAGTCAATGTAACGCAGTGTAACGACCTGTGAAGCTACAGCACAGATGGGCTCTGGCAATGTCCCCCCCTCATGGCTTATTACTGCAGTCACGGTGTCTGGATCTATAAGTTAAAATAAATTGTAAAGTAAGAGGTTAAAAATTAACTTTATTGCTGTTTTTGGTCCTTTGATGGTCAGCGCAAGATTCAGCAGTGTGGGCAGGCACTAGCTGAGCCGATGCTTCCAGATTCCTCTGTGTTATGAGATGCTGTGTGCTGACAATGTGCTTAGATTATCAGGGTACAGGTTTATATACACTTTTATTTAGCTTCTGAAGATTCTCCTACCCTGTTTCCCCTAAAATAGGACATCCCCTGAAAGTAAGACCTAGTACAATTTTGCCCCGGCTTAGAAATATAAGGCCCCCCCTGAAAATAAGACCTAGCGGCAGTCATTGCAGCGTTTTCCCCCACGCCATACATGAGTATTGGTAGATCTTTTAGATGCTGCAGAAGGTTGTGGGGAAGAATTCATGGAAGTAAATCACTGGTTGTTGTGCTGCAAATGTGACACCAGCAGCCACCAGGATAAGAAGGGTCATTTATGGAAAGTGCTTTTATTAAACATGAGAGACTGGGGGCAATGATTCTAATAGAAATGGAGTCACAATAAATACAGCATGAAATTCAGAGTTTGGAGAGTCATAAGGATGTTAGAGAAGTAGATTTTTTGTTTAACGATAAATGTAAATTCTTGTTCATGGAAAAATAAGACATCCCCTGAAAATAAGACCTAGTGCCTCTTGAGGAGTAAAAATTTATATAAGACACTGTCTTATTTTCGGGGAAACAGGGTAGTACACATGACACATGCTTGATTTTGATGGTAGATTTCCTTCAGAGGGTTATTCTGGCCTTATACCATCAATGACCTATCAATAGGCCAAAGGCTGCAGACTTACCTCCTATTTGTGTCAGTAAGACGTCTACTCGGATTGCCCTAGAGATTATGCTGAACCAGTCCCCTGTTCTTGTGATCGGTGTCGATCCCAGTGATTAGACCCTTGCTGATCAGCATCTTGGACATTGATAACACTAAAAGCTGGGACAACCTCTGGCTCTCAAGATGCCAATCGTTTTACATTTATCAGTTTTAGAATTGAGATTGTATTTTTGATTGTGAAAGTTCTGTAGATACTAAATATGAGAATACTATGACCCCACATGTCTCCTATATAGTCCTGATACAAGTAACACAAGGCTCACTATAATTGATATTGATTTCCCAGCAGCCACAGCAATATGTGACAAGCGCAGTATTTTACAAGTGGTTTGGCCATGCATGAATTCCTCGCCGTGACCTTACAAGCTGTCACATTCTATTAACGGTTATTAATAAAATCTTCACACAATATCATATTCAATGCCCTTCTGTACTTTCCAGCGCTGCGTATAGCATTAAAGCCAATTATGGTAAGCATGGCTTGTTTCAGTGACACCTAGTACACTGGAGGATTGTATGTCATGAACAAGGGTTTTATATCCTGCACAGACTCCAGCAATTTTCTCGATAAGAGACATATTATCCGGATAACAAAGATCCTTTGTATGGTGATATCAGCCATGAAGGAGAAGAGATGTCTCTAATCCATGTAATAATCTGCAGCGTAAAAGCTGATAAACTTCAACGTAATGAGCGGCTCTGATCTTATCATGTGATGATGGGAGTCTTCTTAAATTTGTTAACCATGGCTTCCTTCTAAAATCAACTTTTATAATAATGCTAATGAGCCAGAAGGGCTGGGTGTGTTCCAGAGCCCCTCAGTGCTGCAGCTTCATAGCTCTCTTGTTACGCCCCCAGAGTCCTTATGATCCATTAGCATAATTTTAAAAGTTGATTTTAGAAGGAAGGAGGCAATGGATAACAAATATAAGAAGATTATTTCTGCTTCTGAACAGTCAAGATATAGACTTTTATTAACTTAGATCAGTGTATGCAAATGTGCTGTATCTAGTCATGGGGCGGATAGCAGCTTTATGTAGTCATGCAAGGTGTGATTGACCCGGTCGTCTGCCTGATTGACCCGCCCTACACTGGGATGACCTTGTGAACTACTAGGCTTGGGTTAATTTGGTTAGGTTTGATTCCCAAGAATTTGGAAACCCCCCAGGGTGCGAATAAAAAGCACACACTTACCCAGGTCCCGATCCTGTGTGGCTGCTTTAAAACTACTCACTATTGGGATGCTTGAGTGACTTCCTTGAACCAAAGTGCGTTATTTGGGCCTGTGGAGGCTACTCATTGGTTGAAGCGGGTCCTGTGACCCCTAGAATTTCCAGCCAGATAAGTCTCAAAAACCAGGAGTACAGGCACAGCATAGGAATCGGAAACAAAGTTTGTGTTTTTGATTTTGGAAGCAGTTAACTTGAATTTTGAGCCAGGGAAAGTTTAGGGCGGTAAAGGAAGGGTCATTAGTTGATGTTAGATCCAGCATGGGATGGAAAAACCTTCCGACGGGTTCCCATCAAATTATATCAAAAGCTATAATTTTGTGGCTTAAACGAATACACTGTTTCTAACCCGCTTGATACCACAGTACTGCATATAGGCTTCAGATTTGCTGGTTGGCAGAAGTGTTAGTCTGAATGGCACTTGTGAACCTGCCGAGGAGATATTAATAGTTGTGTGGTCCCGTGACATTACTGATACATTCTGACACAGGCACAAAAGTAAACACCTGGACACGTTCCAGAGAAAGCCAAAACCTACAATGCCCCCAGGACTTTCCATACATTTGCTGCGGCACATTCCTGTTGGAAGGAGTGTGAGGTTACAGGAGAAGTGACAACAGCTTGATGTGTATTGTACACACTACCCATGTGTGACAACATTACCGTACTTGAGCCGGCATGGATTGAGGCTAAGTGATCCCCTACCTCATCCTGGGATAATAGTATCTGTAGATTTAAAGAAGGTGAAATTTGCTATGACAAGCCACAGCGGAAACTGCCTACTAGATGCTCTGGATTTTCTGCCCAAAAATATGTGTGGATTCTACCATGAAGAATCCAGAATGTAATACAGAAGCAGCGCATATTCATTGAATATTATGGAAAACTATGGCGGCACGGTGGCTGACTGAGTAGCACTTCTGTCTTGCAGCGCTGGGTCTGAATCCCACTCAGGTCAACATCTGCAAAGAGTTTGTATGTTCTCTCCGTGTTTGCGTGGGTTTCCTCCCACGCTCCAAAAAAAACATACTGTTAGGTTGTTTAGATTGTGAGCCCCATGGCTCACAAAGCAATTTGACATGCTTAGTGCAGTGCTGCGTAATCTGTGTGTGCTATATAAAGAATTATTATTATTAAACTCCTTAAAATGAAATTCCCATTTTAATCCATATGCTAATGAGGCAGTCAGTGCACTGCTATGACCATCCAGAGCACTTCCCTCTGTCAGTCAAGTAAGAAATTTGTGAGAAACCTGGGTTGGTACTGGTAGAAGAAGATAGTGATTTAGCAAGGAATAGCAATGCTCTACGCGGAGGACACACCTGCCTCATTAACATACAGATTAAACAGGGGATATCTTGAAAACTTCATTTAACATCTGGTCACAAGCTTAATTATAGAAAATTAAGCATTTACATTGGATAAAGTGATGAATGAATATCACATTAAAGGGGTTGTCCAATTTCAACAAATAATTGATGTGGTTTGTGTAATGAAAAGTTACACAATTTTCCTTGCGGTCTTCTAGATCTCTGCTTGCTGTCATGCTGTAAAAAGCTTCTATGTTTACTTTCAGTGGATAGAAATCTGTCCATGGCGGTGTGATGCACATGCAGGTGCATGAGCCGTTATTATCACACGGCTCTGATTACCATCTGTGAAAACTAACAGCTTGTTTACCTGCGAATCCATCACATGACTATGGACACATTTCTATCCAATGTTCGTAAAAGTAGAAGCTTTCTATAGAAGGAGCAAACAGATCTAGAAAACTGAAAGGAATTGATACAGAAAGTATATTAACAAATTGAATATTAGAAACTTTTCATTACACAAACAATATCAATTATTTGCTGAAAGTGGACAACCCCTTTAAATGGCCTATTTTTAAATATTGGACCATTTTCTGCTTCCTTTCATACTAGATTTTCTGATTCAAATTTCTATACGGGATACGGACCCTTAGTCTATGATCTGAGTGTGTCCGTTTAAGTGCAGAAAGGGTGGTCCCATTCCAGTTATATGATGAAAGGAAAAGTATTTATTAAAAAAAATTTAATAATGCTAATATGGTTCTAATGGGCACCACAATACAATCCCCAGGGGGTGGAACAGATATAGGATGAGGAAAGGTGTTGGCCTGTGAGATGTGTAACCGGTTGGTACCTTTGACTCAACGTTAAAGGGGTATTCTTGTCTGGGCATTCACATCCAGATTCATAATTCGGCTATACGTAAACATTTCTTCAATTAGATGTCATTGAAATTTTTTTTTACCTGTATGTAGATAATTTCTCATTAATGTAGTCATATGGTCCCTTAGAAACAAGACTGTGTCCCTAGATACGGCCACCTCTGCTGGAGGGATCGCACAAAGAAACAAAAAGTTTTTGTATATGAAATGTTCGGGAGATACTGCAGGTCCCCCAGCCGTCCTGTGGTAATGATTGCTGAATCCAGGAGGTCAGGCAGGGCTTAATAGCGCATCTCTGGCCATTGCTGCCAAATTGTGAGGTGGTCGTATCCGAGGAAGCCATCTCGTTTCTAAGGGACAACATGACTACATTTATGAGAAATTATCTTCACACAGGAACATTTTTTTTAATAACATCCAATTGAAGAAATGTTTACATATGACAAATGAATTAAATTTAAATGACCAGATGGGAATATCCCTTTAAATCACCTGCTATTTTTGGTCCAGGCATTCTTCATCATTCCTGCCAAAGCTGCTATTTATACACGATCACTATGTACCAACTTTAACCATCTCAATTATAGTTTCATTTGACTATAACGAGACAATTTAACAATAATAGTGTTTATAAATGTCAATAACATAGTAAACAAGATCTGTGCGCTGAGAAGACGACTCTGAATCCGTCATTTACGGTGTACAAAGACGGCCAATAAAAGTTCCTGTACCTTTATCATTTAGGATTTTTCACAAAATCTCTAGTGGTTTTCCACTAAACGAGCACCGAGTCTAAGTCTATCATATATACTGGGAAAAGCTGCCATGGTATAGATTTAATGGAAGCTGTGATGCAAAGCAGAGCAATCTATCACCTAGATACTGAATACACAATCCCCTACCTAAAAACAGCTAACTTACAGACGACCCCTAGTTAAAGACGGACATCTCTGCCCACTGTGACCTCTGGTGAATCTCTCTGGATGCTTTAATATAGTCCCAGACTGCAATGATCAGCTGTAAGGTGTCTATAATGAAGTTTTATTGATAATCCTTGGTCCAATTACAGCAAAAATTTTGAAACTCCAATTGTCACTGGGGCAAAAAATAATTTCGTCTGGAGTTACAATTATAAAATATACAGTTTTGACTTACCTACAAATTCAACTTAAGTACAAACCTATGGAAACTATCTTGTACGTAACCTGGGGACTGCCTGTAAATAAATCCTTTACTAGTTAGTTTACTACTTAGTCCTTTACTATCCGTTATTTTACATACTAGCTTACCAGTCAGAGGGGGAAATCTTTTGGTCTCTATGTGATTAATGGATCCCCTTTCGGACAACTTTAGTGGTAGAATAAAGGTCTAACATGCAACTACCATGTTTGCTTCTAGCATCCTACAGACCTCTATGTCACTGTCATAGACCCATAGAAGTAAATAGAGCTGCGGCTGTGCATGAACACAAACACTTTGTAAATGTGGACCAATGAGGGTAACTTGCTGACCCCCATCCTCATAATCACTGGGTACCTCGCCCTAAATTAACAAATGATTCATTGGGCTTTTATGGCCGCTTTCATTCCTCCACTAACTCCAGATGATAGATGATCCCACATATTGGATATTTGGCTGAACTAATTGAACTAATTGTGTGAGGGGATGGTGTGTGAGGGGATGGTAACCTAGTGTCATGGTAGTGTCATGGTACCCTCATTGCTTTTGTTTCTGACACAGTCCCCCATGGTTTTCTGGCTGCTACAAAAAAATTTTACCTCAGGTTGATGTAATTGTATCTTATGAGGTAAATCTGAAATTTGTGTTTTCCCGCACTTTTTCTAGGCCTGCCTAGTGATAAGACAAGGTGATCTGTGATTCGCTACAAGCTGGGCAAATAAAATGGCTGTTTCTAGGTCAATGTTTGTAGGTATTCTTTTGATTGGTTCTCCGGACCAGACTCACCTTTAAATTCCTGGGTTTACTAATAAATTGGATTACTCGATAATAAAGCGTTGCAGCCATACTTCACCACAATCTATTATTCTTGTGTTTTTATTCTTGGTTTGCCGGTCATTCTTGCACTACTTATACGGGAGATACTATTTACTATTGACATGCTTTCTCCTACAGTACATTTTTTCAGAAACCCCTTTTAAATGGTACTCCAACACCGACTACTATCATGCAGTTCAAATGGTGCCGCTCTAACATGGGCGCTTAGTAATAGATATAAAATATAAAAAAAATACAAAGAAACAATACACTCACCGGGTTGATGGAAGCTCGGTGACAGTTCTCTTGCCACAGACCTTGCGATGTCGGATTCCTGGCGTGCGGCTTGGCTAGCCTGGTCGGCGGCATCTCCCTTTGCGCGAGCGTGTGCTGTCCTACAACAGAGGAGAAACGCGTTACACCCACAGCAGTGGAAAGGGTTACATTACGCACACTTTTTCCTCAGGTTTCAGCAGCTTTGCCAGGTGTCAGAGGTTGAGAAAAACAAACTGTTTGTTCTTGTATCGCGCTTGGGACATCTGTCCTGTGTTTTCTTTGTGAACAAACACGCCACCACTTAACAAGTCACACAAGAAGGTCCCGTGCCGAGGTCCTAATGTGTACATTACTGACTGAGGGCCCGGGCAATGAGGAGACAATGATAATCTAGAAAGCAGAAGATCCCATTCCTGGTGGAGAGATGTGCATCCAGTCCTTCTCTTTCCAAACATTTGGAAGATAACGGCATAGGACTGAGCTGGAAGAACCTTTCCCATCCTCAGTGTAACGTTACTGAGCTGTATAATTCTGTCAATCTGATACTGATGGTCTAGTCTGAGGAAAGGGCAGCAATAGTAAAGCAGATACTACAGTTGATACCTTCCTAATATAAGTCTGTCACCAGATCTTACTCCATAAAACTACCAGCGTCCTCAGGTAGGGGATGAAATGTCCAAAATCTTACCCTTTTTTTCACCTATGAAAAAAAATCTCCTCGTAGAGGAGAGAAGAGTCATATTTGCCCCAGATAAAATAGAAGCCTCTGGTGACAATCATCTGAAACATGAGATTTGTATCTTTAATAAAACACCAGTAGCAAGTTTCTAGGTACTATGGAACTGAAGGGGTATCCAATGGTGAACTCTCCCTGCAGACTCTAAATTTGAGCCATCTCATGTAAAATATGACTCATCTCTGCTCATTTACACATGACTTGTGAGGCGATTTGGCTGTAGGTGTTAGATTTCATATAAAAGAGGGAATTCTAGGACATTTCATACTGTACCTGAGGACGCCAGTAGTTTAAAGGACATCTAGCACCAGGATGAAAGTCTGTATGCTAATGAGCCTGAGGGGCTCCAGACTCCATTAACACCTATGGAGCCTGGAGCCCCTCAGACTCATTTGCATACAGTCCTTCATTCTGGTGGTAGATGCACTTTAATGGGGTAAAATTTGGTGACAGATTTCCTTTAGGGCGTGGTCACACGTTTGTAAACACAGCGCTAGGGTACGGTGGTGGGCCACAGCCCGATTGCGTATATCATGGAAACGCATGTGATCAGTATGCAGAATTACCCATTGCTTGCGTTTGCATAGAAGCACATACGTGATCAGGCCAACGCCTGTTCCTAACTTAGAGCTAGTGGTACGTGTGACCGCACTCTCAATAGGGCTCTCCTTCACACTAACCTAACCCTAATCTTTAGGGTACAATCACACACACGTATGCCTGCCACTGCTCAACCCTCCAAAGAGAACAGCGCCAAACGGGTAAAGATAAAGCATGCTCTATCTGGTCCCCGTGTTCGGTAAGGAACGGTCGTCGAGCCGCCATTGAGCTGGCTAAACGACTATAAGAAGCTGCTCCCCACCCCCTTGACTATGGGGAATATGCCTAAAGTTTTAAAAGTTTATAAATTTGTCATTTCAGCACCAGAAAATTAACGAAGGTCACCATAGGAAACATCATTACTTGATGCTGCGTATGATGGTAGGGGGGGGGGGGGGAAGAAAAACCTGTTGGTTCCCTTTAAGGGTCTTCAATGTACAAAAAGTGGAGTTTGAAGAACATATTTTCTCTCCCTGAGGGTGCATTTACACTTTGCGTTTTTCATCTTTAAAAGCATTTTTCTTCATTGCTGGAAGTGTAATCAGCTGTGTCAACATGGGGACACAGCTGCTTACACTTCAGCAATGAAGGGAAAAACGCTTGCAAAGCTGGAAAACACATAGTAACATAAAAACGCATGCATTTGAGATGTGTAAATGCACCCTCAGGTTTCTTGCTGGAAAGGATGTTTGAGTGGAATCACAACCAATCAGCTTGGCTCAGGATTATTCTGATTGTCTGACAAAGACCATACCATTTTCAGCTGAAAGCTAGACAATTACTAGCAGGTCTATCTTTTCCTGGGAGAGCTGGACTTCTGCAACACATAGAAGCCATAAGGGATTGTCTCACAACAGATAGACAATACCCTTTTCAGTTGGGTGATGGACAATTCCTGCCATGTCTGTATCTTTTTCTGGGAGAGCTGTACTTCAGCAACACATAGAAGACACAGCTATTGTCAACAGGGCCCTTCCATGCCCCTGTGTAGGACAGGACATAACAGGGACTGCGATAAATCTCATTCATCACTATTTTTTCAGAAACTTTTGCAATATTCTGCCTCCCATAAATTGCTTCAAATTTCTCTCCGGATCTTAATTACATTACTGTTAAAAAGTCAAGCATTTCAATGACGTAAATTGACATATTGGATGCTTGCTGCATGATAACTAGCCTGTTTTTGCTAGAGAACAATCTGGGCTTCTTGGAATCTTCTTTGACAGTGAACAGCTGACATCTCGGCTTCTCTGATGTATAACCTGACAGTACACAATGAGGAGAGCACACTGTGCCACATGCTCACCCAGAACAATTAAAGGGACAGGCACCCGATGCTCCATCACACTATCATTCTGTACTGTGTGGTGTGACATTTTCTTATATGGGTTTTATATCACTAGTCATATGAAAGGATTGCACAGTGACTTAGAGGGTAGCTACTCACAACAGACACTGTCCTTTTATCTTGGAGGAGAGCTATTTTGCAGTAATATAACGGCACTGGCTGACATCCGTGCTATCAAGCATCACAAGTTTTGTAACCCATCAAAATAGAAGGTTTTCAGGAAACAACGGTGCAAGCTATTCCGAACAATAGTTATGTACAGACAGGCCCCAACTTAAGAACACCTGACTTACAGACGACCCCTAGTTACAGACAGACCTCTCTGCCTACTGTCTGGATGCTGGTAATTTACTAATCTTTCCCCCCAGGCTGCAAAGATCAACGGCAATAGTTATGAAAGGTGTCCACAATGAAGCTTTATTGTTAATCTTTGCACCCATAACAACCCTAAATTTTGAAAATACATTAATTACAGGGACAAGATTTTTAGTTGGTCATACACAAACACAATAAACGTCTTCTGACTTACATACAACTTCAGCATTAACGCAGCCATTTTACAGCTTAAAGAAAACCCGTCATGCAAAATAACCCCCTAATCTAAATATATTTTCATAAACTGCCATTAGAGAGCATTGCCTCCATCCCTTCATTGTCCCTCTACATGCCTGTAATCCTAAGCAATGAGGTCCTAAAGCTGTATGCAAATGACCTGTGAAATGTCCAATGAAGCATTAGCATATTCAAACTGTCCAGTTTATTCATGAGTGGGAGGCACAGCCACACCCCCAGTGCATGACTGACAGCCTGTATAATGGTGTGAGGCTGTATAATGATAAGCTTCCTGGTGCTGGCGCCCCCTGCAGCCTGTGTGTGTATAGGAGAGATACAACAGCTTCAGGATGCTTGTGTAGCTGATGTCTATGTCTCTGTGTATTAGAAGGATGCAGCATGTCAGCAGATACAGCACAGACACTAGCAATGCTTTACTATACATTACACACAGACATGAGCAGGGGGAGGAGAGGGGAGGGGGAACAGTGGTGACATCACTGCCTCTGACCATGTGACCAGCCTCATTTACATAATAAAGAAAAGAGGATTTTAGAATGATTAATGTATGAAATAACTAGATAAAGGCTGCGATGGGATCCATGTGAGCTGCTCCAACAGGTAGAGGTGACAGGACAAGTGACACAGACCTGATGACAGGTGTCCTTTAAGGCTTAGCCCCATTTTTTGGATTTGGCTTTATATGGTTATAACTTTTGAACACTGTTACTTATCAAAGCGATTCTGAGGTTGTTTTTTCCCAACATGTTGTACTTCATTTTAGTGGTAAATTTTGGCTGATAAGTTTTGCATTTATTTTCCAAAAAAAGAAAAAATGATGAATTTTTTGAAAAATTTCACTCTTTTGAAATTCGAAATCATTACATTTTCAGGAATATAGATTTACCACCTAAATAAGTTGCTGAATTACATTTCCCATATGTATACTTTACATTTTCATCATTTCTGAAATCTCTGGATAATTTATTTTGATGTTGCGCGGCTTACAAATCGAATAGCGGTTTTCCGTATTTTCAGGATTTACTCTTTTGTGGATAAATACTGTTTTAAATGAAATTTTACATATTGAGCATCAAAAACCACTATATAATCAACCCATTTTGAAATCTGCCCCCCTCAAACTATCAGAAACAGCTTTTAGGAAGATCGTTAACCCCTTGAGATCTTCATAGTACAGGCGGTCCCCTACTTAAGAACACTCGACTTACATACGACTCCTAGTTACAAACGGACCTGTGGATATTGGTAATTAATTGTACTTTAGTTCTAGGCTACAATAATCATCTATAACAGTTATCAGAGGTGTCTGTAATGAAGCTTTATTGTTAATCCTAAATCTTATGACAACCCAACATTTTTAAAATCCAATTGTCACAGAGACCAAAAAAGTTCTGGCTGGGATTACAATTATAAAGTATACAGTTCCGACTTACATACAAATTCAACTTAAGAGCAAACCAACAGACCCTATCTTGTATGTAACCCGGGGACTGCCTGTAATTGAATCAAAATGGAGGTGAAATTTAGAATGGTCAAATTGTGCCGGTTATTCGTTAATTTAGCCCTAAAATTTACACATTTCCAAAAGATAAAAAGAGAAAACCCACCATACAATTTGTTTAGATGGGTGGAGACCTGACACTTTGTACCACCCACTGATCAGCTGATCTATTCAGAGTCTGGGACAGAATCAACAGAGACGTGGCATTTATCTTTATTCCAAGCTTTTGTGCCTTTTTTTTCTTTGGGTTTTTTTTAGAGGGGGATATATCAGGCCTGTGAGTCTGTTGTTTTTTTAAAAAAAATTTTGGGGGAAAAAATTTCACAAAACTTGCAAATTCTTCTGCACCCCACAATTGTGATTTTAAAGGAAATCTACCATGGGGAATCTCCTTTCTGAGCGATTCCCAATGTAAATTATTTGCCGAAAGTGGACAACTCCTTTAATATCTAAGGCTACTGGGGGGGGTGGACTAGACCGAGATCTTGCCGCCCATCTCTGGCATCATTTAATCTCTGCGCAAGCGCAGTAGCTTGCTGCAGTGTACCTGAAGAAAATGGCTAATAAAAAAAAAGTAAAAAAAAAGGAGAAGAAGAAGAAATGAATAAAATAAATGACCCCCAGAGGGTGCAGCACAATTCCATTACCTTAAATGAGAGCTCAGATGCAGTTTCCCTGGTCGTCCACTACACAGAAAATGGAGCTGTGTTTCCATTTCAGATTCTGAATCCGGATTCTGAGGGTCTCAAGTATCGGAATTGAACCAATTTCAAATTGTTAACTTACGCTCAGGATAAGTCACCAATATCATTAACCCGAAAAACCCCTTTCAGGTCTATATCTAGAGGAAACAATTGGGGCAGCCAAAACCACATAAACAACTGGCTATAAAATGAAAGCAAGTATTAAGAGTACAGCATCATGCTAATTATGTTCTATTCTTTAATACGATTTTGGTGGCAGATCATAGGGTTATATTTGGTGCGACAGGAATAACAGAGAATCTGTGGTAGAAGAGGTGCATATCAAAAGCCAAAACCAGTCACATCTCTGTGACATTTCTGTCCGTCCCCTGCAGCTACAAACTGTACAGTATAAAAATAGTGAGGAATGAAATCCTTACAACAAATGGCAGTGGGTAGGACACATAGCAAGAAGGACAGAGAACAGATGGCCGGGCACAGAGAAGCAGCGGTTGTGAGAGACTGCGAAACTCAAGGGACACGGCCAAAATCTAATCAGCAGCCTCAAGAGGGGGGAATAGCTGCGCTCCATTCCTGACAGTGAGATAGTACACAATATAACTGTACTACTCCAGCCTCAGCGTAGTGCAGAATTGTAGGTCACTGGGTATATTATAATACATTCTAAAAAATTGCTTCAATTAAAGGGGTTGGCCACTTTCACTAAACTTTACCATGATAAGTACAAGACCCTTATAGGGTCACCCATAGAATACTTACCTGTAAAGCCGGAAGGACCAGGGGGCACAGGGGGCAGCAGGACTGCAGCAACGTCTTGATTAGACTGTGCGGTTATTACATAACCACTCCCATATAGCAGCACATTTGATTTAATTAGTCTGCCATACGCAAATATATATATATATATATATATATATATATATATATATATATATATATATATATATATATATATATATATATACACACACACACTGGATGTTATTAAAAAAAAAATGTACCAGTGTGAAGATAATTTCACATAAATGTAGTCATAGCTGCCCTTGGATACGACCACCCCTGCACTTATTGGGGCACATTTACTAACCCGATCCTGTCGCGATTCCCGCTGTGCGTTGTCCGATGATAATGCTTTCTGCCGCAATTCACAAACATCGTTCGTGGGATATCCTGCATATGTTTTTTCCCCGCTCAGGTCTACCGGAGTTCACCTTCTTCTTACTGGTGCATGTAAGTGCATTGTCTTGCGACACAATTTTAAAGTTAAATCCCATCCTCAGTCCGACGGATCTCCACCCTATTTCTGTCGCATGAAAGCGTCACAATCCCCTGCTTAATAGCTGTCACAGTGGCACAAATCCCGAAAAATTTCTAAAAGCCGACGAAAGTGCGATCCGCGGACCCTTACTAAATAAGCCCCATTGAGCCCTGCCTGTCCACCTGTATTCAGCATTCATCACCACAGGATGGCTGGGGGACATTCAGTCATTCCTGGACATTTCACATGGACAAACATTTGCTTCTTTGTGCAATCTCTGCAGCAGGAGTGGTTGTATCCAAAGACAACAATCTTGTTTGACAACAGAGCTACATTTATAGGAAATTATTTTCACACAGGTACATCCAAATGAAGAAATATATGTGTATGGCAGGTGAATTAAATTAAATGCTCAGATAACATTTCCCCTTTTAAGTGACCCTCCTATCTTAACAACATATTTAACCAGGGTGAGTGCTACATGGGTGACCCTTTTAGAGTCTCAAACTTCAGGGGACAGGGGTCTGAGCTGACATGACACAGGGTCATTAGAATACACAGACTTGTTCACGTGTGACCCTCGCAAGAGGCATAAAGTTGTCCCCTGCTGATAATACTTCAAAACCAAGAAAGAGATGTCTGGTCCCGCAGTTACCACGAATATGACCCAGAGAGGAGCCGGCATAGGTAAGGGACCCACGCTCGCACATACATAGGAGACATGAATAAAGATCATGCTTTGCTCGTAGCGATGATGCAGATGATGTGGAAAAACCGGGTTATAGCAGATGAGACGGAAAGAAGCGATCTCCATAGCAACGATGCAGCTCTTAAAAATGGAGGGGTGGGGGGGGAAGGGCGGCACATCTTTTGCTGAAGGCCTCAGTACACAATTTGAAGTCAGATCTCTGAAGCTCAAGGGTATTAGTATGACCCGAAACATGTATGTGCCATAGAAAACTGCATCATACACTGACATTACACTCCTCTGTTATCTAGGACCAAGAAAAAACCTAGGGTTAGTAAAATACATCCGGAAACTTATTTTCTAATACAGAAGTAGTTAAAAATACATGACAAAGTTTGTGATCCCCTTCATGAGGTTAGTAATTTAGTGGTGTAGAAGTAGTAAAAGGTTCCCTTGCCTTAAATGAATATACGTCCTATTTGCACGTTTCCTGTGCAGATAGCACTTATGACTGTTTTTGAGGCAACGTCTTGAAATGTATAGATCTCCTGAACACAGGATGTATAGATGTATAGAACTCCTAGAAACACAAACCTTGTGCCAGGTCCTCCCCCGGCCCGGATCCCGGGTAAGCACTGAGCTGGGAGGAGTAGGGATGAGAGCTCTTCACCCCTTCTCCGTTAGGCAGATGAGACCACCGGAAATATTCAAACAACTAGATTTATTTAGTCTGGAAAAGAGACGACTATGAGGGGACATGATTAATTTATATAAATATATGAATGGTCCATACAAAAAATATGGTGGTAATTTGTTTCAGATTAAATCAAATCAAAAGACATGGGGACACTGTCTCCGTCTGGAGAAAACAAGGTTTAATCACCAGAGGAAACAGGGCTTTTTTACTATGAGAACTGTCAATCTGTGGAATAGCCTGCCTCAGGCGCTGGTCACAGCAGGGACAGCAGAGAGCTTCAAGAAGGGTCTAGATGCCTTTTTACACCTAAATAACAATGACGGTTATGTTATATAGAATTGTTTCCCATGAATCCCTTTCTCATCCAATCCCTTCCCTTCTTTGGTTGAACTTGATGGACATGTGTCTTTTTTCAACCGTATAAACTATGATACTATGACTTGGTGACGGTGCGCTGACACGGGAGCCATCAAAATCTGGATGAGCCCTAATAATAATATCAGGATTGTATCTCAAGGTGAAACACGACTGGAGATATCCACTCCATAAAAAATTAGATTTTTAAATACACATCTTATTTCCTGACTGTAACTTTGCATAGTGTATACAGCGTACATCTCCGGTTCTGTTTGCCCTAGAAATACAATCCTGATATTATTTTAATTGGGAGATTGTGTTTGTAGGTGCCAGTGTCTCAGAGATATGACCCTTTGAAACAAGCCCCCTCCCGCCTATCACCTGAAGGAGCTGCAGAATATGCTTTACAAAATTACATGTTTTGGTAAAGCTTTATAGAATTTTATGGTTTATAAAAAAAATGAATGGGGAAAACAAGAATATTTTAAAATATTTTAGTTGTTTGACTGCCAATTATACATACATATATATGTTATTAAAATTATTTTATCACGTTAAAGTCTCACATAAAAGTCATCATGAAAATGTGTAAAGCGATTCCAAAGATGAGGAGAACAGTACTGCAAAAATTGACCAGAGCATCAGGACATTGAGGCACCAACAAGCTTTGGTCATGAAGGCATTAAAGGGAACCTTTTACACCACTTAACTACTAGCCTCATCAGGTAGGGAGTGAAATGCTCTCCCTAGAATTCCCTCTTATGTAAAAAAATAAAAAATCTTGTGAAAATGAGCAGAGAAGAGTCATTTTCCCAGAGATGACTCAGAGGTTGGAGGGGGGTTATTAAAGGGGTATTGTGACAGTAGTGCTGACTGTGTTTTATAGGCGAGATAGCAGGGCTGAGTTTGTCATTGTGTCTTATATCCATCTCATGATCTCATGTCTCTTTTTATGTGTGCCAAAAACTAGTAGAATATTCAGAAGCTAAATGAAAGTTAAGCTTAAACCCTCTACCCTGATAATCTAAGCACATTGTCACTACATGGTATCGCATAGCACAGTGGAATCATTAAGTGTCTGCTCAGCAACAGGGACACTAACTAATAGATCCAGACACTGTGACTGTGGTAATAATCCTCCTTCCTTCTAAAATCAACTTTTACAATAATGCTCAGAAGTATGAAAGGCAACTGGGGTCTTATCAGAGTCCCTACATGTTGTAGATTCACAGGCTGTTACAGTGTACAGGAGCACTTCACCCCTCCCACAGTGTGTGCTAAAACTTCCTGAGCTCCAGGGAGATTACATCAGGCAAAGAGGGGGAGTAGAGAGGGAAAGGTGCAGTAATACTGTGAATCCCGGGACTTGGGTCTATGAGTAAGTGCCCCTGGTTTATCACGCTTGATTTTGATGGTAGGTTTCGTTCAAATTTAGATTCCCATCTCTTGGGCTCTACAGTAGCTAGAACCATGGTGTTGGTATCTTATTATAGAAGAGAATTTCAAATGGTCAATGTTGGGCATCTAACCTGCTTACAAAGACCCAATTCCAACAATAGAAGCAATGAAAATTAAATGAAAGTCCTGGGGTATGACCAGGATTACGCCTTTTTTTAATCCCCCAATGCCAACTCTATTCTATCGTGCTTAGAACCACTTCTCAAGTCCGACTCATCCCAGACGTAAATCAGGGTGAGAGGCTCAGGCTAGATTTTGAACTCTGTAGCACCAAGAACTGTGGTTCTGGTATCAGATTAAAGATGAGAATCTCCAATCACATCAGTCCTGTGGTTCTGTGAACTACAGAACCAAAAATACAAACGGTTTAACAAAAAGTTGGGAATTGGATCTACAGCTTATATTTCCAACTGTGACTTTACCAGCTCACAAAAAAAACCATGGATCTAGCTGCTATAGAAGCCAAGATATTCGCGTCACCTTCCAGCCTGACTCATCTCTGGCAAAGAGTGACAGATTTCTGCTCATTTTCACATGACTTTGTTGGAGATTATTTAGAGGTAACAGCAAGATTTCACACAAAAGAGGGAATTCTAGAAAGCATATTTTATACCCTAGTTTAACCCTTTCCCTGCCAAGCATACATCTCACATGTCCTCACAGGGTGGCATATGTATAGCCAAGGATATATGCAAAAGGTCCTTACTTCAGAGGGCTATACCATCGCCTCTGTGCCACCTAGAAACACAAATTTAGATGCATATGAAAAAGAAGATTCTAAGTTTTAGTGATGTGATGATTTTTTTTATGTGAAAATATGGACTATGAGGTATCTCCGAACTCTACACATGTTCATCTACTACACTTAGCAGATGTGAAAGTAAATATTTTCTGTTTGAAGCATATTTTATACCATCAAAGTAAAATTTTATGAAAAAGTTACTCTTGGGGCCGAAGTCTATCAACTCTTTAATGCAATTTTAAAAACGGGGCAAATGTCTGCTTTCAGAAAATGTATGGTCCTTTTGGGGGGGGGGGGGGAAGGTTTAGTATAATTTGTTTTGCTGTAATGTTGGTTTTATTTGTAAACGGCAAAACTGTACAAATTGCTCTGGCCAATAACGTGCCAAAATTTCCAGTAATGCCAGGTAGTAAAAAGGGTTAATGGGGTAAAATCTGGTGACAGGTTCCCTTTAAAAAGTGAGTTAAGTCAGGATCAATTCATACTTCCATATTAGTTCACCGTTATGATGCCATAAAATCTGAACTTCTGTATAGCCAGATATACCATATTCCCAGAAATGTAATCTAGTAAAAGCAGGATGACACATAACTAATAATAATCGAGGTAATTGGGATAATCTTGTCATATCTCTGTATAAGGGTTGGGCTGCAGTCACAGCTCCCATCATTGTCTGTAACCACCGGAAGCCCAGCGGCTGAGATACACCGATCTAGGCAAACACTGCAGATGCGGAGCACTGTATATCCCTGTCCTATTACATTACTGGAGTCCTGATGAAGTGTAGTCAGCCCTCAGGGGCCTTATGCTTTGTTAGAGAGGTTACATAACAGGCTCGGCAAGTTGCGGGACGACTCTCACAGGAGGATATAACCTCAATTAACCGGCACTGAAGAGGTGTCCTCTAGCTCTCAAATGTTCTTTGTATTAATGTGCACCTTATGATACAAACCTTTTCCCTTACAACCTCATACATGAATGGCACAATTATTCATTTCTTGTTACCGAAATTTAAAGAGGACCTGTCACCTGTAAAAACGGCAATAGGAGCTGCTTACTAGAGTAAGCAGCTCCTAGTGCTACAACAGAAGCAGCAGTGTTACACCTCGATAACGCTAGCAGACACTGCCGCGCTGTACACTAGAAACATCTGACTGCTCTCAAAGCGCTCCAGTGTATTCACGAGGGGGCGGGATTAGGGGCGGTGATTGCCGCATGGCGCTCGGCAGTCACAGCTGGCCTATGGAGTGGGTGGGGTGGTCCGGGGAAGAGGCAGCTTTGAGAGCGGACCGGCGTTCCTAGTGTACAGCGCAGCAGTGTCTGCTAGCGCCTTGCGTGTGTGAGACTGCTCCCCCCACCGTCACCAAGCTCTGGGAAAGCACTGGCGCATGCGCACTGTATCTTAATTTTGCACGGCTGCAATAAAAAGCAGACGGGCGTGCAAAATTAAGATACAATGCGCATGCGCCAGTGCTTTCCGAGAGCTCGGTTTAATCACCGGCTCTCAGAGCGAGGGTGGGGAGAGCAGTTTCACACACTCAAGGCGCGTGTATTATCATGATCATGACCAAGCACTGAGACCCCTGGTGCGCTGAATGGGGTCATTTGATTCGTGAAAAAATAGATTTTTTGGCGAAACTGCACATTTATCTGCCTTCACAAGACCAGCTCCAGCATCAGCTTACATACAGGTATGTTTAGGTCAAACATATACATTTAGTAAAGAGTAAAGTGGCAGCACTCCATTTCAAGTGAGAAAGATTTAAGGTACTTTATTTACTATGTGTCTCACCAAAGTGGTCACCATATTAAATGACAATCATCAGATTTGGGGGAAAAAAAGGCCTCAGGAAGATGAGGAGTTAAAACTTGTGATTTATGCATTTCCTCACTGAAATCCAAACCATAAACAGAAACCCCATAAAAGTGTGAATGCGGCTTAGTAAAGAGGCGAGCCGGGGGGTTTACAGGCCTCAAAAGCTCTTGTGAGACTTTGTAATTACCCGGCCCATTCACCGAGCACTTGAGGCCGGTGCTTTATAGGAAGATTTACATATAAATAAATCAGGAATCTACGCTCGCGTTTCATCATATAAACCAAATACTGGAGGACTATGGGATTATCACACTGCTGCACATGTAATGGAGATTATGTAGAATCGTAGACTCAAGGACTCGTGTAGGAAGTGGCTCCTTTACTCCCTTGTGTGTTATACAAGAAAACAAGACGGATAAAGATATAATCACCATATCTCACCGCACGCCCATATCAGCAGCAAAGAAGGGATAACGCAGCAGGTGTTGATGGGAAAATAAGGTTTAGCTCTGCCCCCCGACCATGGAAAAGTGGCGCCTTTATAGGCAACTGCAGCTCGTTTTGGTTAAAGTTTGGATAAATCCCTAGGACATTCTGCAACATGTACAGATACCCTAAGGCAGCGGTGGCGAACCTATGGCACGGGTGCCAGAGGTGGCACTCAGAGCCCTCTCGGTGGGCACCCAGGCTTTCACCAAAGAGGACTTAAGTTATCTACTATCCACTCCCAGACAGCCAAGTACTTGTCACGCTCAATGTTATTATAAAGCAACAGTGCTGCCTGGGACTACAGGAGGAGTGGGAAGGTGGGGACAGATCAGAATTATCATTGTTGCTCCTTGTCGAGGCAAAAAAATGTTTTGGGGAACAGGAAGAATTGGTCCTCCTTCTATATACTGTATTGTTGTCCTCAGAACACTGATACGATTGAAAGTCACACCAGAGCATTGAGCAATAAGTTATGGCATAAATTGCCATGTAGGCACTTTGTGTTAAACAGGTGGGTATGGGTTGTAGATTGGGCACTTGGTCCATAAAAGGTTCTCCATTCCTGCCCTAAGAGAGCTATGAGGGCCTTATGACCAATGTTACCTATTGTGTGCAAAAACTCAAAGAAATAGTTCCCCGAACGACAAAGGGGCTAATTCTTCATGTGTATCTGCACAAGGGGCAGCCTTAGAAATATAGATCACACATGAGAGGATTAGACACAGACAGAATTCTGAAACTTTTTAAATGATCTATACCTGGATTTACAAATAAAATTCATGCTCTACTCTACAGGGCACAATTATCATATACTGACACCAAGTGTGCCAGTGTATGATGTTCTCCCCACCATCTGGCACGCACCAGATTTATCAGAAGGCTCTGGCTTCTAAATAAATCCATTGGGCGATACTAAATCATGCACAGGTCAGTATGCCCTGTATGAGTTCCAAGGTGGGGGCAGTAAAAAAAAAATAAATAAAAACAAACACATTAATAGTTACCTGGTCTGGAAGCAATGAAGCTGGAGTTATACACCCTGCTTCACATCGCATGCACAGTGGGTACAGTGCATGCGCAATGAAACTGTGGTCGTTTCCCAGCTTCATCCTGCATTACAAGAGGTGGAGGACGGTGGTGAGAACTTCAGATGCAAGTCCAATGTGCCTAATTGGACTTGCATCTAGGCAAGTATGTGTGTAAGGTCCTGAAACTGCGGAACAGAAGGGACACATCTTCCATTCCCCAAGAAGCTTGATTCTAGTACCACATGTAGGAAGTGATTCCAGACTTGTAGCCACAAAGCTCTGCACAGTGCTGCACCTACCTACCTCATCTCTGTCCATCACCTTACCTGTGCTCTTCAATCTGCCAGTGATTACGCTCTTTGAACCTTCAACTCACATCTCCAAGACTTTTCCCAAGCTGCACCAATCCTCTGGAATGCCCTACCCCGGAGTATCAGACTTCTACTCAACCTCCAAACCATTATATAAGCTCTTATATCTCGTGTCACCCCCTCATCCTCATAGACTGTAAGCTCTTGTGTCACCCCCTCATCCTCATAGACTGTAAGCTCTTGTGTCACCCCTCATCCTCATAGACTGTAAGCTCTTGTGTCACCCCCTCATCCTCATAGACTGTAAGCTCTTGTGTCACCCCCTCATCCTCATAGACTGTAAGCTCTTGTGTCACCCCCTCATCCTCATAGACTGTAAGCTCTTGTGTCACCCCCTCATCCTCATAGACTGTAAGCTCTTGTGTCCCCTCTCATCCTCATAGACTGTAAGCTCTTGTGTCACCCCCTCATCCTCATAGACTGTAAGCTCTCGTGTCACCCCCTCATCCTCATAGACTGTAAGCTCTCGTGTCCCCTCTCATCCTCATAGACTGTAAGTTCTTGTGTCACCCCCTCATCCTCATAGACTGTAAGCTCTTGTGTCACATTCTTTATCCTCATAGACTGTAAGCTCTTGTGTTATCCCTCATCCTTATAGACTGTAAGCTCTTTTGTCACCCCCTCATCCTCATAGACTGTAAGTTCTTGTGTCACCCCCTCATCCTCATAGACTGTAAGCTCTTGTGTTACCCCTCATCCTCATAGACTGTAAGCTCTTGTGTCACCCCCTCATCCTCATAGACTGTAAGCTCTTGTGTCACCCCCTTCATCCTCATAGACTGCAAGCTCTTGTGTCACCCCCTTAACCCTCATGGACTGTAAGCTCTTGTGTCACCCCCTCATCCTCATAGACTGTAAGCTCTTATGAGCAGGACCCTCACTCCTATTGTTACATCTGACCATGTTATAACTCCATAATATGTTATTTGTATGTGCCTCCAAAATCTGGAGGATATGATGACACTATGGAAAGACGATTAGTATTAATGATTTGAGGGTAGATGATTGAAGTAGAATAAGAAGCTCTCTGTCCCCTTAGTGCACAGTCAGCAGTCCTGAGAAGTATATATGTCTGCATTACGTGTAGCTGATGGGAGCACAAATTCTGGGCTTCGCTCATCAGTTTGCAGACTATACGGCTCTCAGATATAGACATGTAGACTTATCTAGATAGACATCGCTGCTGAGCAGACAAGCCATCAAGTCTCATTCTGTACCGAGATGGACAACTTTCATGATCTTATTAAAAGGCGTTGTCCACTTTTTCAGCAAATAATAGTGTTATAATATTCTTAAGCTATACAGAAAATATTTTGAAAATTGTATCAATAACTGTTTTCTAAATCTCTGCTTGCTGTCCTATGGAAACAGGGCCGGTGCCAGAATTGGGCATAACTGCGCCAGTGCCAGTGCCAGGAGCTGCTGGGGGGGGGGGGGGGGGGCCACATAGCACTGTAGGGGTGAGGAGGGCTGTACTGAATTAATCCATAGTATGTGAGGGGGGCTGTATATAAAATAAACATGAGGGACTGTTTGGGGTGATAAACTATGGAATATTTTAGGGAACCGGAGACTGTTTTATTTTCTTACTTTTTACTGCCGCCAAGTGAGTTCACTGCAAAGGGGCCCACTGAGGCTCTGTCATCCAGGGGCCCACTGAAACCTGGAACCAACCCGGTATGGAAACCTTCATTGTTCACTACCTGTGTATAAACACAGCGGTCCCTGGTCATGTGATGTCACACAGCTCTGATTACTATAACGAACCCTGCACCTGAAGCTTTCCATAGGGCAGCAAGCAGAGATGTAGAAAATAGTGAGTAATGGATTCAGAAAATACATTGAAAGTTGTGTAACTAAAGAATATCGTAACAATAACAATATTATTTGCTGAAGGTGGCAACCCCTTTAACAAAGAATGGGTTCTGTTGTTAATCAAATAAAAAGCTGTGATTTTCTAATGTTCTACAGTAATATTTTTTCCAAGATTGCTCTGCTAGGTTATCGGCCTACTTCAGACTGTCTGGAAGGATGGGGGGGGGGGGGGGGTTAACTCTTACAGGGGTTGTCTGGAGGTTGAAAAACATGGCTGTTTTCTTCTAAAAACAGCTCCACACCTGACCATGGGTGGCGCACGGTATTGCAAAAAAAAGCTCCATTCCTTTCTTTACAGTGCAGCTGCAATACCGGCACAAACCATAGTGAGGCGCTGTTTTTGGAAGATAGCAGCCATGTTTTTCATCCTCCAGACAACCCCCTTAAAGGGAACCTACCACCACGAATCTACCTATAAAGGTAGATCGGGTGGTAGGTGGATGTATGGGACGTGAGGATAGCCCTTTTTAGAGCTAATCCTCACGTCCCCGCTAGCCTAGCATAAACTTTATTGACCGAATATGTTAATTTAATTAAGCGGCTACCGGGGCGTGGAGTAGCCGGACACGAGGCTACACGGCGCGGCTACTCCACGCCCCAGTAGCTGCTTTCCCCCGCCTACCCTGTGATCTTCGGCGCGCAGCTCCTGGCAGCTGCGCGCCCTCGTCCGAGAAGCCGGAGTTCTGCGCATGCGCAGTAACTCCGGCCAAGATGCGCGATCTCGGGAACGAGGCCGGAGTTACTGCGCATGCGCAGAACTCCGGCTTCTCGGACGGGGGCGCGCAGCTGCCAGGAGCTGCGCGCCGAAGATCACAGGGTAGGCGGGGGAAAGCAGCTACTGGGGCGTGGAGTAGCCGCGCCGTGTAGCCTCGTGTCCGGCTACTCCACGCCCCGGTAGCCGCTTAATTAAATTAACATATTCGGTCAATAAAGTTTATGCTAGGCTAGCGGGGACGTGAGGATTAGCTCTAAAAAGGGCTATCCTCACGTCCCATACATCCACCTACCACCCGATCTACCTTTATAGGTAGATTCGTGGTGGTAGGTGCCCTTTAAGGGCTCTTTCAGATGACTTGCAGTGGCTGGATTTCAGGTCCCAAGCCCAGTGCTAGAGACAGGACTCACAGGGAATCCCTTCATTCCCACAACACAGCAGCACCAAAACGTAATCATGAAGTAGGGATCCTTGCATCACTATTATGCCGAGTCCTGTGGTCGCTCCACGAATTCCGGCCACTGCAGGTCCATGATCCACATTTGGTTTTAGCCCTAATGTGTATTATCAACTTCATAATTTCTCATTTTTCATAGTCCCTGGGAGACGTTTCAGAAATGCCCAATTCTGAAACGCAGACCCCAGTGGCGTAACTAGGAGTGGCAGGGCCCCATAGCAGGCTTCAGCTTGGGGCCACGCTTCCCACTTGAAATTGATACATTTGTTTACTTACACGTGCCAGTTACAATCACACATTTATACACTAATGCACACTCATATAGAGCATACACAAACACACAGCATATATACACACATACAGTATATGCAGATGCTATACACTGAAAACACATACACTATATACACATCACAGATACAGCATATATACATCACATATTTGTTTTATACATATTATGATGTACAAATTGCAGCATAATATGGATATAAGGATGCACATCCTCCACTCTTTAGTGTGTCGGGTCCCCTGACACTGTGGGCCCCATAGCGGTTGCTTTGGCTGCTACCACTGTAGTTACGCCCCTGGCAGACCCCCTCTGTAAACCATCTTACTGTATCCAGTACAGGATCTGTCCCCTTTATAGTAATTTCATAAGGAAAATCTTACAGATCCTCCATAAAATGGAGAAAAGTTTTCTTTTACTACACATAAAGTTTTCTGAACAGTGAGTAAACATTAGCCAGACCTAAATATCACCGCTCAATCACCTGTAATCCCCTTTATAATATAGTACAGGCGATGTAGTCTTAGTCATGTGTGACCTTTACATTTCTATTTCTTATGTGAGCATGTAGGTAGCAACCCGAGTACAAAGCGAGGAAGAGGAGGATTCCTGGAACGTGGCCGCACATAATGGACTTGGATGTTTGTGGCCTGCGAGTCGTCGCTGTGTGCCGTCCGATCACACGGGCAGGAATAGATCCTGATCTATGATTTGTGGCTCGGGCAGTCGGATTATACTTATACAGAAAGCATAGAAATACATGGGATAGTCGTGGAAACAATGGCTAGCGTCCGGCCAATAACACTCACATGTATGTAGCCTTAGCAGGAGAGACTGGAAAGGAAGATTAAAATATTATAAGCCAGACATTAACTATAACTCTATGCAGCGATCAACCAGGCAGAAATATAATATGTACAACCAGCTTTAGGCCATGTTCACACCATAAAACATTTCTCTGGGATTTTGGTGTAGTTTCCATAGGAGCAAAGTTTATGTATACGGTATACTATAAATGCGAAAGACGGCTGGAGGGAATAATCCGAATACTAATCATATTAATAACATTCCGTATAGTAATAATAATAATAATGAGCCAAAGCAAGTGGAGACAGAAGCTCTTTCCTCTTGTTCCTTGTATTCACTTTGTATTATTGATTCATGGACATTATGTTTAACGTAAATCCACCATGAAAATCCATCAAGATAAACCAAACTTATAGATCCAGGCACCACGACTGTGGTAATCTTCATACATTTGTTATCCCTGGCCTCCTACCTTCTATAATCAACTTTTATAATTATGCTAATGAGCCAGAAAGCTCCTCCTTCCTGTAGCTTCACAATCTTTTACACGGCTCTGCACCCTCAGCACTTCCGCCCGTCTCTGATTGATGTAAGCAGCAAAACAAGTTTCAGCATACAGTGAGAAAATGGGAGTCCTCCTGCACAGTGTAACAACCTGTGAAGCTACACCACGGAGGGGCTGAGGGTAACCCCCCCAGGAACCCTTCTGGCTCATTAGCAAAATTGTAAAAGTTGGTTTTTAGAAGAAAGGAGACCATGGATAACAAATATAAGAGGATAAGCAAGTTCCCCTGGTTTTTCATGCTTGATTTTGATGGTAAAAATCAAAAGACTTTGTCATGACGACATAATCCAATTCAACTGTGAAAATAAATCCTGTAGTCATGTTTGCAGCTTGTACTAATGGCGGCCATTCGGATGAAGTCCACGAAGCAGACGAAAATGCTTTGCTGCAGCAGTCCCCTGGGTCCTATAGTAGGAGGTCCTCGACGTAGAAGTGTCACTATGGCGGTATAGTATTGACACGTAGTCAAAGCCATCAAATCTGTAGTTAAAATACCAGCGGGTTTTGTGTATTACACAAAGTAGTAACGTGAATAGGTTTTGTCAGTGTTAATTTACACTGCAGGGAGGAAAACGTTTTAGCAAATTCACAGCAGATTTGACAATGAAATAAAAGCATCAGGGCGCTTACAATAAAATAAAGAAAAAGTAAAAATGGCAGAAAAAAATACAATACAATATTAAATTGTGCATTTTCAATACAATACATTTATGAGCGAAAAAGTCAATGAGGACAATGTAGACTGTGGCGCTGCACACAGCTGCATCACTACTCCAGAAGGTAGACCACCGGCTGCACATATCATCTGTATAAACCCTACAATAAGCGCTATACACTCACCGGCCACTTTATTAGGTACACCTGTCCAACTGCTCGTTATTAATTTCTAATCAGCCAATCACATGGCGGCAACTCAGTGCATTTAGGCATGTAGACATGGTCAAGACAATCTCCTGCAGTTCAAACCGAGCATCAGTATGGGGAAGAAAGGTGATTTGTGGCCTTTGAACGTGGCATGGTTGTTGGTGCCAGAAGGGCTGGTCTGACTATTTCAGAAACTGCTGATCTACTGGGATTTTCACGCACAACCATCTCTAGGGTTTACAGAGAATGGTCCGAAAAAGAAAAAACATCCAGTGAGCGGCAGTTCTGTGGGCGGAAATGCCTTGTTGATGCCAGAGGTCAGAGGAGAATGGGCAGACTGGTTCGAGCTGATAGAAAGGCAACAGTGACTCAAATCGCCACCCGTTACAACCAAGGTAGGCAGAAGAGCATCTCTGAACGCACACAGTACGTCGCACTTTGAGGCAGATGGGCTACAGCAGCAGAAGACCACACCGGGTGCCACTCCTTTCAGCTAAGAACAGGAAACTGAGGCTACAATTTGCACAAGCTCATCGAAATTGAACAGTAGAAGATTGGAAAAACATTGCCTGGTCTGATGAGTCTCGATTTCTGCTGCGACATTCGGATGGTAGGGTCAGAATTTGGCGTCAACAACATGAAAGCATGGATCCATCCTGCCTTGTATCAACGGTTCAGGCTGGTGGTGGTGGTGTCATGGTGTGGGGAATATTTTCTTGGCACTCTTTGGGCCCCTTGGTACAATGCCACAGCCTACCTGAGTATTGTTGCTGACCATGTCCATCCCTTTATGAGCACAATGTACCCAACATCTGATGGCTACTTTCAGCAGGATAATGCTCCATGTCATAAAGCTGGAATCATCTCAGACTGGTTTCTTGAACATGACAATGAGTTCACTGTACTCAAATGGCCTCCACAGTCACCAGATCTCAATCCAATAGAGCAGTGATGGCAAACCTTTTACAGACCGGGTGCCCAAACTTCAACCAAAACCTACTTATTTACCATCGAGTGCCAACTTGACAATTTAAACAGTAAATTATTGCTCTCTTTTGTTCCACAACAGTCAATTGTATCAGCCCCCTGAGGACACCAATACAGTTGAAAGCAGGAAAGCAAATTCAGACATCATTGTAGCTTCTCTCCAGGGTCTCTCTGTACAGGAAGAATCGTGGGGCCAGTAGTAGGGACCTCCAAAAATATTCTGTCCCTGTTCACACCTTCTTAATCCTCTTGCAGTTCCAATCAGTCAAGGATACATCACCAAGAGCTGTATCTCAATTGTCTAGGACTGCAGGAAGATTTAAGTCCTGTCTGGTGAACTTTGTCTTGGGGCGACAGCCTGAGTGCCCACAGAAAGGCCCCCGAGTGCCACCTATGGCACCCGTGCCATAGGTTCGCCATCACTGCAATAGAGCATCTTTGGGATGTGGTGGAACGGGAGATTCGCATCATGGATGTGCAGCCGACAAATCTGCGGCAACTGTGTGATGCCATCATGTCAATATGGACCAAAATCTCTGAGGAATGCTTCCAGCACCTTGTTGAATCTATGCCACGAAGAATTGAGGCAGTTCTGAAGGCAAAAGGGGGTCCAACCCGTTACTAGCATGGTGTACCCAATAAAGTGGCCGGTGAGTGTATAATATTACTTAAAAATGAGAACTACACTAAGGGAGGCCATAAAGTGACAATACTCCACACCTCTTATATTACTTCTATCTGTACTCTATAGCCAGGTCACCTGTTTCCACAGCATTTATAGGGACTCCGTCACCAGTTTTACCCGGTTAAACTCCTAGCTCCACTTAGGTTGGTTATGTCCTTATGAAAATTCCCTCTTCTGTGTGATCTCTTCCAAACTCATGAGAAAATGAGCAGTGAAGAGTCATATTTGTCTGAGACGAGTCAAGTTTAGGCTGCAGACCTCAGTCTTCAGTTTTTTAGTACCCAGAAACAACTTAAAAGGTCAAATTAAAGATAGGAATCTCATCATTTAGATTGGCTTGTGGTTCTGACAGCCAAAGAAAAAGGCAGGGACTGAATCTATCTGCTGATCACATTTCCAACTATACAGGCGGCACCCTACTTAAAGGGCACCTACCACCACAAATCTACCTATAAAGGTAGATCGGGTGGTAGGTGAATCAATGGGACGTGAGGATAGCCCTTTTAAGGGCTAATCCTCACGTCCCCGCACTTTTTTGTAAACTTTTATTACCCTAATATGTTAATTTTGTTATGCGGCTACTGGGGCGTGGAGTAGCCGCATCTGAGGTTACACGAGGCGGCTACTCCACGCCCCGGTAGCCACTTTACCCCTCCTACTCACCATGTTCGGCGCGCAGCTCGTAGCTGCGCGCCCTCGTCCGACGATCCTGCCGTCTGCGCATGCGCAGAACAGCAGGCCCGCGTCTGTGCAGCCCAGGCTTCGGAGTTGTGACCGCGCAGGCGCGGGCCCGCTGTTCTGTGCATGTGCAGACGGCAGGATCGGCGGACGAGGGCGCGCAGCTACGAGCAGCTGCGCGCCGAACATGGTGAGTAGGAGGGATAAAGTGGCTACCGGGGCGTGGAGTAGCCGCCTCGTGTAACCTCAGATGCGGCTACTCCACGCCCCAGTAGCCGCATAACAAAATTAACATATTAGGGTAATAAAAGTTTACAAAAAAGTGCGGGGACGTGAGGATTAGCCCTTAAAAGGGTTATCCTCACGTCCCATTGATTCACCTACCACCCAATCTACCTTTATAGGTAGATTTGTGGTGGTAGGTTTCCTTTAAGGACACTCGTCTTACAGACGACCCCTAGTTACAGACGGACCCCTCTGCCCACTGTGACCTCTGGTGAAGCTCTCTGGATGCATTACTATAGTCCCAGACTGCACCGATCAGCTGTAAGGTGTCTGCAATGAAGCTTTATTGATAATCCTTGGTCCAATTACACCAAAAAAACTCCAATTGTCACTGTGGCAAAAAAATTTTTTGTCTGGAACTACAATAATAAAATTACAGTTTCGACTTACATACAGATTCAACTTGAGAAGAAACCTGAGGACCCTAACTTGTATGTAACCCGGGGACTGCCTGTATCTGTAACTGCCTTTATCTCTGGTTCTATAGATCACAGAAGTGCAAGTCAGGTCAAGTCATGCAATCTGAAAAATGAGATTCTTTTCTTTAATATGACACAAAAAAAATTTGTTTCTGGGTGGTACAGAACTGAAGATAGAGGCATCCGAAGGGGCACCATCACTGCATCCTCAAAACCTGAATCATCTCAAGCAAAACATGACTCTTCTCTGCTTATTTTCATATTACTTTTTTTTTTTTAATAGAAAGCATATTCTTATACATATTCTTTTTAAACTTTGTTTTTATAGTTTTAAAGTCGGTTTCACTGTAGTCTGCATTTTGTTTAAAATTTAATGGAGGAAAAATCTTTTGCAAACACATTTCACTGTGAAAGAGAAATGTAAGAGATGCTTCATCTGTAGCCTGCAGGTCAGTACAATCCCATCTACTTGGCCTCAAAAAAATTGCACAAATGTGCGCAAAATAAAATAACACTTTTCATAGCAGAATTTTGCAGCGTTCCGGCACATTTTCCTGCACCGTTATTGCTCAAGACAAGAATGGGACAGACAGGTTTGTTCTTATCCGGCAGGAATCCTTTGCATCCCCCTCTGCGGATTTCAGTTCAGACCTATAGAGAATATGATCCCTGACCTATACTGACCACATCACCCCGTGCAGAAGATTGAGACAGAACTAGACAATCCCCAGATACAATGTCACATCTCCACTCATTTCACTGCAACATCAATTATTCTTCAGTATTTTACATCATACAAGAGACATCTGGTGCCTTAACCCCAAATGTACATTGTCCCAGTTAACCAAAAAAAAAAAAAAAAAAATTGCATTCTGCCTCCAGACAGCGATAACCCCTCTCCAATGTAACATTTGTTGTCACGCAGCATCTAATCTGAGAGGACACAGGAATCCTCACCCTAAATGATCCGAGCCAAATGCTCCACAATACAGGATTATACAGACATCTCCACAACTGGATCACGTCAGGCCTTTCTTACCGGCAGTCACTGATCCGATGGGTTATATTTATCTCATACCACGTGATATAATGGCTGCACATATATAGTCAATGGGCACGTTACACCAGGGCAGGACTGTGACTACACAGTATATCCTTCATTCATATTTACTATTCTACCAACACAGGTCCCGCTACAGGTCCTACACTAGAAGATATGGTACATTTCTATGTATTACAGGGGCGTTCTCATTTCGGTAAATTAATGTTATTGTTTATATGATGAAAAGTTAGACAATTTTCCAATATACTCTCTGTATCAATTCCTCACTGTTTTCTAGATCTCTGCTTTCTGTCATTCTATGGAAAGCTTTTATGTTTACTTCCAGTGGACAGAAATCTGACCATAGTCACACAGGTGCACAGCTCGTTATATCACACAGCTCTGATTACTCTCTGTGATATAACGAGCCGCACACCTGTGTGACCATGGTCAGCTTTCTGTCCACTGGAAGTAAACATAAAAGCTTTCCATAGAATGACAGAAAGCAGAGATCTAGAAAACAGTGAGGAATTGATACAGAAAGTGTATTGGAAAATTGTATAACTTTTCATTATACAAACAATAACATTTATTTGTTGAAATGGGAAAACCCCTTTAAGGACTACTGTGATGGAGAGATAGAGAAGGCAATAGGTAAGAAAATAGAGAACGAATAGATGATTTAGAGGATAGCTTGAGTATAGACAGATGATGAATAATGGGTATAAAGATAGAGGACAGGTAAACAGGTTTGTAGATAGATAGGGGGGAACTTTAGCTTCCCATTCACATTTGCCCACCATATCCATCAGAGTGCCCCCTCCTCCATAAATCATCCCTCCCTTCTTTCCAATCGTGATAAAACCGTTTCAGCACCAGCCCCCCATGCCCTGCTATCCCGAAGGAGGTGCCGCCCCAGGAGTCTAAACTAACCCCATTTTAGGTGCTCTCCTGGCAAACAGCAATGATGATTGCTGAGGGTCCAAGCAGTTGAATCCCCAAGGATCTGACATTTGTTTCTTTGATCACAAAATCCCTTTAAAACACGTCTCTAACACTGTTTCCGTTTATATACAGCCCTGAAGAGGTCTTTTTTATTTTACGCAAGGAATACGACAACCCTGTAAGAGGCCATCCCTGTACTATCTCCATGACAGCAGCGGGAAACATTCCAGAATTTGTTCCTCATTGTAAAGAACATTCCTTATATGGGAATTCCAGAGACACGTCTGTACGCTGCTTTATACTCTGCTGGAGGAATCCTATGGAGGCTAAATCCTCTCATCTTCTGGACCACATCATCCTTCAGGCTTGGTCAGAGTTTTTAACTTTTGTAATCAAATTTATTCATAAAGTCTTAATGTGATGTTATGTGATTAAGAGGAATTTACACAGTCTTATCTGCAGGCAGCATGTTATAGAGCAGGAGGAGCTGAGCAGATTGTACATAGTGTCCTATCTGCAGGCAGCATGTTATAGAGCAGGAGGAGCTGAGCAGATTGTACATAGTGTCCTATCTGCAGGCAGCATGTTATAGAGCAGGAGGAGCTGAGCAGATTGTACATAGTGTCCTATCTGCAGGCAGCATGTTATAGAGCAGGAGGAGCTGAGCAGATTGTACATAGTGTCCTATCTGCAGGCAGCATGTTATAGAGAAGGAGGAGCTGAGCAGATTGTACATAGTGTCCTATCTGCAGGCAGCATGTTATAGAGCAGGAGGAGCTGAGCAGATTGTACATAGTGTCCTATCTGCAGGCAGCATGTTCTAGAGCAGGAGGAGCTGAGCAGATTGTACATAGTGTCCTATCTGCAGGCAGCATGTTATAGAGAAGGAGGAGCTGAGCAGATTGTACATAGTGTCCTATCTGCAGGCAGCATGTTATAGAGAAGGAGGAGCTGAGCAGATTGTACATAGTGTCCTATCTGCAGGCAGCATGTTATAGAGCAGGAGGAGCTGAGCAGATTGTACATAGTGTCCTATCTGCAGGCAGCATGTTATAGAGAAGGAGGAGCTGAGCAGATTGTACATAGTGTCCTATCTGCAGGCAGCATGTTATAGAGAAGGAGGAGCTGAGCAGATTGTGCATAGTGTCCTATCTGCAAGCAGCATGTTATAGAGAAGGAGGAGCTGAGCAGATTGTACATAGTGTCCTATCTGCAGGCAGCATGTTATAGAGAAGGAGGAGCTGAGCAGATTGTGCATAGTGTCCTATCTGCAAGCAGCATGTTATAGAGCAGGAGGAGCTGAGCAGATTGTGCATAGTGTCCTATCTGCAAGCAGCATGTTATAGAGCAGGAGGGGCTGAGCAGATTGTGTATAGTGTCCTATCTGCAGGCAGTATGTTATAGAGAAGGAGGAGCTGAGCAGATTGTCCATAGTGTCCTATCTGCAGGCAGTATGTTATAGAGAAGGAGGAGCTGAGCAGATTGTGCATAGTGTCCTATCTGCAAGCAGCATGTTATAGAGCAGGAGGAGCTGAGCAGATTGTGCATAGTGTCCTATCTGCAAGCAGCATGTTATAGAGCAGGAGGGGCTGAGCAGATTGTGTATAGTGTCCTATCTGCAAGCAGCATGTTATAGAGCAGGAGGAGCTGAGCAGATTGTCCATAGTGTCCTATCTGCAGGCAGTATGTTATAGAGAAGGAGGAGCTGAGCAGATTGTCCATAGTGTCCGATCTGCAGGCAGTATGTTATAGAGAAGGAGGAGCTGAGCAGATTGTGCATAGTGTCCTATCTGCAAGCAGCATGTTATAGAGCAGGAGGAGCTGAGCAGATTGTGCATAGTGTCCTATCTGCAAGCAGCATGTTATAGAGCAGGAGGGGCTGAGCAGATTGTGTATAGTGTCCTATCTGCAAGCAGCATGTTATAGAGCAGGAGGAGCTGAGCAGATTGTCCATAGTGTCCTATCTGCAGGCAGTATGTTATAGAGAAGGAGGAGCTGAGCAGATTGTACATACCCAAAAATAAGACCTAGTACAATTTTGTTCAAGCTTAGAAAAACAAGGCCTCCTCTGAAAGTAAGACCTAGCGGCAGTCATTGCAGCAGCTCCCCCCACACCGCATATTAGTTACAGTAGATCTTAAAGATACTACAAGAAATTGTGACAAGTTATGATATAGGTGAAGAATTCATGCGATACAAGCAGCTACCCAGAGGGAATATTTAGGAAAGTGCCATCGCTACACATGGGCAATTGTAGCCAATGATTCCAATAGAAATGGAGTCATAAGAAATTCAGCCTGAAATTCAGCGTTTGGAGAATTTAAAGGAAGAGAAGTAGATTTGTTTTTGCAACAAAAACGTGAATTCTTGTTCATGGAAAAACAGGACATCCTCTGAAAACGAGTACCTCTCTAGGAGCAAAAATTAATGTATGTATATATATTCGAGCATAAGCATAGTCCAATCTCTGCTTATGCTCAAATCCCCCAAAAAAAGAAAGTTAACAACACAAGTCACAGATAAGTGAACGCTTCAAGTTCGACCAAACTATTTTTAGAGCAGCTCGAATTTTCCAAGCCCTTGTTGTACAGTGTGCCTATAGTAATGTATAATGCTCGGGAAGCATTGGCACGTGTAAGCGGGTCCCTCTCTATTATACATGCCTGGTACACCGGGCACCATGCCCTTTATTCATTACATAAATAATGGCACGACAATAGGCTGGGCACATATGGCTCCCTCCAGGCAGGACAGGGTTACAAAGGCGTAATATCCGGTGTAGTAAGGACATCCAATACATGAATGGGTCCCAAGCTTACACTGCCCATATTACATCCCTACACGAGTCACACAAGGCCCCATACAAGTTATAAGGACCCTACTGTTCTTTTTCACGTCTGGACAAGAAACGTAGGGAGAATATTTCTTTAATAAGATGCCACATGGAGGCACCATATGGCGGCATACAGTGAGTATACGCCTCCGTCTTGTGCAGGGACTCGGCGTGCCTTTCTAGAGGCTGTGATGGAATGTATTACAAGTTTGAAAAACTCAGATCTAACGGCAGGAACAGAACATATTGGGACACTTTATAAAAGTTTGTCCAATTTCAGCTATTAATTAATATTTTTGCGTAATAAAAAAAAAAAAATTACATTATACTTTCTGTATAAATATCTCACGGTTTTCTAGATATCTGCTTGCTGTCATTCTATAGAAAGCTTTATTGTTTCCTTCCAGTTATATCTGCTTGTTATTTCCCTGGTCATGCGATGTCACACAGGTGCGCGTCTCGTTATATCCCTGGTCATGCGATGTCACACAGGTGCGCGTCTCGTTATATCCCTGGTCATGTGATGTCACACAGGTGCGCGTCCCGTTATATCCCTGATCATGTGATGTCACACAGGTGCACGTCTAGTCATATCCCTGGTCATGTGATGTCACACAGGTGCACTGTTCGTTGCAGAGTGACGAACCGTGCACCTGTGCGACATCACATGACCAGGTACAGATTTCTATCCATTGGAAGCAAACAATGAAGCTTCCTGTAGAATGACAGCAAGCAGAGATCTAGAAAACAGCGAGGAATTTAAGCAGAAATTATATTTGAAAACTGTATAACATTTCATTACACAAAGATCATATTTGAAGAAACGGGACAACGCTTTTAAAAACAAACCTTTAGGCTTAAAATACCAACAGCATTTCCAAGAAAAAAAACTTTTCATGTATATGCACATTGGCTTGCAATTGCCCCAAAAAGCAGTCCCAAAACCCAGCAAGTGCTTCACATCTTGCTAGTAAACCCAGTCCACTCTGCCGGCCCAGTCACCAGAAACATCATGTACAACAGCTTTAACAACTAGGCCCAGTTCACTGCTGCATATGGACCTTCATTATAATCACCTTTCTCTAAAATGTTACATTTTTTCTGTTTCTGTTAGAGTCCATTTGCACCCCTTCCATTCAGATTTCTTCTATAGAGTGGAAAATTGGAAGGGAGCTGCAGCGCCATTTTTTCGGCCTTCATTAACGGAACACTAATGGAAGCCATCAAAAGTCTATTGAAAGCAATGGACATTTTAACAGATACATTAGACTTTTGTTATTATTGAATAAAAACTGTAGTATCTCGCGCTCTGAAAATGGGGATATACTGTTCAAAAGTGTAGAATATGGTAGTTGTTACCTTTCCAGTGTTAATGTTCTTTTTTATCCAACGTCCCGGATGGAAGGTGAACGGTAGATACACTTCTGTCTCCACGGACCCTCGTTCCTTCACGTAGCTAAAGTGGTGACGTCACCGAAGCGGAAACAGATGAACCTGAAGCATTGTCCACGCACATCCGAGTGCAGCCACTGGCCTGGGCTGCTCCGGATCCGTGGAGAGAGAAGTGCATCTACCATTCACCTTCACCTAACATATTGTACACTTTTGTACGGTGTATCCCCATTTGCAGAGTGCAAGATACTACAGTTTTTATGTGATTTTTTAAATCTTATTTAAAATACCAGGATAGGAGATATTTAGCATATCGCAGCACCAACTAGACTCAACTGCGCCAGTGATAACAATTTTCTATACAGTCATTTACAACCTTTTGTTATTATGGTTTTAATGTTGGAAATCAGTTGCGGAGGTGTGAACTGGGGCTTACACATGTGCTGTGACATCTCTTCTGTGGGCACTTGTATAAGAGAACAAAGCTCCCTTTATCTTAAACACCAAGTATACCTGAGGTCACCATACGTCTACCTGGTGCGGTTACTGCTGCAATAAAGAACCTGAGGGACTTCATTTAATGAAAGACATTAATCCTATTCTTTACCCCTACCAAAAGTTACGACAGTCTGGTCAAAGCAATAATACACCGCTGTGAGAAGGTGACGACGCCTGTTATTCTGGGTGGTAAAAGTGCTATATTTGGCGCGCTCCATGCTATCAGGAGAACGGCTCCTGTGGGAAGGAATCAGACACTTTGTCTATAGTCTGGATAAGGTCACGAGCTGCCTACCTGGAAGCTGCGATCTCCACCTTTGTCCTGGCTACGGCCGCCGCTCTCTGGGCTCCTTCCACCGCGCGGTCTACCTTCTCCTTCGTTTTGGTGTTCTTTATAGGTATAAGTTGCTTTCTTATTCCACGGACTAAAACGTTGTTTTTGTATTTTCCTTCCTCTTTTGTGCCATCGGGAAATATGGTACATCCATATCCGTGCCTTCTATTGTTCAGCCATTCGCCTTCATATTTCATTCCGTTCGAGCGCTCGCTTACTCCAAACCCGGTGCGTTTATCGTTCTTCCATTCTCCCAAATAGCTTTCTGTGGTGGTGGCGTCGACGTGATCTTCTACGGGGCAATAATCGGAGTCTAGATCCCCAAAGCTAATTGTAGAGTTTGCATCACTGGAGCTGATTCTACTCATAGCTGCATCGCTTCTCACAGAGCTGCGCTTACTAGATATAGAGATCTTGGACTCAGATTTTCTCAGCTTAATGCTACCCAGTAGGGATCCTCTTCTGAACAAACCTTTCTTCTTGCCTGTCATAAGCTCAGAGTCACTGTGAAAATTTAACACAAAACCTCCACGTGTCCCAGCAGGACTGTCCGCTCCGATATCATGTAGTACGGTGCCATTGCTCTGCTCGCTACGCAGCGAGGAAAGAGATGTTCTGAGCGGTGACCGGATCACTGTAGCCATGCCATAGGGAACGCTCTGACGCACGCCATATCCATGCCTCATTCCTCCCATCCATTGCCCTTGGTATGTACCTGCACAAAAACAGAGTAAAATGAGGATAGAAAAAGAAAATATCCACTTCACAACCATAAAATCATGCATGTCCACAGATCGATGATTTCATCCCTGTTGATCGATAATATCCCTACAATCAATATATTTTAAGTAACATCTATAACCTGAGCAGATTGGTCCAAACACTGTTCTGAAAAATTGCTTTCTAATTACTGATAGAAATCAGATGGTGTCATGACTTTCCATGTTTTTTGCTCCTCTCATTCCTCATGTGTTTAATACTTTTTCTGTGTCATTTCTCTTATAGTATGGATATCTACAGTTTTGTTTCCAGTGTGGATTGGATAGGATGTTAAGGACATATGACGAGAATTTAATCTCAATAGCAACTTTAGAAATATATTTACTCGTGTTCAATACTTATTTCATCCGCTTTCAATCAGAAGGCATTGTTTTATGCCACAACTTTAACTTACATGTTACAGATGTGGAACCTGCAGCATAAATAATATTTATGCAGCATGTGGATCGGCAGTAATCTCATCCACTATTCTGCCGTATTGCTGAATGTTATTCAATGAAGATTCTATTGCGGCTATAACTATCCATGATTGTGCTACGCGTGGCCCCGGCCTAAGTGTGTTACTCTTGTGACAGATGCACTCTCTACGACAGGCACAGCTTACTCGCGTGACATTGTTACACTCTTGTAAAGTAGGACACTTTCCAGAGCCACTGCTGGATTGGGAGCAAGAAGGGTTGTGATCACAGTCCTATTTATATGCTGAGATAGAACAGATGTGTAGTAACATATTTGCCGAAAAGTGTGTATTAAAGGGCTCCTAATAAGTGCTGTGCTAAATTCAGTGACATCCACTTTTTCCTTTTGAGATCTGAAATATAAGTTGTCTTTAGTGGAAAAACCCACATATGGAGTCCCCATTATCAGCTCTTCTTCCCATCTTAGGAGTTCTTTAACCCCTTAACAGCTTGGTTCTTTTTTGGGTTTCCATTTTTGCACTACTCACCCTCAAAAATCTAACTTTTTTTTAATTTTTACTTGTACCAAGATGTGTGTGGGCTTGTTTTTTCTGTGACAAATTATACTTCATAGCGACTGTATTTAAATATTTCATGCTGTGTACTGGGAAGTGGAAAAAAAAATTGCATTTGTAGTATTTTCCTGTCGTCTTGGTCTTTACTGCTGTGCCCTCCAAATGACACCTGTCACTTATTCTTTGGGTGGGTACAATCATGGGGATACCAAATATATATGCGTTTTATTGTGTTGTTACACATTTTGTAAAAAATTAAAACCTTTTTCTATTTTGATAATTTGGGACTTTTGTGCCCGTGAGCCAATCCATGCTCCCATAACAGAAGTGCGACATAATATATGTCACACGTTGTTTAGGGGTTATTTTAATAGGAACGTTCCACATTAAAAATACAGTCCATTCTTTGGTTATGGGGAAGGATTTTGACAGCTTTTTCTGTGCATCTAAGTCTTGTCCAAGGTCCATGAATGAGGCAAGATTGTAAAAATAGATGCCCCACTTCTATGATTATATGAGTAGTAAAATAATAGGGACTTACAGGAAATCTACCTTCAAAATCCATCATGATAAACCAGGGACACTGACTCATAGATCCAGGCACCACGACTGTGGTAACTTCTTATATTTGTTATTCCATGGCCTCCTTCCTTCAAAGATCAACTTTTAAAATTATGCCAATGATTAAATGCCCCTGGTTTATCATGCTTGATTTGGATGGTGGATTTCCATTAAGTCACAATAATTTTACTACTCATCTAATCCTAGAAGTGAGAAATTTACTTTCACAAACATCCTGATTGGGAGAGCAGTGACCATCACTGGATTTTGGGCAAAGCTATAGCCGGTCTCGTTAATGGAGTCATTATCTACAAGATAATGTCTGACTACACAACTCTGCCATATATGTCCAGGCTTCCTGCTTCTTCTGGATGCAGATTAATGAAGTGTGTGCATTAGATAAATTACCTTATATACTCGAGTATAAGCCTAGTTTTTCAGCACAAAAGAAATGTGCTGAAAGCCCAAACTCGGCTTATACTCGAGTAAAAAATATATAGGTTTTACCAGATTTTTGTGGTAAAATTAGGGGCCTCGGCTTATACTTGGGTCGGCTTATACACGAGTATATACGGTAGCTGAAATCCCCACAACCCCGGGATGTCAGCAACATTCTCTGTTGAATGAATTAAATGTATTCATAAAAGATAATACTGTTTTATGTCATTTAATTAAATGGCAGATCCTGGAAAAGGGGGATTTCCATTGTAATTATTCATTAGTGTGTCCCTCGGATTACATAGCGAGTATTTTTTTTTTGTTCTTGGCCACTGCACAGCAACAAAGGACATAGCGGAGTACACAATGGCGGATCACCACACGCTCTCTTCTCATGTGTATAATAGACCGGTAAATGATTACGTTTTTTTTACTTCCTGTATAGAAATGTGTCCTCCCGATACGTCCGCTTTTTTACATTCATGCATTTGTTTTGTTATAATGATAAAAAAATCAGCACCTTTTCCCTTGGAAATGCAAAGATGGACAAAACTGACACTTTTTCCATAGGATTCCCAATAGGGGATTGGTATAACCCACCACCAGCTTTTACCACACTAAACTCCTAGCCCCCCTCAGGCAGGTATGAAATTTACTTAATAAATTCCCTCTTTTCCCACAACTACATAGAAAGAAGAAAAAAAATAAAATTTCCAACTTCATATGCAAATAAACTTTATGCCTGAGATGAGTCACTGTTAGAGGCTACAGGAGAGCTTCTCTTTGGATCGCCATATCTTGTGCTCTTGTAACAAATTTTAACAACTCTAGAACTGGGAGATGCGGGCAGTTAAAGTTCCCCCTTACTATACACATCTATACTATCCATTTCTCCTATTGAGCACAGGAAGGCCTCACTTATTGACTCTTCACAGTAAAATCCCATTTATATAAGTAATCCTACAAGTGACTGCGGGATCTTTCAGATAAGCGACTCATCCAAATAAGCGCAGACTTCCCTTCACACGTGCAGCCGCCTCTTACATCCTGGAGAGCAGGGCCATCCCCAAGTCATTTTCCTGTTTATCTTGCAATTCGTCTTACCCCTCGTCTTATTGTGTATAACTAAACTTCCTTTGTGGAGGTGCTGACCCCTCTAAAGAGATTTACATATGTTTCCACATGTGCCAAAACATCCGCAGTAGTAACTACTACTACTACTACTGCAGCTACTACTAACATTGTGGCCATCACTTATCCATGTTTTCTATACATATTCCTATAGATATTGGCAGACACTGATCTAGAAGATCGTCATAGATTACCATATATTTAGAGATGAGAGGATCCATTTGTCGACAATCTGGTACTGAATAGGGCACAAAAATCGAACCCGAATATTTTCGGATTCAATTTGGATAAATTTTGTTTATAGGATAAAGTCTTACCGTTAAAATTTTATTTTGTGATTTTAATGGACTTTTGATAAACCGAAGCATAACGTAAAATTAATTGTTTTAGCAAAAAACAAAGTAAAAATTGTAAAGATGTTTATTGGATGTTTATATATTCACTATAGGGATTTATATGCCAAATTTCCAGGACAATTAATGCAACAGGACAGAATTCAGACCCGAATAGATTAGGAAAAATATATTCGCTAGTACATTGCATAAATATTACTTGAAAAGGTTTGTTCAGTCACAACAAATTGTACACTATCCATAAGACGGGTCTAACATGGTGATCCGCGGGGGCCCGTGTGGTGCACCAGAACAGGGGTCCGTTGACTCCCCATTGCAATCCAACAGAATGGAGATGCAGCTCGGACATGTATACGGCCGCTTCATTCATTGTCTGTGGACGGCATAGAGCGGGGTTTATGGTAATTCTGTTCATTCAGGGTACAGCAGACCCACAATGTTATGATCTGTGAGGGTCCCATTACAAAGACCCCACGAACATCAAGTTAGCCCCTATCCTGTGACTAAACGATGCAAGCGGATTGCAACATCTGATTGTGCACTGCTTAAGTCCTGTATATACAGTGGATAACCAAGGAGAATCGGAGCTGTGGAAGGACTTTTTTTCCTACGGCTATGGATAAATACGGTGCCATACGCGCTCATATGGGTGACAAGCGTTCAGAATACAGAGCAGAAGAACACAGACATTTGTGTGCACGAGGCCTGAGCAATGGTCTTAGCATATAGTCTCTCTGAGAATTTACGTCATCAGGTAAAGAATTTTTAACTTTAGACTGACAAGAATGGTCTCAGAGGAATCGTCCCACACAACCACAAAATTTTACTTCGAAATAACACCCATTACCTATACGGTCATGATCTTAACTAAGGAGGTGAAAGGATTCATATAAATATCAGGTATCAGGGGGTTTGGATTATTTGGTTACTAAATGCTGGAAATATCATCCTTAGAAAAAAAAAAAACAAACAAAAAAAAAAAAACATGGCACGCTCTGACAAGTGGCTACAAGTAAGAGAAAGAAATTATCATTACAGATAAATTCTGTCATGCAAAATACCCTCACAGTCATCTGAAAATATTTACTTTTCCAGCGCTGCTCACCATTACATAGGCAAAGTGTCAACAGCAAACGCCATCCAACCATGGAAAACCATAAGGGAAGACGGAGTGTTTAATTTATCCCTGAGGCGTGAAGCACGTAAACATCCACTATCTATACATACAGTATCTTTACATCGCTCCCCACCTGCATTCCTTATATAGGTATATGCGCGGGACGATGCGACTGACTCAGGAGTACGGGATTTAACTTTCAAGTTGTGTTGCAAGCCCAAGCACTTACACCACTAAAAAGAAGTGGTCCAACAGAGAAAACTCTGCCGGACCTGAGCAGGGAAGTGACACAAGCAGGATATCGTACGCACAATCTTAGTGAATCGCGGCACATCACATGATTGTCGGACAATGCACTTTGTCAACTCCCGTGGGAAAGTAAGTAAATTTGCCCGACCGAGCAACCGACCCTTGAAACAGAAGAGTAAGTCCCAGTCAGAACCACCTTTCAATGATCACTCATGTTCTTAAGTTCATGATGATCCGAGTAAAACAGATGCCAGAAGAAAATCTACCATGTGACGATTTTGCTTTTGCCTGTGTGTAGGTCACCTTAGGTCTTGTGCAAATATTACACATCTATTATGTTTGTGTTATACTGTACTGATGTGCATCACTGATATAAATAGGTTTTGCATATGAAAACAATATGGGAAGTCCCATTATAAGGGAACTTGTCATCACCAAGGTCATTTGTCAGTGATGACAGGTTCCCTTTAAAGAGTTTTTTTTTTCTTGCCCATAATAGATTTCTGACCTTCATGACCTATCCGCCAGTATGTGATCAATGGGGATCCGATATCAAGCATCAAAACCTATAAAGTGGTCACAGACCTCCATATAGTAGTATACCTACATCATTTATAATGGAAAGAAATATTAGCAGGACCATGGGGCCCTTCTAAGTGTAGGAGCGGATTGAAGGATGGACAGATGTCTCCATTATACAACAGATGCCAGAGCAAATTCTAAAAAAAAAAATTTACATTTACAAATGACACTTGAAGATTCTTCATATGTTTGGATTTTTACCAAACGAGGAAAGAGCTATTCCCATAGAAACCTTTCTCCATGATTACAAGGAGAGCGATGCACAATCTGCCCACACACATCAATCTTATCCAAGAACTCCAGTGTGTGCTCATCGCAAATATGTTCAATGAAAAACAGGTTACAGGAGAAGCCGAGCGGCCTCTATACCAGGGGACTCCTTTATATATGTATATCTCCCTCTCTCTATATATATGGTCACAGCTCATTATATACATAATGGAACATTAACCAGGTTCTCGCTCACGTCCAACCTGGTCCATGAAATCCGCCACTAAAGGTTTATTACACCTAGTTCAGGCTCCAGAGCGGAGGTCACCACTTTATGGCTACGTAGTGTATTTATACACCTGCTCCCATATACATCAGAGGGTGGGGGGGTCTATAAAAATCAATGTCAGTGGGGAAGGGGGGCATTCCAATAAAAGATAAATAAGAATCTGTTCTAAAAATGTAACATAACCAAATAATGAGTTGCTTTTTTTTTGGCGGGCTGGGGGAAACTTCATTCTTGCGCAGGGGTTCTGTTCAGTATCCCTCTTCATGAATGGGTTTGAGCCGTTATACTGGACTGCTCGTATCACATGGATGGCTGAGCCGTGCTCTTAGTTGAAGCCTTCTTTTTGAACATTTAAAAAGGGGGTCCCCACTTATGGCACACTACAAGACACTAATGGGGGTGACTCGTTTTATATTTACCCAGTTAAAGTTTGCCGTTCACCGCTATCAGCCAGGGGTCATGTGATCCCCAAGTAGCAGGACTTGTGGCTTCCCGTGTCCTGCTGCAATCCAGTGGATGGAGGGGACCCTACATGGGGTCTTATATTTACCCTGTTAAAGTTTTGCCACAAATTGCCAACCTCCCAAGTGTTGGCCATAAAGGCCCCTTTTTTTTAGCTTTCTTGAAGAACACAATACCAGCAGAGGGGGTGTCCTGGTGAAGTGACCACCTGCATTAAAGGATGGGGGGGGGGGGGGGTCTAACTGCTACAACCCCAATCACTGGAGCAAACCCCTAGAGTTCACAGGAATGGCGTCCCATGGTGACTAATTGATCAAAGCGTTGATCAGGTGTTCTGCTGCTCTATTCAATACTATAGGAGTGCCCGATACTGCTGCACACAGCGCAGTAATCTCATAGTAACTGGGAGCGCTGGAGATGTCTGAGCACTGTGCTCAGCAATTTCCAGCTCTCCATATCACTGAATGGACCGACAGGGCTCACGCACGTCCCTCGGCTTTATTTTAGTATTGCGAACAGTACCCCCATTATTGTAGGGGCCCAATCCCATGATCAGTGGTGGTCCTAGTTGCCAAGCAGAGGGTCCTTAATGTGACGCTCAAATGCCAGATAATAAAGATAAAAGCTGCCTTTATAAAACAACCCCTATACTATATGTTAGTTTTAGACCTTATAAAGAGCCTTTTCTCATTTTTACTTACTATGGTGTGTGATTATACAGTGCTGCACTGTTCATCTTACAGTCAAATACACATTTTCATACAGAAACAATATACAAACGCAAAGCTGGAATTTCCATTACAACCAAATTATTGGGAGCTCATGTAAAATCCGGATTCCACTTAAAGAAAACCTACCATCAAAATCCATTGTGATAAACCAGGGACACATTCACAGATCCAGGCACCGTGACTGTGGTGATCTCCTTATATTTGTTATCCATGGCGTCCTGCTCTCTTAGCACTTGTGAAGTGCAGAGGGAGCAGGAGGAAGGGCGAGGCACCGGAGGTGACGGGAACTTATCCTCGTGGCTCCACATCCGCTGCTGGTCTTGTTACAACTGATCCAAACTTATGTGAATGTTTTGCTGGCTTTATACTCCACTACACACAAATACATTTTTGCACCCAGTGTCCATCGGTTGGCGCTACACTACGCATTTTATTAAATAAGAAATGGACCTACCCTTGAAGGGGATGTGTCACCAGATTTGACTCCATTAACCTCATGTAGGTCATGAAATATTAGGGCAGTGCAGTGGCTTAGTGGTTAGTATTACAGCCTTGCAGCGCTGGGGACCAGGGTTCAAAGATTCTGCATACAAAGATTTGGTACAATTTTCTTTCCGTGTTTGAGTGGGTTTCCTCCGGTTTCCTCCCACACTCCAAAACATACTGGTAGGTTGATTAGATTGTGAGCCCAATTGGGGACAAGGACTGATTTGGCAAGCTTATTATATTAATATCCTTTCTATAATTCCCTTTTATATGAAATCTACTCTAAAGTCACGTGAGCATGAGCAGAGAAGAGTCATTGGTAGATCCGATGTTAAACATTCCTTCTAACATCCCATGTCCTAAACCATCTTTCTCTAATCTACCTGGGCTTGGAGTAGTAGCCCCATCAGGCTGCAGGAGCAAAGGCTACTCCACGCCCAAATAGCCTCCTCCGAACAATGGCATATTAGTTGGATAAAGTTTAGATCACATAAGGAAGAATTAAATGGTTAGACAAAGATAGTTTAGCGCTTAGGGTGCAGTCACACGTTGCAGTTAAAACTGCATGGCAATCAGCTTTGAGGTGGTTTTAGGTGCAGTTTTGTCAATTGAACAGGTGAAAGACATGAACTGAACGAGTGAATTTGATTTTTAAGGTGAAACCTGCTCCACAAATGTCATTCACCCATTCACTTCATGTCTTTCACCTGTTCAATTGACAAAACTGCAGCTAAAACCACCTCAAAGCTGATTGCGATGCAGTTTTAACTGCAACGTGTGAACGCACCCTTAGGGTGTTTGGAGGAACCTTCCATCAGATCTACCTTAACAGGTTGATCCTTGACAGTAGGTTTCCTTTAATCATGTAATATCTGGTGACAGACTCCCCTTTAAACTATGTACCCTACTTTATCCAGCAAGCAAGACAAGAAGAAAACAAGCACTGCATGGTGGTGGATATACACGCTCTATACCTCTGGTGTCACCCCCCTCACCCTCAGAGTGTAAGCTCTTGTGACACCCCCTCATAGTCTGTAAGCTCTTGGGAGAAGGGCCCTCACTCCTTTTGTTCCATATGACTTTGTACTATAATTTAGCATTACATTTGTCCTTGTTATGATTGTGCTACATAAAGATTATTATAGTAATATAATATATTCTTATAAGCTTATGCTGCAGCACATAAGCCCCATATTATTCCACTAGATGCAATGCTCCTATTGTAGAATACCGCTATGTAATACAATTTTTATTTACATGGATTTAGATCTAAAAAAAAAAAAAACCCTTCTGCATATGTGTATATACAACACTCAGAGGTACAGCAGGAACCTGTGTGACACGCATGTATTATCACGTGTGCATAAGCCTTAAAAGTGACAAACACAACACAAATGAGGTTTTCTTCTCAGTTTAATCAACTTGGAACTTGACATGTAAAAACAAAGTTAACAGAGTAAAAAAAAAAAAAAGTCAGTAAATACGAGGACTCCTCTAGTGTATGATATTATAGTACAACTTCTCAGGGTCATCTCCGCTAGACATAGGTGCACACATATCTAATTTTGGAGATAGGGTAGGTTATTTTTCATTGGTTTCTCTGCAGCAGGTTGTGTGCGGGAGATAAGTGGGGTAAGGTCTGCTCCTCCAGGATAAGGAGGTGCTGCCCTAGAGGACATAAGTGCTATGTGATATTACAGGGGGGCATGTGCCATCACCTCCGTCATAGCACTTCCTTTTTAGATGTGCCACAGGGTGCAGAGCAATTTCAGATGGTCACCAGTATATACGAGTACTTGCTATGTTCCTGTATACACAACTGTTCAATAATCCAAAATACGGAGTAATCCAGGTCCTAACAAATTTCATAAAATGTTAAGATTTTAAGAAATCTTATTCACAAAAATCAACACCTATCGTTAGGATAGGTAACAATATCAAGATTAGACTAGTGCTGCATTAAAGGGGTTGTCTCCAAAGACAGCGCCACACCACCTGACCACGGCTTGTGCTGGTATTGCAGTTGTATAGAGGTGAATGGAGCTTGGAAGCAATACCATATACTGCACATGGTCAAGTGTGGATTTTTTTATTTTTTTTTATTTAAGAAGAAAGCAGCCATGTTTTTTAAGCTCTTTAATCCCTTACTAAGCACAGCTCCGCTACTGAAAAAGTGGCTGCATTTGGGATTGCAGCTGAACTACATTCACATGGACCTGACGCCACAGGAAGGTGAAGAATGGATTGCGGAGACCGTTTTAGTGATGGGTTGGGGCCTCCTCTAATAGGTTATTAACATAGGATTGAGTCATTCAAACCTGTTGATTCTGGTGCGACTGGCGGACCCTAAATAGTGGAACGCACTGCCAACTTAGGAATAAAAGGATCTGCTTGTTCTACATCAACACAGAGATCATTCACGTTCAAGGGACATAAGCCGCCGGCAGAAGTATCTGGCACCTTACAAAGCCAAGGGTGCAGGTGCACGTGGAGGTCATCAGGAATAACTTATAAAATGAGCATTTGACCAACAAAATCAGATTCAAGCAATTTATAGACGAGATTACATGGTCATTTACACCAATGATCGGTGTGACAAGTCATTAAATAAGTGCCCCCCCCCTTATATCATTCTGTCATCACACACAGAGGACGAGAATATAACCTGTTCCCAGCGACCGAATTATCTCCACCCAAATCTACACACGTCTTCTGCTAAAAGCGCTGCGCTCAGCTGTGCCGAGTCTACAGAAACATGATCGCTAGCCACCTGCTCCCCGAAAAAGTCCACAAAGAATCCAAGTTTATTCTAGAGATTAACCACTTCACTGCCAACAGTACACTAATGCCCGCACAATCTGTCTATACAATGCAAGGTATAAGAAGCAGGAGGCATGCTGGGACCTGTAGTCCCATAACAGCAGCCGGCAAAGTTCTAGTTCACTATGTACAGAAGCTCCAAATACACTCAATGACAGGTGGCAGCTCTACCCGGGAGTCTGATCTGATGGCATTTGCCAAACTGCAGGGCACAATGAGGCTCATGTACTAACGCAGTCACTGGAAACATCACAGCCTGGCATTTTATACAGAACACAGGTAATGTGCTGGGATTTGTAGTCCGACAACTGTGGCGCAGACCAGAGGAGCTAGAAATAAACTCCATGACAGGTGGCAGCTGGTTGGCATGCGGCTGCACTGTAGTTTTCCATCCGGCTCCATAGATAATTGGCGGCAAGTGAAGTTATGTAATAGAAGAGGCTACAAGTAACGCCGGAGTCTTATACGGACCGGCACCAGCGTGTAGTGCGTCACACAGCCGGCATCATGTCCTTGGCATAACTGATATACATGCCCCTGGAGGTGCCCACATATTATTTTACAAGACTGTAAATCAATCTGGATCAGGGCAAGTGCTCGGATATCTAGAAGCCCAATCCCAATACATAATACAGGTAAAGAATTAATCAGATCCTACAAATCTGGAGCAATCCCAACTCCCAAAGTAACAGAAATAAGGAAAATCCATGTTTCTGGAACCTTATTGCAGAACCCATGTTATGTATATGGCAATCTATCCCTGGCACCATTTATAGATGACAGCTGTATCCAAGAAGCTGGGCATGCTTAGATTTGTAGTTCCACAGCAGGACCCATCCTGCATCTACCCAAGACAGTTGCCCCCGGGGATACTGGGGTCAGACATCACTAGAAGTGGCACAAACAAGCAATGGGCAGCATGAAGGGGCAGAGGGGATGGCGGCCGAGCATGCAGGTGCCCCTCGTACTGCACCCGGCACGAGGGGAAAAGTTGTGGGCACAGGGGGCATCACTCACCTCCGTCTCCGTAGGTCTCGATGCCGTAGCCGTCCTGCAGCCCGTTACTCCAGGTGCCCTCGTAGCGGGCCGGGGAGCAGAGGCTCTGGCGGAGCCCGTATCGCCCCTTGAAGCCGTGCGACCACTCTCCCCGGTACATCCACCTGCCCTTGGTCTCCACGCCCAGCCCGTGCCGCTTCCCCTGAGCCCAGTAGCCCAGGTAGGTGTTGCCGCTGGGCCAGGTGTACACCCCGACCACCTCGAAGCCGTGGGACCAGGAGCCGGCGTACTCCCCCTGCCCCTTGGGCCCCGTGCAGATGCCGTGCCCGTGCGCCTTGCCATCCTCCCAGCCGCCGCAGTAAGTGCCGCCATCGTCGAAGTCAAAACGTCCGCCCGTCATTCAGGGGAGCAGCGAGGAGCGGGCAGCTAGTGACTGAGTCCCGGCGGCGGCGGCATGTGCCGTGCTCCGGGCGCGGCGTGTACACCCCCCGCAGCCCGCTCACAGCTGCCAGCAGCCGGCCAATCCCGGCCCGAGCCCGCCAGCATCAGCTACCGCTAACCCCGCCCCGACACGCCCCCTCATCACTAGCAGCAGCACCGGAGTGTACGGGTCCGAAACCGGGATCACACAGCGCAGGGGCAGCAGCACCCCCTACAGGCGGGGGAGAGACCGCAGTCAGATACACTAATCCTATGTGTCTATTAAGGGTCACTGCTTACCACCACACTGCCCCCCATAACTATACCGATAACTGTACAGATAAGAACCACCAACCACACTGCCCCCCATAACTGTACAGATAAGAACCACCAACCACACTGCCCCCCCATAACTGTACAGATAAGAACCACCAACCACACTGCCCCCCCCCTATAACTGTACATATAAGAACCACCAACCACACTGCCCCCCCCCATAACTGTACAGATAAGAACCACCAACCACACTGCCCCCCCCATAACTGTACAGATAAGAACCACCAACCACACTGCCCCCCCCCCCATAACTGTACAGATAAGAACCACCAACCACACTGCCACCCCCCCATAACTGTACAGATAAGAACCACCAACCACACTGCCCCCCATAACTGTACAGATAAGAACAACCAACAACACTGCCCCCCCCATAACTGTACAGATAAGAACCACCAACCACACTGCCCCCTCATAACTGTACAGATAAGAACCAATCACACTGCCCCCCCCATAACTGTACAGATAAGAACCACCAACCACACTGCCCCCCCATAACTGTACAGATAAGAACCACCAACCACACTGCCACCCCCCCATAACTGTACAGATAAGAACCACCAACCACACTGCCACCCCCCCATAACTGTACAGATAAGAACCACCAACCACACTGCCACCCCCCCATAACTGTACAGATAAGAACCACCAACCACACTGCCACCCCCCCATAACTGTACAGATAAGAACCACCAACCACACTGCCCCCCCATAACTGTACAGATAAGAACCACCAACCACACTGCCACCCCCCCATAACTGTACAGATAAGAACCACCAACCACACTGCCACCCCCCCATAACTGTACAGATAAGAACCACCAACCACACTGCCACCCCCCCATAACTGTACAGATAAGAACCACCAACCACACTGCCACCCCCCCATAACTGTACAGATAAGAACCACCAACCACACTGCCCCCCCCCATAACTGTACAGATAAGAACCACCAACCACACTGCCCCCCCCATAACTGTACAGATAAGAACCACCAACCACACTGCCCCCCCCATAACTGTACAGATAAGAACAACCAACAACACTGCCCCCCCCATAACTGTACAGATAAGAACCAACCACACTGCCCCCCCATAACTGTACAGATAAGAACCAACCACACTGCCCCCGCCCCCCCCCCATAACTGTACAGATAAGAACCAACCACACTGCCCCCCCCATAACTGTACAGATAAGAACAACCAACAACACTGCCCCCCCCCCCATAACTGTACAGATAAGAACCAACCACACTGCCCCCCCCATAACTGTACAGATAAGAACAACCAACAACACTGCCCCCCCCCCATAACTGTACAGATAAGTACCAGCCACACTGCCCCCATAACTGTACCCATCAGTAAAAACATTCAGCACCCATAACTGTACCCAGGGGTGTAACTAGTAGAGGTAGGGATCCATTGCATACATTTGCATGGGGTCCCTTTCCCCTATACTAGATACACATACCAGTATTGGTACACTCACACACATTTAAACACTGTTAGGGCGCGTTCACACGTTGCGTTTTGACCTGCGTTTTCATTGCGTTTGAAACGCATATACAACAGCTGAGGAGAGGTGATTTGCCTAATTTCATCACTGTTAACGCATGCGTTAACAAAACGCATCGTAAACGCGATGTTAACGCATGCGTTAACAACGCGTTAACGCATGCGTTTTGTTAACGCATGCGTTAACATTGCGTTTACAAACGTAAACGGTAATGTAATTAGGCAAATTACCTCACATCAGCTGTTGTATATGCGTTCCAAACGCAATGAAAACGCAACCAGAACGCAACGTGTGAACGCGCCCTCAGGCCCCGTGCACACTGCTGTTGTGGGGATGTATATAGAGCTGCAAGCTTCTGCCAGTATATATGTCCTCATAGATGGCAATAGGCACCGTGCACTGTACGCTGCACACAACGAGTGCTCACCATACTGTGCCATGGCCACAAAAAAGATAGAACATGCTCTATACTTAGCTGCTAGAACGGCCCGTGCTGCACTATTTTCTATGGAGAGCACTGCTCCCCCCTCCTCCTCTCCAGCGCGCCCAAAGTATGCCCACCCAGCCACATATGTTCATGTGCATGTACCTTATACCCATACATGTATACATTCATGTGCATGTAGCCTTACACGCATATGTTCATGCACACAAATTCATGTATGTACATATATTGTCGGGGTTCAGCTCAAATGTGGGGGTCGGCAATGATAAAGCTCTCTCGGACAGCAGGATTAAAGTTGAAACTGTGCATTTATTCCAGCAAAAACAGCAGTAACAAACAAAACATCAAATAAAATCCCTGCCTGTCCGGCTCTAGCTATACACTTGGCGGCCCTCACTAGCCACTGGAGGGCTTCTCCCTGCCAGCATGAACCATACGTTCAGTAACCCCGTGTCACTCACATGTGGCTCTCACACAGTCCAGCTTCTGTGTCTCCATGTAGAGAGCCACTTCTGACTGCTCCACATCCTTCTTTAAGGGATTGCACACCTGGTGCATTGTTAGACTCATTAGAATCTGGAAGCTTTGGTCTGGAGCAGTGATCACCCTTCTGTCTCCACTCCTGCAATTAGAGTCCTCTCCAGGTCTTCCAAGAGACCAAAACATGGAAAACAGCTTCCAGTGTGACCTAATTCACATTCTGGTCGCTGTAATACATATAAACACTCATTTTCTCTCCAATTCAATAGTGACCTTGTATGCACTAATACATACAGTATATACACTTTTTATACACACATAGGGGGAGATTTATCGAACACCTATAGGTAAAAGACTATAACCCAATAGTCATCTATATATGTATATACAGTACAGTTATTTTGTGCTTCCTATCTAGACAATAAAGAGGGTCATAAGCTGCACATGGTCTAGTCACATTCCCCTCAGATATGCCCCAGAACCAGTCATGTGGTGAACCACCATTGGTCTTCGACAACTAACCTTGAAATTCATAGGTTTTTTTAATGTTGCGCTCACAGCTCACCAAAGTCATGCCACAATAAAAACCCAGGCTTAAAGGGGTATTTCTGAACAAGTCTGTGATGTTACAATTGGTGGCCCAACAACACAGCTCATGTTGGCTCACAGACTGGTAGAGCGGCGCTGGTCTCTGTGTAGTTTCCGGGACATACACTACATTTTTCCAATTTTGAGTCTCTGTTTTTTACAGCCCACCATTTTTCCATTTCCAAAGCTGTATGAGGCCTGTTATCTGCAGGATATATTGTTTTTCCTAATGGCAGCATTTAATATTCCATGCAATCAACTGGAAAGCTGGAAAAAAAATCTGTGTCCGGAGAATATACAGATAGAGTTAAATAACATGATGGTGCTGAGAGCTATTAGCTCTCTCCATCAACACTGTTCCTCTGCAGTTGTGATGACGTCAGAGGAAGAAGAGGGGAGCTGCTGGGGAATGACGGCAGGTTAGTATCTGGTGGTTATTTTTATTATTAATTTGAAACAAGGAAAAAAGAGGACTAGTGGGGGGGGGGGGGGCACAAAATGAGGGGGGAGGGGAGCGGAGCCACAATACAATGAGAAAATGAGGGGATAAGAGTGGCCGCAATATAAGGGGCGGGATGAGAGGAGTTCACAATATGAGGGTGGATGAGAGGGGGCCACAATATCGGGGGAGGGGGGGGGGACACAATATGAGCGGATGAAGAGAGGAGCCACTATATGAGGGGAAGATGAGAGCGGTCACATTATGAGGAGGGAAATGAGAGACCACAATATAAGGAGGAAATAAAGGGCCACAATGTGAGGGGGAAATAAAATGCCACAGTATGAGAGTTGAATAACATGATAATGCAGAGATCATCATCCCTGTTCCCCAGATGTAGTTGTGTGGCCAGCAGGTGCCATGTGATGATGTCACGTCTGCCGCCATCAGGGGACATAGCTGCAGCAGTGGAAGAAGAGGAGAGCTGCTGGGGAATAATTTGAAACAAGGAAAAGAGGACTAGTGGGGGGGGGGGGGCACAATATGAGGGAGGGGGTCAGAGGGGCCCACAATATAATATGAGAGTGGATAAGAGAGAGCCACAATATGAGGGGAAGGGGGGACAGAAAGTTGTGTAATTCTAACTCTTGTCCACACCAGATTTCAGTTCTTGGAGGAGGAGATGTGTAACAATCATCAAGGGGCAGCCATGGCTTGGGCGTTATTATATCTTGTGCAGGGAAAAAAATCTTTAGTCCACTTCGTGGTATAAATTGTTTGAAATAAAATGCAAACTTTGGCGCATGGCCAAAGCTTACAACTTTTATTAATGTGGTGCCTCTTCTGACACTTTTATCACAGTTTTACTATAATTTGTGCCAGAAAGCAACTTTATTCTAATTGTTAAACAACCAGTCCATCACAGGTTTCTATCTGGCACCCCTCTTGAAGACATATAAACCTTATACATACAGGGAGCATACCACCAAATATAGTAAAAACAATAGACCTTTATTTGTTACAAATTAAAAAAGAGTATTGCATACATAGACAATTCATCAAAATAATCCTTCACATACAATGGGGAACCACCGCAATGCAGTATGGCAGGTAAATGCGTTTAATACTCAATCCATTTGCATTTATATCTTATTTAATCTTAGCTTCAAAGTTAGGAATCTCAATGCAGGGTTTCTAATATGGTTCAAGGCATACGTGTTTAGTATATCAATGCATACCTGTATGCTAAGCTGTGGTTCGAATCAGCTTTTTCAGGGCGTGGGGAACCACAGCATAGGATGCAGGCATTGATATAATGGGGCAGATTTACTTACCCGGTCCATTCGCAATCCAGCGGCGCGTTCTCTGTGGTGGATTCGGGTCTTCCGGTGATTCACTAAGGCAGTTCCTCCGACGTCCACCAGGTGTCGCTGCTGCGCTGAAGTCCGCCGAGGCCCGCCGGAGTGCACGATGCTATACTTGGTGAAGGTAAGCGTATGTCCCGCGACACTTTTTTTTTTTTTAAATGCGGCAGACCCCCAAAGGGTCTCATTTACATACCCGGCTGCTGGAGTTCACTGAAAGTGCATTGTCCGACGATAATGCACTCTGCCGTGATTCATTAAGATTGTGCGCCCGATATCCTGCATGTGTCGCTTCCCCGTTCAGGTCCGACAGAGTTCACCTTCTTCTTCCCGGTGCATGTAAGTGCTTAGGCTTGCGACACAATTTAAATGTTAAATCCCGCGCTAAGTCCAAATCACTCGGCTCGTCCGACTGCCCGCCCCCCAATATCTGTCGCATGGAAGCCAGCGCAGCTGCGCCCAAAAAGGATTGCGTACGACACAATCCCACCGCAAACACTTGTTAAATAAATGTGCAAGCCGTGCAAAATGAAAGTGCACTCCGCGACCCTTAGTAAATGAGCCCCAATGTCCCAAATGTCCGAATCGCCACTAATAAACCTAATAAAGCCTTTATAAATTTGCTATCACTGTGATCGTGACAACCCAAATAATAAAGAGGAAGTGTCATTTGGAGCACAGAATGAAAGCCATAAAAGCAGAGCCCACAAGAAAACTCCCCAAATGTGTTTTTTTTGTCAATTTCACAGCAGTTGGAATTTTTTTTCTCTCCAGCTTTCTAGTACGTTGCATGGAATATTACATGGCGTCACTAAAAAGTACAATTTGTTCTGCAGATAACAAGTGCTCACATATCTCTGTAAATGTAAAAGTAAAATGATGTAAGAAACATCAAAAACTAAAAAGGGGCTGAGACCTGTAAGGGTCTAATCATCCAGTATTTACCAGCGGTGGCATGCAGCTCTTTGATAGATCCTGCCTGGCGTAAAATGGTAGTAACAGAAGGCCGCGGGCTGGATTTGTGTTAGAGGCTCGTGCCCTAAGGCGTTTGATCGTTTATATGCCGATTGGGCATTTTTTGCCACACAAACTCAAATGTAAGCACAGGTCCACTTTTTATGAAGCCACAGTCACTTCCTGACACAACCCTTTCCATAAAAGGCTCTAAAAGTGTCTGAAACACGTGTAGTGTTCGGATCAGCTAATTCCAGATCAGTTTCCACTTAACTGAATGGAAGCTAAGTTGCAGTGACACAGTTCAGCCACTATTTAGTTAATGGAGCTTCCTGTTTCGGAAACCTCCGATAACGCTAGCAGACACTGCCACGATGTACACTAGAAATGCCAGACTGGCTGTAAGCTGGCGGGGTTAGGGGCGGTGACTGCCGCATGAAGCTCGGCAGTCACTCCCAGCCTATGGAGTGGGTGGGGTGGTCCGGGGAAGTGGCAACGCCTCGGACCACCCCCTCATGAATACGCCGGACAGCTTATAGTGCGGTCCAGGGTTTCTATTGTATAACACTCCTGGGACCGTTGTAGCAGTAGGAGCTTTAGTAAGCAGCTCCTAGTGCCGTTTTTACAGGTGACAGGTCCTCTTGAAGTACATACTTTAACTACTGGGTAACCTTTTTTTTTCTCAATGACTAAATATCACATACATTTTCTTCAAAATCAGCAAATATCTAAAGATAAACTATTTTTTTTTTCATATAACCTTTCCTTTTCTGATTTTAATCTGTTATTCACACCTGCAGATTCTTCTCAGAACCGGTGCCTGGTTTATCTATAGTCTGCAGACGTTGACTGTGTAACCGAGCTCCCAGGGTGCTCTGCTCTCTGGAAAGAGGAATCCAGCAATAATTCTAATTTTAGTATTCTGTCTAAACATAGCATAAAACATCGTACCATGAAAAAGCAATACAAGATTAGTAAAGCAAAGTATTTGCAAATATATTCACAATATAAACCGGAGGAAAAGACTAAAAATATGTTTGACATAAATGAAGTAAGTCGGAAATAACTTCAGCAAATCCGTGAGTAAGTCGCACTAGGAGAAGACATACCACAGATTTAATGGGGGGCTTTTATAGTGGCTCGTATCCCAGTTTTCTGGTGTACAAACAATCCAAAAGTAGCAATTCTGGGAAAAAGAATTGTGACTCCCCCCCCATACTTCCTCAATAGCAAGTGAGCTGCACCAGTTTGGCCCTGTTTTGCTGGGAAGAATGGAATGTTTTCATCATGTATTACTATAACCCACCAAGTCCTAAACTTTTATAATACAAAGGTAGAAATCCTCCTGGAGTCTGGGGACAGACTGGGTAAGCTGCAGGTTGGCAGCATGCCCATGAAGTTCAACAAAGGAATGGAAGGGATTTGATAAAGAAGGGATATAAGGGTAACCACTCTGTATTATAACATAACCATCAATATTATTTTGATGTAAAAAGGCTTCTAGACCCTTCTTGAAGTTCTCTGCTGTCCCTGCTGTGACCAGCGCCTGAGGCAGGCTATTCCACAGATTGACAGTTCTTACAGTAAAGAAGCCCTGTTGCCTCTGGTGATTGAATCTGGAGAAAACAAGATTTAGACAGTTCACCTTGTCTTTTGATATGATTTAACTTTGAACAACCATATTTTTTGTATGGACCATTCGTATATATATAAATTAATCATGTACCCTCGAGAATAAATAAATCTTAATTTATTATTCTTTCACCATAACTGAGCACCTCTTTATCATTTTTGTGGCTCTTTGTTGTACCCTCTCCAACTGTAGGGCATTCTTTATATGGACTGGTGCCCAGAACTGAATGCCATATTCCAGATGAGTCCGAACCAATGCCTTGTACAGGTACCTGTACCGATCCTGACACTCCATACATCATTTTATACATGATAAGATCTTGCTGGCTTTACAGCTTAGTGTCATCCGCAAATAGACACAGTGCTAATATTTTCGCCACAATGGAAGTCAAACTCCCCTATAATTGCTTGGCAAAGTCCTGGAGCCCCTTTTAAATATTAGGGAATACAAATTGAAGGAGAGTCAGCTAACCAACTGCCAATGTCTTGACGTGTCTTCTCAAAGTACAATAAAGATGAAAAATATAGTATTAAATCCAGCTTACAACACAATCCTCACATGTCCATAAAAAGATTTTTTCTTTATTTCATGTCTTTAAAAAAACGCAGGAACACAGCACACAGCCCACGCGTTCCGGAAAATCATGGCCCAGGGTGGAATAGGATATCCCACACAACAAAATTTGGCTACATTTTTGAAATGTACGTCCCCCTGCCTCCAACCAAGTATAACAAGGTGGATGCCTTTATCATCATCTGGTCCCAGTGATGTTATTTAATTAAAACTAATATCATCTTTGTTGTTCATCTATTCCTTTTAATTTGTTCTGTGTAAGAAGTATTATGTTTTAATTAAATACAACTGCAGCTATATGACTCCCAAGATCTATTTGTCACAGGATGGAATTGTCACATAGATACAGATGCCGAATCTATAGCCTGAAGCTGATGAGAATGAATATTGATGCGCTTCTGAATTCTGGGCATCACTTATTACCACAGATGCTCCATAGTATACTCTCCAGAATGTAGTAGAGATGTAAATATTATGCAGATACTGTATATTCTTAAGAATCTTTTTTATGTTATTTTCTAAACCCTATCTAACAATATCAATGTCAGTTTTTTTAACCCCTGCTTTGCACTGCAGGCTATAGAGGCTCAGGTATAATACTGCAGTAGTACAAATCCATAATGCTGCAGCCAGAGTATGTAATAAAGCCACCATTGAATCCTGGCTTAGTTTGTCAGATGCCATATTAAAGAGCTACCGGTATTTTTCCATTAAGTTTTTCCTCTAGAGAAGAATATCTTTTACTTTATTGTGTAACGATTTTGAAACAGTATAACACCAATAATGGTCTAAGATTATCAGATGGTTGTTTGCCAATTAATATTTATATTTAATTAATACTGTGCAGTCTACATATGCTATGAACTGGAATAGACCTCACACTGCTTTCAAAGAGTGTTTTTAGGGGTTATAAGTATGTTTAAGGAAGGTCATCAATATCAGATTTAGGGGGATCAAACATCAGGCACCCCTAGCAGATCAGCGGTTATACATAACATTGGAAGGATAAATAACAAAGGATGGCACAACACTGACTTTTAGATGAAATCCGTCGATCTGTGTAGCCATCCTGTTGTATATGTTACCCCTTTTCCCCCCAAATATGACATCTCCAAAAATAAGACCTAGTATCATTTTGTTCAAGCTTAGAAATATAAGGCCTGCCCTGAAAATAAGATCTAGCGGAAGCTCCCCCCACGCCGTACATTAGTATCAGTAGATTATTTAGATATTGCAAGAGGTTGTGACATGGGTGAAGAATTTATGGGATAAAATCACTGACCACTGCACTGTCTGCACCGTCTGCAAGTGCTCCGGATGGGTTTTTCAGCCCATAGAGCTTTCTGTTCTTCTCTTCTCTAGTAATGAGTAATTCGCGAAGGAGCCGGCACAAAGAGCTCACTTAACCCCGCCCCTAAAATGCTCACCACGCCCCCTTTAACCCAATATAATTTGGTTAAAAGCGGTGTGGTGTGGGGTGACTGACTGGCCTGCGTCTTCCTATTACATATTTAGTAGAGAGACTTCAGGAGCCAGAAAAGCCGGCTCATTTTAGTGAGCGGAGCCTAATGAGCCAGCTCACTAAGAAGAGATGCAATTCCCATCACTAGAAGCTTCACAGAGTAAGAGCTGTAGCAGGACTTTATTACAGCAGTCATTCAGAGCAGAGGGGCGTGGCTATGATCAGTTCTAATCAGAGAGCTACACAGGCTGAAAGATTCTTGCAGAAACCTTGAAAGAGCTGAAATATACAAAAATATGATTACCGTATTTTTCGCCCTATACGGCGCACCGGACTATAAGGCGCATTAGTCCGATGCGCCTTATATATGTAATAATTCCATATATAAGGCGCATCGGACTATAAGGCGCGGGGTCCGGGGGCGTGGCGGAGGTCCGGGGGCGGAGCGGAGACCCGACGGGACGCGACACCGAGGCGCGACGGGGAACGCAGGGAAGGTGAGGGGGAGGAGGGCAGCGGACCATACTTACATAGGTCCCCGCTACCGGAGACAGCAGATCTCCAGCGGGAACTGCAGACCACGCGGCAGAAGTTGTTCGTGCCACGTGGTCTGCAGTTCCCGCTGGAGATCTGCTGTCTCCGGTCTCCGGTAGCGGGGACCTATGTAAGTATGGTCCGCTGCCCAGCGCCATACATAGGGCGCACCGGACTATATGGCGCACTTTGGATTTCCACGGAAATCCAAGGCTTTTAAGTGCGCCTTATAGTCCGGAAAATACGGTACACAGATCTCTAGGGCTGATACCTAAACCGATCTGAAGTTTTCCATGGTATAAATTGTAGATAGATTTCCTTGGGATACCAAATTTTTATAGGCTTTATTGGGTGTTAATAGATTTTTAAAACCTTTTGTATGAAAATAAATATCTTCTTTTTGCCATATTCGGACTCCAATAACTTTTTCATACTTAGAAGTACGGAAATAGCTAAGGTGTAATTTTTTTCCAGGACAAGCTGACGTTTTCATTGCTACCATAGATACAACAAAAAACTGAAACTGTGAGAATTATTGTCTCTTCAAAATCTTACAGGCTAGCCATGTGACAAATGGCCATGGCATATCGGGCCTGGAAAATAAAAGTGATGCTTATGATACCCCACCACCATCTCCAGAACAAGGCTTTCCAGCCCCCCATGTAGGCAGGTATCTAAGCCACCGTGAATGAAGAATTGACAATGTACTTCATGTTTCCACTTCTATAGAAGTTCTGAGAATAGCTAAGTGCATTAGTTCAATGGGACTGGAAACCCCCATTCTTGAAATCAATACATTTACCAGAAAAATAAAAAAAAATGCTGACATTTACCCCCCAACCTTGCACTGCCAGCTCCGATTCAGTAGGCCAACTTAGTTTGCCTTAGTATTCTCTGAATGACATTAGACATGCTAAGAATTGCCTCGCACAGTAGAAGGCTCAGTCAGTGACTCCAGCATTGATAACACATTCAAAATTGGCATTTTACAACTCACAGGTAACAACCTGCTTCATTTAGTCCACAAGTTCATGGTGACTTCAGCTCTTTGCAGCACACTGTGCCCAAAAATACCACAGTCTTTTACAATATAATGGGGCAGATTTACTTACCCGGCCCATTCGCGATCCAGCGGCGCGTTCTCTGCGCTGGATTCGGGTCCGGCCGGGATTTATTAAGGCAGTTCTTCCGCCGTCCACCAGGTGGCTCTGCTGCGATGAAGAGCATCGGAACGCACTGGAATACACCGAGCTGGGCTGAGTGAAGGTAAGTGCAATTTTCGCAACACATTTTTTTTTTAAATGCGGCGTTTTTTTTCCGAATCCGTCGGGTTTTCGTTCGGCCACGCCCCCAGATTTCCGTCTCGTGCATGGCAGCGCCGATGCGCCACAATCCGATCGCGTGCGCCAAAATCCCGGGGCAATTCAGGGGAAATCGGCGCAAATCGTAAATATTCGGGTAACACATCGGGAAAACGCGAATCAGGCCCTTAGTAAATGACCCCCATTATATTTGTAAAGTCAGTGAAAACTGGAAAGTTAGGATGTCAGTTAAATAGGGTTTGCCAGATAGTTAAAGAAACTAGCACCAGGTGCCAGGCGCAGCCCAATCGCAATGTTTTCCCACGAACAAAAGTTAGGCCCCCTCCACGAGATAAGGTCTAATTTGCTGAACAGTAGGAGTCTCAGTGCTGCGCTCGGCAATTTCCTTCAACTCCATACAGATTAATGGAGCTGAATGGGCATGCGCGGCCCCCTGCATTAGTCTGACTGAGCGATGAGTGTCCCGAATGATCACCAAGTTAGGCCCTATCCCATGCAACGGACCTAACTTTTGCTTGTGAGAAAACCTGTTTAATCATCACCCATTGTTATGACTAACAGTGGGTGCTAGTTACCAATCGCATTAATTTCAATGGAAACACAGGCTGATGATCAGGTGATCTGGCTGAGCCCTTGACATTTAGGAAATTCTGTGTTGTACTCTAAATCTCCTGTGTGTATACAAAGTTATGTATATAATGTAATGGCAGCAAGTCAACGCACAAAAGAATATTTTTCTAGGTGGAAATTACATAAAACATGTAGGAATTTTAAAAAATACTACTCATTGCTGAGACAGACATTATTCATAAAACCCTCCACATTAAGTACTATTGTGATTTTTACATAAATGCCTGAAGAGTGGAGGTGGCAGGACACCAAAGGTCTCAAGAGCAGTGAGTAGGAACATAATGTTACTTTAGAAAAACACTGCTTCTACTGAGAGGCCGTGGAGGTATCCTTAGGCAACACCTGGATAGACACAGGTGAAAGAACACTGACATCTGACAATACAACAGACATCTCCTCTCTCCACAAACTCAAGCTTTTGTTAGTTTATGGGTAAAACTATATACCTTTTAAGGGTCTTTAGAAAAACAACAAAGTGGGACATGATGTATGTGTGTTCCTTAGTCCAGCCTGGGACGAAACTACTGCCTAAGGTAAATGTCTCATGAACTTACTCATCTCACATACCTAGAGGGGTGGAAAAGAGCTTGGAGACTGCCAATCTACCTGAACAACCCGAAAAACCGGAGATAGGGATACTCTGCCATGGCTGGCTCCAGGTTTCAGTAGGCCCCTGGGCAACCGAGCCTCAGCGGGCCCCTTTGTAGTGAACTCTCTTATAGCATTAAAAAGGTAGAAAGTAAAGATACTAAATATGAAAATATTTATATACAGCCCCTCATAGGGGTGTCTTAAAGACCATGTAATGGAGATTACTGATAGTACATACTTGCCAGCGCCTGGCAAGTCCATACCTCAAGTATGGTGCAAGTGGCAGCACCCGGGTATGCAGTGCTATATGCTGAGCAGCTGAAGTTAGAAGCGGCCGTGAGAGGTGTACCTTGGGCCTCTCTTGCAGCTCTGAACCCCGTCACTTGCCTGGGTATACCAGGTGCTGGCATCGGCCCTGTACTCCGCCATAGATCCTGGGCTCCTAGCCTTTGGTCAGAGTACCAGCCTTCTGAGAAAGAGAGGGACAGGGCCTTTCCTCAGTGTAGACACTTCTGTCATGGAGGAGAAGTCGGCACTATGCTTTGCTTGTATTGGTCTGCACCTGAATTTCTTCTGTAAAGAAGGAAACTGCTCACTGCAGACCATGACTCTCTGGACTTATTTCCGATTGGGATGACCAAACGTTTCCACACCCTCTGGATAGCAGCAACATGTGGTGACGCCTTGATGGTGCCTGGCTGACCCAGCATAACGTTGGGGTCGCCATTAACCCGGGCACTGCACTAGCACATAAATGTGAATCTAGTTTAAAGGGGGCTGAGGTGGGAAACCAAGAACACATACATGCCCCACTCTGGCCACTTTGGCTCCTACGGGAGCCATTTTAGCAAGTGGCTCCTAACACAACAGGACTCCTTACTCACTGTATATACTTGAATAAATGGCGACTTGAGTATAAGCCGTAGCCCCTAATTTTGTCACTAATAACTGGGAAAACGTATTGACTCAAGTGTAAGCCTAGAGTAGGAAATGCATTGGTCACAGCCTCCCCGCACTAATGAAATGCCCAGCAGCCTGTCACACTCAGGATACACAGGAACGGACCACAGGATACACAGGAACGGACCACAGGATACACAGGAACGGACCACAGGATACACAGGAACGGACCTCATGATACACAGGAACGGAACACAGGATACACAGGAAGGGGCCACAGGATACACAGGAAGGGACCTCAGGATACACAGGAACGGAACACAGGATACGCAGGAATGGACCACAGGATACACAGGAAGGGACCTCAGGATACACAGGAACGGAACACAGGATACACAGGAATGGACCACAGGATACGCAGGAATGGACCACAGGATACGCAGGAATGGACCACAGGATACACAGGAACGGACCTCAGGATACACAGGAACACAGGATACGCAGGAATGGACCACAGGATACGCAGGAATGGACCACAGGATACGCAGGAATGGACCACAGGATACACAGGAACGGACCTCAGGATACACAGGAACACAGGATACGCAGGAATGGACCACAGGATACGCAGGAATGGACCACAGGATACACAGGAACGGACCTCAGGATACACAGGAACGGAACACAGGATATGCAGGAATGGACCATAGAATACGTAGGAACGGACCACAGGATACATGACCTGGAACGCAGGTTACACGGGAACACGTTGGAGACACAAAGGAGGGTTTCACTTTAGAATGAGTTTGAAGATCCGTCGGGGAATGCTGGGAGCCAACGGATTATATAGCAGAGCTGGGAATGCCAGTGCCAATCAGCAGGATGCTAGTCCTTTAAATCCTGAAGAGTTGGCGCTCCCTAGAGCCCGGGGACATGCGCAGCCTGGCAGATCGGGAAGTGAGCTTGTGGACAGGTGAGTCCGGGGATGAGGTAGCCACGCTGCCACGGAGAGGGGCACGGGTTGGCCCGTGATCTGAGACATGGATCGTGGGGGCACCCGTGACACAGCTGTCCCCAGTAATGAAATGCCGATACAGCCCTCCAAGTAATGATATGGCCAATGCAGCCCCCTCAAGTAATGAAATAACCTGAAGCCCCCTAATGATGGAATTCCTAGCAGCTAGCCCCCCTAATAATTAAATATCCCCTGAAGCCCCCCTAATGATGGAATTCCATGCAGCCCCCCTAATAATGGAACGCTCTGCAGCCCCCCCAATAATGAAATGCCTTGCAGCCCCCCAATGATGGAATGCCCTGCAGCCAGCCCCCTAATGAAGAAATACCCTGCAGCCCCTCTAATGATGAAATGCCCTGAACCCCCCCCCCCCATAATGAGTATATACAGTACTCTGTTGTTACCTGTTTCAAAGAAGCCACACTTCGAATGAGGTAGGTCCCTTGCCCTCTTCCCATGTCTCTTGGAACAGGCCTGAAATATGGAAGTAATGGAGTGACAATCCTGGCAAATATGACACTACAAATAGCTGTGTCTGGGAGGGACAATATGAGTGACTTATTTTGCTTACGTATGCACACACAAGTGGAAATTAGGCTCAGTTACCTCCTCAGTTAATTTTATATTATGTGTTATGTTCAGTGAGGCAGCCGTTCGTTATTAAAGCATTTTTGGAAAAAAATGATGGTGGCTGCAGTGTTTTCTTTTCTAACAGATATTATAATTTTCACAATGAAGTCAATGGGAGATGGATAGTTAGAAGCAGTGTCAGTTTTCTATACAAATATATAGATAAATAGATGATAGATAGATATATATATATTATAGATAAATGTGAAATACATAAGTAAAGATTACTGAAAAATGGCAGCACTCCAAAATGGTAGAAAAAAGTGGTGTTTATTCCACCTCCAGCAATGTTTCAGCTGTGAAACCAGCCTTTGTCATAGATAGATAGTTAGATATGTTAGAGTGGGCTGTGTGTTACTGCGGGATAAAGACAGAGATAGTTAATCTATGTGTATGTATAGATAATAGATAGCTAGACTACACATAAATGTGAGATAGACATAGATAGATGTTGGTGTGTGCTGTGTGGCAGGATCATCCAGATGAGAGGGGTTGGCATACATTCTTGTCAGATAGATAGACATGAGATATAGATATATGATTTCTACATATCATCAGTTACTATTAGTTAATTTCAGTTTATTTATCATTTGTTTTTTTTAATGGAGAAAAATAACAGTATTGTGCTCACCGTACCGAGTCTGGGCGCAATAGCCGACTATGGGGGAGGTATATCCCTCAAACAGTTGTGTGAATACAGCCTTAGCGGGCAGCAAAAAGATTGTTACTTTATGTAAGAGCTTCCCTAGCTACTTGTAAAGATTCTTGATGGAGCTCAACATTTACCTATATAATCTCCCTCTCTGTATAGCAGCAATTGTATGCAATAAGGCAGTGATATATATGACAAAAAAGCCAGAAGACGCCAGAAAACTGTCTTGAAACTTCCCTGAGCGCTTTTTGCACCATTTGGGGCAAATTTACTTACCCGGTCCATTCGCGATCCAGCGGCGCGTTCTCTGTGGTGGATTCGGGTCCGGCCGGGATTCATTAAGGCAGTTCCTCCGACGTCCACCAGGTGGCGCTGCTGCGCTGAAGACCATCGGAATGCACTCAAGTTCGCCGGCCTATTCCTAGTGAAGGTAAGTGCAAGCTCCGCAACACTTTTTTTTAAAAAATGCAGCGGTTTTTCCGAATCCGTCGGGTTTTCGTTCGGCCACGCCCCTGATTTCCGTCGCGTGCATGCCAGCGCCGATGCGCCACAATCCGATCGCGTGCGCAAAAATCCCGGGGCAATTCAGGGGAAATCGGCGCAAATCGGAAATATTCGGGTAACACGTAGGGAAAACGCGAATCGGGCCCTTAGTAAATGACCTCCTTTGTGTCTATTATTTGCACCTCATTTGTCTCGGTAGTTTTAGCTCCTTCTCAAATGCAGATTTTTTTTTAGACTTTTTAGCTGCAAATTTTAAAAAAGGTGCAACTTTTTCTGCAACTCTAATGCTTTTCCTAAACATTGTTGTAACTGTAATGTTTTTGCTCAGTTATTTGTGTCTTTTGAGGCACAAATCAATGTTTAATCAGGCACAAGCCTCTGGAAGCCAGATATATACAAGGTTGAATTAGGTACAAACCAGGATTGCTGCAACATGGCGAATTTCAGTGCACTGCTAGAAAAGCCATACCAAAATCCGTCCAACAAAAAAATGTGCATCAGACTAAGATAAGTTTGCCCCAATAAATTCAACAGGATTTGTCCCTCCCTTTCTAACGACAACACAAAATATATAAAAAAAATTAAGAAAGTTGAATTTTGCATCTTTGTTATATATTATAAAAGTCTAATACACTATCTAATAATATCACCACATTGAACAGTGAAGCACAAAATATATCATTGGGGCTTTCCGAAAATACAGTAGTTCAGTTTTTTGGTGCAAAGTTATTTAATCAAAGGAACACAGAATTTTTGTTGGGTCACATTTACTAAGAATGTGGGAAACTGCACTAAAAGTGCCCTGCCTGTATAACTGTATAATGCTCGGTGAGACAGATTCATTAAGAATGTGCGTCGGAAATCATGAATCTGGCTCACCAACTTTTTTTGTGGTGCACCTTTAACATAGACAGACTTTGCATGTTAAATCAGACGCTCGGTCAAACTGAGTGTTGGAATGCCCCCTAATTTGTGTAGCATGGTGCCTAGTGCAGCTGTACCATAAAACAGTTGCATGCGTAACATTTGTGGTGCAGATCGTTGCTATGGCATCTTAAAGGCACGGGATCGTCTGTGACGTCATCTTAGAGGCACAGTGTCAGCCTGTGCATGTGTATGTGTTTTGGCTGACACTGCTAATACCCTGCAATACATCAGTATTGCAGAATATTACCATAAACAAGCAATCAGAAGAACGCCTTAAAAAAAAAAACTGTAAAAACCCGCCCCAAATTTTGATTTTTACCTATTGAATCCCACAAAAAATGCAATCAACAAAACATATGTACCCCAGAATGATACTGGTGCACAGTACAACATGTCCCGCAAAAAACAAGCCATCAACCAGCTCTGTAGCCAAAAAAGTAAAAATGTTATGCCACTTGGAAGACGGCAATGCAAAAATGATAGATTTCCCCACATTAGGGTTTTATTTGGCCAAGTTAGTAAAACATAAGAAAAAATATTTATGACTGGTATCCCCGTAATCGTATCGACCCATATAATAAAGATAACATGATTATTAGGCTATACGGTGAACACGAAAAAGAAAAAAAAAGTAAAAAATCCAGTACAGAATTGAGATGAGATGAGAGGGGATACCAATAGAGATGAGCGAGCACTAAAATGCTCAAGTGCTCGTTATTCGAGACAAACTTTTCCTGATGCTCCAAATAACGAGCCCCATTGAAGTCAATGGGAGACTCGAGCATTTTTCAAAGGGACCATGGTTCGGGAATAAAATGTGTTATTTAATTGAAAAAGAATGTCTTCTGATAAGTTAGCAGATGTATGCAAACATCTGCAATCTATTCTTCACTGTTCCGCGCGTATATTATCTCCCAACAAGTTAGCAGATGTGAAGAACAGTGAAGAATAGAATAAAAACAGTAAACACAGTGAACACAGGATCATTTAAGTGAAAAACCCAGTGAAGAATAGATTGCAGATGTTCGGCACATCTGCTTACTTGTCGGGATCCGTGCTGCTGCTCCCCGGTGTCTCCATGCTGCTGCTCCCCGGTGTCTCCGTGCTGCTGCTCCCCGGTGTCTCCGTACTGCCCCGGTGTCTCCGTTCTGCAACTGCCCCGATGTCTCCGTGCTGCCCGATTGTCTCCGTGCTGCCCGAGTGTCTCCGTGCTGCCGCAGTGTCTCCGTGCTGCCCCTGCCCCTATGTCTCCGTGCTGCCCGATGTCTCCATGCTGCCCCAGTGTCTCTGTGCTGCCCCAGTGTCTACGTTCTGCCCCTTCCCTGATGTCTCCGTGCTGCCCGATGTCTCCGTGCTGCACAATGTCTCCGTGCTGCCCGATGTCTCCCTGCTGCCCCAGTGTCTCCCTGCTGCCCCAGTGTCTCCCTGCTGCCCCAGTGTCTCCGTTCTGCCCCTGCCCCGATGTCTCCGTGCTGCCCGATGTCTCCCTGCTGCCCCAGTGTCTCTGTGCTGCCCCAGTGTCTCCGTTCTGCCCCTTCCCCGATGTCTCCGTGCTGCCCGATGTCTCCGTGCTGCCCGATGTCTCCCTGCTGCCCCAGTGTCTCCGTTCTGCCCCTGCCCCGATGTCTCCCTGCTGCCCAATGTCTCCCTGCTGCCCCAGTGCCTCTGTGCTGCCCCAGTGTCTCTGTGCTCCTCCAGTGTCTCTGTTCTGCCCCTTCCCCGATGTCTCCGTGCTGCCCGATGTCTCAGTGCTGCCCGATGTCTCCGTGCTGCCCTATGTCTCCGTGCTGCCCCAGTGTCTCCGTGCTCCCCCAGTGTCTCCGTTCTGCCCCTTCCCCGATGTCTCCCTGCTGCCCGATGTCTCCCTGCTGCCCCAGTGCCTCTGTGCTGCCCCAGTGTCTCTGTGCTGCCCCAGTGTCTCCATTCTGCCCCTTCCCCGATGTCTCCGTGCGGCCCGATGTCTCCGTGCTGCCCGATGTCTCCGTTCCGCCCTCGATGTCTCCGTGCTGCTGCTCCCAGGTGTCTCCGTGCTGCTGCTCCCCGGTGTCTCCGTGCTGCTGCTCCCCAGTGTCTCTGTTCTGCTCCCCGGTGTCTCCGTCCTGCTCACCGTGTTCTTCAATGTGTTCTTCACAAATATATATTATTCTTCACATAGTATTTTGTTCGCACCGTTCCGCGCGTATCTCCCAACAAGTAAGCAGATGTGCCGAACATCTGTAATCTATTCTTCACTGTGTTTTTCACTGTGTTTTTCACTTAAATGATCCTGTGTTCACTGTTTTTATTCTATTTTTCATTGTTCTTCACTGTGTTTTTTTAATTAAATGCTCCTGTGTTCACTGTTTTTATTCTATTCTTCATTGTTCTTCACTGTGTTTTTTAAATTAAATGCTCGATCTTGAGCAGGGGAAATACTCGTCCGAGCAACGAGCCGTTTCGAGTACCTTAATACTCAAATGAGCATCAAGCTCGGACGAGTATACTCGCTCATCTCTAGATACCAACCCCAAAATGGTAACAATGGTAAAAGCATCTCATCCCGTAAAAAAAATGTCATCGCATGGCCCCAATAACAAAAAGCAAAAGTTTTATAGCTTGCAAAAGGGGCCAATGAGGAAACTAAAATCCTGGCAGCTGCAGGGCGCTCCTTCCCTCCTGCCCCTCGCCATGCGCCCATAAAACAAGTAACGGCCACATGTGGGGGGTCTCTGTACTCGGGAGAAATTTTTCATCACAAATTGTATGGTGGGTTTTATCTTTGGGACATGTGCAAATTTTAGGTCTAAATTAACGAATAACCGGCACAATTTGACCATTCTAAATTTCACCTCCATTTTGATTCAATTTCTATGAAGATCTGAAGGGGTTAACAATCTTCCTAAAAGCTGTTTCTGATAGCTTGAGGGGTGCAGATTTGAAAATGGGTTGATTATATAGGGGAGTTTTGATGCTAAATATGTAAAATTTCATTTAAAACTGTATTTATCCCCAAAACAGTCAATTCTGAAAATACGGAAAATCGATAATCTATTTGTAAGCCGCGTAAAAACAAAATAAATTATCCAGACATTTCAAAAATGATGAAAATGTAAAGTAGACATATGGGAAATGTTATTCAGCAACTTATTTAGGTGGTAAATCAAATTAAAGTACAACATGTGGGGAAAAAACAATCTCAGGATTGTTTAGATAAGTAACAGTGTAAAAAGTTATAAAGCGAGGCAAGTCAGAATACATAAAATTGGACTGAGCCTTAAGCTACAAAATGGCTGCGTCCTTAAGGGGTTAAACACCTGTGCAAGCAGTTTCCTCTAGAAAGAAGTGGAAAGTCTGTCAGAAAATTGGCGCAAAGTCCTTAGTAAATTTGCCCCAATGTGTGTGCCTCATGTCTGTAAAAATAGATGTACATGTCATGGACTCTAATATGTCAAGGACAGCGCCGAGATCTATGCCGTGCACTGACGATATTAGTGGGAATCGCACTTTATGCCTTCATCGCCCTGATCTCTGAATGACTCTTGTGTGGTTCTGCCAGCATCTCATTCACTGAGAATTGGGTAATCAGATATAAATAAAGGTGAGTGACAGAGGAAAGTGGGTGGAAATCGAAGGGGAGGCTAAATGTGTTTGCCTTGACTCATAAACTAATTACTGTATCTTACAGCTTCTTAAGACAAATTGTATTAAAAACAAAAGTGTGAGATTTGAGTTTATTTGAAGAGAAATACCAGCTTTGACCAACTTTTTTTTTGTTTCTTTGCAACAGTTTTTCAGTAACTTTTTATTTGCTAATACATTCTACATCAACTACTGAGTGTGAAGTGCATGTCATCATTTGCCACTATCATCAGGAAACTATTACAGGACTATTCTTAACAAGGGAATTAATGGCTTATTCACAGCAAATGCCTGATACATTCAAGTACCCTTCTGGAAAACACATCTATGTTCAGAACCGGGGTCCATGACCCCATCCACTCTATCATGTGAGACATTTAGTGAAAAAACCCAATGAGGACTAACTACATAGACAGCATCACTAAGAAAGTATCAAATGTGGCACCAGGGACCTAAGGATCAAACACAAGTCTCTTCCTTTTACTATTTATATGCTGTATTTCAGAGACCTGTAATCTGTATTTAAAAGTTTGGGAACTTCATATTTAAAAATCCAGTTCACCAAATCCCATGATTTGTAATGCCATGCTTGTTTAATCCATGCGGCTTGCAAGGAAGAAGGAGAGGAGGGAGGGAAGATCCTTCCAGCAAGCCAAAAATTGCAGAAAAATGCATTCATCCATAAAAAACTCAAAACAAAAAATTTGTAGGCAGACTGTCAAGGTTCGGAGTAGTGAACCCCCTGAACCACCGCAGGCCATGACACAAGCCAACACCTGGGACCGGAATCTAAGTGGCACCCGGTCTTCACCAGAGCCCGCCGCAGCAAGGTGGGACTTACGTCTTGCTGGGAGGAATTCACACAGTGATATCACAGTACAGGGATCATATAAACAGTGATGTCACGGTATGAAGATAATTCACACAGTGATGTCACTGTATAAGGATAAGACACACAGTGATGTCACAGTACAGGGATAATAGTCTTTAGTAAACAAGGGTACTGCACTCCAAAATATGGAATGGTGCTTTTGTCAGGTTCTCAGCCCAAATATCAGTGAAGAAAAAACCTTAGCACTCATCAGTCTTTTCCTTTTAATTTAAGTTTTTTATATAGAAATGCTTCAATTCACCATTGAGTGAATATATTTTAGATAAGAAGAAAACAGATCACAATAGAGATAGTTGTGACGTTTCGGTCATTCCGATCTTTGTCAAGCTAGATCTGTAGCTGTAAATATAAAGAGAGGAGTAAGGTTTATGTCTAAGTTCTCCTGAACTGCACATGCACGCCTGTTGACGTGTCTCCCTGGATACCCGAACTTCTGGGTTCAGGGGCGGCCTTGGTGCGCCTGCACAGTCTGACAGCTGATGTTCCGCGATCTGGACTTCCGGTTTCGCAGGCATGCGACCGACACTGGCTCAGCCACTCATCATGCATAAAACGCCTCCATCACAACACATTGCGGCTCATTTACTAAGGGTCCACGACGCAATCGCGCTGGCTTTCATGCGGCACAAATCGGGTTGCGGGCTGTAGGACGATCCAATGGATTCGGGCAAATCCCAGGATTTAATTTAAAAATTGTGTTGCAAGCCAAGCACTTACATAGATCGGGAGGAAGATGGTGAACTCTGGTGGACCTGATCAGGGAAGTGACACATTCAGCAAGTCGGTGCGCACGATGTAAGTGAATCGCGGGCATTGTCGTTGGACATTGAACTTTCGAGATCTCCTCCATGCTCTATTCTCTCTCTCCTCCACCAAATCTTAGATTGTATCTACATATTGTGAGTTATGATGCCGACCATTTTCATCCCTGTTATGCTTATGTGACCTATACTTCCATGCTAAAACACTTAACTCATTCCCACTGCCTCTTTCCCCTGTACTCTGTATCAATATGACTTTTTACTACTTCTCTGCTAATTCATGTTGTATCTAAGCAATACACCTTAACCCAATATTTTCCTCTTGACTCAGACATATATATCCAGCAGAGTTTATTACATGCTTCTCACTTATAGCTAGAGACCATGTATTAGTTTTCCTCCCATTGTACATACTACTATGGCTGTCCTGTTTTGCATTATGTAATATAATATATATTATTTATGCATAATCTCAGAATTTAGACATAAAGCTTACTCCATTTCTTTTAATGTTTACAGCTACAGATCTAGCTTGACAAACGTCGGGATGACCGAAATGTCGCAACTATCTCTATAGTGATCTGTTTTCTTCTTATCTAAAACATATTCACTCAATGGTGGAGATATATATAAAGCATTCAAGTAAAAAACTTGAATTAAAAGAAGAAGACTTCAATGGATGAGTGCTATGTTTTTTCTTCACAGTACAGAGATAATACACACAGTGATGTCACAGTACAGGGATAATACACACAGTGATGTCACAGTACAGGGATAATACATACAGCACTGTCACAGTAGAGGGATAATACACACAGTGATGTCACAGTACAGGGATAATACACACAGTGATGTCACAGTACAGGGATAATACACACAGTGATGTCACAGTACAGGGATAATACGCATAGCAATGTCACAGTAGAGGGACATTGAAAGCAGTCATGTCACAGAACTATCTTCCTAGTTATGTTACAGTACATAAATGCTAATTACAGTTACACCAGATGTAACACCACAAAGACAATGAACATCATGATATGATACAAATGTAACAAAGGCTGGGGGGGGGGGGGAGAAGGAGGATGTGAAGGGATAATAATGCACACAACATCATAGTATTAAAGCTCCACTATCATCACCTTGGTTACTGAGCCAAAAGTAACATTTATTGAGCCAAAAATGACATTTAATCAGATTGTGATTACAGCATATACTATTGCTTTATTCCCATATATGTGCTGGCGAATAGAGCGGAGGTGTGTGCAGGCTGTGTAAGGAGTAAGAGTCACCTCTCAGTATTTATAACATTAGTGTGATCACACCATTATCTATTTCTAGCATTACTATCTCCGCACCCTCTTCTCTATTCTGGAAGTAAAATCCGTGCCTCGCTTCCAGGGAAGAGAATTCTGTATTACTACTTTATTACTTTTTTCTACACCTTCCCTAATTAGTCTTTTAGTGTGAATGAGTTTCATTAATAGAAATATGACATTGACCTATGCTTCTACAGTGGTGGTCAAAAGTATTGGCACCCCTGCAATTCTGTCAGATAATACTCAGTTTTTTTTTTCCAAAAAATTATTGCAATCAGAAATTCCTTGGTATTATTATCTTCATTTAATTTGTCTTCAATGGAAAAACACAAAAAGAATTGTCATAAAGCCAAATTGGATATAATTCCACACAAAACATAAAAAGGGGGTGGACAAAAATATTGGCACTGTTTGAAAAATCATGTGATGCTTCTCTAATTAATGTAATTAACAACACCTGTAACTTACCTGTGGCACCTAACAGGTGGTGGTAATAACTAAATCACGCTCGCAGCCACTTCTAATGGATTAAAGTTGACTCAGCCTCTGTCCTGTGTCCTTGTGTGGACCACACTGAGCATGGAGAAAAGAAAGAAGACCAAAGAACTGTCTGAGGACCTGAGAATCAACATTGTGAGGAAGCCTGAGCAATCTCAAGGCTACAAGTCCATCTCCAAAGACCTGAATGTTCCTGTGTCTACCATGTGCAGTTTCCTCAAGAAGTTTAAAGCCCATGGAACCGTGGCACCTCCATAGTTGTGGACGGAAAAGAAAAATTGACGAGAGATTTCAGCACAAGATTGTTTGGATGGTGGATAAAGAACCTCGACTAACATCCAAACAAGTTCAAGCTGCCTGCAATCCGAGGGTACAACAGTGTCAACCCGTACTATCCGTCGGCGTCTGAATGAAAAGGGACTGTATGGTAGGATGCCCACTTCTTACACAGAAACATAAAAAAGCCAGGCTGGAGTTTCCCAAAACTCACCCCAGAAAGCCTAAAACATTTTGGGAGAATGTTCTCTGGTCAGATGAAACTAAAGTAGAGCTTTTTGGGAAAAGGCATCAACATAGAGTTTACAGGAAAAAAAAGAGGCCTACGGTCCCTACAGTCAAACATGGCGGAGGTTCCCTGATGTTTTGGGGTTGCTTTGCTGGCACTGGACAGCTTGACCGTGTGCATAGCATTATGTCTGAAGACTGCCAACAAATTTTGCAGCATAATGTAGGGCCCAGTGTAAGAAAGCTGGGTCTCCCTCAGAGGTCATGGGTCTTCCAGCAGGACAATGACCCAAAAAACCATTCAAAAAGCACTAGAAAATGGTATGAGAGAAAGCACTGGAGACTTCTAAAGTGGCCGGCAATGAGTCCAGACCTGAATCCCGTAGAACCCCTGTGCAGAGATCTCACAATGGCAGTTTGGAGAAGGCATCTTCAAGTCTCAGGGACCTGGAGCAATTTTCTAAAGAAGAATTGTCTAAAATTTCAGCAGAGCATTGTTAGAAACTCATTGATGATTACCGGAAGCGGTATTGATTTCGGTAGCCATGGGCCCCCTAAAAGGCTTGGGCCCCAGGCTACCGCCCCCACAGCCTATATTATAATCCACTAGTGCTCTGTCTTCCTTAAGCAGTTCCTTCTTCTCCTACTACTTCCCTCTTTTATATACTGATCCTTCAGTAAACTAAAAGTCTGTCTCAATCTTACAAAATGGATTTAGCATTGAATTCAGAGTGAGTGTACAGTATAGATTCTAGATAATGATTTATAGGTAGGAAAGATTTCCACATTGTACAGATTTTTCATACTTATGTGTTCAATAGGTTTATAAAACATTTGTTAAAATTAAAGTGCATATTCAATTTTCATGTGTCTCAAACAGGGTCAGCTCCTGGTTTCAGTGGGCCCCTGAGCGACAGAGCCTCAATGGGCCTCTTTGCAATGAACTCAAATGTCATCATTCAAAAGTTTCCCCACCTCACACCCTATGGATTCCTTATCTACAACATTATGTGGGCCCCCCCCAGTAGCTCTGGGCCCTGCCACTTGCCCTGGTATACTCAGTGCTGGTGCCGGCCCTCTTAAAAGTTCACTGGTTTTGTTTCATTAGTGTTATCTTACAAAATATATTTTGGAACTGACCTATTATTTAATTAGTCTTTATTTATTCAAGCCTACCACCACCATGTTGGTTTCTGAAATGCTGTGTTGCTTCTATGCCAGCTGCCATTGCACTCACACCTTCCAAAAAGTTACATTTTTGTCTCTGGAGTTCAAAGTCTTCTCCCAAAAGTCTTGGGGATCATCAATATGTTTTCTGCAATCATTGGAGTGTAATGGTTGTTTTGTTGCCTCTGGACCTGGAAGACTTCATGTGATAAATGGAACCATGGATGCTGCTGTCTACAAATCCTGAAGGAGAATGTTAGACCATCCGTGACCTCAAGCTGAAGCACGATTGGGTTCTGCAGTAGAACAATCATCCACACCAGCAAGTCCAGCTTTTGAATGGTTTAACATGAAGACCTTGGAGTGGCCTAGGTCTGACGTTAATCCGATTGAGATACTGTGGCATGACCTTAAAAAGTAGCTCATGTGGGTGAATTACAACAATTCTACAAAGATGAATGGGTCAAGATTCCTCCATTGGCAATTATAGCAAATGCTTGATAACAGTTGTTGCTGCTACGGGCGGACCTATCTGTAACGCAAGTGTGAAAGAGGCCTTATAGTTTTAAGGGGTCCCAGCTGTCATATCCCTACTGATCTGATTGTTATACCCTATACCAGTGGTGGCGAACCTATGGCACGGGTGCCAGAGGTGGCACTCGGAGCCCTCTCTGTGGGCACCCAGGCCATCACCCAGGTCACCATTTAGGACTCAATACCTTCTCCTGCAGGCACAGGCAGCCCAGTACCTGCCACGTTCAGCACTATTTTAAAGTGACTAGAAGTGCAGGAGGAGCAATGAGGTGCTGACAGAGCTGGATTATCATTGTAGACCCTTCTCCAGACCTGTGATTGATCCTATCAAGGGACCTTAGAAGAAACTACAATAATAAACAGAATTTCTTCTTCTTTCTACTATATTTGTGTCCTCAGGATGCTAATACGTTTGAAACCTGTGAGTTACTTTAAATTGCCATTTGGCACTTTGTGAAAAATATGTGGCTTTTGCTTGTAGTTTCGGCACTCAGTCCCCAAAAGGTTCGCCATCACTGCCGTATACTGTGGCTGGTGGGCAACAATCAAAGTTGAAGTAAGTAGAAGCTGTAGGTAACTGTGCAAGACATTATAATGGCCTTGCTCCTCAGTAGCTCATGATGTTTTATCTCCCTTCTGTCTCCATAACAATCCAAAAATTGTACTAGTAAACAAATTTAGCTCTACTACATATGTACTTTAAAAAAATCGGACTCTCAAATATGTTATATACAAGAGCATAACAGGAGGATAATGAATATGAAATGGCCTTGCTCCTCAGTAGCTCATGATGTTTTATCTCCCTTCTGTCTCCATAACAATCCAAAAATTGTACTAGTAAACAAATTTAGCTCTACTACATATGTACTTTAAAAAAATCGGACTCTCAAATATGTTATATACAAGAGCATAACAGGAGGATAATGAATATGAAATGAAAATACCATGTGAGTTACAGCTAGGCTCTAAATGTGATGATTTATATTCCACGATAAGGAATCATAATGAAGTATAGGACTGATGAAGAGTATTAAGCCAGCAGTAAAATGAGCATAATCCCCCCCAGCGCAGGGAGACAGCTAAGAAGTGAGGAATTTCTGGGAGAGGAGGGAGCCAAGGATGATTGTGCTGAAGAGGGAATGCTCTGTGCTGGGCACATCCCAAGAATAGACGCTAGTGAATATGGCCATGTTCCTGCAGCACATATCACATTCACTCAGTACTGTGCAAACACCAGAACTCACCCAGAGACACCCAGAGCCTTCCATTAAATATTTATACAATCCATAATCCCATGTTATTCTGGAGAGGATCTGGCTGCATGGATTACGTGTTTGTTACGCAAAAAGATGCCACACACACACTGGCATACCATGTATGTTTATAGGTCTAAATATATCCTGGAGGAGGATCATTCTGCTACATAGGGTACCAGGAGGATTATTAATATGTCCAGGTCCATTATACATATACAGTATCTAAAGGCTCATTTAGTTATCCAGTGTACATGAAGGCTCACCTACTATACAGAATACCTGAACATTTACACACTATACTATCAAAGTATATAAAGCAGGAAAAAGACGCAGGTTAATCAAGTACAACCTTTTTTTCCCATAACCTGTGATATTTTTGCTCTTCAGAAAGGTATTCAGGCCTCTCTTGAACACGTACATAGAGTCCGCCATAACAACCTCCTGCGGCAGAGAGTCCCATAGTCTCACTGCACTTACAGTAAAGAACCTTTGTCTATGGTGATGGTTGAATCGCATCTTCTCTAGGTGTAGAGGATGCCCCCTGTCTATGGTGATGGTAGAATCGCCTCTCCTCTAGCTGTAGAGGATGCCCCCTGTCTATGGTGATGGTAGAACCATCTCTCCTCTAGGCATAGAGGATGCCCCCTGTCTATGGTGATGGTAGAACTGTCTCTCCTCTAGGCGTAGAGGATGCCCCCTGTCTGTTGTGATCGTAGAGCCGCCTCTCTTCTAGGTGTAGAGGATGCCCCCTGTCTATGGTGATGGTAGAGTCGCCTCTCTTCTAGGTGTAGAGGATACCCCCTGTCTATGGTGATGGTAGAATTGCCTATCCTCTAGGTGTAGAGGATGCCCCCTGTCTATGGTGATGGTAGAACCACCTCTCCTCTAGGTGTAGAGGAGGCCCCTGTCTATGGGGATGGTAGAACCGCCTCTCCTCTAGGTGTAGAGGAGGTCCCCTGTCTATGGTGATGTTAGAATCGCCTCTCCGCTAGGTGTAGAGGAGGCCCCTGTCTATGGTGATGGTAGAATCGCCTCTCTTCTAGGTGTAGAGGAGGCCCCTGTCTATGGTGATGGTAGAATCGCCTCTCTTCTAGGCGTAGAGGAGGCCCCTGTCTATGGTGATGGTAGAACCGCCTCTCCTCTAGGTGTAGAGGAGGCCCCTGTCTATGGTGATGGTAGAATCGTCTCTCTTCTAGGCGTAGAGGAGGCCCCTGTCTATGGTGATGGTAGAACCGCCTCTCCTCTAGGTGTAGAGGAGGCCCCTGTCTATGGTGATGGTCGAATCGCCTCTCTTCTAGGTGTAGAGGAGGCCCCTGTCTATGGTGATGGTAGAACCTCCTCTCCTCTAGGTGTAGAGGATGCCCACTGTCTATGGTGATGGTAGAGTCGCCTCTCCTCTAGGTGTAGAGGATGGCCCTGTCTATGGTGATGATAGAATCGCCTCTCTTCTAGGTGTAGAGGAGGCCCCTGTCTATGGTGATGGTAGAGTCGCCTCTCCTCTAGGTGTAGAGGAGGCCCCTGTCTATGGTGATGGTAGAACCTCCTCTCTGCTAGGTGTAGAGGAAGCCCCCTGTCTATGGTGATAGTAGAACCCCCTCTCCTCTAGGTGTAGAGGATGCCCCCTGTCTATGGTGATGGTAGAACTGTCTCTCCTCTAGGTGTAGAGGATGCTCCATGTCTGTGGTGATGGTAGAACCTCCTCTCCTCTAGGTGTAGAGGATGCCCCCTGTCTATGGTGATGGCAGAACCGCCTCTCCTCTAGGTGTAGAGGATGCCCCCTGTCTCCGGTGATGGTAGAACTGCCTCTCCTCTAGGTGTAGGTGATGCCCGCTGTCTATGGTGATGGTAGAACCGCCTCTCCTCTAGGTGTAGAGGATGTCCCCTGTCTATGGTGATGGTAGAATTACCTCTCCTCTAGGTGTAGAGGATGCCTCCTGTCTATGGTGATGGTAGAATCCCCTCTCCTCTAGGTCTAGAGGATACTCCCTGTCTATGGTGATAGTAGAACCGGCTCTCCTTTAGGTGTAGAGGATGCCCACTGTCTATGGTGATGGTAGAACCACCTCTCCTCTAGGCGTAGAGGATGCCCCCTGTCTATTGTGATCGTAGAGCCAGCTCTCCTCTAGGTGTAGAGGATGCCCCCTGTCTATGGTGATGGTAGAACTGTCTCTCCTCTAGGTGTAGAGGATACCCCCTGTCTATTGTGATCGTAGAGCCGCCTCTCTTCTAGGTGTAGAGGATGCCCCCTGTCTATGGTGATGGTAGAGTCGCCTCTCTTCTAGGTGTAGAGGATACCCCCTGTCTATGGTGATGGTAGAATTGCCTCTTCTATAGGTGTAGAGGATGCCCCCTGTCTATGGTGATTGTAGAACCTCCTCTCCTCTAGGTGTAGAGGATGTCCTCCATCTATGGTGATGGTAGAACCGCCTCTCCTCTAGGTGTAGAGGATGCCCCCTGTCTATGGTGATGGTAGAATTGCCTCTTCTATAGGTGTAGAGGATGCCCCTGTCTATGGTGATGGTGGAACCTCCTCTCCTCTAGGTGTAGGGGATGCTCCCTGTCTATGGTGATGGTAGAATCACCTCTCCTCCAGGCGTAGAGGATGCCCCCTTGTCCTGGTCAGGGGCCTTGGTATCAAAAGATCTTAAGAGAAATCCTTGTACTGTCCTTGTACATTATAATGAGGTCTCCTCAGTCGTCTTTTTGCTAAACTGAATAATCCCAAATTTTGTGATCTGTCATTGTATTTTTTTCGGCCAATTCCCTTAATAATCCAGGTTGCTCTCCTCTACTTCCATTCCATGTTCTTTTTATAAACTGGTGCCCAAAACTGTACACACTATTACATGTGTGGTCTGACCAGGGATTTTTACAAGGGCGGAACTATGTGATTTTAGTATCATCTGCAAATATTGAAATTTTAGTGTGTAAACCCACTACAATAAAAATATCAAAAAGAAGTGGCCCCAACACTGACCCCTGTGGCCTCCAATGGTAACGTCAACCCAGTCTGAGAATGCGCCATTTATGAAGACTCACCTACTATACAGAATACCTGAATACTTACACATTGTTCTATGTATATGAAGGCTCATCTACTATATAGAATACCTGAATACTTACACACTATCCCATGTACATGAGGGCTCACCTACTATACAGAATACCTGAATACTTACACACTATCCAATGTACATGAAGACTCACCTACTATACAGAATACCTGAATACTTACACACTATCCAATGTACATGAAGGCTCACCTACTATACAGAATACCTGAATACTTACACACTGTCCTATGTACATGAAGGCTCATCTACTATATAGAATACCTGAATACTTACACACTATCCCATGTACATGAGGCTCAGCTACTATACAGAATACCTGAATACTTACACACTGTCCTATGTACATGAAGACTCACCTACTGTACAGAATACCTAAATACTTACACAATATCCCATGTACATGAGGGCTCACCTACTATACAGAATACCTGAATACTTACACATTGTTCTATGTACATGAAGGCTCAGCTACTATATAGAATACCCGAATACTTACACACTATCCCATGTACAGGAGGGCTCACCTACTATACAGAATACCTGAATACTTACACACTATCCCATGTACAGGAGGGCTCACCTACTATACAGAATACCTGAATACTTACACACTGTCCCAAGTACATGAGGGCTCACCTACTGTACAGAATACCTGAATACTTACACACTATCCCATGTACATGAAGACTCACCTACTGTACAGAATACCTGAATACTTACACACTGTCCTATGTACATGAAGGCTCACCTACTATACAGAATACCTGAATACTTACACACTGTCCTATGTACATGAAGGCTCACCTACTGTACAGAATACCTGAATACTTACACACTATCCCATGTACATGAGGCTCAGATACTATACAGAATACCTGAATACTTACACACTGTCCTATGTACATGAAGGCTCACCTACTATATAGAATACCTGAATACTTACACACTATCCCATGTACATGAGGGCTCACCTACTATACAGAATACCTGAATACTTACACACTATCCTATGTACATGAAGGCTCACCTACTATACAGAATACCTGAATACTTACACACTATCCTATGTACATGAAGGCTCACCTACTATACAGAATACCTGAATACTTACACACTATCCTATGTACATGAAGGCTCATCTACTATACAGAATACCTGAATACTTATACACTATGCCATGTACATGAGGGCTCACCTACTATACAGAATACCCGAATACTTACACACTGTCCCAAGTACATGAGGGCTCACCTACTGTACAGAATACCTGAATACTTACACACTATCCTATGTACATGAGGCTCACCTACTATACAGAATACCTGAATACTTACACACTGTCCTATGTACATGAGGCTCACCTACTATACAGAATACCTGAATACTTACACATTGTTCTATGTATATGAAGGCTCACCTACTATACAGAATACCTGAATACTTACACACTGTCCCATGTACATGAGGCTCAGCTACTATACAGAATACCTGAATACTTACACACTATCCCATGTACATGAAGGCTCATCTACTATACAGAATACCTGAATACTTACACACTGTCCCAAGTACATGAGGGCTCACCTACTGTACAGAATACCTGAATACTTACACACTGTCCCAAGATAAATCTCTTCTTTTGTACTTACCTTGTCCCACAAGGGGACACTTGTATAATACACTGTAGTACTCATGTAGTGTGGTGTAGTATGCTGTCAGTCACTGACAGTCTTTCTAATTGAAATATAGTACAGAGGATTCACCGCCACAGAAACCTGGCACAGCCGATATACTTTTCATTAAGGGGTCAAAGATGGTTGTCAGGAGGTTAGATAAGAGTAGGGGGTCTTGTGAGGATAAGAGATTAATTATACCATCAGATCGGGTCATGTACTGAGGCCTACATGTCATGGTTAGTATTGAAATTCATTTCTTGTATAGTGAGGAGTCAGTGAAGGGACTGACAGAGGTGGATGAAATATGAGGAGAGATGGAGTGAAGAGGTGTTAGAGTATTAGCTAGGAGACTGCAGAGAAGAATGTTTTAGTCACCCAGGCGGGAAATGATGAGCAGATATTTTTGGTGGAGGTGGCAGAACATTCAGTAGTGAGGGCTTAAAGGAAATATACCATATATGGGAGATCTGGCCCAGTAGAGACCGTGGTAGCGGGGTGCTGTGATGCAGTTCAAGACAGTGACACCAAAGTTTAGTCCAAAACAGGTCTCGCCTGCGTTTATTGCAGCAGCAAGATAAAACAGCCTTACACTCAGGCATTAAATAAACAAAAATCCTACCCGTCAGGTTGCTAACTATACAGGTATTCCACTAACTCACCACTAAACAAAATCACTTGGCTGCTCCAGGCACAGAGGTCAGGGCTGTGTGCTCTCCAGCCTCCTTTCAGAGAGAGACCACACTCTCAGCTCTGCTAGGCAGCTTTATGCAGGCTGATTAGGCTGTTCCCACCACCTGTGTCCAAGGTGCTGGACACCACAACCTCAGCACTAAGGCCTTGCATAATAGGAAAACGTAGGGGAAACATACCGCCCATCCACAGTTAACCCCTTCAGTGTAACACATACCCTCCCCCTCTGTTTGACCCTGTGGGGGCGAACACTTTTGGCCATCAGACAGTGGGTACGCGACAGGGCATCGGCATTCCCATGCAGCTTTCCTGCTCTATGTTCTACTGTAAACTTGAAATTCTGCAACATTAGAAACCACCTTGTGACCCTGGTGTTCCTCTCTTTGGCCTGACTCATCCAGGTGAGGTAAACTGTCGCCCTATTAGGTAATATCTCAGGGATTCCAGAGCCCATTTAATCGTCAAGCACTCCCTCTCAACTATACTATAGTTCTTCTCAGGGGGTGTGAGCTTGCGGCTCAGGAATGTCACGGGATGTTCCTCACCCTCTACTACTTGGGACAGGACAGCCCCTAAGCCCACGTCAGAAGCGTCAGTCTGCACAATAAAGGTCTTGGTGAAGTTAGGGGTGATCAGTACCGGTCCCTCGCACAAAACCGTCTTAAGTCGCTGAAACGCCCCCTCAGCCTCTTCACTCCACTTTACCAATACCGATCTGCTACCCTTGGTCAGGTCAGTCAGGGGTGCCGCTATTGTCGCAAAATCGGGAATAAATCGGCGATAATAGCCCACTATGCCTAGGAAAGCCCTCACTTGCTTCTTGCTCATAGGTCGTGGCCACTGCTGTATCGCCTCCACTTTATTTACTTGGAGTTTGATGACCCCTCGCCCAATACGGTACCCCAGGTAACGGGCCTCTTCCAGACCAAGTGAACATTTTTGGGGGTTCGCTGTCAACCCTGCTGTCCTCAGAGAGTCTACCACTGCTTGTACCTTGGCTAGATGACTCTCCCAATCGTTACTATAGACTATGATGTCATCCAGGTAGGCCGAGGCATATCTCCGGTGAGGTTTTAGCACGAGATCCATTAACCTCTGGAATGTGGCGGGAGCCCCATGTAGCCCAAAGGGGAGTACCACATACTGATATAGCCCATCAGGAGTAACAAAAGCGGTCTTCTCTTTAGCCCTGTCAGTAAGGGGTACCTGCCAATACCCTTTCAACAGGTCAAGGGTGGAGAAGAACCTAGCCTGTCCAAGTCGTTCTATCAACTCGTCAACTCTGGGCATAGGATAAGAATCAAATTTGGACACCTCGTTCAACTTCCTAAAGTCATTGCAGAACCGTAGGGAACCATCAGGTTTGGGAATCAACACAATAGGACTCGACCAGTCACTTTTAGACTCCTCGATAACCCCCAGGTCTAACATCTGCCTGACTTCTTCGGATATGGCTAGCCGGGGCGCTTCAGGGACCCGGTAGGGTTTTTGGTGTACCCGGATGTGGGGTTCGGTTATGATGTCATGCTTGATGACTGAAGTACGACCCGGTAACTTAGAGAACACATCAACGTTTCGGAGCACAAACTCCTTCGCTTCCTGAATCTGGGCCCTGGAGAGGGACTCAGAGATCCGTACTTCAGGCACCTTGGCATCGGGTACACCTACCTCCGGTGTCACCTTCTTGGGAACAGGCGCTTTTTCTACTCCCACGGCCATCAGGGACTCTCTTTCCCTCCATGGCTTTAGGAGGTTCACGTGGTATATCTGTTCGGGTTTCCTCCTCCCCGGCTGAGATACCTTGTAGTTTACCTCCCCCACTTTCTCCATGACCTCATACGGACCTTGCCATATTGCCAAGAACTTACTCTCAACGGTGGGCACCAGAACTAGCACTCTGTCACCTGGGTTAAAGGTCCTGAGTCTGGCTGTTCTATTGTAGACCCTAGACTGGGCCTCTTGTGCCCTTGTCATGTGCTCCTTTACAAGGGGCATTACCGCCGCTATGCGGTCCTGCATAAGGGAGACTTTTCCAATCACACTATGGTGGGGGGTCCTCTCCTGTTCCCAGGTCTCCTTAGCTACATCCAAAAGCCCATGTGGGGAACGGCCATATAACAGCTCAAAGGGTGAGAAACCCGTGGAGGACTGGGGAACTTCACGTATGGCAAACATCAAATAAGGCAACAAACAATCCCAGTCCTTCCCATCTTTGCTGACCACCCTCTTTAGCATCCCCTTCAAGGTCTTGTTAAACCTCTCGACCAGGCCATCTGTCTGAGGATGATATACCGAGGTGCGGAGCTGTTTAACTTGGAGTAATTTACACATCTCCTTCATTACTCTAGACATGAATGGGGTTCCCTGGTCAGTCAAGATTTCCTTGGGGAGGCCTGTACGGGAGAATACCTGGAACAGTTCCCTAGCAATGTTTTTGGAGGAGGTGTTCCTTAACGGGATTGCCTCTGGATACCGGGTAGCGTAGTCCAGGATAACCAGGATGTACTGGTGCCCCCTTGTGGACTTGACTATGGGGCCAACCAAATCCATTGCAACCCGTTCAAACGGCACCTCTATGATTGGTAACGGTACCAGAGGACTCCTGAAGTGGGACACCGGGGCAGTTAGTTGGCACTCAGGGCAGGAGCTACAATACCGGTTTACCTCCTCCCACACCCCGGGCCAGAAAAATCTCTGCAGGATCCTCTCTCGGGTCTTCTCAGCACCTAAGTGCCCTCCCAGCACATGTTTATGTGCCAAATCTAGCACCAGCCTACAGTGAGATAGGGGTACTACAAGTTGCTCAACCTCCTCACCCCGTACCTGCTCAACCCTGTACAACAGTTCCCCAACAATCACCATTCGGGGGTATATTTTGTCAGCCCCTGGTATTTGGAGTACCCCATTTATCACCTTAACATTCTCCCGTGCTTTAAATAAGGTAGGGTCCTGTAGCTGTGCAGCCCCAAAATTTTCATGGGAAATCTCAAGGTCCGGCATGTCGGCCACCTCCTCGTGGCCCTCGACCTCACCAGCTAGGACCTCTAGGGGGGAGAATTCATCACATGGGGTCACCCCTACTGCTGGTGTGGGTACATTGGCCTCAAAGGGTTCAGGGGCCAAGGCCGGACACACCTGATGTCCATTATCTGCAACAGCCCCTGAGTTGGGTCTTCGTCTCCAGAGGTCCCAAAACACTGGTAAGTCTCTGCCGATAATAACCTCATGAAACAGGGTCCCCACCACCCCCACTTCATGGGTAATAGAACCACAAGGGGTATTGTAGGTTGATGACAGCAGTGGGATATTCGCGAGTGTCCCCATGTATACACAACACTCCCACTTTCCGCCCACTGTATATTCCAGGATCAACCAAAGTTCCCCGCACCAGGGTGACCAAACTCCCTGAGTCTAGCAAGGCTTCCACCGTGTGACCCCCGATTGTGACCATACACACTTGGGGTTCCGCATCCGTGACCGTCTCGGCGGCCAGAACCGGCCGGGCAAACAGTGACACTCGCCGGGTCTGGTTGCAGTCCATTGGCTCCACTGACAGTGGACAGTTGGCAGCAATATGGCCCATTTCATGGCATTGCCAGCACTGGATACGGCTATGACCTCTGTCACGAGCCTCACTGGGTTTCTGTGTATCCACGCCCCCCAACGAACCCCCTCCCAACCTGACCTGTCTCCCCTTTTCCACAGTAGCAGTCTTACCAGATGGTTTGGTGACCCTGCCACTGGCACTGCTTCGTGTGGGAGAGGTAAGTATAAGATCCTCCGTAGCCCGATATCTCTCTACTATGGACACAAGTTCCTCAGCTTTTGTGGGACCGGCCTGTCCAACCCACCGCTGGAGCCGAGAGGGCAGAGAACGGGTGAACTTGTCAAGAACCACTCTCTCTACCATCTGTGCTGGGGTGCAGTCCTCTGGTTGTAGCCACTTCCGGACAAGATGGATCAGGTCATGCATTTGGGAGCGTGGGGGTAGTCTTTCTGAGTAAGCCCACTGGTGGACCCGACTGGAACGAACTTGAACGGTGACCCCAAGACGAGCCAGAATCTCCGCCTTTAGCTGGGGGTACTCACGGGCCTCTGTTTCACTCAGGTCGAAGTAGGCCTTCTGTGATACGCCTGTCAGGAACGGCGCCAGGACATCTGCCCACTGCTCAGCTGGTAACTCCTCTCGCTCAGCTACTCGCTCGAACACAGTGAGATACGCCTCAACGTCGTCGGTAGCCATCATCTTTTGTAAAGCCTTCTGCACTGCAGCCCGTGCAGAATGCTGGACAACCGGATACCCTTGCAAACCAGTATGGGACCCCTCAGTAGTCATTGCTTGCGGTGCTGCCATAATGCCGGAAAACAGTTTTTATCTTCTTCTTGTATGAAGCCCTCTAGTTAATAAACTTTATTAATAAACTTTATTTTATTAATATGGATATTATCTGCAGAGGCTACTCGGGCTCAGTAGCTACTGCACGCACCTAGTAACCTTTGCAGATCCGCCTACCTACTTGCCCTTGCCTGGTGTGAACATGGTCGCTGTATCAGGCAGCAGGAGATTGCTGCACATTCGCAGTCGCTCCTGTTTCTCTGCTCCACATTGCTCATCAACGGTCTCCTTCATTCACGCAGAGGAACAGGGGCTACTGCACAAGCACAGAGCTCCCCTGCTGCCAGCAATGCGCCAACTACCACTGCGTCTGCATGGGTTATAGGAGCCGTGTTCATAGCAGGAAAGGACAAAAAGTTAGGTTGGACGTGGGGGCATGTAGTAGCCTTTGTGTCCGGTGCTCAAAGAGGCTACTCCACACCCGAGTAGCTCCTGCAGATAATTTGCATATTAAAATAAACTTTATTAACCAAATGGCTTCATACAAGAAGAAAATAAAAACTATTTGGGAATGGTGCAGTTAAGTGGAATCTACCATTGGAACTACTTTAGAAAGTATATTCCAGATATTCCAGTAGATTTCTTTTAAGGAACAGGCACTGTCAAAGGTTTCTCTAAGACAGAATGTTACTTGCAGGGTTAGCCTACTATAAGCAGGTCTATTATTACCCAATTTAGGCCCAGTTCACACCGGCTTTCAGACTTCTGTTATTATTTTCCATCATTCTAACATTATTACAGCATTATAGATGATAACGGAAGCCTAATGGATTTGTTCAAATGTCCATTGAATTCAATGCACTGCTTCCATGAACCCTTCCTGTATTTGTGCGGAAAATTAGATGAGAGCTGCAGCCCTATTTTTTTTGTCTCCAATAATATAAGCTGTAATGGAAGCAGGGTCGGCTCCAGGTTTTAGTGGGCCCCTGGGCGACAGAGCCTTAGTGGGCCCCTCTGTGGGCCGCCCTCCAGTGGCCACAGTGCCCCCCTTTCCACCTGCGGACACACTGACACCCCCCCCCTCCCCTGCGGACACACTGACCACCCCCCCTTCCACCTGCAAACACACTCACCCCCCCCCTTCCCCTCCGGACACACTGACCCCCCCCAACCTCCCCCTGCAGACACACTGACCCCCTCACCCCCCTGCGGACACACTGACCCCCCCCTCCTCCTGCGGACACACTGAACCCCCCCTGCTGACACAATGACCCCCCCCCCCCCTGCTGACACACTGACCCCCTCCCCCTGCGGACACACTGACCCCATCCCTCCCCCTGGGGACACACTGACCCCCTCCCTCTCCCTGCAGACACACTGAAAGCCCCCCTCCCCCCCCCTTCGGGAAAGAAAAAAGAATTCACCTTTCCTGGTTCCCCCAGAGCAGCGCCTGCAGCTGTCTTCGGCCTGGGCCTCCCATATGCGCCGGCTCTGAACCCGGCACATGTGATCCGATGACGTCATCATGTGTGCCGGCTTCAGAGCCGTCGCATACCCTGCGGAGAACCGGGACAGGCGAGTTTTAGATTCTGCCTCTATGCTGCGCTCCTGACCAGCGCAGCATAGAGGCAGAAAAGTGATCGATCCGGATGGTGATCAATTGTACCAGTGTCTTATAGCGACGCTGGTACAACTGATCCGGGGGCCCGAGTGGGCCCCTCCAGTATCCCGGGGCCCCGGCACTTGCCCGGGTTGGCCGGGTGCTGGCGCTGGGCCTGAATGGAAGTGATGTAAATGGACACTAAGAGAATGCTAAAAGAATTGTTTACTGTATAGTGTACAATGCCAAGTGTGGATGTCACAAAATGCCTATGCTTGGCACAATGGGGCAAGATTTGGGGTAAGATTTACTTACCCGGTCCTGTCGCGATCCAGCAGCACGTTCTCTGTGGAGGATTTGGGTCTTCTGGCGATTCACTAAGGTAGTGCGCCCGATGTCCACCAGGTGTCGCTGCTGCGCTGAAGTCCGTCGAAATTCACTGGAGTTCTCCGGGCCGGGTGCAGGTAAGCGCATGTCAAGTGACACTTTTTTTTTAATACGGCGGTTTTTCCGAATCTGTCAGGTTTTCTTACGGCCACGCCCCCCAATTTCCGTCGCGTGCATGCCGGCGCCGATGCGCCACAATCCGATCGCGTGCGCCAAAAAACCCGGGGCAATTCAGGGAAAATCGGCGCAAAATGGTGAAATTCAGGTAACCCGATGGAAAAGCGCGATTCGAGCCCTTAGTAAATGACCCCCAGTATGTCAAATTTGTTTCTTTTTATAACATCCTTATTGAATTTTTTTTTATTATATGTGAGTAATTAAATGGCAACAAAAAATCCATTTACTATGAGAACTGTCAATCTGTGTAATAGCCTGCCTCAGGCGCTGGTCACAGCAGGGACAGCGGAGAGCTTCACGAAGGGTCTAGACGCCTCTTTACACCTAAATATCATTGATGGCTATGTTATATAGAATTGTTTCCCATAAATCCCTTCCTCATCCAGTCCCTTCCCTTCCTTGGTTGAACTTGATAGACATGTGTCTTTTTTCAACCGTATAAACTATGTTACCAAATCAGTAGAAACACAGAACTTTATGGGGCACCTGTTGCCCACACAGACCTGTGGCAACCTCTTAATGTGGCATGTGCCAGATGTGACACTTGTACACATTCTCATGGATATCAGTTCAGTCCATAAAATTTCTGTCTTCACTACAAGTTGGTAACAGGTGCACTGTGTGACATCCATGAGAACATTTCAGAAGCAGCAAGAAATAAAAAAAAAGCTGCACAGCAATAATAGCAGATTAGTTCTTCACTATGAGAAATAGGATAGGCATTCTTTATTCCACATGACAATTTGAATTGAATCCCCCCCAAAAAAACAGTTATAGTGTAAACAGTGGGGGGAACCGACTACCCGCAACAACAGCCCAAAAAGCTCTGAGAATCAGTAAGGCAAAAGGAAGGGAAGGAAAGGAAGAGAGAAAAAAGGGGAGTAAGGACAACACTAAGGTGTGTGATGGAAAGGAAATGGAACTCCTTCACATGAGTTCCCAGGAGCTGAAATTAAAATAGGGGGACCAAATACAATGAAACCAGTCATGTACAGCAAGGTCCAAATGAGGTTCTCCATGCGGAAGATGTCACTAGCCCTACTCAACCATTTTCTTTTGGGGTGTTTGAGTATCTCTATTGCGATAGAATGCACGCTATTGCTCAGTTAAGAAGGTGTTGAGTCAAGAATTTGTATTGGGTTTGGGACATGTCAGTATGTCAGATACTGAAATCTGGGTTTTCACACAAGGTTTGTACAGTCGCACACGTAGGTCACAAATGAGTGTTCAACAACAAGGGGGAGATACAATTGAATACAGTAATAGTTCCTTCGCTACTAGGCACAAGGGACACTTCTCTGCGATGCAATTTGCTTTTATTTTTAGTTGCAGCGCAGAATGAGGCCTACATTGATTCATTTCATTCATTGACATTTTTTTTATAACCAAGGGGCACAAAGTTGTATTTTTCTTTACAAGGGGGCACTTTTTTATGTAAATCAGAAACAGGTGCGGGTATTTTTTTAAAATCAGCGGGACAGTGTGGCATTTGTTGTATTCAATTTCCCGAGTAAATAAATTAATCAAAAGTAATAAAATTATATGCACCTGATAAAGTTGTCACCCTCATAGTATCACTGATGCTGGACCCCACACTCACACGTCCGCCTGATGAAGTGGAGTCCTGTTCTGCCTTTGTCATATTCAACAATACCAGCTCTTTAAGGAACCATTAGTTCTAAAAAAATATGTAAATATTGGGAGTCTTTTAATCTATTCAGTCTTGCCTCCCATCTCAAATCTCGCGCATGTGCGATAGGATGTGCACTGTGGCTGTGCAAGCAACATTTCATGCGCAAGATTTGCAGAGATCTGGGTGACACACAGTGGGGCACATTTACTTACCCAGTCCCGTCGCGATCCCGCGGTGCGTTGTCCGACGTGGTTTCGGGTCTGGCGCTATTCACTAACATTGTGCATCCGAGTTCCTTCCTGTGTCGCTGCTGTGCCAAGGTCCGCCAGAGTTCACCTTCTTCTTCCTGGTGCAAGTAAGTGCGTGATCTTGCAACACAAATCCTTTTTTAAATTCCGAGGTTTGTCCGAATCCGTCGGGTTGTCTGATGGCCACGCCCCCCTGATTTCTGTCACGTGCAAGCCGACGCTGATGCGCCAAAATCCGATCGCGTGCGCAAAAATCGCGGGACAATTCGGCACAAAACAGAAATATTCGGGAAACCCGAAAGTGCGGCGTTCGGACCCTTAGTAAATGAGCCCCAATGACTGTGGGCAGTACGAGGTAGGAGTCAAGACGATTGGAGTGAATAAATTAAAAGACAGATATGGTTGGAGGGGCTCCAGAGAGCTCATGAAGCTAATTTACATATTTTTTAAAACTAATTTTTCTTCAAATAGTTAGAATTGTGGATATAACATAGACAGCACTGAACTCCACTTCATCAGAATGACATGTGAGTGTTAGCAGTCTACCATCAGTGATTTTGATAGTAGATGTCCTTTAAAACTCTCGGAATTTGGTAATCATGTTGAGTCTTCCAAAACTGGATATTAACGTCTTTTATGGGGGAATTTTTCCATTTTTCACTTGTTTGGTTTTCTACATGATACTGTTCAGTAACTAAAGATACCAGTATAAATGGAATAGAAACTATACAGAAACATTCTTGTGGAACACCTCTATATAGTACACATATATAACTGTATATGTAATGTGGGCACAGAGGCAAGGCTGTGCAGGATCGCCTTCTGTCATATTGGGTGTATTACAGTATAAACACATGACAGCAGCAGAACCTGTTCAGCAATGGGGGTAAAGTCCAAAAACATCCAACTGCTGTTTCCCTTTGAAAGCCAATAATGTGTATTTTAAAGACCTGGCTTTCAATAAAATCATTTATTGGATCTATTCTGGACCACAGATAGAGGACGTGAAGTTTAATGCCGTTTTTTTGCTTAATGTTTTGGTAGATATCATCCAAGTGGTTGTAGAGCTGCTATGATTCCAGCGGGAATGCTACACAAATCCTCACGTTGTAGGTGTTTCTTGTTGGTTGCAGTGAAAAAAAAATGTGTGAGTTTTTAATATGCACTGCACTTATATTTTTCACTGTAACACATGCAGTTTACTTGTATATATTGATCGACTATATATCACATTATTGTGTAATGAAAAATGTATCTGTATCAATTTATTGCACAAACAATTGTTTGACCAACCAGGAAGCAGGTTGGTCCATATATAGAAATGCTGGTCACTATGCTGTATGCTTGAAAAAGGTGGATACACCGAAACGTCACATTTGAAATAAAGATCACCCTGATTTAATCTACCTACTGGAGTGCTGCTGCCTTCCCTGAATATATCATTTGGTCCCTGCCACGGACATCCAGATTTTTGCACCCAGGCTATTTGGTTGTACTGCCTTGGACTTTTATCTATCTATCTATCTATCTATCTATCTATCTATCTATCTATCTATCTATCTATCTCATATCTATCTATCTATCTATCTATCTATCTATCTATCTATCTATCTATCTCATATCTATCTATCTATCTATCTATCTATCTATCTATCTCATATCTATCTATCTCATATCTATCTATCTATCTATCTATCTATCTATCTATCTATCTATCTATCTATCTATCTCATATCTATCTATCTCATATCTATCTATCTATCTATCTATCTATCTATCTATCTATCTATCTATCTATCTATCTCTGGCCATGTAGTTCTTTTAAAATTCTGTCTTTATTTCTTGTAATGCTCCTGAAACGTCAAGGTTTTGAGCTTTTGAATCCTGGGTGAACACATGAAAAGGAACATTGTTGGTTATCTATCTTCTATTTATTGCTGGTTAATGATTTACTGACAAGGCCACTATTTTAATTTTACTGATGCTTTATGGCTTTATTCCCATGACTGTGGGAATGAAGCAGTTTAATAAATCTATTATGTTTCCAGCCCTGAGCTACTGCTTTGTTCACTTTTAATGAGCACAGAACATGTGCACATCCACTTAATACTGTAATTATTATTATTATCACTAGAGATGAGCGAACACTAAAATGCTCGGGTACTCGTTATTCGAGACGAACTTTTCCCGATGCTCGAGTGCTCGTCTCGAATAACGAACCCCATTGAAGTCAATGGGAGACTCGAGCATTTTTCAAGGGGACCAAGGCTCTGCACAGGGAAGCTTGGCCAAACACCTGGGAACCTCAGAAAAGGATGGAAACACCACGGAAATGGACAGGAAACAGCAGGGGCAGCATGCATGGATGCCTCTGAGGCTGCTTAATCGCACCATTATGCCGAAATTATGGGCAACAGCATGGCCATGACAGAGTGACAGAATGAAGCTAGATAGCATGTAAAACATCCAATAATTGACCCTGACACTACAGGGGACGGCATGCAGAGGCAGAGGCAGCGGCAGCAGGCTAGAGAGTGGCATGGCGACATACCCTAATTGGACTCAGGCTTCAAACCAATGGGTGTCAGAGAGGAACCAAAGGAGGTGAGCAAGAAGCGCTCAAATAATATCGGTACATGATAAAAGTTTGCCAGTATATTTTGTGGATTACACAGCAGGGTGGCGACAAAGTTAACATGGAAGCCATGAAAACAACCCAAAATTCTGCCTGACACAGCTCGTTTGATAAGCTGTTCATGCCAGTCGCTGCACTGGCTGCCAGTCTCCTTTCGAATACAGTTTAAAATAATAATAACCCTCATCCATAAAGCTCTGTATAATGCTGCACCCCCCTACCTCTCCTCTCTTATCTCAGTCTATCGCCCAACCCGTGCTCTTAGATCCGCCAGTGATCTTAGATTAACCTCTACCCTAGTGCGGACCTCCCACTCGCGTCTCCAAGACTTCTCTAGAGCTGCACCAATTCTATGGAATGCTCTGCCCTGGACTATCAGACTAATACCTAACCTCCAAAGTTTCAAACGTGCTCTTAAAACCCATTTCTTTAGGCAAGCCTATAACACTCATTAACTGCATGAAGTTTTAACTCTTCTACTAACCCGTCCTGTGTCGTCCTCCCATCTGTTATCCAGCAACCAACAGGCACCAGACTTCTCTGCAGTCCCATTCACCCTGGACCTGGTATATAAGATGACGGCTGAGTGGTTCAAGCGACAGCAATTCCATTTATTATATTTTGTTCTATTCCCTAAGAAGAATGGCTTGACCGTTAAATATTCTTTTACCTCGTGTTACCCCATCATCTTCATAAACCGTAAGCTCTGGCGAGCAGGGACCTCACTCCTGTTGTTCCATACAAATGTTGTGCTCTGTTACAATACATTTGTATTTGTTTCCTATGATTTGTAAAGCGCTACGGAATATGATGGCGCTATATAAATAAAGATTATTATTATTATTATTATGGAGGCAGTGAACTAGTAGTAGATTAAAGGTGCTGCAACTATGTTAGTTGGATCTTGGGATGGAGCTGGCGCTCTGCAGCCAGGCGAGCTTTTGCCAATCCAAGCCCCTGTCTCTAGGCTACTCCCCAAACAGCACTTCTAAGAACCTTTTGTATAAGATCAAGTGTAGTAGCGTTCTTATAAGTTTAGGATATGGCGGGTGAGGGGAATGTAAACAGATGCGCAAGAAGCGCTGAAATAATATCCCTAAATGGTAAAAGTTTGCAAGTATATTTTGTGGATTACACAGCAGGGTGGCGACAAAGTTAACAACTTTGATGTGGAATGCCCTGTAATAGCTCTTGGGCGGTGTGCCTTTTATCGCCTAGGCTCAGCAGTTTCAGCACCGCCTGCTGTCGCTTAGCGACGGCACTGCTGCTGTGCCTAGAGCTACCGACTGATGGCGCCATGCCCACGGATGGTAATTCGGAGGAGGAGGAGGTGGAGGAGGGGTGGGAGGAGGTATAGTAGGCCTTTGAGACCTGGACCGAGGTAGGCCCCGCAATTCTCTGCGTCGGCAGTATATGACCAGCCCCAGGGTCAGACTCGGTCCCAGCCTGCACCAAGTTAAGTGTAGTAGCGTTCTTATAAGTTTGGGATATGGCGGGTGAGGGGAATGTAAACAGATGCGCAAGAAGCGCATGATGCGCATGGAGCTGGCGCTCCGCTGCCAGGCGAGCTTTCGCCAATTCAAGCCCCTGTCTCTAGGCTACTCCCCAAACAGCACTTCTAAGAACCTTTTGTATAAGATCAAGTGTAGTAGCGTTCTTATAAGTTTAGGATATGCCGGGTGAGGGGAATGTAAACAGATGCGCAAGAAGCGCTGAAATAATATCCCTAAATGGTAAAAGTTTGCCAGTATATTTTGTGGATAACACAGCAGGGTGGCGACAAAGTTAACAACTTTGATGTGGAATCCATGAAAACAACCCAAATTTCTGCCTGACACACCTCGTTTGATAAAGGGACGATGTATGGAGGCAGCTATATGGACGACTTTTGGAGGTAGCAATGGAGACAACGTGTGGAGGCTGCTATGGAGACAATTTAATTTGGATAGTGCCTGTATGTGGCAGTCCCAAACATTTTTCATACCAGAGGAGCAGGTAGGTGGCCCTCCAGTAAAATGGAATAGATTGAGTGCCTGTATGTGGCAGTCCCAAAAATGTTTCAAACCAGAGGAGCAGGTAGGTGGCCCTGCAGTAAAATGGAATAGATTGAGTGCCTGTATGTGGCAGTCCCAAAAATTTTTCAAACCAGAGGAGCAGGTAGGTGGCCCTCCAGTAAAATGGAATAGATTGAGTGCCTGTATGTGGCAGTCCCAAAAATGTTTCAAACCAGAGGAGCAGGTAGGTGGCCCTGCAGTAAAATGGAATAGATTGAGTGCCTGTATGTGGCAGTCCCAAAAATTTTTCAAACCAGAGGAGCAGGTAGGTGGCCCTCCAGTAAAATGGAATAGATTGAGTGCCTGTATGTGGCACTCACAAAAATTGTTTCAAACAGAGGACCGGGTAGGTGGCCCTCCAGAAAAATTAAATGCATGAAGTACTATAGCAAGAGCCAGTGGGCCCTGTCAAAAAATAGCCATTTTCCTCTGCTTTACTGTACAAAGAGGAGGAGAAGGAGGAAAATGAGGAGGAGGAGGAGTGGATCAATTATTCAGGTTGAGCTTCCTTCACCTGGTGGAGATTGGAAATTCTGAGAAATCCAGCCTTTATTCATTTTAATAAGCGTCAGCCTGTCAGCGCTGTCAGTCGACAGGCGTGTACGCTTATCGGTGATGATGCCACCAGCTGCACTGAAAACCCGCTCGGACAAGACGCTAGCGGCAGGGCAGGCAAGAACCTCCAAGGCGTACAGCGCCAGTTCGTGCCACATGTCCAGCTTTGAAACCCAGTAGTTGTAGGGAGCTGTGTGATCATTTAGGACGATGGTATGGTCAGCTACGTACTCCCTCACCATCTTTCTGTAAAGATCAGCCCTACTCTGCCGAGACTGGGGACAGGTGACAGTGTCTTGCTGGGGTGACATAAAGCTGGCAAAAGCCTTGTAAAGCGTACCCTTGCCAGTGCTGGACAAGCTGCCTGCTCGCCTACTCTCCCTCGCTACTTGTCCCGCAGAACTACGCACTCTGCCGCTAGCGCTGTCAGAAGGGAAATACTGTTTCAGCTTGTGCACCAGGGCCTGCTGGTATTCATGCATTCTCACACTCCTTTCCTCTGCAGGGATGAGAGTGGAAAGATTTTGCTTGTACCGTGGGTCCAGGAGAGTGAACACCCAGTAATCGGTGCTGGAATAAATTCTTTGAACGCGAGGGTCACGGGATAGGCAGCCTAGCATGAAATCTGCCATATGCGCCAGAGTACCAACGCGTAAGAATTCACTCCCCTCACTGGCCTGACTGTCCATTTCCTCCTCCTCCAACTCCTCCAACTCCTCTTCTTCTGCCCATACACGCTGAACAGTAAAGGACTCAACAATGGTCCCCTCTTGTGTCTCACCAACATTCTCCTCCTCTTCCTCCTCATCCTCCTCCACCTCCACCTCCTCCGATATGCGCTGAGAAACAGACCTGAGGGTGCTTTGGCTATCAACAAGGGAATATTCTTCCCCTGTCTCTTGTGACGAGCGCAAAGCTTCCGACTTCATGCTGACCAGAGAGTTTTTCAACAGGCCAAGCAGCGGGATGGTGAGGCTGATGATGGCGGCATCGCCACTGACCATCTGTGTTGACTCCTCAAAGTTACTCAGCACCTGACAGATATCAGACATCCACGTCCACTCCTCATTGTAGACTTGAGGAAGCTGACTGACCTGACTACCAGTTCTGGTGGAAGTTGACATCTGGCAGTCTACAATCGCTCTGCGCTGCTGGTAAACTCTGGATAACATGGTCAGTGTTGAATTTCACCTCGTGGGCACGTCGCACAACAGTCGGTGAGCGGGCAGTTGGAGGCGGCGCTGCGCTGCCCTGAGAGTGGCAGCATCTGGGCTGGACTTCCTGAAATGCGCACAGATGCGGCGCACCTTCGTGAGCAAATCAGACAGATTGGGGTATGTCTTGAGGAAACGCTGAACTATCAGATTTAACACATGGGCCAGGCATGGCACATGTGTCAGTCTGCCGAGTTGCAGAGCCGCCACCAGGTTACGGCCGTTGTCACACACAACCATTCCCGGCTTGAGGTTCAGCGGTGCCAGCCACAGATCAGTCTGCGCCGTGATGCCCTGTAATAGCTCTTGGGCGGTGTGCCTTTTGTCGCCTAGGCTCAGCAGTTTGAGCACCGCCTGCTGTCGCTTAGCGACGGCACTGCTGCTGTGCCTAGAGCTACCGACTGATGGCGCCGTGCCCACGGATGGTAGTTCGGAGGAGGAGGTGGAGGAGGGGTGGGAGGAGGAGGAGGCATAGTAGGCCTGAAACACCTGGACCGAGGTAGGCCCCGCAATCCTCGGCGTCGGCAGTATATGAGCAGCCCCAGTGTCAGACTCGGTCCCAGCCTCCACCAAGTTAACCCAATGTGCCGTCAGCGATATATAGTGGCCCTGCCCGGCAGCACTCGTCCACGTGTCCGTGGTCAGGTGGACCTTGTCAGAAACGGCGTTGGTCAGGGCACGGATGATGTTGTCTGACACGTGCTGGTGCAGGGCTGGGACGGCACATCGGGAAAAGTAGTGGCGGCTGGGGACCGAATACCGAGGGGCGGCCGCCGCCATGAGGTTGCGAAAGGCCTCGGTCTCTACTAGCCTATAGGGCAGCATCTCCAGGCTAAGCAATCTGGAGATGTGCACATTAAGGGCTTGGGCGTGCGGGTGGGTTGCACTATATTTGCGTTTCCGCTCCAGCGTCTGGGGTATGGAGAGCTGAACGCTGGTGGATGCTGTGGAGGATCGTGGAGGCGACGATGGGGTTTTTGTGGCAGGGTCCTGGGCAGGGGGCTGACTAGCAGCTGACACAGGGGAAGGAGCAGTGGTGTGCACGGCCGGAGGTGAACGGGCTTGTTGCCACTGAGTGGGGTGTTTAGCATTCATATGCCTGCGCATACTGGTGGTAGTTAAGCTAGTAGTGGTGGAACCCCTGCTGAGCCTGGTTTGGCAAATGTTGCACACCACAGTCCGTCGGTCATCCGGTGTTTCCTTAAAGAACCTCCAGACTTCTGAAGATCTAGCCCTCGCCGCAGGAGCCCTCGCCACGGGAGCTTCACTAGTTGACACATTTGGCGCTGATGCACCAGCTCTGGCCCTGCCTCTCCGTCTGGCCCCACCACTGCCTCTTCCAACCTGTTCTGGTCGAGGACTCTCCTCCGTCTCAGAAGCACTGTGTTCACCCGGCCTCTCAACCCAGCTTGGGTCTGTCACCTCATCATCCTCCGATCCCTCAGTCTGCTCCCCCCTCGGACTTCCTGCCCTGACAACAACTTCCCCACTGTCTGACAACCGTGTCTCCTCATCGTCGGACACCTCTTTACACACTTCCACTACGTCAAGAAGGTCATCATCACCCACAGACTGTGACTGTTGGAAAACCTGGGCATCGGAAAATTGCTCAGCAGCAACCGGACAAGTGGTTTGTGACTGTGGGAAGGGTCCAGAAAACAGTTCCTCAGAGTATGCCGGTTCAAATGCCAAATTTTCCTGGGAGGGGGCAGACTGGGGGGGAGGAGGCTGAGGTGCAGGAGCTGGAGGAGTGGCGATTTCGGTGACATGGGTGGACTGCGTGGAAGACTGACTGGTGGTGGACAAATTGCTCGAAGCATTGTCAGCAATCCACGACATCACCTGTTCGCACTGTTCTGGCCTCAACAGTGCTCTACCACGAGTCCCAGTAACTTCAGACATGAACCTAGGGAGTGTAGCTCTGCGGCGTTCCCCTGCTCCCTCATCAGCAGGTGGTGTCTCACCCCGCCCAGGACCACGGCCTCTGACCCCTGCAGTAGTTGGACGCCCACGTCCCCGCCCTCGTCCTCTACCCCTAGCCCTCGGGTTAAACATTTTTAAAATGAGAGTTATAACTTTATTTTTTTTTTTACTTTTTTTTGTTTTTTTTTGTGTTTTTTTTTTTTTTTTGTGTTTTTTGTTTTTTTTTGAGTTTTTAAAACCAAACAATGCTATCCTATTGCTATGGCTATTTTCTAGCCAAGTATCAAAGCACACTACTATGCCAGATGAGATGACACTGAGTTAGTGCCTAATTGAAATCCAACCCCTACTAAATTTTCCCACTTCGGTCTTTGCTATGGATATGTGCGTCACTAAGCGCAGAACACAGCGGTCGCAAGTCTCACTACAAATTGCTCAGAATTGGCTAGTACATGCACTGCAGAAAGTACAGCCACCAGCAGATCAACCAGAAATCAAATATATAGAACGCTACTGTATGCGTAAGTAAGCTCTTTGTATTCTCCTATGGCTATTTTCTAGCCAAGTATCAAAGCACACTACTATGCCAGATGAGATGACACTGAGTTAGTGCCTAATTGAAATCCAACCCCTACTAAATTTTCCCACTTCGGTCTTTGCTATGGATATGTGCGTCACTAAGCGCAGAACACAGCGGTCGCAAGTCTCACTACAAATTGCTCAGAATTGGCTAGTACATGCACTGCAGAAAGTACAGCCACCAGCAGATCAACCAGAAATCAAATATATAGAACGCTACTGTATGCGTAAGTAAGCTCTTTGTATTCTCCTATGGCTATTTTCTAGCCAAGTATCAAAGCACACTACTATGCCAGATGAGATGACACTGAGTTAGTGCCTAATTGAAATCCAACCCCTACTAAATTTTCCCACTTCGGTCTTTGCTATGGATATGTGCGTCACTAAGCGCAGAACACAGCGGTCGCAAGTCTCACTACAAATTGCTCAGAATTGGCTAGTACATGCACTGCAAAAAGTACAGCCACCAGCAGATCAACCAGAAATCAAATATATAGAACGCTACTGTATGCGTAAGTAAGCTCTTTGTATTCTCCTATGGCTATTTTCTAGCCAAGTATCAAAGCACACTACTATGCCAGATGAGATGACACTGAGTTAGTGCCTAATTGAAATCCAACCCCTACTAAATTTTCCCACTTCGGTCTTTGCTATGGATATGTGCGTCACTAAGCGCAGAACACAGCGGTCGCAAGTCTCACTACAAATTGCTCAGAATTGGCTAGTACATGCACTGCAGAAAGTACAGCCACCAGCAGATCAACCAGAAATCAAATATATAGAACGCTACTGTATGCGTAAGTAAGCTCTTTGTATTCTCCTATGGCTATTTTCTAGCCAAGTATCAAAGCACACTACTATGCCAGATGAGATGACACTGAGTTAGTGCCTAATTGAAATCCAACCCCTACTAAATTTTCCCACTTCGGTCTTTGCTATGGATATGTGCGTCACTAAGCGCAGAACACAGCGGTCGCAAGTCTCACTACAAATTGCTCAGAATTGGCTAGTACATGCACTGCAGAAAGTACAGCCACCAGCAGATCAACCAGAAATCAAATATATAGAACGCTACTGTATGCGTAAGTAAGCTCTTTGTATTCTCCTATGGCTATTTTCTAGCCAAGTATCAAAGCACACTACTATGCCAGATGAGATGACACTGAGTTAGTGCCTAATTGAAATCCAACCCCTACTAAATTTTCCCACTTCGGTCTTTGCTATGGATATGTGCGTCACTAAGCGCAGAACACAGCGGTCGCAAGTCTCACTACAAATTGCTCAGAATTGGCTAGTACATGCACTGCAGAAAGTACAGCCACCAGCAGATCAACCAGAAATCAAATATATAGAACGCTACTGTATGCGTAAGTAAGCTCTTTGTATTCTCCTATGGCTATTTTCTAGCCAAGTATCAAAGCACACTACTATGCCAGATGAGATGACACTGAGTTAGTGCCTAATTGAAATCCAACCCCTACTAAATTTTCCCACTTCGGTCTTTGCTATGGATATGTGCGTCACTAAGCGCAGAACACAGCGGTCGCAAGTCTCACTACAAATTGCTCAGAATTGGCTAGTACATGCACTGCAGAAAGTACAGCCACCAGCAGATCAACCAGAAATCAAATATATAGAACGCTACTGTATGCGTAAGTAAGCTCTTTGTATTCTCCTATGGCTATTTTCTAGCCAAGTATCAAAGCACACTACTATGCCAGATGAGATGACACTGAGTTAGTGCCTAATTGAAATCCAACCCCTACTAAATTTTCCCACTTCGGTCTTTGCTATGGATATGTGCGTCACTAAGCGCAGAACACAGCGGTCGCAAGTCTCACTACAAATTGCTCAGAATTGGCTAGTACATGCACTGCAGAAAGTACAGCCACCAGCAGATCAACCAGAAATCAAATATATAGAACGCTACTGTATGCGTAAGTAAGCTCTTTGTATTCTCCTATGGCTATTTTCTAGCCAAGTATCAAAGCACACTACTATGCCAGATGAGATGACACTGAGTTAGTGCCTAATTGAAATCCAACCCCTACTAAATTTTCCCACTTCGGTCTTTGCTATGGATATGTGTGCCACTAAGAGCTAAACACAACGGTAGCAAGTCCCCCTGCTAATTCCTCACAAAATGGTACTAGATGCAAATTAAAATAAAAAAAGTAGAACGTTATTGTAGCCCTAAGAAGGGCTGTTGGGTTCTTTGAGAATCACTCCTGCCTAACAGTAAGCTAATAGAACACCCTAACGCTTTCCCTGACCAGCAGCAGCTCTCTCCCTAGCGGCATCCAGACACAGAATGATCCGAGCAGCGCGGGCAGCGGCTAGTCTATCCCAGGGTCACCTGATCTGGCCAGCCAACCACTGCTATCGACGTGTAAGGGTACCACGTCATGCTGGGTGGAGTGCAGAGTCTCCTGGCTTGTGATTGGCTCTGTTTCTGGCCGCCAAAAAGCAAAACGGCGGGAGCTGCCATTTTCTCGAGCGGGCGAAGTATTCGTCCGAGCAACGAGCAGTTTCGAGTACCCTAATGCTCGACCGAGCATCAAGCTCGGACGAGCATGTTCGCTCATCTCTAATTATCACCTTTGCCAAATCAACAGCAACAGCAATCACCACTAGCTCCCTACTCAGGACTATTTCAACTCTTTGATTCTCCTACTCGCCAGGAAGGAAATATCCTTGACTTGGTCTTTGCCCGACTCTCTCTGACTTCACTAATATTACCTTTCCTCTTTCAGACTCAATTTTTACTCTCAATTGTTTTTCTCCTCTGCAGAACATGCCCGCCCATCACACATACCATAACCTATGTGCCATTAATAATCACCATCTCACAGAAACTTTGCGGTAATCACTGTCCCCCATCCCCTTTCTTTGCTGTCCTAAACTGCTAAGCATTATAATCGTCTAGACTGGTGTAAGTCCCTACTTATCGGTCTTCCAATTACTAGACCCTCTCCTTTCCAATCCATCCTTAATGCAGCAGCCAAGCTTGTCTAAACGCTACACGGATGCCTCTAGTCTGTGCTATGTACATTTGATTGGGAAAGTGGTGCCTCATAGTTACACGTCTATGTACCATCTCTTAGACGCGCCACGCTGCCAGGTAAGTACATTTATTAAATGTAATTTTTTTTATACGGCTTCTGCGTCTAGTATAACATAATTATGGCATGGGGGCACAGTAAATATATAATTACTAAGGGACTTTGTATTTTATATTGTTTGCAAGAAACCGCTGGAGGGCATCACTGTGACTACTGGCTGTTGGGGGCATTACTGTGACTACTGGCTCCTGGGGGGGGGGGGACACTGTGACTACTGGGGTCATTCCTGTGACTACTGGGGGCATTACTGTGACTACTGGCTACTAAGGGAGATCACTGTGACTACTGGCTTCTGGGGGAAACCTCTGTTACTACTGGGGGCATCACTGTGACTACTGAGGGGTCTCTGTGACTACTGTCTACCGGGGCCATCACGGTGACTACTGGCCATTGGGGGCATCACTATGACTACTGGGGGCATCGCTGTGACTAGCGGGGGCATCACTGTGACTATTGGCGACTGGGGGGATCATTGCGACTACTGGCTAGTGGGGGCATACCTATGACTACTGTTGGTATCACTGTGACTACTAGCTATTTGGGGCATCACAGTGACTACTGGAGGCATCAGTATGAGTACTGGCTACTGGAGGAATCGCTGAGCCTACTGGCTTCTGGGGGCATCCTCTGTTATTACTGGGGGCATCACTGTGACTATTGTCTACTGTGGGCATCACTGTGACTACTGGGGGCATCACTGTGATTACTGGCTATTGGGGACATCACCTTGACTACTAGGAGCATTACTATGGCTACTGGGGGCACTACTTTGACTAATGGATACTGGGGGGATCGTTGCAACTACTAAGGGCATACCTTTTACTACTGTGGACATCACTGTGACTACTGGCTACTGGGGGGAACACTTTGACTACTGGCTACTGGGGGAATCGCAGTCATTACTGGCTTCTGGGGGCATTGCTGTGACTACTCGAGGCAACACTGTGAATATCATTGTGACATCTGCGTTATGGGGGCATGCTCTGTTACTACTGGGGGCATCACTTCGACTACTGTCTACTGAGGGGATCACTGTGACTACTGGGGCGATCACTGTGGCTACCGGGGGCATCACTGTGTCTTTTGGGTGCTGAGGGCATCAATGTGACTACTGTCTACTGGGGGTATCACTGTGGCTACTGGGGGCATACCTATGACTACTGGAGGAATCGTGACTACTGACTACTGGGGCATACCTATGACTACTGGTTACTTGGGGGAACACTGTGACTACTGGCTACCAGGGGCATTACTGTAAATACTGGGGGCATCACTGACTACTGGAGGCATCACTGTGGCTACTGGGGGAACACTGTGACTACTGGCTACTGGGGGGAATACTGTGACTACTGGCCACCGAGGGCATCACTGTGGCTACTGGCGGGACTAATGTTACTACAGGCTACTGGGGGCATTCCTGTGACTACTGGGGGTATCACTGTGATTACTGGCTACTGGGGGGATCATTGTGATTACGGGGTCTTGGGGCCTGCTCTGTTACTACTTGGGGCATCACTGTACCTACTGTCTACTGTGGGCATCACTGTGACTACTAGGGGGAATACTGTAAGGCCTCTCTCACATGAACATATCTAAACCGCTGTATGCTAGCCGAACTATAAGGTTTTCATATGGGTAACATATAGCCATTAACATTTCAGTGGACAATACAACCATTCATTTACATGGGCATATTGTCCACTGTACCTTAACTGTGAGCGAGACATTAAAATATAGAGCATGTCTTATTTTTTATATGGATACAGTGACACATCTGGATGAAAAACGTCCTCACTACGCTTATGAATAATAACAGCAAAATTACAGTTATGAAATAGCAACAAAAATAATGTTATAGATGGGGGTCACTACAGTATGAGGAACTGTATTAAAGGGTTGGGGCATTAGGAAGCTTGAGAACCTCTGCTCTGCACTGAGAAGCCACATCTCAGTGAAAAACCAACAAGTAATAAGTTTTTGTCCGACATGGAGTCAATGGACTTACATGTACCCCTACACTCAATATCCCCAATAATAATAATATTTTGTGCTCCATCATGACAGTTAAAATTTAATCTTATCCTTTTGTAGCCTGCGGTAGAGAATAGATCAGTCATATGTATGCAGTTGGAAGTATTGCCACTACTAATGCAGAATTATTATTTCCTCTATGGCTAAAATACCCCAGTCAGCTTCCATAGAAATAGACAGGCAGCTGGTCCTATGATGTGGTATCTGAATGTGAGTTCACAGAGACATCTTGTGGTAGAATATATTTATTACTGGATGATTCATTTAATGGAACCTAAAATCATAACCTAAAGATACCATCACCCCATACCAAGTGTGAGGAGCCGGGAGCGGTTTGCTCTGCACTGAACTATTGCAGCTTATCTCCCATGTATATACGTTATATGATATAGTGCAGTCAGGCTGCTACACAATGTACAGAGAAAACTGCAGCAAAATAAGTTGTATATGTGCAGCCTTGGATCTGCAGCAGACAGCCATGGCTCAGCAGAAGAACAGAAATGATGGGGTACAATCTTCTCAGCAAGAAAACAGGGGTGTAAAGTACTGACCTGTGTCATGCACTGCAGTACATGAATAGCACTGTGTAATATACACTCACCGGCCACTTTATTAGGTACACCATGCTAGTAACGGGTTGGACCCCCTTTTGCCTTCACAACTGCCTCAATTCTTCATGGCATAGATTCAACAAGGTGCTGGAAGCATTCTTCAGATATTTTGGTCCATATTGACATGATGGCATCACACAGTTGCCGCAGATTTGTCGGCTGCACATCCATGATGCGAATCTCCCGTTCCACTACATCCCAAAGATGCTCTATTGGATTGAGATCTGGTGACTGTGGAAGCCATTTGAGTACAGTGAACTCATTGTCATGTTCATGAAACCAGTCTGAGATGATTCCAGCTTTATGACATGGCGCATTATCCGGCTGAAAGTAGCCATCAGATGTTGGGTACATTGTGGTCATAAAGGGATGGACATGGTCAGCAACAATACTCAGGTAGGCTGTGGCGTTGCAACGATGCTCAATTGGTACCAAGGGGCCCAAAGAGTGCCAAGAAAATATTCCCCACACCATGACACCACCACCAGCCTGAACCGTTGATACAAGGCAGGATGGATCCATGCTTTCATGTTGTTGACGCCAAATTCTGACCCTATCATCCGAATGTCGCAGCAGAAATCGAGACTCATCAGACCAGGCAACGTTTTTCCAATATTCTACTGTCCAATTTCGATGAGCTTGTGCAAATTGTAGCCTCAGTTTCCTGTTCTTAGCTGAAAGGAGTGGCACCCGGTGTGGTCTTCTGCTGCTGTAGCCCATCTGCCTCAAAGTTTGACGTACTGTGCATTCAGAGATGCTCTTCTGCCTACCTTGGTTGTAACGGGTGGCGATTTGAGTCTGTTGCCTTTCTATCAGCTCGAACCAGTCTGCCCATTCTCCTCTGACTTCTGGCATCAACAAGGCATTTCCGCCCACAGAACTGCCGCTCACTGGATGTTTTTTCTTTTTCGGACCATTCTCTGTAAACCCCAGAGATGGTTGTGCATGAAAATCCCAGTAGATCAGCAGTTTCTGAAATACTCAGACCAGCCCTTCTGGCACCAACAACCATGCCACGTTCAAAGGCACTCAAATCACCTTTCTTCCCCATACTGATGCTCAGTTTGAACTGCAGAAGATTGTCTTGACCATGTCTACATGCCTAAATGCACTGAGTTGCCGCCATGTGATTGGCTGATTAGAAATTAAGTGTTAACGAGCAGTTGGACAGGTGTACCTAATAAAGTGGCCGGTGAGTGTATATATATATACATTTATGCACTAATACATACAGTATATACACTTTTTATACACACATAGGGGGAGATTTATCGAACACCTATACGTAAAAGACCATAACCCAATAGTCATCTATATATGTATATACAGTACAGTTATTTTGTGCTTCCTATCTAGACAATAAAGAGGGTCATAAGCTGCACATGGTCTAGTCACATTCCCCTCAGATATGCCCCAGAACCAGTCATGTGGTGGACCACCATTGGTCTTCGACAACTAACCTTGAAATTCATAGGTTTTTTTAATGTTGCGCTCACAGCTCACCAAAGTCATGCCACAATAAAAACCCAGGCTTAAAGGGGTATTTCTGAACAAGTCTGTGATGTTACAATTGGTGGCCCAACAACACAGCTCATGTTGGCTCACAGACTGGTAGAGCGGCGCTGGTTTCTGTGTAGTTTCCGGGACACACACTACATTTTTCCAATTTTGAGTCTCTGTTTTTTACAGCCCACCATTTTTCCATTTTCAAAGCTGTATGAGGCCTGTTATCTGCAGGATATATTGTTTTTCCTAATGGGAAGCATTTAATATTCCATGCAATCAACTGGGAAGCTGGAAAAAAAAATCTGTGTCCGGAGAATATACAGATAGAGTTGAAAAACATGATGGTGCAGAGTGCTATTAGCTCTCTCCATCAACACTGTTCCCCTGCAGTTGGACAGGTGTACCTAATAAAGTGGCCGGTGAGTGTAGAAGCTATAAGCCCTTACTGACGCGTCACATATCTGTACGTTACACGTCAGATCACCCTCATGGGCTGAGCCCTCTCCATACAAGGAGGGCATTTGCTGCATATTGCAGCAAACACCCTAGTAACACCCACAGTAAGTGCTGCTATTGCTGGGTGCTGGGAGGCATTTAAATCCCAGCAGCTCCTGGGCGCCACCATATTAAATTTAATCTCAGCCCCCTGTGAAGTCATTGGGGTGTGGCGATCGGTTGCTATGAAAGCCTCGGGTCATACAAAGACCCAAGTCTGTCTGATTTAAAAAATTAAATCTAATCACCCCCTTTTGCTTAGAACTGATATAAATATAAATAAACAGTAACAATTATAAACATTTTAGGTATCGTCGCTTCCCAAAATGTTCGATCTATCAAAATATAATAACATTTTTGTCACGGCGTGTAACCTCATTATCAAAAATAACGCTCAAAGTCAAAAATGCCATTTGCCATTTTGAATAATATAAAAATTAAATAAAAAGCGATCAAAAGGCTGTACATTTCTTAAAATGGTAGCATTAAAAATGTCATCAAAACTTGCAAAAAACGACACCACCCACAGCTTTGTTCACCGAAGTATGAAAAGGTTATTAGCGAAATGGCAAAATGAAAAATTCTTTTTAATTTTTTTTTTTAATTTTAATTTTTGTAAATGTAAGAAAACATTATAAAACCTACATAAATTTGGTATCCTTGTTATCACACCAACCCAAAGAATACAGTAGACATGTAATTTGGGGCGCACAGTGAAAGCCGTAAAATCCAAGCCTACAAGAATACGGAGCAAATGCGTTTTTTCACCAATTTCACTGCATTCTGATTCTTTTTTCCTAATTCCCAGGACATGGCATGGAATATTAAATACCATCACTATGAAGTGCAATTTGTTGTGCAAAAAATAAGTCTTCTTTACAGCTCTTTACATGGAAAAATAAATGAAATAATTAGTTATGGATTTTTGAAGGTGGGTAGTGAAAAATGAAAATGAAAGAATGGCCTGGTCGTTAAGGGGTTAAAATTAAATACAAATTTAATTAAATATAAAAAAGATTCTACACATTCGGAAAAAATAAATAAAATAAACATATGGAGTAACGTAACATACTGTACATTGCAATCAGAAGCATAACAGAATATTTACTTATCTCCAAAGATGCTAAATTCTTTTTGTTTACAAAAAGACAGCGACACCCCCCTCCATACCCACAAACTATGAACAACACCTTTTAGATGTCTCTATACATGTTTACCTGACGGCTCTATTCCAAATCAAGTGTTTAATTCACACTCTTTGGTCAAACAACTTAAAGGTAACCTACCATTTGATTTGATGCATTATGAAACAAACATACCTCGAGAATGCTGAAGCTACACTGATGCAGGATCATATCTTGGTTAATCCCTGAGCTGAGTGGTTTTGCTGATATAACATTATGATAAGGAAGCTCTGTCCCTTCTGAGGCTGCTCCAGGGCTTCTCCTACCACATTAGTTATTCACTGCAGGAGACGATGATGTAATCCCTGGGTTTTGCCTGAAGACAGAATAATCAATTGCTGCACCATCCCCCAGCTGCTGCGTATGAGTCATCCAGCGCAGGTTGATTAGTCATGTCTTGACTCACCTCCATTTGTAATTACAAGCTCCATGTGTAATGTGTAATGTGTTTATGTTTCCCAAGGTCCTGAATGTTATAATAGTTTTTTCAGCAAAACCACTCAGCTCAGGGATTAACCAATACATGATCCTGCATCAGTGTAGCTACAGCATTCTCAAGGTATGTTTGCTTCATAATGCATCAAATCAAATGGTAGGTTTACTTTAAATTCAGCCTCGGCATAGGCATCAACAAAAACAAATCCTTCTTTTCTGAGTACTGTCTAATACAATAGCAGGTCCCTCTCTATACGTGCTCCTGGCTGCCAGGCACCAAACTGACTACTCCTGCTTACCACATGTCTACCTTAACCCTTAGGTTACTGCAGACAAAACCAGGGCTATTTCCATGCACTATTTATCTGCCTGTATGACGGATAATGGTTCTCCCATTGGTGCTATGTGTGGGAGCATAGCAAAAGTATATGCTCACCTGTCCCGATCGCCAGAGCCGGATCATCATTGGCGCTATTGGAGCGCTAGCGCCGGGCCCCCGGATCCGGATTTATTGATTGGGGGCCCCTGAGCTGGCGCTCCAATAGCGCCAATGCTAAGTCTCCTGCTGGGCCCACCGACGGACCCCGACCGTCACTTCGGCAGTCGGGCAGGGTCCTCCGTCCGGCCGGACCGGAAGCTCCTGCCCGTCACTATATAGTGCTCGATGCGGCCACAAATGGCCGCTCGAGCACTATAACTGGAGCGATGTGGCCGGAAGACAACCCCGGCGCACATCGCTCCATGAACTAGGCTGCGTGGCCGCGTGATGACGTCATCACGCGGCCTCACGCGGCCGCGCACCCCTTCCTGCCCGGGCGCGGCAAGAAGATAGAAGCCGTGGGAGCCAGAGGTGAGTATAGGGTTTTTTTTTTTAATCAAACAGCAGTAAAAACATGGTGGGGGCTTATTGTATAAAATCACTCATTGGTGGTGAGGGGTGGTCGGCGGGCAGAACATAATATCATTTATTGTGGTGGGCAGCATATAATATAATATATAATTCATTCTGAGGGCCAACATATCAAATAATTCCTTGTGGGGGACAGAATAAAAAATAATTTACCATGGGGGGAGGGGGGGCAGCATATCATATAATTCATTGTGGGGGGGGGGCAGCATATCATATAATTCATTGTGGGGGGCAGCATATCATATAATTCATTGTGGGGGGCAGCATATCATATAATTCATTGTGGGGGGCAGCATATCATTTAATTCCTTGCGGGGGGTGGGGTGGCATATCAAATAATTCATTGCGCGGGGGCAGCATATCAAATAATTCATTGTGGGGGGGGGGACATATCAAATAATTTAGTATTTGTATTCAAGTATTCATTCTAGAATATTAAATTCTTAACGCTCCGCGCTGTACCATTACGGCATGGAGTTGTTAAGCAATTATGAAGAGGGATCACAAATAGTTCACAAGGCGAGGGGGGGGGGGCAGTATATTACATAATTCATTGATCGGGGCAGTACATTAAGTAAATGGGGAGCCATATTTTAAATATTTACTTGAGGTGACCAGCATCTAAAATTCATGGGACACCACCATATATAAGAGAGGGCTATAAATAGGAAAATTAATTAAAGCTTCGGTGGATCGCGGAAAAGGTGAGAAGAAACATTACCGGCGTATAAGATGACCCCAGAGAAGACAGAAGATTTTTCTGTCTTCAAAAGTCGTCTTATACGTCGGTATATAGGGTACTCGTGTATAAGCAGAGTTTTTCCAGCACAAAAAATGTGCTGAAAAACCTCACCTTAGCTTATACACGAGTCAATAAAAAAAAAAAAAAAACTTAATGCTCACCTTCCAGCGCCCTGATCCTCAGCGCAGCTCCTCTTCTTCTCTATTTCTTCTCTATCCATCAGAGTCGCGTCCATGCGACCTGCCAGCCAGCGCACACTATGATGCGGCAGTGTTGCCGCTGATGACATCATCAGTGGTGACACCGCCGCATCATAGTGTGTGCCGGCCAGCAGATCACATGGACGCGACTCTGCCAGCTGGCTGTATACTAAAGGGGGCTGGCTGTATACTACATGGGGCTGGCTGGTTGTAGACGACATGGGGCAGGCTTGCTGGCTGTAGACTTCATGGGGGCTGGCTGTATACTACATGGGGGCTGACTGGCTGGCTGTATACTACATGGGGGCAGACTGGCTGTATACTACATGGGGGCAGGCTGGCTGTATACTACATGGGGGCAGGCTGGCTGTATACTACATGGGGGCTGGCTGGCTATATACTACATGGGGGCTGGCTGGCTATATACTACATGGGGGCTGGCTGACTGTGTACTTCATGGGGGCTGGCTGTATACTACACCCTCGACTTCTACTCGGGTCAATAGGTTTTCCCATTTTTTTGGTGGTAAAATTAGGGGTCTCGGCTTATACTCGGGTCGGGTTATACTCGCGTATATACGGTAATTAGGGGTACAGTATTATTTATTCAAGGGCTGTAGTATAGTAATATATTGGGGGTTGCAATGTATTCTTTGATATATGCAGGAGCCACAGATTGGTTTTATTATGGGGTATATTTGGGGGGGCATATTTCTGTTATCCAGGTTATGTAGATTCTGGCCCTGAAGGAGAAGACAAGTCACCTGTGAGGTACTAGAAACCACTTCTGCAGTATTGTATTCACAGATTAACCTTCTAGTGTGAGACAGCTCTCAGCTTGTACTGTACATGTACTGTTATATTCATAGTGTCCATAGTGAGCCAGCAATGTGGTGTGATTGTTATCAGTAATTGTTATACATTCTCTAACGATAACGTTGGTGCTGTGAACACACTTTGTGTATTTGCCCCCTGTGCTGTGACATCACTGTGTGTGTTAACACCCTGTGCTGTGACATCACTGTGTGATAACCCCCTGTGCTGTGACATCACTGTGTGTGTATCAACCCCCTGTGCTATCACTGTGTGTGTATCAGCCCCCTGTGCTGGGACATCACTATTTGTGTATATTAAGCCCCTGTTCTATAACTGTGTGTGTATGTGTGTATTAACTCCCTGTGCTATGACATCACTGTGTGTGTATTAACCCTGTGCCTAATACATTCCTAAGGGGGGCTTACCTAATGATTTATTAAAGGAGAGTCCTGCCTAATAAATTACTAAGGGAGAGACCTACCTAATGAAGTACTATGGGGGACACTTCATTAAGCATTACGGGTGCACTGTGTGGTCAGTTGTGTTGTGAGCAGTATATATGTGGAGGCACGGTGTGGACAGTTGTGGTGTGAGGATTATATAGGTGAGAGCACATTGTGGTCAGTTGTGGTGTGAGGGGTATCTATGATATATATGTGGGGGCACAGTGTGGTCAGTTGTGGTGTGAGGTGTATATATGATATATGTGGGGCACAGTGTGGTCAGTTGTGGTGTGAGGTGTATATATGATATATGTGGGGGCACATTGTGGTCAGTTGTGTTGTGAGCAGTATATATGTGTGGGCACAGTGTGGTCAGTTGTGGTGTGAGGATTATATAGGTGAGAGCACATTGTGGTCAGTTGTGGTGTGAGGGGTATCTATGATATATATGTGGGGGCACAGTGTGGTCAGTTGTGGTGTGAGGTGTATATATGATATATGTGGGGCACAGTGTGGTCAGTTGTGGTGTGAGGGGTATATATGATATATGTGGGGGCACATTGTGGTCAGTTGTGTTGTGAGCAGTATATATGTGTGGGCACAGTGTGGTCAGTTGTGGTGTGAGGATTATATAGGTGAGAGCACATTGTGGTCAGTTGTGGTGTGAGGGGTATCTATGATATATGTGGGGGAAGTGTGTCAGTTGTGGTGTGAGGAGTATATATGATATATGTGTGGGCACAGTGTGGTCAGTTGTGTTGTGAGGGTTGTATATGATATATGTGGGGGCACAGTGTGGTCAGTTGTGGTGTGAGGGGTATATATGATATATGTGGGGGCACAGTGTGATCAGTTGTGGTGTGAGGGGTATATATGATATATGTGGGGCACAGTGTGATCAGTTGTGGTGTGAGGGGTATATATGATATATGTGGGGGCACAGTGTGGTCAGTTGTGGTGTGAGGGTTGTATATGATATATGTGGGGGCACAGTGTGGTCAGTTGTGGTGTGAGGGGTATATATGATATATTTGGGGCACAGTGTGGTCAGTTTTGCATGTGAGGGTCAGGTGTGAGGATTATATAGGGTGAAGTCAACCATGTCCGTTTTATAAACCAGCAGAGATGAGTCATGACTCGAAGAAATCTCCTGGAAGATCAGAAAGAAGGGAAGAGACAACATGAGGGACGTCACCTGTAAGTCATTTGATCACACTGCAGCCTGTGTATAGGACTGGTATCTATTACTATATGGTAACTATATGCTGGTCCATACTGGTCTGTGTGAGGTTATCATATAGTATTGCAGTATTATCCAGTCATTATGTAGTGGTGATAATCAGGATGTAATGTTATTATTTGGGCCTAGTACAGAGGTGTCACTAGTGATATTGCCCGCTGCTCGGTGGTGTTTGTATAATAACAATACGGCAGTAAAGATCATCAGTAAATTGAGTTTATATTTGGTAAATTATTGGTAATTCTGGTCTGTGTATAGATTCTTGTGCTCATTATCAGGATGTTGGTATTTTCTTTATGTTGCAGTGATGCTGTGTGCTGCATTTTGGAGGAATCATTTATAAATTGTAGCGCTATTGTTTGGAATACTGGTCTTATGGAAGTTTTAATAGTATGGCGGGAGTATTTGTTGGTTTCTAATATCTCTAGAGCTTTGAAACTATGTGGTATCTTTTTACTTATATTGTTGTGGGAGGGGGGCCCCGCTTTGGCTGCAGAGCTGGGGGGGCCCCATCCCAAATGAGGTGCTCCATACCGCTGGGACCCTTAATCTGGCCCTGCCGATCGCGGCTGTGCATAGATAGTCAGTGCAGAGCAGCTGCCAAAGAGAAGGGGCTGCAGGGATATAAAGAGGCTACTGGGGCGTAGTACTACTAGCCGTAGCTCCTGCCCCACATCACAGTAGCCTCTTAAGAAAATTTCCACTCTTCCTCTTTTCCTCGTGCTTTATATATTGCCTTTCTTGGTGGTGTACGCCTGTGAGTGCTCTACATATCAGTATTTATTCTCTTTTACTGATTTATTAATGTCCGTAATACTTGCTACACCAATTACACCCATGGAAAGTCACAGCATAGGAGACACTCTTAAAGAGCGATACACGAAACAATAAACGCATATACAAAATTTGTTTCAGTCGGCCAGTACAGAAGAAGAAAGTGATAGTGATAGGATATTGAGGAAATTTAAAGATCTTTCTGTGAGAAAGGTAAAGGAATGGCGGACAAAAACATAAAAAGCATAATCCTAATATATATAAATTTGGGCAATCACACATATCCACATGAACATTAGAGGGGGGGGGGGGGTTTGGACAATACCCTCCTAAGAACAGAGAGCCAATGGATCGATACACTACAATCTCTGAAACCAAATGGACTAAATTATAAATTTAATTTTGGCTGCTTCTTCTAATGATATTCCAATAGCGTTTGCTTATAATAATTCTGTATGATATTAGCTTTCTCTTCTCTCTGTCCCACATGAGAATTGTATTTTTATCCTAATATAACCGTCTAGTTCAATACTGGACAAAAACTCTTCCGTTGATGTGACATTCTAATTGTAGGATTAACAGATATTATGGGAAGATCCAATTATGTGACATTACACACATTACTGACACCATATAAGAAATAAAGTAAATTAAACATCATCTTTTGTCTTCCTTTTTCATAACGACTATATAGCCAACACAGTAGCGGGTCTTTTAAAATCCTGGGCTGAGATTGCTGTGGTTGAAAGGGTAGGAAGGCTCTTTTTTCATGCAGACATTATTCCGCTGCTTATTGGCTATAATATCTGTCAATCTGGAAAGATAGAATAAGGATGCTGCCATCCCCAGAAGAAGCTGAGTCGCCTTGGAGAAACACGTATTGGGACATTGTCTTTATCCCACTATAGGCTAGGGACAGCTGTGATTCACTACCAGGGATAGTGTGAGCCGAAATATCCATCTCCACTTAATATATGCAGCAGTAGCAGTGTTGGGAAGCAGAAGGGAGCAAGTCCCTCCTCTGTGATCTGTGTTGATTGGATCTCGCTCTGTACTTTTGCACAGCCGCCTGGATTAACTCCCTGTTGGCTGTAAGAAATTGCAGCAGCTGTGTGTGGAAGCAGAGGGGGAGCAGATCCCTCCGCTGCTGTCTTTGTAAATAAAATCGCTCTCTATACACTTCCACAGCCGCCTGTATTAACTCCTTGATGGCAGTGGTGCGATTAGTAGGCTTGGAATGCAGAAAGAAACATTGTTGCATTATTCAATTGTATATTTATTTCTCTTGGAAGTCTAAATATTTGGCAACCGAAGTGTCAACAAATAATAAAAACAGACGGTTTGTTTTCCCATTTACTTCCCTAGAGTAGTTTTCTCCCTCTATACAAAGTAATTGGGAGTATCAGTAGTAATGATGGGAAATTGTATAGTATTTAGTGGGGACGTCCCTCATTACTAAGTCGCAGTGTGGCGTCACACAAAGCTACAGTGGTGATCTGTGAGAGTAAAGAAAAATACAAAAATAAAGAAGGGGCGCAATAATCCATTCCTTTTTACACGAGTATAATAAAAGTTACGTTCACACCTTTTCCACCCTTCCCCTTTTCCCTGTACTTTATAAATGAGCTGGTGATGGACCCTGCCATCTCTATCACAGCGCACGAACAGCAGCTGCTGCCTCCCTGACTACACCAGTGCCTGCCTTCCCACAATGCTTTGCTGCTGCCTCTGTTGCTGATACACCCGGAGCCACATCCCCGGCAGAGATGAGCGAGGACCCGGGCAGTGTCCGGCCGCCCCCCGGGGAGCAGCTGATCCTCTACCACTGGACTCACTCATTCACATCACAGAAGGTGAGGCTGGGGATCAGCACTGGACAGCTCCGGGCCTGGTGCTGCCCCTTCACTGCAGAGACCCCAGACTGGGGGATCTCACCCCTCATCCTGGACTTGTGGGGGAATTTTCTTGTTTTTTATTGCTACAGACTCTTGTAAATGATATTTTTAGGGTATGGACTATAGTATAACCCTATAGTATGCAGTGTATGTACGAGCAGGCCCAATGTCACTGATGTCACAGGAGTAATCTTGGAAGTCGGTGTCTATTCCCTAAAGATGACCTGGTATCACTGGATACATTGCAGCTAATGGAAGGGACTGTAAATTTTGTTTAGTGATCTAAAGTAATAGGTTGTGCTTGGGGCATTTACAGCTATAGATGGCAACGTGTGTAATCTTAGAGTAAGCCCTTATTCATATTTACATGGTTTATTAATGGGGATATGAATTTTGTCCTGTGTCACATCTTTGCTCCCCCCTCTGCATTAGGTAAATCACAGTGCAGATCCCTCAGGGTGCAAACCAATATAGAAATCCACAGCAGAAATCCAAGGATCAGCCTGTGGGTAAATTAGCTGTGTGAACACGCCCTTACATATACTAGAGGTTAAACTGTTGTAGTTGCCCATGAAACCAATCAGAACTCAGCTTAGTTCGGCTGTGGGAGAGTTAAAGCTGCACTCTGATTGGTCACCATGAGCAACAAGAACAGTTCTGCTGTCAGACACTTCTGATAAATCTCCACCACTGTTTTATATACAGCAAGGGAAATTTATCATACACTGGCGCTCCTGCTCCAGTATATGATCGGGGCCGTGCCCCCCACGTCCCGCCAGATACATCAAAAGGCTTAGGTCACTGGGCAAAACTGTGCAAGGGCATAATTTTGCATGAAACTGCACAGGAATTTGCAATTCTTCGACTGCATCCCTGCCAGTAAAGTGATAGATCTCCCCAAATATCTTTAACCCTAGAATGCATACCTGGGGCCTCGCAGGCCCGCTCTGTTAGTTGTTTTCTTTTTACTGCAAGATTACTTTAGTTAGAATTCTGAAACTCTAGGTATTCCTCAGTTATATAGTTGTTAGTCATTTCCAGTTGTTCATATATTTTTATGTTACCGGCATTTCGGTATAATAACTCTTTTTTGTGAATACCTCATATTTACATACCTGTGGCCTTTTAGGCCCGTACTAGGTTTACATGTGATCCTAAGTCTTTTTGTCTTTTCTGTTGCTGGGGAAAACTTTGACTTAGGCTGCAATCACACTGCCATTGCCCGCCATACTGTACCGTAGCGGGCAACGGCAGTGCACGGGGAGAGGAGGAGGAGTTGAGCGCAGCTCACCCCCGCCCCTCTCATAGGAATACATGGCGCACGGTGCCGTATTACGGGAAAATATGGGACATGTCCCATCTTTTTCCCGTACGGAGCGGTACGGTGCCGCACATTGCCATCTATGGGGGACGTATATACGTCCCCCATACGGTCGTGTGAATGTACCCTTAGTCTTTATGACTCTGCTGTTACTGCGCAGAGTGTGGATTGTGCCTGACTACATGGTCATGTGATCTTGGGAAGGAGGCTACCTCATGATGTCATGCGTCTCTGACATCATCATAGTTCCTGAACAGGAAGGAGTCAGCTTTCTTGTTTCTTGAAAAAGAAACTCTGAGCTCCAAAAATCCAAAGATTTCCACTTCACCTAAAAGAAAGTGGTGGCCTGCTGAAGGTGAGAGGAGGGGGCTGTACAGACACTAACAAAGAGTCTACAACCCTTATTGTAATCATTTACAATGGTTACAATGTCACAATCTACATCCAGGGGGTTGACTGACCAAGAAATCAAAGCAATAATTTTTGATAGTGATGAAGATAGTGAACTTTCTTTGTCTGATGAAGAGTACATGCCACCAGCTAATGTCCCTACTTCATCATTGAGTGATTCTTCAGATGATGAAGAAGAAATGGATCCAGCAGAACGTACAACCAGAACATCCAAAACAAATGTTTTTTGGGACAGTACTCCTAGGGTTCTTGGATGCACCCCACCACATAATATTGTAAGAGTTACTCAAGGAACTGTAGGAATTCCACAATTCTTGTCCAAAAGAGAGATTTTCTGTAAGCTATGATCAGATGTGGTATACGTTTTCAAGAACATCCAGAGCCAAGAGATAAAAAAAGAAAGCGATGTTACATTTGTCCAGCAAGGAAGGACAGGAAATCGGAGCGTGTCTGTAGCACTTGTGGACAAAATGCCTGCAAGGATCATTCTTCCGAACAGATAACATGTGAAAGATTTTGCAGTCATTCGTAAATTCGAAAAGGAAACTTTGAAAAGGGAAATTCCTGCAGCATGTTTACTGCAACTTTTATATAAAAAAAAAACTTTTAGACAAAAAAACATTATTATAAAGAGTTATATCGAATGAGTATATTGGGCGTTTTAAGCCCGTTCAGTTACTTTGGGTTTTTTTTTGCACAAAATGTTTTGAATTATTCACATCTTAGGATGTGCTGGTGTCTGCCAGGATCCATAATGAATATGATCTCTTGGTAACTCCAGTAAAGGCTGCCGGAATGCCCGGATTCTACCAGCCTTAGATGGGGACACCAGGAGGTCAGATCCATTACAGGTCCCCTCCTGGCAGACACCAGCACTAGTAGGAATGCATCCTTACTTTGCATTTTTCAAATAAACTTTGAAAAGTATTTTTATTTGAGTTATTCCATGTTATTTGTACACGGGCCTAAAAGGCCAAAGGTATGTAAAAGTGTAGATTTCTATGGTCATGCATTCTAGGGTTAAACTTCAGGTTTACATTAAGTGCATGTTTCAGTGTATAATTAACCCCCTAATAAGGTCTAGAAACCATGGTACATATTAAGATGGTTAATGTGGCACATTTATTAAAAACAGTACAAACTGTATTATGTGTAGTTTGCCTGTGTAGTGTGCAGAGGGCGCCAGATTCATGATTTCTGTTTCTGCATGAATATGGCGCCCCTGCACTGCTCCGACAGAGAGTATCAATTTTTTTTGGTGCACCTTTAACATGGGGCATGCAACATACTTCTGACAAACTTTGCAGGTTAAATGTGGCACAGGGTGTGACTGTGCCCTGTAACGCCCATTTCAGTGCCGAAATTTGTGTTGTGTGCTACCTCTACACAAAAGGGTCACGTGCCACACACATGTGGCAATCACACTTCTTAAATACCTGTGCAAGCAGTTTGCACGTAAAATAATGTGAAAAGTCCGCCAGAAAACTGGCGCAAGGTCCACAGTAAATGTGTGCCAATGGGTTTGCATAATATACAAAATAATTTAAACGATATGTGAAAACATGGCATCAAATTACATAATAAAAGATGGATTAGATTTTTTTTTACTTATAAAGTGCTTTGTTTTAAAACCTAACAACACATGGTTTAGTGATACTACTTTATCCTCTCCTGGACATAGTGGACTTCAGCACGTTCCATACATTCCTGGTTTTCCTGTGTTCTGTAGGACCATGGGTTTTAGCATCCAGGATATTATCAACTATATTAGATGTTAGTATTGTTTCTAGGGTGCACTATTCCTGTACACATGGCACCCCATGGATATGTAGGGCAGCACATGCTGGCATCCTTCTCTATACCTCGGTACCGGCTTTGTCAGCATGATGCTTTGCTCTGATCCGGCTTCCAATGTGTGGTACCAGAGCCCACATCACCTCTACATGTTTAATGGGATTTACCTGCCCATTTCTTTATTAGGTGCGGCTTGTCATAGCAGAAAAGGCCTTGAAATGTGAAGAGCATGATGTGAGCCTACCCCTGAGCGAGCACAATGAGCCTTGGTTTATGCGCCTCAACCCCTCAGGAGAAGTCCCAGTTCTGGTCCATGGAGAAAATATTATCTGTGAAGCCACACAAATCATTGATTATCTGGAGCAGACATTTACTGATGGTAAGAATATTGGTATGGCCCCTGATTAAAAGGAATTTGTCAACAATTTTGCACATATGAAGACAGTGTAGCGATCCTGGAGCAGGACTGTGAAAAATGCATCTATATTTCAGGTATGTAGCTGTATTCCCAGCACTCTGGTGCACTTGTGTGTGACATCTCTTCACTGTACTGCTGCACAGTGCCTTCTCCCGCCGCTTCTGTTTACATACTACAGCAGTTACTCGAATGGTGGTGCTGTGCTGTGTTCAGTGAAGAGATCCAAGAGTATCTGACACAGCTTTGTGAGGTGCCTTTGCCAATGAGAATGGCATAAGAGTAGAACTTTAAAAGGAAGATTCATATTCTGACCTGATGGCTTTGGATCCAATGAAGAGAAGTATTTTCCTATGATCTACTTACCTATTTACCTTTTCTATGATCTACTCCATGCCAATGAATCCTGCATGTGATAATCCAGAAATATAATGTGGAATTTTATTAGAATATGAAGCAAAAACTAGACAAATGGCAGAACAAACCAATGCGTTTAGTTAAAATACACAGTTTGGGTATAATCACATGTATATTTGTATTTATGGCAGAAATTTCTTTGACTGATTGATCTTAATAATCACCGTAACATCTCGGGACAAGTCGTCATTTTCTAAAATTTTTCCTTCAAGTGAATAGACCTTTATGATATTATCTTTTGTGGAAACTCCTTGAAACTTTTACTCAAAGGTTCACTGTAAAATTTTTTATATACCTGATATATTTCCTATAATATATCATCAGTCGGGTCTCATTTCACTCTGCTAGTATTACCTGAATTGTCCTCTTTGGGAGTGAGATGTCACTAGTCTCTACACTGTATAATCCTGAATATATATTGCAGAGAAAACACCAAGACTCGTACCAGATGAAGGAAGCGTCTACCATATCCGAGTGCAGCACTACAGGGAACTGCTGGATTCATTGCCTATGGACGCATATACTCATGGATGTATCCTGCACCCAGAGCTGACCGTAGACTCGATGATACCAGCATATGCAACGTCCAGAATTCGAAGTATGTACAGTATATAAAGGGGCAGATGTATCTTATACTTGCAATTTGCGCCAGCATGTTTTTTTTGTTGTTGAGATGTTCTGCTCTTTGACTTATCTATGGGCAATTTTCCTTCAGTAAAATCGTGTGGGTTTTTTTGTGCAGTTATTGGTGCAACCTTTACCAAGCAGTTTCCTACGCTTGGTGGGGACTGGAGTGTTATTGCACATTTTTTGTGACTATTAAGGCACAAATCTGTGACAAATCATAAGTCAACATCTGTCAGCAGGTGCAGGTCAAAGATTAATTTGACACTAGGCAGGAAAACCTGTGCGCCACGAGTTTCATAAAGTTGCAAAAAAATGGCCAAATGTGAAAAAAAAAATGCAAAAAGGAATTAATATAATCCTAAAAATGCAGAAAACAAGTCATATAATAGCCAAAAATAGTTTTATTCCTTGTATGCAAACTCAGTCTTCTAATGCATGGATGTATGATGCATTTGTGACCTTTGTCTAACAAGAAATATTGAAGACTGTCTGTTTTTGCAACTGGAAATCCATTAGCATAATAAATTCGGTTCATGACCTCAGTAATCAAGTAATGTGATTTGGTTAATACTAAACTATAATTATTCGGAGATAATTTCCTGTTATTTTTCTAAAGCCCCCAGATACTTGATAATTGTCTTTCATCATGATGAATCTCTCATTGATATTAATCATTTAGGTCAGATTGGCAGTACTGAGTCCGAACTCAAGAAACTTGCGCAAGAAAATCCTGACCTTGAAGATGCCTACATTGCAAAACAAAAACGCTTGAAAGTAAGTGTTGCGAATATTGCTATATATATATACAGACGGTCCCCTACTTAAAAACACCCGACTTACAGACGACCCCTAGTTACAAACGGACCTCTGGATGTTGGTGATTCACAGTACTTTAGCCTTTGGCTACAATGATGAGCTATAACAGTTATCAGAGGTGTCTGTAATGAAGCTTTATTGATAATCATGGTTCTTATGACAATCCAACATTTTTAAAATCCAATTGTCACAGAGATCAAAAAATTGTTGTCTGGTGTTACAATTATAAAATATACAGTTCCGACTTACATACAAATTCAACTTAAGAACAAACCTACAGAACCTATCTTGTACATAGCCCGGGGTCTGCCTGTAATGAATTTTAGCGCAAGTAGGATCTATGTCAAAGTGACTTTGCACTGTCGTATGTTTTTTTTGGCGCTACGGAAAATCGCAAAACAGCATTTGTACAACAATTGCTTCAAAACAATGAAAAACATAGACAAAAACCCCAATGATAAATTTCCCACAACTAGTGAAATGATCCAGTTTTTTAAAATCCAATTATCACAATGACCCAAAAATTTGGGCTGGAGTTACAATTATAAAACATACAGTTTCGACTTACATACAAATTCAACTTAAGAACAAACCTACAGAACCTATCCTGTACATAACCCAGGGATTGCCTGTATGAGATAGATACATGAATCTGTCAGTGGCAGAGTTCTGGAATAATTTGAACCTGAAATGCTTTGTACCACATTTATTAAAAAGTAACCATCTTTTAAAAACAAATTTTGATATGTTGTAGGGCAGGCAATTTTAAGCGCTTCTGCAATTGGATTAGTTACCAGAATCTTGCTTCTTTCACTGCTTCAGGGCCTGATTCAGCAGCCTCCCCCCTGTTGTCAGCCTCTGTCAGTGATGCCTCAAACGGCCATTTCTAGGCACTTCCCGTCCACACTGGGCTGAATATGGAGAATGTACATATGAGAAACTCCACTCTCCCTGCACTCATGTGCTGCCAGGAGGCCTAACTAATGTAATAACCAAACATGTTCACTCTTATCTCTCCCTGTACAGCCTCAGCTTTCCCTACAGCACTACATAAACAAATAATACACAGTCTTCCCTCCACCCTGGGGTAGCAGGAGATAGCAGTCTGGATAGAGAGAGAGGAGTCTTCAATCTGTCCCATATGCTGTGCTGCAGTGTTATATAGATAGATAGATATGAGAGGGATAGATAGATGATTGAGAAGATAGAAGGTGTTATGGATGGAGGGGAGTGACGTTTCGTTATTACACTCTTTTCTAGCTACACCATGAAAAAAGGAAACAAACCAAAATGTAGAAAATAAAATAAGACTTAATTAGATCAATTAAAACAAATCCAAGATAAAATAGACAGAAAAAGTCCACCAATGGTGATAAATATACATGACAAATAGATCACAATAACCTATACAAAGGTATAGAATGTATAGTCATAAGAACAAGTTAAGGTATTAGCTTACAAACAAGTATTGCACATTACCACAGGGAATAACAGAGGACAAGGGGACACATTTACAGGGATACACAGACCAAGGGTTGACACCACCCAACACATGGTTCTTCTTCCTTCATCAGGGTAATGTGTGTATGTAGACCTGTGTATGTGCCCCCTGCCCTCTGTTATTCCTCTAGGTAATGTGTGATACTTGTTAGTACGCAAATACCTTGACTTTCTCTGAGGACTAGACCTTTTATATAGGTTATTATGATCTATTTCTCATGTATATTTAGTTATCTGACCTTTGGTGGACTTTTTCTGTGTATGTTGTCTTTTTAAATGGATTTGTTTTAATTGATCTAATAAAGTGTTATTTTATGCTTTCTATTTTTTGTGTTTTGTTTCCTTTTATCTTTCCTATTTTTAGGAACTATTTAAGGAATCTATTTCATCTAAAGGGGGTACATTGTGTCTGTGCCCCCTATTATTTCTATCGGTGTCACTCTAGTTGCAAAAGTTATAATACTGAAACATTTCCTTGTTGTTATATCCCTGGTCATGTGATGTCACACAGGCGCACGGTTTATTAAATAACAGAAGGTTACCAGAGCTGCGTAATATAACGAGCCATGCACCTGTGTGACATCACATGACCAGAACCAGATTTTTATCCACAGAATGTAAACAATGAGGCTTCCTATTGAATGACAGAAAGCAGAGATCTAGAAAATTGTGAGGAATTGATACAGAAAGTATATTGGAAAATTGTATAACTTTCCATTGCACAAATATTTGTTAAAAGTGGACAACCCTTTTAAGATATACCTAGTCATATCTGCACAGGCAAAAGATTGGCTAGATGACTGGTTAAGTGGATTTCTGGGATGTTGATGTCTTCACAGACTAAACTGATGGAGCATGATAACCTAAAATACTTGAAGAAAATACTGGATGAGCTGGAAAAAGTGCTGGACCAGGTTGAAACTGAATTGCAAAGACGTAGTGAAGAAACCCCAGGTAATAACTACACATTATAATCTTTCCTGATTTGTGAGTAATTTACTGTGACAGGCAAAAATCTACAACTATAGAATAAATTCTAGGTGTTCTTCTAGCGCAAGTTTTTTCCAATAGGAAGTGGGTCAAGTATTAAAGAAGTATTAAAGAATTATTTTAGAAATCAACCACCACTATAATAATTATAATATTTCTTGGATATGGTACATTACCACCTTCCCATTGGAAAAATTCCAATATGGCAGATATCTAGATTGCAGCCATATTCCAGATTAAAGGGAACCTGTCAGCAGAAATCGTGTTTCTTTCATGATCCAGTGAAGCATCAACCAGAAAATCAACTTTGAAGTGAGATTTAAATTGGCTGTATAGTCAAGGAGGTGGAGATTTTAGCACTTAAGTCAAGCTCTCTTTTCCTCAGAACCCCCCCCCCCTCCTTCACTGTAATTTGATGGTCCTGCACCCAGAGACATCACTAACCAGATCTCCTGAAGTCCGTTGCATGATGTCTGTCACAGAGGAGGAGGCGTCCAGAGCTCCCCATCTTGACTACAGTGTCAAACTCTCCGCCTCCTTGACTGTATAAAACCAATTTACAACTCACTTCACAGTTACTTTTCTGCATGATGCACACTGCACCATGAAGGAAACAAAAATTAGAAGGCGTTAAGCTTCTTGACAATATTCTGATAGTGGTTTATTAGATCAATTGCTGATGACAGTTCCCCTTTAAGTCTTTAAGATGGGAGCCCTCACCCTTTACTTGCTGGGATCTTCAGATATGTCATATTAGCTTTCATTTCTGAAACTGAAGGGTCCTGGGACTTTTGATGGTGATGTTTTTGTCTTGTATACAGAAGAAGGGTCAGGCAGTGAGTCTTGGCTATGTGGACAGTTCTTCAGCCTGGCAGATGTATCATTAGCTGTCACTCTTCACCGATTGAAGTTCCTTGGATTTGCAAGAAGAAACTGGGGGAATGGAAAACGTCCTAATTTGGAGGCATACTATGAAAGGATCCTGCAGAGGAAGACGTTCAGTCAAGTTCTGGGGAATGTCAATAACATACTCATCTCTGCTGTGTTGCCGACTGCTTTCCGTGTGGCCAAGAAACGAGCACCTTCCATTCTCGGCACCACCGTCATGATGGGCTTGCTGGCCGGAGCAGGTTACATTTTTTTCCTCTGTGTTAGAAAAAGACTTTTCAACGCGTTCTCATCTTTTAGGTCTAAACACTTTTTTTAGTTAATCTAAAACTGTTTTAAAATGGTTTTACAAGCTGAAAATATTGAACCACACCCATAAAATGGATAATCAGATGGTGGGGGTCTAACACTAAACACAGGAAGTAGACAGCATCATTTTCAGTGTAGTGGCTAAATCAAGTCATTGCATATTTGATTATCTCTGATACAAATGAAAGGGAGCTGACCTGCAGTAACCTAGTCTGACCACTGCTCTTAGAATGGAGCTGTCTTCTTATTGTTCCATGCTCTATATGTCAGCTGCTGAAAATGAATGTTTGGAGATGGGCCCCCACCAATCTGATATTGAGGATCTATCCTTAAAAGAAGGCCATCAATATTTTTAACTTGGGAAACCTATTTCAATGGTAGTTAAACAAATTCAGCTATAGAGACACAAGAAAATATGAGAAAGATAAAATATGATATGTTATTAAGGATTGTCAGAATAAAGTCATTCTCATTCTATACATGTCTCAAACCAACATGGAGCCAACACAATAAAGTATATGTAAAATGGTGTATATTGTTACATGTGTGTCTTTAAGACTTACAGTTTTGCAAAGGGATATCCATCCCCTTCCTGCACAAAGACTTCTGTAATGATAACACAGACATATTGGGGTTTATTTACTAAGGGTCCGCGTACGCACTTTCGTCGGATTTTGACCTGAGTGGCGAAACGACACATGCAGGATATCGGGCGCACGATCTTAGTGAATTGCGGCAGATGTGCATGATCGTCGGACAATGCACTTTCTTGGAACGCGACAGGATGGGTAAGAAACGTGCCCTATCATTACATCACTACTGACAATAGATGATGTCACAGCTTATCTGCTCCCCCTCCCTGTACAATGATCTCTATATAGATAACACTGACCCATCATTACATCACTACTGACAATATATGATGTCACAGCTTATCTCCTCCTCCTCCCTGTACAATGACCTGTATATATATAACACTGACCCATCATTACATCACTACTGACAATAGATGATGTCACAGCTTATCTCCTCCCCCTCCCTGTACAATGACCTCTATATAAATAATAATGACCCATCATTACATCACTACTAACAATAGATGATGTCACAGCTTTTCTCCTCCCCCTCCCTGTATAATGTCCTCTATATAGATAACACTGACCCATCATTACATCACTACTGACAATAGATGATGTCACAGATTATCTCCTCCCCCTCCCTGTACAATGTCCTCTATATAGATAACACTGACCCATCATTACATCACTACTGACAACAGATGATGTCACAGCTTATCTCCTCCCCCTCCCTGTACAATGACCTCTATATAGATAACACTGACCCATCATTACATCACTACTGACAATAGATGATGTCACAGCTTATCTTCCCCTCCCTGTACAATGACCTCTATATAGATAACACTGACCCATCATTACATCACTACTGACAATAGATGTCACAGATTATCTCCTCCCCTCCCTGTACAATGTTCTCTATATAGATAACACTGACCCATCATTACATCACTACTGACAATAGATGATGTCACAGATTATCTCCTCCCCCTCCCTGTACAATGACCTCTATATAGATAGCAGTGACCCATCATTACATCACTACTGACAATAGATGATGTCACAGCTTATCTCCTCCCCCTCCTTGTACAATGATCTCTATATAGATAACACTGACCCATCATTACATCACTACTGACAATAGATGATGTCACAGCTTATCTCCTTCCCCTGTACAATGACCTCTATATAGATAACACTGACCCATCATTACATCACTACTGACAATAGATGATGTCATGGCTCATCTCCTCCCTCTCCCTGTACAATGACCTCTATATAGATAACACTGACCCATCGTTACATCACTACTGAGAATAGATGATGTCACAGCTTATCTTCCCCTCCCTGTACAATGACCTCTATATAGATAACAGTGATCCATCATTACATCACTACTGACAATCGATGATGTCACAGCTTATAACCTCCCCCTCCCTGTACAATGTCCTCTATATAGATAACTCTGACCCATCATTACATCACTACTGACAATAGATGTCACAGATTATCTCCTCCCCCTCCCTGTACAATGTCCTCTATATAGATAACACTGACCCATCATTACATCACTACTGACAATAGATGATGTCACAGTTTATCTCCTCCCCCTCCCTGTACAATGACCTCTATATAGATAACACTGACCCATCATTACATCACTACTGACAATAGATGATGTCACATCTTATCTCCTCCTCCTCTCTGTACTATGAGCTCTATATAGATAACACTGACCCATCATTACATCACTACTGACAATAGATGATGTCACAGCTTATCTCCTCCCCCTCCTTGTACAATGATCTCTATATAGATAACACTGACCCATCATTACATCACTACTGACAATAGATGATGTCACAGCTTATCTCCTCCCCCTCCTTGCACAATGATCTCTATATAGATAACACTGACCCATCATTACATCACTACTGACAATAGATGATGTCACAGCTTGTCTCCTCCCCCTGTACAATGACCTCTATATAGATAACACTAAGCCACCATTACATCACTACTGACAATAGATGATGTCACGGCTCATCTCCTCCCTCTCCCTGTACAATGACCTCTATATAGATAACACTGACCCATCATTACATCACTACTGACAATAGATGATGTCACAGCTTATCTTCTCCTCCCTGTACAATGACCTCTATATAGATAACAGTGATCCATCATTACATCACTACTGACAATAGATGATGTCACAGCTTATAACCTCCCTCTCCCTGTACAATGACCTCTATATAGATAACACTGACCCATCATTACATCACTACTGACAATAGATGTCACAGATTATCTCCTCCCCCTCCCTGTACAATGTCCTCTATATAGATAACATTGACCCATCATTACATCACTACTGATAATAGATGTCACAGATTATCTCCTCCTCCTCCCTGTACAATGACCTCTATATAGATAACACTGACCCATCATTACATCACTACTGACAATAGATGATGTCACAGCTTATCTCCTCCCCCTCCTTGTTCAATGATCTCTATATAGATAACACTGACCCATCATTACATCACTACTGACAATAGATGATGTCACAGTTTATCTCCTCCCCCTCCCTGTACAATGACTTCTATATAGATAACACTGACCCATCATTACATCACTACTGACAATAGATGATGTCACGGCTCATCTCCTCCCTCTCCCTGTACAATGACCTCTATATAGATAACACTGACCCATCATTACATCACTACCGACAATAGATGATGTCACAGCTTATCTCCTCCCCCTCCCTGTACAATGACCTCTATATAGATAACACCACTGACCCATCCGGTGAAAGCCTGGATGAAAAGCTATGTTATCAGTTTTTTACATGTGGATTTAAAAGTACTACATTGCTCTGCTGTTATCCATAGTCATCATCATAGTCCTGCACAGCCGTTCCATCAGCTCACTGTGACGCAGTCATTGTACCCCTCACCCAGCTTACTACTGGTAGCAGCTACAGGCACAGTAGCAGGTAGTGACTGACGGGTGATAGCAGCAGTCCTAGTGTTAACCCCTAAGATGGAGCAGTCACAACAACAATAGACGCTTCTAAAGAGTTTGAAGCTTGTCCTGTCACCTGTATCTGGGCGATGATGGGTTTGCGTTAAAGTTTTGACTATGATCTATAGAACCATGCTGGATCCCGTGGGAAGCCTATCCATTCCAATGAAGTTCAGGCTGGTGAGCTCACTGAGCATTGTCTGGGCACAATTCTAAACACTTCTTTAAAATTGCATTCATTGACAAACATCCAAAACTTATATCTTCAAAGTTGTGAGACACAAAGTACACGAGAAAACTGTGGAACTTTCAGTTTCTATAGTCATTGGGGCATATTTACTTACCCGTCCACGTTGCGATCCCCACTGTGCGTTGTCCGACAATCATGGACTCGGGCACTAAGATCATGCGCCTGTTTGTCTCGCTTCCCCACTCAGGTCCCCCAATTTCTGTCGCATGAAAGCCAGGGCCGCTGCGCCACAATCTGATTGCTTGCGATACAATCCCCTTATAAATCCCTGTCCCTGCGGCGTGATCCCCGAAAAGTCGGAAAACCCGATGGAAATGTGGCCACGGGACCCTTAGTAAATAAGGCCCATTAAGTCTTATTTACATGTTTGACGTCTACAGTCCCGTATTTCGGTGCCATATGAGACCGTATATATGTGACGGTTTCCATCTGTATGCAGCATGTATTTAACCCGTATTTATACGTCCCCATAGACTTCTAAGGACATACGGCACCAAAATACAGGAGGAAATAGAAAATGCTTTATATTTTTAAACGGCTTGTATACGGTACGGTGTAAACAACAGCAATGTAAGTGGTTGGATGTTTTTTCCATTGAAATGAATGTGGCCGTATGTAACTCCTTAAAAAAACAGTACGGTACGAGTAGCATACGGCCATTTTCATGTTTGTGTGTGTAGCTAATCATACTATCTTCTACCACCAGGTGTCAGCAGTGTACCACAGCTCCCATCCAAATACGGTAGATTCTAGAATACTTTGTATTACTATTATTGTTTTTTTTAATGTACAGTATGAATGTGATTGATATTCCTCAGTATAAAATACTGCCAATAGGAACAAAACAAAAATCAAATAATTTATTGTATTTTAACCTCCGACCCTTCACCTGTAGTGTTGATAATAACCACTTACTAAGCGGGCTCGTTTCCATTTGTGACAAAGCTATACAAGCTAATGAGCTGTATTTCCCATTACAACCATTTTATATTCTGTTTTGTTTTAATCAAAACAAAAAGTTTCTGTCATTAACCCCTTCAGTACTCTGGATCCCCATTTTTCAAATTTGCCCTGTGTCACTATGAGTGCTTATAGCTTTGTAAGGCTATAATATATCCAGGGGATTTTGAGATTGTTTTCTCGTGACACATTGTACTTCAAATTAGTTTAAAAGAATTCAATGATATCTTTCGTGTTTAGTTATTAAAAAAATGGAAATTTGGCAAAAATTTTGAAAAATTCGTAATTTTCAAAGTTCGAAATTCTCTACTTTTGAAGCAGATAGTCATAGCACCCAAATAAATTCATAACTTACATTTCCCAAATGCCTGCTTTATGTTGGCATGGTTTTTTTTTAACATCCATCACAGTTTACTAGAATGTTATAAAGGCTTTGAATTTGGGGGCCATTTTTCACATTTTTTGGAAAATCACCAAACCCCGTATTTAGAGGGACCTGCTCGACTTTCAATTCACTGTGAGAGGCCTAAATAATAGCAAAATTAGTAAATTACCCCATTATGGAAGCTACACACTGTATAAAACTTTTAAGAAGTTTGTTAAACCTTTAGGTGTTTTATAGGGGTTAAAACAAAATGGAAGTGCAGTCTACAAATTGTGATATTTTTGGATAACACATTCATTTTGGGTAGAAAATTAAACATTTGCAATGAACCAAATGACAAAAGGCGCCACAAAGTTTGATACCCAATTTTTCCAGAGTATACTGATACCCCATATGCCAGTGATGGCGAACCTTTTAGAGACAGAGTGCCCAAAGTACAACCAAAATCCACTTAGTGCCAACATTTTAAGCAGTAACTTATTTTTACCTGTTCTTCCACATCTTTCAATCGTATCGGCCGCCTGAGGCCACAATACAGTTGGAAGTAGGAGAGCACATCCAGACTATCATAATAGTTTCTCTCCAGGGTCTCTTTATAGATGAAGAACGGTGGGTCCAGCAGGAGAACCTCCAAAAATATTGCAGTTGAGTCCACACCTTCTAATTTTTCTCGCAGTTCCAAACAGTCATTGAAGTGTGGCTTTAAAATAATGCAGAGAGCAGAGTCTGTTAAAGGACACCTGTCATCAGGTCTCTGTCACTAATTCTGTCACCTCCCATTCCAGCCTTTATCTGCACAATTTATACATTGATCATTATAAAATCATCTTTTCTATTATATAAATAAGGCTGGTCACATGGTCAGAGGCAGCGATGTCACCCCTGGTACCCCTCCCCGCTCCTCCCCCTGCTCATGTCTGTGTGTAATGTATAGTAAAGCATTGCTAGTGTCTGTGCTGTATCTGCTGACATGCTCTGTCCTCCCATACACGTGTGAGACACAGACATCAGCTACACAAGTACCTGACATGTTCTGTTATACACGTGTGTGATACACAGACATCAGCTACACATGTACCTGACATGCTCTGCTATAACATGGCTGCCTGGAACTGTTGTCCTACACACACACAGGCTGCAGAGGGCACCAGCACCAGGAAGCACATGGAGGAGCCATTACACCATTATACCTCACACCATTATACAGACATTGTCAGTCATGTGTATAGGAGTATCTCATACACACAGGCTGCAGGGGGCATGGCCTCCAGCACCAGAAAGCACTTGGAGGAGCCAGTACCAGGAGTGTCACACCATTATGCAGGTGTATACACCATCATACACACAGGCTGCAGGGGGCACCAGCAACAGGAAGCACATAGAGGAGCCGTTACATCATTATACCTCACATCATTATACAGACTGTCAGTGAAGTACAGGGGGGTGTGGCTGTGCCTCCCACTCATGAATAAGCTGGACTCCTGAATATGATAATGATTCATTGGACATCTCTCAGGTCATTTGCATACAGCTTTAGGACTTGATTGCTTAGGTTTACAGGCAAGTATGGGGACAATGAAGGGATAGAGGCAATGCTTTCTAATGGCAGTTTATAAATATACATTAAGTTTTGGGGGATGGGTTCTCTTTAAGTTGCCTGGGGCAGCAGCAAGATTTGTTGGATTTGGTCCTGTTTGGTGAACTCTGTCCTAGGGCGATGACCTGAGTGCCCAAAGAAAGGGCTTCGAGTGTCACCTCTGGTACCCGTGCCATAGGTTCGCCATCACTGCCATATGTGGTGGTAAACTGTTGTATGGGCTCACAGCGGGGCATAGAATGGAAGGAGGCGCCATCCAGAGCAGATTTGCATTTTCAAATCGTACAGGCTATAATTTTTTTCTTTTTTTATGTGGACATACAGGGGCTTATTTTTTTTGCTACGAGAGATGCTTTATTCAGGTACATAATTTTGGGGTATCTAAAGCTAATTGATAAGATTTTATTAGCTCTTTGTTGGTGGAGAAAATAAAAATCATCAATTTATTTATTTATTTTTTCCGCTGTTCACCATACCATAAAAATAGTGGGTTGCCACAATTACAAAAATACCTCATTTATATAGATTTTTAAATTTTTTCCCAATTCTACTGAATAAAAAGTAATTTGGCGAAAAAGTTGTTAATTTCGGCATCACCGTCTTTTCATATGCATAACGTTTTTATTTTTTGGCTGATGAGTCTGGTTAAGGTCTTATTTTTTGCGGGAAGAGTTGTTCTTTTAAGTGGTCTTATTTTAGAGTGTTTTTAAAATCACTTTTTAGAGCATTTTTTAAAGGCTGTTTAATTAAAAATTATCTTTTTTTTAGAAGTAACGGGTACAGTAACGATTCTGATTTATTGTACAGATTGCCAGAAGCGGTAATACCAATTATGTGGGGTTTCTTTTGTGTATTTGTGTTTTTATACTTTATTAAGTGTTTGTATGAGAAAGTGATATTTTAGGGGCTTATATTTTTATTTATTTATTTTTTATTTATTCTAATGTTTTAAACTTTCCTTTTTTACTTATACAAACTCAAACTTGAAGCAGTAATGCTCTGATGATGGTTCAAGTCCAATACTACACTGCTCTTATACAATACAATACTTATTCATTGTAGGGTAGTGTAAACTAACTGTCATGTTACCGGAAGGGGTCTCACTGCTAAGGACATCGAGCAGCCCTGGGGCACTTGGCAGACCTTGGGGCTGCCCTGAAGAGGATCCGATTTCCCGGTAAGCAGCACAGGGGATTTGATCCATAGGGGAAAGACCTTTACACGCTGCGGTCACGCTTGAATGCGTTATGGCGTTTAGGGGATGGGACAATTGTTTCCCAACTTTGATAGATTGGGTATTTTGTGTTACCAGGATATCTAACATGTTTATGATTTTTTGGTGAATGACAACAAATGACTTCTGATCTATGCCCCTCCGATGACATCACCATTGATTAGGTTACATAGGTTCAACCATAAGACTTAATAAATCTTATGGGGAGTGAAGTTTTCTGTGTCCCAGCACTTTTTGTACTTCACAGTGTCAAATCTGGTAAGTTGGCATGGTCTTGCATCAGGCTTGGATAATTACATTTCCAAAAGTTTCTAGTGTCATTTTCTTGCTACCTGAATCCAATGATCTGTTCTGTACAGCATGCATACATGATTCTTTTGTCTTTGTCTGCTTCAGTCAGAGATCCAATCAGAAATATTGGAGGCCCATAGAGTCACCATTTATGCAGCCTTCCATCAGAATTTCTCATCCTTTGCCCTATATAATATATAAGGATAAATCATTTTTTACCCTATAGTTACCCTATAGTTTTTACCCTATACTCTTGTCATATCTCGATACAAATAGCATACTGTGAACGTTAGTAATACCTCATGGCATCCTGGCCCTGGCATTGGCTCAGCCCAGACTTGGTTTATTGACACTGTGTGACTTACATTACACATGCTAAGAGTTTTCTTACACACTAGAAGATTAGTTGTTGACTAAGATTGTGCGCCCGCTATCCTGCAGGTCCGCCGGAGTGCACCTTCTTCTTCCTGGTATATGTAAGTGCTTGATCTTGCGGCACAATTTGAAAGTTAAATCCAGCGCTCAGTCTGAATCAGTCAGATCGTCCTATGATCCCCCCCCTGATTTCTGTTGCATGGAAGCCGGTGCAGCTGTACCACAATCCCATCGCGTGTGACACAATCTCCAGTTAAATACCTGTCCCAGCGGCGCAAATCCCAAAAATGTTGGAAAAACCGGCGAAAGTGCGGCCGCGGAACCTTAGTAAATAAGCCCCAAAATCTTTATAGCAGAGGAAGGAGACATGTAGCAGAATTAACAGTGTGTGTTATAGATGAGTTAGCAGAGAGTCATTTTGTTTATGTCCATCTCATGGATCTCATCATCTCTCAGATCTGATCTGTCTCCTCTGTTTATTCTATGTGTCAGATACTGGTACAATGTTAAGAAGCAAAATAAAAGTGTATATAAACCTGGACAAGGATAATTCAAGCACATTGTCAGCACACAGGGGTCATAATGTGTCTGCTTAGAGAGTCTCCGCCGAATCTTACATTGGAATCTTACACTGATCATCAATTATATGAGCTAAAACAGCAATAAAACTGGGTAAAATTGTAAAGTAAAGTTTCAAAGCTTCAAGTTTCAAAATTATCTTATAAGACAATGTAAACGTCACTAGGGAGTTATAATTTGAGAACTTTCTTTCATGGGCTAACCCCTTTAACTCAGTTTCTAATGTTTGTAACCCTTAATATATAGAGCAGTCTTGTTTTGGTCCTGTTGTTTATTGGGCTTGTTTTTTAAAGTGTTTGTTACATGAGTCGACAGCTTTTTAAAGCAGTACATTTTTAAAGCAGTTAAGCTAAATTGGTGCTAGGTCTGTATGAAGGAATGTAGAGGTTTAGTCTACATTGATTTATGACCAAGGCTACATAATGGAAAAGAGGGGTCTCCAAAAATAACTCAAATGTGTGTGAAAAAAACAAGTCTGCTGTAAATTTCCTTACGATTTTGTCATCTGAGCACCATCAAGTGAAGTAAAACCTTAAATATTCAGTTTGATTTGGCAAATGTGCGGCACACAATACTATTAATTGCATTCTTTGAACCACTGTCTTTACCTCAGTGTTTTTCTATTGAAAGATCACGGTCTAGTGGCCTAAATTGTAAATGCAACATTTGTTTTGGAGAATAGTGAGTGGAACTGGGTCATTTGAGAACATATTGTATTCAGTTCAGCTAAACGTATTCCAGAAATTGACAATAGTTACTACAAGCAAAAGTTGTACAAAATTTTTGCGTTAGTGACATAACAGGGGCCTATGGACATACATTAAAAAATATTCGATTCTTTCCAGGTATAGGTGTAATTAGTTATATAAGTTATCGTCTTCCCATCATTTTTTGCTCCACATTTTGTATTCCTTTTTAGTACCCCAAGTGTTATGTCCTAAAGCCATTATTATTTTGACTTGGCGTTCAGGCAAGTGAACCCAGATGGGACTGATCCCCCACTGGTCCCAGCAACTCAGGTGTTTTCCGACTACTATCAGGAATATAACTACATGTGTAACTACATATATGTCTCCTAGGTGAACTGCATTGGCTTTCCAATTTCCCATGTATTGCCATTACTGTTCTCCACTTGTGATACAACACCACTACCAAATGGAGACAGTTAGTACAGTTCTGTATAGATGTGTACTATCTTGAAATATGTAAGGAATAAATTATCTTATATTGATAAAATGTCTGCAGAAATCTGTTCAGTTGGCAGAATGCATGGTTTTCATTGGCTGGTTCCCATAAAATGAACCCAAGTGTATATAAGCCAAGCCCAGTCTGTGATTTTTGGTTAGTATGTGAGTGTCTTTCCACTCACCACCTGTCAGGTTGGGTTTGAGCTTCTGTTTGGAGACACGGTTCTTCTCTCATGACCTGTCAGGATACATATTGGAGTCACTGCTAAAAGGATTAATCCTGGCACCCACACACCTGCAGCAAATTCAGCTGCCCATGCATCAGAGCCTGGCTGGCTCCTCTTCAAAAAGGACATTGATTTCTTCCACACTGACCACTGGTCCTGGGTCCTGAAGATATATCACTACCACAGCCATTAAATTGACAGACTGCTGCTCTTAAGGATTGTATTACCATTCTGTTACCCTGTTGCTGTTGTTGGAGTTCTTTGCAATAAACCAAACATATAGGGGCTTATTTACTGAGGGTCGCGGTCACACTTGCTTCGGTCTGTTCGCCGTTTTTGGGATTTGCATAGCCTTGACAGGTATTTAACAGGGATTTTCCCTGGGATTGTGTCTCACGCAATCGGATTGTGGCACAGCTGCGCCGGCTTTCATGCGTCAGTAATGCGTGTCATCGGATAATCTGACTGATTCTGACTAAGCGTGGGATTTAACGTTCAAGTTGTGTCGCAAGACAATGCACTTACATACACCGGGAAGAAGAAGGTGAACTCCAACGGACCTGAGCGGGGAAGCGACACATGCAGGATATCGGGCGCACAATCTTAGTGAATCGCAGCACACTGCGTTATCGTCGGACAATGCACTTTCAGGGAACTGACTGGACTGGTAATGTAAATGTGCCCGATAATGGCATGTTTTCTACAGCACAAATTTTACATTATAGTGGCACCATTTCTGTGCAATGTGCTGGTAAGCTGGAAAAGAACTTCAAATGTGAGGAAATTGACTAGAAAACACAGTTGCACTATGTTCCATGGGCTTAGTTTTTAGGTTAGTGCAGTCCCAGAGAAACTTATTTACATAATATAGTTTTTATTATGTCTTTTGAAAAAATTCCTTATTTTGCCACCTGTAACCTTTTACGTTGATGTATGTCAAGCAGAGGGGTGGGTTCAAGAAGAGCTCTAATACATGAGTGCACCACAGTTCTCTGAATCCAGCTACAATCCTGAAATATAAATGGCTTTTTATCACAGTCCTGCTGCTACTAACAGCACACACAAAGGAATGGTTACCTCCAGGGCCAGTACCTAACAGTCTACAGCTTTGGTCAAAACTGCTGACAGATTACTTTTAAAAAGTGCATATCCATGTATCGGGTTGCAGGCGCACCTGTGTGGCTCTGTGTTCCGCTAAGTGCCAACTGCAGCCTCACTTACCTCTCTGCGCTCCAGCGGCACCTCCCATGGCTCGGCGCCCGAGTCCCCATCTTCTAGAGTGTCCGTGCGCCAGTGTGCCGCCAAATGGCGCTGGCCAGCTGCTGCGCTGTTAAAATGCAGGCCTCTTCCTGTGACCTCTGCTGGATCTTCATGCCTTGTGCCTCAGAGAAAGCTTGTCTCCAGTTCCTAGTGCATTTAGTGTGATTTCCTTTTGTGACTCTGTCCATGACTTTGTCTCAGCCTTACGATTCTGTACCTCGTCTTGGCCACCACTGCAAGCAAATTTGCAACTGGTGGTATCCCGACGTAGCAAGTCCAACCCGCTTTGCGGGGGGCGCTGGTGAAAAGCGGGTGTCACTTAGACTCTTGCCCCCAGTTATGTCATTGCTCCGGGTGGTACAGTGAGTCCACTACTCCTGATCCTGACATCTACTGAACGCTAACACTTAACACATACACTTTTTATTACATTTATATTGAATAAAGATACTATTAATGTCCTTACATTATGAAGCAGAAGTTATCTCTCTATTAAGTGACTTCCCTTGCTACCACAAAATGCTTTACCGTATGTATAAAGTGGTATTCCATGAGTTTTAGTTCCATTGTAAGTGAGAACATTGTCTAATGTTCTGTTGCTTTCTTACTTACTTTGGCATATTTTATGACTAATTTATAAAACAGTCTGATGTTTCCACTCTCAACTCCGGTGGTATGCAAAAATGCAGGAAAGCCATAATTTCTGCTACAGAACTAGGTAAATTGGAAGAGAAAAATTCTGACCACAGTGGAGTAGATTGGCCAAAAGGCAAATGCTTGTATCTGGTCCTACCTCCTACATGTATTGATAATACTGATATCCTGTTATGTAACAGCCCTGAAGACTATCAGGGTCATCACACATGAGGGCCTAGGTGCTACTGCTGCAGCCATATCTCAGTTTGAGCAGATTTACTAGACTTGGTTACCATAGGACAGTGGTGGCGAACCTATGGCACGGGTGCTGTAGGTGGCACTCAGAGCCCTTTCTGTGGGCACCTGGGATATCGCCCCATAACATCAGATAGGATTTAAAGAATCTTCCTACAGTTCCAAGCAACTTAAAAGATGCTGCTTTCAGTCATATTTTGATACTTACATCGGTAGTTGGGACTGTAGGAAGAGGGAGAATGAGTAGACAGGGCTGAATTATCTTTGGAGGACCTCCTGCTGGCCCCACGATTCTCTGTGTACAGAGGGACACTGGAAAGAAGCTAAAATGATGCAAATTTTCCATCTTTCTACTGTGTTGCTGTCCTTAGTAGGCCAATATAATTGTTGACTAACAGGAGGCAATGAGTTACTGCTTTAATTTTTGGTTGGCACCTCGCAATAAATAAGGGGGGTTTTGGAATGCTTTTTGGGCACTCGGCCGCTAAAAGGTTTGCCATCACTGCCATAAGAGGTGTTGATCCATAATAATAATAATAATAATAATAATAATAATTAATAATAACAATAATAATAATATTCAAAACTGTAAAACCCCATTGTGCTGAGTCATAGAAGCTACTGTACTGTCATGAAAAATTACACACGGCCAAATTACACTACCAAATATTCCTAATGTGCTGGAATTGTTTCCGATATGTAAGTGATGAATAAACCATAATAACAGGTTACAGAAAAAGCTGTCGGCAGTTTAACCCTAGAATGCATACCTGGGGCCTCGCAGGCCCGCTCTGTTAGTTGTTTTCTTTTTACTACAAGATTACTTTAGTTAGAATTCTGAAACTCTAGGTATTCCTCAGTTATATAGTTGTTAGTCATTTGCAATTGTTCATATATTTTTATGTTACAGTCATTTCGGTATAATAACTGTTTTTTGTGAATACCCCATATTTACATACCTGGGGCCTTTTAGGCCCGTACTAGGTTTACATGTGATCCTAAGTTTTTTTGTCTTTTCTGTTGCTGGGGAAAACTTTGACTTAGGCTGCATTCACACTGCCGTTGCCCGCCGTACCTTACCGTAGCAGGGCAACGGCAGCGTGCAGAGGGAAGAGGTGAGCGCAACTCACTCCCGCCCCTCTCCATAGGGATACATGGCGCACGGTGCCGTATTACGGGAAATGATAGGACATGTCCTATCTTTTTCCCGGGTATGGAGTGGTACGGTGCCACACGCTCCCATAGCGCGCCATGCGCCCATTGCCATCTATGGGGGGACGTATATCGGTCGTGTAAATGTAGCCTTAGTCTTTATGACTCCGCTGTTGCTGCGCAGAGTGTGGATTGTGCCTGACTACATGGTCATGTGATCTTGGGAAGAAGGCTACCTCATGATGTCATGCGTCTCTGACATCATCATAGTTCCTGAGCAGGAAGGAGGAAGGAGGAAGGAGTCAGCTTTCTTGTTTCTTGAAAAAGAAACTCTGAGCTCCAAAAATCCAAAGATTTCCACTTCACCTAAAAGAAAGTGGTGACCTGCTGCAGGTGAGACAGGTGAAGTGCACAGACACTAACAAAGAGTCTACAACCCCTATTGTAATAATTTTTTTTCATTATAGTTTACTGACTTCTAAGGTTACAATGGCACAGTCTACATCCAGGGGTTTGACTGACCAAGAAATCAAAGCAATCATTTTTGATAGTGATAAAGATAGTGAACTTTCTTTGTCTGATGAAGAGTACATGCCACCAGCTAATGTCTCTACCTCATCATTGAGTGATTCTTCAGATGATGAAGAAGAAATGGATCCAGCAGAACATACAACCAGAACATCGAAAACAAATGTTTTTTGGTACAGTACTCCTAGGGTTCTTGGATGCACCCCATCACATAATATTGTAAGAGTTGCTCAAGGAACTGTAGGAATTCCACAATTCTTGTACAAAAGAGAGATTTTCTGTAAGCTATGATCAGATCTGGTATACGTTTTCAGGAACATCCAGAGCCAAGAGACAAAAAAAGAAAGCGATGTTACATTTGTCCAGCAAAGAAGGACAGGAAATCGGAGCGTGTCTGTACCACTTGTGGACAAAATGCCTGCAAGGATCATTCTTCCGAACAGATAACATGTGAAAGATTTTGCGGTCATTAGTAAATTCGAAAAGGAAACTTTGAAAAGGGAAATTCCTGCAGCATGTTTACTGCAACTTTTAAATAAAAAAAACCTTTTAGACAAAAAAACATTATTATACAGAGTTATATCGAATGAGTATATTGGGCGTTTTAAGCCCGTTCAGTTACTTTGGGTTTTTTTTGCACAAAATGTTTTGAAATATTCACATATTAGGATGTGTTGGTGTCTGCCAGGAGGTGATCCATAATGGATATGATCTCTTGGTAACTCCAGTTAAGGTTGCCGGAATGCCCGGATTCTACCAGCCTTAGCTGGGGACACCAGGAGGTCAGATCCATTACAGATCCCCTCCCGGCAGACACCAGCGCTAGTAGGAATGCATCCTTACTTTGCATTTTTCAAATAAACTTTGAAAAGTATTTTTATTTGAGTTATTCCATGTTATTTGCACACGGGCCTGAAAGGCCCCAGGTATGTAAAAGTGTAGATTTTTATGGTCATGCATTCTAGGGTTAACTTTTAACTTCTTGTGACTTTGTAATCATCTCATGGCACCAAAGACTAAATCTGAAGCAAATTGTCCTATGGTTGAATATGAATTGTGTACATGTATAAGTCACCCTGTTAAAGTATTGATGGGGTTTTCCGGGTAAAAATATTGATGACCTATCATAAGATTCTACTATCCAATCTTAAGAGCTATCCTTAGAAACAAAGCATCACTCTGTTCTCTTTGACATCAGTGGAATGTCTTTGCAGTGGCTCCTGCTTTAAATAAGAAGGGGCATAACTACAGCTGGCAGCTGCTATGGGGACCACAGTGTCAGGGGGCCCTGGAATCTAGCCTGACACACTAAGGTATGGAGGCTGCTCACCGTTAATAACCTAATATGCTACACATTGTACAGCATGATATGTATATAACAGTGCACATCTTCCACAGCACACAGCATGATTCGGCAGATCAGATAAGAAATGTCCTGCCATGTAACTCCCCCTTGTGATCAGCAGCTACTGTGACATATCGGTTTAAATATATAAATATATATATCAGGGCATAAATGTGTCAGTATATAAGTATGTAGGAGGCCCCATACAGAAGTCTTGAATGGGGTCCTGCCTCTCCTAGTTGCACCCCCCAGGGTATTTGAAGCCAGAAGAAAATAGCTCAGTCTGTAGTGCATCAGCTGTCTGACTGGTCTGCAGACAGACCTCATTGAAGAACTAAATGTTTGTATAAATCAATAGTACAATTAGTGTATGTGGCGAATAACATTATTTCTGGATATCATTTGACTTGTATTCTATGGTTTCTATGTGTTATCTTCAGTTTTCCTTCAACTGATCTGAGCAGAGACCAAAATGTTGTTAACCCTAACACCCCTCTCCAAAGAGCTACCATGTCACCTCTTGTCCACCATCCTAGCAAGAAGAGAATTCAAGGAAATCTACCATCAAATTCAAGCCTGTTAGACCAGGGGCACTCATTCATAGATCCAGGCATCAGGACTGTGCGTTTTACAGATTATGGGTAACATATACAAATAAAATAAGACATTACGGAGTAATAACAGTCATAATCCAGCAGAATCCATGACAGGAAGCCGAGTCTCTCCGGCTGAACGAGATGCCCAGCTCTACCCTTCTTCTTCAGGTGACTCGTTTTCTATAATTTTTGGATTTTTACCGACTTGTAGCAGTCTGTCTCTCAGTTGCATGTCCTCAGATTTCCCTGGAAGGCTATTATTACACCATCACATCAGTAAGGTTTATGTTTCTCTGCCTTCTCTATTCTGAGGTCTGACATCATTCAACTGGCTGTGGACCACTCGCGTCCCCTTCCATTATCAACATTAGTGGTGATATAGGTAAAACATTCAGTTCTCCGACACTTTCTTTTTTTGGGGGTTGTTGACAAATCCAATGTGTTAATTTGAAAACTAATAATGCAAGTAAAGACTGAGCGGAGGGAAATTTTAGTTTATTTCCTGGCCAGCGTTATAGGACTGCATCATTAGGCCGATGGCATTGGCCTCCTCTCAGGAACACTCACTAGCACATATTGTTACCATATGGCTTAAAATTGTGAGATTTGTAGGACTAGACTTCTTATCCTTAAAGAAAGTTTCATTTTTAGGTGGAAATTTTGCTATTTCAGGTAAGATTTTTTTTTCCCAATTCCTTTGTAAGAGAGTCAGAAATCCTAAACAATGATCAAAATAGTGTGACAGGATATGAATTCTCATAAACATATGAAGGCTATGAAGACTTTCAATTAACCAGCTAATTGTCAACAATTAAAAATACTTTGAACCTTCTTGTCTCAAAGGGGAAAAATAAAGAACCCACGATTTTGTATGTTTTTTTTTCCCCTTTTTCATATATACTCACTCAGATGATAACATCATATTAGTACTTAAATGGGGATGTGCTGTAATGAAGAAATCTCAAGTCAAGCTACAACCCTGGAATATAAATGCATTTTTCACAGTCCCGTTGCTACTAATATGGCTTCACAGATCTCCAGGGCTCTTACTTGTCTATAGCTATGTATGTTCAAAACTGCTGACAGATTCCCTTTAAGACCATATTCACGAGGTTGGCAGAGTGTATTCTTACAATTTATAGATTGCGCTTTTTTTTTGGGCACACACGCAATGGGACAAATGATTAACCTTAATTTCCTTACTGGATATGTCTTATAACTTAGCACTGAATGAATTCTTTCTTCCCATACACACTATAAACCAAACATCCATTTGTTTATACCATGGAACACTTAACAATGTAACTCTACCTCTTACAGGTTTTAGTCAAAAATTTCCATTTAAACTTTTCTTGTTCTATTGCTAATCCCACAAAACCAATGAGTAGTTGCCAATCTTTAACTCTATTACCCAGACCGTTGGTCCATGTAGTTTCACTTTGTAATTTGAGCTCTATCATTTCTGTTTTTTCTCTCTCTCTCTTATTCTTATTTTTTATTAGATACCAAGTACAGATCTCCAGTTTATGATTATTGGTATTATTTTTTATTATTTTTCACTTTACCTGATGAGCAACTACTTATAGATGTACAGTATTTCCAGGGCCAGCTCTAGGTCTAACAAGGGCCCTGGGTGACAGAGCCTCAATGGGCCCCGGAGAAAACTAGATATTGGGGAACATTCATCACAGAAAATGGAGAGGTGCAGCAGTGTTTTGTTGTGCAGGGTAAGGTGGGGGTAGCACCAGAATCAAGATTACTGCATAGATATGATACCAGAATCAAGATTACTGCATAGATATGATACCAGAATCAAGATTACTGCATAGATATGATACCAGAATCAAGATTACTGCATAGATATTATACCAGAATCAAGATTACTGCATAGATATGATACCAGAATCAAGATTACTGCATAGATATGATACCAGAATCAAGATTACTGCATAGATATGATACCAGAACTGATAAGCTTATTACATAGTTAGAGGACCCCAATCAATATTACAATATACAAAGAGGACCAAAACCAAGCATCCAAAGTATGAGCCAATTTTCTAAATATATCCAAAGGATTTGCAAAGATAATATTTGCCTAGACAAGGCCCTTCTGTAGCCAATGGATAATCTCTATTTCAGATTGCAGATTTCTTGAACTCCTTAACGACCTGGGCTTTTTTTTTGTTTTATTCATTTCCATTTTTCACTCCCCACCTTCAAAAATCTGTTACTTTTTTTATAAGTAAAGAGCTTTATGATGGCTTGTTTTCTGCGTAACAAATTGCACTTCATAGTTATGGTATTTAATATTCCATGCCGTGTACTGGGAAGCGAGAAAAAAAATTCCAAACACAGTGAAAATGGTGAAAAAACATATTTACACCGTATTCTTGTGGGCTTGGATTTTATAGCTTTCACTGTACACCCAAAATGGCATGTCTACTTTATTCTTTAGGTCTGTACAATCACGGGGATACCAAATTTGTATAGGTTTCATAATGTTTTCATACATTTGCAAAAATTAAAACCCCCTGTGCAAAAATTTTTTTTTTTTAAAGTTAGCTATTTTCTTTGACTTTTTATACTCCGTTGTACGGAGCTGTTGGTGGTGTCATTTGTTGTGACATTTGATGATATTTTCAATGCTATAACTTTTCAAACTGTATGACCGTTTGATCACCCGTTACGAGGTTAAACGCAGATAAAAAAAAGTTATCATATTTTGATCGGATGTGGCGATACCTGATGTGTTTATGATTTTTACTGTTTATTTATATTTATATGACTTCCAGGGAAAGGGGGGTGATTTGAATTTTAATGTTTTTTTATTATAATTTTTTAAAACTTTTTTTTTATTTTACTATTTTTCAGACTCCCTAGGGTACTTTAACCCTAGGTTGTCTGATCGATCCTACCATATACTGCCATACTGTAGTATGGCAGTATATGGGGATTTTCTTCCTCATTTATTACAATGTGCAATAAGCACTTTTTAATGAATGGGTTAAAACAAGACAGCCTCGGGTTGTCATAGCAACGAATCGCCGCTCCCCGATGACGTCACGGGGAGCGACGATCTTTGGCAAGATGGCAGCGTCCATGTGCTGCCATCTTTTTGAAGCTGGGGGCAGCTTTGCCGGCTATGGAGAGGGCTCAGACCGTGAGCCCTCTCCATGTACTCACACACGACACACTCTGTACTATTACGGCGCGTGTCGGTAAGGGGTTAACCTTATTTGGTCTCACCAGAACCCTCCTACAATTATTGTAATGCATCGCTTTTTTTTAAAGGACAAAGGCTGGACAATACATTGGCCTACATTTACTAAGGGCTTTAGGCCAGTTTTCTGTCAGACTTTGCCTATTCTTTTCAGTGCAAACTGCTTGCACATGTATTGTGGCGCACACTGCACTAGGCATCATAATTTGGGGGTGTTGCAGTTCTCAATCGGACCATGCACCAGATTTAACATGCAAAGTCTGTCGCACACCCTATGTTAAATGTGCACCAAAAAAAAGTTGGTGAACTCTGTCGGGCCAGTGCAGGGAATGTCCAGATTCACGATTTCTTGCGCACGTGCGCACTTGTGTACTTGTGAATCTGGCGCATCCAACATTTTTAGTTCATTTTCCCCGCATTCTTAATAAATGTGCCCCATTGGGGCACATTTACTTACCTGGTCCTGTCGCGTTCCCGATCCGGACGGTCCGATGAAGATGAAGTCCAGCGTGATTCACATAGCTCGTGTGGCCGAGTTCCTGCATCTGTCACTTCCCCACGAGGTCCGCCGGAGTTCACCTGCTTCTTTCCGGTGCATGTAAGTGCGTGTATTGCGAATTTGAAATGTTAAATCCTGCGCCCAGTCCGAATCCGTCTGGTTGTCTGAGGGCCCCCTGATTTGTGTTGCGTGCAAGCCGGCGCAATCCCTGGCGCGAAGAGGCGTGGAACGGAAATCGTCGGAATATCCGACCAAAGTGCAGCCGCAGGACCCTTAGTAAATGAGCCCTTGTGTTCAACCTTAAATGAAGAATTGAGCAAATGGAAAATAAGTGCATTGTCCCTAAAATATTTTTTTCCATCTAGACTATGTGATAAAGGAAAGATTTATGTCCATTAATTCACAGATTTTACTACTGTTTTCATTGTTACAAGCTTTCACAATGCTTTTTACTGATACAACATAAAACAGAATGTCAGACAATTAACACTTTATACAATAATTAGACTCTTCTTATCTTTCTTAATTCTAATTATTACTTGATAAAACATACATTTTGGCCCATTGTATAAAGAGCACTCTGGCATATTTACGATCGCTTATTTTATCACACTTTGGCTTGTTCATCCAAGAGCACTTTGGCATGTTCTTTACGCTCTGTCTGGTTCAGATCAGAGAGTCCTGGCAAACAATAAATAGGATTAAGTAATCTAAGGCCTTTCAAATTAGACATTTCTGCATTAGCAACATCTGAGCACGTTAAGGTTCTGAGAAATGGATTATGCTTTTCAGGGTCTCACCTATTTTATATAGTAACAGCCTTATAGGCTACATGGAGATATATTTATAATGTAAAACGCTAACTGGCTTTATAAACTTTGTCTTCTAACAGTTATTTCAGATGAGACAACTCATTTTATTTAAAGAGACTGAATGACTCTAAGAAAGAGATTATTCAACAGCAGATGTCATAGTTTCTACAAATTTCTAGACCCTTCTGGAGTTAAATAGACTCTATGAGGTTCCAAATGCCCACAAATTAAAATTGAGTTGTACAGGAACTTTTTATTATGAGTATGCAAAATAGTCTTCAAGTATATGTGGTGGGGGTAGGGCGTTGATATACCTCCAAGTGCATAGCTTTGTGCGCCATACACACAGGTCGATATGTAGTAGCTACAGTAGCAGTTATATGCTGTAGCAGGGTCACAGATGTCGAGGCCATGTCACCAACAACCTCTGTATACAAAGAGAACCCGACAGTGACGGAACGCAAGGCAGTGGCTGAACGATTGTTACTTGTTACAAGGCCCGAGCAATATATAAAAATACATTTTGTGAGAACAAAAGCGCTTTAATGTGTAGACCTTTTAAAATTATAAATATTTAAAATTTTGTCAGACATACTTTTTCTGTTGTGCAACACGTTATAGAAACAGAGTTCTGCTGCCCAAATAGGGTTCCCACAAGCCAAACGCCTTTGGATTGGTTATTGAACACCTTGTTATCCCAGGTGGATTCCTAGGTTTATGTTTCCCCCGTCTTAGTAGCGCATTCCAAGTAAAAAATCTCAGTTTTCATTCACTTTAAAAAAACATAGCTTATCAATAAAAATTTGCGTTTCAAGTCTAGAACGGACTCCTCGTCGGTTGCTCTGTAGATAAGTAACTGAAAGAGTCCATTCCAGACTTTGAATGCACATTGCATTTAAACAGTAATTTTTACCGATAAACTAAATAAAAACACTGAATTTTCACAGGAGAAACCATCTACCTAAAATTCCACCTGGACTTATAAGCGAAAAAATAAATTTTAATCTCTGACATCTCCATTAAGGTCATATGTAGGCTGGTCATAAAGTGTTTAAACAAAAATGTATGTTTTTAAGCTTTTTTGAAGAGAACCTGTCAGAAGAAATGAACATTATAAACTACCAGTTTGTTGTCAAGCAGCTTAACACCTTCCAGATCATGTTTCTTTCATGTCCCAGCGTGGTGGCATCATCCAGAAAATCCACTTTGAAGAGAGACAGAGAGATCAGCACTGAAGGCAAGCTTTATCTGCCCTTGAACACCCCACATAATGTGATTGAAATCATTCACCAGACCTCCTTGACAGGTTCCCTTAAAATTCTTTATTGTCAAAAAGTTCCATCAAGGCAAACAGTAAATTAAAGTCTCATTAATACATGTGATTTCTGCATCTCCATGTAAGGAAATCATAAACTATTACTGTGCAAGATGACTTTGTTTTAAAGCATATGAATATTGCAGATTATAGTGAATAAAATATTCATATGAAACATGTAGCCAGTAAACCAATTTTTCTCTTTTCAAATATCTAAATAAATTGACGGTTCTGTTATATAGAATTGTTTCCCTTAAAGGGGTATTCCCATGAAGAGAAGATTCTTAAATATACTTAGGATAATAAAATAACACATTCTCTAATTCACTGTTATTAACAAAAATACAGCATTTCACAAATATAATTCCAACCTGTCTCTATTAGTCCTGGTGTACACGATTTCAGTTTCCCCTGGTTTACGACCCTGGATCTTCTGACTTTAGGTTGCCAGCCATTTTGCCTGACCCTGTGGTCAGAGAGGGAGGCACAACATGTGTTTGAGCAGAGATGTAGCAGTGCTGACTGTGTCATTGTTTGTAATATGCATCTCATCATCCCATCTCTGTTCTGTCTCTTTTTCTGTGTCAGATACTAGTGAATGTTCAGAAGGTAAATGAAAGTCTATATAAACCTTGTACCCTGATAATCTAACCACATTGTTAGCACATAGAACTAGATGGATAATAGTGTGTCTAATTAGACAGGCCCCAACCACACCCTGGAATCTTACAATTACCATCGCAGGGTGATAGGAGCTAAAACAGCAATAAAACTAGAGTAAAATTGTAAAGTAAGGGGTTAAAATGATCTTTATTGTGTAAACATCACTAGGTAATTGAAATTTGCGAATTTTCTTTCATGGGCAAACCCCTTTAAATCCCTTTCTCATCCAATCCCTTCCCTTCCTTGATTGAACTTGATGGACACGTGTCTTTTCTCAACTGTATAAACCATGTAACTATGTAACCAAACATGCTATATCTTAATCCTCTTGAGTTTATAGGTTTTTATGGAAATGGAAATCATTATGCTGGTTTCTTTGTCCTGGTGGTGATTAGGTATCTCATGTATGCAGACCCTTCACATATTCTCAATATGACAACACTCAGCATCACAATTCTCCTTATTTTGTGGAATGGTTCTGGGTGGTCACCCACACCAAAGCAAACATAATTATCTCTTTGTCACTTATGCCAGGCTAGACCCTTGTAATGTTGATGACTCATGTTCCCATGAATTGGGCCAAATGGGCAAAGGCTACACAAAGACCAATGACAAATAATTTTGACTTTCCACATAAAGAAATTGTCTTCTCTGTTTCTTTTAAATTGGTCCATTAGGTATAGACTTACAGGGCTATAGCACATTGTTCTACATTTTAGTATGATCATTTCATTTGGGAAAGTTGTCAAATGATATTTATTACATTCACTTGCTAAATGCAGTTGCTTCAATAGGGTAAAACATATTTAACAAGTATATTTTGCTAAGAGCAAAATGTAACACTTGTAATGAGTATGGGACACTTTAGCAAACTTCCCTTCCAAAGCTCAATTATATATTTTTTTCCAGTGATCTCAGGAAACAACACATGGAACCATACTTTGTACAAGACTCATCAAATACGCCAAATCTCAGTTGACACATGAATATGTCTGGAAGAATTGAGTAGTTTCAATTGTTTGGCTCTAGAAGGAGTCGAAGAGTTAGAGAAGCTTATCCCGAATTTTCCTAATGCCTATAAGTCAGATATGGTTTCAGTAGGTGATCACTTTGTATGTAGAGGTTTGCACATTTTGTAATGTACATCGAAAAAGAACAATAGAAATAAAAAAAAAAGATGGTGGAAAAGGGATTAGTAGGTAGTTTGTCATCATCACTGTGTGGTACACATGGTCAACAGCCATAGCTCCATGTCTCGCAACCTTGTTGCAGTTGATACGAGACTGGAGGATATTATAAGAACATTGGGGGAAATTTATTAAGACTGATGACTTTAATGCCAGTCTTAAACATACATCCCCTTGGCATGTTGTGCCCTGGAACTACTAAGAAGCTCTGTTCTTTTACTAGATCCAGAAAGGATCTTTGCCAGGTGGAACCTATTCAGATCTGGTCTAACTTGGCATAGATTTCAGCTATAGCCTCTACCAGTTTTCCGCCAGATACTACAGTCATCGCCAAAAGTTTTGAGAAATATACAAAAGTTAATTTTTACAAAGTCTACTGCATCAGGTTTTATCATGGCAATTTGCATATACTCCAGAATGTTATAAATAGTGTTCAGCTTAACAGCAATTAATTGCAAATTCAATATTTGCCTAGAAAATGAACTTTTCCCCTCAAAACACATTTCAACTTCATTGCAGGCCTGCCTTAAGAGGAGCAGCTAACATCATTTCAGTGATTGCTCCAGTAACACAGGTGTGGGTGTTGATGAGGACAGGGCTGGAGATCAATCTGTCATGATTAAAGGAAACTTACCACTTAAAATGGTAGGTGTAAGATGCAAATACTGAGCACCAGCTCAGGGTGAGCTGGTGCCGGAGCTTATTTTCGTTATTGTCCTAAACCGCTGTATCGCGGTTTAAAAACGTTTTAATCGTTATATCTGAAGCCGCTTCAGCGCACCAAGCGCGCGACCGTGAGCGGCTCTCCGGCACTGTCGCTCGCTTGGTGCGCCGCAGCTGCTTCAGATATAAAGATTAAAAAGTGTTTTAACCGCGATACAGCGGTTTAGGACAATAACGAAAATAAGCTCTGGCACCAGCTCACCCTGAGCTGGTGGTCGGTATTTGCATCTTACACCTACAATTTCAAGTGGTAGGTTTCCTTTAAGTAAGAATCACACCACTGGACACTTTAAAAGGAGGATGGTGCTTGGCATCATTGTTTCTCTTCTGTTAACTATGGTTATCTCTAAAGAAACATGGCCTAACAGGGAAGAGTATCGCAGCTAGAAAGATTGCACCTCAGTCAACAGTCTATTGCATCATCAAGGAATTCAAGGAGAGAGGTTCCATTGTTGCCAAAAAGGCTCCAGGGCGCCCAAGAAGCACCAGCAAAGCACCAGGACCGTCTCTTAAAAGTGTTTCAGCTTTGGGATTGGGCTACCAGCAGTGCAGAGCTTGCTCAGGAATGGCAGCAGGCAGATGTGAGTGCATCTGCACGCACTGTGAGGCGGAGACTCTTGGAGCAAGGCCTGGTGTCAAGGAGGGCAGCAAAGAAGCCACTTCTCTCCAGAAAAAACATAAGGGACAGACTGATATTCTGCAAATGGTACAGGGAGTGTAGTCATTTTAAAGTCATTTTCTCTGATGAATCCCCTTTCCGATTGTTTGGAACATCTGGAAAACATCTTGTTCGGAGAAGGCAAGGTGAGCGATACCACCAGTCTTGTCTCATGCCAACTGTAAAGCATCCTGCAACCATTCATGTGTGGGGTTGCTTCTCAGCCAAGGGAATCGGCTCTCTCACAGTCTTGCCTAAAAACAAATCCATGAATAAAGAATGGCACCAGAATGTCCTCCAAGAGCAACTTCTCCCAACCATCCAAAAACAGTTTCATGATCAACAATACCTTTTCCAGCATGATGGAGCACCATGCCATAAAGCAAAGGTGATAAGTAAATGGCTCAGGGAACACAACATAGAGATTTTGGGTCCTTGGCCTTGAAATTCCCCAGATCTTAATCCCATTGAGAACTTTTGGTCAATCATCAAGAGACGGGTGGACAAACAAAAACCAACAAATTGTGACAAAATGCAAGCATTGATTGAGCAAGAATGGACTGCTATCATAGTATCATAGTATATAAGGCTGGAAAAAGATGCAAGTCCATCAAGTCCAACCTTTAAGAATGTTTTATCCCAATAATCCAGGCCTCTCTTGAACATGTACATAGAGTCCACCATAACAACCTCCTGCGGCAGAGAGTTCCACAGTCTCACTGCTCTTACAGTAAAGAACCTTTGTCTATGGTGATGGTAAAATCGCCTCTCCTCTAGGCGCAGAGGATTCCCCCTTGTCCTGGTCACAGGCCTAGGTATAAAAAGATCTTTGGAGAGATCCTTGTACTGCCCGTTCAGGTATTTGTACATTGTAATGAGGTCTCCCCTCAGTCGTCTTTTTTCTAAACTGAATAATCCAAATTTTGTAATCTGTCAGTGTATTCTAATCCCCCCATTCCCCTAATAATTTTGGTTGCTCTCCTCTGCACCTGTTCCAGCTCTACTATATCCTTTTTATACACTGGTGCCCAAAACTGTACACAATATTCCATGAGTGCTCTGACCAGGGATTTGTATAAGGGCAAAACTATGCCTTTATCATGAGAATCTATTCCTCTCTTGATACATCCCATAATTTTATTTGCTTTGGCAGCAGCCGCCTTGCTCTGGTCACTAAAATTAAGTTTACCATCCACCAATCATCTGCAAATATTGAAACTTGACTGTGTAAACCCACTACAAGGTCATTAATAAAAATATTAAAAAGAAGTTGCCCCAATACTGACCCTTGTGGGACTCCACTGGTAACATCAACCCAATCTGAGAATGTGCCATTAATGACGACCCTCTGTTTTCTATCACTAAGCCAATTACTTACCAAAATACACTATTCCCAGCAGTCTCATTTTATATACCAACCTTTTATGTGGCACGGTGTCAAATGCCTTTGAAAAGTCCAGATATACAACATCCACAGCGTACCCCAGATCCAGTCTTGAACTTACCTCCTCATAGAAAGCAATCAGATTATTCTGACAGGACCGATCTCTCATAAACCAATGCTGATGCTGGGTTATAAGGTTATGCACAGTGAGATACTCGAGGACAGCATCTCTAACAAACCCCTCAAATATTTTCCCCACCACAGAAGTTAGACTCACAGGTCTGCAGTTTCCAGGATTGCTTTTTGATCCTTTTTTTGTATATTGGTACCACATTTGCTATGCGCCATCCTGTGGAATATAACCAGTCCTCAGTGAATCTTCAAATATTAAAAATAACGGTCTGTCCATCACTGTACATAGTTCATGTAGAACCCAGGGGTGTATGCCATCTGGCCCAGGTGAGTTATCTATCTTAGTGGTTGCGAGGCGACGCCATACCTCTTCCTGGGTTAAACTGTTGACATTCCAAAGAGAATTTACATTATTCCTCATTGTTTCTTCCACCAGGGGATTTTCCTGGGTAAAGACAGTTGAGAAGGCGACATTCAGTAGATTGACCCTTTCCTCATCTCCTTCCACCATGACCCCCATATTATTCCTAAGGGGGCCCACACTCTCAGTTTTTAGTTTCTTATCATTTATATACTTGAAAAATAATTTGGGATTATTTTTGCTCTCCCTGGCAATTTTTTTCTCAGTCTCTATTTTTGCAGCCTTTATCTGCTGTATCCTGTAATGCCTCATCGCTACCTTCATGTTTTAGCACCTTAAACGCCTTATCTTTCTCGCTTATTGCTTTCCTTACAAGACTAGTTAGCCACATTGGTTTTTTTCTTGTTCCTCTTATGCTTTTTCCCATAAGGTATGTGTTTCTCACAGGACTTTTTTTAGAATATATGACAAAAAGTCCCATTTTTTGGGGGGCTTTTGTCTTTGAGAACATTATCCCAGTCTATGCCTTTAAGGTCTTCCCTTAGTTGCTGAAAATTCGCCCTCCTGAAGTTTAGAGTGTTGGTTGCCCCTTCACTAACGCTCTTAGTAAAGGGTAATACAAAATTAATGATATTATGATCACTTTTACACAGGTTCCCCCCAACCTGTAGTTTTGATACCCTATCAGGTCTGTTGGTTAGGATAAGGTCCAGCAGTGCCCCCCTTCTTGTTGGCTCCAGGACTAGTTGCGACAGGTAATTGTCTTTTGTTGTTGACAAGAACCTGCTACCTTTGAAGGACTTGCAGGTTTCTGCCCCCCAGTCAATATTTGGGTAATTGAAGTCAGTCAGTATTTGGTCCAGAAGTTGATTGAGAGCTGCCAGGGAGAATTGCAGAGGTCCTGAAGAAGAAGGGTCAACACTGCAAATATTGACTTGCTGCAGTAACTCCTTCTAACTGTCAATTAACCCCTTAACGCTCTGCGCCGTAGCTCTACGGCGCAGAGGTATAAGGGATGTATGAAGAGGGCTCACGGGCTGAGTCCTCTTCATACAGAGGTGGGGGTTTTTGCATTTTGCACAAAACCCCCACCGCTAATAACTGCGGTCGGTGCTTGCACCGATCGCGGCTATTAACCCCCTAAACGCCGCCGGCAAAGTCGCCGGCGGCGTTTAAAAGACGGCGGCGCGTGGGCGCCGCCATCTTTTTTTCGATCACCACGCCCCTGAACGTCATCGGGGGGCGGCGATCAGTTGCCATGGTAGCCTCGTGTCTTCTTTTGACACGAGGCTATCTGGCAGCTGCATATTCGTTACAATGAGCCAGTGGCTCATTGTAATGAATGTGCTGCAAAAATGCCATATATTGCAATACAGAAGTATTGCAGTATATGGTAGCAGCGATCTGACCATCTAGGGTTAATGTACCCTAGATGGTCTAAAAGATAGTGAAAAAAAAAAGAAAAAAAAAAGTTTAAAAAATAAAGAAAATTAATAAAATATTAAAAGTTCAAATCACCCCCCTTTCCCTAGAACGGATATAAAACATAACAAACAGTAAAAATCACAGACACATTAGGTATCGCCGCGTCCCAAAATGCCCGATCTATCAAAATATAAAAACGGTTACGGCCGGCGGTGACCTCCGAGGCGGGAAATGGCGCCCAAATGTCCGAAATGCGACTTTTACACCTTTTTACATTACATAAAAAATGAAATAAAAAATGATCAAAATGTCGCACAGACCTCAAAATGGTAGCAATGAAAATGTCGCCTCATTTCGCAAAAAATGACCCCTCACACATCTCCGTGCGCCAAAGTATGAAAAAGTTATTAGCATCAGAAAATGGCAAAATTTTTTTTTCTTTTTTGTACACATTCGTTTAATTTTTGAAAATGTATTAAAACACAATAAAACCTAAATAAATTTGGTATCACCGCGATCGCACCAAACCAAAGAATAAAGTAGGCGTGTTATTTGGAGCGAAGAGTGAAAGTCTTAAAAACTGAGCCCACAAGAACGTGACGCACGTGCGTTTTTTTTTCAATTTTTCCACATTTGGAATTTTTTTTCAGCTTCGCAGTACACGGCATGTTAAAATAAATAACATTACGGGAAAGTAAAATTTGTTACGCACAAAATAAGCCCTCACACAGGTCTGTACACGGAAAAATGAAAAAGTTATGGATTTTTGAAGTTGGAGAGCGAGAAATGAGGCGAAAAACCCTCCGTCCTTAAGGGGTTAAAGCTTTTGTTACTCATAATATGATCGCACTTGTATTTATGTATGTGATAAAAACATCTGACAAACCAGAGGGCAACAGTAATATATATAATATAATATTTGTGTCATTCTCAAAACTTTTGGCCATGACTGAATTATAAATATGGTGGGCTGGGGGATTCACACAATCGCCCACCCCCTGCTCACCCGACTCAAAGTTGCATGCTGTCAGGAAAAGCAAGAAAACTGGCGGGGATGGGGCTAAATACATGCCTTCTCAATCAGAAAACCAAAAAGGGTGAATTGTTAAAAAATTTCGTAAAGTACCTGAAGGTGCTGGTGTTGGTTACAGAATTCCTTTAATTCAATAATAATAGATGTGGAGAACACAGAACTGCTTGCAGTAATAAAGGCCAGTAAAGTTTGTTTTTCCTAATTATTTTTTTATCAAATGGGAGACAGGGGTGAGGATACAATAACAGAAGAACAGCACAATAAGTAGAGATTCTCCAGAATTATAATATTTCGAAGATAACAAGGATGTCAGGATAAAAGACGGGTCATATTTAGTCTTTGCAAGTCTCTCTACATTATTCAAGATACATTACAATGTAATCAGTCTAGAACACAAAAAAAAACAAAGTCACGTCTGAAAAAATGCATGAGAAAGGAGATATCTTTCCCGCCAAGTAATGCACTCACAGAACTGTATACATGAGTCATATCCAACAAGAAGCTTGTTTTTCAATAGTCACTTTACATTATTTTGATGGCAAATGGTTACTATTTATTAGGTGATAGCCAGACTCCTAATGTCCACCAGCAAGGAAATCCCTACAGAATGTTACAGTTTACATTCATTTCCATTTAGCTATTTATGTAACTATAGACATTTCTTCTTTCCAGGAACAATAAAAGGTAACGTAAGATGCTGATTCAACCATTCTGGATCCTACAATTGCTTCATCATGTGGATGTATGATTTCATACAAACTGCAGAACGCCAGCATTGAAAGTAATACTTCACCATTATAATCTTTGGCGTACAATTGATGGCTTATCTTCCGAGTAGAACTAGATTTTGTGAAGTGTAGTAATTATTGTGTGATAGAATAAGTATATGTTTTATTGATGATTTGTATGATATTATCAATGTGGAAGTTGGCAATGATTAAAGTGATTGTACCAAGTTGGCAAGCTAACAAGCAGATCAATGAGACCTCCACCAATTACCAGAAGGAGACCCCCAGAAATTCAGAAATGCAGGTCCTTAATGATCGATGGAGCCAGTGGCATAACAAGACAGCAGTGGACAACCGATACAGACTTTGGATCGGCCCCCATAAACCCCTGTCCCACACATTGTACTTGAAAATTTGCATATATGCTATACCGACATATACTCAAAGCGCCATACTCATATACCTTATACATAGTGACCAGAAGCAGCCTCCACTCAATGAAATGTCCAGCAGCAGCCTCCACGCAGGGAAATGTCCAGCAGCAGCCTCCACTCAACGAAAAGCCCAGCCACAGCCTCCACTTAATGAAATGACCAGCTGCAACCTTCCCTTAATAATAAATTATAAATTAGCAGTCACAGGGCTCCATCGTATAAAAAAAAATAAACTCAGTACTTACCCCCTGTGCCTGGCTTCCTCTTCTCCATGCGGCATCCCATGCAGTAGCGGGGACTACACTTCTGTGCACGTACATACCTTCTCGTAATGGACTCCCTCTTATCTCTGGACCTTGGTCAAAGTCACAACCTCCTAAGTTACACCACTGGATGCATGCATACATGCACAGATAGCAACAGACACATGCAGACTCACATGCACACATGCTTTATTATTGGGTAACAAAGAAAGTAATTAATTAAATTTTAATCATCAATTCATAAGTAAAACAGAATAATTACATGACTTGGTCTCCCTAGCATGAGGGAGACAAACCCCCCACCAATAAGCATTGCAAAAGTATAAAATTTTGATGCAAATTTTAGGCTGGGTGGGGCTTTCAACACCGGATTCTTCTTAACGCTGGTACTGACACCCAATGGCCCAAGATCCAAACAACGAACCGAAAACCTAAAAAACAAAATATCAATTGGGTTTTAATTAATTAGACCTTACTTATAATTTAAAATGACCAGGCTCCCAACTACCAATTCTTCTAATTACCGCATCACTCAAGCCAAGACAAGCTGGCTCGGTTTCCGCACCAATTCAGAAAGAATGTAAAGAAATCTTCTTGTTAGCCAATCCTAAAGAAACCCAACACTTATGCAAAACTGCATTAAATTGCTACACCGTCACCTGAGATAAGTCCTTATGAAACAGTAGTGGACCAGACAGCCTATGCCTAAACGAAAGCCATTGCTGCAAACCGAACACAGAAAATGATCACCTAACAACGACAAATTAATCCATTTTCCTCTCCTCAACTGGGAGATTTATCATTGACTTTTGGCGTAAAAAAGTGGCAAAAAAAATCGCAAAAAGTTTTTTGTGATTTTTTGGAGCGAAAAACATCACAAGGGCTTTTTCCGGCCACTCTGAAATGGTGGATCAATAATAGAACCACTGCTAGTGCAATGACCTGCAAAGTTAGATTTATGATGTGCGATTTTTTAAAATAATTGCAAAAAAGTGCTGTTGCGATTATTTTACTCTACTTGCTATTATTTTAAAAGAATCCCAGAGAGATTTATTAAAAGGCCAACGCCACTTCACTAAATATGAAACGGAGCACCAAAGACAGTTATAGAACTATCTCAAAGAGTTTAACTCTAAAAGCTGTCAAAACAGACCCTGGGAAAAACCTCACTGATAAGTCAGTTGATAGAACGCCTCACATCCTTTGTTGCTGTAGACCTACGATGAACTTTTAACATTTGGATCAGTCCGATCCAACTGATTCGGACTGAGCGCAGGTTTTAACTTTCAAATTTTGTGGCAAGAAAATGCACTTACAAGCACCACGAAGAAGAAGGTGAACTCCGGTATCGGGCGCATGATCTTAGCAAATCGCGGCACAGTGCGTTATCATCAGACAATGCACTTTAGGTGAACTCCGCGGACTGTGTAAATAAATGTTAAGACCATGTTTAAGACCATGTGCACAAGATGCGATTGAATTATGTTTTAAAATGCATTTTAGGCGCATCTGGAGAATCTCCTCATGGAATGTCTGCATATTGTAAACATGGATGTAAGATCCAGCATGAGGTAGGACCTATTGAAATCAATCAGTCCCTCTGCGAACTTCTATTGTGCCCCCTCATCTCCCCTTCATATTGTCACCTCTCATCTCTCTCTCATACTGTACACCCTCTCATCTCCCCCTCATATTATGACCTCTCATCTTCCCCTCATATTGTGACCGCTCATCATCCCTTCATATTGTGAAACCTCTCATGTCCTCCTCATATTGTGGCCTCCTCACATCTACCCCTCATATTGTGGCCTATCATCTCCCACTCACATTGTGTCCCCTCATCTCCACCTTATGTTGTGTACCCTCATCTCCTCCTCATATTGTGGCCCCTCTCATCTCCTCCTCATATTGTGGCTTCTCTCATCTTCTCCTTATATTGTGGCTTCACTCATGTTTCCCTAATATTGTATCCTCTCATTTTCTCTTCATACTGTGGTCCCTCATCTCCCCCTCATATTGTGGCCTTTCATCTCCCCCTCATATAGTGACCTCTCACCTCCCCTCATAGTGTGGCCACTTATCTCCCCCTCATTTTGCTATCTCTCACCTCCCCTTTAAAATGTGGCCTCTCATCTCCCCCTCATATAATGGCTTCTCTCATCTCCCCTCATATTGTGACCTCTCTCCTACCCTCATATTGTGGACCCTCATCTAACCGTAATATTGTGGCCTCTCATTTTCTCCTCATACTGTGGTCCCTCATCTCCCCCTCATACTGTAGCCTCCACTCATCTCCCCCTCATATTGTCACCTGTCATATCCCCCTCATATCGTCACCTCTCATCTCTCCCTCATATTGTGGACCCTCTCATCTCTTCCTCATATTGTGACCCCTCATCTCCTCCTCATATTGTGTCCCCTTTCATCTCTCCCTTATATCGTTGCACGCTCTCATATGCCCTATATTTCGGTCCCTCTCATACTCCATATAATGTGGGCCCCCTCTCATATCTCCCCCATATTGTGGGCCACCTCTTACATCCCATTCGTCCTCTTTTCCTTGTTCCTAATGAATTAAAAAAAAAAATAACCACCACATACTCACCTGTCCCTGTTGCCCAGAGCTTTCCTCTTCTCATCTTCCTCTATGCTGTGATGCCGGCAGATGATGACATGTGCCTGTGCATCCCAGCTACAGGGAAACAGTGATGATGCAAAGAGCTGATAAGTCTCTGCTCTATTCTTTTATTCAACTTTATGTGTGCCCTCTCCAGACACAGATAGAGTTGGAGTCCTGGCACTGCTGTCGGGGGATTGTAAAGGAAGTACAGGCGGTCCCCTACTTAAGGACACCCGACTTACAGACAACCCATAGTTACAGACGGACCCCTCTGCCCACTGTGACCTCTGGTGAAGCTTTCTGAATGCTTTACTATAGTCCCAGACTGCAATGATCAGCTGTACGGTGTCTGTGATGAAGCTTTATTGATAATTCTTGGTCCAATTACACCAAAAATTTTGAAACTCCAATTGTCACTGGGGCAAAAGAAAAAAAATTGTCTAGAACTTCCATTATAAAATATACAGTTTCGACTTACATACAAATTCAACTTAAGAACAAACCTCCAGACCCTATCTTGTATGTAACCCGGGGACTGCCTGTATATGCCTGTAGTTGAATATTGGCAAATGGTCCCTAAATACTAGTTCAATACTGGCAACATGGTGCGGCAGCGAGTCTCACTTACTGGGATTGGACTCACATCAGGTGACTTGCATATACGTCTACAAACTGACTTTTTAACATTGCAGCCATGGAAAGGGACCCTCTCGAGATAAGGGCAATACATTTTAGTATAAAGTATTTATTTTGAGTGGGTTAATTTGAATTGCAGGTTCCCTTTAAATGTAAAATACATTGAGTCTCAGAAAAGATATAATATCCTATGGCTAGGCTAAAGTGTAATTCTTCCCCTTATAAAAAGTAAGCCTTAATTAATCACACACTGCAAATAGTGCCCTGTAACAATAATTCTCCACAGATCTCATGTATCATGGAAAAGTTAACACACTTAGAAAATTAACAAAGACAACTATATAATTCAACACAATAATATAACTTCCCGCAGAACACTGAGTGAAGGAGAACGCTAGATAAACAGTCCATTTGAACTGATACTTTAAAATAAATTACTGTCTATATGCCAGAACATTTGGGAAAGATTAGAGCTGCGGAGCTAGAACTTCTGATCAGCCTGGTTTAAGGTTTGAAGAGCCATGAGCTTTTTTCCATGAGCCTCTTGCAATGCACATTTTCATTGATTCTATTCAGAGTTTTAATTTCATTTCTGTTATATTCTCAGGTGCCTACTGGTAAATGTTTACAGCAACTTGGTTCTAAGGAGACAATTTTAGGTTATTTGTAAGTGGAATAACTAGAAAAGGCCCCATAAAAGTAAAGCTGTGATTGAGTCCATCTCCTATTAAACTTGAACATCAAAGCTCATCATTGGATGTTTGAGGCCTAAGCTTGCATTCACACACAAGTAGACTAAGGCCGAGGGGGCATACCGCGGCATGCAGGAGAGAAGGAGGCGTGAGCGCTACTCAGAAAACAGCGCCGCACGTCCGCACACACAGGGAAGGATAGAGCATGCTCTATCTTTTCCCTGTGTACAGCGCAGAAAGGTGGCACACATGCTTGATGATAAGTCACCAAACCTGTCAGCATAAATTGAGATAATGGGGCTCATTTACTAAGGGTCCACGGAACGCATTTTCGTCGGGTTTCCCGATGATTTCTGTTTTGTGCCGAATTGCCCAGGGATGCACCGGCTTGCACGCGGCAGAAATCGGGGGGGAAGGCCGTCGGACAAACCGCGAAATTTAAAAACGGAATTGTGTCGCAAGATCAAGCACTCACATGCACCAGGAAGAAGAAGGTGAACTCCGACGGACCTCAGCGCGGAAGCGACACATGCAGGAAATTGGACGCATGACCTTATTGAATCGCGGACGGCCCGAATTCATCGTCGGACAACGCACCGAGGGATCGCGACAGGACTGGGTTAGTAAATCTGCCCCAGTAAATCACAAACAGTATATTATCAAATAGATTAACATCTTCCAGATCATGCTAAAATTCTTTCGTGGCCTAGTGTGGTGGTATCATACAGAAAATCAATTTTGAAGTAAGATTTAAATTTTTTCTATAAAGAAAAAGGAGATGGAGAGTTGGGCACTGAAGTCAAGTTCTCTCTACCACAGATTGACATCAACAACTAAACTTCAGGAGAGTCAAGGAATGTAAGTGAAGTCCCTGGATGGTGGGTCAACAATCAGAGTAGAGAGGACATTCTGAACAGGTGTGTTTCTTCCACTGCCCTGGGTGTAACCTGGTGGAAGAAACAAGGGGTATCTGCATCCGCCCACTGCTCCCAGTAAAAAAAAAATGCTCTCCTTCTGGCTCCCCCTGCAGCTTCTTCTCTATCTTCTGCAGTTGCGGGATCCAGCTATTGTCACTATGACATCACCGGAAGGTACTTTTTAAAAAATGTGCTGGGAGCAGTGCACTGGTCCTACCTGTATACTAAAAAGGGGGGAGGATGACAGCAGTGTGCTGGGGGTACCTATATATTAGGAGGGTGACTGCCATGTATTAGGGCTCCCTATGTACTGGAGGGGTGACTGCAGTGTGCTGGGGCTACCTATATACTAAAGGGGTGACTGCAGTTTGCTGGAGCTACCTATATACTGGAGTTGAGGCTGTAGGATGCTGGTGCTACCTCTATACTGGGTGGTGGCTGTAGTGTGCTGGGGTTATCTATATACTTGGGGAGCCTGCATTGTGCTGGGACTACTGATATACTGGGGGGTGGATGTAGTGTACTGGGGTTACCTATATAATTGGGTGGGCTGCATTGTGCTGGGGCTATTTATATACTAAAGGGGGTGACTGCAGTGTGCTGGAGCTACCTATATACTAGGTGGTGGCTGTAGTGTGCTGGGGTTATCTATATACTTGGGGAGCCTGCATTGTGCTGGGGCTACTGATATACTGGGGGGTGGCTGCAGTGTGCTGGGACTACCTATATACTGGAGGGGTTGGCTGCAGTGTGCTGGGGCAACCTATATACTGTGGGGGCTGCATTGTGCTTGAGCTACCTATATACAGGGGGGCTGCAGTGTGCTGGGGCTAACTATATACTGGGGGGGGCTCCAGTGTGCTGGTTCTCTATATGCTGGGGGGCTCCAGTGTGTTGGTTTCCTATATGCTGGGGGGGGGGGGGGGCTGCAGTGTGATGGCTACCTACTTATTGGGATGATCGGCAGTGTGCTGGCTATCTATATACTGGGGGGGGGGGGGGCTCCGGTGTCCTGGCTACCTTTATATTGGGTGGGCGAGAGCTGAATACCTATATACTGGGATGCAGTGTGACTGGGAATTGGTCCTGGTGCTATGTTTCTGTTTATACAGAAACGGTTGTAGTATTGTACTTATGTATTTAACTCCATACTGGTGCTGTATTAAGGTACTAAGCTTTGTTTTGGTGAATTATATGTGTAAATTGCCATAATAATTATGACAGCTACAATTTGATATACACTGTACATCTTAATAAAAGGGGGGCCACTGTATATGTTAGAATTAATTTGGGGGTAATGTCTAAGGTAACTTAGTGGGAAAGTGCGGCATACACTACAACTCATATATAAATGAACATTTTTCATTTGTGGGGGATTGTGTATGCTAAAGATCGGGTAGCATTGTATATATTTTAATAAGCTCATGGGGGGATTTTTTGAGATTCACCCTGTATAACAAATTACCTAGAAACTGCCTTGATTCTGAAACAAAGACAGCTGGGCCATGACAGAAACATGAGCTGAAAAGTGTTAATCTGCTTGAAAACATACTGGCAGGGGGTTTATTGTGTCAATTTCTGCTGACAGGTTCCCTTAGGACAGTGATGGCGAACCTTTTAGTGACCGGGCGCCCAAACTACCAAACCATGACCCAATTATTTATTGCAAAGTGCCAACACAGCACAGGGTCCCATAAACAGGAAGAATTGTAAGGGCAGGAGCTACTATGATAATCCAGATCTGTCCGCCCCTTCCCACCTCTCCAGGAGTCCCAGGTAGCACTGTAAATTTAAAATAGCGCTGTGCATAGCAAGTCCTGGGCTGTCTGGGACTGCAGGAAGATAAATGGAGTCCTCTCTGGTAATGGCCTGAGTGCCCACAGAAAGGGCTCTGAGTGCCAGTGCCATAGGTTCGCCACCACTGCCTTAGGACCAAAAATAAATAAAGCCACTTTGCACAGTTTTGTTAAAACATAAAAAAAAGAGAAGAAAAAAGGGGCCAAAGTGTGTGTGCTTAGTGGTAAAGAGCCTCCAGACCTTTGACACTTCTCTTGCTAAACAGGTGTCCATGTTGACCAAAACATGTCCTTTTTGAGGTGTGCATTTTGGACAGAAAAGACAACTGATAAGACAATAGGCACTTGTTTTGTCATGTATTGTTGACCTTATGTGACAATAATTAGATATTGGCACTAGTAATTATCCTTTTGCTCTGTTTGCTCTGATAATAGCTGTTTTATTTCATACTTATCTGGCAACTTCCAGTAGAGTTGTTCCAGAACAATGTGACATCATATGTTTTGTTCTGTACTCAAAATTTCAGTGCTTGAAATTATGAAAGTGCATAATGTAATTGTTGAAATCTGTTAAAATAATAAACTATGTCTTAGAGGATTTGTGATAATTAAAAGGTATAATCAGGGAAAACAAACACTGAGTCCTGAAACAAAACATTAATAACTCCAATGTGAACATAAAAAAGTGAAATGATAAAGGTCCACGTATTCTAACTCAGTTCATGTCAGGTTTTGGTACAATCGGAGCTCCAAAAATTTGCAGTTTTTCAAGCACCTTAGGCTCACCAAAAGGTGACTTAAAATATGGGTCAGCAGTCAACATAGATAGATTTATCAAGTCCAAAAATCCAGAAACTATATTCATGCCACACACATACTTGCAGTTGGTACCTCATGTACACTGGATGGTCAAGTATGGTCTCAATAAGCAGAAAAGCCTAAAGCCAGAAAATTCAGCAAACTTTTACACAAATCCTCCTCGCACCCCAATGCGTCTATCAATGCGGTACCAACTGGCCAATACTTATGTAGGAGAAGAATCTGTTCTTCTATATAAGGCTTTTGAACTCCGGGCACATGAATAAAGACACATATTCGATCAGTGAGAAAAGTAAATGCATGGTCAAAGTCAACACCAACACTGGAACTATTATATCTTTAACCCAAAACAAAGAACGTACCACAGATGAGATCTGCCATGGACTATCACTCACAATGGAAACACATGAAGGGCATAATTGAATGATATTGGCGTATACTGTAGGCAGATTCATCACTTGCCAAATACTTTCCCGCAAACCCTGGTATTGCCACACGTAAAGCTAAAAATCTAAGAGATTGTGTTGTTAAAAGTCACCATAAAAAAATGAGTTACTCAAACATTCATCTACAACAAGCGTCCAAAGTAGGGGTACAAGCAATGCGGCAGTTGTGGCATGCCCGAATATCATCCATGTAGAAACTTTAGTGAATTCTTCAGGTGAAAAGGAATTTAAGATCACTTGTGCAAATACATGTAACACAAGTGAAGTTGTGTTGTAATATCTGTGCCAACATGATCTTCTGTCCGCGGAAGGCGGCTTAGAAGGTGCTAATTCCCTTCAGTGTTTTATGTGTGTAGACTGATGCTATGTTGCTGCTGTTTGGGACTGATTGAAATACACCCAGCCCCTCTGCAACCCAGCCCTGTCCATCAAGGGTTACCAGAGTGATAGATGCCCGATCCAGTCAGCTGCTGGGGGTTGAGTCCAGGAATTTCTTTATATACCTACATAGTCCCATTATACCTTGATGGTTCTACTAGTCTTCTCATACCTTATCCCTTTTTCTGATTTATTTCTGAGTTAATAATTTGCTATTCTGTGTATAGACCTCTGCTTTGTTTACTTGACCTCTCTCTAGTTATTTGACTCTTGCCTTCACAGCTTGGTTTTGACCCATTCAGCTTTTTTGTCTTTATCTGTTTGTCCCTTGGACTAAATGGATGTATTTATAAAGTTTCCGAGAAAAATTTGTGTTGCACACGCCACAGTCGCCACAAATCATGAATTTGTCACACAATACACGATCCAGAGGAAAACTTCATTTTGATAAATCTGGCCCATTGGGTCAGAGTGTAAAGCAAGTCAAATACATATTTTTGGGGGATGAGTAAATGATGACTACATTTTGGGATGAACTAATTTATAGTTCTATAAATGTTGTAATCCCTGAAAAACAAAGCATTATAATCCTGTAATTCATGCAAACTGTAAAAACTTCTGAATTATCAAGTCTAAAACTCTTTGACCGACTGTTCAACAGATTTAACTTAAAATAAATAAAAACTTATCTTAAAATCCTACATCTGTTCAAGGAGGTTTTTATTGTTCTATATGGGAATTATTTAACAGAACAACCTGACATTCAGTAACTTGAGTCACACTTTATTTCCTCTTAAAACTTTTGGCAGCAACTTTGAAATGCACAGAGCAAACATGAACGTGGCTTTCTAAAAATTTGCATGAAAATGATGTGGATGGTGACCCAGTTCTGAACTATACTTGTACCAACTATGAAGCTTAGGGCAATGGCCAGGTCCATTACACATAATTTTTGGCATTTATTTAAAGGAGATATATAGGCATTGAAAAACATTGGTGTTTATATCTTTAATAGCCTTACCCCTGACCATCGGTAGTATGTGGTATTGTAACATTTGGAGAGAGGAAGATCTGGACCGCACATCGACACATTATACAATGATTTATTCCCGCAAGGCTACATTAACAAAATTAACTTGAGGTTCTTAGTTACATTTTGATCATATTGCATAAAACCACTAACCTTGTTTTAGTAAGTTCCTGCACTATTAGATAACACATCAAATGACGCCCAAAGATACCAAGACTCAGCAGCCCCCCAGCACCAATACTGGCGAACTAAGCCACCATGGCTCTGGGCCCCTGGTCCCCACCAGCACCGCACCACAGAAACAGTGAACACCATGCAGTACCGCACCGTGTGAATTGGTCTTGAATGCTCCCTATTCCATGTTGTCTCAGAAACTGGCTGAGAACAAATAGGCGGCCACTATATACAGTCTGCTGCAAATTAAAAACACATGGGGCAGATTTACTTACCCGGTCCATTCGGGATCCAGCGAAGGGTTCTCTGACACTGATTCGTGTCTCCCGGCGATTCACTAAGGTAGTCCCCCCGATGTCCACCAGGTGTCGCTGCTGCGCTGAAGTCCGTCAGAGTTCACTGAAGTTCACCAAGCTAGCCTGGGTGCAGGTAAGTGCGTGTCAAGCGACACTTTTTTTTCTAAAATACAGCGTTTTTTTTCAAATCCATCGGGTTTTCCCAACGGCCGTTGCCCCCCCCCATTTCCATTGCATGCATGCCGGCGCCACAATCCGATCGCGTGCGCCAAAAACTCGGGGCAATTCATGGAAAATCGTGCAAAATGGTAATATTCGGGTAACCCGACGGAAAAAACGTGATTCGGGCCCTTAGTAAATGACCCCCCATGGAGTGCTGGTATCAGGAAAAAAACTAAATAGATGAGGAGACAGAATTCAAACTATACCAACATTTGGAGAGAGAAATATCTGGACCCACTAAAATGAGGTCAGTGGTTAGTGGCTCATGCAATTTGGTCAGAGAAATAGATCATTATATAATGTGTGCATGTCCAGATCTTCTCCAAATGTTTGTATAGTTTTAATTCAGTCACCTCATTTATAGTTTTTTTCTGGCACCCAGGTGTTTTTAATTCGCAAAAGACTGCACGAGACCTGTTCACATGGCATGATTTTGCCATCTTTCCAGAGAAAGTTTACAACCATATAATAATCAATAATCTTAGATAAAGTACTTTCTTTCTAAATGGGGTAAATGTCTTAAAAAGGGACATCAACCTCCAGGAGAAATAGCTTTCTAAGAATCTTAAAGGGAACCTACCACCACAAATCTACCTATAAAGGTAGATTGGGTGGTAGGGGGATCAATGGGACGTGAGGATAGCCCTTTTAAGGGCTAATCCTCACGTCCCTGCACTTTTTTGATAACTTTTATTAGATATTTATTTAAATTTACTTATGCGGCTACTGGGGCGTGGAGTAGCCGCATATGAGATTACACGAGGCGGCTACTCCACGCCCCGGTAGCCACTTTACCCCTCCTACTCACCCATCTTCGGCGCGCAGCTCCGCGTAGCTGCGCGCCCTCGTCCGGCGATCCTGCCGTCTGCGCATGCGCAGAAGAGCAGGCCCGCACCTGTTTCGGAGCAGTGACCGCGCAGGCGCGGGCCTGCTCTTCTGCGCATGCGCAGACGGCAGGATCGCCGGACGAGGGCGTGGAGTAGCCGCCTCGTGTAATCTCATATGCGGCTACTCCACGCCCCAGTAGCCGCATAAGTAAATTTGAATAAATATCTAATAAAAGTTATCAAAAAAGTGCAGGGACGTGAGGATTAGCCCTTAAAAAGGCTATCCTCACGTCCCATTGATCCACCTACCACCCAATCTACCTTTATAGGTAGATTTGTGGTGGTAGGTGCCCTTTAAGTAGCCTATTCCATAGCTTTTAGCTCTTAATTTCCCATCAAAAATGGAATCAAACAATTATGGCATCAACAAAAATGTAAATAAAAAAGCTAAGAAAAAACATTAGTGTTCAGAGGAATTTATTTTTAAAGAGATTTTTTTATAATTTAATTTTGTATTGTGCGTAAAAAACAAGCTCAACATGAAAGTATTGCTATTTCTGAAACATTTTCGTATGTCCCGTTCCATTTTGTAGAAAAGAAAAATTGTTATGCTTGAATTAAATGAGCTCACTTTATTCTGCCTAACAAGTAATGAATAAAAATTAAATATTTTATTTTTATTATTAAAAGGATTGGAGCTGAGAAAAAACAAAAGGTTGAAAAGGTTGAAAGCCTGTGCAGCAGATTTATTTCAGTTAGGGCTCATTCAGACGGCCGCATGCCTGCCCGGATCGGATCCCGGGAGAACACAGGCTCAGGAGGAGGAGGGGGTAGTACTCATTACACCTCCTCTCTCCATATATAGACAGGTGACTGCTCCACAAATCTGCCAAATTATAGGAAATATTTGGTATTTAGTGGCACTTCTTAGTTTTACCTAACTAATGTGCTGTGCTCCCACCTACCCTTAACACCAAGGGTTAAAAAAATATTATTTAAAAGAAAAGAGATGTGGGCACTAGCAGAGAGGTTTACAGAATTATATATACGGTATATATATATGTATAAAACGATACATTTAATAATGATACAGTATTTAATAACAAGATAAAAATGTATAAAAACAATGCAATTTACACCATATTTAAAAACATCTTTAGAATACATATACTACTTTCTCCCACAATGGGGCAGATTTACTTACCCGGCCCATTCGCGATCAAGCGGCGCGTTCTCTGCGCTGGATTCGGGTCCGGCCGGGATTTATTAAGGTAGTTCCTCCGACGTCCACCAGGTGGCTGCGCTGAAGAGCATCGGAACGCACTGGAATACACCGAACCGGGCTGAGTGAAGGTAAGTGCAATTTTTGCGACACATTTTTTTTTTTAAATGCGGCGGTTTTTCCGAATCCGTCGGGTTTTCGTTCGGCCCCACAATATGTAAAAATGTGTGACCAATTATTCTGTGTAGAGAGAGTTGGTTATAGGCATGCGTTTACAGGCACGAGTCCTATCGCGCTAGTCCTAGTGCTTCATCTTGCATCTTGGCAAGATGAAGCGCTAGGACTAGCGCAAAAAGACTCATCCCTATAAAAGAAACCCTATCATCTACTCTCTCTCCTGTTGTGTAAGCCAATTTTTAAGATGGATAAATAAAGAAGAATTTTTAAAGAATTGGTGAGTGCCAACTTTTCTTCTTTTCTACTTTGCTAATCTTTGAAGATAACTGTATATGGACAATCCTTTGAGCACCACCACATTAAATACAAATCTTGTCACTTCTCCCACGAGAAAGGCTGCCTATATTCAGATTGCGCACGTATCCTGTGAACGAGGACTCCACATTTCGTTTATTCTGCGTAGAGTACTCTATATAGTCCCAAAATATAAAACTTGCAGTGGATGAATATCCAGGAGGATTGTGGTATCAGAATGTAGGACCCTACTTTAGATATAGGCAGTTAATCGAACAGCATATCACAGTCAATGTAATATATATATATATTGGGTCTGATGCTGAGTCTAGATATTAGCATACCTACTATTACTGTTATACGATGGTGATACAACAGATAGTTTGATGCTTTTAAGAGAACTCACAGTTATGAAGAATCTATTTTCTTTTGTGACTTTTCTCTGATCGCATTGTGTTGTGAGGATCTCGGGGTTGTTATTGAGTAGTTGCACATGGGAGCTGTGCCTCCTTTGTCCCAAAACGACTCCGCTGTAGTCCATCTGTGTGCGCATGCATAATAGAAGAAATGTTATGCTCGGATCATAATAGAGTTACTCTTTTGTAGCATTTATAAACCGCATATGTAGTTCATGTATTCCGTGATAGGAATGTCCTCAGAATTCTTAGTGGACGTTCTTAGAATAGAATAGTTATCTTAATCTTTGTTGTATTATCCAAATAGCCTCTTAAATTGGGTCGGTCCACATATGTTGGGTCGCTGTTGTAAATTACATTTTATTTTTTATATTTCTGTCATATAACATACTGTAGGAGAAACTAGTATATGCATTGTTACATTGTTTTTAAGAATTTGTATCTTAAATGTTGCATTAAATGTTGTATCATTATATATATATATATATATATATATAAATTCTGTAAACGTTTCTGTTAATATATATAGGATGAGGCCTATATTTTGCGGCTTGGCCGCCTGACTCGGTGACAAACTGTGCGTTCAATGCATCATGACCGGGAGCCATAGAAGTCTATGGGGGCTGGGATCTGGCCACAAATCATGAAACCAGATCAATACCCCCATAACACCTCAGTGACTGAGACCTTACATGTAAAAGGACTTTTGCCTGGAAAGAACTTTGGCAATATATACGTAGTCATGTGGAACAATCCCAGCTGGAGATTAATCCATCTATTCCCACTTAGGTCTGAGAGATTCAATGCTTTGCAGGTAGATATGGGACAAGCAAAGATAACCTACCCTACTATTCTAACTCATTGGGTTCCTCGGTGCACATCTATCATTATGAGAGGAAACTCCCAGTTCCAAAACTTCTTCTAGGATCACTTTTTAAAATATAGGTCCAAACTAGTTTTTTAAGGGGGTTGGGAATTTCTTAATAGCTCCTCAACATGCATCCCATAGAGTGACCTCCAGGAACTATTGATTCTGGAAAGACTAAGGGTGAGGAACGAATTATCCCACTATTGGGGGTGGCACTTGCTTTTGGAGGTAATTTATGTCATTTTAGGTGTGATCAGGGTCCCAAGTCCTTGTAGGTCCTTAGCGAGCAAGTAACAAATTGAAGTGACCATAAATGTGTCCCATAGCATTTGGTTGGCTAAAGAATTTACTTACTATCTAAATGCTTTAAAAGAAATTCAGGTTACAGATCAAATAAACATAATGCAAAAAGAAACATTTCCTGTTTAACATTTTGCTAAAACTCTTTTTACTGGCGCAATGAGGGTGAATAAACACATCTTTTCTTGAACGCTTTCCATACATCTGCTGTTGTCATACTGCCAATGATCTAAGCTATAAAATCTTTAATGTATACAGCCAGATGTGCAGAGTCAACAATTTTTCTTAAACTCTCAAAAATATACAGTTAGAATCATAATTTATAGAATGTATAATGTTATATAACTTCCTTCTTAAACTTACACCTGTGCGAATGCATTGGAATAATTTTGGATAGAGATTGGCTGTTCATATTGTATCCACGGAGTTGTTTATTCTTGATCTCCTTTTGGGATGTTTGTAGAATTGTCTGCTTAATGGGGCTCATTTACTAAGGGTCCGCAGACCACACTATCAACGGATATTCCACCGATTTCCGATGAAATAGGGATTTTGACGCACGCGATCGGCTTTCATGCGGCACAAATCGGGTGGAAGGGCCATTGGACGATCCGACTGATGCGGACTGAGCGTGGGATTTAACATTTAAGTTGTGTCGCAAGCCAAGCACTTACGTGCATCAGGAAGAAGAAGGTGAACTCCGGCGGACCTGAGCGGGGAAGGGACAGATGCACAATATCGGGCGCACGCCGGTAGGGAAGCTGCGCATTCTCGTTGGGGAATGCACCCCTGGGATCGCGCAGGGACGGGTAAGTAAATGTGCCCCAATGTCTCCAATTTCCAGACCACAGTTTTTAAATACAAGAATGGTTCTCTTTATAAGATTTTTATTGTGGTTACGATATACTGTAATAATGAGGAAAAGCTCAACAGCTGAGTTTATGTGCGAGTTGTTGTTCATTACAGGCAGTGTAATACATACCAGTTTGATGAAAGGAAGGCGAGCTGCCATACTTTCACTCAATGTCTAAAGAGCAAAACCTTTTCCCTCATAAATTGTTTTCTCTGCCAGATCATACTTTTTATTATTTTCAAACATGTCATTTTTCGTTGATGTAACAAAATCATGTTGTTTTGCTTTTCAAACCAAAAAGTCTAAAGTTCACACTTATGAGCAGTCTAAGGGTGATGCGATCATGAAACTATTAAAGTGTATTAAACCTGTAAACCTTTGATGAAATTGAAGAATTTGTTATAGAGATGCACATTAAATCCCATGAGTTTGATGGAGAACCTAAGGAGAACCCCAGGTTACATCAGAGTAGTCAGTGGTGTTCTGCTGTTCTACTGAATCATTCCCTGACCCATGGGTTGGGCAATTAATTTCCCATAGGGCCACATTACAAATTGTTTTGTGACCAGATGAATACACTTAACTCTTTTATGATGCCCCCATTTATAATGCTCCTTCTGATTATGACCCCATTTAATATGCCTTCTGATTCTGCCCCCTTTCATAATGCCCGCTCTCATTATGTACTCACCTTTCCTCTGGTCCTCCGGTGGCAGCGGATATCTTCTACCCTGCAGTAAGGCGACCAGTGCCAACGACGTAGTGACTGTGCTGCCGGTGCTGGAAGTTGTGCTGTGCATAGTGGTAGAGCAGGGAACTACACTAGTTATTACTAGCTACAGTCAGTGGCAGCAGCACACGAGGAGCCCTACTCCTGGTCCATCATCTGGCTTGTGTGCTACCATGGGCCACACTCCCCCCGGCATGACCGCCAATCACAATTGTGGTCACAGGAGATACAACCACGACCATGTCAGGAGGTCAGCGGGACACCGCAAGATACTTTATGGACCAATTGTGCCCCGTGGGCCGTACAATGACTGGCACTGCCCTAACTGAATGACCTGCATACATCCACAGAAGTAATGGCAAGAATATTAATGGTCATGTCATTGTGAAGTCATTGTGAAGTCACCGACTAAAGCACATTACCGTAGACAAGGCTCACATGGCTGCTATTGGACTCCCCGATGTCCTTCATTTCTCTCTAACTTTAAATTTTCAAGAATGTGTGAAATGAGACCTTCCCCAATCATTGGATTGTAAAAGATTTTAACCTTTTTTGAAGATTATTGAGTTGTATGATTTCCAACAAAACTATACATGGCAATGTTTAGGTAAGTCAATAGTTAGAGCAATTTACATTTGTTTCCTACATTTTGATTGTAATATTTAGAGACAGAGGAAAGGCTATATAACTATTCGATCAGTCTCTTACCGTGGAAACAAATTGATATACAAGAGGAACTATAGAGAATTTTAAAGCATGATAACTTGATGCTTCCTTCAAAATTTTCTCTTAAAATCCATCATGATAAACTAGGAGCACTTACTCATAGATCCAGGCACCATGACTGGAAAACATTTTATATTTGTTATCCATGACTTCCTTCCTTCTAAAATCAACTTTTATAATAATGAATCAACACAAGCTCTGAGGGGCATTACCAGTGCTCCTCCTTGTTGTTGCTTCACAGACTGTTAAAGTGTGCAACATGCACTTCCCCCTCCCTTTGATTGCAAGGGAGCAGGGAGAGGCTGAAGCAATGTAACCGCCTGTAAAGCTACAGCATGGAGGGGCCGGTAGCTCCTCCCCAGAGCCCTTTTGGCATAAACTTAAAAGTTGATTTTAAAAGGAAGGAGACCATGGATAACAAATATAAGAATATTACCACAGTCACGGTGCCTGGATCTATGAGTAAGTGTCCCTGGTTTATCATGCTTGAGTTTGATGGTAGATTTCCTTTTACAGTTTATAGTGTTATTTATTCCTAGGGATAATTTGAACATTGAGAATATTTCCTAGGATTAGCCACACAGATCTGACTAATATTAGCTTATTTCAATAAAAGTCTAATGGTTCTTTGGGTATACAGGGGCTATAAAGTTTATTTTTCCTGGAATTGATCATACCCATATTGGAGGTGAAAGTAGGTAGAAGAGAACTGAATTATTCCTTTCCAGATTTGGGAAATGTCTTTGTCCCTTAACCTTGGTTCATCACTTGCAACCTTAAATTCTCGGAAACAGCAGTCAAAATAATTGAGTTTTATAGGGAAACGTGAAGCAGCAGATGTGTGTTTCTGTAAATCTAACTTTTTATGTCCCGGAGGGGGAAAGCACATTTACAAATACTAATTAAACTGTTGACTTTAGTGCTTTGCACTTTATAGTAGTAGTAAAAGTGAAGCAGAGTTCTGATAAATGGTATGATCCAGAACAATGATCTGTTTTGCTCTTTCGGCACTTTACTTCCAGGCAGTATAGACTCTACATGGTATATGAAAGGAAAGATGGACTTATACACCTTGTTGTAAATACTACTCAAACTTAATAGATATCATTATATTAATAATAATAGATTAATACATTTTGGTATATGACTTATGTTTTGATTACTGTATGTACTCGAGTATAAGCCGACCTGAGTATAAGCCGAGAACCCTAATTTTAAAACAAAAAACTGGAAAAACCTATTTACTCGAGTATAAGCCGAGGGTGGGAAATTCATTGGTCACAGCCTCTCCAGTATATAGCCCCCTGTAGTATATAGCCTGCCAACCCATGTAGTATATAGGCTGCCAGCCCCTGTTGTATATATCCTGCCAGCCCCCTGGAGTATATAGACTACCAGCCCCCTGGAGTATATAGCCTGCCAGCCCCTGTAATATATAGTATGCCAGCCCCCTGTAGCATATAGCCTGCCAGCCCCTGTAGTATATAGCCACCAGCCCACTGTAGTATATAGCCTGCCAGCCCCTGTAGTATATAGCCTTTCAGCCCCTGTAGTATATAGACTGACACCCCCCTGTAGTATATTGCCTGCCAGCCCCCTAGTATAAAGCATGCAGCCCCTGCCCCAAATATAATATCTGTAGGAAAAAAACAAACAGTGTACTCACCTTCCGATGCCCCTGGCAGGTCCTCTTCTTTACAGCGATGCTCCGGCATTGGCTCCATGTCCTCCCACAGTCCATTGCAGGCACCATGATGTCAGCCACTCGCTGAAATCATACTGTGTGCCGATGCCGGCGCACATAGTAGAATGTCAGCGAGCGGCTGACATCACGATCCCTGCGATGGACCGCACGGGGACATGGAGCTGAATAGAAGTATAGAAGAGGACCTGCCTGGGGGAGGGAGGGAGTACACTTCCCAACACACATACCTACAAAGTAGTTATGCACTTAGCATAACTACATCAGGTGAGCGACTTTTTACTTAACTGTGTCAACAGACGGTATTACCATTTATCTTCCTTTTCTTCAGCTCTTTACGATAACATAGACATCTGAGACTATAATGTTTTTCTATTGTCTGTGCTGTATGATAAATATCACAGTGTTGCCCTAAAAATGCAAAGCATCTGTTAGATTAACTACAAGCCACAATAATTGTAGTTTTAGTTATATTTTGGTCATTTTATTTTTTAATGTTTTACTTTTTAGAATGTTGATTTAATAAATATGTCTCTTGCATGACTCAATTTACAATTATTGCATATTTTATATTACGGTATGCTACATTCAGACCTTACACCAGTGTTGCTAAATCGGTTCTGTGTATTCTGGACCGTATCCTGGGGAATGGAAGTAGGAAGAAATGTACAAAAGTTCTGGTCAAACTACTACTATCAATATCAGATTACCCATAAAACACGATGAGTACAGATTTCACAGCTGCAGGGAGGTCAGCAATGGAGACTGTGTAGCCAGATGGTGCTTTGTGAATGAATCTCCATCTGGTGGAAGAAACATACATTGCACAATGTTTTAATTAAAAAACATGTGTCATCAGAGATGGCCTATAGCCTGAGTCAAGTTTTCATGTAAAACCAATTTAGTTAAATATTTATTTTGATTTTTTTATGCCATTTTATTTAAAAAAAAATATACATTAAGGGGTTAGCCAATGAAAAAAGGTTCTCAATTTTTGATCCCTTAGTGATGTTTACACAATCATTTTAACCCCTTACTTTACAATTGTAACCCTTTAATTGTGTTTTACATCATGTGTCGGCTGGGGGTGCATGGAGAGCGCTCACGGGCTGAACCCTCTCCATAGCCAATAAGTCTTTGCTACATATTGCAGCACTTACTGTAGCACAGATCACAGTTTTATCCCGTACATCGTCGCCGGCAAAGCTTCAAAAAGATGGCGAAGATCGTCACTCCCCGTAACTACATCGTGGATCGGCGATCGGTTTCGATGGCAACCTCGGGTCTTCTGAAGACCTGAGGCTGTCTTGTTTTAACCTATTCGATTTGCACATCATTATGAATGAGGAGGAAAATCCCCATACAGTAGTATGGCAGTATATGGTAGGATCAATCAGACAGCCTAGGGTTAAAGTGCCCTAGGGGGTCTGAAAAATAGTAAAAATAAAAAAAGTTAAAAAAATGTTATTAAAAAACCCCCAACAATTCAAATCACCCTATTTCCCCTAGTAGTTGTATAAATATAAATAAACTATAAAAATCATAAATACTTTAGGTATCACCGCATCTGAAAAATGCCCGATGTATCAAAATATATATGTTTTTCCCTGTGTTTAACCCCGTAACAGAAAATAGCGCCCAAAGTAAAAAATGCCACTTTTTTGCCATTTTGAAAAATATAAAAAAAATTTAATAAAAAGTGATCAGGAGGGCATCCAGTTTTAAAATTAGAAGCTTTGAAAACATTATCAAAAGTCACAAAAAATTACACCACCCATAGCTCCGTACACCAAAGCATGAAAAAGTTAGCCTCAGAAGATGGCAAAATAATTAAATTTTTGTAAATGTATGAAAACATATAAAACCTATACAAATTTGCTATCCCCGTGATTTTTTTCCACTTCCCAGTGCATGACATGGAATATCAATTATCATTTCTATGAAGTGCAATTCGTTGCACTTTACGTTTAAAAAAAAAAAAGTTATAGATTTTTGATGGTGGGGAGTGAAAAATGGAAATGAAAAAACAAAAAAAGGCCAGGTCATTAAGGGGTTAATCAGTGTCATTGCTGTTTAAGCTCCTTTCACTCAATGATGGTCAGTTTAAAATTCCTGAGTGTGGGCAGGGACTCTCTAAGCAGATATTTCATGATTGCTCTGTGCTATGAGATGCTGTGTGCTGACAATGTGCTTAGATTATCAGGGTACAGGGTTTATCTAAACTTTTATTAACTTTTGAACATTCTACTAGCATCTGATACATTTAAAAAGAGAGATGAGACATGATGAGATAATGAGATCCATGCGATGTATAAAAAAAAATGGGGTACATTTACTAAGGCTTGCTCCCAGTTTTCTGGTGGACTTTGCACGTTGTTTCTAGTGTAAACTGCTTGCACAGGTATTTAAGAAGTGTCTGCACCACAGATGTGTTCCACCTGACCTTTTTGTGGCGCAGCTGCTCTAGTCATCATGCGAGACAAATTAGAGGGCGTTCTGGTGCTCAGTCAGATCATGCGCCAGATTTATCATGCAAAGTCCAACAGAAGTGTGTCGCACACCCTATGTTAAAGGTGCACTGTGTCGGAGCAGTGCAGGGAGAGCAAGATTCATGAAGAACAGGTGCCAGAATTTATAAATCGGGCACGCCCTGCACTATACACAGGCAAACTGCATTTAGTGCTGATTGCCAGCAGGAAGTGCCTGTGTCTAAGCTGGTTTTGTAGCGCAAGGGGAGGGTAGGAGGCAGAGGGCACGGCAGTGTGCAGACAAGAGAAGCTATTCATGAGAAGAATCCGACCAGAGAAGAATCTGTCAGAAAAAAACATCTTCAGACAGCTTAGCACACAGCTTTAGATGGTTGTGTCTTTGCACATGGAGAAATTATAAACCAATGAGGATCAGGGTTTGTTTAGCTTGCAGATGAAATTCCTGCCTCAACTTTCTTTGGGTGACTTCCATGTGAAGAAGTTTAAGTTAAAGAATAAAATTCCTAGATGACTATTGGCTAATCTTACTATGTTCTACATGTATATTTATGATCTCTGAAGAACACTGCCATGAAAAGTTTAAGGAAAACACTTGACATCACTGCAGGTGCCTTCAGTATAGAATCTGCGTTTTGAAGTCAATTTTTTTTTAGATTTCTAGAAGTATATTGGAAGAGATTTACATGAAAATATTAGAAAATGCTCTAGTATTCTCTCCATAAAATGGAATACACAGAGGGCGCCAAAATGATTTTGTGTTGCAGGCACGTTTTGTAATTTATTACACACAAGCCATTTGTTTGGCACAAAATATTGGTGTTCATGTACACAAGACACTGAAGGTATAAAGAAGATAGAAGTGTAATTACTTGGAGCAATACACATTGGGGGTCATTGCCTTTCAAACGGAAAACAGGTGGAAATTTTTTTTCCTTTGCTGCCTTATGTATGAAGTGTCGGCACCACAATTTTGGTGTTTTTTTGACACTCGCGGCTTGTTCTGTTTTTGGGCTCAAAATTGTGTCTCTGCTTGTGAATCAAACACGTTTCTCACATTTCCGAAGCTCCCCCGCAGCGCTGCTACTCGATGCAGTCCGGCCATCAGTGACAGCTCCGTGACCGCCGGCGTCACATAGACTATGATGTCAGCCACTTACCGACGTCATATTCTGTGCGCCGCTATCGCTCATGGAGCTGTCATTGCCGGCCTGACTGCATCGAGTAGCAGAGCTGCAGGGGATTGTTGGATAGGTGAGCATATTGTTTATTATTTTTATGTGCTAGGCGGGGGACTGGCTGACTGTATACAGATTGGGGGAAGGCTGTATACTGGTGGGGGGGGCAGGCTGGCTGGCTTTATACTGTGGGGGGGGCAGGCAGGCTGGCTGTATACTGGGGGGGCAAGCTGACTGTATACTGGGGGGACAGGTTAGCTAGCTGTATACTGTGGGGGGGGGGCTGGCTAGCTGTATACTGTGGGGGGCTGGCTGTATACTGTTGGGGGGGCTGGCTGGCTGTATACTGTGGGGGGGGGGCTGGCTAGCCATCAGTGAAAGCTCCGTGACCGCCGGCGTCACATAGACTATGATGTCAGCCACTTGCCGACGTCATATTCTGTGCGCCGCTATCGCTCATGGAGCTGTCATTGCCGGCCTGACTGCATCGAGTAGCAGAGCTGCAGGGGATTGTTGGATAGGTGAGCATATTGTTTATTATTTTTATGTGCTAGGCGGGGGACTGGCTGACTGTATACAGATTGGGGGAAGGCTGTATACTGGTGGGGGGGGGGGGCAGGCTGGCTGGCTTTATACTGTGGGGGGGGCAGGCAGGCTGGCTGTATACTGGGGGGGCAAGCTGACTGTATACTGGGGGGACAGGTTAGCTAGCTGTATACTGTGGGGGGGGGGGGCTGGCTAGCTGTATACTGTGGGGGGCTGGCTGTATACTGTTGGGGGGGCTGGCTGGCTGTATACTGTGGGGGGGGCTGGCTAGCTGTATACTGTGGGGGTCTGGCTGTATACTGTGGGGGGGAGGGGCTGGCTGTATTTCTGTGGGGGGGGGGCTGGCTGTATACTGTTGGGGGGGGCTGGCTCGCTGTATACTGTGGGGGGGGGGGCTGGCTGGCTTTATACAGTGGGTGGGGGCTGGCTATATACTGTGTGGGGGTCTGGCTGGCTATACACTGTGGGGGGACTGGCAGGCTAGGCTGGCTACATACTGTGTGTGGGGGGTGGCTGTCTAGCTATATACTGGGGGTGACTGGCTGTATATTGTTGGGGGTGGGGCTAGCTATATACTGTGGGGAGCAGCTGTTTGGCTATATCCCTGTGTTATGGGCCGTGCGCAATGGATTGCAATTTAGAGGGGAGGGGTCACCCCCCCTCTTTCCATCGCGGCTGATGTATGCCCGTCTGACATTAGCCGACCGGGCATATGTTAGTGTAAATGCAGCCTTAGAATAACTGGGTGAACGGTTCTTGTGTAAAGAAATAACATATAGGGGGAGATATATCTTACTCTAGTGTGTCCCTAGATGTCAAATAATTGCGATGTAAAGGCTTCTACATCAGTTTTCTGGCATAGAAGCCCTGCTACATCTCCTCCATAATATCTATTCCAAAGATAAAGGGGTTTATTTACTAAGGGTCCAAGGACGCACTTTCGTCAGACTTCCTGATGTTTCCGGGTTTTGAGCGGCTGTAACAAATATTTAACAGGGGATTGTGTCACACGCGATCAGATTTTGGCTCTCAAGTCAAGCTCTCTCCTCGTCAGTAAGCCTCCGTCACTGTAATTCATAGTCCTGCATCCAGAGACATCACTTACCAGAAATTGTGAAGTCCAATGCATGATGTCAATCACAGAGGAGGAGGCGTTCAGAGCTCCCCACCTTGACTTCAGTGCTAAACTCTCCTCCTCCTTGACTTCATACAACCAATTTACATCTCACTTCAAAGTTGATTTTCTAGATGATACCACCACAAAAAGAAAGAAACAAAAATTTTAAGATATTACGCTGTTTGACAATATACGGCTAGAGGTTTATAAGGTTGATTGCTGATGACAAGTTCCCTTTAAATGACATATAGTTTGATGGAATGTTTAGGATTGCAGACAAAAAATGATAATGTTGCTTTTAATGTTCCTTGCCAACAGCTGCACTGGCAACAAGACCCTTTTCTGATTGCATCTGGCATGACACCGTGCTGGTGATGTCAGTAAGGTACTATACCAGACATTTTCCACTTTCTGGAAAGAAATGAAAACAGAACTTTTAACCGCCTTGCTGGCAGCAGTTCTTCAATGGAAGTCTCAGGATGACTAAAACTAACACGAGTGTCAGTCATATGGGAAAGTCAGTATTTTGTCTCATGTGATATATATAAACTATGTGGAGCAGAACAGATTTTGCTGATGCTATGTTTTACCTCAGATTCTTATGCAATATAATTTCTTTTTGCTTAAATTTCAAATTATTGACAGATCTAGAATGAAATAATATTGTATTGTCATGAATTATGGTAATGAATGCCCTTCATCAATGACATAATTCCTTGGTATTATACTAGCTAGTACACAACAACTTATGCAAATGGAAAATGGTTTGCCCATGAAAGAAAGTTCTCCAATTTTAATCCTCTAGTGATGTTTACACAATAAAGAACATTTTTAACCACCTTACTATACAATTTTACTCAGTTTTATTGATATTTTAGCTCCAATCACTCAGTGATGGTCAAAGTAAGATTCCAGATTGTGAGTGGGGACTCTCTAACCACAAACCTCCTGATCCCTCTGTGCTATGAGATGCTGAGATTACTGTTAACATTTGCATTAACAAAATACATTGTAAACACATTGTTAGTGCATGGGCAACCAAAATGCCATATGTGACCTCACTGTTCGAAGTAACCAATAAATTGAAGAAAAATGTAAATGCTAAATTTTATGAATTTTGAAAACTCTGGTGCTACATTTTAAAAATTTAAAGCATGTGAAATAATTCCAATGTACATATCAAAACAGAGTCCATGAAAAAATATCCTTCCTTTACACCTACCCTGGACCAGGTCGCAAAAATAAGCAAAAATAAGCAAAAAAAAAGTGATACATAAGTGAATACTTGCATGGAGGCTCACTGTCAGCTCTGCTACATTTCAGCTATAACAAACACAAAGTGCCTCCCTACCCTGGTTGCAGACAGCACACTGCATCGTGCAGACAAGAGAAGCTATTCATGAGAAGAATCTGCCCAGAAGATTAATGGTTGGATCCTGGGGCAACTGGCTGGAATTATATCTGTGAAATGCTTTGTTAATAACATTGAACTAGAGAATGTGTTATTTTGTTATCCTGAGTATATTTAGGAATCTTGTCTTTGTGGGAATACCCCTTGAATGAGGTTTGCAACAAATATTTTAAAGGCTTATTTCTAAAGTGGGCCTAAGATCTTGGGGCGGCATGGTGGCTGAGTGGGTAGCACTTCTGCTGTGCAATGCTGGGGTCATGGGTTCAAATCCCACCCAGGTCAACATCTGCAAAGAGTTTGTATGTTCTCTCCGTGTTTGCGTGGGTTTACTCCGGGTCCTCCGGTTTCCACCAAAACATACTGTTAGGTTGTTTAGATTGTGAGCCCCAGTGCGTATGAGCAATACTTGATAGTAGGCTACCCTACCCCCCAGCAGCCTCCCCGCTCATCCTTCTCTTCATTAGCACATCTCCGCCTGTAACAGAGCTGAGTAGCTTCTCATGCCAGAGATGCACCTCTGCTCCTGAGCTTGCACAGTAGCTCAGAATCTTCCTCCACGGCTTCATACATGGGAAAAAGATAGGACATGCCCTATGTTTCCCCATGTTACGGCCTGTGCATTACACTGGCGCCAAATGTATGCCCACCCCTGCTATGGCCCGGCGTTCATACATTCGTTTGAATGCAGCCTTAGGCTGAGCCATTGCCTTTTTGACTTGCATCTGTGAAAATTGATTGAAACGAGTCATATTTCCCTGACTTAGAGGGAGCTTTTTTTCTTCCGTAAATGGGTGAGATTTCATATAAAAGAAGGAATTCTAGGAAGGACACTTAATACCCTACTTGAGGGGACATGTAATTTAGTTAAGTGAAACCTGGTGACAACCTAGGTTCCCTATAAAGTGTCCTAACATCTAGTGGCACATAGCAGATTAGCAAAATTGGGCAGTGTCTTAAAAGTGAAAAGGAGCAGTATCCTTAAGGTGTTAAAGGGGTCTGAAAGAAAACGTTACTCATTAGATTTATCATGCAAAAATTTGGGAATTTTTGGAAAGTGAGGAATGAGGACAAAAAGTTCAAAATCGTATTTGGTCACTATTCAAATTACAGTTCACATATGGGGTCCTCATGTCCATCATAACACACTGATCTTGACACGATGGGGTTACTGAGGCTAAGTGTGTTAACAAGAAAGGTTGTCGATATCCCCCTATTACATTTGGTGAAAGTATAATTTAAGAAACAAAAAAGTTCTTGTAAGAGTACAACTGTACTTCCAAGAAAAATACATCTGTACTGATGCCATTGTTTGCAAAGAAATCCAATATCATGTTTTAATGTATTTCTACTTTGGCAAGATAACAAAACATCAATTGTGAAAGTCATGATTTAGTTGAAGTCAGTGTGCTCAGGGAAAGTTTTAGGGAACTCCTGCAGCACATCAGGTGATCCATAAATTATTTCTCTGCACAAACTAAATGTCCCTTATGCATATACAATTTCTTAATGACTGACGTAATAATAAATCTAATATATATGGTAAAATCCGATAAGATATACAGCATGTCTCTGGTGACTTATTATGTTATTGTTAAAATTTTTCACGTTTTCAATTTATAATTCATTAAATTTTACACATTTATTATTTATTAACAACATATTGGGGCACATTAACTTACCCGTTCCCGCCCCGTGGTGCGTTGTCTGACGTGGATTTGGGTCTGCCACGATTCACTAAGCCTGTGCGCCCGAGTTCCTTCATCCGTAGCTTCTGCGCCGAGGTCCGCCGAAGTTCCCCTGCTTCTTCCTGGTGTATGTGAGTGCGTGTCTTGCGACACAATTCCGTTTTTAAATTCCACGGTACAAATGGAGGTACCCAGTGTAGGACAGGAGAGATTCTGGCGCTCAGTAAATCCTCACGGAACCAGCGTAAGTAGTCCAAAACAAGAGTTTTTATTTATAAAGGATAAAGGACAAAGGACAAAACGACATTTGTCATTCATCCTTTATAAATAAAAACTCCTAGTTTTGGACTACTTACGCTGGTTCCGTGAGGATTTACTGAGCGTCAGAATCTCTCCTGTCCTACACTGGGTACCTCCATTTGTATCTGGTTGTCATTCTGTCCTGCACTAGTTGGAACTCTGCTTTATTTCATCCCTGGTTGTCTCAATTGACTTCCACCATATTTGTCTCCTACTGACTTTGTACTGGGCTGCAAATGATTAAAATAGATGTGATGGACAGATCCCTCCCCCACTGACATTCCTACCCTGCTACTTGTTTTTTTTCTGGATGTCATGGGATCAGTCCAAACCCTCTTTGGAATGGGTCTCTGAGTTTTTTATAAGAGAATTGACTGCGCACTTTTCAGTGCTTGCTATAAGTTTTCCTTGGAGCATGATACCATTTTCTGGATTATGAAATTTTTGAGCTGTGCTTTGATCATCCATATGTCTCTTGATTCTATAGTGCATTTTTTTCTGTGTTTTTTTCTGTTTTTGTCTTTGGTGCAGGAAGGGAACGTCGACCAATTGTCACCTACTGTTTAAAGTAGGAGGTAGGATGAGCACTTAGGTAGGGACAGCTGGGAGCTTTAGCTTTAGGGCTCACTGTCAATGTCTGTACCTTTCCCTCTTATTGTCCATACCCTAACATTTCAAGCATGAACCATGGTATTAGTTGATCTTCCCTAGAAAGGAGGAATGTACAACCACACTCTTATCTCTGTAGCTTTGCAGTTGACACTTGCACATTCTGTAGATCTACTTCTTTGGAAAGCCACAAAAAACATGTCAGAAAAGTACAAAATTATTTGGTATATATTTCACACACAAGTTAGTGTAATCAGTTTAATCCTAGTCCTCCTAAGTAAATTGTAGATTGTGAGGTCACGTTGTAATCTTGTTGGCATAGACATAAGTCACAGTTATCAGGAACATTGAGAAGGTGCTGCCAACTAAAACAGAGCTACAGTATATCTCAGTGCCGGGCTCTGACTGCTGTTGTTCCTTAGCCTTTATCTATCTCCTTTAATGCACAACATCAATAAACTTCATAGTAAAGAATTCTTGGAAACGTGACATTGAACTTGTTGTACATTATTGTTCTTTTCTTTCATTTTTGCATATTTTAAATAAAGGTATTTCTGTGCATTAGTGAAACAGTGTTCTGCTCATACACATGGAATTATACAAATATTCTCAGATTAAAAATGTAATTTAATAAACCTGATAATATTTATTTTTTTTATTTTTAAACATAATGGGGGACATGTATTATAGTTTTTTTTCCTTTGGTGTATAATTGCCACATTTGGAAGGTCTTTTTTGCGCCTTATGTATGATCCTGTCTTTTTACTTGTGATACATGTTCATTTTTTCCTTCTCTGGCAAGTGCAAATTTTGGTTTCTTTTTGAGGCTTTTTGTTGCAAATTTCTCAAATCCACATGGACATAAGCCACGTGAGGGGTTATAAACAGGAGAGGACACAAGCCACGTGAGGGGGTTATATACAGGAGAGGACAGAAGCCACGTGAGGGGGTTATATACAGGAGTGGACACTACTGTTAATTTTGGATTTGAGGCTGTGTCATGCATTGACGACATATGAGGCTACGGTCACACGTTGAGGTTTTATCGGTTTTAATTGCATTATGAAAGACATTACAACAGTTGAGGAGAGGTGATTTGCCTAATTACATTACTGTTAACACATTGTTAACATGCATGTTAAATCTGTGTTAAAATCTCATTAAGTCACAAATGTAGAGAGTAATGAAGCGGCACTCACCAGGATGTGTTCAATCCTTTATTAGAGCAGAGTGGCAACACGGACAAAAATACAACCGTGACGTCGCATGTCGCAGTTGTATTTTTGTCCATGTTGCCACTCTGCTCTAATAAAAGATTCAACACGTCTTGGTGGGTGCCGCTTCATTACTCTCTACATTTGTGACTGGATATATTCTGTGTACACTTGGAGCTGAGCACCTTCAGAAGTGACCCGTGGTACATGTGGGAGGAGCAGATTTGGACGGGGCTCATTCACTGCAGTAGTGCCGTTACTTTTTCACCTCTTTTTGCCTGGATGTTTTTAACATCTCATTAACGTTGCGTTTTGAAAACTCAAATGTTTACAGTAATTTAATTAGGCGAATCACCTCTCCTCAGCTGTTGAAATGTGTTTCACAATGCAATCAAAATGCAACGTGTGACCTCACCCTTAGAAGTAACCAATACATTTAAAAAAAAAAATTGTAAATCAAAAATGTATGAATTAAAAGAAAATAGGTAAATATGCAAAATTTTAAACATTTAAAGTATGTTTGCTGCTGGATTATTGGAAACTTTACAATATGAGGAGTTTACAATAAAGGGACAATCTACCTGTAACTACACTTTCCCATACACCGTAATGGTATTCCATCTCACACTTATGCTTGTCAATCTGACACTTTCTTACAATTGCAGTCCCTACATTGTATATATCATTGGGATAGTTGTCTAGCAGCACTGTGCCTATGTTTAAAACAGATTAATGTAAGGTTATAAAGTTGGATCGAGAAAACAAAAAGTACAACTAAAGTGATGAGCAAAAAGGTCACAATGGGGGTCAATTACTAAGGGCCTGAATCGCTATTTTTCGTCGGGTTTCCCAAATATTACCGATTTTCGCAGTCTTTCCCTGAATTGGCGATTGGATTGTGGATCGTCGGAAAACTCTGGAAACAGACTACATACACTATAAAAACACAAAATTAAAACCAATGTATAATCCACCGAGCCAGATGAACCAACACACACATTATAGAAATACACTGAAATTGCCTTCTTCATTTAACCCTTTCACCGAGAGTAATCAGAGCCGTGTGATACTAATGGCTTCTGCACCTGTGTGTCCATCACATGACCAAGAAACAAATTTATATATAGTGAAAGTAAACATCGAAGCTTTTCATAGAAAGGACATCAAACAGAGATCTATAAAACCACAAGGAATTGATACAGAAAATATATTGAAAAATTATATAACTTATCTCACCATCCACTACAGCTTTAAACATATGACTAAAATGTATTTGTTGACAATCATCTCTGACATAAGTTTTACAACTGTTAAGCACATGCTAAGTTATACAGATTCTTTTGTTGTAACTGCATTTTGTTACAATTGTTATATAATACAAAGTAAAACCTTTTCTCACATTCTCTAATTGCTCAGTGTTTTAATAAGTTGATTCCCAAGTAAAAGGTCCCTGGTTCAAATTGAGAACCAGCCATGAAGAAGATTTTCCAAGAAAAAAGAGAACATCATCCAACTCCTCGATAGTGGTCTCTCAAGAAAACTTCCAAACTGTATCATGTGAGTGTCATGACAGTTGGAAAGATACAAAAAAAAAGTCTGCATATATCAAAGGTGGACGTCCAAGCAAAATATTGGAGTCAACAAGTCGGCTCATCACAAGGTCTATCAGTTCTCCCTTGACAAACATGGCAGTGAATGGTGCTCATTGCACAAGGCTGAAATGGTGGCCTGAAAAAAGGTCACATAGTCAAGAGAAGTATTAGTTTGAGTTTATATATGAAAATTGGACATTATGAGAGTCGAAAAGGGAGATTTGGATTCATTACACAAAAAGCAATATACTGGGCTCTAATGGGTAGAAATGGGTCAGGAAGAATGAAAGGAAAAGGGGCTAATGGATTGAGAAATTGGGATAAAGGCTCTAAACTTACCCACAACTCCTGTCGCCTACCCAATAAGCCTTGCAAAACCCTAAAAGTCCGGGGCTTCTTGCTGATAATCCCTACAATGAATGGGTGCACAGGAAAGATGGCAAAACACGGAGGGACAAACAATAGAGAAGACAGACAAGTAAAGTCAGGTGGTAGCAGGTGAAATCAATCAGTAAGGTACAAAGCCAAGAGGCTAGAGTTGAGTATAAGTAGCAGACGTCAGATCTAACAGAAAAGCAATTGCAATAGCAAGGGTGACAGAAACATTAACCAACAACCTATAGAAACCTGGCAAGGCATAAGGGTGAAATGGATGCTGCCCCCAGCAGCTGCCTGGATCAAGCCTCCATCACTCAAGCCACAGCTGAACACAAATTTAACTAAAATGACAACCAAACTTTCTCCAAGGAACTCACCCTGAAAATCAGCTGTCAATCAAAATCAACCCTGAGTGTGTTTTTCAAGCACAGAAGCCTGAAACCAGATCTAGTTCACAGGGTAGTGACAGTTTGAAGATGAAGTATAATGTAAATGGTTGTTTCACAGCCAGAGGTGTTTGATACTAGGTCAGGGTCAGTGGTGGTCTCAATGCTGAGCGTTATGTTAGAATTCTACATCATAAGTTACTTTGCATCCTCAAGTACAATGAGTGTGATAACATAGTGTTCCAGCAACATGACAACACAAACCAAACATGACAATGTTTAATGACAATGAAGTAGAGTTGATGGATTGACCCACACAGTTCCAAGACCTCAACTCATTCAAATACCATTAGGTACAGTTAAAGAAAAAACTAGTACCCAAGTGAGTCAACCAGTATGCACCGACATTGGAAATGTGTAGAAGAGACCTCTTATCAGATTTCAATCGAGATACAAACATAAGTTACAAATACTTACCTACACTCCTCTTCATCTTGATACCGGCGGTTGTCTTCTCTAAGCTTGATCAAGATGAAGATCAAGATCAAGAGGAGAGTAGGTAAGTATTTGTAGATGTTTTTACTTTTTAAAAATGGTAGATTTCATTTAAAGAGTATGACTAGAAAGATTTTGGTCAAAGGTAGATTTAAAAAATAATAACAAAATTTATATTTTTAGCAGCAAAATAATAATAATAATAATAATAATAATAATAATAATAATGCAGAATCTGTATAACTAAGCTTATGTTAAATAGCTGCAAGTTAAATTGGCAAATTTGTGAATTAACTAATAACCTGCACCCCCCACACACACATTATAAAAAACATGAAGTGGCCAACCCCTTTAGTGATTTATATTGTCTTTACCTATGAAGTTGAATTATCAATAACGTAAAGTAAGAAAATAAAATCAGAATAAATTCTTGGAGATCGATAAAAAATAAATATCTAAGCGAGAGGTTGGCTTTCAGAGAAGATCCAGAGGAATGAAGAAATGCCTCACATTACCTATTAAATAGTATAATTATATCTTATTTGGAGGGTATGAACACTTCTTAACCCCTTCATGCTCACTGACGGATATATCCTTCCACAAGCTATGAAGAATGTATGAAGAGGGCTCATGGGGTGAGCTATCTTTAAACAGACATGGGGTTTGCTGCATATTGCAGCAAACACCCATCACTAACACCCACGGTCGGAGCTAGCACCAATCATGGGTGTTAACCCCTTGATTGCCGCCGATTGTCACTTCCGGTGATGTCATCTGGGAGCAGCGATCAGTTGTCACGGCAGCCTCCGGTCTTCTTTAGACCCGCGGCGGCATGGTTTCTGAAGATTTGTTACAATGGGTGGCTCATTTGTTACGCAGAAAATAAGCCCTCACACAGCTCTGTACACAAAAAAAATTTAAAAGGTATCGATATTTGAAGGTAGGGAGCAAAAAATGAGCGGGAAAGGCTGCGTCTCCAAGGGGTTAATATTTGGCTAATGAGGATTATATTGCTTTTATTGCTTTTACTAAACTGAATTCTATTTTAAAAGCAATGTTAAGTCTGTTTTATTTTGACTCATTAAAACCCAGATATCAAAATGTTTCACTATTTTGTAATCTGTTTTTAATTTTCTGAATGTAGATATTTTCTTTTATTAAGTCTCCATAATTATAGGGGCCACCATCTTGCCTAAGCTCTAGTAACAGCATTTAATAAGATATTTAACAGCAGCCACTTAGCAAAATGAATTATTGCTATTGAGAATGAATTGAATTGTAGGCTCTACCTCTATTCTGAATCCAGAGGCTGTGGTCTAAGTTATGGTTGTTTTTTGATCAGTTTATCTGGAGGAGGCCATATTTAGTGTTTTGAAAATATTCTGAAGTACTGTAAGAAGACATGAGTAGACCTGAAGTTTTCATTTGGGCTCAGGATTTGGGTATATCCAGCGCAAACTGGACATATTGCCGGATTGGCAAATTGATGCCCCTAGCAACTAGCCACAGCTATCATTGGCAAATCACAGCCATAGCCAGTAGCTAGAGGCGTCAATATGCCAGATTGGTTGGTCGTCTGTCCAGGTCACACAGGACGCATCTGAACCTGAATGGAAAATTCATGTTTGCTCATCTCTATGTATAAATAATTGATTTTAAAACTTTTAAAAAGAGATTTCTCAGAAGGGGGCTGCAGGATCCATAATCCTCTGGGATTAATTTCCAAACTGTCCTTTTGATGTTTTTTTGTGGCAAAGTATCATTTTGGTATCTAGAACCATGATACTACATAAATTAGCCAAATCCTAGTATGGAAACAACTAGCACTAAACATCCCACGCTCAACGTTATTTAAAGAGTGACCAATTTACTTGAATGAAGGAATATAGTTTTATTGCTTTGTGTGGAGTGCACGCTCCACATATAGCATAGATGTGCAATACCTCTAGCGCCAACATCTACCTTCTTCTCCATAATGGTGGCCACTGATTGTTTGATAAAGACGTGGGATGGTTGAAACATCACAACTTTCACGTGTAAAACTGCTGCATATAAACTTAATGCCTACGTTCAAGCGGGGCAAGTGGTTCAGCCAAAAAGGCACCAAACAGTGAATAACTTTCACTTTTCTGGCCTGTAATTCACACACGGTCATGTACAGGTTGCTCTAGGGCAGTGGTGGTGAACCTATGGCACGGGTGCCAGAGGTGGCACTCGGAGCCCTCTCTAAGGGCACCTGCGCCATCACCCCAGCGCAGAGTTCCCCAGACCAGACTCATGGCCTCTTGCAGTCCCAGGCAGGCCAGGACCCTAGTAGGAAGCTACAATGATCTACACCTTCATTCTACTGTATTGGTGTCCTCAGGTGCCTATACATGTGACAGAGCAGGGAGTTATAAGTAACTGCTTAAATTGACGGCACTTCACGAAAAATATGCAGGTTTTGGTTGTAGTTTGGGCACTCGGTGTCTAAAAGGTTTGCCATCACTGCCCTAGGGTATTTATAATGGTCCTAAAAAATACAAACTAAAAGAGAAATCCCTTGTTGATAAGCAAGTCCAAGGTGGATCTCCACCTCTATAATGGTCTAAATGTGACAACCCTTAGAATATTTCCAAGAAAAACATTCTACTCTAGACTATTCGCTCCCATGAATGAAACTTTTCCCTGCTTTATCAAATCCTTTATTTACACCTCCAATCACAACACAAGCAAACATTACTGTGGTACATTACATTAAAAATTGAGTGTAAAAAAATCTGAAATTATTATAAGATCCTAACTAACAGACCAACGACATAATACCCTGCAAATCTAAGAAGATCCATGAGTGGATGATGTCTAGGAAATTCTTATTACATTCTTATACCATTCATTAAGCTTACGATTTCTGGCAGCGCTTTCTACTCACATCATTTAGCTTTATCTGAATTATCTTGAGACAACCTGATAATGGTTACGACCTGGCAGAATTCCCATCATGTAACTCACATAAGTGGGGTGAGGGGAACATGGAATTATGATGCTAAATTAGGAATGTGGGGATGTAAAACTGCTCTTAGGTTCAGTACAGACACAACATTGCAGAGCGCAGAAATACTCTACAACTAATAAGATTTTAATTGTGAACATATGTTATAGTCTTATGGGTAACCCCTTGTCATTACATTATGTCAAGGTTTAAATAAAACATGGAATTTAACGTTCTGGCTTTAGTAAAAAATTAATTTCAGTGTGGCGTGTAGGTTTTCATTACGTACATGACCATAAGCACAGACGCATATCACATGTATTAATGTCACTCCAGGTGTCACTACATTGCATCACAATGAAAAAAGAGAATTTTAATAATAATAATCTTTATTTGTATAGTGTAGAGATGAGCGAGCACTAAAATGCTCGGGTACTCGTTATTCGAGACGAACTTTTCCCGATGCTCGAGTGCTCGTCTCGAATAACGAGCCCCATTGAAGTCAATGGGAGACTCGAGCATTTTTCAAGGGGACCAAGGCTCTGCACAGGGAAGCTTGGCCAAACACCTGGGAACCTCAGAAAAGGATGGAAACACCACGGAAATGGACAGGAAACAGCAGGGGCAGCATGCATGGATGCCTCTGAGGCTGCTTAATCGCACCATTATGCCAAAATTATGGGCAACAGCATGGCCATGACAGAGTGACCGAATGAAGCTAGATAGCATCTAAAACATCCAATAATTGACCCTGACACTATAGGGGACGGCATGCAGAGGCAGCGGCAGCAGTGGCAGGCTAGAGAGTGGCATGGCGACATACCCTAAATGGACTCAGGCTTCAAACCAATGGGTGGCAGAGAGGAACCAAAGGAGGTGAGCAAGAAGCGCTCAAATAATATCGGTACATGATAAAAGTTTGCCAGTATATTTTGTGGATTACACAGCAGGGTGGCGACAAAGTTGACATGGAAGCCATGAAAACAACCCAAAATTCTGCCTGACACAGCTCGTTTGATAAGGGGACCATGTATGGAGGCAGTGAACCAGTAGTGGATTATAGGTGCTGCAGTTAAAACTATGTTAGTTGGATCTTGGCATGGAGCTGGCGCTCCGCTGCCAGGCGAGCTTTCGCCAATCCAAGCCCCTGTCTCTAGGCTACTCCCCAAACAGCACTTCTAAGAACCTTTTGTATAAGATCAAGTGTAGTAGCGTTCTTATAAGTTTAGGATATGGCGGGTGAGGGGAATGTAAACAGATGCGCAAGAAGCGCTGAAATAATATCCGTAAATGGTAAAAGTTTGCCAGTATATTTTGTGGATAACACAGCAGGGTGGCGACAAAGTTAACAACTTTGATGTGGAATCCATGAAAACAACCCAAATTTCTGCCTGACACACCTCGTTTGATAAGGGGACGATGTATGGAGGCAGCTATATGGACGACTTTTGGAGGTAGCAATGGAGACAACGTGTAGAGGCTGCTATGGAGACAATTTAATTTGGATAGTGCCTGTATGTGGCAGTCAAAAAAAGTTTTCAAACCAGAGGAGCAGGTAGGTGGCCCTCCAGAAAAATGAAATAGATTGAGTGCCTGTATGTGGCAGTCCAAAAAAGTTTTCAAACCAGAGGAGCAGGTAGGTGGCCCCCCAGAAAAATGAAATAGATTGAGTGCCTGTATGTGGCAGTCCAAAAAAGTTTTCAAACCAGAGGAGCAGGTAGGTGGCCCTCCAGAAAAATTGAATAGATTGAGTGCCTGTATGTGGCACTCCCAAAAATTGTTTAAAACAGAGGACCAGGTAGGTGGCCCTCCAGAAGAATTAAATGCATAAAGTACTATAGCTAGAGCCAGTGGGCCCTGTCAAAAAATAGCCAGTTTCCTCTGCTTTAGTGTACAAAGAGGAGGAGAAGGAGGAAAATGAGGAGGAGTGCATAAATTATTCAGGTTGAGCTTCCTTCACCTGGTGGAGATTGGAAATTATGAGAAATCCAGGCTTTATTCATCTTAATAAGCATCAGCCTGTCAGCGCTGTCAGTCGACAGGCGTGTACGCTTATCGGTGATGATGCCACCAGCTGCACTGAAAACCCGCTCGGACAAGACGCTAGCGGCAGGGCAGGCAAGAACCTCCAAGGCGTACAGCGCCAGTTCGTGCCACATGTCCAGCTTTGAAACCCAGTAGTTGAAGGGAGCTGTGTGATCATTTAGGACGATGGTATGGTCAGCTACGTACTCCCTCACCATCTTTCTGTAAAGATCAGCCCTACTCTGCCGAGACTGGGGACAGGTGACAGTGTCTTGCTGGGGTGACATAAAGCTGGCAAAAGCCTTGTAAAGCGTACCCTTGCCAGTGCTGGACAAGCTGCCTGCTCGCCTACTCTCCCTCGCTACTTGTCCCGCAGAACTACGCACTCTGCCGCTAGCGCTGTCAGAAGGGAAATAGTGTTTCAGCTTGTGCACCAGGACCTGCTGGTATTCATGCATTCTCACACTCCTTTCCTCTCCAGGGATGAGAGTGGAAAGATTTTGCTTGTACCGTGGGTCCCGGAGAGTGAATACCCAGTAATCGGTGCTGGAATAAATTCTTTGAACGTGAGGGTCACGGGATAGGCAGCCTAGCATGAAATCTGCCATATGCGCCAGAGTACCAACGCGTAAGAATTCACTCCCCTCACTGGCCTGACTGTCCATTTCCTCCTCCTCCAACTCCTCCAACTCCTCTTCTTCTGCCCGTACACGCTGAACAGTGAAGGACTGAACAATGGTCCCCTCTTGTGTCTCGCCAACATTCTCCTCCTCTTCCTCCTCATCCTCCTCCACCTCCACCTCCTCCGATATGCGCTGAGAAACAGACCTAAGGGTGCTTTGGCTATCAACAAGGGAATCTTCTTCCCCCGTCTCTTGTGACGAGCGCAAAGCTTCCGACTTCATGCTGATCAGAGAGTTTTTCAACAGGCCAAGCAGCGGGATGGTGAGGCTGATGATGGCGGCATCGCCACTGACCATCTGTGTTGACTCCTCGAAGTTACTCAGCACCTGACAGATATCAGACATCCACGTCCACTCCTCATTGTAGACTTGAGGAAGCTGACTGACCTGACTACCAGTTCTGGTGGAAGTTGACATCTGGCAGTCTACAATCGCTCTGCGCTGCTGGTAAACTCTGGATAACATGGTTAATGTTGAATTCCACCTCGTGGGCACGTCGCACAACAGTCGGTGAGCGGGCATTTGGAGGCGGCGCTGCGCTGCCCTGAGAGTGGCAGCATCTGTGCTGGACTTCCTGAAATGCGCACAGATGCGGCGCACCTTCGTGAGCAAATCAGACAGACTGGGGTATGTCTTGAGGAAACGCTGAACTATCAGATTTAACACATGGGCCAGGCATGTGCCGAGTTGCAGAGCCGCCACCAGGTTACGGCCGTTGTCACACACAACCATGCCTGGCTTCAGGTTCAGCGGTGCCAGCCACAGATCAGTCTGCGCTGTGATGCCCTGTAATAGTTCTTGGGCGGTGTGCCTTTTATCGCCTAGGCTCAGCAGTTTGAGCACCGCCTGCTGTCGCTTAGCGACGGCACTGCTGCTGTGCCTAGAGCTAGCGACTGATGGCGCCATGCGCACGGATGGTAGTTCGGAGGAGGAGGTGGAGGAGGGGTGGGAGGAGGAGGAGGCATAGTATGCCTGAAAGACCTGGACCGAGGTAGGCCCCGCAATCCTCGGCGTCGGCAGTATATGACCAGCTGCAGGGTCAGACTCGGTCCCAGCCTCCACCAAGTTAACCCAATGTGCCGTCAGCGATATATAGTGGCCCTGCCCGGCAGCACTCGTCCACGTGTCCGTGGTAAGGTGGACCTTGTCAGATACGGCGTTGGTCAGGGCACGGATGATGTTGTCTGACACGTGCTGGTGCAGGGCTGGGACAGCACATCGGGAAAAGTAGTGGCGGCTGGGGACCGAATACCGAGGGGCGGCCGCCGCCATGAGGTTGCGAAAGGCCTCGGTCTCTACTAGCTTATAGGGCAGCATCTCCAGGCTTAGCAATCTGGAGATGTGCACATTAAGGGCTTGGGCGTGCGGGTGGGTTGCACTATATTTGCGTTTCGGCTCCAGCGTCTGGGGTATGGAGAGCTGAACGCTGGTGGATGCTGTGGAGGATCGTGGAGGCGACGATGGGGTTTTTGTGCCAGGGTCCTGGGCAGGGGACTGACTATCAGCTGACACAGGGGAAGGAGCAGTGGTGTGCACGGCCGGAGGTGAACGGGCTTGGTGCCACTGAGTGGGGTGTTTAGCATTCATATGCCTGCGCATACTGGTGGTAGTTAAGCTAGTAGTGGTGGAACCCCTGCTGATCCTGGTTTGGCAAAGGTTGCACACCACAGTCCGTCGGTCATCCGGTGTTTCTTTAAAGAACCTCCAGACTTCTGAAAATCTAGCCCTCGCCACGGGAGCTTGACTACGGGCAACATTTGGCGCTGATGCACCTGCTTTGGCCCTGCCTCTCCGTCTGGCGCCACCACTGCCTCTTCCAACCTGTTCTGGTCGAGGACTCTCCTCCGTCTCAGAAGCACTGTGTTCACCCGGCCTCTCAACCCAGCTTGGGTCTGTCACCTCATCATCCTCCGATCCCTCAGTCTGCTCCCCCCTCGGACTTCCTGCCCTGACAACAACTTCACCACTGTCTGACAACCGTGTCTCCTCATCGTCGGACACCTCTTTACACACTTCTTCCACAACGTCATCATCACCCACAGACTGCGACTGGTGGAAAACCTGGGCATCGGAAAATTGCTCAGCAGCAACCGGACAAGTGGTTTGTGACTGTGGGAAGGGTCCAGAAAACAGTTCCTCAGAGTATGCCGGTTCAAATGCCAAATTTTCCTGGGAGGGGGCAGACTGGGGGGGAGGAGGCTGAGGTGCAGGAGCTGGAGGAGTGCCGATTTCGGTGACATGGGTGGACTGCGTGGAAGACTGACTGGTGGACAAATTGCTCGAAGCATTGTCGGCAATCCACGACATCACCTGTTCGCACTGTTCTGGCCTCAACAGTGCTCTACCACGAGTCCCAGTAACTTCAGACATGAACCTAGGGAGTGTAGCTCTGCGGCGTTCCCCTGCTCCCTCATCAGCAGGTGGTGTCTCACCCCGCCCAGGATCACGGCCTCTGACCCCTGCAGTAGTTGGACGCCCACGTCCCCGCCCTCGTCCTCTACCCCTAGCCCTCGGGTTAAACATTTTGAAAATGAAAGTTATAACTTTAATTTTTTTTTAACTTTTTTTGTGTTTTTTTTTTTTTTGTGTTTTTTAGTTTTTAAAACCAAACGATGCTATCCTATTGCTATGGCTATTTTCTAGCCAAGTATGAAAGCACACTGCTATGCCAGATGAGATGACGCTGAGTTATGAAAAAATAAACGTAAAATAAAAAGGAAATGGCAGACTGTGCCTATTTGAAATCCAACCCCTAATAAATTTTCCCACTTCGGTCTTTGCGATGGATATGTGCGTCACTAAGCGCTAAACACAACGGTCGCAAGTCTCACTACAAATTCCTCACAATATGGTAGTAGATGCACTGCAGCAAGGACAGCCACCAGCAGATCAACCAGAAATAAAATATATATAACGCTATTGTAGGCGTAAGTAAGCCGTTTGGATTCTCCTTTGGCTATTTTCTAGCCAAGTATGAAAGCACACTGCTATGCCAGATGAGATGACGCTGAGTTATGAAAAAATAAACGTAAAATAAAAAGGAAATGGCAGACTGTGCCTAATTGAAATCCAACCCCTAATAAATTTTCCCACTTCGGTCTTTGCGATGGATATGTGCGTCACTAAGCGCTAAACACAAAGGTCGCAAGTCTCACTACAAATTCCTCACAATTTGGTAGTAGATGCACTGCAGCAAGGACAGCCACTAGCAGATCAACCAGAAATAAAATATATATAACGCTATTGTAGGCGTAAGTAAGCCGTTTGGATTCTCCTATGGCTATTTTGTAGCAAAGTATGAAAGCACACTGCTATGCCAGATGAGATGACGCTGAGTTATTAAAAAAATAAACGTAAAATAAAAAGAAACTGGCAGACTGTGCCTAATTGAAATCAAACCCCTAATAAATTTTCCCACTTTGGTGTTTGAGGTGGATATGTGTGTCACTAAGAGCTAAACACAACGGTAGCAAGTCCCCCTGCAAATTCCTCACAATATGGTACTAGCTGCAAATAAAAAAAAAAAAAAGTATAACGTTATTGTAGCCCTAAGAAGGGCTGTTGGGTTCTTGTAGAATCACTCCTGCCTAACACTATTCTAATTGAACAGCCTAACGCTTTCCCTGAGCAGCAGCAGCTCTCTCCCTAGCGGCATCCAGACACAGAATGATCCGAGCAGCGCAGGCAGGGGCTAGTCTATTCCAGGGTCACCTGATCTGGCCAGCCAACCACTGCTATCGACGAGTAAGGGTACCACGTCATGCTGGGTGGAGTGCAGAGTCTCCTGGCTTGTGATTGGCTCTGTTTCTGGCCGCCAAAAAGCAAAACGGCGGGAGCTGCCATTTTCTCGAGCGGGCGAAGTATTCGTCCGAGCAACGAGCAGTTTCGAGTACGCTAATGCTCGAACGAGCATCAAGCTCGGATGAGTATGTTCGCTCATCTCTAGTATAGTGCCATCAAATTCCGTAGCGCTTTACAGATTATCCAACAAAGAAAAGTCCAGCTTCAAACTGCACCATATTCATTTTATATTAAAGCGTAATTTTTTTTTAAATAATACGTCTATTCACTGGAAAATGTTCATCAAAAAGTTGCTTGTTTCAACAAGTTTCTGCCAAAGAAATAGTGAACTTAAAGGACGTCTACCTCCAGGATGAAAGACTGTATGCAAAGGAGCCTGAGGGGCTCCAGGCTTCATTAACACCGATGGAGTCTGCAGCTCCTCGGGCTCTTTTGCATAAAGTCCTTCATCCTAGTGGTATATGCCTTTTAAGGTAATGAGTTTTAACTTTCACAGTTCCAAGACCATGTTCCTAAGATATTTAGATATATCCAAATTTTGCCCCTACTCCCTGGATCCGCAGGACGCACAGGAAACCACTCTTCAGCCAACAGGGTGACAGGGTGTTCAGGGTGCCCTGTCTCAGCTTGTGGTTAGCTGAATAGCAATTGCGTGCTGAGAGTGACCTGAGAGTAGAAAGTAGTCCTGAATGAGGTGAGTATTGCTTGTTTCACCTTTCTACCCCCTTTTGCCCTTTATTTTCAATGTTTCCCCTCTGGGCAACTCCTTAACAAGTTCAAAAGTTTAAAAGCTGCAGTAACAGAAGACAAGGGAGGAACTGTGGAGATTTGGCTTGTGGAACAGCTGAAAGATGTCAATTGCGATAAAAGATTGGATACTAATCCATCTGTGAAATTTAAAAGAGATTTGGACAACATTTTGTTTAGAGCAGATGATACAAATATTATCTGTAAATGACTGTATGTGTAGAACTTCCCGTGCTCCTCACACATCATTTTCTTCCCAAGTTTTACAAGACTTTTTTTTTAAAACCACCTCGTGGATCTATTGTGTAGGCCAATAAAATATTTGTGAACCATTTTGTCCATGGCCTCTCTTTACTTCACTTGTGAGTGTGCGATTCCATGAAGCTTTTCTATTAATTGGATGAGGTGATTTGTGAAGATAAAGGGGCACATTCAAAAATATGTGTTTTTTACCTTTTCCAGGTGGTAACCACTGCTCCTGCAGACAGCACAGCTACGCCACTTCCACGCCATGAGGGTGTTGGTGGTGGGGGGGGCACAGCCAGTGGTGAAGTGGTCCAGCACGTGGAGTTCCTGGCCCACACTTGCCTACACTTTCAAAAACCTGTTCGAAAGTTTTTAAACAGCCTAGCATAATTTTGCCCTTATGCCTCTTGATGCATCTACTGCATCGGAAGGGGGCGGGGATAGCCCCTCTCTTTGGGGGCGATTTATCAGAAGTGCCTGAGAGCAGCCCATGGCAACCAATCAGAGTTTGTCTTTCATTTTCCCACAGCTCTTTATAAAACTAAAGCTGAGATTTTCATGGGCAACAAGAACAGTAAGGAAGGAAGGAACAGTAAGGAAGGAAGGAACCGTAAGGAACTGTACGGAAACTACTAGCTTCCAAACTACGTTATCTTTTGCTGTATCTTTAGGGTCCAGTGTTAAGGGGTTAGGGCATGCCTGCTACCATGGTAGACCAGTCTGACACTGTTCATAATTGTTTATAGACTTCTTCTTCTCTTGCTTACAAATGTGCCAAATTAGCCGATGCTTGAGTTAAGATTTACTCTATTTTTCTGGGGTAACGCTTCTATGAGCTTCTTTCCAGGACTTGTGATGTGATATCCTATGTTCTGGTGTGTTAGAGATTTTTATCTGGGCTCAAACCCCCCATTGCATGGTGACTTTCAAATTAACCCTTTCATGGCTGCCCCGGTACGGGGGAAAAAGGACAAACCCAAGACGCAGACACGGTCTTCAGCTGCACTCAAATTCCACTGTTTATTTACAAAACCACAGTCGTATATCAAAACAGAAAAAGTAGCATTGGGCGTGAAAAAGGAGATAAGAATACTGTAATGCTATTGGCCATAATGAATTTACCAGCACATTCTCGGAAAAGGTTAATTAAGTGTAAACTATTCCCTGTTCTCAGACTAACTGGCCTTGTGTCAGCTCTGTTAAGTCATAACATGACCTTCAAGTGGAAAGGAGCGGGAAAACAGTGAACACTTTCACACTGGATGAAGTTTGAATAGTGACACTTAACCATATAGCTTCTGAGTGGGCAACATACCCCCCCCCCCCAGTTAGACCTAACATGTCGTCGGAAACCTGTACGATCTCCTTAACAAGGCACCTAGTGGAGGTGGGAGTGCAGACATTAGTGTATGCAGGCCTCCTCCATCATAACTTCTCGCATAGCAGTGGTGGGATTGACGTGCCAAGGACATCTGTTGTAATGTCTGCACTGTCCCCTCCATCTACTCAAATCCTACAGAGTAAAGTGTAGTATTTCTACTACAATTGAAATGCAATTTATGTGTTCTCCATATGCTATCTTCAGAGTATAGTCCATAGGAAATGTGGCAGCAGTTCTTTCCTTTGCATTGAAAATAACGAACTGCTAGGGCAATAGAAAGCAGACAACACATGAGTCTGTTGACTACATAAGAATCAATTGGCAACAAACAGCCATAGGTTATAAAACTCTTTTTCTGCCATAAAAATCAGATCGATGTTACAGTTTTCAAAATACATAAGGGTTATCCATCTGGGAGAGTAGAGATCCCAAGAAACAATGCAGATAGTTTCCAAAAGTGAAAAATATTTTGTGGACCCCAGTGGATCAAAACACAGCACCTACAAGCTTAATAATATACTGCATAAATAAATTTGTTTTTATGTAGCAGAAAATTATTATACCTTAAAGGAGCTGCATCGAATTCCCTTTAATACAGTAAATAATATTTTTGCTTTAATTCTTTTAGTTTTTTTGTGCTTTTTTATTTCATGTCTCTGTGTGTGTGTTTTGTGCTTTAATATATTCTTTTATACATAGTTACATACATCTGTTCTGTGCACATTACTTATTTTATCCATTTTTTCCATACATTTTCCATACCAGGGTTTTTCTATGAGCATGAGAGACTTTGATTTGTAACTGTATTGAGTGGACAGTGCCTATATCTTTCTTAGATTAATGTATAATAAGGGAAGGGAGTCAACTAGGTACGTCCCACAGAATGAGGGTCTGCAGCTACACCAACTATTTCCATCAGGACAACAGTTCTGACCTATGCACCTGTTCTATGGGATTTCCAGCTTGGCCTAAAAGGTTGGCTTAAACCTGGAAAAGCAAATGGTAAAAAGCTCTCACCAGGGAATGTGCGTCCACTCCTGTACATAACCGCCATACACATGCTTTCACCAAAAACAACTGTACTGATCATTCTCAGCTAAAGAAAACACAGGCAAAATAATGTTCCCTAAATATGGCATCAAATGTAATAATCCAATCTACACTTAATATTTTTGGCCTCTAATAATTCTCCCTCAATGTGACCTGCACTGAATAATGTCACCTCTACATGTAATGCCCCCTGTTAGTGGTCCCTTTCTAATTGGTTCTATTGAAAAAAGCCTCCACACTAAATAATAACACCATACTGAATAGTGCCCCTACACTAAATAAGTATTCTCCTCACAGCCCCCACACCAAATAATGTCCTTCCAGTCCTCACACAAAGTATTGTCCCCATAGCCCCAGTAAGTAATGTTCTCACAGCTCTCTAATAATGTTTCCCACAGCCCCCTATAAATATGTGCCCCTCAGCCCCCTAGTAATGTCCCTAACAGTGCCCCCCTGTAATGTCCTCCACTGTCCCTCCCAGTAATGTGCTCACAGCTCCCTACCAAGTGATTTCCTCACAGCACAGTAATGTACTCATAGCTCCCTCCACAGCCCCCCAGTAATATTATTACAGCCATCTGGCTTTCCTGGACTTATAGGGCCAGCGTCCTTCTAATTGGAGCCCGTTAATCCAGCTTGCCCTTATAATCCGGCACCTCCCTTCCTGCCTCGCCGGATCTTCAGCATCATTTCCTGCTAAGTCAAAGCCCTCCTGCGTTCCCTGTGTCTCCAGTGTACCTCTGTGTTTTTGCGTTACCAGAGCTCCTCCGTGTCCCTGTCCAGCGGAATATTCAGTCCGTGCCAGCATCACCAGTGTTCCTCTGTGTGCCAGGGTTACCAGTGTTCCTTTGTGTTTCCTGCTGTCATCTCAGGTTTGGACTGTTTCCTGCATTTCCTGCATTACTACCTTGGCTGCCACTGCGGGCCAAGTCGCACTCGTGGAACAACCTGGTGGCACCCCGCCGCAGAAAGACCATCCCACTTTGCTGGCGGGCTCTGGCGAAGACCAGGTGCCACTTACACTCCGATCCTGGGTTGCGGCTAGCTCCATCACCTCCCGCGATGTTCCAGAGGGTCCACAGACTCTTCCCAACAAGACTCTCATATAGTTCAACCCCTCCGAACTGTGACATCCAGTAATGTCTTCACAGCCACCCACAGTCCCCTAGTTAAGTCTTCACAGTCCTCCTAATTATGTCTCCACTGTTCCCCAGTAATAAAAAAAATGAACTGCGCCTCCGGGGAGCGGGGAGCAGGAGCCTCGGTGTAGTGACATCACTGGTCTCCTGCTCTCTGTAGTGGAGCACAGAGCTCACAGACCCATACAGTTAACTACAGTACTCACCTCTATGCGCTTCCTTAGTACAAAGCTAGAGGTAAGAGTTATTCTTCAGAAATTGCCAAGCGTATGTAACTATGTGAGCATAAAAATTATAACATATGTCCATATGTCTAACAGCTTAAATAATCCTGCCAAATGTAACCAAAATTGGGTAACCGGATTGGGGCAAATAAATGTAAGTGCTAGCAATAAGTTAGCATTTGCGATTATTTCAGGACTGACGTGGCGTAGAGCTCCTGATAAATATGCCCCTAAGTGTCTAAATTCATTAGATATTCAACTATGCTAGATATGTTGGTGGTTATGACCTCACTTTTCTATAGCTCTAATGTGCTGTGAATGTGACGTCATCGGTGGCAGAATAAACAAACAGACAAGTCGGGGGTCATGTTGTTACAGTAACTTTGAATCCTATACTCTTTGTGTTTGGCGAACAGCTTTGCTTATGTACATTTCTGCTCCATTGACTGTCTGTAATGCAGCTACCGTTCACCATTTCCAGTAAGCGCTTAAGAAAATCAGAGGGAATTGAGTCATTTGTATTCACTAGGAAGACTCTTCTCTGTTTATTTTATTAAGGAGTCAGAACCTATGTCATACATCTGTAGAGAAACATCTGAGACCATCTGACAGATGTATCTCTGTTAATTGTTAAGGTGTCAAAGCAAAACAAAGATGTAGTTCAAGTAAGGGCTCAGAGTTTAGATGATATGAAGATTTAAGAAAATCTATCTATCTATCTATCTATCTATCTATCTATCTATCTATCTACATCTATCTATCTACCTACATCTATCTATCTATCTACAAAAAAGGAAAGTCCAAAGCAGCACAGGTAAAGTAAGGGTGCAGCAGCCGTAGGTCCCTTGGCCAGGGTCCGTTCAAGTAAATCCAAAGAAGAGGTAGCACTCTGTGGTAAGTAGAGTAAGGTGACTCTTTATTCCATGTGCAACGTTTCAGCGTAGAAAATGGCGTGTTTCTACGCCGAAACGTTGCACATGGAATAAAGAGCCACCTTACTCTACTTACCACGGAGTGCTACCTCTTCTTTGGATCGATCTATCTATCTATCTCCTATCTATCTATCTATCTATCTATCTATATCCTATCTATCTATCTATCTATCTATCTATCTGTCTATCTATCTACTTGTAGAAAGTCCAAAGCAGCACATACAATTGTGAAAAAGGTCCACAGCAATATATAATTGGTGGCTTGAAAAAGGTGGTCACACACCGAAATGTTACCACATCCACAATAAACATTACCTTTAAGTAATCTTTGGACTTTGGAGTGCTGCCTGCAATCCACTTTTTATCTATCTATCTATCTATCTATCTATCTATCTATCTATCTATCTATCTACCTCTCAAAACCACCTAGAGCTGTTTATCCGCATATCTAGCTGCTACTTCCAGAAGTAGTCCATCAAATTAATAGTGCCAAAAATTGTAGATAACATAATAATACAAAAAGTGTATGTAATTATTATTATCAGAACTCTATTCACTACACAGTGTTATAGAGTGGGAACAGAAAGTATTCAGCTCCCGTTAAATGTTTGATTGCAGGCAATTGGTAAGATCAAAAAAGTATTAATGTACACTCTGCCCCCCATCTTGACAGAAATAGCAAAAATGTATTTTCGATAATCTATTAAACAAAAAAACCCTTTAATATTACATGGTCATAAGTATGCAGCCTCTTTGCTCATAGTAGCAACTTTTGAGCTAGTACAACCCGGAGTCTTCTTGGGAATGATACAACACATTTTCTGAATTCTCCGCCATTTTTACTTGCTGATCCGCACTGATTCCCTCTGGTGAACGTTTGTGGAAGTCTTTTTCAAGTCCAGGATATCTTTTTCATCCAGGATATCTCTGTACTTGGTCATATTCATCTTTCCTTCATAACCAGTCATCATGTTCCTGCAGCTGAAAAATACCCCCATAGCATGATGGTGCCACCACCATGTGTCACAGTTGGGATTGTATTTGGCAGTAGAAAACCGGCGACTGTTTTTTTCCACACATATTGCCAGAAAGTCCGATCTGTCTCATCAGACCTGAGTCATGTGTTTTTGTTCATGGGTTTTTTGGCCAATTTTATTCAGGCTTTCGTATGCCTTCCACTGAGGAGATGCTTTCCATTAAGCCCCGACTGTTGAAGAGCTGCAGTGATAGTTGACTTTATGGAACTTTCTGCATAGTGCTGCAGATATTCTTTTGTAACCTTGACCAGATTTGTGCCCTGCCACAATTATCTCTCTGAGCTCCTTGGGCAGTTCCTTAGACCTCATGATTCTCATGTGCTCTAGCGTGCACTGTAAACTGTGAGGTCTTATATATGGCAAAGAAGATGGAGGCAGCATGTGAGGGAGCGAAGAAGTGGGGTTATTGCATCCGGTAGGTAAATGTGAACAATTGTGATTTCAGATTACTGTACGTTTGGAAGGTAGCTGACAGTCATATATTTTTAAGTTCCATAGTGTTGGGGAAGCACAGGAAAAGTCCTAGAGAAGATTATAGCTCATAGGAAAGTAAAGCAGAAGGTTTTGGAGGTCACGGTGTGTCGGGGATATAACGGCCTGAGAGTTATTCTATTTTTTATTGTGGCCAACAAAGTGCCTTTTAATTATTATATTGTATAAAGGTGCTGGTTGGATAACACATCTGGGCTGACCATTCCCAAAGGTTATATAAACTCTTCTGGTGAAAAGTTCTGGGATCTTGCTTTTTCTCCTGAGGTTTTTTTTGCCAGGGAAAACCCAGAGAGGCACAGCACTCCTCACCACATGGCCTGCAGCCATAAGGTCCCTGCAGGACTCTGGAGTACTGCATAGCAGCTCCTCACCTCCAGCCTGAAGCTACCTAAATCCAGCTGTGAGCAACATCTGCCAAACACCATCCATCCAGCAACCTTGCACCAGTTGAATTGTCCCTGCTGTTGTGGCCGTTGCTGTGTTCCAGGATAAATGAACTGTGAGTTTTATGGTTGAAATTCTTTGTCTCTGAGTGATCCCTGCGTAAAGATGCTAATATTAAGGGCACCCCCATTTACCACCACCCAGGGATCCCTACACCTACACCAGGAGTGCTCCAGGGAGAACTATCCTACACTTGCAGCATCTCCCTCTTTTCTTGCAAGTCTACCTGCCGTATACATGCCCGGCGTGGACAAGTCTGTTCCTCTGGTACCTAAAAAAGGCTAGGCCCCGGTGTGGGAAGTTCCATAGGGGAACTGACATTAATATTGTTAGTATTAAACTACATTTGTTGTGCAATGGGAAACCTTTGGAAAGGAAGGAGAAGGAGAAACAGATGAGCTGATTATGTTTAACTTCATTATATGACATAATTCCTATGTTATTATAATTAATGTATGCAGGATAAATATATTAAATGTATAAGTTGTCTTCCATGGAAATAATGTAAAGAGCCGAGTTGGAAAATGTAGAACTGATATATCTTACATAATCTGATAACTAAGCCAGCAATTCCCAATGGGGCAACCAAACACCTCTATTTTGTCTGAAACTAGATTTATGGGTGTCCATTACTTCATCACTTTGAAAAACTCATAGAACTGAATTTCCACATCAGATTCACAATACATTACCATACTACAGTATTGAGTGACCAGAACCAAATAATATAATAGGGTTCACATTAAGATTCAGCTGCTTTTGTGTAATAAAGAAGTTTTCACCTTGTTTTCTTGGGAGAATTAATTTTTTTGTGACTATTTCCATCATGCCTATTTACTTAGATTGTTCAGTTTTTTAATTTGTCTAATTTTCACTAATTCACTCGATTTAATTTTTTTGGAATTGTAAATCATCTTGTCATCTCACTCAAAAATCAAAGCTCCTTTATTTTTCCTTTTACTTATAAAACCAACAGCTAAAAAGTATAGGGTCAAAAGATCTGGTTGGTATAAAACAGGTCATGGTTCCCAACATCAGGGACTTTTGGATGACTTTTTCCAAATTATGGAGGATTATAATATGTGCAGCCATCCAGTTCTCAAATGACCCAGGGAATCCACTAACTATTGACAGCCAATTGCTGACAATATCCTAATCAATTGTATTAGTGTTTTTATAAAATTTTGTAAAAAATGGTTACGCTGTCTCCCCTCATTTGCTTTTAGTAATTTTGGGGCTGCTGCTGTATTCAATTCTATCTTTCACTGCTGTCCTCCTCTTGTTCTATAATAGTATGCCTGCTGATTAGCCTGCATTTTCCATGGAATGGGACTCTTTAAGAAGACATTTAAGGATAATTTATCCAATGTTGGTTTAGTGGAACCTAGGACAGTGCTAAGGAAAGATCGGACCATCCATGATAACCTTCCCCTAGACAAATTGCTGTAATTACATATTCTGCATATGGATGCAAAATAACTAATACTATATCAAATTAAAGAATAGAACTTTTAAGCATGTTCTTATCTAACCCAAAGGTTTTTGTGTGTTGTGCTATTACAGAGGACCTTGGATAGCAGAACCTCAGTGCCTGGATAGTGTTTTGGCCTCACTTTTACTGTTACAGAGCAGATGTTTGGCCAATGTTCAACACAATGAAATTATCAAACTATAAATTTGCAAATAGCAATTAAATAGAGTTACACTTCTTATGCCTCTACCTGTAAACAGGCAACAATGACTCAAAGAAGAAGTTATTAACGTGAATGGGTTAAATCCAAGTGTGTGAAATCAAGTAAGGGGTTAAACTTTGTTGCCCACATGACGTACTAATGTGTGTAACTTTATTTGCAATATTTAGTAAGTGTGAACATCATCATAGCAACTATTATAATAGGACCCTGCCTCCAGCTATTATCAGTGCCCGAGGCATGCCACACTATGCTGCCAACCCAAATACTATACGTTTGGAGTTTGTACTAATAGTCAAAATGAGACCCTTGATGAACCTATGGCTAAAATAACACCAACCTCACTTTGACCCAACTGGCAATGCTGGCAAAACAGCATCAAGATTGCTGAATGACAATAGAAGAAATCCCTATTTGATGAAGACCTCCTGTCATACAAGCAGGTGGTCTTCACAAGGATCTACATCTGCCATGAGGTGGGGTGATGATCCCATCTCAGATGGCAGATTGCGGACCCCTGAGGAGATGGCGGCAGTAGATTGCCAGTAGTACAGACTTGCCAAAAAAATCAATTGCATTGGCACCTTTAAGGCACCAATGTAGTTGGCAGGCAAAGCAGCGCAGCACAGACCCGCCTGTGTGCACCCTTCTGCAGGACACAGGTAATATCATCATGCAGGCTGGCCTGTGTCCCTTCAAAGACAATGTGGCAGCTAGGGGAGGAGGATGAGGCAGCATGGAAGTATTAGGTTTGGAGCCTGAAGGAAAGTATTAGGTTTATAATTTTTTGGGGGGTCATGGCTGTATATCTGTATATATTTACTAAGCTGCCTGTGGCTGTATATACTATCTACTGCACGGGCTGTGACTACATTTATTATCTACTGGTGAGAGCTATGGCTGTATATACTATCTACTAAGGGAGCTGTAGCTATATATAGTATCTACTGCATGCTGTGGCTGTATATACTATCTACTGGGGGCTGTGGCTGTATAGATTACCTACTGGGGGGGGGGCAGTGGCTATATATACTACCTACTGGGTGGGCTGAGGCTTTATATACTATCTACTGTGGATCTGTATTGTGGGGCAGGATTTTAATTAAAATGTAACTATGAAGTTGTCATGGGTGCTGCCGCAATCCCTGTCACGGATTACAGGCGCACCTGTGTCCCTCCATGTACCCCTGCTCCTGCCATGGCTCCAGACTCGACTGTCCCAGCTCCTGCTCCACAGTGGACTGCCACGAGCGTGCATCCCTGCCTCCTGGGGCACGCGCCGGAAATTTAAAGGGCTGAACACCTCCAACTTATTAACCAGCACCTCCCTTCCTTCCCCGACGGATCTTTGTGCCTATGACTTAGAGAAAGCTCCCCAGCGATATTCCTGGGTTCCTGTGTGTTTCTGCTCCTGAGTTCCCATGTTCCTGTGTTCCAGTGTTCCAGTGTTCCTGTGTTCCCATTCCTATCTGCCTGGACCTCCCATTGCTGACCCGGGATTGGACTTGAGCTTGCATCTCTAAAGACCTGGTGGTACCCCGCCGCAGCAAGACCTTCCCGCTTTAGGACGGGCTCTGGTGAAGACCAGGTGCCACTTAGATTCTGGTCCCGGCTGTCGGCTAGTACCACCTCCCGCGATGGTCCAGAGGATCCTCTTACCCGAATCCTGACAGAAGTAACTGACAAAAATATTATTGGTACAGCTGGAGAGAGACTTTGATAACTATTACCTGTATACCTATATCATGCTGCTGGCTTCTTCCTATCTTGAGATATATCTGGTATTTTAAACATAATTTCTTATTAAATCAAATTCAGCTATTCATGAAGTGGGTGGGCAATTCCTGGCTGTGACATCAGCTCAGGGCACTAAAGCCAGAACAGGACAGCATTTTTGTAATTGGACGTCACATGTTTACTTCAGGTCCTACACCGCTCCCAACAAGCCTCCTGTCATCTATAACTGTTCTATACGGTTTCCAATGGTTATCAGGAAGCATGGCAAATAGAGATTAGCATGGGGGGCAAGATAAAACTTCTGCCAGCTGCTAAACAGCTGCAGATAGCGTATAGTAAAATAGAGAATTGCTTATTTTGGCTTAGTGCTGAGTTTTTATACTTTACAGTTGAACTTAAACTGGGTAACTGTATATAGAGTACTGTTTGTAATTTAATTTGGGAGTATGTATATGAGGGCTGATGCGCCAAAATCCGATCGCGTGCGCCAAAATCCCAGGACAATTCAGCGCAAATCGGAAATCATCGGGAAAACCGACGAAAATGCGTCCAACGGACCCTTAGAAAATGAGCCTTAGTGTCTATGATAAAGGCCCCAACTCCTTTATTCTTTTCTTGTATGGTCCTCCATATTAGAACATATCCGATTAAACGTGGCTTGTGGAGACAGTATAATTTTTGGCGAAAAAATTTACTTTTTCCATCTTTGTTTCCATCTCTGAAGGCATCTATTCTTATGCGCAGTTGCTTTGTAATCAGCAGTGATTTTCCTCTAACAATTATCATGCTTTTCCTTTAGTACAAAACAAATTTGCATTTTCATCCTCAATTTTCATATTAAACATGGATCATATGTTAGACACATGAACCACATCCTACTGAGTAAATGCTTGGAGCAATGTGAAAGCAAAGACAATAAGCACATGGTCAGCAAACTGGATTTACCAAAGTTACAAGGTCATAGCGAGTAATTCTAAATGAACTGTGAAGATTAGCACATTCTATAAACACATCTTGACAGAAAACATGCAACAAAGATAAAACAAATTATACAGGGTAACATAATGAAGCTTAAACAATATTTTGGCATTGTTTATTGTATTTTTCTTTTTTTCAATTCATTTTCATTTGTTTATTGATGATTCAATCATTATAACATGGTAATGGTAATGGTCACAATTTTGCAGTATTATACAGAAGCAATATGGTGGTATTATTCAATCACTATGTAATGGTAGTGGTAAAAAAAAAAATTGCAGTATTATACAGAAGCAGTATGGTGGTATTATTCAATCACTATGTAATGGTAGTGGTTAAAATATTGCAGTACTATACAGAAGCAGTATTGTGGTATTATTCATTCACTATGTAATGGTAGTAGTTACAATATTGCAGTGTTACACAGAAGCAGTATGGTGGTATTATTCCATCATTATGTAATGGTAGTGGTTACAATATTGCAGTGTTATACAGAAGCAGTATGCTGTTATTATTCATTCATTATGTAATGGTAGTGGTTACAATGTTGCAGTCTTAAAGGGGTATTCTCATCTGGGCACTTAAATTAAGTTTCATTAATCTGCCATATATAAACATTTCTTCAATTGGATGTTATTAAAAAAAATGTTCCCGTGTGAAGATAATTTCTCATAAATGTAACCATGTTGTCCCTTAGAAACGAGATTGCTTCCTCGGATACGGCCACGTCTGATAGATTGAGTGCACAAAGAAACAAAAGGTTATTGTATATAAAATGTCCGGGAGTTACTACATGTCACACAGCCGTCCTGTGGTAATGATGGCTGAATCCTGGTGGTCCGGCAGGGCTCTATAGCGCAAGTCTGGCCACCGCTGCCAGAGTATGACGTGGTCGTATCCGAGGAAAGTATCTCGTTTCTAAGGGACAGAATAACTACATTTATGAGAAATTATCTTCACACAGGAACATTTTTTTTAATAACATCCAATTGAAGAAATGTTTACATATTGCAAATGAATTTAATTAAATGTAAATGCCCAGATGGGAATACCCCTTTAAACAGAAGCAATATGGTGGTATTATTCAATCACTATTTAATGGTAGTGGTTACAATGTTGCAGTATTATACAGAAGCAGTATGGTGGTATTATTCAATCACTAATGGTAGTGGTTGCAATATTGCAGTGTTACACAGAAGCAGTATGGTGGTGTTATTCATTCATTATGTAATGGTAGTGATTCAAATATTGCAGTATTATACAGAAGCAGTATGGTGGTATTATTCAATCACTATTTAATGGTAGTGGTTACAATATTGCAGTATTATACAGAAGCCGTATTGTGGTATCATTCATTCACTATGTAATGGTAGTGGTTACAATATTGCAGTGTTATACAGAAGCAGTATGGTGGTATTATTTAATCATTATGTAATGGTAGTGGTTACAATATTGCAGTATTGAACAGAAGCAGTATGGTGGTATTATTCAATCATTATGTAATGGTAGTGGTTACAATATTGCAGTATTATACAGAAGCAGTATGGTGGTATTATTCAATCATTATGTAATGGTAGTGGTTACAATATTGCAGTATTATACAGAAGCCGTATTGTGGTATTATTCAATCACTATGCAATGGTAGTGGTTACAATATTGCGGTATTATACAGAAGCAGTATGGTGGTATTATTTATTCATTATGTAATGGTAGTGGTTACAATATTGCAGTATTATACAGAAGCAGTATGGTTGTTTTATTCAATCACTATGTAATGGTAGTGGTTACAATATTGCAGTATTATACAGAAGCCGTATTGTGGTATTATTCAATCACTATGCAATGGTAGTGGTTACAATATTGCGGTATTATACAGAAGCAGTATGGTGGTATTATTCAATTATTATGTAATGGTAGTGGTTACAATATTGCGGTGTTATACAGAGCAGTATGGTGGTATTATTCATTCATTATGTAATGGTAGTGGGTACAATGTTGCGGTATTACACAGAAGCAGTATGCTGTTATTATTCAATCATTATGTAATGGTAGTGGTCACAATGTTGTGGTATTACACAGAAGGAGTATGGTGGCATTATTCAATCATTATGTAATGGTATTGGTTACAATGTTGCAAGATTATAGAGGTATTACTATGGTATTATGGTAGTATGGTGGTATTATTCATTCATTATGTAATGGTAGTGGTTACAATATTGCAGTGTTATACAGAAGCAGTATGGTGGTGTTATTCATTCACTATGTAATGGTAGTGGTTACAATATTGCAGTGTTATACAGAAGCAGTATGGTGGTGTTATTCATTCATTATGTAATGGTAGTGGATACAATGTTGCAGTATTATACAGAAACAGTATGGTGGTATTATTCAATCATTATGTAATGGTAGTGGTTACAATAAGTAGTATGGTGGTATTATTTAAACATTGTTTATTTGTATTATTAGTGGTAACAATGTTGGGGTGTTGTATAGAAACAGTATGGTGGCATTATTCAATCATATTATTAATTTTATTATTTGTATCATGCTACTCAGTTACACAAGGGCAGTAATATTAAAAACTAAGCAACATTTATGGATGATCTTATATTTTGATTTAGATTGTACAATTAATCTGTTATTTCTACATTTATGAATACATCAAATACTTAACAAATACATTAAGAACTGTGTGTTTCCAATAGGCTGTGTATTGGTGCATATTCTTCTTAGGGGAAATGTTAACACCCAGTTTATTCACACTGTAAACATCTAAGAGAAATTATGAAGTGTGCACAACAGAATTATGATAAAACATGATCCTGAGCTGGAATTACATCTTTCCATCAATAGAATTGTCAGGGGAGGGGACAGGTCCTCAGGGTCTGTTCACTTGATATATATATAGTAACCGTATAGAAAGATACGGCATAAATCAATTATAGTTAAAGCAGGTGATGGTAACCCTGTCCTTCCATGTTGGTAGACCTGTATCTATATACTGTAGACAAGTACATGATCATTTTTAAGTCTCCAGTACAAAGGTGTCAACCATATAGTGTGGCATAAAATGTAGAAAATGACATCCAGCTCTGCATATTTTATATAGACTTATGTGCACCCATTTAATATACTGTATATTATTTCATCAAAATACAGGATCAGACTTTGTTCAGTCTTTAGAGACTTCTCATGGAAGGGGGACTGTTTTGTCATGGTTCAGAAAGTTGACTGTGTGTAATGCAATACACATAAATGACGTGAGCTATGTTTATCTTGGAGCCGTTCTCATTTGACAAAAATAATCTGAACACGTGAATAGTCAACAGTTTAGTAAATGTAAATGGACATAAAGCTGTACAAGTGATACAGAGAAAGTAAAAGCATAGAACACCAGGTCCAGAGGGTAAGATTACTAACCAGTCACACCAGTCATTAGGCTGAGGCAACAATGCAAATGTAATATGTTCTATATACACTTTAGAGCACAGGACTGGACTAAGGGTAGTGGAGGTCCCTAGGAGCCAACTGGTGGGGGCCCTCCCCGTAATTTCTTTCTATAAAGTCAATGTTACTCGTAATAAATATATACAGCCCCCCTAGTAATATATATATATATATATATATATATATATATATATATATACAGCCCCCTGTAAAATAACAAAACAAGATCTCCTGCTCCTCCGACGCTGGTAGCGACTTCATCCTGTTCTAGGAGTCAGATATCAGATGCAAACATCGCAGTGGGTGAGGTCACTGCACTTCCTGGTCCAGGTCCCTGATGTCCCATGCTCACCATAATTTGGCTGTGTACCACAGTTACATGTAGTTAAAGCAGCTCTGTGTGACATCTTCATAATGAATCCATGGTTGTGTACAAGCAAAGGACAAGTAGTGGGTAAACTTACTGTGAATTACAATTGTGTGGGCCCTAGTATTGGTTTATAACATGGGCGGTTTGGGCAACTGCCTGGGTTTAAGTCTTCTGGAGGGCCCATGGTCACCTACAACAATCACCAACTTTTATACTGCCATGTAGATATTATAAGGTGAAGGGCCTCCAGGCCTGTACTGCTCAAGCTCCTCATACATGTGTATACAACAACCCTTCCAGGGTCCTCAAAATGTCCTTAAACTGCATAATCGAGGTAGGATCAGGTGAACATAAAAAAAATTAGATGGAGGAAGTGAGCAAAATTTTCATGCCCATGGCTCTTGACCTAACTCTACTGGCTCTATGGGCATGTTCCCTGTGGATTACAGCTGTATGGGCAAGGATTCTGTTCTTGGAAGCTAACTAATGGTAAATAACTAATGGTAAATAACTAATGGTAAATAAAAATAATAGAGCGGGTCCTATCCCTGCCCATGTTGCAGCATGGTCATTTGACATGGGCTGGCTGGAAACAACGGCACAGGGTCCATTGTTTGTGGACCGATACTACTCACATTCGTATGCATGAGGCCCACCTCTGCGCCCCCCCCCCCTCCTTTATCTGGCTCTGTGCAAGGAACAATACAAAGTAGTTTTACTAATGTAATCTAACCGGAAACAACACTACAACTCTAGAACAGGGTTGTTATCAACTCTTATCAGTCTACTGATTTTTTTTTTATTTTGCTTAAACTTGGAGAGTGAAACACTTGTAATTGTTTTTCTTGCCCTTGCCAATTTTGCACTGGCTGAACTGGGACAGAGATCCCAGGAGGAAATCATTAGGTGGCTCCTTGGGACAGTACTATGTCTGTCTTTGGAGGCTTCACTGCCCATCAGATTTGTTAAAGTGACTTTTGCCCTTTAATACAGGTTCTTATGGTCTACTTGTGTCTGTGATTTTTCTTTCAAAAAGTCACAAAAAAGGTGAAAAGGTGCGAAATGCACCAAAAATCACAGCACATACACCAGCAGGTTGTTTTAAATAAGTCATAAGTCATGGATCTGGCTTTGCATGGCGTTGCACTAGCAGTAGTTCTATGTTTATGCCAGCATAGTGAAGTGGCGCGAATAAGCCTGTGCATCTTTTATGCAATGAAAAGTGACAAAAAAAATTGCTTGCGACTTTTATACACCAAAAAAGCCCAGCAAAACCAATGATAAATCTCCTGCATGGAGTCTAACATATCTTTTCCCCTGCAAACGGCTGTGGACTTTGGTACAGGGTAACTTTCAAGTGGTGGTTGTCCTCTTAGGGGAAAGGTCACAAGTTGGTGGCTGGTTGCTGCACCAATGTAAGGACAGTGCATATATCTGGAACACAGAATAACATGGGAGAAGTACATGTCCTGGACAGATTACTGGATCTAGGTCAGGAACAAAATAAGGTCAAAGCTAGGAATTGAACAATAGGTACCAGATCAGAGGATGAGTTATGTATTTTTCCACTGTTCCGAGAAAAAAAAAAATGTATCTGTGTAATGGCAGGACACAAACAAGGACAGTGAGCCCTGACACTAAACGGAGACCAATAACTGGGCGGCGTTCCCTCCCTGGGTAAGGTGTGAACACGTAACAATACAGACAAACAAACACAATAAGGCAAGGTAAACAATCCGGGTCGGCAACAGCGGGGAATAACAACAACCAAATCACAATCCAAATAGACTAGTCAATAAACAGGCAAGAATTCAGAAACCAGGAGTCAGAAATCAGAAATACAAGAGACCTAGACACACAGCAAGATAGCAGTTTGATCAGCAAGGAGTCAAAGCAACACTGGACACTTAGGCCTCTTGCACACTAGCGTTGCGTTTCACGTCAGGGTGCAATGCGTGAAAAACTGACGTTTTTGGCTGCGTTTTTGTTCCATTTTTCCTTGGAGTAATTAGCGTTTTTGCGTTTTTCACGCGCGTGTTGTTAGCGTTTTTTTTGCGTTTTCGGCGCATTTTTCACGCGCGAGTCAATGGGAGAATCGAGCATTTTTCAAAGGGACCATGGATTGGGATTAAAATGGGTTATTTAATTAAAAAATAATGTCTTCTGATAAGTTGCAAACATCTGCGATCTATTCTTCACTGTTCCGCGCGTATATTATCTCCCGACAAGTTAGCAGATGTGAAGAACAGTGAAGAATAGAATAAAACCAGTGAACACAGTGAAAACAGTGACCACAGGATCATTTAAGATAAAAACACAGTGCAGAACACAGTGCAGAATAGATTACAGATGTTCGGCACATCTGCTTACTTGTCGGGAGATACGCGCGGAACGGCGCGAACAAAATAGCATGTGAAGAACAATATATATGTGTGTTGAACACATTGCAGATGTATTTAAACATCTGCAATTTGTTCTTCACACACATATATATTGTTCTTCACATGCTATTTTGTTCGCGCCGTTCCGCGCCTATCTCCCGACAAGTAAGCAGATGTGCCGAACATCTGTAATCTATTCTGCACTGTGTTCTGCACTGTGTTTTTATCTTAAATGATCCTGTGGTCACTGTTTTCACTGTGTTCACTGGTTTTATTCTATTCTTCACTGTTCTTCATTGTGTTTTTTTAATTAAATGATCGTTCGCGAGCAGGGGAAATAATGTTATTCTGGTCACCTAGCAACCCTTACGTACAAAACGCATTGCACTCGCATTGCACTTGCAATGATTGCGAGTGCAATGCGTTCTTGATGCATCTCCATAGACTTGAATGGGGCGTGAAAATTGCGCGTGACTCGCAAAAATAGAGCATGCTGCGATTTTGACGCGCGTGCAAACGAACGCAAGCACGCGCGTTGAAAACCACGCAAATGGAGAAAGACCCATTGAATACAATGGGACAGAGTGCAATGCGAGTTCTGAGCGTCAAATGCACGCGCAGAACTCGCGCGTGAAAAACGCCAGTGGAGAAGGGGCCTTACAGGGAACTCAGCCCTGCCACAGGTGGAAGGAGCAACAATTACAGATCACAGAGTTAACTCTTGCAAGACAGACTCAGTGAGGGGAGTGGCAGACATCAGGTCAGACAGCATAGGACCTAGTTCACACTGCAGAAAGATGATAAATTCAGTGTCTCCTAATCCTACCAGCACGGTTAGAGACAGCAGGCGCAGACGTGACAATCTGGTTATGTGCAGTGTAATTATCGGAGACACTTCTAGGGATATTGTAGGGAATTTATTAAGACAGGCGTTTTGAATGCCAGTCTTGAAGTTCTCATGCTGGCAGGCCGGCATGCGTATCCACTAAGAGGGTGCAAACTGTACTTGTCGATAGTCTCCACTGGTCTCATAGCAAACTGGGTGTTTACGCCCCTGCACGCACTGATGGATGGGGGGGTAAGTCATGGGACTTCTACGCCAGGCAACTGGTGGATTAGGCATAATGAATCATATAGTGACAATAATTGCAGTGAAACATGAACATTTTTTGTTGCATCATCACACTTTATTTAAGCCATAAAATACCTGTGTGTATATGTGGACTGTAAGTGAGTCGAGCTGAGCATGCTTTCTTGCACTCTGACATTTTCCTTCTTTCCAGAACTGGCTGAGATACAAAAAAATTATTAACAAGTAAATGAGATCCTTGACTGTGAGGGCATATGCCAAAAAAATGATGCACTGTGAGAAAATGAACACACATGAGTAAGACTGGCATAAAGGTTTATAGAGGGCAAAGACCTGTCGTAGAAGAGTACGAGCAAAATATATGCAGACGGTAAGGGCTCAGCAGGGCAATTGTGAACTTATTATACATACAGTATTCCTGCTTTTTAAACATACATGATGAGAATTGGAATATTCATTATGTGTAAAATAATGATTTATGACTTCAGGTACAGTAAATGGAAATATAAAATAACTAGTCATTTATGGTGTAATAATTATATTTTTTGACAGTGAAAACTCTGAAATGTCCCATCTATGTCCCCTAACGAAACTTGTGGCAACCACAAGATGTCAAATCAAAAAGATGGGGGAAACCCGGTATCCCTGTAACCTCCAACAACATGGATAAAACCAAAGCTAAATAAGGCTCTCGATCATTCTGGTAACTTTTTGGAGTAATCTATGTAACTGCAGATAACCTTTTATAGATATGACCTGGTCACAGCTGGGCAATGCATCAAGACATGCTACCAGTGATTACATAGGTTACTCCAAAATGTTAGCAGGATGATGGAGAGACATTGATAAAATAAGAAGGGCCCAAGAGAGATTGCAGATTGTGCCCTGTGGAAGAACACGTGTAAGTGCCAATATGCTAAACCAGCCAATTAGGAAGCAGCCTGGAGGACACCCAAAGACAACGCAGAGTAAACAGGGATAAGAAATATGAGGCTGTCACTCAGCAATGGATGAGCACAAGAATTACATCCAAAATAATGGTGCTCTATGGTCCAACTAGCCTCAAGAGTTGACACTTCGGCCGCATTCGCACAACCGTCATAAGGCTTTGGTGACTGTGATCATTCTGTGTCATGTCTGCAAAAAATATAGAGCATGCTCTAGCTTTGGGCGTAAGAACAGCCATGTGGCATTATTTCCTGGAGAGGGGTGAGCAGCATCCCTCCTCCTCTCTAGAGCACCCAACTGCTGCTGGGTGAGCATATGTCAGTGTAAATGCAGCCTAAGGCCCCTTCCACACTAGCGAGTGTGATGCGATGAACTCGCATCACACTCGCAACGCAAGCTGCCTGGAACGCACGGCCCGAACGCTGCACACCGGGAGTGAACTGACATGCTGAGTTCACTCCCGCGGTGCAGCGTTCGGGCCGTGCGTTCCCGGCAGCTTGCGTTGCGAGTGTGATGCGAGTTCATCGCATCACACTCGCTAGTGTGGAAGGGGCCTAACACTGACAGAAGTGATTGGCCATACCCCCAACTAGTAACCCATAGCTTAGAGTTTATTTATATATTTTCAGGATGAATTTAAGAAGAATTGCAGAGTACAATAATTTGGGAATATATCTTTTAGAGCTGCTATTCAAGCAATACAAGCAGAGGTATTGTAACGCGGAATAGATGGCGTTTATTTGTGTGTGAACTGTGGCTTACTGCTTGTGTTTGGATTAATTGAGCCACACCCTGCTCCTTGCATTTCAGCACTGCCCAGAAAGGGTTACTAGCCTTATGGACAGTTCCCCCAGTGCGCTGCTGGAGGCGTGTCCGGGAACGGCCTTATATACCTGCCCATTCCCATCATACTTTGCCCTTTCCCATCATAACCTTGCTGGTTATTCTTCTAGTCCGACCTGTGTATCTAGTGCTCTTGCTGTTTTGTTTGGTATTCTGTGTTTTGTATCCGGTTCTGTACCTTTGCAGCCATCTTGATCTTGACCTGTCTCCACTTGTCTCCTGTATCTGAACCTGACCTGTATATAACCCGCTTGATCTGAACCTGACCTGTATATAACCTGCTGGATCTTGATCTGACCTGTATATTACCCGCCTGTCTTCCTGTATCTGTTGTTTGTCCCTCAGTATTGTTTACCTCCTAGTGTTATTCTGCTTTCCCTGTCCCAGACTTGTGTTAGGTTTCTGTTACCAGTGTGAACAATGGTCTATCTAGGTGTTCCTGTTACCTGTCCGCTCCACCATCCAGCAGCTGCCAGACAAAATTAAGTCTTCCCTGTCATCTTGTAGGGTCGCTCATGGATCGTCGGTTAGTTTCCTGATAGTGGATTCTCCCTTATCAGGGTGGTTTATCTGCTGTAGGCAGGGCCTTAGCTTGCAGGGGCGTCGCAGGGTGAGTTCGCCACCACTTACCTAGTCTGACAGCTAGTGCCAAGCCTGATTGTGGTTGCGCGTTTGCTGGACAGGTGCTGACAGGTATAACATTAAGCTGCTGGTCCCTAAAGCAAAATCTATTCCAGACCCCTCAAATCTTATGTATAAATAATGGTACTGATTTCTTGGTGTGGATATTTTTAAAAAAAAGTGTTTTAGAATTAGTAGGTGTCATCTGCTCCACTGGTTTATTTCTAAAGTAGGAATATTATATATCATTATACATTAGTCATGGTTTATATTGGTTTATATTATATTACATGGTTATATTGGTTCATTTTAATGGACAATACATTTTTTTATAATAGCTTTGAACTCCCCCATTTTGACGAATTAAAAGTTTATAAAACATTCAAATGAGCCTGAGGTGCTCTGCAGAGGGCCTGGAGGCTTCACCGTAATGTAATTAATTCAGGCCACTGGGCCGCCTGCAGAGTGTTCTGAGAGCCAGTTACGTCGCCGCCTCTCTCTGCATATATTGCTCTTGACAACAAACCGGGATGAATGGTATTCTCGTGAATGTGCAAGATACACAAAGAGTGCCAGTGACGTCATTGGCTCTCAGAGCGTGAATAAATTACATTGGGTTAGAGCCTGCAGGCGTTCTGCAGAGTGCCTCAGGCTCAATTAGATATTTTATAAACTTCTGTTTTGCCAAAATATGGGCGTTCAAAGCTATAATCAAAGGAGATTGATGCAAACGGGGCGGGACGGGTAGATGAGAAATAATCATCTCAGTTATTTATGCCAGTGATAGTAGGCACTCATGACAAAACATGAAAATTATCTAAATGGATTGTAAGGGACAAACTGGAGTTATCGTAAGAGAAATAAAGGATGACCAAGAAATAAAATGTGAGATTAAAGGGGTTATCCGGGTTTAAAAAATTTTTTATGGCCGGGCTGGGGAGGGCTAGTTAAACATAATAAACATGTATTTACCTCCTCCGGCGCCACCGATGTCCCGCGCCGCGGTCCCTTCGATCCGTGCCCCTGTTTGTTTACAGGGGCACGGAAGCCGCGCACAGGGAGCTTCCGGTCCACGATGTGGACGGCTCCTCCCATCCGTCCCTATTTCTCAGCATTGTAAGCGCTGGGAGATGGTGCGCATGGGAGCTTCCGGCCGGCCGGAAGCTCTCTGTGCGCACTTGTAATGAAACCGGCACACAGAGAAGACCGGCCGCGGCGCGGGACATTGGCAGCACCGGAGGAGGTAAGTACATGTTTATTGTGTTTAAATAGCCCTCCCCAGCCCGGCCATAAAAACATTTTTAAACCCGGATAACCCCTTTAATGGAACATGTCATCAGGAGCCCTTTTTCTGGCTCCCCCACATCCCCATAAAGAATAGTGTACACATAACCAAAGAGTTTTTATAGCAAAGCAAAAAAATATATAAGTTAGGTGAAAGTTAACCTTTCTATAAGCAAAGCTGTGTCCCTAGTCTACTGGGAGTGGTCAATGAGGAGTGGAGCTGTTATGTACGACATTCTAGAGGGGATGCGGTGGGTGTGGAGGAGATATGGGGGACATGGAGGTTTTTTAAATAAATTTGAAATTGGTGTATGACGGAGCATCTTCCCGAGGGTTAGGACTCCTCACTGGCCACTCCCAGGGGACTAGGAACATAGCCTTGCAAACAGAAATGTAAACTTTCAACTAACATAATTTTTTGGGGAAAAATCCAGTTTTACTATAATAACTTTTTGGTAATGTGTAAACTATTCTATTTGGGGACACGGGAGAGCCAGAAAAAGGTTCCCTTTAAAGGTTCCATTTAAGGAACCTTACAATGTGCACCTCAAACTACAACATTGTGTTGTATTTTATATCACTTTATACCACAAAATTCTACAATTCATCCAATTACAAGTCAGAATCATCCAAAATCCCTTGCCAGAGCTTTCTGTGCTGAGAAGGATGCACTTCAACAGATCATAATTTATACTGGCAGCTGGACGGGCTCAAGATGTGTGACGCATGAAGCTGCTTTACGAAAGTCACCAATCTTTTCTTTTTGCGAAGAAAACGTCTCTCTTCTCTCTCTGGTCAGGCGAGGTCAAGCTAATTAAAATGTTCCTCACTGCGGATGATTTTGCCCCAGGAAGAGAGATTTGCTTTAGCAGTGGGATTCTTAATCATTAGTCAACAAGTTCTCAAACTTCAATCAAACTAATTATAATTATTAAATTACATTTTTTTTTTACTTTTGGAAATGGTCAGTAATCTAAAACACAGATCACAGAAATCCTGAGCTGGTAATACTCTGAGGAAAGTCATTAAATCCTTAACTGCGTAATACTATGAGGCTTGTACAGTTGTAAAATTAGTGATGTAAAATCGGTGATGTCGGCTCATATTTAGGAAACAAAAGCTTGTCAAGTTTTATTAATAACCCCTATAAAAATAGCAGCATGTATCACCATATGCTATATACATGTGATAGACATACTGGAGGGTATTTATCATGGTTTGTACACATTGTTGGATGGGGGATTCTTTGGGCCACCATACAAAATTATCCTGAGTGCCTTCCATACATAAACCTCTAGGAAATAGTAATTAGTAGCCTTCACATTGGGTTGTCTCCTACTTGAATTCCAGTCCAGTATTACAGCCTGGACCCAACAAGGGATCCTCTGGTACCCTGGAGGGCCAGTCCGAAGCTGCTTGTACACCAGTTTTCCAATGTGTAAACCATTAAACAGTGTCAATTCCAAAAGTATCAAAAGTGGCTCCCCTACACCACTTCCACATGCAACCGGGGAACTGGTGTATATTGGACTGGGTGCATTAACCATAAACGGGTTCCTGTAGCACATTATAGTACAATTCTAAAGCAGGCCAAGCCATGCCCGTATATACTAACTGTCTGGATATTGGAAAACACTGGGGGTCATTTACTAAGGGCCCGATTCGTGTTTTCCCGACGTGTTACCTGAATATTTCCGATTTGCTCCGATTTCCCCTGAATTGCCCCGCACGCGATCGGATTGTGGCGCATCGGCACTGGCATGCACGCGCCGGGAAACGGGGGGCGTGGCCGAACGAAAACCCGACGGATCCGGAAAAACCGCCGCATTTAAAAAAAAATGTGTCGCGGAGCTTGCACTTACCTTCACTCAGCCCGGCTCGGTGTATTCCAGTGTGTTCCGGGGAACTTCAGCGCAGCAGCGCCACCTGGTGGACGTCGGAGGAACTGCCTTAATGAATCCCTGCCGGACCCGAATCCACCGCAGAGAACGCGCCGTTGGATCGCGAATGGACCAGGTAAGTAAATCTGCCCCACTGACCCACATGTATTGTGTCTGACTTTGCACTGAAGAAGTGCAAACTGCTTCCACCAGTCTGCATTGCACTATGCTGATTCGGACCACGCACTCTGCACATTAGTGAGGCACCCTGCACTACTTTTGATTAATGCGGGCCACTGTGTGCTCCAGATGTGCCAGTTCTTGATAAATTTTCCATACTTTGTATTATATTACAAATATATTTCAAATTTGAAGTGAATACCTATACTCAAATTGTGTTTGTCTGCTGATATACAATAACCAAATGTACAAGTGTGTCCAGTTTCACTACAAATACCAGTGAATTATAACTACCAGACACTGATCCTTGAGCATGACAGGCATCATTGGGCCCATAATTCAGAGACTGGTTTAAAAAAAAAAAGCTGAAAGGGCCTGTTTCGTGATTGGCCATGCTGGCACTTCAGTTGAGTGGCTCAGCTTTTATCACAACAAGTTGGTAGATTACTTAATACGATCCATATCATCACAATGTGCATCTCCTTTCTTCTTTTTTACAGTACGGTCCGACATGAAGCCTGATTATCGGTTTCCAGTAAAACTGGAACTACATCCTGCTCAATCCCCCTCCTGAACTGATGCCATAGATCTGAAATCACAACTACAACACAATGGAGCAGATTTACTTACCCGGTCCATTTGCAATTCCGCTGATTCTGGTCCGGCCGGGATTCACTAAGGTCCGTGCACCCGATGTCCACCAGGTGTCGCTGCTGCGCCAACGTCCGCTGGAGTTCACCAGAGTTCACCTTCTATTTCTTGGTGCAGGTAAGTGGTGTCATAGGGACACTTTTTTTTTTAAATACCGTGATTTTTCCGAATCCGTCGGGTTTTACGATGGCCACGCCCCCGATTTCCATCGCATGCATGCCGGCGCCTGCAAACCCGGGGCAATTCGCCGCAAATCGGAAAAGTTCGGTAAACACGACGAAAAAAAAAGTGATTCGGGCCCTTAGTAAATGACCCCCAATGTCCTATGTCAGAGGCATTACGGGACAGAGGCACAATGTAACCATATCTGGAGGAGAGGGATCATGAGATCAAGATGCTTTCTTACTTTCTCAAACTGATGCAGCATTACAAGGTTACTACAGTGGAGGACTTGAGTTGTACTATCTTGCCAGACATTGGCTGTTCCAATATGGCAAAATACTTCTGTGTCGCTCGGCCGATCCCCCTAAACCCGAAGTCCTCTTAGGAAAGTCAGGTCCTCTTACCTTATCTTATCCCTGGTAGGTGCCCTGTACTTTTGTACAGCCATACATTTCCCAAAAGCTTTACATTTAGCTAATGATAACCTGTAGGCAGCTTATTGTACTATATGTATCGGGCCATAGGTACCAACATTTATCACCAACATAATGTTTACATAATCTTACATTATTATATTCTATAAATAATATTGAAGTGTGAGAGACATGATCTCCATCCTTTCAGCAGACAATCTGTTCCGAATTAAAACCATATCCCTAGAACTGTAGCCAACAACACTAACCACCTGGCATCTAATAACGTAGAAAAAATCCATAGACCGGAGTGTTGAATTAAAGAGACAGAAGAGAATATTGGGCTGATTACAGAATAAACACATGCAACCTGCTACTTTTCATTCTACTTTTCGGCCAGTATTCTTTGTAATTTCTAGTAACAGTTACAGTACATGATGGTCATGTACATAAAGAACATTCAAGTTTTATATAGCGAACCTTTGTAAGTGTGAAGTGCTTATCCCAGCTGCTGTGTGATGAGGTCAGCTGAGTTTACTTACCCTTAACACATGTCCTGTAAAGAAACTATCTGTTCTCGTTACTATAAAAATAAACCTTTCCTCTCTTTAAGACACGTTCTATACTCGCTGCAGAATCGGGAAGATTTCTATTACATGATTTCAAGGTTCAGGACATTGAGACAGATTTTCTGAAGTAAGAAAACAGCAAAGAAATTAGCTGCCGAAATGATCCGAATTTGTATTTTGTTCTAGACACTTTTTGCGCCAAAGTCAACAGTTCGGTCAAAGAAATGTTAATTGCATTGACTATGATTGTTGCACTAAATTTAGAGAATTGCTTGCGTCAGACAGTTGCATTTTTATTCTAATTGGTAATGGCAAGTGATACATTGGGGCAGATTTACTTAACCAGGCCAATTCGCGATCCAGCGGCGCGTTCTCTGTGGTGGATTCAGGTCTTCCGGCGATTCACTAAGGTAGTTTCTCCGCCGTCCACCAGATGTCGTTGCTGCGCTGAAGAGCATCGGAACGCACTGGAGTACACCGAGCTGGGCTGAGTGAAGGTAAGCGCGTGGCGAGCGACAATTTTTTTTAAAAAATTCGGCGGTTTTTCTGAATCCGTCGGGTTTTCATTTGGCCATGCCCCCCGATTTCTGTCGGGTGCATGCCGGCGCCGATGCGCCACAATCCAATCGCATGCGCCAAAAACCCGGGGCAATACAGGGAAAATTGGCGCAAATCGGAAATATTCGGGTAACATGTCGGGAAAACGCGAATTGGGCCCTTAGTAAATGACCCCCATTAAGTAGAATGAAGCAAGGGCTGAAAATCACTAATTTGGAAAGACCATTACCTTATCTAGACCAGATTCCCAGTAACACAGTAGTGGTAATAGGTTAGGTTGAAAACTCTTGTCCATCAAATCCAGCCTCTAAGCCTACAGTGTTAATCCACAGGTAGAAAAATCTGTATTGTATTTGGCCTAAAATAGGGGTAAATATTAGAGATGAGCGAACATGCTCGTCCGAGCTTGATGCTCGTTCGAGCATTTAATTAAAAAAACACAGTGAAGAACAATGAAGAATAGAATAAAAACAGTGACCACAGGATCATTTAAGTGAAAAACACAGTAAAGAACTCAGTGAAGAATAGATTACAGATGTTCGGCACATCTGCTTACTTGTCGGAAGATACGCGCGGAACGGTGCAAACAAAATAGTATGTGAAGAACAATATATATGTGTGAAGAACACATTGAAGAACACGGTGAGCAGGACAGAGACAACGGGGAGCAGCACAGAGACACCGGGGAGCAGCACAGAGACACCGGGGAGCAGCACGGAGACATCGGGCAGCGGCAGCACAGAGACATGGGGCAGCGGCAGCACGGAGACATGGGGCACGGAGACATGGGGCACGGAGACATGGGGCACGGAGACATGGGCACGGAGAGCAGCGGGGCACGGAGACATGGGGCACGGAGACAGCGGGGCACGGAGAGCAGCGGGGCACGGAGACATGGGGCACGGAGACATGGGCACGGAGAGCAGCGGGGCACGGAGACATGGGGCACGGAGACATGGGCACGGAGAGCAGCGGGGCACGGAGACATGGGGCACGGAGACATGGGCACGGAGAGCAGCGGGGCACGGAGACATGGGGCACGGAGACATGGGCACGGAGAGCAGCGGGGCACGGAGAGCAGCGGGGCACGGAGAGCAGCGGGGCACGGAGAGCAGCGGGGCACGGAGACATGGGGCACGGAGACATGGGCACGGAGAGCAGCGGGGCACGGAGAGCAGCGGGGCACGGAGAGCAGCGGGGCACGGAGAGCAGCGGGGCACGGGACAGCGTATCTCCCGACAAGTAAGCAGATGTGCAGAACATCTGTAATCTATTCTTCACTGTGTTTTTCACTTAAATGATCTTGTGTTCACTGTTTTTATTCTATTCCTCACTGTTCTTCACATCTGTTAACTTGTCGGGAGATAATATACGCGCGGAACAGTGAAGAATAAATTGCAGATGTTTGCATACATCTGCTAACTTATCAGAAGACATTCTTTTTCAATTAATTAACACATTTTATTCCCGAACCATGGTCCCTTTGAAAAATGCTCGAGTCTCCCATTGACTTCAATGGGGCTCGTTATTCGAGACGAGCACTCGAGCATCTGGAAAAGTTCGTCTCGAATAACGAGCACTCGAGCATTTTAGTGCTCGCTCATCTCTAGTAAATATCTTTCCTGACTCCACCATAGCAATTAGAAGTCCCCGGATCATTGTACCATCCCAAGACTCTTCCCTTTCAAGAAGGCATCCAGGTCCATTGTACCCTATCTCACTGCCTTCAATGTCTAACGATGAACAAGTTCAATTATCTTCCACATCAAAGTTCTAAACAGATACAAACAGGGGCATAACAAGAATTGATTGAGCCCCATAGCAAAATTGTGGTAGGGGCCCCCCATCCTTCACTGTGCCCATAAAATATAATATCCCCTCCACATTGTGTAATCCCCCCTTCTTTCAGCAAATCGCATTGTTTCTATTAATTTTCCAATATACTTTCTTCATCAATTTCTGGATGTATGTTCACGCGTGGGGTTTAGACACATGCATTTTACATCTTACCCTGCATCTGGTTACTTTGAAAGCATTTCATTTTATTGCTTAAAGTGAGAGCAACTTTGAAAATGTTAACACAGCTGCTTACACTGCCTTCAATGACGAAAAATGCTTTCAAAGCAACCAAACGCAAGGTAACAGGTAAAAAGGTGCACGGCTCATTATATCCCTGCTCATGTGATGTTACACAGGTGCATGGCTGATCATATCCCCGGTCATGTGATCAGGGCCGATTCTCGCATATTTGCTGCCTGAGGCGAATATTAAAATACTGCCCCCCCCTTCACTCCTGTTCCATTGCCTGCTCCCTGTAACAATTAACATCCCCATAGACAGGCTAACTAACACCACTGTGTGACTGACTACAGGTTCCAACTAGGAGAAGAGTAGGGAAACTTGCACGTACTAGTGCACAGGACTGCAGCAGGACTTCTGAATTTCCGGCACTCCTCCTTCCTCTACCTCCCTCTCGTTCCTAAAAGACAGATGCTCTTATATTGAACTGTGATGGCCGTGGGCCCCCCTCTCCCGGCAGGACCAGTAGTTACACCCCTGCATATGAAACACTAGTTTTGATAGATGTCACCCTGTACATTCACATTTCTTTACAGCTAGTCAGTTATATTACTCATTTATTGTTTCTGATGCTCCCTTTAGATCCATGTAGCTCTTTTAAACGATTTTTGATAATTTTTGATTTTTTGGCTGTGCTTCCTATTTGTGTAGTGTCCACTGTGGTCTTCAATTTCAATATTTTTTCATGAAATGAATTTCACATTCAATCCACAGTTCATTTTGTTCTCCATCAGCTCGCATCTGAAATTGGTTTCTGATGTTTTCTTTGAAGACACTGGCTATATTCTCCAGTTGCATTCTGAAAGTTTTGGTTTAGGTTTTTCAATTTTGTTTATCTTGCACGTTAGAAGTTTATGAGCTTTTCCATAATATGCTCTAGGCCACAGTTTTTAGCTATCAGAATTAAGCGCTTCCATTACTTGGAAATGCCGTCTATTTCATTCTAGTCACTTCCATCTGGTGATCCTATGGTGTAAAGATGTTGCTTGGGTTAAATGAAGGAAATGCTTGGGTTTCTGCAGTTTTCAAACGTGATTATCAAGTTTATTATTAAAAATAATCCATTTCACTGTTTGAAGAGATCAATATTGGACCAGAAGAAACAATATCTACAAAATTTATATTTAAGGGTAGAAACTAGTGATAAGAGTACCAAGTTCCAACGAACCCAAATTCAAAAAATCTGTTTGGGTCTGTGTAACAAACCTGTACCAGAACCCCCACTGGTAATACCTGTGATTGGTGCCTGCACCAGTTGCGTGTGTTAACTCTAAACTGCGTGTTAGCTGTTTAAAGGATACCTCAAAACACTGTGGAACTTAGCGATCTGATTGCCAGCCATATCTTGCAGCAGTCCGGCGTATTCATGAGGGGACCGTCCAAGGGGCGGTCATTGCCGCATCAGCTGGCATCTAGCACCGGGGGGGAGGAGAGGCAGAAGAGAGGGGTGTGTCTGGACGGCCTCTCATGAATACGCCAGACCGCTGCAAGATATGGTCGGCTATTGGACCACTAAGTGCCACAGTGTGGAAGCACTTATCGGTATGTTCTTCTACCTCAATGATTGTGAAAGTGGCATTAATGGCAGAGGGCTAGGGACAGTTTTTCATTAGTATGTAAAGCTAGTCTGGTTTTCTTTAGCTGACATGTTGCCTTGTGGTAAGGTCGGTAAAGGCATATAATCTGTTGTGGCCATGCGGCATCAATGGTGGGGACGAAGTAAGGTTGAACCATACCCAGACCTGAAGTTCAGGGTTGGGTTTAGTGGACATTCAGCACTAGAAGAGACGCATAATTAAATTCATCTTGCAAGTTGCAGTTTGCAAATGATTGTTAGTGTCTTAAAACAGAGTTTTTAACATTGACAAAAACACTTAAATGGGGTTTCCCAGAGTAAAAATATTGACATCCATAACTTAGATCCTCAATATGAGATTGGGGGGTCCAATAAGTTGTCTCTCTACATATAAGCTGGGAATGTGACATGAAGAAGACATCTAGTTCTCACTGCTGTTATGCAGGAGTGCTGAGTGTTGGACCCCACCAATCTTATATTGAGTACTTAAAAGGGGCAATGTTGACCATTGTGTTGTCTGAAGAGGTTACTTGACTTCTATCATAGATTGACTTCTATTACAGGGTGTTTGAGGCATGTCCTGTGATAGTGGTTTTCAGCTATTGTCAATAGTGGATCATAGTTATTTGCCACCCTCCAGTGTTATATGTTATATGCCATTGTAATCTTGCTTCTGATAATGACTGGTGCAACGTGGTCTTGAGTGAACAGGAGACGACAAGGCTTAGTCGTATAAATAGTGAAATAAAATCAAAAATCTCAAAACACTGATTCCCATAGTAGTTCATATTCTGATGCATATTCCTTTAAAAAAAGACAAGATAAATGAAACAGTTTATGGTGTTTTTAGAATTAATTTAAGGGTTCATATTTATGTTATGATTGCATGATGTTCATCTTCACAACCTTTAGCTCACCTAGAGTCATGCTTCTTGCATACCGAGTTCGGATTATGATCTTGTTTTTGCAGCTGTGGATTCCGCTCTCTGTCATGGCAGCAGTCAGATGCCCAGAAATCTTCAGACCAAACAAGTCACACACGCCAGCTGTACTTTCACCTTAGCACTTTCTCCGTAACATGCACTGTGCTTTCCAATGAGAAAACCATCTCCTGGCGGGATCCTGCCATTTGTCGTCACACTGCAGTGTATTTTTACCATAAATGGTTCACAATTTCATCTTGCAAATTTAGAGAACATAAAATAAAGAAATCTTTTCAAATGGCATCTTTCAGTATGGCGGACCAGCCGCTTGCTTTACTTAAATGGCTCAATGAATGTCCAGAATGCAATGTTCTGTAACCATTGTGGTGACGTTGCAGCACCTGGAAACCTTGTGGACTGCTTGTTTTCAGGTGACATGTCCAAAGGATAGGATTATTTCATGTTTGGTTTAAGCATGCATAAGCGTGCATAACCCCCAATGTATACTCTAAACATGTCCTCTGCTCGATGGATTCCACAAAAGTAGCCCTTAGCATCTGTGTGATAGGAATATGAATATATCAGTATGCCTCAAAATCACTATGAAAGTGCATTGTCCACAGTGGTGCACTCTAGGTAAAATCACTAGCAGATTATAGGCAGTTTAGGCAGAAGCTCGTGATCAGGGTCGGCTCCAGGTTCCAGTAGGCCCCTGGGCGACAGAGCCTCAGAGGGCCCCTTTGCAGTGAACTCACATGGCCGCATTAATAATTAGGAAACTAAAACAGTCTCCTGTTCCCTAGTTTTTCATACCAAACATTTTATATCCATTTTATATAAAGCCCCCCTCACACCCTATGGATTTATTAGATACAGTCCTTCTCACCCCTGTGGATTCCTTATTTACAGCAGCTCTGGGCCCCAAAACTTGCCCGGGTATGCCTACTGCTGACGCCGGCCCTGCTCATGACCCATGATTTCAAGGTGGTCCATAACCACCAAACCACCCACCAGGTTTGATACTGCCCTTAAGAAATAATAAAGAGAGAAATCCCCCAGCCTCGATATCCTCTAACACATGTGTTTCTTCTCCACACATACATGTTTGTATAAAAGAGCCCTTTCAGGACTGTGGAAGGTTCTCCAAAGGTCCTTACACTGCAGAACAGGAAGCCAACTCTGTACTACAAGAAGCTTATAAGCATTAATTATCAAACCTTTAAACAAATAGACTTGTTAAGGGCCCATAACTTTTATATACCCCATGGCCCATGGCAATCTTTATTAACCTTTAGATTAATTTCGGTAAAGAATATCCCCATATTAAGAATATGTTAATAAATAAGACATTCCCCATCCCACCATTTCTAGCTTTATGTAATAAAATAATAAACAAATCAGATGCCGTCATAGTTGACCAGTTTAGTCCATGCAGAAAGAGATAGAGTTTGCAGCCGCTGGGAGGCTTTGCCGGGCCCTTCACTGTACATGCCCAGAAGCAGAAGCTATGGCGGTAGTTCCCCCAGTGCTAGAGGCAATACACAAAGGAATTGACATATTGTGACACACAAGTCTGGTCTAAATCCTGGGAGGTCTTCTGACCAAGAAAAGCAATCACTAAATTCTAATACCCAAAAGAGCGCTGTATATATTGTATGGATATAACAGAAAAAAAGACAAAGGGGCAAATTTATTTACCCGGTCCTGTCGCGATCCCCGATCCGGAGGGTCCGGCGAAGATGAAGTCCGGCTTGATTCATGTAGCTCGTGCGCCCGTGTTCTTGCATCCATCGCTTCCCAGCTGAAGTCCGCCGGAGTTCCCCTTCTTCTTCCTGGTGGTTGTAAGTGCATGTCTTTTGACACAATTTGAATTTTAAATCCTGCTCGTAGTCCGAATCCGTTGGGTTGCCCGACGGCCACGCCGCCGATTTGCATTAAAGTCGGCATGAAAATCCGATTGCGTGCGCCAAAAACCCGCCTGTTAAAGGCGACGCAAATCGGAAATTGTCGGGAAACCCGATGAAAATGCGGTCCGCGGACCCTTAGTAAATGAGCCCAAAAAAGTTATTTAATGCTGTAGAAAGATTTTTTTTACTTCCATTCAATTGTCTTGAGGATGATTTAAAGAGATCAGTTAAATAAACAAATATAATACCACTTAGGATTTTTTATTCCCAAGTACGAGAACTGCCTGTTCTCTTTCAGCATAGTGATAACACCATATTCTTTTAACAAGGTCCTGAGAAATCATTACAAACTTTATATCAGATGACACTTCAAGTAAGTCTAAAATTATAGATAATTAAAAATCCATTGGAAATCAACTGATAAAAGTTGGTGTTTTCTGGCCATGAATAAACTGCTTTCTTTTTTTGGGGGAAAAAAATGACACAAGAATAAATAGTAACATCTGCAAGTAACTAAAATGAGGGACTGTTTCTGATACTGCATCATCTCATACTCCTGACCCTATTCACGATGCTTGACTTTATATTACATAATGTACAATTTAAGATCCAGCATCAGTGATACATCTGCTTAACCTCTGGCTGGTGTTTCATTTTCCTCGTTGAATACTAAAGAGTTGTAAATCACAGCTGATAAGACATAGAAGGTCATGCATCACTAGTATCATGGGCACAGATTATGCTGCATATCATGGATCCACGTTGTAGGGATTGATTAAAATTTGGATCCTGGGACCATAGTTTAACTCCCTGTGCCTCAACCTTATTTAGAAGTGCATACACTTGACACAGGATGAAATTTTGGCATGGGGCTTCTTTATTAGTTGTAAGTTTTCTTGTAAATGTTTAAAGTTTTTAAAGCCACAACACAACACAACACAATACTTGAGAGGATTCCATCAAAACACCAAGACAACTCTGATTCCTCTAGGTACGGACTAAACAAACTGGAACCAAACAATTAGCAGCCTATCCCTTAAAGAGAACCCCTCATTCAAATTAACCCACCCCAAATAAATACTTTATTAAAATATATGATTAAAAAGCATTGCCTTTATCCCTAAATGATTCCTCTCCGTCACTGCAATGTTAAAAAATCAGAGGTGAGTCCAATGATATGAATGGAATCCTGCATATTAAATTTTACTTGCGCTGCCCTGCCTCCTTGTTCCTGCTTGACAGGTCTAAATGCTAGAAACATGCTGCCTTATGGAACTAGTACTTAGGGACCTACAGACATATACAGACATATATAGCTGCCTTTATTTGCCCCTGCAGGTGCTGTAGCTATTGTAGGTAGGGAGTTGTACAGAATCCCTTGCTCGGACATTGAGAGAGAGAGAGATACAAAGACAGGGGCTTGTGTGTGACTCAGCACTGCTACATCATAAACCATTCCTTCAGAAAGGTGGGGACTGAGAGAGACCTGTCTATGTGAAGAGAAATTAACCTCATGCTGTGTCCAGAGAGTCACGTCTCTCATTCATGAGATGGGCTGGGTTATCAGTGACAGTGATGACATGATTGGAACGATAAAAGTCTTTTTTAGAAGTATGGTGGTTCTAATTCCACGGCAATAGTGGAACATGCATAAAAACAACATGTTGACAGGTTCTCTTTAAAGAAAATCTAACAATAGAATCAGCCATTCTAAACCAGACACACTTACTTGTTGGTTTGTGCCCCCTGTGTCAGGATCCAGTCTTGCTGTACTTTTTGGTGCCCTGGTTTTCTCAAAAAAAGGGTTTACATACAAATATATGTAGACATGCAAATGAGCCCTTGGGGCACTCCAAGGTATGTCACCAGAGCCCCCCTTTCTACATTGTTAAAACTCATGATTTTTACTTCCCTCCTTTCAAAAACCATAACTTAATTTTTTTTACTGTATAGAGACGTAAAAGAGTTGTACTTTCTTTCAGCACTATTTACCATTCCACGCAATGTAATAGGAAGCTGGAAAAAAACTTCCAAAAGGAATTGCCAAATTCTCTTAAAGATTTTTTTTTTCCAACAAATTCTCTGTATAGTCCAAATGGCACATCCTCATTACTCTTTGGGTCAGTAGGATCATTGGGAGGTACCAAATTGAAATAGATTTGTTATGTTCTTTTTTGTTTGGGGGGGACTACTCATAATCTAACAACCATTAACATTTTCATATACTTCAGTGTATGGAGCTGGAAGAGGTGTACTTTTTTGCAGGACGACATTTTCATTAATACCGTTCTGATTACTTGTTTGTAAAATATTTTTTCCAGGTGGTAAAATGGCAAAAAGTGGTGATTTGGACATTTTTGTTTCCATCACATAAATATTTAGATATTTCAGGCACTTTGGGCATTGGGTATTCTTAAATATTTATGAGTTTATATATTTGTTCTGTGTGTTCTAGGGAAAAGTGGGGGGGCAGAGTTTTTTCTAAACTTTTTGTACGAACAATTATTATTTTTTCTTTGATATTTTCACTCCTCTGGACCGCTTGAACCCTAGAGGCTATGATCTGTCATACAATATACTGCAATAAAACCTCTGGATACTGGTAAAATGTTGTTTCTGTTTTACACCCAGACACTTTGATGAATCTGGTACAGTATAAGACCATCCATCTAACAGCATGGTATAAAGTTTCGAAACTTTTGATAAATCTGTCCAATTACTGTTAAATGAGAAACCCGTTTAGGAGTTAATGTGCCATTCATCTGTTATATATATCCCTTCTGGACCCTAAATCTCTGCAGTTTGATTTACAGTGTTTCTGATTTATAACTAGAACTTGAGCACATGTTTGAATGTGGTTAGGCTGAAGATGAGCATATTCCAGTAACTTACCATAAATCATTAGGGGTTTCAGAACATTTGTCTATGGTGGTTGCACAAGTTCTTGTATGTACGAGATGATGTCTCATAAAAGAGCTGGTTTTGAGTATAGTACAATGATCTTTCCTGCATTTGTAGGCTCTACCATAAGTGAATGTTTTGCTTTTGTAAGAAACCTGCCTCTTAACACGGGAATGAACTCATACATTGTAGTTCCCATGGTCTGTTTTTGGTCTTTCCTTGAGTTGCGTAAACGTGTTGGCAGCTTCTGTCTTTTGGAGCAAGTTCAAGCCCAAGTACTTTTAATGTACAATGTTTTGCTTTGAGTTATGAGATAAGCCTGTAAATGAGGTCAGTGGTAACATATGTCTGTATGCTACGCAGGTTTCACTAGAAGAGGTGATAAAACAATCTGTGCACATGCAACAATTTCTCTTACGTTCGTTTATTGGGAAATTCCTTCTGTGGAAGTGACAAGACTTCTTATACTGCAAGTGACTTACTGTAACTATCTTTCATATTGCGTATTGCTTTTGTAATGGAGACAAATTTTGCATATGTACGATGCTTTGTGGTTAAGAATGGGGATTAGTGGCTTTTAATTCTTGGCTGAGATGGAAATGCAGGATGGACCTGTCTTACAATTTTGACCTGTCTTTGAGTTGGTCAATATAGTGTATCGAAAAGGTTCCCATATCATGGGGGAACCTCAACCTCAACCTAACTCATCAGGACCATTGTCTTCAGGTAGTTGGGGTAAAAAGTTTAGAATGTCTTGGTGAATAGCTTTTGAATAGGAACTTGGTGATGGCTCAGCCTAGGTTCCACCTTGTATTCTGTATCTTCCATTACACTCTCTTGTTATCGTTGTGGGAAAAGGTTGCAACAGTCTATGTTACTTTTTCCACTGCAAATGGCATGACAGAAGATCCACATGTGAAATACTGTGTGAAAAGAAGATTAATAGAAGACCCTCTGTTCACAATACATATTTTGTTTCCATACTAATAAAGCAGAAGAGTGCAATGGAAAACACAAGACATGTGTAAACTGGTCCTTAGTAAACATTGCTGAGTGATACTACTTTGACTCATGTCATGGGCCAGAAACAATTGTAACCATATAAGCCAGCGGTTCTTAACCTCTTAGTCACAACCTCTTCGGGGGTTGAGCAACATTTTCATTGGGGGTTTCTAAGACTATACACCGCTCCGTATCTTAGGAATCAACACTCTCAGGACTCGTCAAAAGTTATTGATATAACTATACTTTAAGACACATGTACCATTGATTCATAGAGAAGCATAGAAGAAACACTATGGGGCAGATTTACTTACCCGGTCCATTCGCGATCCAGCAGTGCGTTCTCTGTGGAGGATTTGGGTCTTCCGGCGATTCCCTAATTAGTGCGCCCGATGTCCACTAGGTGTCGCTGCTGCGCTGAAGTCCGTCGGAGTTCACTGGACTTCACGATCCTACCCCGGGTGCAGGTAAGCGCGTGTCAAGCGACACTTTTTTTTTTTAAAATGCGGCAGTTTTTCCGAACCTGTCGGGTTTTCATATGGCCCTGCCCCCCGATTTCCGTTGCATGCATGCAGGCGCCGATGCACCACAATCCGATCGCGTGCGCCAAAATCCCAGGGCAATTCAGGGAAAATTGGCGCAAAACGGTAAAATTCGGGTAACCCGTCGGAAAAAACGCAATTCGGGCCCTAAGTAAATGACCCCCTATGTCTGAGCTCTCTCCAAGCAGTGTGATCATGTGATTATGTCATCACGCTGTTGGCAATGCTCTGCAGAAGCCCGGGTCCAGAGAGGAGATTGTGGCTGAAATGGAATGCATAGGATCACAGGTTAGTAGGTGAGTATGGAATGATTTATTTTATGAAGCATTATATTATAGCCTGGTTGTGCTTTATAGGTGAAGGGCTATATATAAATTTAATAGCGGGCACTGCAACACTTAATTGAAGGGTGCTATACATAAATATAATGTAATACATATAAAGTACCTCCCCTTATTTACCTGTACCTCCCTTATATGAAGCGCCTTCTTAATAATATACAACACCTGCCTTACACACAGCACCCAATCAACATACAGCCTTTTCCATAATATGTATACAAAATTCCCCTCATTATTAGGCAATGTTATTATAGAAAAATTACAAGTAGCAATGAAAATAATTTTATGATTTGGGGTCACCATAACATTAGGAGCTGTATTAAAGGGTTGTGGAATGGGACGGTGAAGAACCACTTATATAAGCAATAGTATTACATTTATTTAATTAGATTCCTAGAAAGCAAAATGTTACGGCTTATTAAAATTATACAAGCTACAAGATGTTTAATGTTATGAATCACAACTGGAAACCATCTTTAGAGGCCATCACAGATGTGATGAGTAATCCTTGGAAGCTGCTAGTCTTCACTTTTGACTTGCTTATTGTGTGTGACAGATGAATATAGGAGAAAGAGACCTGAACTTCCAATGTGCACTGTTACTAGCAGCAAGGGAGGAATAAGTGCACCTTCCTGGTGATACATACCTGTAGGGATATGAGAAAGTTTACACACTTTGCATGCCCAAGGATTACATGCTATTGGTACTAATGACATTCCTGGTGACAGGTTCACTATAAAGTTAGTGTAAAAAGGGTAAAAACTTGTAGAGATTGATATCCTTAAAGTGTTCCTATGGGTTAGTGTTTGTGAATGTGAATATACAGCCCATGTTATGTTACAGTATGAATGTATATGCTCATCTTTAGATCAGTAGTGAATGTTTGGCAGGTCTAGCACAAAAAAGTTAAAGTCACTGTGATGGTTAACCCCTTAACGCCGCAGCCCTTTTTCCTTTTTTTCGTTTTCCTTTTTTTTTTAAATGGCAAAAAAGTGCCATTTTTGACTTTGCTGGATTTTCCGTTACGGGGTTAAACATAGTGAAAAACCGTTGTTATATTTTGATTGATAATGTGTTTAGGATTTTTACTGTTTATTTATATCAGTTCTAGGTAAAAGGGGGTGATTTGACTTTTTAGGGTTTTTTATTATAATTTTAATACTTATACTTTCACCCTAGGTTGTCTGTACGATCCTATCATATATTACCATACTACAGTATGGCAGTATATGGAGATTTTACTTCTCATACATTACAATGTGCAGATAGCACATTGTAATGAATGGGTTAATCCGCAATGGCGATGGATGACCGCTCCCCGATGACATCACGGGGAGCGACGCCATCTTTTTGGAGCCGCCGGCGGCGAAGTCCAAAGGGGCAAAGGGCAATATGCAGCAAAGACTTACCGGCTATGGAGAGGGCTCAGCTCGTGAGCCCTCTCCATGCACCCGCACCTGGCATGTGACGTAGTATTACGTCACATGTCGGTAAGGGGTTAAGTGAGACCTGTATTTTTTGTTACATCACATTGGGAAATAAGTTATGGGTGGGGGAGCTCAGAGGGGCTACTGAGGACTCCCTAGTGTCAGAGGCACTGACACCATTCGAAGGATCCTATCTAAACATTGGCACATCTGACATATCATCCGTGACCTCGACATACCCCACTATTACTTTTAGGCGAGGACGTAACATAAGAGATAGAGTAGTCCACAGCCATTTTGTAAGACCTAAACCTACCTACACTTGGCTGAGCCAAACCATCAAAGGATGCTATCGTTGTAGTGGGTGTGTAGCTTGTAAAGTGATGAAGAGTTGTAAGCAATTCACGAGCAATACCACAGGGTTCACTTACAACATAAACCACTTCATTAACTGCAAGTCCAGTGGATTTATCTACTTGGCCACGTGTCATTGTGGTAAACAATACATTGGAAAAACGTTCCGTGAATTTCGTAGGAGGGTAGGGGAACACCTTGGTGACATTAAGCATAATCGGGATAAACCCCTGGCAAGACACATACACGACGAACACCAGGGTAATGCCACAGGTTTATTCTTCACTGGTATCGACCTGATAAGACCCCCCGAAAGAGGAGGTGACTGGGATCGCCTCCTCAGACAGAAAGAGACACGGTGGATTTTCAAACTGAAAACTGAATCTCCACTGGGTCTAAATGAACAATTAAGTTTCGCCTGTTTTCTGGAAATCACTACCCATCCTCGTCAATACTGGTCCTCTGTCCTTCACATACGATGTTTGTCTCTGCCTTTAAATCCCCCTTCCCCTTCTCCTCTTCTTATCCAGACCCAGGTTGGGTTATCATATCCTGGATGGGTCCCTACTATACATGGGTGAGCCATAACGGCCACCACACATCAAGAGTTAATTCGCAGCCGACTACTGTCACAGTGCCCAACCTTTAACCCCGCCCCGCTACCAGCAGACTCGGCCCTCCCCCGGGCTGATACCGCGCCTCTTTGGGCGCCTCCCTGTTAGGTAGTGCGCACGCGCTGGGAGCGTGCGCATGACTTCCGGTATCTTGCCGATCGCACGCGCACGCTGGCCGCGACACAAATCTGTCGCGGCCACACGCGGACACTTTTAGCCGGCGTGTTCCCATCGCGTGCGCATGCGCCGCACACGGCACAATTTTGGGAGTTTCCTCCCCGATTGGCTCACCAGAGTGGGCGGCTCTATGTGGGCGGTCCCTGGCACAAGCTGACGTCACGGCGCGTGCTCTTTAAAAGCCGCGGCACCAGCAACCACCCCAGAGAACCCACTGGTCCTCCTGGCTTCTACCGTGAGGTTACACACCTCACCAGCCATCGTCTGCCTGGCTATCAAGCACTTGCCCCTACAAGGGACAAGGTAAGATCATTTAACTTGCATTGAACTTGTATTATTTATAGTCTATGAGGGTCTCACACTACATGCATTTCCTATTACCTAATTGCAGGCTGTATCTTCTGCATGAACCCAGCAATCCCCTGATGAGCCCATAGGGCGCAACAAGTCTTGTCGGGACATGGGACATGGGATTCAGATCTCAGCCATGACATACTTTCTCTAGACTATAGGGGGTCAGAATTGATGTTATACTGACTCCCCTCTGACACTATACCTGACGCAACCTGCTGTTAATAGGCCAATAACAGGGCCAGCTATTGCAGGGTCAGGTTCCAGTCGGGACTGCGGTTAAAAAGGACCCCAGTTCCGAGGCTAGGCCTTTAGGGTACGATAGTTCTATAGTCCATAATAGGGATTTATGTAGGGTACTACTGCACGACCTTTGAGTCTTACATACCCTTAATCCTACTGGACAATCTCTCTCCACTACCCTATTCTTCTTTTTCTGTGCATCTCTGTGTGTACTTCCTACGGGGTTATACCCCCATACCCATAAACGGCCTCTACTGCACATTGGAGCACCGGTGTTTTCGACACCATCGTTCAGGAGTCACACATATGCCCTTAGTGGGAGTCCGAAGCAGTATTTTCACTCCTGAGGTGAGTTCTCTTTTATTAATTAATTCATTTGTCTAACAGAGGACAGCCCAGGCCCACTCTCTGACTCCCCATTCATCTCTTTTACTTGTAGATTGGTCATCCCTGCCGTGGAACTCCACATCCTGACAGTGAAAACTGTACCTTTGTGTTAACTTTGTAAATACAGGCGGTCCCCTACTTAAGGACACCCGACTTACAGACAACCCATAGTTACAGACGGACCCCTCTGCCCCATGTGACCTCTGGTAAAGCTCTCTGGATGCTTTACTATAGTCCTAGACTGCAATGATCAGCTGTAAGGTGTCTGTAATGAAGCTTTATTGATAATTCTTGGTCCAATTACACCAAAAATTTTGAAACTCCAATTGTCACTGGGGCAAAAGAAAAAAAATTGTCTAGAACTTCCATTATAAAATATACAGTTTCGACTTACATACAAATTCAACTTAAGAACAAACCTCCAGACCCTATCTTGTATGTAACCCGGGGACTGCCTGTAAATATACAGTTTAATTTAAATAAGCAATCTCTAGTTGTACTATTTTTTTTTACATCACATTGGGAACAGATGTAAAGGTGACAATAGAACTCAGAAATTTAGGCAGATACTGGTTGTCTCCCATTAAGCACCTAGAGAACATGATGTATATGTTATACTGCCTGTTGGCTGGAACTACCTGGGAGTGGTGGTAGAGTGAGTCCTGTGGAGAGTGTGCTGGCCATGCTCCTGAGAAACCGAACTTGTATAGCAAAGCTTAGAGAGACACTATGAAAACTTCTTCATACAGATGGGCTAGCATTGAACTGATGTTGTGATGTGCTTCATTAGCCAAACCTTTCAAACTTCTGTTAATACATATAATTGTAAAGCTTGTGCACCCAAAAAAAGTTTCCAGCTTGTTGTCTTTTACAACAGTGCTGTAACCACAAAGTGTGTTGCCTTGTTAGGTCTTTGTAACAACCAAGGCTGTTGCCTCATTGGTAAGTATCCACCTGTTCCAGATGTCAGCTATGTCTGACTTTTTTACTCTGTCAACCTTTTAAAGGGCCCTTTGACACACTATTATAGGGCAAATAATCCTGGAAAGGACTAAAATCACTTAAAGGACATCTACCACCAAGAGGAAGGATTGTAAACCAAGCACACTGACATACTGGTATGTGCCCCCTCTGGCAGGTTCTGCTTTTCTTTTAGCTTCTTAGGACTTTGCTTTTATGAAAAAAGGTTTGAAAAATAATGAAAATGAGCCCTAGGGGTTCTGGGCTCTATAGGTGTCAATGGAGCCTAGAACCCCTCAAACTCATGTCCTCTAGCTTCTCTTGTACTGCAGGAGGCAGAGAGCACTACAGACGGAAGCACTTATTATCCAACAGCAGCTCTACAGACATTATAAACTTTGGATCCATGGGGAGGGGGCATAGCAGTGCTGACTGCATTTTTTATAGGTTAGATAGCAGAGCTAAATGTGTGTCATTGGGGCAAATTTACTTACCTGGTCTTGTCTCGATCCCCGATTCGGATGGTCTGAGGAGTATGAATCCCGGCGCGATTCATGAAGATCATGCATCCGTCGATTCCCCGCTGAGGTCCGCCGGAGTACACTTTCTTCTTCCCGGTGCTTGTAAGTGCATGTCTTGCGACACAATTCTAAATGTTAAATCTTGCGTGCTGTCCGATGGCCACGCCACTGATTTCTGTCGCTTGCAAGCCGGCGCCAATGCACTAAAATCCGATAGCGTGCGCCAAATGCGCTCCACTGACCCTTAGTAAATGAGCCCATTGTGTCTTATATCCATCTCATGATTTTGATCTGTCTAATTTCTCCAAAAAAGAATTAAAAAAATTATGCACATTGGTCTGAGGTGCTCCGGATTATATCACTGAAGCGCCTCCGAGCACCTTATAATTTATTCCCTCCCTCTCACTTGTTGAGTCCCTACTGTTCCTGCCTGTTGACATTGCAGAGACCCTGTGATGTCAAGTACCAGGCAGGACTCTGAGGTTGCACTTGGAGCCCTCTTTGTGGGCACCCAGGCTGTTACCCCAGCAATGGGTTCACTGACAGACAAGACTTTAGGCAGCACAGGATGCGCCTCATTCAACAATATATTAACATGAGACATTCTTGGCTGCATGGACCTACAAGAGGAGTATGAAGGTGCGGACAGAGCTGGATTATAATTGTAGCTCCTGCTCTTCCTGTTATGGGAACTCTGTATGGAAGTAACAATGATAAAAGGAGAAGAAGTTCTGATTAACTGTATGGGTATCCGCAGGAGTTCAATACATTTAAGTAATGTGTGATAAATAAGTGGGTTCTGTTTGTAGTTTTGGCACTCGGTCTCTATTCCCCATCACTGCCCTCGTAAATAGACCTTAGCAGTCTCCAAATGTGGTTACCATATTCTGGTCATCAGGGGTACAGTAATGGGTACAAGTTAGAGCCCACTAGTAAATTGGACCTTAACTGTCCAGCAAGTTCTCTCCTATAAGTATTTATTCATTTTCTTTCAACAACAGAGACATATAGAAAGCACAAGGACTGGTAGCAGGCAACTGGGACCCAAGGGAACCCTTTTCTTATGATCAATGGACATTCCAGTGGTGAGAAACAAGATTTAATATGTTATCCTCTGTCTACCGGGGGAACCAATGAAGTAGTGCCTAGCAGGCATTTCTCCCTTGTAAAGTGGACTGCTGCAGTCATAATATCCAAAAACAGAGAAACATGTCTATAAAACCAAGATGGGAGAGAAATGCTGAAAGTTTGATTGAAAGTTGTTCAAATTTGTGCAATGAAAGTCTTGTAATTTACCAGTACCACTCTAGATTTCCATTGTATCCATACTCATTTAGATGTCAGCACATGATAAGTTCTACAGGGTGGTGACTGCATCCAGATTCATGCTCCCCCTAGTGGTGGCATCATCAACTCCAAGAAGTGTCATTCTGAAATAATGTCTAAAGTTCACTTCTAAAATTGCTGCCATAAAAATAAACTGCTTTAAGTATATTTTATTCACCTTGAAAACTTTTCTTGTGTATATTCTATAATTGCAAAGATCTTTTCTGTTCAAGTAACATTTAAATATCAGAGTTTGAATCCAACAAACTAAAGGACCCAAAAAAAAGACCCTGGGCAGGTAATTAGCATTTTATTCTAATTTGTCCCATTATTTGGATGTGCCATTGTTCTTACCACCCCCATGGTCTGATGCCACCCAATCACTGCCCTGTGCTGTGGACTCCTCCTCTGGAAGTCTTGCTTGCAACTGGCTCTGACTTTAGAGTCCAGGCTGGAACATATAAAAAGCTGTTATCACTTACAAAATCCTGCAGCCAGAAGTTCCTAGCAAGCAGAGATTTGCTTTCAGAGAATTTATGACAGGATACATCCCCCTTACAAGGCTACACACTCCACAACACAGCTTAGGCAGTTGACTCTTACAAGATTGACATTCTGTTGAAAGGTAAGGATTTTCTATCTTAGAACCAAGACTAAAGTGATTTCTTTACTAAACTTTCTGCCTGCCAAGAACATCTCCGTTTTATACATAAATGGTAACAAACTAAACATAGTAACTTTGTATTATTGGAACGTCTTGTGTGTATAAATCATATTGCTATCTATTTTATTATTATTATTTTTTTAGCAGAAGTTATTTTTTTTTACATCATGTTTCTATTTCTTTTTATATATTTGCTTTCACAGGATTCAAGAAAATCCTCTACTTTTAAAGGCAAAGCCTGTCCTTAGACTCCCCACCATGATGGAAATCTGTTGTGTGGCTGCTGCTATAATATTTTCACTCCTCTGTGAAACATGTGGTTTAGTATTACCTAATCCCACCGAGATATCATCTTCAGCCAATAATTCCACCATCATAAAGTCTTATCTGAGCGCCCAGCTGGATTCTGCAAATATCACCAAGGCCAGAAGAAAGCGCTATATTTCCCAAAATGACATGATCGCTATTCTAGACTACCACAACCAGGTCAGAAGTAAAGTCTTTCCACCAGCGGCTAACATGGAGTATATGGTGAGTAACACAAGACATATTCTATAACATATATATATATGTGTAATGATCTAATTTTGTATATTTTGTATATATTTTGTATCCTGTAGAGCCAGAAATTAGATTAGCCAGCCATTTTCAGCAAGATCCTCCAAAGATTATTTCTCCAAACATAATCCTAGACCCTACCGCTAAATTTAATGTTGTTAGTTCCACATTATTTTATCCTTGAAGTTTGCTACTGTATGTCTTATCCTGTGGAAAAAGCTTTGGAATTCTTGTAGATAACCCACATGGTGACCATGACTTGATTGAGTGTTGAGCTCAGTAGAGGTTAATGGGGTTGTCTGAAGAACCAGAACAGAAAAAAAAACAACCACCGACACTGATCTTGAGAATTAAGCGACAGTATGTATGCTCAACTTCTGCTCCATTCAAAAAAGAATCAGGAGACCCCACAGATTACAAAAATGGGGCTCTGTGCTTCCTGTTTGAATGACATAATACTCAAGCATTACCCCTTCCACTTCATTCAAATTGTATCAGACTGCCGAAAAGATGACAAGTTATGCTTACAGCTATTCTTGGTAGTGCCATAATGTGTATAGGAAGCGTCAGTATGCATGCTCAACTTCCGTTCCATTCAAAAATGGAGACAGGGAATCCCTATTGATCTCAACAATTGGGTTCCCCGGTCTTCTTCTGAGCATCAAACTTGTTAGGGTATAGTTTGAAGTCTGTCTTCAGACAACCCCATTAATGTCTATGGAGCTCCAGACTGAAGTAACTAATGATCACCATGAAGGATTTGTGGTATCTCCACTGATACTAGACACAAGACTTGTACTGATGTATATGGGGTCATTAGGGATGCAGTTCACAGGGTGGGAGGAACTCTTAAAGGGGAAAATATTTCCAAACACCTTGACCTAATAGAGCATGGAACAGCATTAGAAAGAAAAGAATATGTATGAAAATTAAAGGCAACTCATCTGGTTTTCTTATGGAAGTGTTTCCTTTGTTGGTCAATTACCGTTTTGTGTTACATGTTTTAATTGGTTGTTTCAGACCGCCCTACTGCACCAAATTCTGACCCAAAGTAAGAAATGCAAAAATTAGTGTATTTAGAAGTTATGAATCATGTGAGTCAACTAAACCATTGTGATTTGCTATTATGTAGATTATTTCGGCCCTGTGAGCAATAAAGCAAATGTGAATTTGACAATAATTATGTAATTCACCATTGAAATGACTGGTATGTGATGTTAGGTTTTTTTTTAGCATAATCATCAGGATAAGACCTCAATATCAGATCAGAGATTAAACACTTGAGACTCTCATTGATCTGCTGTTTTCAAAGTATTTGACACCGAAATTAACACAGAATATGGAATCATAAGCAAAGCCGTGTTCTCTGTATAATGGTTGTGTGGCATTATTCCAGCTCTGCTAATATCCAGATCAATGGGATTAGTGGGGTTTCCAAGTGTTGAACCCTCAATGATCTGCTATTGATACCCTATAACATAGATAAGGTTGGTCATCAATACTAACTGCAAAAAGCCCTGGTAAAGTAGGGTTATAGGGGTTGTCCGAGATTAGAAAAAAGTTGATAAGTGGCAGGCAGCCATATTAAAAAAATATCTTATACTTACTCTAGCTCCCGTTCTCCAGTGGTGACGGCCGTTATTGTCGGCTTCTGTAGTATACAGAGGCCAGCAGTGATGCGTGGTCGACAGTTTGCACACCGCCGCTGCTGCCAGAAACCCCCACAGTGGCTGTGCGCGCACTGTCAACGTGATGTCACCATTGACCTCTGTATACAAACAGAAGGCGGCAGTAATGGCTGTCACAACTTGACAACAGGAGCGCGAACAGAGGTAAGCATAACATTATTTTTGTTTTAATACACCCCCCACTCAGCCGTTTATAAACTTTTTTCACATCCTTGACAACCCTTTTAACTTTGGCTACAATCTACAACTTACATAGAAATACTGTAATACAGTACCTACCTTGATTCATTCCGCAATATATCAGTAAGAAGGAATAATTGCTATAAGCCTTGGGAGAAACAAGTAGGATTGTAATGTTGAGCTGAGGAATGGCTTGGGTATCTCTATTGTAAAGTATATCATGAATGGTACAATCCAAATCTTCTACATTTCTTGGGTGCAAAACTGGATGCAGTACCCTCATGCAACCTGTGGGAGCACTGTGGTTGATTCTGAAAATAACGCTAGCAACCAAAATAGCATCAACTCACTGAAACTCAACAAACTCTGAAAAATGATGTGGTCGATGAAAATATTAGGCACTTGCATAATGTAAGCACGTATTTAATGGCAATGTAATATTTTCTCTTTCTTAAAAAATTTCATATATCAAAATGTATTTTTATACTTTAATATTTATGTTTTTATTTTAAATTTAAAACATACCTAAATTGATGGATATTATTATAGCCTTTTTTTAAACTTTGAGGGTTATTTATCATATACCGGCACTCGTGCACCAGCAGATAGCATGGGCCTGTGGAGCATTTATTCCTACGCCACGCCCTGCCTTTGCAGGATAGGAACACCTTGTGCTTTCCCACTCCCCCTCTTCACGCCCCTCTATCCTCCCCCTGGCATGAAGATGGCGGAAAGGCGGAAATAATCACAAGTGCTAGTAATAAGCTAACATTATTTGTGATTATTTCAGTTACTCTACGCCACTAAAGTTCTGCAGAAGCCCTCATAAATCTATGTAAATGTATGTATATATGTAAAATATATCTATACGTTACAAAAGAGTGTGCATTTGACCTTTATAGGGCCAATATACACTTGTATGCCTGTAGTTTACAATGTTGTTTTAAATCGTCATCTAGCAGAAAAAAAAACCTTCATATTATACATTTTGTAGAATTGGACCCTAGAGGCTATATGTCTATAGATACTTTGGAAAAAACATTATAGCACATATAGTACAGAGGAATCATGCATAAACAGTATGAATAAACCTTGGCCTATAGACCATTCCTTTCAATGATGTTATGGTGCCAGTGTTATATAGGCTTTTATTATTCATATACAGTGGGTATGGAAAGTAGTCAGACCCCTTTACATTTTTCACTCTTTCTTTCATTGCAGCCAATTGGTAAAATCAAATAAGTTCTTTTTTTGCTCATAAATGTTAACTCTGCACCCCATGCAAATTTAAATACTGTATCACATGGTCATAAGCATTTAGACTATTTGCTGTTATGCTCATATTTAACTCACATGCTATCTATTTCCCTTTGATCCATTTTGAGATGGTTCTACTCCTTCATTGGAGTCCAGTTGTGTTTAATTAAACTGATTGGTCATAGTTACAGCTCACAGTGCATGTCAGAGCACATGAGAATTATGAGGTCTAAGGAACTGCCCAAAGAACTCAGAGACAGAATTGTGGCAAGATGCAGATCTGGCCAAGGTTACAAAATAAGTTTAGCAGCACTCAATGTTCCTAAGAGCACAGTGGCCTCCATAATCCTTAAATGGAAGATGTTTGGGACAACCATAGCTCTTCTTTGACTTGCCGTCCAGCCAAACTAAGCAATCGTGGGAGAAGAGCCTTGGTAAGAAAGGTAAAGAAGAACCCCAAAATCACTGTTTCTCAGCTCCAGAGATGCAGGAGGGAGATGGTAGAAAGTTTCACAAAGTCAACTATCACTGCCACCATTCGGGGCACTAAGGCAGATCATGCCGATGGAAACCTCTCCTCAGTGCAAGACTTATGAAAGCTGCATACAGCTTTCAAAAAAACACATGAATGACTCCCTGACCATAAGAAATAAGATTCTTCGACTGATGAGACGAAGACTGAACTTTTTGGTGTTAATTCTAATTAGTATGTGTAGATAAAACCAGGCAATGCTCACCTGCCAAATACAATCCTAACAGTGAAATATTGTGTTGGCAGCATTATGCTATGGGGGTGTTTTTCAGCTGCAGAGGCAGGACGACTGGTTGCAATTGAAGAAAAGTTGAATGCGGTCAAGTACAGAGATGTACTGGATGAAAAACTCTTCCAGAGTGCCCTGGACCTCAGACTGGGCTGAAGGTTCACCTTTCAGCAAGGCAATGCCCCTAATCATACAGCTAAAATAACAAAGCACTGGCTACAGAACAACTCTGTGACCATTCCTGACTAGCCCAGCCAGAGCCCGGACCTAAACCCAATTGAGCATCTCTGGAAAGACTTGATGAAAATGGCTTCCACCAACATTCACCATCCAACCTGAGGAACTGGAGAGGATCTGCAAGGAAGAATGGCAGAGGAGCCCCAAAACCCAGTGTGAAAAACTTGTTGCATCATTCCCAAGAAGACTCCTGGCTGCACCAGCTCCAAAGCGGCTTCTACTCAATACTGAGCAAAGGGGCTGAATACTTATCACCATGTGATATTTCACTTTTACTGTTTAATAAATTAGCCAAAATGTCTAAATTTCTGGGGGGGGGGGGGGTGTTCTGTGAAGATGGGGGCAGAGTGTACATTAATGAGCAAAAAAAGAACTTTTTTGGTCTTACCAATTGACTGCAATGAAACAAAGAGTAAAAAATTTATAGGGTTCGGAATACTTTTTGTATCCACTGTCCTTAAGGTTTTACAGTAATTCAGCAAGCTCCTGCACTTTAAATGATTTGTTTAGCCCAGAAATCGGTATTTTTTGGACGACTGTGTTTACTATGACTTATTGTTTTTCTTAGAATACGCTTTCCAAACATGACTCGTTTCCTGGACTACATGAAAAGTTGCTTGTAGCCCCATAGAAAGAAGAACTCTGAAAACATGTTCTTCTGAGATTTTTCACATTCTTACCTGTCTAGAAACACTTGAAAACCACCTCAACATCTTTACAATGTTTGCAATAGCTGTGGCGGCTGTAGTGACAGCAGCTGGCTAACATGTTGCTGAGGATCCAGACCACCAACAGGTCCCATACAGTGCAGATGGTACTAGGCATGGCCACATTCTCTTACCTTCTCTGTGGAGGTGGATGAACTTTGATGATTCCTACATGGCACGGGTCAATGATTTTATGTAATAAATTAGCATAACTGTACACGTACAAGTTTAGTTTCTATAAATCTGATCTAGCAGGCAAACAAATTTATTAAAATAAATATTTGTCAAAATGATCTTGGTTGTTCATAGTAACCAATGACATCATAACTCCACAGGGCATAGAGGATGTGGTCGACCTTAGGCCCATGTGCATTTATGGGCTCATAGGTTTAAGAAACATTAACAATTTTTAAGAGGTTATCTATCTTTACCTTTACTGCCATTATGTTTTAAATGCAACGTGTGTGTTTATCCTCACAAAATCCCTGAAATAGTCACAATTCCTAGCGCATGACCAGGAATTGCAACTATTTTCCCTCTTAGGCCTCTTCTACAAATGCGAGTGTGATGTGATGAACTCGCATCACACTCGCAACGCGTGCTGCCTGGATTTCCGGGCCCTAACGCTGCAAACCGGAACTGAACTGACATGCTGAGTTCAGTTCCGGTTTGCAGCGTTCGGGCCGGGAGATCCAGGCAGCACTCGTTGCGAGTGTGATGCGAGTTCATCACATCACACTCACGAGTGTAGAAGGAGCCTTACGCCTGTACCTTTATGTACAGATGTATCAGGAGGCCTACGGGGGCATAGGATTATGATCATGTATACAAGGAGTTAGCAAACTATGCAAGATTAAGTATACAGTGATTAACTACTACCTGTAACTAAGCAAACCTCACTGTAGAGATCCCAATATTACCAACAATACCACAAATAAAACAACCACATCAGGACCATTATATAGCTCCATACTATAACAGTATACAAAGACCAATCTTACTGATAATATAGATGTACCAGAACCAAATATTGCTGCCATACTGTTACTAAATAAAAACCACCTTGCGAAAGACAATATCACCCCTTACACTACTATATAAGTAATACCCAAAATAAAACCATGACATGTACCAAGACCAGTACATAGTGACCAAATAAAACCACCACACTTATACTGAATAAAACACCTATACGGGGTGATTTATATTACTACAATATAGGAGTTGACATCTCTGATTGGATGAGTAGAATTTCAGTTTTTTGGTATTTTCCATCGGCCATGACCCATCATTACATATATGGCTTTTGGTTTCCCATCATTTTCTTTACATTTTTGCAATCTACATTTCATAATATTATCATGCTGTTCCAGCATGTGCCTCCTAGAAAACCTGCACCCTCCTGATAATCATATTGCCCCTGTAACGAATGACCAAATATAACAGTATCCCTTGTCTCCAATAAAAATGACCCACTTTAATACAAATGCCCCTCATTATGTCCCAATAGTATATTGCCCCTTTTTATTTTTGGGACCATTGCCCCTTGTAATTTATTGTATTTTTCTTTCCCCTTGTAATAAATGGTCCCCATAATTGTACTTCCCCTCCCCCTTTGTATAAATTGCCCTACTTACAATAATTGCCGCTATTATTTAAGTGCCTCATAACATAAGAGAATCACTACCCCTAGTAATACATTTTCCCCATCATATAAGTGGCCATGTACACAGGGCCTGCAGTAAAAAAAATGTCTCCCATTATTTTTGTGCCCTTTTAGATCAATGGATCCTTATTGCCCCTATATGTGTTAAACTTACTCTAACTGTATTATAAAAATAATACAGTTTTATTCACCTTCGCTTTGCCTAACATTATATACACATACAGTAACACAAAACAGATGTTGAATGACAAGCTTAACTTCCCCAATTGATGCCAAGCATTATACTGGATGACATGTCTACAGTAGCATAGTATTCCTTATGGACAATGTGCAAAAATAAGTCATATCATATCCTAGTAAAATGATAGATTAATATGGATGGGCTTGTCATACACTTTGTCTAGTTAGTTCTTATATTTCTTAAGATTGATTACATATTAATTCTTGATGAAGTTTATATCATGAGAAGGTTCAGGCCTGTCCATACCATAGCATAGCAGAGATACCATAGCATAGCAGATCTCCCTCTGGAGGTGTAGAAATTCTGGACTGTGGAGAAGAATGTCAAGAATGATCATCTGGTAACTGGACATGGACCATCAGTCATCCAAATGTCAGCATCTAAGAATGTATAGAGAAATAATCCAAATTTGTCCAAGAACTTGACAATACAATAGTACCACGAGCATATATTGTAAGACCTTATCGGGTAAACCAGATATTCATTGATACTCCAAGATGATCGGGAGACTGTTTTGAGTTATTGGGGGGTCAGAGAGAGATAAGGAGACCGACCAGCCAGTTGTAGGAGACATTCTGTATGTTCTCCAGTACTGTGAAGCAAGTTGTCTCCGAGGGACAATGTTTGACCAAAGGTCTCTTGGAGCTCTTTGGTCTTATGATGAGTAATCCCAACTTTTTGACTTTTTGTCTTGAATGTTCAGACATTGCATTGTGTAACACCAATTACTGTATGCTTTGCTTGTGGGAAGATGACTTGAACAATGTTGTGTTGTACTTAAAAGGAGGAAACTAGCTGTGAAAATACTGTTATAAGTGTACCGCACATTCATATACTGTATAATACAATGATCTATTGCTGCTAGGCCAAGTTACAAAATCAGAACACAAAGTTCTTAGCGCACAATTTGATGAAATTACATAATTTCTAAAACCAATTAACGGTGATCTTTTACTGATGGGTTTCAATGCTAATAGGTACAACAGTACATTGTGTCCCCTATCACAACAATACTGCACTGGCAGGGAATGATACCAGGCAACCCAACAAGAGGTGTCATTAGGAAAGGTAAATTGTACTTAGTCCTAATTGGTATTTACATTACAGGCCGAATTGCTCATCTTTGGATGTCAATGTCCATAGGGTGCATGTACACAGTTCATCCCGGCAGAGGCAAGTGCATAAGAGTTACCAAAAAATTACAATGGGAACTACAGCTATAGTCTGTTTTTACACTTTGTGTTTAATTCCATTAGAACTAGATGAGCAGACCCGAATTTCCCGTTCAGTGTTCAGGTGTGCCCTGCACGAGTTCAGGTGTGCAGAACAGCCAATTCGTCATATTAATTACTAAATATGGTTTTGATTGGCAATGGGTGTCCCTTTTCCAAATCACAGCCATGGCTTTTAGCTAAAGGCATTCATTTGCTTGATTGGCTGTTCAGCTAGCTATATGTCCAGGTCAAGTGGAGCGCACCCAAATCTTGAACCTGTACATGAAGGGCGGGTCACCTCATCACTAATTAGGAGGCGTCAAGTATGGGCATTGTAATGCAATAAAGAGGACCTACAATGTTGATTTCTTGACCAGCGTAACAGGTGTTTAAGTTGGAAGAAGAAGAGGACTGTGGTAGATGTGCTACATATTGTAATGTTGTGTATCCTTTACTCATCAGTATTGTGTGGCAACTAACCTGAATTGCTGGGCTTCTGGAAAACTTGTGCCCCATAGCAGCTGCTATAGTTGCAGCAGTAGTAGTCATGGCCATGGGCTATCAGGCTAAACTTCTATGGCTTTTTCACCCAACACTCCACAGGCTGAGCACCATTGAAACATCAAGTGCTATGCAGTAACCCACAGTGTTACTGACTTACTCTTCTTTCCATGTTTCTTTCTAGAAGTTACATTGAATGATTAGCTATTTGTGATCTCTTAACTGTAGAAGTACAATTTGACCGTGAATTATACTTTTGATACTCCTGCTCATCTATATCAACTACACTACTGGCCCTGGAAAATGTGTGCTAAATGTGGTTGACATTTTTCCATCCCTGCATCCCTTTTTAACTATTCAGGCTCCTTTTATAAATATATTGCACAAAAATCCCTTAATGCACTAAACTCCTTATTAGACGTGACAATCTGACCTGTATTTGGTAATACTACATAGCTACATAGTTAGTATGGTTGAAATAAGATATATGTCCATAAAGTTCAACCAAGGAAGCAAATGGAAGGGATAGGATGAGAAAGGGATGTAATGGAACACAATTCTATATAATTATAGAGCCATCAATGTTATTTTGATGTAAGAAGGCATCTACACCAATTTTGAACCTTTCTGCTGTACCTGCTGTGATCAGCTCTTCAGGCAGACTATTCCAGATATCCACAGTTCTTACAGTAAAGAAGCCTTGTCTACTCTGGAGAATGAACCTTGTCTTCTCAAGGTGGAGACAGTGCCCCTTGTCTTTTCATGTAATTCAATCTGAGCAACTATCCATCCATATTTTTTGTAGGGACCATTCATATATTTATATAAATGATTCATGCCCCCTTAGTTATCTCTTTTTAAGACTAGCTAAATCAAATTATTTTCCTCTTTCCTCATTCCTCCATACCCCTAATCAGTTTTGTGGCTCTTCCTTGTATACGCTGCAGCCTCAGGCAGGGCCTGCACCAGCACTGGACATACCTGAGCAAGAGCCGGGACCCAGAGCTGCTGGGGGGACCCTATGCTGTACATAAGGAATTCAAGCTTTATATAAAATAATCGTGAGGGGTCTGTCTTGATTTCTAAATTTTTAATGCTGCCACATGAGTTCACTGCAAAGGAGCCCACTTAGGCTCTGTCACCCAGGGGCCTACTGAAACCTGGAGCCGACCCTGGCTCCATGGCATCCTTTTTATGGACTGGAGCCCAGAACTTAATACTTCATGTGAGGCTGAACCAATATCTTGCACAGTGGCAATATTACATCCCTATCCCAGGAGTCCATACCTCATGCATAACTAGTTGAATCATATAGAGTAAATAGCACATAAGTACCTAAAAATTTATGGAATTGCAAGGGTAATCCAGATATTTACATCTTCAAAACCAATTAGAGACAAAAATTATTAAAGTTTAAAGGTGTTTTCCACGAATTATGCTAGGGGAGGAGTGACTAAAAAAAATTAAGCAAAATTACCTTTGCTTCCAAAGTTGCTTAGGTATTCCGAATCTTTGACATCTCCACCCGGCTTGAACTGCTTGGGTGGTCACAGGACCCATTTTTGTCAATCGGTGGCCTCCTCGAACCATGGTTTGTCACTGATGACGTAAAAAGAAGTGACGTACTGGAGTCTAAGAAAGCCACAGATTGGGGGAAGCGGGTTCTGTAACACCCTGATACTTCTGGCTTGGTAGAGGCATTAAGGATCAGATGTGCCTAAGTGACACAGGAACTGGGACATAGACCAAGGTAAGTCACACTTTGTTTCGTTTTAGCAATCCTATCTATGCCCTTTGAAGTTTCCCAAAATTCTTGGAAATCCACTTAAATTAATAGTAAGTTGAAGTTTCTTTATTCAAAGCAGGTGTATTTAGGAAGCAGCTGTGGTTATAGTTACTTTGAAATAGGAAGCATTTGTCCATTTTGGAATATGACTATTTGACGTGTATTTAGTCTATTATTGTAACCTCACATAACCGAAGTTCAACCCTAAGTTTTGGTCCAAATGTAGCGTATATGTTGTTCAATTTTATATATTTGCTGTGGTTAAAATGCCAATTCTATTTTAGAAATTCCTGTTAGTCTAGAATGGAATTAAATAATACACCCCAGCCTATTTGTTTAGTCTGCAGATAGCACTGAACCAGTATAGAGGGACTAATTGTTACAAGGCTACTGGGAGCTAGAATGCCGGTTGTTTATACAGGTGCTGGCTATGGTCAACACTTATTATAGAGAGCAAACCAATAAATTGGGGCAGACAAGAAGTAAAGCTAATTTTAATAGTAATTCCTTTGTTTACAACCATCTTTTCACACATACTCGAGTCTACTGTATAATGAGCACTTTCATTACAATCATTAAGGTCATGTGCTATAAGACATATCCTGACCAGCTATACCATGCAATAAAATTGAAACAGCGCTGTCTAGAGTTGGGAATCTGTTCCTTTTGGAATAAATATATTGGTTTGCATTTAATCTGACATCATGGCATTAGGCATCTTGAAAGTCATGCTTAATGGTAAGGGGGCTGCCTTACAATATAGGCAAAATAGGCAATCTTTTCCTTATCACATCCTGGAAAATGTATTTGCATATATCCTGTATGCAGCTTTTAATGCTCAAAGATGCTGACAGGTTCTCATTAAGTATAGCAATAAGCAATGGTGCCTTGCACTATGATAATCGGTGATAATAATTGTGATTATTTACCACAATCCGCCACCTTCATGCCAGTGGTGCGTGAAGGGGGGGGGGGCCGTCCATGAGTGGGCTGGCGTGGGGCGTTACTGTCCCCGTGCCAACAAACTCGCTGCAGCCAGTGACTTTTCACATGTGCAAATTCGCCAACTGCGTTTATTTCTATGCCAGGCCATGCCTGGTGTAGAAATAAACGCTGCACAGGACCCCGCCGGATACATCAAGAGTGAAGCCTAGAGAAGTGACGGGGCTATAATATGCCGGCGCACAAGCGCAGGCTTATGGTAAATATTTATTGGGGCACTTTGCACATTAATGCATGCTTGCGCACAAATTTATGAAGCGTTTACGCCAGTATTGTTTCGTGGCTGCACTGTGTCCGTCATGACACAAAACACGGCGGATAAAATGGTAATACACCATGGCACAAGCAGCCATAGAAGCAACAGACCTGGTCTTATTTATGTTTTCCCGCACGTGGTTTAGTCGGGCTTCAGACTTGTTCCATGGACCGTAGGAAGCAGAGACATGTGGGTTTTAATTCTGATGTGAGCCAGATTTGGAGCAACGTTTTGTTTCTCCTTTTTTTGTGTTTGATTTTAAAGGTTCCAGTGCACATATGCATCGGGCGCCATGTTTATGTCGGAAGTCCAAAATTATTCTGGCACCTGCCCATTAAACTGAGTGCACTCAGTTTAAGCGCTATTGGTGTGTGCAGGGTGCGCTGGATTGTTGAAGACAATGGGGGTCATTTACTAAGGGCCCGATTTGCGTTTTCCCGACGTGTTACCCGAATATTTCCTATTTGCGCCGATTTCCCCTGAATTTCCCCCGGGATTTTGGCGCATGCAATCGGATTGTGCCGCCGCATTTAAAACAAAAAATGTGTCGCAGAGCTTGCACTTACCTTCACTCAGCCCGGCTCGGTGTATTCCAGTGCGTTCCGGGGAACTTCAGCACAGCAGCGCCACCTGGTGGATGTCGGAGGAACTGCCTTAATAAATCCCGGCTGGACCGGAATCCAGCGCAGAGAACGCACCGCTGGATCGCGAATGGACCGGGTAAGTAAATCTACTCCTGTGTGTCGGTCTTCAATAATCTGGCACACTCTGCACATTGAAGATCTGGGCTATAGTGTATAGTGTTACATAAAATAGATTCTTTAGTGAAATTCTAAATAAGTTATTTTTAGCTTTTTACATCAAAACTATCTTTGAGGCACAAAAATTTGCAGAATCATAAAATAACTACAGTTGGGTCAACCGTGTCTTGAAAATACATCCAAGTTTAATTTTCTACAACAAAGGCAATCTGATTATTTCCGAATGGAGAACAGATACACTGGCACACAGCAAGTTGGTTTTGGACTCTCGAAGAATAAATCCCTATATCCAACATTGAGATAATAAATAGCTGAGTACATGACTGAGGTTTCCAAATTCCTGGAATTTTGGAAAGGTTTCATGTCTCAGTAGGGGGAGTTTGTGGTTTTCTTTAAGCTTATTTTGCTTTGTTTTTAGATTTTTTAAAATTTGGGTTAAGAAAATATAGAAATTTATCACAAATACAAAGTATTATTGAATATTTAAGTAGTGGACCCATGAGGGGCGGAAAGCTCTCTATTAGAGTAGACAAATATACTAAATAATATCTAAATAATTAGAGGTCTATTTTTCTTTGTTGTCTGGAAGCCTCAAGTGACCCTTTTGGCTTGCTTGACGTTTACAGATTACCGTTGGTTCAAAGCTATTATTTTTGTCCACCTCTTTATGTTTCTGCTATCCATAATGTACATAGTTATTATAATTAATTCTTCAATCATTTATTAAAGCTTTACTTGTTTAAAAGATCCCTTGAAAAGGTTATCTTGGGGGTTAATAAAAAAAAACATTGTAGCTTTCTTCCAAAAACAGTTACGTACCTAACCAAAAATAGTTGCGTACTACAACTAATTGTCATACATTTCAGCAAAATAGCAATACTTGAACCCAGGTCCCCAGCACTGCATGGCTGTACTTTACAACTAATAGCAGTAATTTACTCATAAATAATGAGAAAATATGATATTCAGTAGAAAAAATAATTATGAAGTACTAACAAAAACAAATTCTTTTATGCAGGTGTGGGATGACAACTTGGCAAAATCGGCTGAGGCCTGGGCTGCAACCTGCATTTGGGACCATGGACCTCCTTACTTAATGAGATTCCTTGGCCAAAACCTCTCAGTGAGAACAGGAAGGTATGGAAGTGATATATGGCAGGTGATGTGTAATACAGTGTATCATTATTTCCCCTTTAAATCGACTGTGGGTCTGGTAGTGGTGTACAGTGCCATGTTGACCGATCTCCAGTTCTTTTACAGTACATGAAGTACCTGGGTTACGTACAGTATACAGGCGGTCCCCTACTTAAGGACACCCGACTTACAGACAACCCATAGTTACAGACAGACCCCTCTGACCTCTGGTGAAGATTTCTAAATGCTTTACTATAGTCCCAGATTGCAATGATCAGCTGTAAGGTGTCTGTAATGAAGCTTTATTGATAATCCTTGGTCCCATTACAGAAAAAAATGTTTAAACTCCAATTGTCACTGGGGCCAAATTTTTTTTTTCTGGATCTACAATTATAAAATATACAGTTTCGACTTACATACAAATTCAACTTAAGAACAAACCTCCAGACCCTATCTTGTACGTAACCCGGGGACTGCCTGTATGTTGTTCTGTAGGTTTGTTCTTAAGTTGAATTTGTATATAAGTCAGAACTATATACTTTATAATTGTAACCCCAGCCAAACCCATGACAAACGGATTTTAAAAATGTTGGATTGTCATAAGAACCAGGATTAACACTAAAGCTTCATTACAGACACCTGTGATAACTGTTATAGCTGTTTATTGTAATCTAAGGCAAAAGTACAGTAAATTACCAATATCCAGAGGTCCGTTTGTAACTAGGGGTCGTCTGTAGGTTGGTGTTCTTAAGTAGGGCACTGCCTGTATACATAAAGTTTTAGAATAGGATTGAAAAAGGAATCTAGATGATAACAAGTTATTCGCAGCAACAACCAGAGTTACTGTACATGGCATATTATTACATTAAGCGTAATTAAACAGGATTGTCCAGGTTTTTATTTTTTTAATATATGGTTGGGTGGCTTTAAAAATAATAAAGAGCACTTACCTCTGTTAGTTACAGAGGCTGGTATTGCCGTCCCGGCCATGGCCATACTACTGTGGCAGCCTGAAACTAGTGCTGTAGCAGGCATGTGGCGGTGGTCGGTACCGGATGGAGGGGAGTATATGCTCTTTATTATTATTTTTGTTATTTAAAAACGTGGACAACCCCTTTAATTTTAATTAGAGTAGGATGAATGGCGAAAGCGGCTGGTGTATTACAGGTGTGTTACAAACATGCTTCATAGTATTGTTCATATACAAAGTGTCCAGATACCATGTGTATTATTTTTGGAATGCTAACCATTATATTACTATCACATCTGAAAAGCCCCAATAACATTTCTCTATCTATGTTAAAAACTATTCCATCTAGATATCAATCCATATTGCAATTAGTGAAACCGTGGTATGATGAAGTAAAGGACTATGCATTTCCATATCCTCAAGACTGCAATCCCAGATGTCCCTTAAGGTGCTATGGGGCAATGTGCACACATTATACACAGGTGATATGACTTTTTTGTACTTAGTTCAAATTTTGCCAATATTTTTATGTCTAAAAAAAACTACAACATTGTTTCATGTTTTTCAACACAGATGGTTTGGGCAACAACTAACAGGGTAGGCTGTGCTATTCACACCTGCCACAATATGAATGTATGGGGTGCCGTATGGAGAAGAGCTGTTTACTTAGTCTGCAACTATTCACCCAAGTAAGTAAATCTATTATCTATGGACATGACTACAGTTGTAGCAGCCATATTTGGGAGCCTGATTATTATCTCCTATACACAGTATAAGAGATAACAAGCTAATTGGTGGGGTTCCGACTGTCCGGGGCCTCACAATCATGAGAACGTACTACTGCCAATCACGAAAATTGACTTCTGACAATCCATAGAATAGGGATCCAGTGATGGAGTGCAGTTCTGCTCCATGCTATGGTAGTGCTCCAGCTCTTCCAGCTATATTTTTCAGTGGGAAGTTTGTTGCCAAAGAGATTTATGATCTAGAGCACAAACCAAAAGGTTAAGAACTGACTCCACAATCAAGAAGGTGAAATATAACACTGTAGACCATCTTTTAGCTGCTCTAACTTTTCATTCGGAAAAAAAGAAGGACCAGAAAAGTGATGGATTCACAAGCAGTGCCACAATTTTGCACCCAAAAAAGACAAGTCATGTGAGTCGGAAAAACACCAAAATTGTGGCACCGACACATCATAAATAAGGAACAGCAAAGGATTTCCTCTTTGGATGCATTTCCTGTTCTAGTGATCAGTGGAGGTCTGTTCTCATTATCAGGGCTTGCTAGGAGTCAGCCCCTACTGCTCAGATGGTTATAACAAGGTCCGGATTAAGATTGGTGGGGGCCCCTAGGCTCAAGATCTGAAGCAGGACCCTACTGAATGTAGCATACATACACATCCTCCTGCTCAGTATCCGCTAGTAATGTAATCTTGGGAGTGTGTTGTTGTGCATTGCTCCCATAGTCACCAGCAGTAATTTCTGAGTTACGCAGTGCCATTGCGTATCGTTGCCTTTGACAGGCAGCTCTTGTGGAGACCCCCCTTAGTAGTCAGTTGGTGGGGACCCCGGGGCACGAGTCCTGGGAGCCTGCCAGATAATGTGGCCCTGGTTATAACAATCAGACTTGGGGAAAATATTTATAACTCAAGAATTGTTCTTTGTTGTCAATATACCAGTTATATATTATTCTAGATCTATTTATCTTCTAGATGTACTATGTGGAATTTTGTTCTTTCTTCCATCCTTCCTTGCTTACCTTTTTCCTTCTTGCCATCCATACCCTTCAGTAGTGCAGCCTTTGAGTTACCCTAGTTATTATGTATTTATTTCTTTGTCTATCCATATCTGTAATATTCCTTTTCCATTTTAGGGGGAATTGGATTGGAGAGGCACCATATAAAGTTGGGGTTCCGTGTTCCGCATGTCCACCCAGTTATGGAGGCTCTTGCACAGATAATCAATGCTTTCCAGGAGTAACATCAAACTACTTGTACTGGTTTAAGTGAGCGAATGTAATCAAGAATATTGTTTTCTTAGAATACAAAATTCATTTTTAGAAAACTGTAAATATTTACAGTGAGACATGGGAAATGTAGCGTGATAACTAACCGTAGATTATACCACAAGTGAAACAGCTTATCCAGATACAATCACTGATTAGAAATATTGTCATTATACTGTATTATATTAAAAGCTGGTGCAATACAGGTACATGAGGTCTGATTTTAGAAATGTGGACCTAATTCAGATGAAGCATGGCTGTTTCCAAACAGAAAATTGGAATACTAAATATGTTAGGCCCTTTTTGCTCATTTGCTTACCACCCATTGGAATACAAATAACAGGATAAGTGTATTCCTACGTAAGCCTCCAAGTCTATTACACCCATTTCAACTATAGTGTTGTCAAAGCCCAGATGCTTACACAGCACTATACTTTGGTGATTTGGGTCAAATACCCCATGTAGTATGAAGTTTTCAATTTCTTTATTACATTTCTATCTGACAATGACAAAGAAATTAGGGAGGATCTTATATGGCTTTGCTTGTCAAGTCCTCCTTTATAGCACCATGTTACCCAAATACCTAAATAAATACCTAAATAACAGAATAACAGACAGTTCCCGACTTAAGGACACCTGGCTTACAGACGGACCTCTCTGTCCACTGTGACCTCTGGTGAAGCTCTCTGGATGTTACTTTAGTCCCAGGTTGCAATGATCAGCTGTAAGGTGTCTGTAATGAAGTTATTGATAATCCTTGTTCCCACGACAGCAAAAAAAAATTGGAAAATTCATTTGTCACTGGGAAAAACAATAAATCTGGAGCTACAATTATAAAGTATAGGTGTTCCAACTTGCATCCAAATTCAACTTAAGAATAATAATAATTCGTAATTTATATAGCGCACACAGATAACGCAGCGCTGCACATTGTTCACCAAATCGGTCAAAACCTAAAGAATCTATTTTGTACATAACCCAGGGACTTTCTATATCACATTTACATAGTTATTATTGCATACAAAATAAATTGCACCTTTCAATTTCCAAATTGAAATTAAATTTTTAGTCATCCAATAACAACTCCATACATAAAATAGTAGTACAGAGGTCACGTACCCTAGAGGTCAACCCTGGATAAAAGTTTTCTCAAGAAAATATATACATTAAATCCTAATATTTTAGACAAACGTTGTTACCTTTCTATATCTGATTATAACTTACTCATTGGTCTGTGTAAAATGTTTCATCTAGATAACCGGTGGTGCTTTACTAACCAAATTACACTATGTAGCTTCTAATTATGTTCAGATGTTTTACTATTTATATTGTAAAATTACATACAGCACAATCTCGACTGTTTAGTAGGTTTAAGGTTTTTCAATTTGATCCAATCAGTTGTAATAGGTGCTCATCATTCCTTATGGTGCTAGGTGCATAATCCTGTTGGAATAGAAATGTATGTTATATTTATATCTAAATACACAAAAAGCTCAGATGAGTGGTGCAAAATTAATTTTCTATGACTTCAGGGATTAGGTTTAGGTTCACAATAGCATTTACTGCTTGGAATAGTCAAGCACCGATACGCTGATATTCAATATGAACAATCGAAAAAGTTTTGAAATAGAAAATGTGTAAAAACTCCAATACTAGAAATATTTCCAATTAAAATGGAGCTCTGGTAAACCCCTATTATGTTTACAGATGCATTGTGGGCATTATTCCCTTATTTATATTTTTAATTAATATTGCTATGGATTGTTTTTCTAGATATAAATGGAGCTTAGATTTTATTTCTTTCTAGGGCAGAAAGCATGATGTTTATATATAACAAGCATGAATATGTATATTAAAAATCTATACATTATACTGCACATATGATGTCTAACACTTTTTTTTTCTCGTAAGTTATATTATTTTGGGGCAATGTAAATTAGCTTTCCCTGTACTACAATGCTCCAACTACAGTATGTCTTACATGTTAGCGCATGTTTTATTAGATACTAGTTATATAGGTTTAGCTTCTGCAGTAACAGTTGGGATAGGATGTATGGCCAAAAAATGAACATGGGTTTCCCCACCCAAATAAGGCCATTTAAATGGACATCTTTTGATTTCATAGATACTGTACAGCTAAAAAGATTACAGTGGTAGAGTCTGTGATCTTAAATCATCACTACAAATGCTACAACCCCATCTACTGAGCACTTACTGTATATCCTTTACCCATAGGATTCATTACTAATAATTTGGTCAAACTTTGCTTGGTTGATTTGAGGATGTTTGTGTTTTAAATGCATAGAATGTCCACATCCAGACACCTCTATAGATACTTATCTTCTATAAGGACTGGGCATGTTGATTTTAGTATGCCCAATCTTCAATCTTCACAGGTGGTTTATGTTGTGTTGACACCAGTAGAGAATTACTAAATATTGGTGCAAAAAACTATTATTACCGGATAAGGATTGTCTTAATGTGTTTGTATGTGTCTACGATTCTTAGCAGTTTTATTCGTGTTTATTGTTTTGATATAATATAGGTTCAATTAATGTTTTGAAATATATTAACGAAAACCTGTCATTTTCACCTAATTACAGTTTCTCATAGCCTTTTTAATACTATTTCCCAATTTGATTTTATAATTAACATTACTGCTTCAAATCAAAAACAGAAAAATTGATAAAAGTTTACTTGGCAGCCTGGTAGCCAAGTAGATCGAGTCCCTGGTATCATCATCATCATCTCATCTCTGCTCTACTGGCTCTCTCTCTCTTCCTCCCTCCCACTTCTTCATGCAGAAATGAGTTGACAGAGATTTGCGTGGAGCACAGGGTCAACTGATGGTATGAGGGAGAGGGGAGGGAGAGAGGAAATAGTATAATCGATTGGAGAGCAGATAATGATGATGATTGCCTCCTTGTAACAGATGCCCATGCAGTTTGCTACCAGGGAGCCAGGTAAATTTAAGATACTTTCAAAAGTGATCGAAAGCAGTCATTTTAATGGTAAAAGAGGTCTCCATCTACAACTCTGGCCTAGGACATCTAATTAAGTCCCATGGCTTTCAATGCCACTCCTATGCAGATGACACACAGATCTATATCTGATATCTCCTCTCTTCTAGCCAGAATTCCAGAGTGTCTATCAGCCATATACTCCGACTTCTCTTACAGTTTTCTAAAACTTAACATGGACAGGACAAAACTCATAATCTTTCCTCCACCTCACACATCCCTCCCACCAGACCTAACTGTCAAAATGTATGGCTCCATGATCTCCCCTTTCCTTAAAGTCTGCTGCCTAGGAGTCATCTTTGACTGTGCCTAATCCTTTTAGCCTCACATGCAGGCCCTTACTACAACCCGCCATCTCGATCTCAAGAACATCTCTCGCATCCGACACTTCCTTGAACCAGAGTCTAAAAAATTATTAGTCCATGTCCTTATCATCTTCCGCTTAAACTACTACAATATTCTTCTCTGTGGTCTCCAAGCCAACTCTCTAACACCCCTCCAATCTATCCTTAACTCTGCTTCCCAGCTAATCCATCTGTCTTCTCGATTCTCCTCTGCCTCTCCTTCCTGCCAGTCTCTCCTCTGGTTACCCATTTCACAGCAAATTAAATTCAAAATACTAACCATAACTTACAAAGCTGTCCACAACCTATTCCTTCTATATATCTCTGAACTCATCAGCAATTACCATCCCACACGTCATCTTCATGCCTCACAGGACCTTCAGCTTCACTATATTACCATCCACTCTTCCCACAACCGTAGTGAGGACTTCTCCTGTGCATCTCCCATACTCTGGAACTCTCTACCAAAAGGTGTCAGACTATCCAGCCCTTGTGTCTCCATCTACCCTCCCTTATAGATTGTGAGCCCTTACGGACAAGGTCCTCCTCCCACTTGTCTCCTGATCACTGTAGTCTTGTATTTGTACTTGCATTTGTTCTTGTTTTAATGTAATGTATGTGAACCCCTTACTGATTGTACAGCACCATGGAATTAAAGTTGCTCTATAAATATTAGTAATTGGGAATTGGTATTAAAAAGAAACATATAATTAGGTGAAAAAGTGTGATCTTGATGACAGGTTCCATTTAAATATATCCCTCTATGTAAAAGAGGAGCTTGGGCTCATTACATTTACAGTAATTTGATTCCTGAGCAAAAATGTATGGACACTTTATTTTACCAAACTTTTTTTGAAATAGGTAGATATACAGGGTTGGGTCTATCAAAGTGATTCCAGCTTCCTTGGTTTAGGCAATCAGTATTAGATTGGTTGGGTCTGACAGCCAGATCCCATTCTGATCATTCCGGTCATGTCTTTAAATGTTTTAAATCGATGAAACTACAGTACATTATAACGATACTACACTAGCATCTTTCTGATTCACCCTAGACATCATCATTAAATATAGAGATAACCCAAATTGAAGTTTTAATACTGAAATATGTATTTAGGTGAGTGCTTATTGCTGTTGTATATTAAATGTTACAGATATTTATTAGAATTAGGTATAGCCCACTTAGACTTTAATTAAGCAGTAGGAAGTATAATGACCTAGGCCTCCGATTACAAATAACATTAGATGTTCACTGCCACTTTTTACTTTGAAAGAGTCTTTTATAGCATATTTTATTATAGGTTTGTGCCTCGTATAGATGTAATCATTGCTGGAAACCCCTACTGCAAATCTGTGAGTTACTTACACAGACAAGTCTTAGTATGGCTCCATCTTCTAGGCACACATTCCCTATGCTGCTGAGTCCCTAGTATAGATGAGAAAATCTATTCAGGGAAATTCATAGATTCGGTATGAATTTTCAGGCACCAAATTTAATTCGAACATATATATATATATATATATATATATATATATATATATATATATATATATATATATATATCTTGCATATACATAATAACAGAAGTCCTTAACATGTTCAATGGTTTTGAAGAACTTCAGATGGTTTCCGTTTAGGATTATGTTATTAATGTTTTAGTGAAAAAGCTAGCAAATGTAAAAATTTCCAATACAATATGAGTTTATTTAGTAAAATCTGTGATTTAGGGGGCTAGAGGAGGTCAAATATCAATTTACAATACACTTGAAGCAACACTGGACTAAGTAGATTCAGACCCAAATCTTACAATCTTAGAAAAAATTGGGCAAAAACACCTTCAGCAAAGCAAATCTTAAATGATTAACTCATCTTAAGTCCCTAGCAGTAGACCATATCTACTACAATTCTACATCTATACACAGGGGCGGAGGCACAGATCTCTAACAGTGGCTAGTTAGTAACATAACATCAAAAATTTGGTGAAAACTGGAGGTACGCATTGCACATTAAATAAAAATGTATATTTGTGTTTAAGAAATTGTAAAAATGTATTTACATATATATTATATGTGCAAGTGTGATTAATAAAGACCTTGAGAACGTATAAACCAACTATATTTATTAGCAATGTATTCATTCCATGTCATATGTAGACAATAGATTGTAAGAGGGTAAAACCCACCGTATAGTGCGAGCACTTACCTATTCTGGCCTTTGTAAATTGAATGCACTAAAATAAACAGAATCCAAAAAAGTTACATTTCAAGTCTTTTGTGATGTTTGTATAATTTGAATTGAACATGTGAAATAAAACATTTGAATTAAAACAAAAATCTAAGAGCTAAAACTTTATTTTTAATGAACCGTTTTTTGTATCTTCCAATAAGGCTGGCTGCTTTCTTCCAGAAACAGTTCCTCACCTGACCATGGTTAGTGCTAGTATTACAGCTCAGCTACAGGCGTTCCCCTACTTAAGAACACCCAACTTACAGACGACCCCTAGTTACAAACAAACCTCTGGATGTTGGTAATTTACTGCACTTTAGCCCCAGGCTACAATTAACAGCTGTAAGAGTTATCAAAAGTGTCTGCAATTAAGCTTTATTGTTATTCCTGGTACTTATGAAAACCCAACATTTTTAAAATCCAATTGTCACAGAGACCCAAAAAAATCCTGGCTGGGGTTACAAATATACAGTTCTGACTTGCATACAAATTCAACCTAAGAACAAACCTACGGAACCCATCTTGTACATAACCCGTGGACTGCCTGTATATAGAAATTGATAGAGATTGGTTACAATAGCAGCACAAACCATTTTTTGAAGAAAGCAGCCATGTTTTTCAACCTCCTGAAAACCCCTTCACTACAATAGTTCAACAAATGCTATAAAGTAATAACACAATTTGCTACATTCTATGAACATTTTTTTTTAACAAAAAACTGTAATTACCACATTCACCTTCTTTTGAACATGGCGGCCAAAGGTAAAAAGAATTTGATGTCACCAATAACAATAAAACAAAATGTTGTGACCCATAGCCATTGTATATGCTCTGTGGGAGGCAAAAAAGTGATACTAATAAAACCAATAACCAATATCAGTGATATAAGTGGAGACAAGAAACTGCATAATATCGGTCTTCAGCAGTGATGAGAAGACCCGCACCGTTAAGATTGGGTCCATACTGAACTTTGTTGGTTTGGGTCCCCCTAGCCTGTGCCCGAACTTCATAAAAAGTTTGGGCCGAGTTCAGCTCGTTAACGCCATGATTATTGCAGGCTTTAACTCTTTAAAAATCCTTACCGACATGTGGCGTAATACTACGTCACATGCCGGGTGCGGGTGCATGGAGATGGCTCACGGGCTGAGCCCTCTCCATAGCCGGCAAGTCCTTGCTGCATATTGCAGCAAAGGCTTACCTGTAACACCCCTGATGGGTGCCAGCACCTATCGTGGGTGTTTTCCCGTTGATCACCGTCAGCGGCTTCAATAGGTGCCGCCATCTTTCCGAGGAACGCCGCTCCCTGTGACTTCATCGGGGAGCGGCGATCCATTGCCATGGCAGCCTCGGGTCTTCCGAAGACCCTAGGCTGCTTTGGGTTAACCTATTCATTACAACGTGCTATCAGTTCATTGTAATGAATGATGAGTAAAATCCCCATTTACTGCCATACTGTATATAACTGATATAAATTCAAATAAACAGTAAAAATCATAAACACATTAGATATTGACACATCCAAAAATGCCCAATCTATCAAAATATAATAAAGTTTTTTCACTGAATAAAAAATTCTATAAAAAGTGATCAGAAGGTTGTACAGCCCTAAAAATGATAACATTATAAACGTCATCAAAAGCCGCAAAAAACGACACCTTCAAAAGCTCCGTACACCAAAGTATAAAAAAGTTATTAGTGCCAGAAGACAGCAAAATCCCCCCAAAATTTTTTGTACAGGAGGTTTTAATTTTTGTAAATGTATGAACACATTATAAATCTCTGTAATCGTACCAACCCAAAGAAGAAAGTAGACATGTCATTTGGGGCGTACAGTGAAATCCGTAAAATCCAGGCCTGCAGTTAACACCCATGAACACTGCTGGAACAGGGTTATTAAATTTGTCTGAACCTGAACCCAAACTTTTAAGGGTCTGCTCATCACTAGTCTTCATTACACAGTACATAGGAGTATAAAATTCGCGATACAGAGGCGCGGTCTCTGGGAGAATTCGGGTCTTCCGGCGATTTACTAAGGTAGTGCGCCCGATGTCCATCAGGTGTCGCTGCTGCGCTGAATTACTTTGGAGTGCACTCAAGTTCACCGTCCTATGCTGGGTGCAGGTCAAGCGACACTTTTTTTTTTTTAAATGCGGCGGTTTTTCTGAATCCGTCAGGTTTTCTTACAGCCACGCCCCCCCGATGCGCCCCAATCCGATCACGTGCGCCAAAATCCCGGGGCAATTCAGGGAAAATCGATGCAAATCAGACATATTCGGATAACCAGTCGGAAAAACGCGATTTGGGCCCTTAGTAAATGACCCCCAATGTGCCTGCTATAAATATTTACAAATCAATTCTAAAAAAGCTAAATTCACGACTGGATATTAAATCTATCATCAGAATCCAGAATCATGATAAACCAGGGATACTTACTCATGGATCCAGGCACCATGACTGTGGTAATCTTCTTGTATTTGTTATCGATAGCCTCCTTCCTTCTAAAGTCAACTTTAAAATTATGAAAATGAGGCTAAATGGCTCCTGGGGGTGTTACCAGAACCCCTCTATCCTGTAGCTTCACAGGCTGTTTTTCACCATCACAGGCTGTCTTTCACCATCATCCTGCTAAATTAGATTAGGAATGAAGGACAAGTAAAACTGTCTACTGAATGTGGGAGCCACGTCATGAAAATTATACACTGCTTAGTGCAACAATTCAACACTGGCCATTTTGAGAGTGAAGACATAAAGGAATATTATCTTATTTTCTTGTCATTATTAGGGCCACTGCCCACAATCGAGAAGAGTTAATATAATAATCTTATCATAGCATCATAGTATATAAGGCTGGAAAAAGACGCAAGTCCATCAAGTCCAACCTTTAAGAATCAAATAAATGTTTTATCCCCATAACCTGTGATATTTTTTCTCTGCAGAAAGTCATCCAGGCCTCTCTTGAACATGTACATAGAGTCCGTCATAACAACCTCCTGCAGCAGAGAGTTCCATAGTCTCACTGCTCTTACAGTAAAGAACCTTTGTCTATGTTGATGGTAAAATCGCCTCTCCGCTAGGTGTAGGTGATGACCCCTGTCTATGGTGATGGTAAAATCGCCTCTCCTCTAGGCGTAGAGGATGCCCCCTTGTCCTGGTCACAGGCCGAGGTATAAAAAGATCTTTGGAGAGATCCTTGTACTGCCCGTTCAGGTATTTGTACATTGTAATGAGGTCTCCCCTGAGTCGTCTTTTTTCTAAACTGAATAATCCCAAATTTTGTAATCTGTCAGTGTATTCTAATCCCCCCATTCCCCTAATAATCCTGGTTGCTCTCCTCTGCACCCGTTCCAGCTCTACTATATCCTTTTAATACGCTGGTGCCCAAAAATGTACACAATATTCCATGTGTGGTCTGACCAGGGATTTGTATAATGGCAAAACTATGTCTTTATCATGAGAATCTATTCCTCTCTTGATACATCCCATTATTTTATTTGCTTTAGCAGCAGCCGCCTGGCTCTGGTCACTAAAATTAAGTTTACCATCCACCAATATCCCCAAGTCCTTTTCAGCTCCAGTTTTACCAAGTAATTGACTGTTTAGAACATTATTATACTTTTTGTTTCCATGGCCCAAGTGCATAACTTTACATTTATCTACATTAAAGCTCATCAACCATTTCTCTGCCCACTCCTCAAGCTTCCACAAATCCCTCTGCAATGCTAAACTATCGACCTCAGTATTTATTACTTTACACAGCTTAGTAGCATCTGCAAATATTGAAACTTGACTGTGTAAACCCAATATAAGGTCATTAATAAAACTGGTAAAGTCACTGGTAACGTCAACCAATCTGAGAATGTGCCATTAATGACGACCCTCTGTTTTCTATCACTAAGCCAATTACTTACCCAAATACACAGATTTTCCCCTATTCCCGGCAGTCTCATTTTATATACCAACCTTTTATGTGGCACGGTAAGTTAGACTCACGGGTCTGTAGTTTCAAGGATCGCTTTTTGATCCTTTTTTGTATATTGGTACCACATTTGCTATGTGCCATCCTGTGGGACATAACCAGTCCACAGTGAATCTTCAAATATTAAAAATAATGGTCTGTCTATCACGGTACATAGTTCATGCAGAACCCAGGGGTGTATGCCATCTGGCCCCGGTGCTTTATCTATCTTAGTGGTTGCGAGGCGACGCTGTACCTCTTCCTGGGTTAAACTGTTGACATTGCAAAAAGAATTTACATTATTCCTCATTGTGTCTTCCACAAGGGGATTTTCCTGGGTAAAGACAGTTGAGAAGGCGACATTCAGTAGATTGGCCCTTTCCTCATCTCCTTCCACCATGACCCCCATGTTATTTCTAAGGGGGCCCACACTCTCTGTTTTTAGTTTCTTATCATTTATATACTTGAAAAATAATTATTTTTGCTCTCCCTGCGAATTTTTCTCTCAGTCTCTATTTTTGCGGCCTTTATCTGCTTTTTACAGGATTTATTTTTCTCTCTATAATCCTGTAATGCCTCATCCTTACCTTCACAATTTAGCACCTTAAACGCCTTATCTTTCTCGCTTATTGCTTTCCTTACAAGACTAGTTAGCCACATAGGCTTTTTCCTGTTCCTCTTATGCTTTTTCCCATAAGTTATGTGTTTCTCACAGGACTTTTTCAGAATATATGAGAAAAAAGTCCCATTTTTGGGGTGTACTTTTGTCTTTGAGAACATTATCCCAGTCTATGCCTTTAAGGTCTTCCCTTAGTTGCTGAATATTTGACCTCCTGAAGTTTAGAGTGTTGGTTGCCCCTTCCCTAACGCTCTTAGTAAAGCATAATACAAAATCAATGATATTATGATCACTATTACCCAGGTTCCCCCCAACCTGTAGTTTTGATACCCTATCAGGTCTGTTGGTAAGGATAAGGTCCAGCAGTGCCCCCCCCCCCTCCCCTCTTGTTGGCTCCAGGACTAGTTGTGACAGGTAATTGTCTTTTGTTGTTGACAAGAACCTGCTACCTTTGAAGGACCTGCATGTTTCTGCCCCCCAGTCAATATCTGGGTAATTGAAGTCTCCCATGATAAGTACTTCACCATGCTTTGAATCCGCATCCATTTCACTTATCAGCATTTCCTCTGCTGCGCTCCATAAATCTTCATTTATATAGCGCCAGGGGCGTTGCTAGGGTGGTAAAAGATCCGGGGCACAGGCCCCAATGCACATGTATCGAACTTTCAGTAATGCCTACTCCTGTACATGTGTGGTTGGACCTATAACTACTGTACCTAACATATACAGCTCTAGAAACCACAGGAGAAATCCCTACCTGTTCCATCCAGTGACTGCAGGTGATATGTTCTCTATCTTCTCCATTAGGCCCGGCATCACCACGTCTCCTCAGCCACGTGTCCTCCTTGTTGAGTTCACCACACAGACATCTTATGTTCTTCATTGTCCCTGCATCTTGGCCCCCTAACAGTGTTATCCTGCTGCTACCCCTAACACTCTACCGCCTTTATTGTAAGGCCCCTTTCACATACATGTAGGCTCGCTCAGTCCAGGACTGCTTGCAGGGGAGGTGCAGGGTTGACCGCTCCTCACATTCTCACGAAAGATCTTTTTTCTGGTGACACACAAGTGTGCTCACTGTACTGTGAACAATGCTCTCCTATGGTGGCCGTATGTTAGCTACTGTTCATATAGCTAGCATACGGCCAACATATACAATCATGTGAAAGGGGCCTACAGATACACAGAAAGTCCTTTAACTGTGGCCCCCCACTAATTTGCCCTCAATATGACCCTAAACTAAATGATGCCCTGCCTAATCATGTCCACATAAAGGGGAAGTCTGCACACTCCCCACTAAGAAGTCCCCCACAGCGCCCCAATGTCCTCACAGTCCCCAGTAATGTCCCTCAAAGTCCCCTCTAATGTCCACCTGAGCCCCCTGCAATGTCTAAAGAGCCCCCTGTTATGTCTTCCACACCCCCCCTGTGATTTCCAAAGAGCCCCCTGTTATGTCCACAGATACCACTCTAATGCCCCTCACAGCCCCCCTGTAATGTCCCCCACAGCCCCCCTGTAATGTTAAAAGAGCCCCGTCTAATGTTCCCCACAGCCCCCCTGTAGTGTTTCCAGAGGCCCCCCACAGTTTCCCTGTGATGTCCCTCACAGCCCCCACTAAGAAGACCCACCACATTTCCCAGTAATGTTCCCCCACACCCCCTAATTTCCTCACAGGCCCCAGTGATGTCCCTAGAACTCCCTGTGATGTCCTGCACAGCCCCCCTATAATGTCCACAGAGCCCCCTCTAATGTCCCTCACTAAGAATACCCCCCACATTTCCCAGTAATGCCCCCCCCCAATGCCCCCTAATTTCCTCACATGCCCCAGAAATGTCCCCAGAGCCCCCTGTAATGTCCCCCAAAGCCCTCTATGATGTTCTCCAGAGCCTCGACTAAGAAGTCCCCCAAAGCTCCCTGTAACATCCCTACAGCCCCAGGGATGTCCCCAGCGCTCCCTGTAGCCATCAGCATGACTAAGTCGTCTGACTGTGCCTCTCTCCCCTCCCCCACTGCATAATAAAAAAAAAAAAAAAAAACGCTGCCACTCACCTCAGTCTCCTCAGGCTTGTTGCTGTTCTCTGCAGGACCGAGTCGCGGTGACGTCATCACCCGGCGTCTCCTTCTCCTGGCAGCTGTACTGAGCTGCTAGAAGCAGGAGACGCTGTGTGACTGTGTCTCCTGCTCCCTCTAGTGGAGAACGGAGCCGATGGCTCTGTTCACCATTACAGGGTACAGAGAGGGGAAATCTGCCTGGGCAGCAGGAGAAGTGTCCTGCTGACCCGGGACATTCGGGGCACAAGGCAAAAGATCCGGGGCACAGGCCCCGGATCTTTTGTCCTAGCGACGCCCCTGTATAGCGCCATCATATTCCTTAGCACTTTACAAATCATAGGGGACATATACAAATATAATATGACATTACAGAGTACAAACATTCAATAGGAGTGAGGGGGCGACACAAGAGCTAACAGTCTATGAGGAGGAGGGGGTGACACAAGAGCTAACAGTCTATGAGGAGGAGGGGTTGACACAAGAGCTTACAGTCTATGAGGATGAGGGGGGACACAAGAGCTTACAGTCTATGAGGATAAGGAGGGTGACACAAGAGCTTACAGTCTGTGAGGATGAAGGGGGTGACACAAGAGCTTACAGTCTATGAGGATGAGGGGGTGACACAAGAGCTTACAGTCTATGATGTTGAGGGGGTGACACAAGAGCTTACAGTCTATGATGATGAGGGGGTGACACAAGAGCTAACAGTCTATGAGGATAAAGGGGGTGACACAAGAGCTTACAGTGTATGCGGATGAGTGGGGACACAGGAGCTTACAGTCTATGAGGATGAGGGGGTGACACAAGAGCTTACAGTCTATGAGGATGAGGGGACACACACGAGCTTACAGTCTATGAGGATAAGGAGGGTGACACAAGAGCTTACAGTCTATGAGGATGAGGGGGTGACACAAGAGCTTACAGTCTATGAGGATGAGGGGGTGACACAAGAGCTTACAGTCTATGAGGATGAGGGGGTGACACAAGAGCTTACAGTCTATGAGGATGAGGGGGTGACACTAGAGCTTACAGTCTATGAGGATAAGGAGGGTGACACAAGAGCTTACAGTCTATGAGGATGAGGGGGTGACACAAGAGCTTACAGTCTATGAGGATGAGGGGGTGACACAAGAGCTTACAGTCTATGAGGATGAGGGGGTGACACAAGAGCTTACAGTCTATGAGGGGCTGACACAAGAGCTTACAGTCTATGAGGGGCTGACACACAAGCTTACAGTCTATGAGGATAAGGAGGGTGACACAAGAGCTTACAGTCTATGATGAGGAGGGGGTGACACAAGAGCTTACAGTCTATGAGGATGAGGGGGTGACACAAGAGCTTACAGTCTATGAGGATGAGGGGATGACACAAGAGATTACAGTCTATAAGGATGAGGGGGTGACACAAGAGCTTACAGTCTATGAGGATGAGGAGGTGACACAAGAGCTTACAGTCTATAAGGATGAGGGGGTGACAAGAGCTTACAGTCTATGAGGATGAGGGGGTGACACAAGAGCTTACAGTCTATGAGGATGAGGGGGTGACACAAGAGCTTACAGTCTATGAGGATGAGGGGGTGACACAAGAGCTTACAGTCTATGAGGATGAGGGGGTGACACTAGAGCTTACAGTCTATGAGGATAAGGAGGGTGACACAAGAGCTTACAGTCTATGAGGATGAGGGGGTGACACAAGAGCTTACAGTCTATGAGGATGAGGGGGTGACACAAGAGCTTACAGTCTATGAGGATGAGGGGGTGACACAAGAGCTTACAGTCTATGAGGGGCTGACACAAGAGCTTACAGTCTATGAGGGGCTGACACACAAGCTTACAGTCTATGAGGATAAGGAGGGTGACACAAGAGCTTACAGTCTATGATGAGGAGGGGGTGACACAAGAGCTTACAGTCTATGAGGATGAGGGGGTGACACAAGAGCTTACAGTCTATGAGGATGAGGGGATGACACAAGAGATTACAGTCTATAAGGATGAGGGGGTGACACAAGAGCTTACAGTCTATGAGGATGAGGAGGTGACACAAGAGCTTACAGTCTATAAGGATGAGGGGGTGACAAGAGCTTACAGTCTATGAGGATGAGGGGGTGACACAAGAGCTTACAGTCTATGAGGATGAGGGGGTGACACAAGAGCTTACAGTCTGTGAGGATGAGGGGATGACACAAGAGCTTACAGTCTATGAGGATGAGGGGGTGACACAAGAGCTTACAGTCTATGAGGATAAGGAGGGTGACACAAGAGCTTACAGTCTATGAGGATGAGGGGGTGACACAAGAGCTTACAGTCTATGAGGATGAGGGGTTGACACAAGAGCTTACAGTCTGAGGATAAGGAGAATGACACAAGAGCTTACAGTCTATGAGGATGAGGGGGTGACACAAGAGCTTACAGTCTATGAGGATGAGTGAGGACACAAGAGGAGGAGCTATAGGAACAGAAGAATATGACTCAACATTTCCTACTCACTATCACTCTCTGGCCATATTACTAAAGTTACATTTTAAGTGAATGGTAGTTATCAGAAACCACATAACACAACAAACTTGACTATGTTTTTAAGAGAAAGCAGAGATAATGAAGGAAAAGCAGAGCACAAGAAATGGCAAAGAGGATATGAAGAGGGAGATGAGGAAATTATTTGAGAGCAGAAGACATAAAGGAAGACAACAAAGACAAGAGCACATGAAGTGAAATTGAGCAGATGAAGGAAGAGCAAAGGCTATGAATGGCATCTCCCAAGTATAAGGGAAAGCGGTGCTCCCTTTCTTCTCAATTTTTCTATTACTATAACATTTAAGGGACTTATGGTATTTCCACAACTATGACATCTATCTTCTTCATGAAGTGAAGTTTTCACCTATGTCCAATTAATACACACACCGGCCACTTTATTAGGTACACCTGTCCAACTGCTCGTTATTAATTTCTAATCAGCCAATCACATGGCGGCAACTCAGTGCATTTAGGCATGTAGACATGGTCAAGACAATCTCCTGCAGTTCAAACCGAGCATCAGTATGGGGAAGAAAGGTGATTTGAGCGCCTTTGAACGTGGAATGGTTGTTGGTACCAGAAGGACTGGTCTGAGTATTTCAGAAACTGCTGATCTACTGGGATTTTCACACACAACCATCTCTAGGGTTTACAGAGAATGGTCCGAAAAAGAAAAAACATCCAGTGAGCGGCAGTTCTGTGGGCGGAAATGCCTTGTTGATGCCAGAGGTCAGAGGAGAATGGGCAGACTGGTTTGAGCTGATAGAAAGGCAACAGTGACTCAAATCGCCACCCGTTACAACCAAGGTAGGCAGAAGAGCATCTCTGAATGCACAGTACGTCAAACTTTGAGGCAGATGGGCTACAGCAGCAGAAGACCACACCGGGTGCCACTCCTTTCAGCTAAGAACAGGAAACTGAGGCTACAATTTTCACAAGCTCATCGAAATTGGACAGTAGAAGATTGGAAAAACGTTGCCTGGTCTGATGAGTCTCGATTTCTGCTGCGACATTCGGATGGTAGGGTCAGAATTTGGCGTCAACAGCATGAAAGCATGGATCCATCCTGCCTTGTATCAACGGTTCAGGCTGGTGGTGGTGGTGTCATGGTGTGGGGAATATTTTCTTGGCACTTTTTGGGCCCCTTGGTGCCAATTGAGCATCGTTGCAACGCCACAGCCTACCTGAGTATTGTTGCTGACCATGTCCATCCCTTTATGACCACAATGTACCCAACATCTGATGGCTACTTTCAGCAGGATAATGCGCCATGTCATAAAGCTGGAATCATCTCAGACTGGTTTCTTGAACATGACAATGAGTTCACTGTACTCAAATGGCCTCCACAGTCACCAGATCTCAATCCAATAGAGCATCTTTGGGATGTGGTGGAACGGGAGATTCACATCATGGATGTGCAGCCGACAAATCTGCGGCAACTGTGTGATGCCATCATGTCAATATGGACCAAAATCTCTGAGGAATGCTTCCAGCACCTTGTTGAATCTATGCCATGAAGAATAGAGGCAGATCTGAAGGCAAAAGGGGGTCCAACCCGTTACTAGCATGGTGTACCTAATAAAGTGGCCGGTGAGTGTAAGTTGTAATGTGTATACAGTCAACAACAACCATGAAAAGGCCGAAAAAGGATGGCACTCACCAATCTTCTGATTATCTTCTTGCTGTAATCACTGTAAAATCATACTTACATAGAGGAGATATAACAACAATAGGAAAGGGAGGAAGTGTCAGTCGAAAGAAGCCTGCAGAGGCAAAACATGGTCGGGCGAGGTGTTTTTAGTGTTTTTATGGTGCGATACGCACGTTTTTAATCTGATTTTGTGAGTATATACAATAAAAAAGTCTTCCTTTTGCCTTGGAAACCTGCACTATCTGTACATCTATTTCCTGACATAGGATTGAAGATGCATCGCGGGCACGAAAGTGACACAACGTTTGCAGTGGAGTCCTAACTTTGGGAAACGGAAGAAAAAGCAAGGAACCTAGGAGATCTCCAATTTCTAACTGGAGGGATTGTGGTGAGATTATCCATTGAAGTTAAACCTTTTCTTGATGAGTAGAGAGCACTGACGTTTTGAGTATGTGTCAGTGTCTGTGCTGGAGCAACAGCCTCTAGAGGGCAGAAGAAGCAACGCGGCCATTGCCTCAGCATGTACTGCCTTCCCTATTATTGTTATGCCTCATTTATGCAAGTATGATTTTTACTCTTAATAAAGCAAGAAGATAATCAGAAGATTGGTGAGTGCCGTCCTGCCACCACCATGCTCCAATGTGGAAGTAGTCTTATTGCAGTAGTATGGAGTGAGAAGGTGACCAGTGAGTTGAAGTCTGACAAGACAACCTGCATGTGTATGATGATGCCTTTTCTTACTGGACCTACATCTACTTCAGGAATGACGGAAGCTTGGCTTTCTCCCGCACTGCCATACAGATGAATAGAGCAGCGTGTGCCACCAGCTACTCTAGTTATTTGGCTGTACAACGGACCTTGCTCTCATGATCCATGGGGGTTAAAACATGCGACCCTCATGATCAGCAAGTAATCCCTTATGCTGTGAATAGGGGAACTCTTGATGTGGCTTGACAAACCCTTTAAGTGTAAGTAGGGCAAGTCCCACCAGTGCTCCATTCCATATGGCACACTTACAGGGACTGGCAGGACCCTTTTGTCCAGATTGCTGAAAGTCCCAGTCATCAACCCCTAGGGATTAGAGAGAATGAAAGGGTTTTCAAAGTTTGTGATATTGATGACAGTGCAGGTTCTACAATAAGTATCCTCTTCGATAAAATGATTCTAGCTGAGCACTGGAATAGCAACAGAGACCCCAGCCAAAAATAACGTGCAGCAGCTGTTTGGGGCATTTCTGTAGGGGTGCAGAGGATGCAGTTGCACCTGAGCCCAAGAGAATTAGGGGACCACTAAGGTGTCACTTTTCTACATATAAAGACTAGTGTTATAAAAATACATTGCACATAGGACTGGAGGCCTGATACAGATTTTACATTTGGACTGGCAGATTCAAGTTATGACAACAGCTCCCTGTTTCCTAACAAGCTGTGAGGGAGGCGCCAAACTGATATTTATAACCTACTATTATTGGGCATCAGTAGTTTTACCCCACATTTTAATTTCATTATTAGTCATACATTTTGATTTTTTTTTTCATTTGTAAGATTGGGTCATTTTTTAGTTCATTGTGACTATAAATGAGATTTAAAAAAAATAAAGTCAGACTAATGAGCTGAATTTATCGGAATTTTATCACATTGTTGAAAACACAATATTTAGAATATTGTTGATGTACATGTCTTAAGGTTGTTACGACAAACATAATGTTACACCTGTATTTATTAATTTCATTTAACATAAGGTGGTATAATTGTGTCAAAACCGCAACCCAGTGCAGGTTCATGGTACTGACTACCTGTCCTTTGCTGCCATCTGCTGTTAAGATAAGGCACTGCTTCTGTATATTCCCCTGTAGCAAAGTTAAAGTGACAATTATATACTTTTCTAAAACCAAAGATCCACACAACCATTTATAAATTGATTACTTTAAGCAACTAAATGCTCAAAGTTTTGCCAAACTTTTACCTGCAAGAATCCTTTTTAACCCCCTTGTTTGTTTTTGTGTTTCTGTTTTTGAACTTTCACCTTCAAGAATCCATGACGTTTTTTTCCCCCTGTCACAAAAGGATCTAGTTGTAAGTACTGTATTGTTAAGCAGTATGGAACTGGAAGCAGATGGCTTTGTGTTCTGTTGCCATTACACAGTAGAAAGACACAATGTAATTGTTTTATTAAACTTAAAAATAAGAGATACATTAATAGTGTTTATTTCTTATTGTATTCTTATATTGCCATATAATTATCCCTATAACGTTTTATATTTCACACAGAACACAAATGTTATATAACAAACAATTGTACAATAACTAATACTATACTAAGACTATAAATACAGTGCTAAAATTATAATAGTAATAGATCACCCGCAGCAGACCTTAATGATGGAACATGAGAATAGACCTATAGTAATGAAGACCCCCGAGTAAAAATATAATACTGGAGACCCCCAGAGTGGATGTACCATGCTGGAAACCCCAGCATGAATGTCAGGGGTGCTCCTGCGACCTATGACCCCCATGGCTGTCTCTCTTACCTTTACACGATCCGTCGACCATCCCCTCGCTCCAGTGCGCATGTCCCTGCCTCCTAGGGCACGTGAGTGCTGGCGTCCTAAAATTTAAAGGGTCAGCACACTGATAATTGGCACTTTGCCGGATCTTTGTGCCCTGTCTGAGAAAAAGCTTGTCCCTTATGCCTAGTCCTCGATTATCTTATATTATATATTATATTTTTGATGCAGGACATTTTGTTTTGTTATTTGTTACTCTCCTCTATTTAGGTCTATCTCCTGCTATCATATAATACTGGAGACCCCCAGAGGTTGTTATAATAAGGGAGATCTACAAAACACAATATAACATAGGAGACCCACAGAGCAAACTAGAATACAGGAGACCCCCAGAGATGACTTTAAAGGAAACCTACCACCACAAATCTACCTATAAAGGTAGATCGGGTGGTAGGTGAATCAATGGGACGTGAGGATAGCCCTTTTAAGGGCTAATCCTCACGTCCCCGCACTGTTTTATAAACTTTTATTACCCTAATATGTTAATATACTTATGCGGCTACTGGGGCGTGGAGTAGCCGCATCTGAGGTTACACGAGGCGGCTACTCCACGCCCCGGTAGCCACATTACCCCTCCTACTCACCATGTTCGGCGCGCAGCTGCTCGTAGCTGCGCGCCCTCGTCCGCCGATCCTGACGTCTGCGCATGCGCAGAACAGCAGGCCCGCGCCTGCGCAGCCCCGGCTTCAGAGCAGTGACCGCGCAGGCGCGGGCCTGCTGTTCTGCGCATGCGCAGACGTCAGGATCGGCGGACGAGGGCGCGCAGCTACGAGCAGCTGCGCGCCGAACATGGTGAGTAGGAGGGGTAATGTGGCTACCGGGGCGTGGAGTAGCCGCCTCGTGTAACCTCAGATGCGGCTACTCCACGCCCCAGTAGCCGCATAAGTAAATTAACATATTAGGGCAATAAAAGTTTTCAAATCATTGCGGGGACGTGAGGATTAGCCCTTAAAAGGGCTATCCTCACGTCCCATTGATTCACCTACCACCCGATCTACCTTTATAGGTAGATTTGTGGTGGTAGGTGCCCTTTAATACAAGAAACCTCCTGAGCAAATGTTTCTTATTGGAGAACCCCACAGATGAGTATAATACAGGAGATCCCCCAGAGCAGACTAGAATACTGAGACCCCTTTAGGGCTGACTATAATACAAGTGACCCCCAGAGAAATTATAATATAAGAGACCCCCTGAGCAGATGTATGCTATTGGAAAACCCCAGGGCTGAGTATAAGAATGATAATCCCTCCCTGCATCCATTCCCTGCACTCTGGAACGGACAAGGGTTTTTTTGTGACTTGGGGCCCCTTCTCCTCCTTGGGGACCCCTGAACACGGTCAGACTATACCCCCCTGATGGCGGCCCTACCTCTTGTACTTCCTTGCTGATTTTCCCACATGTGTCTAGAAGTCGCTGCATCTTCAGTGTATTCTCCCTCACCATCCGCCTTAATTCTCGGATCATTTTGCCCACATATTTTTCTCTACAATCACAGTTAATCCACATCACATATACCACTCCCTCACCTCTTGCAGTTCATGAAACAGCGATAGTAATATACCTGATTTGTGCTTGTACTAGTCAAGGTTTTACCCTGCATGAAAACCTGACTTCTACAAGGCAAATTTAAATCCAAATAACTTCACCGAAATAGCACGTTCTTTGTTTCCTCTTTCATCCCAGCATAACATAATCTCACCGGTTATCCTCCTAGGTTGTTCCCAAAGCTCTTCTCAATGGAATAATTGAATAATAACACTGATGAGGCCAACAAGCTGGAAACAGTTCTATAAAAGTTGGAATAAATGGCTTAACACTTTTACTGTAAGCTGTATACGTGCTACGCGCCAGTGGTCCAGGATACAGAGTGATGTTAGCCATAGGGGCGAAAAGGAATGATATGCATGGCTGTCCCTTTAAGCCTAAAATAATAAACCCCTTGTTTTGGGGATCTGCAATTTAACTCATGACATACAAATACTTTCCTCTTAAAGTATGCAACACTGAACATGAAAGCAGTAAGTACAAAGAGAAGAATTTGGCCAATAACAATTTTTTACTACACATGGGTGTTTTTGGAGACAAGTTGGACAATGTGTTACTGGAAAATTACCTATTTTAATTGAGGTCAGGGAACTTTTTGCTGGAGAATTTTATGGGACTGTTTGTAGGAGATCCTACAAGAGTTGATGCTTTGTTGGCTCTCATAATTTCTAACAATGCAGAACCTGTCCAAAATGTCAACGCCCAGGAAACCCTCAGGAACAGCGATACAACATACGTAACATAATTACTTTTCTCTAAAACTGTAAAAAGTGAATACAGAATAGAAAAGCAAAAACATTGGGGCACATTTACTTAGGGCCGTGCACCAGTTTTCTGTCGGACTTTGCATGTTCCTTTAGGTGCAAACTGCTTGCACAGAAGTGTCGCATGTTTTTGGCACATTCTATCTATACTCTAGATTTATTCCTATAGGTAACAAGTATAGAGGAGCTAGATTATAGCCTGCATAGCTTACAGATACAATTAATAGAACAATTAATTTAATAGGACAATAAATAAATGATACAAGAGGGTATTCCAAAATATAAATTTGCAGGGTCATCTGAAGCCTTTAAAGGGTACCTGTCACCAGGGACCTCATTTTCACTAAAGAAGAAGCGGGGTCACACCGGTGGGATGTTCTCTAGGGTCTAGCTGGAGGTTGGGGAAAGTACCTTTTTAGGGATAGCAGAGTAAGAACATGACCCCATTAAGTGTGTGGTAGTGACGCTGGAGAAACAGCTGATCTCCTGGCAGTCGTGTCACCTGATCGAATAATATGATTCCCTGCTTCCCGCAGCAGCGATTGTTCAGCTGCGGCTTGCCATAGCAGGTGATTAGTCGTTGGACAAAGCAATCTAGTCTTTCCACCTTGTCTGACTGTGTTATACCGGCATTTACTTCACTGTTCACAGTCTGAATTATAATAATTAAAATACGTGTAGGGAGATACTGCCCATTAATGTACATGCATAGATATAATAAATGCATGTTGGGATAAGAGGGGATCATCATTATTATCTTTAAAGGGTACTCACTCCCTCCTCAGTCCCTCGGTGATTCATTTCACCCACCTACAGTGTAGTACCCCAATTTTTTGGGATTTCGCAGCAACACAAAAAGAACAAAATAGTGTTAATTTTGACTGCCTACATAATTCTCTCCACAACCCGGATAGACCCACCCAACTGCCCCTTTAACTCCAACCAGAAATGACCACAGACACCATTTAACCTTTACATTTTGTGGTATGACTACTAGGAAGTCGGCCACAGCTTTATTAAAACTTCTAACAAATAACTTCTACTCATAGAGTAGCACTGATAAATCTAATAGATAAACCCGGGCCCCTTTATGCCAGCTGTTTAGAGGGCATGTAGGTCACAAACCCGATAAAAGACCGCCAGCTGTGACGTTAGGTATAATTGCAAAGGGGGAAGGTAGGCCGGGAAGATTCACAGAAAAGAGGGTAAGCTCCCCCCAGGAATCTACTTTTAACACCATTGGCCCACCCCTTGATGCCACCCACTCCTGTAGCTCACCCGCATCACGTAGCCCATGTACCCGGGAAACAACAACCTACTCTTGAAGTGGCCATGCTGCACCTGCCACCACCTCACCATCCTCTGCCATAAACCTGCAGGCAGTCATTAGCCCCACGGCTAAACGCCTACGGGATATTATACATATATTTTACATATATCATATATTTTATATTCTCACCTCTTCCCCACCTATCTTTCCCCCTCCTCAAGACAATACTGAAAATGGGGGATTGGTAACTGGTGACCAAGAGAAGGCAGAGGTACTAAATGTTTTTTTAGCTCTGTTTATAGCCAGCATTGGTTTAATAAGGATAGGAGTTGTCAGACTAACCTGATCTCCTTTTATGTAAAGGTAAATAGATGCCTCGACAGAAGAGCTGCTGTGGATATTGTGTTCTTAGACAAAGGCTTTAGTCATAGACACCTAATAGGTAAAATAAGGTTACTTGGTTTGGCAATAACCATTTGGAATTGGATTGAAAACTGGCTGTGTTGTGGTCAATAATGATTTCTGCTCAGAATAGACACCAGTTATAAGTAGTGGACCCCAGGGCTCGGTGCTGGGCCCACTATTATTTTACTTGTTTAATAATGGAGCATGTCACAGTAAGGACGGCAGAGAGCTTCAAAAAGGGTCTTGATGCCTTCTTACTTCAATATACACTCACCGGCCACTTTATTAGGTACACCTGTCCAACTGCGCGTTAACAAATAATTTCTAATCATGGCGGCAACTCATTGCATTTAGGCATGTAGACATGGTCAAGACAATCTCCTGCAGTTCAAACCGAGCATCAGTATGGGGAAGAAAGGTGATTTGAGTGCCTTTGAACGTGGCATGGTTGTTGGTGCCAGAAGGGCTGGTCTGAGTATTTCAGAAACTGCTGATCTACTGGGATTTTCACACACAACCATCTCTAGGGTTTACAGAGAATGGTCCGAAAAAGAAAAAACATCCAGTGAGCGGCAGTTCTGTGGGCGAAATGCCTTGTTGATGCCAGAGGTCAGAGGAGAATGGGCAGACTGGTTCGAGCTGATAGAAAGGCAACAGTGACTCAAATCGCCACCCTTTACAACCAAGGTAGGCAGAAGAGCATCTCTGAATGCACAGTACGTCGAAATTTGAGGCAGATGGGCTACAGCAGCAGAAGACCACACCGGGTGCCACTCCTTTCAGCTAAGAACAGGAAACTGAGGCTACAATTTGCACAAGCTCATCGAAATTGGACAGTAGAAGATTGGAAAAACGTTGCCTGGTCTGATGAGTCTCGATTTCTGCTGCGACATTCGGATGGCAGGGTCAGAATTTGGCGTCAACAACATGAAAGCGTGGATCCATCCTGCCTTGTATCAACGGTTCAGGCTGGTGGTGGTGGTGTCATGGTGTGGGGAATATTTTCTTGGCACTCTTTGGGCCCCTTGGTGCCAATTGAGTATCGTTGCAACGCCACAGCCTACCTGAGTATTGTTGCTGACCATGTCCATCCCTTTATGAGCACAATGTACCCTGTAACACCTGATGGCTACTTTCAGCAGGATAATGCGCCATGTCATAAAGCTGGAATCATCTCAGACTGGTTTCTTGAACATGACAATGAGGTCACTGGACTCAAATGGCCTCCACGGTCACCAGATCTCAATCCAATAGAGCATCTTTGGGATATGGTGGAACGGGAGATTCACATCATGGATGTGCAGCCGACAAATCTGCGGCAACTGTGTGATGCCATCATGTCAAAATCTCTGAGGAATGCTTCCAGCACCTTGTTGAATTTATGCCACGAAGAATTCAGGCAGATCTGAAGGCAAAAGGGGGTCCAACCCGTTACCAGCATGGTGTACCTAATAAAGTGGCCGGTGAGTGTATATTATAATATAAAGCTGTGTTCCCTTACATGTGTCTTTTTAACTGTACTAACGATGCAACTACAAAACAATTTTTAAAGCAATTTTTGTCTTGATTTAAAAAAAAAAGTCATAAATATCATTTCACTGGTAAACCTCTTTATTTTCAGTCTCAAATGACCATTTGAATGGGTACAGACCTCTAATTCTTTATACACGTAGTCTCATATTCATGGCACCATATCCAGGTACACATCAATATTATGGTCTTTGGAAAATCTCCTGTACAAATCAATCCTTACTCTGTTTAGAAAGTCACTAGGTGCTCCAAGAACCAAAAGGTGTGGAGACAGTAAAACCTGTCATGGAGTCCAACTTCCTGTCAGGGCTGGAGCCTTCTCTGCATCTATTTGCTCTATGGTCTGTTCTGGTTTGTCTTAAAATACTTATTACTAGGGAATTTATTTTTAGAGAAGTTTTAAATTATAAGTCTGGTTATGACTATAGTAAAAAATAAGTAATAAATACATATAATAAAATCATAAGCATTACTGGACTGATGTTCCCTGAGCCAAACACAGATGATGAGTTTTCACACTACATTCATAGATCCTGTCATCTACAGTATAAGGATTAGTGGGTGGAAATAGACAGCAACGGGCCCCTGTGCAGGACTGTAGGTGGGCCCCTCCGAAAGCCAACTGAGAAAGAGAGAAGATCTCATTGACAGTCAACACCTTGTTGGCTCTCTTGCGAAAGCCTTGCTAATTTAGGTGGACAACTAGTAAAAACCTAGTAGGACACGTAGCCACTGACAGGATAAGTAATATATTAAACAAGTCTTTGTGAAAAGTAAAATTTTCCCACAAGAAGTACAGTAATGAGACATTGCAAAATGGTTGGCAGATGGTGTTACCCTTGCTGAGTTCTCCTCCTTGTGTTGCGACAAATTAGCATTTTTAGGGTTACATAAACTGTTACTACAAATTTGCAGTGGACAGTAGAGAAGATGGCAAAGACTGTACCGGTGCCAGTTTTTGTCCAGCACATGTATTTGTTAGTGTGCCACAATGGTGTCCCGGCTGCATTTTGTACAACACTTTTTTAATACTGTGCACCTAAAGGGTCGTGGTAGTGTGTTCTTAGTTTGTTATACATTTATAACTGATATGCGACACAAATCAGTCAGAACAGCATGAAGTCAACCAAGATACTATTTAATAATGTTGTGTACTTGCACAGAGAAAGTGCCATGAAAACTAGTGCACAATGCTCCAGCTTTAATATATTTGGGCATATTTGTCAATTTGGAAAACGCCTTGAGATATTTGCCCAGATATATAAAAACTGGTGCCCTGTGCATTAGTTTTAGTTTGCACTTTCTATGTGCAAGTTGCGATACGTTATATAGTAGTGTCGGACACTCTTAGTTTATCCGTTCACTTTTCAGGATGTCCACACAGTTGCACCTATTTTTCTTGGTGCACTTTGCTTCATGCTGTTGTGACAGAATTGCGTCGTATCTCAGTAATCAATGTGGCGCAAACTAGGAACACACACTAGCACTCTCCTTAGAAGAAAAGTTTCAAGAAGTGTCGGACATAATGCAACCGCAACACAATTGTGGTGCACAAATATAAATACATGTGCAAGACACTTTTTCCCATGGAAAGTGGCGCAGACACAAAAAGAAATCTGGGCTATTGAGTCATGAGCGAATGAGAACAGGATCTAATAAAGTGAAACTCCAATGACCTTACTAAGTTGTATGGCAAAATCTAGGGGGTACTCTGGTACTCGATTAGGCTACAAATACATGAACACAGGAGATTCCTGTCTGTGCCAAAAATTAAGCCCATAACATAGTTGGGGAGATGGAGAGTAATTTGAACATGAAATGCCCTGCATCATATTTATTGAAGATTTTAGACTATTTTTAGGCTTTTTTTTCTGACTCCTTCAAAAAAGGGGCATGTCCTCAGTAACTAGGGGACATCATTGGACAGAAGTGCAAATTCAGACTCACCAGTCTTGGGCCTCATCGAGATGGCCGTTATAGGGGCTTGATCAAATCATGGCCCCTATAGACTTCTATGGCCCCTTGTGATGAGAGATGTGGTAAATTTGCAGCATGGAAACTCTTCTGCCTATAAAGGGAGGAGGGCTGAAGACACTCCTCCTCCAAGCCCTGTGCTCGCCCGGGATCTGGTCCGGGTAAGTACTCGTCTGTCTAATACTGCAACAGATAAGTCATCAAGCATCAGACAATGATTAATCTGGTGGCACAGAGAATGCATTAATACAACTCCCCATTGTCTTTATGGACTCATTCACCTTAATAGTTGAATCAGTCCATGAAAATAGGAAAAGACCTCCAATCTGCAATGTAAAGCAACATCAAGAAGATAATAGCGTCTGTTTTGCCTTGGAAGTTTTACGAAATGCATGTTGGCATGTGCATGAATACAGTTTATGCCAACTTTTCCTTTGAGACTTCTTCTGAAATTTTTGATGAATTTATGAAATCATGTGATGTGTAGTGTGAGAGTGAATACCCTGAGACCTAGCAAACGGCAATCTTATTGTAGTTAACAGTTTGATATAATTGACAGTAGAACGCTGGAAAGAAATTGAATGAAACCAATATTCTTTTTGACATACATTTAATATAAAAGGGGGTTTTCCAGCCCCCAAATTAGTTACCTTAAAACCAGCATTGGGTAGAACCGTTTATAAACTTGCCAGATCTACTGTTCCAGTTTCCCATTGGAGGTGCCTGCTCCTCAATTCTTTCTATGCATCCCATAACTGCCCTTTCATACAATTATTTACAAAACCAATAGAAGGGGACCAACAAAATAGGCTTCACAGGCACCACAAGCACCAAATGGCTCATTTTTCTCAAAAGTAAAAAGTCATTTTTTAAAGCTTTTTATGTTTTCAACACAATGCTGTTTGTTAACTCAATCATTTTAGTTGCTGCTCCACTGAATTTTTTCTTGAATCCGCAACATTCTCGAGCAATCAGTGCTGCTGGTTTGAGCAGCAAATACACTAGTATTAGAGTTGTGTTGGTAGTCTCGGACAAGTGCAGAGAGAATGAGACAGCCTACCTAACTAGAAGGGACAATTCACATATTGGGTGCCTGGGAAGTAGTGGTCGCTGGAGAAAGTAAGTCCAAAAGAGGCAGAGTAAGTGAGGCTGCACCTATTAAAGGATATAAAGAGTTGTAGTTGATGACATTCAACTTATAGGAAACAATTATTGATAGACTACAATGTAGCTTTATTAAATAAAGAAGTTCTGCAGCAGAATATCAGTAGAAAAATATCAGGATCTTGAAGGTTTGTCAGGTTATGTTGTCATGACACCTGAGTGAAGTTGCCCCCCCACCTTGTTCAAATCAAACAAAATTGGTGTCAAACGTTTGTGCTACGTTTGTGCTGGTTTGTGCAGCAAAAATTTTTGTTTGTGCCGCTATCGTTTTTAAGATTTTAATGAAAGTTTCCAGAGGTCATCCGAGGTCAACCAGCCCCCCACATTGCCCAAACCAAACAAAGCTGGTGCCAATCAATTCTGCTACGTTTGTGCTGGTTTGTGCTGCTCCAATTTATGTTTGTGCTGCTTTTGTTTTGAATATGTGAACAAAAAATAAAAGGTCAAAAGTTCAAGCAGCCCCCCCACATTAACCGAATCGAACAAAACTGGTGTCAAACGTTAGTGCTACGTTTGTGCTGGTTTGTGCAGCAAAAAAATTTCGTTTGTGCCGCTATCATTTTTAATATATTCATACTTTTTTCCAGGGGTCATCAGAGTTCATTTCTTCCAAAGCACAATGTGTTTGCTAGCTCCCCCTGGTGATCAAACCAGGGAAGTGTCAATAGGTTTGTTTCTTACCAGTTCATCCTTAACACCTGTAAACACCTGAACATACCTTAAAAATGATAGCGGCACAAATGAAAATTTTTGCTGCACAAACCAGCACAAACGTAGCAAAACGTTTGACACCAGTTTTGTTTGATTCGGTTAATGTGGGGGGGCTAGTTGAACTTTTGACATTTAATTTATTGTTCATTTATTCAAAACAAAAGCAGCACAAACAAAAAATTGAGCAGCACAAACCAGCACAAACGTAGCAGAATTGTTCGGCACCAGTTTGGTTTGGTTTGGGCAATGTGGGGGGGCTGGTTGACCTCTGATGACCTCTGGAAACTTTCATGAATATCTTAAAAACGATAGCGGCACAAATGAAAATTTCTGCTGCACAAACCAGCACAAACGTAGCACAAACGTTTGACACCAATTTTGTTTGATTTGGACAAGGTGGGGGGGCCAACTTCACTCAGGTTGTTATGACTGTATTTGGCAAACATTTTTTACCAGAAAATCTGTGTCAAATACTGGGTCAAAATTAAATGGGGCAGACAAAAGTGTTGTAAGGTAAGACTGATGCTGTTTGATAAATCTGTAGGAGTATAACGCTTTCTATGTGTACTTTACACCTCCTAATAGTTTATGCCAGAAAACTGTGACAAATTTTTTTTGGGATTAGCATTACTTTTGGCGCACTGACTTTTTGGCATAAGGCCACGCCCTTCTATCGTACTAGTTTCAGAAAAGCCTGAAACTGTCTAAAACCCTTCATAAATGGGACAAAGACAGTTTTGCTGCAAATTACAACAGAATTCTGTCGTAAGGCATCAATGCCACAATAATCAGTAAGAACTAAGGACTAGCACATTTATTAGTTGGTTTATAGATTCAGTAAGAATCTGGTCGGGTCAAATCTGAATCGTTTCTGATTAGAGATGAGCGAGCACTAAAATGCTCGGGTACTCGTTATTCGAGACGAACTTTTCCCGATGCTCGAGTGCTCGTCTCGAATAACGAGCCCCATTGAAGTCAATGGGAGACTCGAGCATTTTTCAAGGGGACCAAGGCTCTGCACAGGGAAGCTTGGCCAAACACCTGGGAACCTCAGAAAAGGATGGAAACACCACGGAAATGGACAGGAAACAGCAGGGGCAGCATGCATGGATGCCTCTGAGGCTGCTTAATCGCACCATTATGCCAAAATTATGGGCAACAGCATGGCCATGACAGAGTGACAGAATGAAGCTAGATAGCATCTAAAACATCCAATAATTGACCCTGACACTATAGGGGACGGCATGCAGAGGCAGCGGCAGCAGGTTAGAGAGTGTCATGGCGACATACCCTAAATGGACTCAGGCTTCAAACCAATGGGTGGCAGAGAGGAACCAAAGGAGGTGAGCAAGAAGCGCTCAAATAATATCGGTACATGATAAAAGTTTGCCAGTATATTTTGTGGATTACACAGCAGGGTGGCGACAAAGTTAACATGGAAGCCATGAAAACAACCCAAAATTCTGCCTGACACAGCTCGTTTGATAAGGGGACCATGTATGGAGGCAGTGAACTAGTAGTAGATTAAAGGTGCTGCAGTTAAAACTATGTTAGTTGGATCTTGGCATGGAGCTGGCGCTCCGCTGCCAGGCGAGCTTTCGCCAATCCAAGCCCCTGTCTCTAGGCTACTCCCCAAACAGCACTTCTAAGAACCTTTTGTATAAGATCAAGTGTAGTAGCGTTCTTATAAGTTTGGGATATGGCGGGTGAGGGGAATGTAAACAGATGCGCAAGAAGCGCTGAAATAATATTGGTAAATGATAAAAGTTTATTAGTATATTTTGTGGATAACACAGCTGGGTGGCGACAAAGTTAACAACTGCACCCCCCTACCTCTCCTCTCTTATCTCAGTCTATCGCCCAACCCGTGCTCTTAGATCCGCCAGTGATCTTAGATTAACCTCTACCCTAGTGCGGACCTCCCACTCGCGTCTCCAAGAATTCTCTAGAGCTGCACCAATTCTATGGAATGCTCTGCCCTGGACTATCAGACTAATACCTAACCTCCAAAGTTTCAAACGTGCTCTTAAAACCCATTTCTTTAGGCAAGCCTATAACACTCATTAACTGCATGAAGTTTTAACTCTTCTACTAACCCGTCCTGTGTCGTCCTCCCATCTGTTATCCAGCAACCAACAGGCACCAGACTTCTCTACAGTCCCATTCACCCTGGACCTGGTATATAAGATGACGGCTGAGTGGTTCAAGCGACAGCAATTCCATTTATTATATTTTGTTCTATTCCCTAAGAAGAATGGCTTGACCATTAAATATTCTTTTACCTCGTGTTACCCCATCATCTTCATAAACCGTAAGCTCTGGCGAGCAGGGACCTCACTCCTGTTGTTCCATACAAATGTTGTGCTCTGTTACATTACATTTGTATTTGTTTCCTATGATTTGTAAAGCGCTACGGAATATGATGGCGCTATATAAATAAAGATTATTATTATTATTATGGAGGCAGTGAACTAGTAGTAGATTAAAGGTGCTGCAGTTAAAACTATGTTAGTTGGATCTTGGGATGGAGCTGGCGCTCCGCAGCCAGGCGAGCTTTCGCCAATCCAAGCCCCTGTCTCTAGGCTACTCCCCAAACAGCACTTCTAAGAACCTTTTGTATAAGATCAAGTGTAGTAGCGTTCTTATAAGTTTGGGATATGGCGGGTGAGGGGAATGTAAAGAGATGCGCAAGAAGCGCTGAAATAATATTGGTAAATGATAAAAGTTTATTAGTATATTTTGTGGATAACACAGCTGGATGGCGACAAAGTTAACAACTTTGATGTGGAATCCATGAAAACAACCCAAATTTCTGCCTGACACACCTCGTTTGATAAAGGGACGATGTATGGAGGCAGCTATATGGACGACTTTTGGAGGTAGCAATGGAGACAACGTGTGGAGGCTGCTATGGAAACAATTTAATTTGGATAGTGCCTGTATGTGGCAGTCCCAAAAATTTTTCAAACCAGAGGAGCAGGTAGGTGGCCCTCCAGAAAAATTGAATAGATTGAGTGCCTGTATGTGGCAGTCCCAAAAAGTTTTCAAACCAGAGGAGCAGGTAGGTGGCCCTCCAGAAAAATAGAATAGATTGAGTGCCTGTATGTGGCAGTCCCAAAAAGTTTTCAAACCAGAGGAGCAGGTAGGTGGCCCTCCAGAAAAATAGAATAGATTGAGTGCCTGTATGTGGCAGTCCAAAAAAGTTTTCAAACCAGAGGAGCAGGTAGGTGGCCCTCCAGAAAAATTGAATAGATTGAGTGCCTGTATGTGGCACTCCCAAAAATTGTTTAAAACAGAGGAACGGGTCGGTGGCCCTCCAGAAAAATTGAATAGATTGAGTGCCTGTATGTGGCACTCCCAAAAATTGTTTAAAACAGAGGACCGGGTCGGTGGCCCTCCAGAAAAATTAAATGCATAAAGTACTATAGCTAGAGCCAGTGGGCCCTGTCAAAAAATAGCCAGTTTCCTCTGCTTTACTGTACAAAGAGGAGGAGACGGAGGAAAATGAGGAGGAGGAGGAGTGGATCAATTATTCAGGTTGAGCTTCCTTCACCTGGTGGAGATTGGAAACTATGAGAAATCCAGGCTTTATTCATTTTAATAAGCGTCAGCCTGTCAGCGCTGTCAGTCGACAGGCGTGTACGCTTATCGGTGATGATGCCACCAGCTGCACTGAAAACCCGCTCGGACAAGACGCTAGCGGCAGGGCAGGCAAGAACCTCCAAGGCGTACAGCGCCAGTTCGTGCCACATGTCCAGCTTTGAAACCCAGTAGTTGTAGGGAGCTGTGTGATCATTTAGGACGATGGTATGGTCAGCTACGTACTCCCTCACCATCTTTCTGTAAAGATCAGCCCTACTCTGCCGAGACTGGGGACAGGTGACAGTGTCTTGCTGGGGTGACATAAAGCTGGCAAAAGCCTTGTAAAGCGTACCCTTGCCAGTGCTGGACAAGCTGCCTGCTCACCTACTCTCCCTCGCTACTTGTCCCGCAGAACTACGCACTCTGCCGCTAGCGCTGTCAGAAGGGAAATACTGTTTCAGCTTGTGCACCAGGGCCTGCTGGTATTCATGCATTCTCACACTCCTTTCCTCTGCAGGGATGAGAGTGGAAAGATTTTGCTTGTACCGTGGGTCCAGGAGAGTGAACACCCAGTAATCGGTGCTGGAATAAATTCTTTGAACGCGAGGGTCACGGGATAGGCAGCCTAGCATGAAATCTGCCATATGCGCCAGAGTACCAACGCGTAAGAATTCACTCCCCTCACTGGCCTGACTGTCCATTTCCTCCTCCTCCAACTCCTCCAACTCCTCTTCTTCTTCCCATACACGCTGAAGGACTCAACAATGGTCCCCTCTTGTGTCTCGCCAACATTCTCCTCCTCTTCCTCCTCATCCTCCTCCACCTCCACCTCCTCCGATATGCGCTGAGAAACAGACCTAAGGGTGCTTTGGCTATCAACAAGGGAATCTTCTTCCCCCGTCTCTTGTGACGAGCGCAAAGCTTCCGACTTCATGCTGATCAGAGAGTTTTTCAACAGGCCAAGCAGCGGGATGGTGAGGCTGATGATGGCGGCATCGCCACTGACCATCTGTGTTGACTCCTCAAAGTTACTCAGCACCTGACAGATATCAGACATCCACATCCACTCCTCATTGTAGACTTGAGGAAGCTGACTGACCTGACTACCAGTTCTGGTGGAAGTTGACATCTGGCAGTCTACAATGGCTCGGCGCTGCTGGTAAACTCTGGATAACATGGTCAGTGTTGAATTCCACCTCGTGGGCACGTCGCACAACAGTCGGTGAGCGGGCAGTTGGAGGCGGCGCTGCGCTGCCCTGAGAGTGGCAGCATCTGTGCTGGACTTCCTGAAATGCGCACAGATGCGGCGCACCTTCGTGAGCAAATCTGACAGATTGGGGTATGTCTTGAGGAAACGCTGAACTATCAGATTTAACACATGGGCCAGGCATGGCACATGTGTCAGTCTGCCGAGTTGCAGAGCCGCCACCAGGTTACGGCCGTTGTCACACACAACCATGCCTGGCTTCAGGTTCAGCGGTGCCAGCCACAGATCAGTCTGCGCCGTGATGCCCTGTAATAGCTCTTGGGCGGTGTGCCTTTTATCGCCTAGGCTCAGCAGTTTGAGCACCGCCTGCTGTCGCTTAGCGACGGCACTGCTGCTGTGCCTAGAGCTACCGACTGATGGCGCCGTGCCCACGGATGGTAGTTCGTAGGAGGAGGTGGAGGAGGGGTGGGAGGAGGAGGAGGCATAGTAGGCCTGAAACACCTGGACCGAGGTAGGCCAGCAATCCTCGGCGTCGGCAGTATATGACCAGCCCCAGGGTCAGACTCGGTCCCAGCCTCCACCAAGTTAACCCAATGTGCCGTCAGCGATATATAGTGGCCCTGCCCGGCAGCACTCGTCCACGTGTCCGTGGTCAGGTGGACCTTGTCAGAAACGGCGTTGGTCAGGGCACGGGTGATGTTGTCTGACACGTGCTGGTGCAGGGCTGGGACGGCACATCGGGAAAAGTAGTGGCGGCTGGGGACCGAATACCGAGGGGCGGCCGCCGCCATGAGGTTGCGAAAGGCCTCGGTCTCTACTAGCCTATAGGGCAGCATCTCCAGGCTAAGCAATCTGGAGATGTGGACATTAAGGGCTTGGGCGTGCGGGTGGGTTGCACTATATTTGCGTTTCCGCTCCAGCGTCTGGGGTATGGAGAGCTGAACGCTGGTGGATGCTGTGGAGGATCGTGGAGGCGACGATGGGGTTTTTGTGGCAGGGTCCTGGGCAGGGGGCTGACTATCAGCTGACACAGGGGAAGGAGCAGTGGTGTGCACGGCCGGAGGTGAACGGGCTTGTTGCCACTGAGTGGGGTGTTTAGCATTCATATGCCTGCGCATACTGGTGGTAGTTAAGCTAGTAGTGGTGGAACCCCTGCTGAGCCTGGTTTGGCAAATGTTGCACACCACAGTCCGTCGGTCATCCGGTGTTTCCTTAAAGAACCTCCAGACTTCTGAAAATCTAGCCCTCGCCGCAAGAGCCCTCGCCACGGGAGCTTCACTAGTTGACACATTTGGCGCTGATGCACCAGCTCTGGCCCTGCCTCTCCGTCTGGCCCCACCACTGCCTCTTCCAACCTGTTCTGGTCGAGGACTCTCCTCCGTCTCAGAAGCACTGTGTTCACCCGGCCTATCAACCCAGCTTGGGTCTGTCACCTCATCATCCTCCGATCCCTCAGTCTGCTCCCCCCTCGGACTTCCTGCCCTGACAACAACTTCCCCACTGTCTGACAACCGTGTCTCCTCATCGTCGGACACCTCTTTACACACTTCCACTACGTCAAGAAGGTCATCATCACCCACAGACTGTGACTGGTGGAAAACCTGGGCATCGGAAAATTGCTCAGCAGCAACCGGACAAGTGGTTTGTGACTGTGGGAAGGGTCCAGAAAACAGTTCCTCAGAGTATGCCGGTTCAAATGGCAAATTTTCCTGGGAGGGGGCAGACTGGGGGGGAGGAGGCTGAGGTGCAGGAGCTGGAGGAGTGCCGATTTCGGTGACATGGGTGGACTGCGTGGAAGACTGACTGGTGGACAAATTGCTCGAAGGCTCGAAGCATTGTCGGCAATCCACGACATCACCTGTTCGCACTGTTCTGGCCTCAACAGTGCTCTACCACGAGTCCCAGTAACTTCAGACATGAACCTAGGGAGTGTAGCTCTGCGGCGTTCCCCTGCTCCCTCATAAGCAGGTGGTGTCTCACCCCGCCCAGGACCACGGCCTCTGACCCCTGCAGTAGTTGGACGCCCACGTCCCCGCCCTCGTCCTCTACCCCTAGCCCTCGGGTTAAACATTTTTAAAATGAAAGTTATAACTTTAATTTTTTTTTAACTTTTTTGTGTGTTTTTTTTTTTTTGTGTTTTTGAGTTTTTAAAACCAAACGATGCTATCCTATTGCTATGGCTATTTTCTAGCCAAGTATGAAAGCACACTACTATGCCAAATGAGATGACGCAGAGTTATGAAACAAAATAAACGTAAAATAAAAAAGGAAAAATGGCAGACTGTGCCTAATTGAAATCCAACCCCTACTAAATTTTCCCACTTCGGTCTTTGCAAAGGATATGTGCGTCACTAAGCGCAAAACACAGCGGTCGCCAGTCTCACTACAAATTGCTCACAATTTGCTAGTAGATGCACTGCAGCAAGTACAGCCACCAGCAGATCAACCAGAAATCAAATATATATAACGCTACTGTAGGCGTAAGTAAGCCTTTTAGATTCTCCTATGGCTATTTTCTAGCCAAGTATGAAAGCACACTACTATGCCAGATGAGATGACGCTGAGTTATGAAACAAAATAAACGTAAAATAAAAAAGGAAAAATGGCAGACTGTGCCTAATTGAAATCCAACCCCTACTAAATTTTCCCACTTCGGTCTTTGCAATGGATATGTGCGTGACTAAGCGCAAAACACAGCGGTCGCAAGTCTCACTACAAATTGCTCACAATTTGCTAGTAGATGCACTGCAGCAAGTACAGCCACCAGCAGATCAACCAGAAATCAAATATATATAACGCTACTGTAGGCGTAAGTAAGCCGTTTAGATTCTCCTATGGCTATTTTCTAGCCAAGTATGAAAGCACACTACTATGCCAGATGAGATGACGCAGAGTTATGAAACAAAATAAACGTAAAATAAAAAAGGAAAAATGGCAGACTGTGCCTAATTGAAATCCAACCCCTACTAAATTTTCCCACTTCGGTCTTTGCAATGGATATGTGCGTCACTAAGCGCAAAACACAGCGGTCGCAAGTCTCACTACAAATTGCTCACAATTTGCTAGTAGATGCACTGCAGCAAGTACAGCCACCAGCAGATCAACCAGAAATCAAATATATATAACGCTACTGTAGGCGTAAGTAAGCCGTTTAGATTCTCCTATGGCTATTTTCTAGCCAAGTATGAAAGCACACTACTATGCCAGATGAGATGACGCAGAGTTATGAAACAAAATAAACGTAAAATAAAAAAGGAAAAATGGCAGACTGTGCCTAATTGAAATCCAACCCCTACTAAATTTTCCCACTTCGGTCTTTGCAATGGATATGTGCGTCACTAAGCGCAAAACACAGCGGTCGCAAGTCTCACTACAAATTGCTCACAATTTGCTAGTAGATGCACTGCAGCAAGTACAGCCACCAGCAGATCAACCAGAAATCAAATATATATAACGCTACTGTAGGCGTAAGTAAGCCGTTTAGATTCTCCTATGGCTATTTTCTAGCCAAGTATGAAAGCACACTACTATGCCAGATGAGATGACGCAGAGTTATGAAACAAAATAAACGTAAAATAAAAAAGGAAAAATGGCAGACTGTGCCTAATTGAAATCCAACCCCTACTAAATTTTCCCACTTCGGTCTTTGCAATGGATATGTGCGTCACTAAGCGCAAAACACAGCGGTCGCAAGTCTCACTACAAATTGCTCACAATTTGCTAGTAGATGCACTGCAGCAAGTACAGCCACCAGCAGATCAACCAGAAATCAAATATATATAACGCTACTGTAGGCGTAAGTAAGCCGTTTAGATTCTCCTATGGCTATTTTCTAGCCAAGTATGAAAGCACACTACTATGCCAGATGAGATGACGCAGAGTTATGAAACAAAATAAACGTAAAATAAAAAAGGAAAAATGGCAGACTGTGCCTAATTGAAATCCAACCCCTACTAAATTTTCCCACTTCGGTCTTTGCAATGGATATGTGCGTCACTAAGCGCAAAACACAGCGGTCGCAAGTCTCACTACAAATTGCTCACAATTTGCTAGTAGATGCACTGCAGCAAGTACAGCCACCAGCAGATCAACCAGAAATCAAATATATATAACGCTACTGTAGGCGTAAGTAAGCCGTTTAGATTCTCCTATGGCTATTTTCTAGCCAAGTATGAAAGCACACTACTATGCCAGATGAGATGACGCAGAGTTATGAAACAAAATAAACGTAAAATAAAAAAGGAAAAATGGCAGACTGTGCCTAATTGAAATCCAACCCCTACTAAATTTTCCCACTTCGGTCTTTGCAATGGATATGTGCGTGACTAAGCGCAAAACACAGCGGTCGCAAGTCTCACTACAAATTGCTCACAATTTGCTAGTAGATGCACTGCAGCAAGTACAGCCACCAGCAGATCAACCAGAAATCAAATATATATAACGCTACTGTAGGCGTAAGTAAGCTGTTTGGATTCTCCTATGGCTATTTTCTAGCCAAGTATGAAAGCACACTACTATGCCAGATGAGATGACACTGAGTTATTAAAAAAATAAACGTAAAATAAAAAGTAAATGGCAGACTGTGCCTAATTGAAATCAAACCCCTAATAAATTTTCCCACTTTGGTGTTTGAGGTGGATATGTGTGTCACTAAGAGCTAAACACAACGGTAGCAAGTCCCCCTGCAAATTCCTCACAATATGGTACTAGCTGCAAATAAAAAAAAAAAAGTAGAACGTTATTGTAGCCCTAAGAAGGGCTGTTGGGTTCTTGGAGAATCACTCCTGCCTAACAGTAAGCTAATAGAACACCCTAACGCTTTCCCTGACCAGCAGCAGCTCTCTCCCTAGCGGCATCCAGACACAGAATGATCCGAGCAGCGCGGGCAGCGGCTAGTCTATCCCAGAGTCACCTGATCTGGCCAGCCAACCACTGCTATCGACGTGTAAGGGTACCACGTCATGCTGGGTGGAGTGCAGAGTCTCCTGGCTTGTGATTGGCTCTGTTTCTGGCCGCCAAAAAGCAAAACGGCGGGAGCTGCCATTTTCTCGAGCGGGCGAAGTATTCGTCCGAGCAACGAGCAGTTTCGAGTACGCTAATGCTCGACCGAGCATCAAGCTCGGACGAGCATGTTCGCTCATCTCTATTTCTGATGAGCTTCAGATGAATCTTTCAAAAATTTTTAAACTAATATTGCCATTCATCTCAGAGCTTAAAGGGCATCAAACACCAGATTATTGGTTGTAGACTGTCTTATAAAGCATGCTCGTTACCTCTAGGGCATGATGGAACAAGTTCCAGGTAAATCCAGGGTTCTGGTATTGCCCCCTGAGCGGCTTATGGCTCCTGCAGTCAACAATTATGCACACACCCTGGCTGCTTTTTATTCACCCCATCGACCCCACTATCGTCAGTTGGCTGTGTAGAAATTGTGCGCATGCGCAAGTACTTGTCTCTTGCTCAGCCCGCAGGTTTTAAGTGTGGTTGGGCAAGGAGGCAGAGAGAATAATAGGCATCAATGGGGCGTGCATAATTACGGAGCAGAGGAGCCAGGCTAATTTACATAACATTATAACATTATTTTCTCCGCAATACCTGAAGTCCTGGATTTAGCTGGAATCTGTTCCATCATCCCTTAGAGGTAACAAACATGCATAATAGGACAGTCTATCACCGATATTCTGGTGGTAGATGTCCTTTAAGTAGGGGGGTGGGCAAGGAAAAGTATAAAAATTCTAAAAAAATTAATGGAGGAGCTTTTTTAGAGGACTTGAGGGGGATATATACTAATATCTAAGACAACTAGAGCAACATCGGTTTGGGTCAATTTGGACATGAACTGAATCTTTTTGAAAAGTCAATAAAGCTTCTACAAATCAAATCTTGGATGATTCCCCCATCTGTAGTGTGAACTTACCCTGGCTGGTATACACTGTGCTATTATACTTTTCTGTGTTTTGTGAGCTTCTTGGTGGCTTGTACTATACTTATAATTTACCACTTTTTTTTTTTTTTAACTAATAGTCATAGTATCATAGTTTATACGGTTGAAAAAAGATACTTGTCCATCAAGTTCAACCAAGGAAGGGAAGGGATTGGATGAGGAAGGGATTTAGGGGAAACAATTCTATATAACATAGCCATCAATGTTATTTAGGTGTAAAAAGGCATCTAGACCCTTCTTGAAGCTCTCTGCTGTCCCTGCTGTGACCAGCGCCTGAGGCAGGCTATTACACAGATTGACAGTTCTCATAGTAAAAAAGCCCTGTCGCCTCTGGTGATTAAGCCTTGTTTTCGCCAGACAGAGACAGTGTCCCCTCGTCTTTTGATTTGATTTAATCTGAAACAACTTACACCATATGGACCATTCATATATTTATATAAATTAATCATGTCCCCTCGTAGTTGTCTATATTCCAGACTAAATAAATCTAGTTGTTTTAATTTTTCCTCACAACTGACACCCTCCATACCCCTTATCATTGTTGTGGCTCTTCGTTGAACCCTCTCCAGCTCCAGGGCTACCTTTTTATGGACCGGAGCCCAGAACTGGACAGCATGTACAGTGGTAATATTACATCCCTATCCCGAGAGTCCATACCACTTTTGATACATGACAAGATCTTGCTGGCTTTAATAATAATATTGTTGATCACTGGATTCGATAACCATGCCCATAGACTGTGTTATTATATTTACAGTCTATATCACTGCAGAGAAAATGATAATTGATATAAAATGATTATTTGATCTATTAGATATAACCACAAGCACCCGGCAAATGTAAATAGCTAAAGAGAAGGTTCTTGTCTTGCAGTTTGAAGTCAATCTCTTATGTTTCTTTTTTTTTTTTTCACATAAGCCTCGGTCAATATTTTTTCTGCATGACAAGTAGAAAAGCAAATATAGTTGGATGAATACAAGTATTGTGGTTGTGCCACTGTGGAACTGTGGTTGTAGTGGTGATTGCTGTATCATTTATCTGCCCAATGTGCCTCTCTTACTACTTAAACAAATAGACTCATGTTGTGGTGGGGCCAGCGGCCAAGGGGTGCAAGTAAAGCTCAGCGTATAAAAAGTACTTCTGTTTCCTAGCATATTAAGCTATAATTAGTCAGGAGTAAAGAAGGGAAAGAGGAGACTTCTAAATACAGATGACGCATTTTCTGAACGTTACCAAGTGTAGTAGATTTCCGTAATGTTTTTCCTTTTCATTGTTGTTTTACCTTCCTCTTTTAATAAATAGTTGGATAATAAACGAGGATATTATATAAATGTAAAAACTTGGGATTTGCCCAATGATTTATTTTGCTATATTTGGGTCATTTAAGTGCTTCGCTTTTATTGTGTTATTTTATTCACATGTATGAAGTCCAGAAAGAAAACATAATGGATGGGTTATTTTCTTAATATACTCTTGTGTATCCACTATATTACACCCACACAAACTTTTATCCCTTTAAACTGTTTAACCTGATTTTGTCCTGAGTTAACTTGACCTGAAATCTACTTGCTGTGTTTCTTTTGGCTCTTCCGTACTTTAGAACATGCATATGGATAGACCCAGCTGTTGACATTAAAATTGTAACATTGGACATTGACTGTAAGAGTATTATAAGCACAGGGTAAAACTCTTATAAAATCATTTATCTTACAGCAAACTCTTTATAGTTTCTGCAGTAGAGTGCCTCTTACATCGTGTCTCTGGCCTTAGTGAAGCACCCAAGTGGTTTTGGTGTGACTCAGCTACGGAGGTAATTTTAACAAAACTGATCATGTGACTAGAGATGAGCGAGTATACTCGTCCGAGTATACTGCTCGGTCGAGTATTAGCATACTCGGACCGGCTCGTTACTCGGACGAGTATCTCGCCGGCTCGAGAACGAGCAGTAAATTAATAAAATAAATTGAATAAAAGTATTTTTATTGTAAAAAAAAAATATTACACATGTTTGCAGATGTTTTACTTGTAAGAACACATTGAAATAACACTATTCTTCACTTTCCAGGTGTTCGCGCGTGTCTCCCGCTAGGTTCGGAGATGTTCGGAACATCTGGAATGTGAAGAATATTGTTCTTTCAATGTGTTCTGCACTTAAATGGTCCTGTATTCACTGATTTTAATGTTTTAATTTATTCTTCACTTTGCAGCTGTGCGCGCGTATCTCCGAACCTATCGGGAGACACGCGCGCACACCTGCAATGTGAAGAATAGAATTAAAACATTAAAAACAGTGAAAACACGAACATTTAAGTGCAGAACACATTTAAATAACACTATTCTTCACATTGCTGATGTGCGCGCACATCTCCGACATTATCGGAAGACTTGTGCTAACATCTGCAAAGTGAAGAATAGAATTAAAACATTAAAAACAGTGAATACAGGACCATTTAAGTGCAGAACACATTGAAAGAACAATATTCTTCACATTCCAGATGTTCGTGCACATCTCCTAACTTAGTGGGAGACACGCGTGAACACCTGCAAAGTGAAGAATATTGTTATTTCAATGTGTTCTTACAAGTAAAACATCTGCAAACATCTGGAATTTTTTTTTTTGCACTGTTCTTTTACTGTTCAGTTTTATTTAAAAAATGCTCGGGTCTCCCATTGACTTCAATGGGGCTCGTTATTCGAGACGAGCACTCGAGCATCTGGAAAAGTTCGTCTCGAATAACGAGCACCCGAGCATTTTAGTGCTCGCTCATCTCTACATGTGACCCACAAGTCTTTCTGTAGTTTTACTAGTCTTAATCCCATCTCCCCTTGATAAATACTCTAAGGCACAATGCCTTTTTTTAATTTATTTTATCAACAGGTCAAAGTCTTGAAAATCACCAGCTCCAAAAGTTTGTATTCTGGGTGTATATATGGATGTAGCAGTTGGATTTATTTTATCCAGCCCCAACTATTCCCTAGCAATGATTGCTGTACCTTACAGCACACATTGGGACACATTTACATACCCGGTCCTGCGCGTTCCCCAATCCGGAGTGTCCGGCGAGAATGAACTCTGCTGTGATTCACTTTTATTGTGCGCCCGATATCCTAGATGTGTTGCTTCCCCGCTCAGGTCCGCCGGAGTTCACCTTCTTCTTCCCGGTGCATGTAAGTCTTGCGACACAATTTTAAAGTTATATACCACACTCTTTCCAAAACAGTCGGATCGTCCAACAACCCACCCCCCAATTTCTGTTGCATGAAAGCCGTCACCGATGCACCAAAATCTGATCACCTGCAACACAATCAACTTCTAAATCCCTGTCCCATCGGCGTGTTCCCCAAAAACGTCGGAAAAACCGACGGAAATGCGGCCGCGGGACCCTTAGTAAATAAGCCCCATTATGCTAATGATTTTATCTATTGTCAAGTGGGTGGTTCTAGTCTGTCTGCTAGAGTCCAGGACTGAGAGTCTGACAGTATAAAGTAGTGATGAGCAGACTTGTTACAATTTAAAAAACTTTTTTGGGGCTGGCACCGATCCTAGGTGTTAAATCTTTAAAGGGGTTGTCCGAGTTTAAAAAAAATATATATATATGTGGCCGGGAGCGGGCTGACTAAAATAATAAAGCTGTACTTACCTCCCGGTGCCCTCCCGTATCCAGCGCTGCTGTCGCTTCGGTCCGGGTGCCATGTAAACAAACATGGCCGCCGGAGCAGCGCTTCATTCAGCTTCCGGCCAGCCGTGGCCGGGTACGCCTATCCGTCCCTATACACAGCATTGTGTATGGGGGCCGGAAGGCTGTCGTGTCCGGCCGGAAGCTGAATGCAGCGCTGCTCCGGCGGCCATGTTTGTTTACATGGCGCCCGGACCGGAGCGACAGCAGCGCTGGATAAGGGAGGGCACCGGGAGGTAAGTACAGCTTTACTGTTTTAGTCAGCCCGCTCCCGGCCACATATATTTTTTTATCAAAACTCGGACAACCCCTTTAAATGCTGCTGTCACCACACTCTAGCCACCACTAGCATGCTGGAGGGTCAATGCTCTCGAAGACAGCATGCTAGTGCCGATGATCGTGGCCACAGCCATTTAAATCCCACAGGCAACTTTGCCAGTGCCATTTAAATAGTCAGCACCCGCTATCAGTGCCAGCACCAATAATGGCCATTAAACACAAAGAGTTGAGTAGCACCTGGACCTGAACTTCTAATGAAGATTTTTTTGTATTTTTGTTCCTGAAAAACACATATTGCTTTGGAAATTTTGGGGGATGTAGAGAACAAATTTGAAAAGCACTGTAATCAGTGGAACAAAGTATTGAAAGGTATTACTGTTCTTTATGTATAGTTTCCTTTACATGATTGCATTGTATATTCATGGTACAAAGAAAAAAAGAATGTTCTTAAATACTCAAGTCATGAAATATGAAAACCATGATGGCTGTAGCGCATGTGAGCACAACCGTTATTGGCTACAAAAATCACATGCTGCCCAACTGTACACAATAAAGTAACAGCAATGGATTGTGGGGGAAATTAGACACTATTTTTCATGATTAAACTGATTTACAGAATGAAATAATGGGGCACATTTACTTACCCGGTTCTGTTGCGAGGATGAAGTCCGGCGCCATTCTTCAAGATCGTGCATCCATTTTCCTGCATCTGTCGCTCTCCCGTGCTTAGTCCGCATCAGTCGGGTTGTCCGTCGGCCACGCCCCCGATTTGTGTCGCATGCAAGTCGGCGTGATTGCGCCAAAATCCGATCGCGTGCGCCAAAATCCCCACTTAAATGTGGAGCAAATCGGAAATAGTTGGGAAACCCGACAAAAATGCGCCGCGCGGACCCTTAGTAAATGTGCCCCAATATGTAAACTTGAACAAACTCTTTAAGTGAAATGATAACTGCTTTAGCAAACCATCCATACTGATGTCATATCACATGGTCTTAGGTGTAAAAATTACAGTTTTGTAAATTTCCCCATTCCATATTTTTTTTTATTAAAAAATCTTGAAACATCTTTCCAAATTTAAAAGGACCTTCAAAAATTATGTAAAAATATGTGAAAATACATGTCACATGAAACTTATATAAAAATATTTTGAATTCTTGGGAAACCTTACATTCCCATCTAAAACCCTTCCAAACCAAAAAGCCATTTATTTAGGGAACTCCCGAGGTAGAGTTTTATGGATATATTTTACATAAAATTCTTGGCTGTGCTTTAAAAATGCAATAAAATAAAGAATTTCACACAAATAAATGCCTAGCCTTCTTTTGGGTTAAATGAGGCCATCAGAATGGTTTACATGTACAGTATGTACAGTAGAGACATGACCTATTCAGCCCAGCTGCTCTCATTCCTCCCATTTAGGCAGTTACCTCACCCGTGCATGACTTTATTACATTACAAAAGTATTTTCTGACATAACGTATGATTCAACTGCCCACAAGCTTTATGGGTAACACCTTGCAATGGAATTTCTTCCCTTTTAAAACAAGGTTTTTATACTTTTGAGGGAAACTAGATGTTTTCTTTTCCCAAAGTATTCATTTTATCCATTTCCAATGACTACATCAACAATATTCCATTATATGGGCTAAGGATATTGAATGTACATTTAGTTAGAATTTGTTTTTGTCCTTTGTGGTTTATTAATCATGCATTTTACAGATGACGTCAATTGGTTAGCCAAAGGAATCTTTCTAGAGTCTGATAAAAAAATATATATATGTCTTAACGACGTATAAAAAAAAAAAAAACAACTATATTAAAAAAGCTATGCTTAAAATTTGATATTATAAAATGAAAAGAAAATTTAGGTATTTTAGTCAAAGAATTCAAAATATTTTTTTACATATTTTTTACTCTTATTGAAAAAAACATATAAATGAAATATACAAAAAATAAAAAAATAAATGTAAAAAATTATGCTTAAAATTTGATGTTATAAAATGATAAGACAATTTATGTGTTTTGGTCAAAGAATACCAAATGTTTTTTAACATATTTTTTACCCTTATTTAAAAATGTTGAAACATTCTCATTCCAAGTGAAGTGCATATTCATTTTTATACTTATGCACCACATTTAAAATAAGCGCCAGTCTCTTATACTGATAGTGTCTTCCCTTGCCCCAAAATGCGTCATACCCTGAGACACCAATAAAGTTGTTTAAACCTGCTCTTTTAACCGTCGTTTAATGTGCACCAATCCCATACATACAAATCAACTTTTTTTCAAATGTTATAGTGTAATTTTATCATTGGCTGATCCAGAAGACAGAATAAAATGTATGTAAATGAGCTGTCGTTTTAAAATGGAGAAAATTCTCTCTTATAGTAAATCTACTTTTTTAAAATTCTGAATCATCTTTTCCTTATCCTTGATGTTGTCTCAATCTTCCTGGAAATGTAATAATACATTTAATAATTTAAATCAATATTAGGGCATCACCAGAACTATCTCTGCTCAATTTAAGATTAGAATAAAGTTTTCTTTTACTTATTTACTTTTTCCATTTTGTCTTTTCTATACCTACCCTGAGGGGACTAAATACTGGAACACAAGATTGGGGTATTTTTAGCTATTGGATATGAAGCTTTTTATAAGTAATACTGATGTTTAACGCCTTCCCGATGTGGGCTGCAATAGTAGGGCAGTGGTTGGTTGGGAGTGGTTGGACGGAGAGAGGGCTCAGGGGTTGAACTCTGTCCGTACCATGTGGGTGTTTGCTGTATACTGTAGCAAACACACGCCGGTAACACCCACGGGCAGTGCTCACACTGATGAAAGGTGTTAAAAATGTAAATGAGTCTGGCATGTGCGCCTCCATATTGAATTCAATCACCCTTTGAGGTTATTGGGGGCGGCTATCGGTTACTGTGACATACAGGAGTCTAGGGACTCCCAGGCCTGTCATTCAGCCTGATATCTAAGCCTCTGCTGGAGGCAGATGCTTATAGATCACTAGCAAAGCTGCCAAGTAACCTTGGAAGTCTAAAAATTTTAAAAATTAAAAATAATTTTAAAATAATCAAACCCTAAAGTTGTAATCACTTCCCTTTCCCTAGAATAAAAAAATCATAAGCATGTTAGGTATCACCGCATCCCAAAAAGTCAGATCTATCAAAATATAAAAACGGTTATTCCCGGTGTTGAACCCTGTAATGGAAAATAGCGCCCAAATGTCCGTATTGCCACTTTTTCACCATTTTGCAACTTATAGAAATTTTACTAAAAAGTGATCGATTCAGTCTCCAAAATAGTAACAATGAAATATCATCTCATATTTCAGAAAATGAGACCATACACATATCTGTACACTGTAGTATGAAATAGTTAATAATGCCAGAAGATGGCAAATTTAAGATCTTTTTTCATAGTAAAAGTGTTAATTTTAAAAAAAAATCTATTAAAACATATTAAAAAACTATATATACATTTGGTATCCTCGTGATTGTACCAACCCAAGGAATAAATTGAAGGAGTCAATTGAAACAAAAAGTGAAAGACATAAATACAAAGCTTATGAGAAAGTGGCAAAAACATGTTTTTTTGAAAATTTTACTGCATTTGGAATATTAGATTCCATCACTGAAAACAAGCTCACACACAATTTATGGATATTTGAAGGTGGGGAGCAAAAAACAGAAGCAAAAAAATGAAAAAGTCATTAAAGGAAATCAACCAGTATGAGAAAGTAAAAAAAACACTAAAAATACCCACCTACGCTCCTCTTCATTTTGATCCCTGTGCTTGTCTTCGCCAGTCTTAAAACCCCGGCTAAGAATAGCTGCTAATTATACACGCCCCCTGCGAGACGTCATATCCCTCTCCAACATGGGAGAAGAAGGCATCTATCACACATAATTAGCAGCCCGTTGTACCCAACATCTCGTTCCCACTCTCATTTTTTTGGATTTTAGATCTCATTTACGATGTTCTTTCATTTCTTTTATGAGAGAATGTGTATCAATAAAGAATTGAAAAATTAAAAAAAAAAGTTAAATAATGGGTTATTTCTTCTCATCAGCCCTTTGTGTGTGCAAAGAATAAGTAAAAGCTCTAGTGACTAGAACCATGTTAATGTGCTGTTGCCAATTTGTATTTGTATACATGAATAATAAAATCAGGACAACATAGTACTAACTTGACCCAGATAGTAATCTTTGGATGGATGCTCATTTATAATGGCTCAGGTATGTTCATCATGTTCCTAATATGCTTAATTTTACATCTGATTCCTGGACAGATTCATGACATATTGTTAATCTCGAAAAAAAAATTTTGGATTGATGGCTATCATGGTAAAGGACTTACATACATACAGAAGACACAATATAAAACAGAGCACATCCAAAATAAATAAATCCAAAACAGAATCATGAAATAATAATGGTACTTTATTAAAGGGATATTCCGGGAATATGAACATCTGACACAAACACCCATGATGCTATAGATGAATGAATACAACAAAACTCAATGTCATTAGTCACAAAATGGAGCTTAAATAGTTTGATATTATGATTCACAAAATTTTATTGCCTCTTAAAGCATGCAGGGTTGTCACCAAAATGACCGCCACTTCAAACTACAAGTCCCATGATCCTTTAGTTCTCAGTAACTCCTCCTCCCTCTTACGCTCTGCTCCCACACACTTTCCTTAATCTGTTACCATAGTAATGATGTGTAACTGTCATCCCTGCACATCACAACAACACTGGCCATACTGGATGCACTGCAACCAACTGACTACAGCCATTGCTCCCTGCTCTGTCACAGCTTGCAATTGTATTAGCGTCCTGAGGACACAAATGCAGTAGAAAGGAAGTGGAGAAAATTGATGTATTATACCATGTCCTGGCATACCCCAAACAGAGTCTTGAGCTCTGCAAGGTTGACAGCCTGGGTGCCCGGAGAAAGGGCTTGGAGTGCCACCTCAGGCACCTCTGCCATAGATTCACCACCACTGTACAAGGGGGAAGAACTGTGTACTCCTACCCATGTTCACCCAGTACCATCCACACATTAGAAGGCTATTCCTCCCTCACAACTGATTCCTAAGTAAACACTATAGTCTGAGGTACATAATGAAGCATACCTTCCTCCCTACCTCAGAGGTGTCACTAAAAGAACAGTCACATAATATTACACAAAGTACCTCCATGGTTATATATACACCTTGATATGCAGCTAATCGTTGAATAACCAACATAAGCCATGGAAGAGAAAGTAGCATCCTGCAACATCCTGCAACACTTCTTTTTTCTACTTTGTTAATAGTTTAGAAATAAAACAAAAAAAAATAAAGGAGTGGATTTTTTCTATGTTTGATCCCCTGGGGCCTTAGATTGTCTGAAGAACTTTAAGATGTCTACGGGGCACATGTATCATACTTTGGTCTCTATGAGGTGAATTTTAGAGACTTTTGGCGGTTAGTTTTTGCACCTTATGTATGATCCTGTCTTTTGACTTGTGATACATGTTCAGTTTTTCCTATCCTGGCAGGTGAAAATTTTGGCTTCTTTTTGAGACTTTTTGTTGCAAATGTCTCAAATCCGCATGGACATAAGCCATGTGAGGGGGTTACATGCAGGAGTGGACACAAGCCATGTGAGGGGGTTATATACAGGAGAGGACACAAGCCATGTGAGGGGTTATATACAGGAGAGGATAAAAGCCATGTGAGGGGTTATATACAGGAGAGGACACAATCCATGTGAGGGGTTATATGCAGGAGTGGACACAAGCCATGTGAGGGGTTATATACAGGAGAGGACACAAGCCATGTGAGGGGTTATATACAGGAGAGGACATAAGCCACGTGAGGGGGTTATATACAGGAGAGGACACAAGCCATGTGAGGGGGTTATATACAGGAGAGGACACAAGCCATGTGAGGGGGTAATATGCAGGAGAGGACACAAGCCATGTGAGGGGTAATATACAGGAGAGGATAAAAGCCATGTGAGGGGTTATATACAGGAGAGGACACAAGCCATGTGAGGGGTTATATACAGGAGAGGATACAAGCCATGTGAGGGGTTATATACGGGAGAGGATACAAGCCATGTGAGGGGTTATATACAGGAGAGGACACAAGCCATGTGAGGGGTTATATACAGGAGAGGATACAAGCCATGTGAGAGGTTATATACAGGAGAGGATACAAGCCATGTGAGGGGTTATATACAGGAGAGGATGCAAGCCATGTGAGGGGGTTATATACAGGAGAGGACACAAGCCATGTGAGGGGGTTATATACAGGAGTGGACACAAGCCATGTGAGGGGTTATATACAGGAGTGGACACAAGCCATGTGAGGGGTTATATACAGGAGAGGACACAAGCCATGTGAGGGGGTTATATACAGGAGAGGATACAATTCATGTGAGGGGTTATATACAGGAAAGGATACAAGCCATGTGAGGGGTTATATACAGGAGAGGACATAAGCCACGTGAGGGGGTTATATACAGGAGAGGACACAAGCCATGTGAGGGGGTTATATACAGGAGAGGATACAAGCCGTGTGAGGGGGCTGTATGCAGGAGTGGACACTACTGTTAATTTGGGATTTAACATGTTTCATTTTTAGGGCATTTTGAAACTAATTACAACAGCTGAGGAGAGGTAATTCGCCTTATTTCATTACTTTCAACACTTGAATTTACAAAAAGCATAGTAGACACAATGTTAACACATGCATTAACGTGGCGTTTATATTGCGTTTTGTAAATACAAATGTTAACAGTAATGAAATAAGGCAAATCACCTCTCCTCGGCTGTTGTAATTAGTTTCAAAATGCATTAAAAAAGCATGAGTGTGAGGTCACACGTAGCGGTAACCAATTAAAAAAAAAAGCCAAAATTTAAGAATTTTGGCAAAAGAGGTTACTGTGCAAAATGTTAAACATTTAAAGCATGTGAAATAATTCCAATTTACATGTTAAAATCGGTTCCATGAAAAAAAAAACTTCCTTTGCACCTGCCCTGGACCAGGTGCAGATTTGCGCCTAGAAAGTCGCAAAAAAGTAGCAAAAAAGGTGAAAAGTCACACGGAACATCTGGAGAGTTAAAATACATGAGGCACACCACAAAAGGTGCAGACCGAGGTGCACTTGAAGAACGCCAACAAAAGTCATGTGCATGTGGTCTAGATGATATTGTGCCAACACTATAATAAAATTAAGAACATATTATTGCAAATTAGGGAGCAATGGATAATTTTCCTAGCTCTTATCACACCACACTATAGAAGTCTTAAGACAACCAGGACAGGGGAGTAAAAGGACCACTGGGTAAGACTTGTAAAACTTGTACAATATCCACTGATTATCGGTTAAACATTCCTAAAGAACATATATTAATTCAAAAACTGACCCAACAAGTGTCCACCACCAGGCAGCATTATTAAAACATAGTAAATATAAATAATATTTCCAGTTTGTGAATATGTTGAATTCTTTTTCTGGTTATATGGCACAGAGCTGCATTTGACAAAGGCCATATATCTCCCAGAGTTCTTGTAAACAGCGTCGGACTGGGGTTATGTAGGCCCACCGGATGAAATTGTTCTTCATCAAACTTTAAGAAAATTGAGAGCCTCTGAGTCTAATTATTTGGGCCCACTGTAGGATCCTCTAGTACTCTGGTGGGCCTGTATGTTCAGTACAGGCGGTCCCCTACTTAAGGACACCCGACTTACAGACAACCCATAGTTACAGACAGACCCCTCTGACCTCTGGTGAAGCTTCTGAATGCTTTACTATAGTCCCAGATTGCAATAATTAGCTGTAAAGTGTCTGTAATGAAGCTTTATTGATAATCCTTGGTCCCATTACAGCAAAAAAGGTTTAAACTCCAATTGTCACTGGGGCCAATTTTTTTTTTATCTTGATCTACAATTATAAAATATACAGTTTCGACTTACATACAAATTCAACTTAAGAACAAACCTCCAGACCCTATCTTGTACGTAACCCGGGGACTGCCTGTATATACTGCCTGTATGGTTCAGTGTTAGTACATGGAGTGTCACGCCAAATAATTTGTTATGATACAGATGGGAAAAGAAGATAAAGCGCAAACAGTAGAAGCATGACACCAGGGATCATTCCTAGGGTTGTATTTTGCTCACCTGGTAGAAGTCTAGAGTTTAAGCATATCACAATATATTTTCTGAAGTGCAGCAGAAACCGTGGAAAGAGACATGGGCATCAACCATACTGAGTGCACCGTTTCAGAAACATGAGTTATTGGCAAGAAAATTCCACATTAGGACTACGCATCTTCAAAGTAAATACTTCAAAGTAATATTTATTGAATTAAAATGATCTACGCGTTTCAACTCCCTTCTTGACGTCAGATGTATGTTTTTTCTTTATTCTTCATACTATGCACGTCAGCTGTATGTTTTGATGGATAGTGTGCACGGCCAATCAGCCGCATTATCGCATGACCCGGAAACAATCCGTTTGACCTTTTGGTACCGGGACTTATACATTTCCATTTTAAAAATGGACGCTCAGGCATGACTGTATGAAGAGGTTTTTATTCATTTATTGATCTATTGTTATTTTACCGAACCGGATGAACACTCCAGTACATAGTTGAAACACTTAGTTAATTTTAATTCAATAAATATTATTTTGAAGCTTGAAGATGTGCAGTCCTGATGTGGAATTTTCTTGCCAATAACTCATGTATGGTTCAGTGCAATGCCTTCCATTCAGTTGTCCTGTGGTCCCAACCTTTTTTTGATTAGGGACCGGATATGAGCATCAAGGATTGGTGGGGGGAGGTGGCTTAGTGGTTTCAGAGTGAGAAATATAAGTTTGCACGCCTCACCCTAACTCCCTGCATGCCCAGCCTATATTGTCCAGTTTCCTGAAGCAGCGTCCCCACTTATATGTCACCCTAAAACATGTTTCCCAAGATATATTGTCCTCTTTCTGCAGCTGCCCCCTGCTTATATTACTGGTTTTCCTGCAACATTCCCCCTGCTTATATGTATCCCTATCCTGCACCATGCCCCCTGTTTCTATTGCCCTCTGTAATGCAGAATGCCCCCCTTATATTATCCCCTCTCCAACTATATACCGCAACCTGCTTCTATTATTCCCTTTAATGTAGCATGCCCCCTCTGCTTCCATTGTTCCTGCCCCCTTCCTTCAATAAACCTTTTGATGTTACAACCAAACTCCATAAAAAAAATCCAATACTCACCTTTCTCGTTCAGCATCAGTCTCCTTTTCCACGTTAATGCACTGCTCTGTTCTCAGCAGACGTGGCATGATCATCATTCCTGCTTGACGTGGAAGAGAAGCGGAGGAAGAGAAAACTGCTGAGTGGGAATGGGAAAGGTGAGTTTGGAATAGTATGTGCAGCTGTGCTGGGACATTTGAAAATACTTTCTGTACCCCATTGCCCCCTGCAATTGAACAGCAATCAGACACTTACATCCTATTCTATGGAGTGTATTTAGTCATCTTCCCCCTCTTGTAATCTGTCTATTATGTACAAATCATCGTATTGTATAAGACTATGGCACAGCTTTAATAATAATAATCCTTTATTTATATAGCGCACACAGATTACGCAGCGCTGCACAGAGCTTGACAAATCAGTCCCTGTCGCCAATGGGGTTCACAATCTAATCAACCTACAAGTATGTTTTGGAGTGTGGGAGGAAACTGGAGGACCCAGAAGAAACCTATGCAAACATGAAGAGAACATACAAACCCTTTGCAGATGTTGACCCTGGGACTAGAACCCAGGACCCCAGCACTTCAAGGCTGTAATGCTAACCAACGTGCCACCCTATGTTTCCTTTCAATTCTAAGACTTCAATCAATAATTGTTTTCAGTCAGTCAACCCCTTAAAACATTTGTTATTTACAGTGTCTATATAATATTACCCACATCCTAATTAAAAATTGAAGGTTACATCTCCTTTAATTAAGAAAAAATCTATAGTTGGGTTTTCTAAGTACATGAGACCAAGAAAAAGAGAAAAGCTTTATTCTCAACTCATCTACTGCTGCTAGGGGGCAGTCTTCCCAAACACCACAACCTCTACATTGAGCACAGGGTTTTCACAGGATCCAAATCACATATACTGTATCCATTTATGTAGAATAATTGTAGCAAAATACGTAAAATAAAGAAAAAATAAAATAAATTATTTTCTTGCATTGGGAGAGGAGATGAATAGTTTACAGTAATCTGGGGTAAAATACTTTACTGAATACTGAATTTTTTAATGTTTACATATCATTTTAGGATGTGGATTTCAGTAAATAAAATACTGGTATTAAAATCCAAAATACATATAAAATATACCTGCAAATAGTGTCCAGTTATTTTTAAATGGAAATACAGAACATGTCATTGTTAATATGATGAATTTTAGTTTTGTTGCACTGCATTAAAGTGACTTTTCACATCATGAATGATTTTGGTAACTTCCATTTACTGTAGTCAATAGAAGGAAGATAATGTATTCCAAGTACACTTGTTTGTGTAATTTAGCAATTTTTTTAGTAGTTTACGCAGCTGTAATTTCTACTAAAATTAAAAAAGCACCTGGATTTCTGATACTCATTTTCCTCAAAAATATTTTTTGTCCATGTCCGTTTTTAATCATCTGCCTCTTTATCCATGCATGATTGAGTGGTGTACCTAACCATGTAGACAGACCATAAAACTGCTATGGGCAATTCAGGGGATGGGACCAGTCAAAAATTGGCTTGGGGGCAGCTGTATTCCCTTTGGTACCTGAGTGGCTGGCTGAGCACGGCCTAGGGCTTTGTCTGGATCACGGTCGCTGGGTACTGGAGGAGCGTTGCCAGGCTCCAAGGGTAGTGGACCCACTGGACCACTGTGGACGATGACATAAGCCGACACTTGGGACCAGAGTCTAAGTGGCACCCGGTTTTCACCAGAGCCCACCGCAAAGCGGATTAGACTTGGTGTGGCGCAATACCACCAGGTCTTTTCACATGTGCGACTTTGACCACAGTGGCAGCCAAGGCGAGGTACAGAGATGTTAGGCAGAATCGTAGATAAGGACAGGCAGGAGGGCAGGATGGGCAGCACGGGATCAGAGTTCGGGACGTAGCAACAGGTCAAGGCAGGCAGCAGCAGTAGTGGCGAGCGCAGCGGCACACACGGAGGTACACAGGTGCGCCTGCGACCCAAGACAGGGGTCGCAGGGGCACCCGTGACAGTACCCCCTCTCCCTCTTCTTGGTGTGAAGGAATCTCTGAAGAACAGAAAAGTCCAGAATGTTGTCTTCTGGCTCCCAAAACCTTTCCACCAGCCTGAAAACCTTCCATTCAACAAGAAAGAACCGCCTCCCTCTGACTGACTTCATACCCAGGACCTCTTTCACCTCATAGACATCAGAGGAGTCCACCTCAGGAGCTGGAGGTGGTACTTGCTGGGAGAAGCGGTTCAGGATGACATGCTTCAAAAGGGAGACATGGAAGGAGGTGCAGCTTATAGGCCACAGGGTTGATGCGTTTCAGCACCTCAAAAGGACCCAGATAGCGAGATCCAAGCTTGTAGCTGGGAATCTTCAGCCAGATGTATTTTGAAGACAGCCACACTTTATTACCCTGGGAGAAGACTGGCGGAGACCTACGTCTCTTGTTGGCCTGGGTCTTGGTGCGGGCGGACGCCTGAAGTAGTGTTTGCTCCCGGATGGATCTGAGACTTGAACCAATTCCTCCACGCCAGGAACATCTGAAGGCACTGACAGGGGAAGAGGTGGGCGTGGATGTTATCCAAAGACAACATATAAGGGAGTGGCACTGGCGGATTCGGAGACCAGAGAATTATATGAAAATTCTGCTCAAGGTAAGAGGGTAGACCAATCATTCTGATGAGCAAAGACAAAGTGCGGTAGATAGCAGCCCAGAGTCTGGTTGACCTTCCACTTGTCTGTTAGTCTGCGGATGATAAGCAGAAGAGAAGTCCAGCTTAACTTGCAGTTGGCTGCACGAGTAATGCCAGAACTTGGAAACAAACTGGACCCCTCGATCCAAGACGATGTCTTGGGGAAGCCCATGAAGCCGAAAGATGTGAAGAAAGAACAAGCTGGCAAGACGTGGATCCGATGGAAGACCAGGCAGAAGCACAAAGTGGGACATCTTGAAGAACCTATCCGTTACCACCCAGATGACTGTATTACCGGAAGAAGATGGAAGATCCGTAATAAAGAACTTTGCATACAAGCGATTGGCCCTTAGGCACTTGAGAACTTGCCGGACGTGGACCATATAAGACTGCAGGTCAGGAGAAAACACCAGTATATCATCCAAGTAGACAACGACACAAGTGTAAAGCAAGTCTTGGAAAATATTGTTGACACATTCCTGGAACACTGCTGGAGCATTAGAGAATACCTTCTTCTAACCATTAGATTACACTGCTGGAGCATTGCAGAGTACAAAGGGCATTACAAGATACTCAAAATGTCCATCACAAGTAATGAAGGCTGTCTTCCATTCATCGCCATCACGGATGTGGATGAGGTTAGATACCCCCCGCAGATCCAGCTTTGTGAAAACCTTGGCACCCTGAATTCGATCAAAAAGTTCAGTGATGAGAGGCAACAGGTAACGGTGATTCACCATGACTTTATTTAGGCCGCAGTAGTCGATACTTGGACGGAGAGAACCATCCTTCTTAGCCACAAAGAAGATTCCAGCAGCGGCATTCCGGCATGAATCCCGGCATGAATCCCGACATAGCCACGGTTTCAGGCACAGATAATGCTGTAAGATGTACCTGGCAGCAGGTCAATGGGGCAGTCATAGAGATGATGCAGTGGCAGAATCTCCACTTGCTTCTCAGAGAAAACATCCACAAAGTCCTTTTAAGAAGCAGGAAGATCAGCTGCTTGGAGGAGTCTGGAGACAACATGGCAGGAACCGGATGGCGAGTCATGAGACAGCAAGATTGGTACTCTTCTCTCCAATGATGGATTTCCCCAGTCTGCCAATCGAGCACTGGAGCGTGTTGCTGCAACCACGGGAGGCCCAAAAGCACTGAAGACATAGACTGGGGGAGCACATAAAATGACACTCTCTCCTTGTGCAATGACCCAATTTGCAGAGACAGAGGGGCCGTACGATACTGGACTGGGTCATGGAGAATCTGTCCACTGATGGAAGAAATAACCAGCGGCTTCTCTAGGCAAACCACAATAAAGTGATGCTGGGAGACCAAGGCAGCATCCATGAAATTCCCTGCAGAGCAAGGGTCCCGGAAGGCGGAGAAGCTTTGCCCTCACCCAGGGACGCTTCTCCCAACCCTAGGAGCGGGCGTTACCTGGATGCTGTGGATGGACAGAACAAGTCTCAAGAAAGTGCTCCGGACTTGCACAATAAAGGCAGAGGTTCTCCTGTCTTCGTCTGAAACACTCCTCGGGGGTCAGACGAGCTTTATCTACCTGCATTGGTTTATCTGTAGCAGACACAGCAGGTGGCAGACATGAACTTTGGAAAACAGGAGACAGGCGGGAAAAACGTTGGTTCCTGGTTTGCAGCTGTTCCAAATGTTGCTCAGCAAACCGGATATCAATCCAAGTGGCCAGTGAGATGAGAATACTCAGAGTAGATGGCAGGTCACGTGCAGACAGCGCGTATTTAAATTGTCCTGAGAGTCCCTTTTTAAAGGTTGCAATCAGAACTGCTTCCCTTTCAGGCTAACTCAGAGGCCAGAGTATGGAACCGAGCCGCATAGTCACTCAACGGATGAGTACCCTTGAAGCAGGTTCAGCAGTGTGTCCTCAGCTGAAGATGCCTAGACAGGTTCCTCACAGATGGACTGGAATTCAGCGAGGAATTCTGTGAGAATAGCCAGGACTGGATCGTTCCTGTCCCAGAGGGGAGTAGCCCATGCCAGGGCTTTTACGGAAAGAAGACTGATCCCCAAGGCCACTTTAGCCCACTCTGTGGCAAACTGCATAGGCATGAGTTCGATATGTAGGGAGCACTGAGTAATGAAGCCCCTGCATAACTTGGCCTCACCATCATATTTGGAGGGCATGGATAGATGCAGCCTGGGATAAGCAGGAGACAATGCAGTCTTAGTAACGGGAGGTACCGCGGGTACTGGACGGTGGTGCTGAGTAGCCAACAGTTGCTGCAGGGTGGCATTGACTTGTCCAATTTGCTGTCCTTATGCGGCAGCAGAGGAGCGTAGTCTGGAACGGAAACACGGTCACAACAGGAAATCACTATCAACTCAAAGGTTATGAAAACAAAGCTTTTTCTAAGGCTGTGAGGCACAAAGATACGGCAGGGAACACAGGAAGGGGCTGGGAATTAATCAAGAAGGGCAGCTGGCCAGAGGCACTTATTGATGTGCTTGCCTTCTAAATATAACAGAGAAGGTGCACACACAGAAGGTAAAATTAAAGTGCGGGATACACATAAATAAAAAAACCGTGATGCTGAGAGGTGCTCAGGTGATGTCTAATTTACATATTTTATAAACACTCTTTCTTTGAAAGTGTGAAGTTTCTTTATGTCCTAAAAACAGTTCTACTCAGTGCATAAAGAAATTGACACGTACCGTATATACTCGTGTATAAGCCGAGTTTTTCAGCACAAAAAATGTGCTGAAAAACCTAATCTCGGCTTATACAAGAGTTAATTAAAAAAAAAAATACACGAGTTAATAAAAAAAAAAATTAATACTCACCCTCCGGCTCCCGGTCCTCGGCGGCGGCTCCTGGTCCTCGGCGGCAGCTCCCGATCCTCTGCGGCGGCTTCTCTCTTCTATCTTCACGTGCCGGCAGTCGCGTCTATGCAACTTGCCGGCGGGCGCACAATATGATGTAGCGGTGTCGCTGCTGATGACGTCATCAGCGGCGACACCGCCGCATCGCACTGTGCGTCCGCCGGCAAGTCGCGTGGACGCGACTGCCGGCACGTGAAGATAGAAGAGAGAAGCCGCCGCAGAGGATCGGGAGCTGTCGCCGAGGACCAGGAGCCGCCGCCGAGCACCGGGAGCCGCCGCCGAGGACCAGGAGCCGCCGCCGAGGACCGGGAGCCGCCGCCGAGGACCGGGAGCCGCCGCCGAGGACCGGGAGCCGCCACTTAGCACCAAAGGTGAGTATCGTCGGAGGGTGAGTATTAAGTTTATTTTTTTATTATTCGCTAGGCATACTGAGGGCAGGCTGTATACTTTTTGGGGCAGGCTGTATACTTTTTGGGGCAGGCTGTATACTTTTTGGGGGCAGGCTGTATACTTTTTGGGGCAGGCTGTATACTTTTTGGGGGCAGGCTGTATACTTTTTGGGGGCAGGCTGTATACTACTTGGGACAGGCTGTATACTACAGGGGGCTAGCTGGCTGTATACTACACCCTCGGCTTATACTCGAGTCAATAGGTTTTCCCATTTTTTTGTGGTAAAATTAGGGGTCTCGGCTTATACTTGGGTCGGCTTATACTGGAGTATATACGTGCTAGACATCTATCATCAGTAAAACTTATGGTGGATGGCCTTTAATACTTGCTTCCTACTGGCACCTGTTTTATCTATCTCATTCAGTAAAGTCTCCGGGATGCTAATAGTGAGATTTGGAAAAGTATGTTGGGTCTAAATAACCTAGCTAGGTAAGTGCACACATCTACTGTAGACTATTCAGCAGTAAATGATATATTCAAGGTCTACTGTAAGGATGTTTTACAAGGCGGTCATGAGTTGGTCATGACATCATCCACAACTTCAGTACAGTAATAAAATTTGTGGTCAGCTCCAAAGTAAAAGCAGTTGGATAAACATAAACTTGGTCCCCTATACAAGGATGTAAATGTAGAAGGTTTGTTCATTCATTCACTTCTAGCTTAAACATATTTTTTTGACGTCATTTACCAAAGAAATTTACACAATTTAGAAAAATTCTTACAAAAGCAAAGCTTCCCTGTTACCCCGCCCACAAAAATACATAGGTTGTCAGTACAAATTCATTATTAAACTTTTCAGAAAAGGTGTTTTAACTAATGTTTTTCGTGGTTTTGTCTTTATGGACATCTTAATTTTATTCTGCAAGTCAGAATTTTATACAATTATTATAACACACAAATGGATTGTTTTGCTGGGATCTAATATTTATAACTTTGATACTCAATGGGATCATAGTTTTCAAAATCTTTTGATCTTTTTTTTCATTCAATTGCAATTTAAATCTGTTTACAATAAATAACATAAACATTTTATGATTAAGAATTTTCATGTTTTATAATGTTTATATTTTTTGTTACATTGTGAAAGTGGTTCCTGCGGTAACCAATTGGTATGTCTTTATGATATCATAAGTGTATGAATCAGTTGAATCAGCATCCAGTCTAATTTTATAATATAATTTATTCTTTTGCTGTATGGAATGACATAGTACAGTGATGATGAACCTTTTTGAAACCGAGTGCCCAGACTACAACCAAAACCCACACATTTATCACAAAGTGCCAATAGAAACAGTAATTTATTTATTTATTTGTTGAACTGTTCTCCTAACCTACCTGCCTCCTAAGGACACTGATACAATTGACAGCAGGAGGGCAAATCCGGACTATCACTTTAGCTTCTCTCCAGGGTCCCGCTGTACACGAAGAGTTGTGGGCCAGCAGGAGGACCTTCAAAGATATTCTGGTCCTCTTCACACCTTCACGCTTTTCCTTCAGTCCCAAGCTGCCAAGAGATTCTAGGTGCCAGGGATCTAAAGTTATGGCTCCTATTTTCCGGGATGTATCTCATGCATACTTGGCCACTGATGTGCCACCCTGTGAGGACATACAAGATGCTTCCCTGGCGATTAAAGGGTTAAAATAGCAAGGAGATCAGTAAATCTTGACTTATGTGAAACTGCAGTTAGATTCTTTGAGTCCTGGTGAACTCTGTGCAGAGCTATGAACCCGTGCCATAGGTTCGCCACCACTGACATAGTATATTGTTAAGAGTAAAATAATATATATGCCATATGGTATCCTTTTCTTTATTTTTAACAATACGGTACTATGGGTGACCTATGCTACTTTATGTTCATGACATCTGTGAAATCTCCACATCAGAACAATAGTCCACAGAGTAAGTTACTATACATGTTGCAGCACAAGAGTTAAATATTACACACAGCACCTAAGAACATGTACATATTTTCACTGATAACTATATAAGAAGCGGTAATGCTTACAAATGACTGTATATGCCCTTAACCCCTTCCCGACATTTGACGTAATAGTACTGCATGGCGGGAGGTGCGTTCCCGCAAAATGCAGTACTATTACGTCAAGCTTCTGGCGCCGGCTCCTGAACGGAGCCGGCGCCAGAAGCTGCGGGTGTCGGCTATATATTATAGCCGACACCCGCCTCTAACACCCGCGATCGGAGATTTCTCCGATCGCGGGTGTTAACCCCTAACACGCCGCGGTCGCGCTGACCGCGGCGTGTTAGAGGCATTTAAAAGGCATTTGAAGTCAATCGGACCCCCCCCGCGGCACTTACCGGGGGGGTCCGCAGCTCGGATCGCAGCCCCGGGACTGCCGGTGCCCGGGGCTGCGCGATCTTCCTCCCGGTGCCGGGTCCGTGCCTCCTGGCAGGACCCGGCTGTAAGACACTGAGCATGCGCAGCATGCTCAGTGTCTTACATTACACAGTGCAATACATCTGTATTGCACTGTGTAACCTGTAAAAGAGCTTGAACAAGTGATCAGAAGATCACTTGTTCAAGCTAAAATGTCAGTTACTGTAAAAAAAAGTTAAAACAATAAATAAAGTTTTTTTTAATAAAAATAAATAATAAAAGAAAGTGAAAGTCCCCCCAAACACCACATTTCCCTGTACAAAAGTAATAAAGTATAAAAAACACTAAATCACAAAAAAAAACCACTTATTTGGTATCGCCGCGTCCGTAACAATCTGTACAATAAATCCTAATCATAATTGGACCCGCTCGGTGAACATGGTAGAAAAAAAACCCCAAAAACTTGCCAAAATGATACCAGCGAAAAGAACAACTTGTCACGCAAAAAATAAGCTCACAACCAGCTCCGTCAATCAAAAAATACTATAGTTATGCTGCTATAAAAATGACAATACTAAAACAAATGCAATTTTTTCTATTCTAGTTTTCCTTCAATAAAATTGGACAAATATAAACAAAACTATATAAATGAGGTATCACCGCAATCGTAGTGATCCGTAGAATAAAGATAATATATTATTGTTATGCTACAGTGAACACCCCCCCAAAAAAATGCTAAAAATCCAAAACAAGAATTGATGATTTTATTTTCCTCCACACGTAAAAAGTTAATAAAATTGCTTCAATAAACTAAAAACCCACTAAAATGAAGGTTTTTTTAGAGTGCATCTCATCTCGCAAAAAATAAACCCTTATTTGTCTAAATTGCTTAAAAAATAAATAAAGATTGTATAGCCTATTCCCAACGCGCGTTGTCATAGAACGGTGCGGTGGGTAGTGACTTGCCAACACGGTTCAGACACAGTGATCGGGGCAAGATGGCGGCTGTTCCTGACGGCCATCCATCCTGCCCCATGGACCAGAAGGGTTCCGTCCCCCCCACACACCCCCAGTTCATGATCGCTGCTATTGGCTCATCAATTCAGACGAGCCAATAGCAGCGAATTTACTTATGACGTCAGTAATACCGGTCACCATGTCTGTAGACACGGTGATCGGGGCAGGGTGGCGGCTGTTCCTGGCAGCCACCAATTGTGCCTTGTGCTCCAGAAGGGTTTTGCTGCCCCCCTCTGTCCATGTTTGCTGTTATTGGCTGGTCGATTTGGTCCAGCCAAAAGCAGCAATATTCGTAACAATGGGCATCGCTAGGGTGAATAAGAGCAACACTTGGCGATAATTTCCCTACGGAAAACGAAGATATGGTACAAAAGCGCTGGCCGTGTACATTGTACAGATTACGCTGTACAACTCTTACGAGCTGTTCCAATGTGCAGGTCCTGCCGTATCATTTCTCCGTTTTCAAGATGAAGGTATTAGGAAACTAATATTGGGACAAGAAGGACAGGGCCCCAGTACCTCTGGTTTAGATGTTCCTGTGTTTTGCCAGGACAGCATTTTCCCGGTGAATTCTGCTGCTTCTAATGGTAGGACTCAATAAAGAGTCTGTTCCAAAACAGGAGTTAGGATGGACACTACATGCTACTAAGAGACCTGCGACACCTCCAGAGTGACAAAAGTTTAGTTGGTCCCTTGGTATCATCTACCTCCTTATACGCAACACATTCACAATTCACGCCCAACCTGTTGTGAATTCATTTAGGTAAAATGAATAATTGTAACAACTGTTATGTCCCGTTGCTCCCTATAACCCTCCATTATTTCATAAGGGGCGCAACATAACGGGCACTGAACTTTCCACAAATAATTGCAATTTCCATCTTGGACTCCATTGCACATCACCTATATGTTCAAAATGCTCATTTCTCCACGTGTATTACCCTACACCACATATTACACCTTGCTAAATTCCCCAAGGGGTGTACATTCAACAATTAGGGTCACTTTTAGGGTTTTCCTCTGTTTTGGTACCACTACGGCTCTCCAAATGTATCCTGACACATGTGAAGGATTTCTGTCAATTTTGGCCACTAAAAGACAAACATCCCTCTTTTCCTCTACCGTGCGCCCATAAAGCATTTTATTTGCACATGTGGGGGACTTCTACACTCGGGAGAAATAGTTTTACTCCTTTTTTGGGGTTATTTAATATATTATCCCTTGTGGCTTACAAAAATTAGGGGTAAAGTGACATTTATAGGAAAATTTTCACCTTTTTTATGTTTAGGGCCTAATTGGATCATTCACCTGTAGGAGCAAATACATATATTACACATTGCAAAATTCTCTAAGGGGTGTGCATTCAAGAATTAGGGTCACTTTTCAGATTCTTATCTGTTTTATACCACTAGGGTTCTCCAAATGCATGTCAAACATTTCTGTCAAATTTGGCTTATAAAAGGCAAACATCCCCCTTCCCTTTTACTGTGCGCCCATACAACATTTTATATACACATGTGGGGTACTTCTACACTCGAGAGAAATAGGTCTACACATTTTGGGGGGTTATTACATATTTTTATCCCTTGTGGCTATAAAAAATTAGGGGTACAATGACCTTTATAAGAAAATGTTCACCTTTGTCCTATTTAAGTCCTAATTAAATCAAACAACTTTACGGACAAATACACATATTACACCTTGCTAAATTCTCTAAGGGGTGTGCTTTCCAAAATGGTGACACTTGTTGGGGTTCCCCTCTGTTTTGGTACCACTAGGGCTCTCTAAATGCATCCTGACACATGTAAAGGATGATTGTCAAATTTGGCTTCTAAAAGGCCAACGCCCCTCTTTCCCTTCTGAGCTTCACTGCGTACCCATACAACATTTTATTTGCATGTGTGGGGCAATTTTATACTCGGGAGAAATGCTAGTACACATTTTTTGGGGTTGTTTTATCTTTAATGCCTTATGGGATACAAAAAATAGCCGTAAAAGTGACTTTTTTGGGAAAATGTTCATATTTTTCCTTTTTGGGACCTAATTGAAGCAAACACCTGTAGGGGAAAATACACATATTACACCTTGCTAAATTCTCCAAAGGGTACACTTTCCAAAATGGTGACACTTGTTGGGGTTCCCCTCTGTTTTGGTACCACTAGGGCTCTCCAAATGCATCCTGACACATGTAAAGGATGATTGTGAAATCTGGCTTCTAAAAGGCCAACGGCCCTCTTTCCCTTCTGAGCCCCACTGTGTACCCATAAAACACTTTATATGCACAAGTGGTGCAGTTCTGTGCTTAGGAGAAATAGTTTTACACATTTATGGGGGTTGTTTCATTTTTTATCCCTTGTGGCTTACAAAAATTTGGGGTAAAAGTGACTTTTTTGAGAAAATGTTCACCTTTTTTCCCTTTTGGGGCCTAATTGAATCAAACAACTGTTGGGGCAACTACACAAATTACACGTTGCTAAACTCTCCAAGGGGTGTACTTTCCAAAATGGTGTCTCTTGTTGGGGCTTTCCTCTGTTTTGGTACCATTATGGCTCTCCAAATGCATCCTGACACATGAAAACTTTTTCAGCCATATTTGCCCTGCAAAAACGAAACAACGCTCTTTCCCTTCCAAGTGCCTCCCTGTGCCCGTACAGCAGGGTACAGTGACAAAATGGGTATTTGCATACTCAGGAGGAATTGCCCTCAACATTGTAAAATGCATTTTCCTTTTTAACCCATTGTGAAGGTGCAAATTTTAGTGTTCAATGAATCTATAGTAAGAGAAAATTACATTTCTGTAATTTCACTTTCATTTATCTTCCACCCTCATGAAACGCTCATAGGGTTAACAAAATTCCTAAAGGTTGTTTTGAATATTTTGAGGGGTGTAGTTTCTGAAATGGTGTCATTTGTGGGGGTTTCCTGTCATGTAGGCCTTATAAAGTGACTTCTAACTAAATTGACCCTCCAAAAGTAGGTTTTGATGATTTTCATGAAAATCTGAAAAATTGCACCTAAAGTTATAAGCCTCCTAACATCCTAAAAAAAGGAAAAGATGTTTGAAAAATGATGCCAAGTTAAAGCAGACATATGGAAAATGTTAGTTATCAAGTTATTTTAGTGATATGCCCAACTTTTCAAAAAGTAGAAAATTTTGAATTTGGAAAACATTGTTTTTTTCAAAAATTTTGCCAAATTTCCATTTATTTAATAAATAAATACTAAATATATTGATTAAATTTCTCAACCAACATGAAGTACAATGTGTCACGAAAAAACAATCTCAAAATCAACTGGATATGTTAAAGCGTTCCAAAGTTATAACCACTTAAATAGACACATGTCAGATTTTAAAAAATGGGCCGTGTCAGGAAGGTGAAAAGTGGCTTCAGCGTTAAGGGGTTAAAGAGACAGTTAAAGTAAATATTAAGTCCTCTTTTCTGCATGTGGCAAACATACTTAACATTTCTGTATAAACATCAAGAAATCCTCAGAGTAGAAAATCTCTATAACATGTCTTAATTCCATTGTAGACATTGCAGCGATTCATCATCTCCATTATAAACAAACACCAGTTATGCAAACACTAAAAGAAAGAATGCTGATAATCTTTATTCCAAAGTATCCACTCAAGTGAATGAAAATACACTACTTTGCAAAAAGTTTGAAGCAAGTGTGGAAAATTCGACTTAGAAAAATTCAATTGTATATATACAAATGTATAAGTATTACATTTTTATACATGAAGGACTACAAACCTAAACATAGATGCATATAGCCAATTTCATTTATTAAAGGGAACCTGTCAGCAGACTCCCTTTTTGAACCTCCTCCATGTCCCCATAGACAATAAATAGCATATCCTCAACTGTTTTTATAAAACTACTGGCTCAAGTTAAAACAATTTTATATATATATTAAAGTTAATGGAAATGTACTATTTACTTTTACGCATTGTGAACCAAACACACCTTGAGAATGCTGTAGTGTCACTGATGCAGAAACAAATCTTGTTTAATCCCTGAGTGGTTTTGCTCAATAAACAATCATAAAATTCAGGACCTTGGGAAAGCTGGGTGCTTTGGCTGCTGCACATAAACACATTACTTCCAGATAAACAAGAGTTGCCTGCACTCTCCAGATAGGACTAATCAACCTGAGCTAGATAACTCATACACAGCAGCTGAGTGATGGAGCAGCAATTGATTACTTCTGTCTGTCAGGGACAACACAGTGATGATGTATTCTCAGCAGGACAAGGCTGTATCAGTGCATAATTAGGGTGAGGAAAGTGCCGGGGTAGCCACAGCAGCCACAGAGCCTCATTATCATAATTTTAGTTAAGGGATTTAATAAGATATGTATCTGCATCAGTGTAGCTACAGGATTCTCAAGGTGTGTTTGGTTCATAATGCATAAAAGCAAATGGTAAATTCCTTTAACCTGGCTCCCTCCTTGTGTCCTGTGTCCCTTGGGTGTGTTCAGCACGGAGTAGAGTTCTCCCCCCACTGCATGTTCATGTGTGAGTTAAAAAAACCCTCCTCCTCCCATTCATGCCTTGCCCCCAGCCCCTTCCTCCTCTAGCAGATACAGAGGAGACATGCTGGAATGAGGTGACTGGGAAGATGAGGGGTTATTTTTTGAATTCACAGCTAGTATTTCAGTAGCGAGTATTTTTCAGAGGGAGGGAGAGGAACTTTGCTCCATGCTGGACACTCCCCAGGGACACAGAACAATAGCTGACAGGGAGCCAGATAAACTTGAATATAACTTATGGTTTTAACCACTAATGCCAGAAGTTTTTTAAACACAGTTTGGGGATAAGATATTTATTGTCATGGAGGAGGCTCAAAAACAGATAAAGCTTCCCTCTTAGCTTTTCACATTTTATCATGGCGTCATGATCATTTTTTAAACACAGATGAAATAAAAAAAATGTTTCACTAAGGATATTTATTCAAACACCCTGTGTATATTGTTGCTCGTTTTACCTTAAAGATGTACAAAGAGCCATGGAAGAGTCCACAGAGCCCTGATCACAATACCATTGCACAGTACTGTATATACACTTGTTACAGTTACCCCTTCCTGCCAGTTTAGTTTTTTTCCTTCCTACCTTCAAAAATCCATTACCTTCTTTTTTATCATGTACGATGCTGTGTAAGGACTTATTTTCTGCATCATAAATTGTGCTTCCTAGTAGCAGCTGTAAAAAAAGCCACAATTGCACCATAGCCACAATTGACACAATTGCACCATTTTCTTGTGGGCTTCATTATTAAGATTTTGACAGTACATGTGTCCATGTGAGACCTCTACTTTATTCTTTGGGTTGCTAAAATCATGGAGATGCCCAATTTGTATAGGTTTTACAAGATATTAATGGCATTTAAAAATTAAAACATTTTGTGCAAAAAAAAAAATTTCTTAATTTCGCCCTATTCTGACACCAATAAATTTTCCATACTTCAGAGTAGAGACCTGTTGGGACAAGCTTACATTTTAATTCCTATCATTTATGGGACTTGATGACCTTATGGTCACTTTTTATTCCAGTTTTATATGTGTTGTGAAATGGTTAAAAAGTGTTGATTCGACATTTGGACGTTATTTTACGTTACAGGTTGCAGCCGGAACTTTAGGACACGGAGACATGTTTAAGGTTTAAGGTTATTTTTTTTATTTGTGTTATATGGAAAGAGGGTGACTTGAACTTTTGGAATTGAATTTTTTTTACTGTATTTTCAGAACCCCCTAGAGTTAAAGTACTCTGATTATTTATATAATATACACTCACCGGCCACTTTATTAGGTACACCTGTCCAACTGCTCGTTAATACTTAATTTCTAATCAGCCAATCACATGGCGGCAACTCAGTGCATTTAGGCATGTAGACATGGTCAAGGCAATCTCCTGCAGTTCAAACCGAGCATCAGTATGGGGAAGAAAGGTGATTTGAGGCCTTTGAACGTGGCATGGTTGTTGGTGCCAGAAGGGCTGGTCTGAGTATTTCAGAAACTGCTGATCTACTGGGATTTTCACGCACAACCATCTCTAGGGTTTACAGAGAATGGTCAGAAAAAGAAAAAACATCCAGTGAGTGGCAGTTCTGTGGCCGGAAATGCCTTGTTGATGCCAGAGGTCAGAGGAGAATGGGCAGACTGGTTCGAGCTGATAGAAAGGCAACAGTGACTCAAATCGCCACCCGTTACAACCAAGGTAGGCAGAAGAGCATCTCTGAATGCACAGTACGTCGAACTTTGAGGCAGATGGGCTACAGCAGCAGAAGACCACACAGGGTGCCACTCCTTTCATCTAAGAACAGGAAACTGAGGCTACAATTTGCACAAGCTCATGGAAATTGGACAGTAGAAGATTGGAAAAACGTTGCCTGGTCTGATGAGTCTCGATTTCTGCTGCGACATTCGGATGGTAGGGTCAGAATTTGGCGTCAACAACATGAAAGCATGGATCCATCCTGCCTTGTATCAACGGTTCAGGCTGGTGGTGGTGGTGTCATGGTGTGGGGAATATTTTCTTGGCACTCTTTGGGCCCCTTGGTACCAATTGAGCATCGTTGCAACGCCACAGCCTACCTGAGTATTGTTGCTGACCATGTCCATCCCTTTATGACCACAATGTACCCAACATCTGATGGCTACTTTCAACGGGACCATGTCATAAAGCACCATGTCATAAAGCTGGAATCATCCAAGACTGGTTTCTTGAACATGACAATGAGGTCACTGTACTCAAATGGCCTCCACAGTCACCAGATCTCAATCCAATAGAGCATCTTTGGGATGTGGTGGAACGGGAGATTCGCATCATGGATGTGCAGCCGACAAATCTGCGGCAACTGTGTGATGCCATCATGTCAATATGGACCAAAATCTCTGAGGAATGGTTCCAGCACCTTGTTGAATCTATGCCATGAAGAATTGAGGCAGTTCTAAAGGCAAAAGGGGGTCCAACCCGTTACTAGCATGGTGTACCTAATAAAGTGGCCGGTGAGTGTACTTCAATACTACAGTATTGCAGTATGTTGTAAATTCAATAGATCTGTAAAAGAGCCTACTGTCGGCAGGCTCCTTTACAGATTCTGCTGTGACTGCCATGGAGCTTTGCGTTATGGTCCTGGCTGTCATAGCTAGCACCAGACACAGTCGCTGGCCGGATCACGCTAGATTGAGGTGCTCTGCACATGTACAGTAGCTCTGGCTTCAGCGTCAACGGAAGAAACTTCAATACTGATGTCGGAGCTACTGTACAGAGCTCAGATGGAGCTGGGAACAGCCGGAGGAGTGTGAAGAGCGTGCCGTGAACATGCAGATAGAAGGACAGCAAAGACTACTGGGACGTGGAGTAGCCTTTGCTCACACTTTCCGGAGAGGCTGCACCACGTCCCAGTAGTCTTTCTGGAAAATTTGCATATTAGGTAGATAAAGTTTAGCTTAGCTTAGAAAGCATTCAAAGACTAGGTAAAGATAGAATAGGGCTAAGTAGGTTAATAGGAACCTACCATCAGATCTATCTTAGGCAGATTTTTAATAATAATAATAATTTTTATTTATATGGCACATCAAATTCCGTAGCGCTTTACAAATCATAGGGGACATATACAAATATAATATTACAATACACAGAACAAACAGTCATATGGAACAATAGGAGTGAGGGCCCTACTCCCAAGAGCTTACAGTCTATGAGGATGAGGGTGTCGACACAAAGGTTGTATAATGGTCCAGCCTTTCTTAATAAGGGAACAATATAAAATAAATTAATAAATAAGTTAATAAATAAAAATCCTGCTGCTTGAACCAGCCATCAGCCGCCATCTTATTTACAGGGTCCTAGGTGAAAAAGACTCCAGAGAAGCCTGGAGCTTGGTAAATATCTGCTGTTTGCCAAATAACAGACAGGAGGAGGACATAAGATGGATTAGTAAAGGGAGAGTTGACATTTCATGCAGTTAGCGAGTGTAATAGGCCTGTCAAAAGAGATGGGTTTTAAGAGCACGTTTTAAGCTTTGGCGGTTGGGTATTAGTCTGAGAGTCCGGGGAAGGGCATTCCAGAGAATTGGAGCAACTTGGGAGAAATCCTGGAGACGTGCATGGGAGGTTTGAATTTCTGATGCTAGGTTTCCTTTAAGGATAGTTTGTTTCACCTGCATGGAGAGTTCCTTTAACCACATGTTTTCTTTACAGCAAAATCTTCCAAATGCCGGCACCACACTTCAAATCAACTCCAGGCCCTTTATCTGCATAATTGAGAATTACATAATAAAGGAGTTGCCGATATCTACCCATGAAACAGACGCTCAGTTAATCGGCCAACTACTTCAAAAACAGGGTTGCACATGTTTAGGAGATGGAACTGCTAAACTGTTTATCCAATTTTAATATGGAGGACCTGAAGAGAAAACAGAAAGTCTGCACTTTATGTCCATTCTATAGCATGAACTTGAATATGTTCCAGTAAACAGGTCAAAAAACTAAATTTGTGTCAGCTTCCGAATATTTATGGACCTAACTGTAATATCTTTGAAAGTGGGCATTACACAATGTGGGGTCAGTATATGCTGTTGGGACCTGTAAGGGGCGTTATATGTGGGCACAGATATTGTAGAGGTCAATAAAGTTAATCTTTAAGAAACACTGCATAAAGTACTAATATTCCTAATATTCTGACATATTTAGCAGTTAGGGATCTGAATGGGAATTAATGTGAACAAAGCCCTATTTCCTAACATTCATATTTTGTTCAGTACTAAGGTGCCACGTTGAGTTGGATTTTTATCAAGATGCCTTAAACAATAATTACCAGGAAAACATTTTGGGTGGGGATATCCTCTGATTACTGTGAGGTTATTATCTTAAACAATACTATTTTACCATTCAGTGACAAGGTGGCTACAATCCATTTGCAATGAAAATGAAAAGTTACAGTCACCCTAATAATTCGGCATAACTGGTGCATGATCATAGTAGATGTCATCAATGCAATTCAGAAAAGTGAAGTAAGGATTATACAGATTATTATGTGTTAGGGTGGAGTCAGCTTTTATCTCTCTACAAGGACTATGTACAATACACAATAGTTTTACAATGGCTCGGCTTAATCTGCACCAATTAACGGTTTAGTAAGATCCTTGAGGTATAATTCATTTGTTATAAGATCAAGAAAAGGTCAGAACACACAAGTCATATAGAAAATGTGATGACACAGCATTTATAAAGCTACGCTCACTGTTTTCAGATGTTTTATAAATTAATGTAAAATGTGTCACTAAAAACCAGTAGTAAAACTACATATAAATTGTGAAAGCCCAGAAGCAGAATTTGAAGGTCTAGAGCGCAAACTTTTTTTTTACCATAGTACCCCCACCTACAGGTGCCATTTTGTAATCCTGATGTCTTCTTATATACAGGAATAATTGGGCCCCATGGGCACCAAGGCCTCAGAGCAGCTTCAGATTTGACACTTCTGTAGTGCCCAGCCACAGCCAGCAGCTTCATGATCCAGTTCCTTTTTGTCAAATTTGGAATTTTTGTCTAGATTTCTGGTACATTTCTTCGAACATGATAAATTAACAAGTTGTATTGCAGATAAATGAAGACATAAAATAGTTAAAAGTCGCTTTTGGAATAGGGTGAAGTAAAAAACAATAACACGAAAAATGGGAAAGGGTCCTGGAAGGGTGAAAATTTTAAAGCGTCTTGCTACAAGCCTAAATGAAAGTGATATACATGACTTTTCAGGACAGGTTTCAAAGCATATTCTATGAGTCTGAATCTGAAACTAATTTTAGGAAATCCTTAATTTCTATTTTTTTTTTCTATCCCCCTTCTGTCAGATGGATGAAGCAAAGACTGTTTACACTCTTTACTGTCAGCTGGGTGGTACTGAGCAGGAGCAGACAGGCTGGCTCCACCCATCTGACAGTACAGATAAAACAAATTGATTACTTGGAAACAGTAACTTCTGGAGAGATAATCCCAGCCATGAAAGAAAGAGTGAATGAAATAATTACCCATATTTATCAAAAAAAGTGTAGTGTGCAGGGTGCACCAGATTCAGGAATTGTGGCGCCTGTTCTTCAAGAATGCACCCTTAAACTAGAGCATGCAACACACTTCTGTCGGACTCTGTGTGATAAATGTGGCACACGGTCCGACTGTGCACTGGAACGCCCCTTGCAGAATTTTGTGTTGTGTCGGGTAAAGTGCAGCTGCGACACCAATGTTAATACATATACAAACAGTTTGCATCAAAAAGAACGTGCAAAGTCAGAAAAAAACTGGTGCAGGAACTTTAACAAATGTGGACCAATGTCTTGTAAAGGATGCCCAGAGTTGGTTGATCTTTAAGGTTTTGTATCGATATGTTTTATGAGTCTTGTAATATTTTGGTGCAATTCACTCAACTCAATAATAATAAATATTGTACGGAGCGGCTGATCTCCAACTTGAACAAACTTTATGCTGAAATTGTCCGTTGTTTTTCTTAAACTAAGGTTGGAAAAGCAATGATGGGGCTCCCAAAGGAGAAACAGGAAGCAGATGCTAAACGCTAGTGAGGCACGCTCCAACATAAGTCTTTTGAGGCAGCCTGTTAGCCTTATACTGTATAGCGTAACTTATATTAAACATATCACTAAATATTTTAAGTTTTGAAGGTCATCTTGTGGCATATCACCCATCTTATTTATATTGTCTTCTAGTTACTAGTTACTTTAAATCTCCTATTTGTAACTTAAGAGGCCATCATCAAAATTCAGATTCTTCTACATATACAACGTATTTTCATTATATCACTAGAGATCCATCCTCTAAATTACCACTCTAACCAGACCTGGTTATTACAGTGATGGGGCTAAATAAAGTACACATGTTCAGCACTGTCATACGTGGGAGAGTAGGGGGCATTAAGTTGTTTGATAACTTGTGCTTTATTTAGGTAAACATGAAAAATATGAAGACTATTAAATTTCAATTTTACTATTTTTCTCTTGCTCTTAGTGTAAGAAGAAGAACAAGGAAAAAGCCCAACAATTGCTTGACAGATACAAATGGAGCAAATAATACGGGGGTAATCAAATATACCTGAAGCACGGTACGTCCATTAATAAAACTAAATGTTTACTTCTGATCGTTAAAATTTTGCATACAAACAAAAATATGTGTAAAAAGTCTTTGTACCCTTTACACCTGTGCACAATAAAAAAGGATTGGTCTTACCACAGCCTCATAAAGCCACCTGGTCAGGAGTGTCAGGGAGAAGGTGTGTACCGAGGAGCTTTGTCTCTATCCCTTCTTATTATCTGTCCCTTACAAGGAAAGTACCCAGGATCTGTCCCTGTAGGTGGCTATTCTGGCCCTTAATGCACATATACCCACCCTCCCTACGCGTTTCGTCAATATTTTGACTCCTCAGGGGATTTAGCGGTATAACTCCCTCAGCCCTTCATCTTCAGGGAGAGCTAAGATATGAAAAAGAAACTAATGGCTGTCGACCGGCATTGTAGTTCCCCAGGTCTATCAAACATGGGGGGACAAGTTAATATTGGGACTCATCTTGTTTTGCTAGACGTCTGGGTGGTATGTGAAATTTTAATGATCAGAAGTAAATATAAATTTTTTTTTAATGCGAGTATCGTTATAAGAAGATATAAGAAGTGGAACAACATCACAGGTTCAAAGAGTAGGTTCAAACCATTCACAGCACCTTTAAGATGTCTTTATACATCATTGATCCCTCTACCCATTATTCTAAAAATTACTTTTATTGATGTCCTCAGTTACTAAATATCCAGTAAAGGAGGCAGGGGAGCTCCGACATGTTTCGCAATCTGTCACTTGATTGACAACTAGTATCAAAGCAACTAATCAGCGACCCTTGATAACATCACAGGCCGTGACAATCGGTGACAAGATGGTGATGCCCTCTTAAAAGGCAGGCACTTAAACAGTTGATCATGGAGGTCTACCGTTTAATAGATGAGATAGTCACTCTGTATATGCAAGGCACAGCCAGTGAGCTCTATCCATACAGGGTTAATGACTATGCAGGCTAGGTTTAAAAGTTAAAGACTCAGTATTACAAGAAAGATCCTTTGCACACATAATCTGGATATATGTAGCCAAACAGAAATGAATAACTTGCAATCTAAGCGGCAGGGGGGGGGGGGGCACAGCATAAGACAACATTATTCTTCTTAATGCCAAAGGATAGTCACGACGCTCTTTAACACAGTAGTTACACTCAGAGTAAGTAGGTCAACTTTTGGACTTCATGATAGATCTAGCAGACATACAGTACCCTTGGTAGTATTTCAGAGAGGAAGCTATTTCTGGAAGGAGAAAAAGTATCAGGTTGCCACGCAGAATTCTGTTATAGTGGGTGTTGGGTTCAGCAAATACAACAAATGTAAAAATTTAAGGGGCTAGCCCATAAAAGTCATGATCAGTAACCCATAGGACAGATCCTTTGTCCTATCACTGGAACCAGCCTAGAAAGTGAAAATAGGGACTCTTTGGGGCACATTTACTTACACCAGTGCAAGCTGTACTATATGTAGTTTGCCTGTGTATAGTGCAGAGGGCTCCAGATTCAGGAATTCTGGCACACGTTCTTCATGAATCTGGTGCCCCCCGACAGACCGCACCACTTTTTTTTGGGTGAGCCTTTAACATGGAGTGTGCTCCTTTAACAATCTGGTGCACGGTCCGACTGTGCAGTGGAATGGCCCCTAATTTGTGTTGTTTGATGCCTAGTGTATTCGTGCAATACCTGTGCCAGCAGTTTGCACTAAAAATAATGTGCAAAGTCCGACAGAAAACTGTCTTACAGCCCTAAGTAAATGTGCCCCTTTGTCCTTCATTTGAATGGGGCAATGGATAAGTTTGTTACAGACACATACAAAGAGCCAAGTGCTATCTCATCAGTCCTATATAGACTGTATGGAGTGGTGGTTAGTATGGGTGACCTCTGTTCCACTAGAATGAAAAGCATTGGAGTCCTGTTCCCATAAAAGTTAGAGGTTCCAGTGATAATACATTTTTTTCTGATCCTGTAGATTGATGAGCAATATTTTAAGTTTAGTTTTAATATAGCTAAAATCTATGAGACATCAAATGCACTAGTAAAACCATGCAAGCAGATACTGTATCACTGATGCTGTAGATACACTGTAGATACGCTGCCAAACTTCATTGATGTCCTTGAAAAATCCATCCATGTGTTTCTCTGGTTTTCTTCAAAGAAGTGTTTGTGAAAGTCCTTGGTTTTTCATACTTTCCAACCACAATACCATTCAGTCTATGGCTGCCATCACTATATGGAAGAATAGTAATTATGTTCTTGTTTATTTTGAAGCCTCTAGCTTGTTTCTCTGCTGCCGTGGCCAAGGTGCTGTCACGTAGCTACCACAAAAAGAAACTAGCTCCATATGCACAATAAATCTAGGTTTGCAACCGTCTACCATGTCGAGCGAGGGAATCAGAAAAATTGTGGGAGGAATAATAGAATTAAACTATTATTAGAGGGCTTGTGCTATTTAAATAATAGCATATCAAAGTGAAAGGAGATGGATGAGGGGACTCCGCTCGTCATGACTGGGTGCTCAGTATCTGACTGTGAGTGAGACGTACATACTGTTTATGTAACTTCCACAACTACTTAGCAAATCCATTAATAGTTGCTCATTAGTGGATTTCATTCCAAGAACATGTGTTCCTTGTGTGTCACCTTATAAAGAACAATAATTTAGGCTAAATCCATTCCTGATATGTCAAAAGTCTGGATCATTTTGCTTCCATAAATTGCATGCCATAATGGTTCCCATAAACGTTCAATAGTTCTTGGTAATCATTTGATTCGCTGAAGCTTTGCCGAATTTGGTTTTGAATTGGTCTGAACACATGTTGCTGTGATTGTTGTGGAAACTGGTGTATATATCCCTGTTTTCATATAAAAAGGTCCCATATTGTTCCTTTCCATTTCTAAAACTTTATTTGTTAGGTTTAGGTTAAGGGTTTAGAATTAGGACTGGGATTATCTCTAATGCTAACACTAACAAAAACCTTCACCGTATTGAAGTTATGATTGTAGAAAATTATCAAAGGAAGTTATGACCTATCTATCTATCTATCTATCTATCTATCTATCTATCTATCTAGGGCCGGCTCCAGGTTTCAGTAGGCCCCTGGGCGACAGAGCCTCAGTGGGCCCCTTTGCAGTGAACTCATGTGGAGGCATTAAAAATTCAATATTCCCTAGTTTATCATAACAAACAGCCCCCACTAGGTTATTTGATATAAAGGCCTTCTCACCACCTATGGATTCATTAGATACAGCCCCACTCCCCACCATGGATTCATTATGTACAGCCTTATGTGAGCCCACCAGCAGCTCTGGACCCAGCATTTGCCCGGGTATAGCTAGTGCTGGTACTGGCCCTGTAGCTATCAAGATAGATAGAGCCATTTTCGACTTGGGTGCGATTTTCCGTTACGGGGTTAAATGAAGTGAAAAACCTTTATCATATTTTTATAGATCGGGCATTTTCGGATGTGGCAATACCTAATGTGCTCATGATTTTTACTGTTTATTTTTATCAGTTATAGGGAAAGGGGGGTGATTTGAGGTTTTAGGTTTTTTTATTATAATTTTTTTTTTTTACTATTTTTTAGACTCCCTAGGGTACTTTAACCCTAGGTTGTCTGTACCATCCTATCATATACTGCCATACTACAGTATTGCAGTATATTGGGATTTTACTCCTCATACATTACAATGTGCTGATAGCACACTGTAATGCATGGGTTAACCCAAAGTAGCCTCGGGTCTTCACAAGACCCGAGGATACCATGGCGACGGATTGCCGCTCCCCGATTACGTCACGGGGAGCGACGATCCCTGGAAAGATGGCGGCGCTGATGCGCTGGCAGCGATCAGCGAGAGCACACCCGCGAGCCCTCTCCATTCACCCGCACCCGGCATGTGACGTAATACTAAGTCATATGTTTGTAAGGGGTTAAAGAAGAGTGGATCCTGCCAAAGGGGGCATACACCAGCATACAAGTGTGCTTGATTTACAATCCTTGATCTGGCGGTAGATGTGCTTCAATCGTTGGTGGATTCCACTGGTCAGATATTCAAATTCAAACATTGCAATGTCTATTCCAAGCCATTTAAGAAATTAATTATTTGGCACCTTAAAGACTTAAAGCATAATTAAAACCTTGAAGCAAATTGTTTCTCCAGCAGTTATACATAAAGCAGGTGATATTTGTAAACTTTTGTAATATGCTTAATTTAGTAATGCAGCTTCTCTGTGCCTTTTTTCTCCTTCTTTCTCCATTAGGGGCCAGTGTATCTGAAAATCATCTATTTTAGACATATAAGGAGACTAAAGAGTAACTTTTCAGGGACTGTCTGTAAAGCGTTAAGTCTTTAGACACTTTAGGTTCCTTTATCTCTCAGCTGTGGATACAGGAGAGACATCTGATTTACACAAACAAAATAAGGAAGAAAGGCAGAGGAAAAAGAAGGGCACAAGAACATTGTCACCGGTGCTCCCACGACCCATATCTCTGGTCTCGGCCTCACCTTTGCCCCTCTGAACATGCTATCGGCTTCAGAAAATCTAAACGGCCAGCGCACAGTTAATTGGCGCTGGACTTTTCCCAGGATTCTATATAAGCCTGCCTCTCTGCCTCTGCACACCCTGCCAGATCTTTGTGCCTTGTGCCTCAGAGAAAGCCCTGCACTGTTATTGTGATTTCCTGTTGTGGAATCACAACATGAATTATTATGTGAACAATGTGAACAATTATCAAATGGAATGAAACATGACTGCAGACTTTTTCCTTGTAATGACCGACTATGCTCCAAAAAATAGCTTCCGCTCTCACACGACATCATTTCAAGTCTAGACCAATGTGGTCACAGGCAATGATTTAAATAGGGGTCTGGGAGAATATAGCGGCGTAGGTCTCCATGTTACGTATAAAGCCAAACACAGTGATGGAAGATGACTCTCACTTCTGGATGGAGATGAAAGGAGAAATTCTTAAACTAGAGGATGGAATTCAGATAATTTATTTGTTGCACTTTAAATAGGCTTTAATATCTAATATCCAGTGTGTCTAGAAATATTTTAATCTTTATTAATATGATAAATACTAGAACAGATAAAATCCATCTCTTGTCTCCCACTACAGGATTCATCCTCAGCTATCAGACAGGAATGTGGAGGATGTCTTCTTCTCCTCCTCTTTCTCTTAAATCCAATGTCTGCCACATAGATATGTCCTAGTCTCCGAATACCTCTGATAACCGGTTAACCTCTTCCATGCCAGGCCATATGCTATTTATGGTTCTTTCTAACATTTGTTATGTTCAATAGTGTTTACAGACATGTTCATGTAAAGCACCATGTTTCTTTTTGAAACTCTTTATTTTAGGTCCTGCCATGACTAGTTGCTTCGAAATGTACCTTATCTTTTAAAACACAGTGGGGCACATTTACTTACAGGGTCCACCAAGTTCACTGAAAGTACATTGTTCGTCTATAATGCTGGGTGCGACGATTCACTAAGATTGCGCACCTGAAATTATTAATGTGTCGCTTCCCCGCTCCGACACAATTCACCATCTTTTTTAGGTGCATCTTTCATATAGGGTGTGCGATAAAATGTAAAAGTTAAATACCACGCTCTGTCCGAATCAGTTGGATCGTCTGACGGCACGCCCCCTAATTTGAGTTGCATGGAAGCCAGCGCAGCTGCGCCCAAAAAGGGTCACATGCACCACAATCCATTCACACACATTAATTAGATACCTGTGTATGCCGTTTTAGCCACGAAAAAGGTGCACAGTCCCACAAAAGTGCGCAGTTAAACCCTTAGTAAATGAGCCCCATTGTGTACGAAATAAATAACACTATTTCTAGGCATTATATGACTTGTAGTCTTCATTGTGTAACACCTTTCTTCAGTCTCAGTCTGCAACTTTGCAACCCTCTGAGCTCTGCGGTGGATAATCACTGCTTCCCCCTCTCTCCTCCATAGAACCTCTAGGTAATGTGATACCTCAGTGAGCTTCAGTCCCTCTTGCTAGCAAGATTTCAGAGTGAGCAGATGAGATGGGAAAAAGGGAAGATGATAAATAAGTGGATAAAGAAGCTTTCTTCTTTGATAAGATATATTTTCTTATAAGATAATATGTAGTTTTTTGTTTACTCTTGTAGCATTCATTTCTGCAAATTTTGTTGAAAAAAAATGATCATTCATGTTGGGTTTGCTATACGGTATCACGTTACTCCATAACATTTTAGTTTCAGCTGGACCATTTATAGCTTCTTCTTTCACAATGCTCACACCACGACATTATCATACGTTACGATGATCTTCTCCCCCTGGAATGTTTTATTTGCTTTAGGCCAGACATAATAGGACCTGAATTGTCCAAAGAGTTTCACATTTGACTCATCTTTCCATAGAGTTTTATCCAAAGGGCTTTGGAATCATTCAGGTGGTTTATTTTGCACGTTTTCGATGATCATTGATGTTACTCTAGGACAGTCGGGGGGTTTATGCCTTTCTACTTTCCAATGAATTCCAATCTGGTTATTTTGCTGGAATCATAAACAATGACCTTAGCTGAGGCTACATGAGCCCGGTTCCTTGTGGTTCAGTGAAATACTAGAGCTTTAGAGATTACTCAGCCCTTGCCAGTCTGATATATGCCAACTTTTAAAAAAACCTGTTTTGTCTACTTTGCACCTTAATTTGATTACAGAATATGTTTCATTTGTAAAACATATATGAAAGAGCGTATCCTTATACTATAACCCAGGGCCAGTGCCAGCATTGGGCATACCTGGGTGATTGTTTGGGCCCAGAGCTGCTGGGGTACATAAGGCTTTATATAATGAATCCATAGGGATTAAGGGGGGCTGTATATAAAGAACTATCAAGGGTTGTATAAAATAACCATGAGGGGGCTGTTTGGGATGATAAACTGGGGAATATTTTAAGGAACAGGAGACTGTTTTCCAAAGTTTTAGTGCCAGTACGTGAGTTCACTGCAATGGGGCCCACTAAGGCTCTGTCGCCCAGGGGTCTACAGAAACCTGGAGCCGACCCTGCTCTAACTATATACCCCTATGTTACCACTGCAAAGAAGGACTTTAGTTCTGAATCAGTGGAGTTAATGTAAATGTGCTAGTATACTTACACTCCAGTGGCTTAATTCATATTATTTTCAGGTAATCTACTTATATGGGGGGACACAGGACTATATATGTATGTACTAGTTTTCCATCAGGACATGAATTTGCTGTGGGAAATCATAGTAAGAGTTGCATAAACTGTACAGATAGGTTGTGGCCAGAAATGATTGGGTATAAGTGACACTCATCAAAGTGAGTTGCACTCAATCTGCTGCATCTAATTTGAATTGAATTTGATTAATAGATATTGATAATTGAGTAATATATTGTCTAAATTAGCAAAAACTTACATTTTTACAGATAATAAAGCTGTTGGCAAATGTATTGTGTTTTGCCGTGTGACGGTAAATTGAACTTTAAACTACTTGCAGTTTTTTGGTTTTGGAATTTGGATTTTGCCCTGTATCTAAAACATGTGAATCACATGGCCTCAACAAAGTATATCAAACCAAGTCATAATATTCCTAGTTGGGGATGTCAAATACATTGCTATGTGATCATATTGTTTATAGATTGGACCTTCAGTGACAGCCTTTTTAAGATTACAGACCCTGGAGCACCCTAGCAAAAGGCTGGGATTGGTGGGAAGCGGAAGCTGGAAATGGAGTTCTCCAGTAGGTGTATCTCTGGTCTGGCCCTAAAAAGGGAAGTCTGGAGAGATGAGTTACAAATCTCTTACAATGAAATACGGGCAAGGGTCTATCAAACCCCTTTACAGAGAACCGGTCAATGAAATTAACCCACCCAAATCTAAATTAAATATTCTCAATGATTAAAAAGTGCTGCAATCCCCCCTAAATCCAGGGCTGCAATGTTTAAATAATAAGTTTTTATACTTATATCCAGCTGTGATGCATGCATGCTGTGATTTCATATGATCAGATACATAAATGGGGTAGACGTTGCAGATGTAACAGGACCTAAGATGACATTACCTTGGTCATATAACATGAAGTGCTGAATACGCCTCCTATGATGCCAGGGAATATTGTAACAAGCAGCAGGTTGTGAACACACTGGAGGTGCAGGGTTAGTTAATAGCACTCTATGGGAACCTGTCACTAGCTGTATTTGTGAAAATGTGGTGACTGATTTCATTTAAGCTTTCCTACATGTGTACATGTGTTTTTCACGGGCTGCAAACATTGTCCGGTGGTCCACTGTTTGTCTCCCGTGTGTCATCAGTGGTCCGACACTGATGACAATACATAAGAGATGGCCCAAGCTGCAAACTTAGCCAGGAATAAGACCTTCTCAATAATTTGCAACCAAGGAATTTATCTCCTACACAGGACAATAGAGACTACAGCCATGTGCATCTAGCTTAAGGGTGTATAAAGATGGTACCATTAGCACTAAAAACCTGCAATTTCTACACTGGAGACAACATCATCCTCTGTATGATCTTAATGCATCCTCAGTCCTGTAGTTCTACAGGTGAGGCTTTTTCCGCCATGTCCAACAGATGCTGATCTTGAGGACATTTCAGAAATTCTGAGATTCTGTGATCCAGTTCTGTACTAATTGCTGATGCTTAACAATCTTCCTTCTTTCGTTCTGATCATGTGAACAAAATGACTGTTATGTTGCCTTTCAATGATTTGTAACCAATGAGATATTATTCACACATGATTCACTTAGCTTATTCTTGGTTTTTATCTGCTTTTGTTTTTTTTTGCATTTTGAAATGGATTACAAATGTTTTGGAAAAAAATTTTCATACTTTTTCTCATGTGTTTTCTCAAATGTATCACGTAACACAAAAACACACAGAACAATTTTTTTTAGGTAACATATGTAGGGCTATACCTCTTGCTAATGGAGGTCTGGAGGTCTGGAGCGTCTCGCTTCAATATTGTGTGTATATCAAGCATCACAGAACAGATGGTCAGTGGTCAGTGTAGGCTTATACCCAAGGCTGCTAGAAGATCTGCTCAGTGTCTTTGAAATACTTGGATCTGGTCCTGACATTCTGCTCAATATCTCAAAAAATGAGCACAGCTGTAGGAACTGTGTTAACTACAAATGTTCAGTGCAATAATTTTTTTGGGGGCTGGGAATTTGGAACTCTTAGTTCCCTTATCTAGACAATAAAATTGTAAGTAGCTGTCTCTTTTCACAGCGAAACCCCTCTAGTGGACCACATCTCTTAGAAGATCTTCGATAAAAGGACAGATTTTACTTTTAGCTATTTGCAATTGAAGTCTATTGTTGACCACCTTAAATCAGTTGTGTGTGTGTGTAAGTGTGGGAGGCAGGATGTTGGATAATTTACCAATATACATCTATTAAAAGTTCTGCAACGATTTCTCCATATGTAAAGTGAAACCCCCTGTCAGACATTCCTGGGCATAAAATGGCTGCAGATGGAGGGTCAGCTGATCTTATCTGTCCATTAACAATCACCCTGCCAGGACCTTAATCTCATATTCATGAAAACTATCTTAAGGTCCTGGCAGGGTGATTGCTCATGGACAGTTCACAAACACACACACACACACATATATGCCACAAAATATAGTATAAATTCATCTTTATGAGACACAGGCTGTAAAATCCCATAGTAGAAAAATTGAGTTGACAACTAAAAAAACAAACAAGAGTTAACCTGTGGTAAAGAGGCATATAATAGTATATAAATAGCATGCCGAAAAGTATCCTGGTATTTTATATCTTAAATAGCCACAAAGTGATGTTCAAAGGAACTAGAAGCCTGTACAGGTTACTACACCAACAATCACAATGGTGGTGCTGGGCAAATTAATAATATTCCCTATTATTAAAGTCTTTATGTTTGCTGAGTAGTTTTTAGGACATTAATATATATTACCATATATGCGAGTCTAAATTTTATACAATATTTATGCTGAAAAAGGCCAGAGTACAAAAAATTTTTCTGTATTCACCTCCGGCACTCCCTGCAGCTCCTCTTCTCCTCGTGCACCGGCTTCTACTTCTCTTTTCAGCTCTTCCGGCTTCCCAGCAATGCCGGCAGAGTTACTCCTCTGGAGTAAAGGGGTAATAGTGGGGCTCTGGGCAATTTAAATCCTAGATGGTGGGGGAGAGTGTTAATTCTCAAATTGCACTGGCTGGTATTTCTCTCCAATACCTCATAATCCCTTGTTTCCTGTTCACTTCTTCTTTGGATCCTTCACCACGCCAAGCTGTCCACATCCTCCCTCCTTATTGTGTATGTTTTCGGATGATGTTTTACAGCTCTTGGCGTTTGGTTTAAAAAACGGAGGTTATTATATGTCTTACGTTTTTCATTGGGGGATTTAACAAGCAACAACTGTTATGGAGAAAAAGAGATAAACTGTGACCTTTTATACCCAACAAGAAGCCCCAGTGGTTATTTATGTTATTTAAAGGTGAAATTATATTTCCTAGTTTTACACATAGGTAAAGTGCCCAAGGTAGTTAATGATGATTGGGCAGCCTATGCCCCTCTGCCTATGCACACACTGTGGTGCAGTGGTGTCACAAGTTGGAGGAGCACAAGGTCTCTAACTTTCTCCAGCTCTGTGATGTCGTTATAGAGGAATGGAAGAGGATTCCCCTGGCTATAATCTGTGAAGCTCTAGTGAACTCCATGTCCAAGCGAGTTCAGGCAGTGACGGAAAATAATGGTGGCCACGCAAAATATTCACACTTAGCGCACAATTTCACCAATTTTCACTGTACTTACTTTTGTTGGAGGCAGTTTAGATATTTATGACTGTGCGTTGAGTTATTTTTTGTGCACACCAAATTTACACTGACTTTTTTACATTGTAAGTGTTGTGAGATGCTGCATTGACACCACAAATGCGTCACTGATTATTGATGTGTGTCTAAGGAAAGAAAGGTTGAAGCTATGCCCTCTTTAGTGGATATTGAAAGTTGAGGCTCTCTGAGATATATACATAACTAATTTCATGAAAATTAGGAGGATCATTGGTGGACTTTACATAAAAGTATATAACTAAACCCCTCATTTTATTTTTTTTAAATGTAATACATCATCACTTTGACCATAATAAACTACAGACAGGTATAGGCCCTGGAGAGCTGTATAACCATACCTTTGTGTGTGTAGTAAGCAGCAGCAGGTCTGGGAAAAGTCAACTTTAAATCCAGGTTTTTCAGCTGCTGCCAGTTCTCTGGTGAGATGTTTCAACCTGAAGAGCTTTCTGCTCTTTGCATTGAACTGTTCCACAGCCCCTCCATCTGCCAAATTATCTGAGCAAACAAATCCTGATACAGCTCCTACTCTTTAGCAGAGGGGAGTGCCTCTGGATCAGAACACTGTAGAGAGCTGAAAGCTCTTCAGGCTGAAAGACCCACCCAGAGCCCTTGCAAGAGCTGCAGAGCTGTATTATAATGTCACAATCCTTTTACTACTAACAACATAATGTTATGTTACACAGATCTCCTGGGCTATTACCCAGCACTGTCTGCAGTTTTGTATAGTCAAAACTGCATACATATTCCCTTTAAAGGGAACCTACCACCACAAATCTACCTATAAAGGTAGATCGGGTGGTAGGTGGATCAATGGGACGTGCGCCTGCTCAGTCACTGCTCCGAAGCCGGGGCTGCACAGGCGCGGGCCTGCTGTTCTGCGCAGACAGCAGGATCGTCGGACGAGGGTGAAGATGGTGAGTAGGAGGGGTAAAGTGGCTACCGAGGCGTGGAGTAGCCGACCCCTTGTAATATCAGATGCGCCTACTCCACGCCCCAGTAGCCGCATAATAAAATTACTATAAAAGTTAAATAAAAGTTACTAAAGAAGTGCGGGGACGTGAGGATTAGCCCTTAAAAGGGCTATCCTCACGTCCCATTGATCCACCTACCAGCCGATCTACCTTTATAGGTAGATTTGTGGTGGTAGGTGCCCTTTAAATAATCTTAGCCTGCAGTTAGTTTTGTCCTTCCCCCCCCCCCCTCCCCCCTATTTCTAGGTGTTTTATGGCTTCTGGGCAGTTGTGTTACTATTGGAGTCTGAACACTGAGAGCATTGGTGCTCAGAGGCTTTGAGGAATGTGCTGGGTAGTTTTACTATAGGAATTAGTGGGCCGTGTCTGTGGAGGATCTTATACTGGAGGAGGAGAGGTGTGGACATATGGTGATGACCTAGGGAGTTATTCTTCAATATAAATAAGATAGAAACTCCTTTAAGCCTTACTAGTTGTGCTCAGCTCTGCAGTATTAGAGCACTTTTCAGTTTTGGTTTATTCTGATGATTATTTCCTCTAGGAGACCACTTATATTTTTTGATTGTAGGAAATGGTCTAATAGCGGGCAGATTCCCGTAATAACCTTATTATCCTTTTCCTGTTCAGTGTAGAGGCTAAAAGAAAACCTGTTCTGCAGTCACAAGTCATCCATTATAAATGAGTACTAACCTTAGGAAACATAAGGTGATCAATATCAGATTGGTGAGGGATCCAACACTTGGCCACCCCCATATTATCGTTTGAAGCTGTTGCAACGTCCAATCAAATGATCTCTCTAATGGTCTTTTACTGAAGTGAATGAAGCTAAACTGCAATACCAGTGACACTATTCTATGTTTGAAATTGTAGCTAGTAGATTGCAAAGAGGTTAATATACTTGTCTGCTTACTACACACCAATTGGCGAGAATGCACAACAATCTCATATTGATCACTTTCCTAGGTTAATGGTAAAACACCTAGATCAGGGGCGTAACTAGGAAAAGCTGGACCCCATAGCATAGACTTGTGCATGTGTCCCACCTTCCCCTTAAAAAATGTACAAATTTATGAACTCACACATTTTTACATTCTTAAACATTTCTATACTCTCATGCACACATTTGTATATACTCTTACACACATAACCACATTTATACACCCATTCCCACACATTTATGCACTTATATATATACATTTATACATACATTATGCATATACACACATTTATACACCCATTCCCACACATTATGCACTCATATATACATATATACATACACTATGCACATCTTTTATGCACCTAATTGGTAACATAAAAAACAGAATTGTAGATATTTTTGATAATTTTTTGATAAAAACTGAAATATCACATGGTCATAAGTATTCAGACCCTTTGCTGTGACATTCATATTTAACTCTTTGATTTGATTCTGATTCTCCTTTAAATGCCCCTACTCCTTAATTTGAGTCCATCTGTGTTTAATTAAACCGATTGGCCTTGATTAGGAAAGGCACACACCTGTCTATAAGACCTCACAGTGCATGTCAGAGCACACATGAATCATGAGGTCTAAGGAACTGCCCAAGGAGCTCCAAGACAGAATTGTAGCAAGGAACAGATCTGGACAAGGTTGCAAAATAATTTCTGCAGCACTAAGGATGCCTAAGAGCACTGTAGCCTTCACAATTCTTAAATAGAAGAGGTTTGAGACGACCACAACTCTTCCTCGACTTGGCCATCCAGCCAAACTAAGCAATCATGGGAAAAGTGCCACGGTGAGAGAGAAGAAAAACCCCATGACCACTGTGGCTGAGTTTCAGAGATGCAGTAGGGAAATGGGAAAGATGAATGTCGCCAGTACATAGATATCCTGGATGAAAACCTCCCCTAGAGTGCTCTGGACCTCAGACTGGGCTGAAGGTTCACCTTCCAACAAGACAAGGACCAGCTAAAAAGCACCCAGCTAAAAAAACAGAGTAGTGACAGAGGATCCCCAGATCCAGGTGTAAAAAACTTGTTGCATTATTCCCAAGAAGACTCCTGTCTGTATTAGCTCAGTAGGTGCTTCTACTCAATATGGAGCAAACGGTCTGAATACTTATAACCATGTGATACAATTTTTCGTGTTTAATAAATTAGCAAAATCTACATTTCTGTTTTTCTTCTGTCGAGATGGGGGCAGAGTGTACATTAATGCACAAAAAAAGAGCTTTTTTGATCTTTCCAATTGGCTGCAATGAAACAAAGAGAAAAATTTAAAGGGTTCTGAATGCTTTCCGTATCTACTGTACACATGTATATACTAATATAGATATTATATATATATATATATATATATATATATATATATTATATGTTATATATTAACACACCATATACACACATATAGCATAAACACACATTGATATGCACCATATATACATACAGTACCATATAAGGACAAATAGCATATACACACATGCAGTATATACAGCATACACCACATACACAGGTCAAGTATATACTTCATACACCATATACACACACATACAGCTTATTCACACTATACATCGTATACACGCATACATAATCTATACACAAACATACAGTATAAACACACACCATGCACCACACATACAGAATTTTCATACCATACATCATATACACAAACATACAGCATATACAAACAAACATACATTATATACACACCTACAGCATGTTCACAACATATATTATATACACAAACATACAGTATATACACACCATGCAGCATATTCACACATACAGCATTTACACACATATAGAGCATACACATGTCCAGGGGCGGACTGGCCGCATGACCTACCGGGTAAAATCCCGGTCCGGGGCTGGTGGGCCGGTTAGAAAAAAAAACATCTACTTACCTTTCCGGCGTTCCCCCAAAGCACCACTGCTATAGTCCGGCCGATGGTGAAAGCTCCGTGTGTGCCGTCGTCGCAGAGAATATGACGTCGGCAAGGTCCTGACATCATATTCTGTGAGCCGCAAGCGCTCATTGAGCTATCACCGCTGGCCGGACTGTAGCAACGGAGCTTCAGTGGAATGCTGGGAAGGTGAGTAGATGTTTTTGAGATGTTTTATTAATTTAATGTGCTGGGCAGGGAGGGGGAGGGAGGGGTATAGAGGGGGAGGCGGCTGGATGTACACAGGGAGGGTGGGGGGCCACCAGGCTGTATAATGGGGGGACCGCCAGGCTGTATACTGGAGCGGGGGGATTTCTGACTATATACTAGGGAGGGGGGGCTTTCTGACTAAATACTGGGGGGTCTGGCTATGTACATGGTGGCTGGCTGTATACTGGGGGGCTGTTTGGCTATATACAGGGGGTTGGCTGTATACTGGGGGTAGTGGCAGGCAATATACAGGGGGCTGGCTGTATGGTGGGGGGGGGCTGTTTGGCTATATACAGGGGGGCTGGCTGTATACTGGGGGTACTTGTTGGCAATATTCAGGGGGGCTGGATGTATACTAGAGGGGGCTGTTTGGTTATATACAGGGGGGTAGGCTGTTTACTGGGGTGACTGGCTGGCAATATACAGGGCGAGCCGGCTGTATACTGGGGGGACTGGCTGGCTATATACAGGGGGGCTGGCTGTATACTGGGGGGACTGGCAATATAAATGGGGCAGTATTATAGTAACTATTCCCATACCTAGGGAACAGTATTGTAGTAGTTATATTCTGGTACATAGGGGACAGTATTTTAGCAGTTATATTTTTGTCAAGGGAGCAGTATTATAGTAGTTATATTCTTGTACATAGGGGCAGTATTATAGTAGTTATATTCTTGTACATAGGGGGCAGTATTATAGTAGTTATATACTTGTACATAGGGGGCAGTATTATAGTAGTTATATTCCTGTACGTAGGGGACAGTATTATAGTAGTTATATTCTTGTACATAGGGGGCAGTATTATAGTAGTTATATTCTTGTACATAGGGGGCAGTATTATAGTAGTTATATTCCTGTACATGGGGGGCAGTATTATAGTAGTTATATTCTTGTACATAGGGGGCAGTATTATAGTAGTTATATTCTTGTACATAGGGGGCAGTATTATAGTAGTTATATTCCTGTACATGGGGGGCAGTATTATAGTAGTTATATTCTTGTACATAGGGGGCAGTATTATAGTAGTTATATTCCTGTACATAGGGGACAGTATTATTGTAGTTATATTCTTGTACATATGGGGCAGTATTATAGTAGTTATATTCCTGTACATGGGGGGCAGTATTATAGTAGTTATATTCCTGTACATAGGGGGCAGTATTATAGTAGTTATATTCTTGTACATACGTGGCAGTATTATAGTGGTTATATTCCTGTACATGGGGGGCAGTATTATAGTAGTTATATTCTTGTACATAGGGGGCAGTATTATAGTAGTTATATTCCTGTACATAGGGGACAGTATTATAGTAGTTATATTCTTGTACATATTGGGCAGTATTATAGTAGTTATATTCCTGTACATGGGGGGCAGTATTATAGTAGTTATATTATTGTACATAGGGGACAGTATTATAGTAGTTATATTCCTGTACATAGGGGGCAGTATTATAGTAGTTATATTATTGTACATAAAATGCATTATTATAATATATTTTACTTAGGGAGTCAGTATTAAGTTGAGCTCTTATAAAAAGAAGCTTTATTCCTGTATAAGGGAGGCAGTATGAGTCTCTTTCGCTGGGCTGTACATGTTGATTTAGACCATCTATACACAGTTTGTGTGGAGTTTAGTAACTCCACCCACATCACATGGCCACGTCTACTTGTTTTGACACCACCCACAGAATGGGGCCACTTTTACATTTTTTTCCAGGGCCACTTTAAATTCCTAGTCCGCCCCTGCACAAATCACATATACAAACACATACACATATACTATACACATATACACACAGCCTATACACATACAATATATACACACATACAGCATCTACACATCACATATAGAACATAAATGCCTCACATTTACAAATGCATACATTATATACACATCACATATACACATACATACAGAGAATATACACATTACATATACAGAAACATAGAGTATATACAAACCATACACCATATACACACATTAAACATATAAACAACATACGCCCACATTTAAAGCCTATGCACATCACATATAAACATATATAAAGCATATACACATCACATACACACAGCCATAAATGTATATACACACATATGTATACAGTCAGCAAGTCTTCTTATCCTGCGGCCCAGTAGCTGAAGACCACATGGATTCTGACTTGCCTGAGTGCCCCTCTCTGATAGGAGGTAGTGTTCTACTTTATACAGTGACCACTGTGCTTAGTAACCAGTATCTTGCTAATTCTTTAAACCTCAGTTCACATTTCCAACAAGCTCCAAGTTTTGACTGATCCGTTTTTAGCAGGGCAAAGCTCAGGGAATTTGGAATTCCCCACAATCCTGCTGGTTATTTTTAGACCATACAAGTGATTTGAGGCATTAAGGAGTTAAGCCATATTTGAATGAAAAGTTCTACAAACTTCTTATGTGATTTCCTTTACAATAGGACTGTTAGCTGTCAGGGAATGAGAACACTCTACTGTATATACAGAAGACGAAGCCGGATATTCCAAAAGTGAAATTCCCAGTCTGGGCAATGCAAAGCTGCAAAAACATTTTTGGTAGTTTGCTACAATGTATCAGCGCAGAGTCACAGATCGTTTCCTAAACTAGTACCATCTGTATAAATAATATATCTTTATATAGCACCAACATATTCTGCAGTGCTTTACAATCACGAGGTACATATACAGACAGTCCCCTACTTAAGAACACCCGACTTACAGACAACCCCTTGTTACAAACGGACCTCTAGTAGTTGGTAATTTACTGTACTTTAGTCCTAGGCTACAATAAACAGCTATAACAGCTATCAAAGGTGCCTGCAATTAAGTTTTAGTGTTAATCCTGGTTCTGATGACAATCCAACATTTTTTTAAATCCAATTGTCACAGAGACCAAAAAAAAATTGGCTGGGGTTATAATTATAATATATACAGTTCCGACTTACATACAAATTCAACTTAAGAACAAACCTACAGACCCTATCTTGTAAGTAACCCGGGGACTACTTGTACAACCAAAATAAGACATGGTCAGAATATTTTGCTCCCAAGAGCTTACAATCTATGCGGAATCAACTAAGAGCCCGATGACTTTGTACAGGTTGTTAATGTCATTATGTAATCCAGTGCATTCTCATTCACTGACAGCAAACAGAGATCTTGAAAAGGGTGTAGAATCAATACACAAAGCATAGTTGAAAAGTAAAAAAATTTGTTTTTACGGAGCGGAATATGTACGTATTATTTCAATTTAATTTTTTATTAATGTTTAAAAAAAGGAAAATTCGTGCCTCCACTCTCACCACTACAATCCTGCATACCAAAGCTCAGGGAGACTGAGAAGTAACTCCAAGTTTTAATCCAGTGCTTAGAGCATATTCGACCACCCACCTGAACACTTGCACATAAAGCACATGACAATCAGGACAGGAGAGAGAGAGGGGGTAGAGCTCAATGCACTTTCCCCAAACTCCTCCTCCATAGCTGGGATCTGCTTTGAAAGCCCCGCTCTCTGATCCGGCGATTACTGAGTGACAGGCTCTGCTGCTAGTCCCAGAACCCGGCAGAGAGCCCCCTACTACCAAGCCGCTGCACAGCCCTGCACTTGCTCCCTCCACAGTAGTAAGTATCCACTAACACATAGATATTCTCCTAGATTCTCCTATTCTCTATCCACGTCTAGGGGATTGTTCTGTACTGAGGAATATATGGTGCTTGTCTGTTCCTGTGGATTTCCACTTCTATATTATTCTGTATTATTTCTGAATTGCATGTGTGAACCGTGCCATAGTCATAGGCGATTTTCTCCGAAAGGCGCACGGAAATATGCAGACGGAATTCATTGAATTCTTGAAAGTTGTATATAAACATTTCTGCTCTCATCTGTTCTCCTCCGAGCAGCTGAATCCATGCAGTCAGCACTTTGTGGTCGGGTTGTTCAGTGCAGCATTTGGCACCGTAGTCCTAAGACTTCCAACTACAGAAAGTTATGTCCACCTAAAGCTGACAATCAAGATTTGCCACAAAGCAATGTCTATACAATATGTGATATAGTACAGCGCGTTATATGTTATTATAGTATTATTCTATACAGCACAAGTTATGAATACGGGACAAAACACCCGGTTTAGACAAATGGAATTGAATTTTCAGTCATTCAGAAATTTCGGCAGCAAATCTGGATGTTAAGAATATAATAATAACTCCTTTGTTTATATAGCGCACACATATAATGCAGCGCTGCACAGAGATTGTCAGATCAGTCCCTGTCCCCATGGGGCTCCCAATCTAATCAACCTATCAGTATGTTTTAAAGTGTGAATATCCCAGAAAGCTGAACCAGCAATGTATCTGATACAAAGAATGTAAAATGTATCCAATCCATGAATGATGAATTGTTCTGTAAGTGAAGAATTGTGTAAGAATCAATCATGTGTTTATCAGATGTGTGATAGTTGATACAACATATTCAATAGTTGGAAGTGTTTGTCTTATTGTTATCTATATTGTAGATAATACGTCCTTGATGCGGAGTTACTACTTACTAAAGAATGGGATGTAGAGTCTTCTTCTAGGGTATATAGGTAGTTGGGATTCAAAGTGTGAAATGGTCTATCATCTATCATGTATCTTATCTATATATCAATTACCTATCTATCTAAAAAATAATTGGGCAACAGCAGCATAGTAAATTGAAAAATCAGGGAGATAGGGTGCTATCTTTAAGCCTTACCCAAAAAAATAAGTACTGAATTCAAGAAATCCAAAAATAAGAAGGGAGCACTCCCAATAAATGTAATAAACTTCTCACTTTTTTCCCTTTCATTGGGAGTGCTGCCTTCTTTTTTGGATATCTATCTATCTATCTATCTATCTTATGTTTTCTGCATCCAGCCAGATATGCAATAGTCATACATGGACAGATTCAAATTTCTTATTTTAATTGTATCCTGTAAAGTATTTCATTGAGTTAATAAATCTGGACCTTGAAGATTGCTCCTTGTTTGCATTTCCTGCAGTGCAGAGTATTTAATGAGCTGCTGTGAGATCCTGTGGAGCGCCGGAGTAATAACTAGGAATATCTGATTGACATCCTAACCACGTGGCTATGGGGGAGTGCCCAGGGTCTTGACAGTGTAGAGGTGTGTCTGGACTTTCACCACTAATAGAAGCAGTGTGACACTAGGGGAATAAGATTCAAATCTCATCTGGTGCTATTATTTTACATTTAGGTGAGCAGCAAAGACGAGCAAAGCTGTCCTGGTCACGTCTTAAGAGCTGAGCTCATATACAATATTGTATTTCATATTTAGGTTTGCGCACTATTATGCTTTTTTATTATTCTTTGCTTGTTTAGTTGCTTGTTTTTGTAGCTTTAGTTGTTCCTGTGTTATTTTCTCTGTTTGTAATGAGTTGTTTCCTGGAAAGCATCAAAATTCTATAATTTCTGTATTGTAATGGAGTTTATTTAGTAATATTTTTTTTTTTACATTTTTTATCCAGGTAACATTTTAGGGGCAAATACATACAACTTTAGATTAAAGTCCAAAGTTTGCAAGTCCCTCATCATGAATTGTGCAGCACAAGAAGGTCTCCGGCTGACCGTCCTGCTATTCATAGTCCAAACAGTTGCTACAATGCTCATTCCTAATGCCACCCAATTAGAGGGCCTCTTGGAAAAATACATGGACGAGGATGGAGAGTGGTGGGTCGCCAAGCAGAGAGGTAAAAGAGCAATCACTGACAGTGACATGAAGCTCATCCTGGATTTACACAATAAATTAAGAGGTGAAGTCTATCCTCCTGCCTCCAATATGGAGTATATGGTAAGACATGTTTCTCCTTTTAAAGGGAATATTTCATGGTATTTAAGCCCCAAAATGAAGACTATAGTCCAATAGCTCGTGATTGCCTCATGTTTTTTTAAATCTCTCAGTTCTGTAAGTAGTCGAGAAAAAAAAAAAGCTAAATAGACTCAAGTGCTGCATGGGTGTTACTGGAGCCCCTCTGGGTACTGCCTCCAGCGCAAAATCTGAGCCCACTGCCGCACTTCAGAAATACCCACCGCCAGTTCTGGTCTGCCTTTGCTCGCTGATGTCACCTCGCTATCGCCAGATTCCAGGCCTACACAGATTTACGACTGTGATGGCGTCTGGTGTCTATTGCACATGTGCAACATGAACCTATCCCTAAAAAGCCATGGAAAGCAAAAGCCATCAGGGTGTTAGATCTGATCTGTAGGTGAGAGGATATAGCAAGAAGAGTGATGCCATCGAGGCAAGGCTGGTCAGAATTGACCTTGGGTGTTGCAGAAGGGTGCAGAGGTAGGGGACATAGATCTGGAGTCGGACCCTGGAGGGATTTTATCTTGAGTCTGAATGGCAGTGCCTAGACGTTTTAGAGTATTGTCCTCTCGTAAACAATTGTTTTTCACCTGTTGAGTTAAATGGAGCATGGCTCTGTCTTATATATGTTAAATTATAAAATTGTATACGGTAGATAAAAACTAGCTACACATACGGTTTTTACATTGTTGGCCCTCTAGTATGTAACTGTCTGTCCCATTACATCTGAAGTTGGGTGTAAGTTGTTCCTGTAAGAAATATCATGAGGGTTTCACACAGCATACCCTACAGCGTACCCTACAGTGGAAAAATCTTTCTAAGATTCTTGTGTAAAAAACTTTTTGTTCAGTTTATAATTTAGATTACCTTTATTGATGCCATGCTCCTAAAGTCCAGTGGTTGTGATAGAGAGAGGAGAAGATAGACTGTGACATCATCTATTGTCAGTAGTGATGTAATGATGGGTCAGTGTTACCTATATAGAGGTCATTGTACAGGGAGGAGGAGGAGATAAGCTGTGACATCATCTATTGTCAGTAGTGATGTAATGATGGGTCAGTGTTATCTATATAGAGGTCATTGTACAGGGAGGAGGAGGAGATAAGCTGTGACATCATCTATTGTCAGTAGTGATGTAATGATGGGCCAGTGTTATCTATATAGAGGTCATTGTACAGGGAGGGGGTGGAGATAAGCTGTGACATCATCTATTGTCAGTAGTGATGTAATGATGGGTCAGTGTTATCTATATAGAGGTAATAGCACAGGGAAGGGAGGAGATAAGCTGTGACATCATCTATTATCAGTAGTGATGATGGGTCAGTATTATCTATATAGAGCACATTGTACAGGGAGAGGGAGGAGATAAGCTGTGACATCATCTATTGTCAGTAGTGATGTAATGATGGATCAGTGTTATCTATATAGAGGCATTGTACATGGAGGACGAGGAGATAAGCTGTGACATCATCTATTGTCAGTAGTGATGTAATGATGGGTCAGTGTTATCTATAGAGAGGTCATTGTACAGGGGGGGGTTTGCTGTGACATCATCTATTGTCAGTAGTGATGTAATGATGGGTCAGTGTTATCTATAGAAAGGTCATTGTACAGGGAGGGGAGGAGATAAGCTGTGACATCATCTATTGTCAGTAGTGATGTAATGATGGGTCAGTGTTATCTATATAGAGGTCATTGTACAGGGAGGGGGAGGAGATAAGCTGTGACATCATCTATTGTCAGTAGTGATGTAATGATATGTCAGTGTTATCTATATAGAGGTCATTGTACAGGGAGGGGGATGAGATAAGCTGTGGCATCAACTATTGTCAGTAGTGATGTAATGATGGATCAGTATTATCTATATAGAGGTCAATGTACAGGGAGGAGGAGGTGATAAGCTGTGACATCATCTATTGTCAGTAGTGATGTAATGATGGCTCAGTGTTATCTATGTAGAGGTCATTGTGCAGGGAGGGGAAGATAAGCTGTGACATCATCTATTGTCATTAGTAATGTAATGATGGGTCAGTGTTATCATTATAGAGGACACTGTACAGGGAGGAGGAGGAGATAAACTGTGACATCATCTATTGTCAGTAGTGATGTAATGATGGGTCAGTGTTATCTATATAGAGGTAATAGCACAGGGAAGGGAGGAGATAAGCTGTGACATCATCTATTATCAGTAGTGATGATGGGTCAGTATTATCTATATAGAGCACATTGTACAGGGAGAGGGAGGAGATAAGCTGTGACATCATCTATTGTCAGTAGTGATGTAATGATGAGTCAGTGTTATCTATATAGAGGCATTGTACATGGAGGACGAGGAGATAAGCTGTGACATCATCTATTGTCAGTAGTGATGTAATGATGGGTCAGTGTTATCTATAGAGAGGTCATTGTACAGGGAGGGGAGGAGATTAGCTGTGACATCATCTATTGTCAGTAGTGATGTAATGATGGGTCAGTGTTATCTATATAGAGGTCATTGTACAGGGAGGGGGAGGAGATAAGTTGTGACATAACCTATTGTCAGCAGTGATGTAATGATGGGTCAGTGCTATCTATATAGAGGTCATTGTACAGGGAGGAGGAGGAGATAAGCTGTGACATCATCTATTGTACAGGGAGGGGGAGGAGATAAGCTGTGACATCATCTATTGTCAGTAGTGATGTAATGATGAGTCAGTGTTATCTATATAGAGGCATTGTACATGGAGGACGAGGAGATAAGCTGTGACATCATCTATTGTCAGTAGTGATGTAATGATGGGTCAGTGTTATCTATAGAGAGGTCATTGTACAGGGAGGGGAGGAGATTAGCTGTGACATCATCTATTGTCAGTAGTGATGTAATGATGGGTCAGTGTTATCTATATAGAGGTCATTGTACAGGGAGGGGGAGGAGATAAGTTGTGACATAACCTATTGTCAGCAGTGATGTAATGATGGGTCAGTGCTATCTATATAGAGGTCATTGTACAGGGAGGAGGAGGAGATAAGCTGTGACATCATCTATTGTACAGGGAGGGGGAGGAGATAAGCTGTGACATCATCTATTGTCAGTAGTGATGTAATGATGGGTCAGTGTTATCTATATAGAGGCATTGTACATGGAGGACGAGGAGATAAGCTGTGACAGCTCATTGTACAGGGAGGGGAGGAGATAAGCTGTGACATCATCTACTGTCAGTAGTGATGTAATGATGGGTCAGTGTTATCTATATAGAGGACACTGTAAAGGGAGGAGGAGGAGATAAACTGTGACATCATCTATTGTCAGTAGTGATGTAATGATGAGTCAGTGTTATCTATATAGAGGTCATTGTACAGGGATGGGGAGGAGATAAGCTGTGACATCATCTATTGTCAGTAGTGATGTAATGATGGATCAGTGTTATCTATATAGAGGTCATTGTACAGGGAGGAGGAGGAGATAAGCTGTGACATCATCTATTGTCAGTAGTGATGTAATGATGGGTCAGTGTTATCTATACAGAGGTCATTGTACAGGGAGGGGGAGGAGATAAGCTGTGACATCATCTATTGTCAGTAGTGATGTAATGATGGCTCAGTGTTATCTACGTAGAGGTCATTGTGCAGGGAGGGGAAGATAAGCTGTGACATCATCTATTGTCATTAGTAATGTAATGATGGGTCAGTGTTATCATTATAGAGGACACTGTACTGGGAGGAGGAGATAAACTGTGACATCATCTATTGGCAGTAGTGATGTAATGATGGGTCAGTGTTATCTATATAGAGGTAATAGCACAGGGAAGGGAGGAGATAAGCTGTGACATCATCTATTATCAATAGTGATGATGGGTCAGTATTATCTATATAGGGCACATTGTACAGGGAGAGGGAGGAGATAAGCTGTGACATCATCTATTGTCAGTAGTGATGTAATGATGGGTCAGTGTTGTCTATATAGAGGTCATTGTACAGGGAGGGGGAGGAGATAAGCTGTGACATCATCTATTGTCAATAGTGATGTAATGATGGGTCAGTGTTATCTATATAGAGGTCATTGTACATGGAGGGGAGGAGATAAGCTGTGACATCATCTATTGTCAGTAGTGATGTAATGATGGGTCAGTGTTATCTATATAGAGGTCATTGTACAGGAAGGGGGAGGAGATAAGCTGTGACATCATCTATTGTCAGTAGTGATGTAATGATGGGTCAGTGTTATCTATATAGAGGTCATTGTACAGGGAGGGGGAGGAGATAAGCTGTGACATCATCTATTGTCAGTATTTATGTGATGATGGGTCAGTGTTATCTATACGGAGGTCATTGTACAGGGAGGGGGAGGAGATAAGCTGTGACATCATCTATTGTCAGTAGTGATGTAATGATGGGTCAGTGTTATCTATATAGAGGTCATTGTACAGGGAGGGGCAGGAGATAAGCTGTGACATCATCTATTGTCAGTAGTGATATAACGATAGTCAGGTTTTATATTATATTGTAACTCTATCTGTGCTGTAAATCAGTTGACTGTTGTATAGAAAACACTAACAGAGTAGGTTGTGCAAATTTATTTTCACCTCAAAATAGCACTTTTAGCACTAGTTTAGCCCATGTTATCAATAACATATTTTGGATTGGAACTTGTTTAAAAGCTATCAAGAATTCCTAAATATCGTTTAACATAAAAACTTGGTTGGAAACGTAATCTTATAGTTTCCTTTATTGAGAAGTGTTATATATGTATAGATATATTGTAGTTGATGGTGTATCATATTACAGGTATATATTTAATATACTATTCACGTCTCTCCATTACCATCTTATATTAGTACTTCATTAGGGCTGTTTATAGTGTGGAGGTACAACGTGCAGAACCTCGGTAAAACCAACAGTATACTGAGAACTTAAAGTATACCGGCAGGTCCAGGTCACCGACAAGTGTTAGGTAGAGTGAAGTACTAACAAGAGTTGGAGAACCTTGTGAGGATCATGTTAATCTAGAAATGTGGAAAAGCATAGCTTCATCCTTTCTTCTGGTAATTACTTGCTACTCCTCCAATAACAGACAACTTCTCACTTTTTAATTATGGCCGATTTTTTCTTCATTCTCCTAGAATTATATAATTGAATTGACAACTGGGTTATACCATTTTTTAGATTAGAGAGTCAACTTAATGTTTCCTTAAAGGGAACCTGTCTCCCCATGGAGATTAATGTACATATTGCCAAAGAGTTTTTTGTCTGTCTTTTTCCGAAAAAAAATGAGTTAGATGAAAGTCCACCTAGCTGTGCCCCTAGTCCCCTTGGAGTGGCCAGTGAGGAATTGGGCAGACCTGTTTATTGTCCTGATAGGGGAAGTGAAGAAGGGAGGAGATATGGGGGACATGGGTGTTTTTTTTTAAAATTTGAATTTGATGCACAATGGAGCCGTTTCCCGAGAGGGGGGGGGGGGGGGGAACCACTCCTCACTAATTTATCTTTTTTCGGGCAAAGACAGTTTTACTATAAAAACTCTTTGGCAATGTTTTCTATGCAGACATGGGGGAGCCAGAAAAAGTGCTTCTGATGACAGGTTCCTTTTAATGGGGAAGTTTTAGGAATGGAAATATGGCAAACAAGGAGAATTTTATCATGGGAAAAAGCTGCACTACATGTGTTTTATCACATTTTTAAAATTATTTCAGAAAATGTTTGATCCTTGTTTGACAAAGGGGGTGTGGTTTAGTTGAAAGGGACAGAACTGCTTTGATCTTATATGTCAAAATTTTTTACTGGGGACTAAGCGAATGAAACTTAGACTACTGATTATGCTTAAAGGGGTTGGCCACTTTGCCCACAATCCCTGTCACCTACCTAACAAGCCTTGTAATTCCTAAAGGTCAGGGGCTTCTGTCGACAATCTTTACTCTGCCTTTGGGGAACAGACATAGGGTCAAGGTATCTCCAGAACAGGTTGTAGCTAAAGTACAGCTTACACAGGGTTCTGGACAGGTTCAGGGTACACTGGGTTATGAACAGGTTCATAAAACACATAGTTTGGACAAGTTCAGGCTAGACAAGGTTCCAGCTCAGGCTGCAGAAACAAAGGGTTCAGTTTCAGCTTGGGGGTACAAAAACAGCTTGGGGGTTTCAACAAAACAGCTGATAAATAAGACACTTTAACAATAATTATCAGAAGTGTCTAAGGTAAAACTGTTCTAGTGCTCACCTGTGGGTTTAAGTTTAGTGAAGTATAAGCTGGTGACAGTTTTTCTTTAAGCTAATTTACAACCCTTTGTCTCTGCAGCAGGATTCCGGTTGAACATTACAGCGTGTACTGATAGCAGAGGAGAAAGGCTGGGGTTAAGTAAAAATGCTGAGAAACTGGAGCACAGCAGTGTTAGGACATGCTCATAATGAATTAGAAAAAAATGAAATCCTGCTAAATAAATCTATTTAAATTAAAAATGAACAGCTCTCCATGGCTGCTCTCAAATTTTCCATGGTCAAAACTGCTGACAAATTTCCTTTAAAATGGGAAAAAAATAGTGGGGCAAATTTACTTACCCGGTCCTGTCGCGATCCCCAATCTGGGTGGTCTGACAAAGATAAAGTCCGGCACAATTCACGTAGCTCGTGTGCCCGATTTCCTGCATCTGTTGCTTCCCCTGCTGAGATCCGCTGGAGTTCACCTTCTTCCCGGTACTTGTAAGTGTGTGTCTTGCGACACAAATTGCTTTGTTAAATCCAGTGCATTGTCCAAATCCGTCGGATCGTCCGGCGGCCCGCCGCCCGATTTGTGTTGCGTGAAAGCCAGCGCCGATGTGCCAAAATCCGGTCGCGTGCGCCAAAAACCCATTCTAAATGCGGCGTACAGCGGAAATCGTCACACCTAGTACGGCCCGCGGACCCTTAGTAAATGTGTCCCAGTATCCCTATGTGGGATGTGCACGTTGGTACCCAAAGTTTCACGTCTATGAAGTCTAATTCTCCTATAGAATAAGGGAGTTTGTCCTGAAAGGAAATAATATAAAATTTGCTCTTCCCTTTTAAGTTAAACTATAAAAGGAAATTCCACTGATTACATTTGGATTTCTTCCAGCTAACATGTTCGTGACAAGAATCCAATTCCTCTTAAAGTTTTGAGGCTTTCAAATCCCACTCCGAGCTGTTAATGAATGAGAGAAGGCGCACATATCGATGAATGTGCCGTTCCATATACACCGGTTACTATCCATTTATTTGTCATCTTCCTCATGCACTTACATTTTCCAGTAGGTGCGTGTGTGGGACATATGTTCAGCATTTTAGACTTGTTTATGGCAATATTGAGGGGGAAAAAAAATTGTACTTCTGCTCACTTGTTTAAAGTGAGCTCAAAAAGAACAAATATGTGCAGTGTGGATAGAATTTCATTTCCTTAAAAAATGGTCTTGAGGACTTTCAGCCTTGGATTTGTGTAATTCTAGATCCATTTTTTTTCCTACGGTTTCTGGCTTTATAATAAATTGAAGTAAAAATATTATGGTGGTATTTCCATGAATCGGCTGCGGAACAAAATATTGTGGTGGTATTTCCATGAAATGACTGAAAAAAATAACGCCTCTGCTGAAATTTTCTTATTGCCATCATCTATTATAACTGGTGTGACAACAGTTTTTACCATTTTTACCTGTAATTTTTATCATTCTTACCCTTTTTTATGTCATGACAATCAATGATTGGGTTTATGAAATTCTAAAAATGTTCACATTGTTAATCCCCTACTCAAAATTCATGAGGTCAATTTTTATAGTGGAAGCTAAACTGTACCTCTAAGGCCCGTGTACACAATTGGGAAGCAAACAGGGGAGTTTGGGGTCTGTCTCAGCCAGGTAGAGATGAGGAGTGAAAAGCGGGAAGTAATTACAGCTCTCCAATCTACACAAAAAATGAGAGCCCGTGCCAAATATTTGGGCAGGAATAGGACCACCTCTATAATTGACCACACAAAATTAGGGTACATTTAGACGGCCATCTGCGGGGATGTATATGCGGCAGCAAATTTGTGGCCGCTTATACGTCCCCATAGACGGCAATGGCACTTGTATGGCCCCGTACACGGGGAAAATATAGAACATGCTCTATCTTTCCCTGTGTGTGTGAGCCGTGTGCTGCTTTTCTCTATGGAGGGGTCACCTCCTCTCCAGCGCACAGTGGTAAGACCGCGGCGTAGTTGAGTTTATACCAAAATCTGTAACAAACCCACATGAAGCATTCTGATTCAGATATGGATTTGGTGTACATATTTTTTCCAACATGTATACGTGCAGCAGTACAGTAGACCATACAGTGACATAGATCTTAGATCTCCATTTGGCCCGTAAGTAAAAATTGATCTCATAAACCCTTTGCAGTATGTTGTCAAGCAACTTAACAACCTCAAGGTCATGCATCTTTCATTTGCAGTGTGGTGGCATCATCCAGAAAGTCAACTTTGAAGTTAGATGTCAACTGGCCACAGGGCCGGATTACAGGCGGGGCTCACGGGGCTAGAGCCCCGGGGTCCCCACCATCTTGCTCCTCCTAGAGGCCCCCACCAGATCGCACCCCCCGCTCCTCCCCCGCACTCCTTTCTGAGCCGCCCGCCGCCCCCAGACACAGGGGACCGCCTCCCTGCCCATCTCCCTGCACAGGTGACGGCCCTCCAGCTTGCCCATCCCCCTGCATGGCCTCCCCGCCCGTCCATACAGCTGCATGGCTCAGCCGCCCGCCCATCGCCGCCCGCCCCGCACATCGCCGCCCGCCCCGCACGGCACAGGTGACTCCGCCTCCGGAACCACCCTCCCCAGCACAGGTAACTGCTTCCAAGCTCGCCCATCCCCCTGCATGGCCTCCCCGCCCGTCCATACCGCTGCTTGGCGGAGCCGCACGACCCATGTGACTCCGCCTCCCCCCACCGGCACAGGTAACCGCGTCCTGGCCCACCCATCCCCCGCCATGCCCGAGCCGGCTCGCCCGAACAAGCAACCCCGCTCGACCTGTCCCTGACCCCCGCGCTCGAACAAGCTCACATGGCCCCCCTCCTCCCCGGCCGAGCGAGCAAACCCCTCCCCCCCCCCCGGCCGTACAAGCAACCGACCTACCCCCCGCCTGCCCGTACAAGCACCCGCCCGAATGCTACCTTGACGCCATGGCCGGTCACCGGGGGTAAGTATATACATATGTATTTGTCTGTGTATATTTATGTATTTACAGTGTATATATGTGTATATGCTGTGTGTATATTTATGTATATACAGTGTATATGTATATATACTGTGTATATATGTATTTATACTGTGTGTATATGTATATACAGTGTATATGTATAAATACTGTGTATATATATATATATACTGTGTGCATATGTATATACTGTGTGCATATGTATATACTGTGTATATATGTATATATAGTGTGTGTATATGTATATACAGTGTATATGTATATGTAGTGTGTGTATATGTATATATACTGTGTGTGTATATGTATATACAGTGTATATGTATATATACTGTGTGTGTATATGTATATACAGTGTATATGTATATATACTGTGTGTGTATATGTATATACAGTGTATATGTATATATACTGTGTGTGTATATGTATATACAGTGTATATGTATATATACTGTGTGTGTATATGTATATACAGTGTATATGTATATGTACTGTGTGTGTATATGTATATACAGTGTATATGTATATATACTGTGTGTGTATATGTATATACAGTGTATAGATGCATATACTATATTTATATACGCATATATTTACATAAGCATATATATGTGCACATTTATATATATGAATGATGTGGTTTTTGTATATGCTGTGTATATGGTATGTATGTATATGCTCTGTATACTGAAGTGTATATAGTGTGTGTGTAAGTGTATACTTGTGTGTGTATATATGGGTGCAAGTATATGTGTGTAGAACTTTATTTGTGTGTATATAAGTATATAAAGGTGTGTAATTGTATCAGGGTACATGCACAAGAAAGTATGGGGGACGTATATATATATATATATTTTTTTTTTAAGGGGAAGGGGGGCCCCATGCAGAAATCTGCTATGGGGCCCAATCTCTCCTAGTTACACCACTGCTTGGGACTGCATGGCTGTGCAGGCTGAGGTGTATGTTACATGGGCCTGCATGGCTGGTGTGGCTGCTTGTCTGATGCAGGCTGAGATGTTTGTTAAATGGGACTCGTGGCTGTGCAGGCTGAGGTGTATGTTATATGGGACTGTATATCTGGTACGTGTGAAGGATGTAAAGATGAGTGACTGGGGCTGTATGTAGCTGTGTTACTGGGGGGCGAGGCGGCTGTATGTAGCTGTGTTACTGGGGGTGAGGCGGCTGTATGTAGCTGTGTTACTGGGGGCGAGGCGGCTGTATGTAGCTGTGTTACTGGGGGCGAGGCGGCTGTATGTAGCTGTGTTACTGGGGGCGAGGCGGCTGTATGTAGCTGTGTTACTGGGGGCGAGGCGGCTGTATGTAGCTGTGTTACTGGGGGCGAGGCGGCTGTATGTAGCTGTGTTACTGGGGGCGAGGCGGCTGTATGTAGCTGTGTTACTGGTGGCGAGGTGGCTGTATGTAGCTGTGTTACTGGGGGCGAGGCGGCTGTATGTAGCTGTGTTACTGGGGGCGAGGCGGCTGTATGTAGCTGTGTTACTGGGGGCGAGGCGGCTGTATGTAGCTGTGTTACTGGGGGTGAGGCGGCTGTATGTAGCTGTGTTACTGGGGATGAAGCTGCTGTATGTAGCTGTGTTACTGCTGGGATAGTGGAAAGGAAGCAGGAGGACGTGTATGTACGCTACACTCAGTGGGGGCCTCCACCAGATTTTGCGCCCAGGGGCCCCCACCACCCTTAATCCGGCCCTGACTGGCCATATAAAGTTATGGATGTGTAAAGTTTACCACTAAAATCAAGCCCTTATGGTCAGGGTTATCACTAATCGGTTCTCCTGAAGCTAGGTGCATTAAGCCAATCAAAGCAGAGGGGACATTCTGAGGCAGGGAGAACTTGACTTCAGTGCTGAGCTCTCCGTTCCCTGACTTTGCACAATAAATGAACATCTCAAAGTTGATGATGGATGTTGCTACTTTGCTGTGCCATATGATCTGAAATAATCTGTATTTACCTGACAACATACTGGGAGTGGTTAATTAGGTGAATTTCTCCTGACAGGTTACTTTTAAGTCACAGATGTTTAACTGGGTTTTCCACATTGTTTTGGCTATCTTGATGTCTCAAAGGGTATGGTACTGTTTTATGGGTAGATTATTAAGTGAGATAGGGAGAGGCCTTATTACTCAGTCAAGACCCCTATGTATAACGGGGGCCAAAATGGGCTGCTACAACTTGTTGGGATGGTACTGATGACGAGGAAGGGGGTGCACTGAGTTGGACTATAACTAGCTGAGGGTCTAGGTTTTGAAGGTGCCCATAAATCTGCTGCAGGAGACTAGTGCAACAAAGTTATGAGTGGTATTATATTAGACACTATTAGAATCTATGTTTGTTTTAGCTGTGGAAAATTGTGTTTCTTAAAGCAGTTTTTCTTGTGATAAATGTATCTTAGCCCAGCCAAAAGGATGGGTAAGGAACAACCCTTCCCCCTATAAGTCATATGGTCACCCAAGAAAGAGAGGATCTTTTGTTCCTTAACCCTTCTTTTGAAAGAAGAGAGTCTTGATATGCATAACATAGTTACCCTTTAATTTTTTTCCATTTTCCATTTTTTTTGCCAAGTGTAAACTTCCAGGGATTAAGTAATTTCTAAGATAACTTTCTAAGAAAAAGAAGCAACTAATTTAGCCAAAACTTTCGGTGGTTTTAAAGACACACGCAACCTTCTGAACATCAATTTGAGAGAACTGTCCACCTAATGAAGTCACTTAGACAAGTTTGATCAGCTGAATGAGTAACGAGTAAAGCCATGATGTACTGCTGTCTGTGGAGTATGCATTCCACTGTCAGACTCCTGGGGAAGGGCACACCATCTCACTAAATAAAAGTCGAGAACTCATAAGTGAGGCCCACCCAAAAGTCTGGAGAACAGCTGGTGTAGTTCAGTGACTGTTTATTACAAAGCTTTAGTAAGAAGCATCCATCCGTTCAGCACTGAAAATAAGCTGTTCCATCATTAGACTCCAGAGAGCAGTATTCAATGGGGATCCTACCTTGCAAGGAGTAGTGATCCTAAATATGTCATAAAAACATGGCTAGTATGTTCTCTCCATTTGCGTGGATTTCCTCCCACACTCCAAAACATACTGGTAGGTTGAGTAGATTGTGAGCCCCATGGGGACAGGGACTGATTTGGGAAGCTCTGTGTAGCGCTGCATAATCTGTGTACGCTATATAAATAAAGGAATTATTATTATTATTATTATTATTATGGACAAAGGATAGGAGAACAAAATACATACATAGTGGATGTCATATTTGCCAGTAGTCATAGAATGTCAATACCAAACCCATCTGGGATCCTCTGTTAGAGGAATGATTGAAATCCAAAATCACTTCCATAACTCAGTATATTTGTTTTGACTCATCTTTATTTATATGGTTGAACCAGTTGACATCTAGGAATCCCATTCATGAATTTAGGTGCCCAAATCTCACATTTATGACCGAGAGTTTTCTTTTTTCCTAAGAAAAACCTTTAAAGGAAACCTACCACTTGTAGTGGCAGGTTTCTGATGGAAATACCGGGCACCAGCTCAGGGTGAGCTGGTGCCGGAGCTTATTTTCGTTAGTGTTTTAAACCACGGTATCGCGGTTTAAAACACTTTTTAAACTTTATAGCCGGCGCAGGCAGGTACGCGCTCGGCGCTTACCGTACGCGCGGCTACATAGGAAGTGAAGGAGAGCCGCGCGCATGGTAAGCACCGAGCGCGTACCTCCCTGCGCCGGCTATAAAGTTTAAAAAGTGTTTTAAACCGCGATACCGCGGTTTAAAACACTAACGAAAATAAGCTCCGGCACCAGCTCACCCTGAGCTGGTGCTCGGTATTTCCATCTGAAACCTGCAACTTCAAGTGGTAGGTTTCCTTTAATGCTCTGCAGTCTTACAGGTCAAGAACTCAAAAATGTCTTGTCTAAAGAAGACAAGACAACCCCTAAAATCTCCTAAATAATCCTCACCTTGGATGAGTGACGACAGACAAACCCAAATATACATATGCGTCTTTCCAATTTGCTATTAAATTCATTCTAACTTTCTTTAACCGGACAGAGGAGTAACAGTGATTATTATATTGCATAGTGAAGGTTGGGAAGAGGTCCCATGGCTGCATCCATCAACAAGTTATATTTTGGACATGGGAAGCGTGTGATAATTTTGGAATCTACAGTCGCCTGTGTCTTTTTTCTTTTCATTTGTCTCCCAGCAATGTGCCTTCAATTTTCATATACTATTCAATTCCTTCCATTACTCACAGAGTTCAGTATAATTAGTTCACCACTGAGTAAAAATTAGCTCATCGGTGCCTTAGCATCTGCTCTACCTTGGAATTTATGCTCAAGAAAGATATCTGAGCTACTGACCTGGTGATGTTTTTCCATGGATTGACACAACTGTATGGTGGACCAGATTCAATAAAAACATTTCATCAGTATGTTAGCTGCTAACATATACAGGAGGTCTTCCTAGATTTTCTCACAGTCTAGGAGGTAAGTTTTACATATGCGGAAGTAGCAATGGATTATAACATGGTCAGCATGGGGGGTAGGCCTCTTGCCTCATTGAAGCCTTGGGTCTCAGGCTGCCACCCACATCATATCAATTTGTATAATGTCCTATGGAGATAATAAATAAAGAGACCCCCAGCCCTGTATTCCTCATACAAGTGTGCCAGTATGTATACAAGATGCCTTGCAGGACTTCCAAGGGTATTTACCACCACGATGAAGGATTGTAGACCAAGCACACTGACATACTAGTGTGCAGTTCCTCTAGCAGAATCTGCTCTTCTTTAAGCTTCATATGCCCTTGGCTTTAAGAAAAATAGGCTTTAAAATATATGCAAATGAGCATGTTGGGCTCCAGCTCCATTAACATCAATGGAGCCTTGAGCCCCTCAGACACATTTGCATAATTTTGAAAAGCTTTTTTGAAAGAACCAGGCCATAAGAAGCTAAAAGAAGGACAGATCCTGCAAGAGGGGGCACACACTAGTATGTCAGTGTGCTGGGTTTTCATCCTTCATCCCGGTGGTAGGAGTCCTTTAAAGGATATCTACCATCAGAAGCCCATGGTAGAAGATTACAACTCACCTCCCTGTCCCGTCTCACTTTATAGTAATCTGATTTCAGTATAGACAGGAACGGACGCATTTAGAAGACCTGTTAAAATTTTCAAATGAACCTGCAGATCACCTCCGAGCTTGTCTGTCTTTACATTTATTCACTACTCAACTTGCCTTGTGCCTCATCTCACCCACACCAGTGCTTAGATAACGTCACTAGCTCTCTGCATGGAGTGAGGGCTGGAGGAAAGACGAAAGCAGCGAATAAATTAAAAGATGGACAAGCTTGGAGGTGCTCTGCAGAGTACCTCAGGCTCATTTGAATATTTTGCCAAATCCTATCTATGCTGGAATGAGATTGCTGCAAAGGTTATGACCTACCGGGGAATCTGATGGTACATGCCCTTTAAACTGCAGAATTGAAAGATTATTGAAGGAACCTATCCTACATTCCCCCTACATTCCCTGCTTGATTTTGGCAGGCAGTATGTAGACAGTAAATGTCAAACCATTGAAAACATTGGACTTTTAGGGGGCTCACAATTTTTATACAACCCAGTGTCCATGGTAGTATTTACCCATCAAATTGTTCATGGAAGCAGAGCTGAACATTTTAATTTTAAGTTAAAAATGTGGTAGGGTCATAATTAGAGATGAGCGAACATACTCGTCCGAGCTTGATGCTCGATCGAGCATTAGCGTACTCGTAACTGCTCGTTGCTCGGACGAGTATTTCGCCCGCTCGAGAAAATGGCAGCTCCCGCCGTTTTGCTTTTTGGCGGCCAGAAACAGAGCCAATCACAAGCCAGGAGACTCTGCACTCCACCCAGCATGACGTGGTACCCTTACACGTAGATAGCAGTGGTTGGCTGGCCAGATCAGGTGACCCTGGGATAGACTAGCCGCTGCCCGCGCTGCTCGGATCATTCTCTGTCTGGATGCCGCTAGGGAGAGAGCTGCTGCTGCTCAGGGAAAGCGTTAGGGTGTTCTATTAGCTTACTGTTAGGCAGGAGTGATTCTTAAAGAACCCAACAGCCCTTCTTGGGGCTAAAATAACGTTATAATTTTTTTTTTTTTTTATTTGCAGCTAGTACCATATTGTGAGGAATTAGCAGGGGGACTTGCTACCGTTGTGTTTAGCTCTTAGTGACACACATATCCACCTCAAACACCAAAGTGGGAAAATTTATTAGGGGTTTGAGTAGAATTAGGCAGAGTCTGCCAGTTTCTTTTTATTTTACATTTATTTTTTTCATAACTCAGCGTCATCTCATCTGGCATAGTAGTGTGCTGTAATACTTGGCTAGAAAATAGCCATATGAGAATACAAACGTCTTAATTACGCCTACAGTAGCGTTATATATATTTGATTTCTGGTTGATCTGCTGGTGGCTGTACTTGCTGCAGTGCATCTACTATCAAATTGGGAGCAATTTGGAGTCAGACTTGCGACCACTGTGTTTTAGTGACGCACATATCCATCGCAAAGACCGAAGTGGGAAAATTTTTTAGGGCCCGGGGTTGTATTTCAATTAGGCAGAGTCTGCCATTTTCTTTTTATTTTACGTTTATTTTTTTCATAACTCAGCGTCATCTCATCTGGCATAGTAGTGTGCTGTAATACTTGGCTAGAAAATAGCCATAGGAGAATACAAACGTCTTAATTACGCCTACAGTAGCGTTATATATATTTGATTTCTGGTTGATCTGCTGGTGGCTGTACTTGCTGCAGTGCATCTACTATCAAATTGGGAGCAATTTGGAGTCAGACTTGCGACCACTGTGTTTTAGTGACGCACATATCCATCGCAAAGACCGAAGTGGGAAAATTTATTAGGGCCCGGGGTTGTATTTCAATTAGGCAGAGTCTGCCAGTTTCTTTTTATTTTACGTTTATTTTTTTCATAACTCAGCGTCATCTCATCTGGCATAGTAGTGTGCTGTAATACTTGGCTAGAAAATAGCCATAGGAGAATACAAACGTCTTAATTACGCCTACAGTAGCGTTATATATATTTGATTTCTGGTTGATCTGCTGGTGGCTGTACTTGCTGCAGTGCATCTACTATCAAATTGGGAGCAATTTGGAGTCAGACTTGCGACCACTGTGTTTTAGTGACGCACATATCCATCGCAAAGACCGAAGTGGGAAAATTTATTAGGGCCCGGGGTTGTATTTCAATTAGGCAGAGTCTGCCAGTTTCTTTTTATTTTACGTTTATTTTTTTCATAACTCAGCGTCATCTCATCTGGCATAGTAGTGTGCTGTAATACTTGGCTAGAAAATAGCCATAGGAGAATACAAACGTCTTAATTACGCCTACAGTAGCGTTATATATATTTGATTTCTGGTTGATCTGCTGGTGGCTGTACTTGCTGCAGTGCATCTACTATCAAATTGGGAGCAATTTGGAGTCAGACTTGCGACCACTGTGTTTTAGTGACGCACATATCCATCGCAAAGACCGAAGTGGGAAAATTTATTAGGGCCCGGGGTTGTATTTCAATTAGGCAGAGTCTGCCAGTTTCTCTTTATTTTACGTTTATTTTTTTCATAACTCAGCGTCATCTCATCTGGCATAGTAGTGTGCTGTAATACTTGGCTAGAAAATAGCCATAGGAGAATACAAACGTCTTAATTACGCCTACAGTAGCGTTATATATATTTGATTTCTGGTTGATCTGCTGGTGGCTGTACTTGCTGCAGTGCATCTACTATCAAATTGGGAGCAATTTGGAGTCAGACTTGCGACCACTGTGTTTTAGTGACGCACATATCCATCGCAAAGACCGAAGTGGGAAAATTTATTAGGGCCCGGGGTTGTATTTCAATTAGGCAGAGTCTGCCATTTTCTTTTTATTTTACGTTTATTTTTTTCATAACTCAGCGTCATCTCATCTGGCATAGTAGTGTGCTGTAATACTTGGCTAGAAAATAGCCATAGGAGAATACAAACGTCTTAATTGCGCCTACAGTAGCGTTATATATATTTGATTTCTGGTTGATCTGCTGGTGGCTGTACTTGCTGCAGTGCATCTACTATCAAATTGGGAGCAATTTGGAGTCAGACTTGCGACCACTGTGTTTTAGTGACGCACATATCCATCGCAAAGACCGAAGTGGGAAAATTTATTAGGGCCCGGGGTTGTATTTCAATTAGGCAGAGTCTGCCAGTTTCTTTTTATTTTACGTTTATTTTTTTCATAACTCAGCGTCATCTCATCTGGCATAGTAGTGTGCTGTAATACTTGGCTAGAAAATAGCCATAGGAGAATACAAACGTCTTAATTACGCCTACAGTAGCGTTATATATATTTGATTTCTGGTTGATCTGCTGGTGGCTGTACTTGCTGCAGTGCATCTACTATCAAATTGGGAGCAATTTGGAGTCAGACTTGCGACCACTGTGTTTTAGTGACGCACATATCCATCGCAAAGACCGAAGTGGGAAAATTTATTAGGGCCCGGGGTTGTATTTCAATTAGGCACAGTCTGCCAGTTTCTTTTTATTTTACGTTTATTTTTTTCATAACTCAGCGTCATCTCATCTGGCATAGTAGTGTGCTGTAATACTTGGCTAGAAAATAGCCATAGGAGAATACAAACGTCTTAATTACGCCTACAGTAGCGTTAGATATATTTGATTTCTGGTTGATCTGCTGGTGGCTGTACTTGCTGCAGTGCATCTACTATCAAATTGGGAGCAATTTGGAGTCAGACTTGCGACCACTGTGTTTTAGTGACGCACATATCCATCGCAAAGACCGAAGTGGGAAAATTTATTAGGGCCCGGGGTTGTATTTCAACTAGGCACAGTCTGCCATTTCCTTTTTTATTTTACGTTTATTTTTTTCATAACTCAGCGTCATCTCATCTGGCATAGTAGTGTGCTGTAATACTTGGCTAGAAAATAGCCATAGCAATAGGATAGCATCGTTTGGTTTTAAAAACTAAAAAACACAAAAAAACAAAAAAACAAACAAAAAAAAAAGTAAAAAAAAAAATACAAGTTATAACTCTCATTTTCAAAATGTTTAACCCGAGGGCTAGGGGTAGAGGACGAGGGCGGGGACGTGGGCGTCCAACTACTGCAGGGGTCAGAGGCCGTGGTCCTGGGCGGGGTGAGACACCACCTGCTTATGAGGGAGCAGGGGAACGCCGCAGAGCTACACTCCCTAGGTTCATGTCTGAAGTTACTGGGACTCGTGGTAGAGCACTGTTGAGGCCAGAACAGTGCGAACAGGTGATGTCGTGGATTGCCGACAATGCTTCGAGCAATTTGTCCACCAGTCAGTCTTCCACGCAGTCCACCCATGTCACCGAAATCGGCACTCCTCCAGCTCCTGCACCTCAGCCTCCTCCCCCCCAGTCTGCCCCCTCCCAGCAAAATTTGCCATTTGAACCGGCATACTCTGAGGAACTTTTTTCTGGACCCTTCCCACAGTCACAAACCACTTGTCCGGTTGCTGATGAGCAATTTTCCGATGCCCAGGTTTTCCACCAGTCGCAGTCTGTGGGTGATGATGACCTTGTTGACGTAGTGGAAGAAGTGTGTAAAGAGGTGTCCGACGATGAGGAGACACGGTTGTCAGACAGTGGGGAAGTTGTTGTCAGGGCAGGAAGTCCGAGGGGGGAGCAGACTGAGGGATCGGAGGATGATGAGGTGACAGACCCAAGCTGGGTTGAGAGGCCGGGTGAACACAGTGCTTCTGAGACGGAGGAGAGTCCTCGACCAGAACAGGTTGGAAGAGGCAGTGGTGGGGCCAGACGGAGAGGCAGGGCCAGAGCTGGTGCATCAGCGCCAAATGTGTCAACTAGTGAAGCTCCCGTGGCGAGGGCTCCTGCGGCGAGGGCTAGATTTTCAGAAGTCTGGAGGTTCTTTAAGGAAACACCGGATGACCGACGGACTGTGGTGTGCCACATTTGCCAAACCAGGATCAGCAGGGGTTCCACCACTACTAGCTTAACTACCACCAGTATGCGCAGGCATATGAATGCTAAACACCCCACTCAGTGGAAACAAGCGCGTTCACCTCCGGCCATGCACACCACTGCTCCTTCCCCTGTGTCAGCTGATAGTCAGCCCCCTGCCCAGGACCCTGCCACAAAAACCCCATCGTCACCTCCACGATCCTCCACAGCATCCACCAGCGTTCAGCTCTCCATACCCCAGACGCTGGAGCGGAAACGCAAATATAGTGCAACCCACCCGCACGCCCAAGCCCTTAATGTGCACATTTCCAGATTGCTTAGCCTGGAGATGCTGCCCTATAGGCTAGTAGAGACCGAGGCCTTTCGCAGCCTCATGGCGGCGGCCGCCCCTCGGTATTCGGTCCCCAGCCGCCACTACTTTTCCCGATGTGCCGTCCCAGCCCTGCACCAGCACGTGTCAGACAACATAATCCGTGCCCTGACCAACGCCGTTTCTGACAAGGTCCACCTGACCACGGACACGTGGACGAGTGCTGCCGGGCAGGGCCACTATATATCTCTGACGGCACATTGGGTTAACTTGGTGGAGGCTGGGACCGAGTGTGACCCTGCGGCTGGTCATATACTGCCGACGCCGAGGATTGCGGGGCCTACCTCGGTCCAGGTGTTTGAGGCCTACTATGCCTCCTCCTCCTCCCACCCCTCCTCCACCTCCTCCTCCTCCGAATTACCATCCGTGGGCATGGCGCCATCAGTCGGTAGCTCTAGGCACAGCAGCAGTGCCGTCGCTAAGCGACAGCAGGCGGTGCTCAAACTGCTGAGCCTAGGCGATAAAAGGCACACCGCCCAAGAACTATTACAGGGCATCACGGCGCAGACTGATCTGTGGCTGGCACCGCTGAACCTGAAGCCAGGCATGGTTGTGTGTGACAACGGCCGTAACCTGGTGGCGGCTCTGCAACTCGGCAGACTGACACATGTGCCATGCCTGGCCCATGTGTTAAATCTGATAGTTCAGCGTTTCCTCAAGACATACCCCAATCTGTCTGATTTGCTCACGAAGGTGCGCCGCATCTGTGCGCATTTCAGGAAGTCCAGCACAGATGCTGCCACTCTCAGGGCAGCGCAGCGCCGCCTCCAACTGCCCGCTCACCGACTGTTGTGCGACGTGCCCACGAGGTGGAATTCAACACTGACCATGTTATCCAGAGTTTACCAGCAGCGCCGAGCGATTGTAGACTGCTAGATGTCAACTTCCACCAGAACTGGTAGTCAGGTCAGTCAGCTTCCTCAAGTCTACAATGAGGAGTGGACGTGGATGTCTGATATCTGTCAGGTGCTGAGTAACTTTGAGGAGTCAACACAGATGGTCAGTGGCGATGCCGCCATCATCAGCCTCACCATCCCGCTGCTTGGCCTGTTGAAAAACTCTCTGGTCAGCATGAAGTCGGAAGCTTTGCGCTCCTCACAAGAGACAGGGGAAGAAGATTCCCTTGTTGATAGCCAAAGCACCCTTAGGTCTGTTTCTCAGCGCATATCGGAGGAGGTGGAGGTGGACGAGGATGAGGAGGAAGAGGAGGAGAATGTTGGCGAGACACAAGAGGGGACCATTGTTGAGTCCTACACTGTTGAGCGTGTATGGGCAGAAGAAGAGGAGTTGGAGGAGTTGGAGGAGGAGGAAATGGACAGTCAGGCCAGTGAGGGGAGTGAATTCTTACGCGTTGGTACTCTGGCGCATATGGCAGATTTCATGCTAGGCTGCCTATCCCGTGACCCTCGCGTTCAAAGAATTTATTCCAGCACCGATTACTGGGTGTTCACTCTCCTGGACCCACGGTACAAGCAAAATCTTTCCACTCTCATCCCTGGAGAGGAAAGGAGTGTGAGAATGCATGAATACCAGCAGGCCCTGGTGCACAAGCTGAAACAGTATTTCCCTTCTGACAGCGCTAGCGGCAGAGTGCGTAGTTCTGCGGGACAAGTAGCGAGGGAGAGTAGGCGAGCAGGCAGCTTGTCCAGCACTGGCAAGGGTACGCTTTACAAGGCTTTTGCCAGCTTTATGTCACCCCAGCAAGACACTGTCACCTGTCCCCAGTCTCGGCAGAGTAGGGCTGATCTTTACAGAAAGATGGTGAGGGAGTACGTAGCTGACCATACCATCGTCCTAAATGATCACACAGCTCCCTACAACTACTGGGTTTCAAAGCTGGACATGTGGCACGAACTGGCGCTCTACGCCTTGGAGGTTCTTGCCTGCCCTGCCGCTAGCGTCTTGTCAGAGCGGGTTTTCAGTGCAGCTGGTGGCATCATCACCGATAAGCGTACACGCCTGTCGACTGACAGCGCTGACAGGCTGACGCTTATCAAGATGAATAAAGCATGGATTTCTCCTAATTTCAAATCTCCAGCAGGTGAAGGAAGCTCAACCTGAATAATTTATCCACTCCTCCTCCTCCTCATTTTCCTCCTTCTCCTCCTCTTTCTACAGTAAAGCAGAGGAAACTGGCTGTTTTTTGACAGGGCCCACTGGCTCTAGGTATAGTACTTTATGCATTTAATTTTTCTGGAGGGCCACCGACACGGTCCTCTGTTTTAAACAATTTTTGGGAGTGCCACATACAGGCACTCAATCTATTCAATTTTTCTGGAGGGCCACCTTTCCGGTCCTCTGTTTTAAACAATTTTTTGGGACTGCCACATACAGGCACTCAATCTATTCCATTTTTCTGGAGGGCCACCTACCTGCTCCTCTGGTTTAAAAACTTTTTTGGACTGCCACATACAGGCACTCAATCTATTCCATTTTTCTGGAGGGCCACCTACCTGCTCCTCTGGTTTGAAAAATTTTTTGGACTGCCACATACAGGCACTATCCAAATTGAATTGTCTCCATAGCAGCCTCCACACGTTGTCTCCATTGCTACCTCCAAAAGTCGTCCATATAGCTGCCTCCATACATCGTCCCTTTATCAAACGAGGTTTGTCAGGCCGAAATTTGGGTTGTTTTCATGGATTCCACATCAAAGTTGTTAACTTTGTCGCCACCCTGCTGTGTTATCCACAAAATACACTGGTAAACTTTTACCATTTACGGATATTATTTCAGCGCTTCTTGCGCATCTGTTTACATTCCCCTCACCCGCCATATCCTAAACTTATAAGAACGCTACTACACTTGATCTTATACAAAAGGTTCTTAGAAGTGCTGTTTGGGGAGTAGCCTAGAGACAGGGGCTTGGATTGGCGAAAGCTCGCCTAGCAGCGGAGCGCCAGCTCCATGCGCATCATGCGCTTCTTGTGCATCTGTTTACATTCCCCTCACCCGCCATATCCTAAACTTATAAGAACGCTACTACACTTGATCTTATACAAAAGGTTCTTAGAAGTGCTGTTTGGGGAGTAGCCTAGAGACAGGGGCTTGGATTGGCGAAAGCTCGCCTAGCAGCGGAGCGCCAGCTCCATGCGCATCATGCGCTTCTTGCGCATCTGTTTACATTCCCCTCACCCGCCATATCCTAAACTTATAAGAACGCTACTACACTTGATCTTATACAAAAGGTTCTTAGAAGTGCTGTTTGGGGAGTAGCCTAGAGACAGGGGCTTGGATTGGCGAAAGCTCGCCTAGCAGCGGAGCACCAGCTCCATGCGCATCATGCGCTTCTTGCGCATCTGTTTACATTCCCCTCACCCGCCATATCCTAAACTTATAAGAACGCTACTACACTTGATCTTATACAAAAGGTTCTTAGAAGTGCTGTTTGGGGAGTAGCCTAGAGACAGGGGCTTGGATTGACGAAAGCTCGCCTAGCAGCGGAGCGCCAGCTCCATGCGCATCATGCGCTTCTTGCGCATCTGTTTACATTCCCCTCACCCGCCATATCCCAAACTTATAAGAACGCTACTACACTTAACTTGGTGCAGGCTGGGACCGAGTCTGACCCTGGGGCTGGTCATATACTGCCGACGCAGAGGATTGCGGGGCCTACCTCGGTCCAGGTCTCAAAGGCCTACTATACCTCCAAATCCTCCCACCCCTCCTCCACCTCCTCCTCCTCCGAATTACCATCCGTGGGCATGGCGCCATCAGTCGGTAGCTCTAGGCACAGCAGCAGTGCCGTTGCTAAGCGACAGCAGGCGGTGCTCAAACTGCTGAGCCTAGGTGATAAAAGGCACACCGCCCAAGAGCTATTGCAGGGCATTCCACATCAAACTTGTTAACTTTGTCGCCACCCTGCTGTGTAAGCCACAAAATATACTGGAAAACTTTTTTCATTTACGGATATTATTTCAGCGCTTCTTGCGCAGATGTTTACATTCCCCTCACCCGCCATATCCCAAACTTATAAGAACGCTACTACACTTGATCTTATCCGAAAGGTTTTTAGAAGTGCTGTTTGGGGAGTAGCCTAGAGACAGGGGCTTGGATTGGCGAAAGCTCGCCTGGCAGCGGAGCGCCAGCTCCATGCCAAGAACCAACTAACATAGTTTTAACTGCAGCACCTTTAATCTACTACTAGTTCACTGCCTCCATACATCGTCCCCTTATCAAACGAGCTGTGTCAGGCAGAATTTTGGATTGTTTTCATGGCTTCCATGTTAACTTTGTCGCCACCCTGCTGTGTAATCCACAAAATATACTGGCAAACTTTTATCATGTACCAATATTATTTGAGCGCTTCTTGCTCACCTCCTTTGGTTCCTCTCTGCTACCCATTGGTTTGAAGCCTGAGTCCATTTAGGGTATGTCGCCATGCCACTCTCTAGCCTTCCGCTGCTGCCGCTGCCTCTGCATGCCGTCCCCTATAGTGTCAGGGTCAATTATTGGATGTTTTACATGCTATCTAGCTTCATTCTGTCACTCTGTCATGGCCATGCTGTTGCCCATAATTTTGGCATAATGGTGCATTTAAGCAGCCTCAGAGGCATCCATGCATGCTGCCCCTGCTGTTTCCTGTCCATTTCCGTGGTGTTTCCATCCTTTTCTGAGGTTCCCAGGTGTTTGGCCAAGCTTCCCTGTGCAGAGCCTTGGTCCCCTTGAAAAATGCTCGAGTCTCCCATTGACTTCAATGGGGCTCGTTATTCGAGACGAGCACTCGAGCATCGGGAAAAGTTCGTCTCGAATAACGAGTACCCGAGCATTTTAGTGCTCGCTCATCTCTAGTCATAATCCCCCACCTCCCCGTGAGACATATATTAACTATTTAGTTTGCCATGTTTTCCTTTGAATTGTTAAATCCCACTCAGATGGAAGAGTTTGGTAAAGATACCAGGAAAGACATTGGGGATCATTTACTAAGGGTCACACGCGCACCTATGGCAGACTGTGCACTGTTTTCGGTTCTAAAAAAGCTTGCACGGGTATTTAATAAGTGTGTGCGCTGGGATTGTGTTGCACCCGACCCTTTTTGTGGCGCAGCTGCGCTGGCTTCCATACGACACAAATTGGGGGGGCGTGCCTTTGGACAGTCTGACTGATTCGGACTGAGTGTAGGATTTAACTTGGATTCAAATTGTGTCTCAAGCCCAAGCACTTAGATGCACCACTAAACAGATGGTGAACTCTGTCGGACCTGAGCAGGGAAGCAACACATGCATTACTTTGGGGGCACGATCTTAGTGAATCGCGGCACAGTGTCGGACAATGCAATTTCTGTGAACTCCGGTGACCGGTTAAGCAAATGTTCTTTAAGATGTTCCAGTAGGTTAGTGAGAAATGTAGAAGGATTTATCATGGAAAAGATTTCAAAAATCACTTATGTTGCAACACATTGTTAAATATAGTCTACAACAAAACAGGGAAGGCATGCCTACTTTTCCTTCTACTTTCCAAAATAGCAGTGAGCGATGTAAAAAAACCAAAATATTCCAAAATTTTACAAATCGGCACAAAAAGTCACAAAACGTTTTACTGGCTGTTTAGTACAAAATTTTTGAATATTCTCCCCATTTTTCTGTAACTTTCCCTTTGGACAGTGAGTAAATGTATTCTGTAACAGCAGTATACTGTACATCAACTATCTTGGGGGAAGTTCCTTTTATGCCAATTCCCAACACACAATCTAAGATTATGGGGCACATATACTTACCCGGTAAGTGTTAACTGTTTAAATACTGCTAGTAAAGTCATCAATGGCATTTATATTACTGCAGCGACACACACACTAACATCCTTTAAACGCTGACTAAGCCATTTTGGAGGGGCATGTTGGCATGGCATGCTGGGTTTAGAAATTTAAATGCCATTGATGACTTTGCCAGCGGCATTGTGGAGTTGCCACCCACGATCAGTGCCATTACGATAGTTAAGAGTGGGTGAGGTTTAAGACAAAAAACAGACCCGGCGCAACAGTTCTAGTGAAGTTCCGGGTGGGGTGCAGGGGACTCAAACATTGTGGTTTGGGTTCGCTTATCACTACTTGACAAAAATGGTGTAGATTTGTACCTCTGGTGCAGGGACTACAAAAAATTATTTGATTTTACTCATTATTAGCTACATCTTCACTTTGATCAATTGATAAATTCATTAATCATTGGGAAACATTTTAATTTTAAAACCTGGAATCTAAAGATTTCTCTTTTGCTTAAAGTAGAGAATATCTTTAACGTCTAGGATTCATGATGGAGCAGTCCTCAAGCAGAATGCTGGCTTTGAAGAGTGCAAATACAGGTTGTAAGAAAACAATCCTGCTTTCAACTCCAAAACCGATTCTCTGTCCTTGAAGTGAAATCAGAGCCACTTCTTCCTTTCCTTAATGGAGTTACGGAAGTAAAGTCAAGTCCTGTCACTGAAACAACACCAGGGATAAAGAAGGACAGTGGAGCATTGTTGTAAGAAAGGAGGCTTTATTTATTGGAACTGATAGTAAGAAATACCTCCTCATTCTTGGTGAAAGTTGTTTCTTGTTGCAGAGAACTTGGATGAAACTATATATTCTCCAAACTATGCACCAAGGTCTCCCTAGGTTCTCTTTGAGTAAAAATTATATTTAATGCTTTTGAAAGTAAAAGTCGAACAGAACAACTGGGCACATGCAGACCAGATTTATATTGTGAAAGGCATTTCCAAAGAGACAGATAAATGTTGCGTTATTCCTGGTCACCAGCCAAAAAGACTGGTTTTTGTGTCTTTCAGATGCAATTTACCTTTTGTGGGAGAGGTATCCAGCACAAGCTCTTGGTTTCCAATGTTTTTTGGACCTGTTGGACCACAAATGCTGATTTCTCCTGCATTCTGTGACCCTGTGGTTTTGTGGTTTTCACTTTATCCTTATTCACATGTACTTGCTGAGGCCATTATTTGTTCCACCCTCAAGTGCGGAATGAACACAATGCCAGCACTTCTGATATGAGAGAAGCTGGGAGGTGCAGTCGGAGCTCTCAAGGCCAATTTGTAGAGAATAGTTGGTGTATTTTACCACTGTCAACAAACCGTGCTCAACTTTTAGTATTTTCCAATAAGTTCAGGTCATTTCAGGTTACCCTCATTCCTCTGCTTTTAAAGACAAGACAGCTGAGAGCAGTGGAAGTGGAAAGGGTAGACATTGCTGCCGCCAGTGTCGGACTAGCCACTGAGAGCACAAGAGGAACAGTAGAAGACAACCCAATTTGAGACTTATAGGGGCAGATTTACTTACCCGGCCCATTCGCGATCCAGCGGCGCGTTCTCTGCACAGGATTCGGGTCCGGACGGGATTTAGGAAGGTAGTTCCTCCACCGTCCACCAGGTGGCGCTGCTGCGCTGAAAATCATCTGAACACACCGGAATACACCGAGCTGGACCAGGTGAAGGTAAGCGCTTCCCAAGCGACACATTTTCATTTTTTTAAATGCGGCGTTTTTTCTGAATACGTCGGAATGCGCCGATGCGCCACAATCTGATCGCGTGCGCCAAAATCCCGGGGCAATTCAGGTACAATCGGCGCAAATCGGAAATATTCGGGTAACACGTCGGGAAAACGCGAATTGGGCCCTTAGTAAATGACCCCCATAGTGTTTTCTACAAGTTGATGGAGGATGGAGGATGGGCCCCAGCAGAATTTATCTGGTTGGCCCAAGGTACACCAGTCCGACACTGACTACAGCCAAATGAATGAAGACCACTAACCTAAGACCGGTAGCAGTAGTTTCTTTCTTTTTTACCATTCATTATGTTTATTATATCTGAAAACAATGTTAGTAGTAACTTATCTGGACAAATAACTATGACGTAGTCTCATTCAGTGACCACAAAGGACCTTCAGAGCAGAAGACACAACCTTGACTTTGCTCATAAATCATTGCAAATAAATAAAATGAAGCCACAAATCTCAATTCGAGTTGTTTGTCCTGGACTTGGCTAAGTAAAGAAACATTTGAGGTTAGAAGACATTTATAAGTATTAGAATAAACAGCTAAAGCTTCTGAGAAATAAGTTGATCCTTCCAATAAATTCAGATAAGTAGGATTCTAGAAATTTGAAATAAGACTTCCTTCCTGCGGGGTAGATGCAGGAGATGCTTTCAGACAGGATCCCATTCATGGTAATAGCATGTCATTGTTTTGGATGTCTTATCCTGCAGCTTTTATATTTCTATCTGTCAGTCTATTACTTGTGGCTGAATACATTTAAGGATACTAAATTCACTTCCAATCTCACTTGCACAGACAGAGCGTTCTACAGTACTTGTTTGGAAAGGATACAGTCCTCCCTTTGAAAGACTTTGGCTTGATTAAGTATTCATAGCTTTTGTTCATTATTTTTGTCTTTATTTGCTTTACTGGGTCCAGAGTGAAAATTAAAGGGACAATCATATACTGTGGCAGTCATAATGTGGCACTTGAAAGAGCAACATGTGCATAGTGATGGCAGGAAACGTGGGAATACATGAATACACCCTTAACCCTAAGTCCACTTGAAAATCTACTTTTCTATTATGATAAATACCTTGCAACATCTGCTGTGCATGTACTATTAAGACTTTGCCCTGATCTCATCCTTGTAATATAGGTGACCAAATACGATATACATATAACAGCCACAATATGCAGGTCATTCGAAGCAGATGGTTAAAATATAACTAATATGTGAAAACTCTGTATGTCTGCTTGCACTGTTTCTGGCTATTTTCACTTGTATTATACATATTTAGCAGTTTGTTACCAATTTTCAACTCACCCTGAGCTGGTGGTTGGAGAACTCAGCTCCTGTTCACTCCTAAGAGCAATAGGAGAGAAGGAGTCTTGTGCTTCTTGAAGGTAGCCACCCCTGTGAGTATTTGTGTTCTGACCCACATTAGTCTAAGTGCAAAAGGAAATGTCCTCTGGCTGAAGGGCGAATTACATGCTTCCAAAAATTGTTAAAGGGGTATTCCTATGAAGCCAAGATTCTTAAATATACTAATGATTACATATTCTCTAATTCACTGTTATTAACAAAATACAGCATTTCACAGATATAATTCCAAATTTTGTTTACAATTTTGGTTACCCCAGGATCCGACTGTAAATCTTCTGATCTTATTGTTGGATGCTTCTCATGAATAGCTTCTCTTGTCTGCACACTACAGTGCTTTCTACTTACTGCCCCTCCCCCTGCATTACAAGACCAGGTCAGACACAGGCACTTCCTGCAAGCAAGCAGTATGACAGACAGATAATGCCTTTATCCAAGGGAGAATGAGGGAGGTATAAACAGGTGAGGGAGAAAAGCTGAGAGGGTCATTGGGTTTTATATTGGTCTCATGGATCTCACCTTCTCCCATCTCTGATCTGTCTCATCTCTTTTTCTATGAGTCAGATAGTAGTATGTTTAGAAGCTAAATACAAGTGTAAATAAACCCTGATCCCTGATAATCTAAGCACATTGTCAGGACACAGCATCGCTAGGGGGTTAGAATTTGAGAGCTTTCTTTCATGGGCAAACCACTGCAAAAATCCAGCACTTTTTGAAAAATGTTTTATTTCTACATCATGTTAAAATATTACATAGAATATCTGTAGCCTATATATAGCAGCTATGCATTTCAAGTCTTTCTACTCTTCATCATGGTTCCTGCTCACTCCTCCCCCAGCACATATTAGACTTCTATGTAATTTTATGTCTTTGTAACCTTCTGTCTGTCTTACTAGCAACATAGAATTCAGCAGAGACTAAAAAGTTAAAGAGTAACTGTAAAGGTTTCTTTCCCACAAATCAATAACTCTTGGGATGTAAAACAACTTTGTATCTTTGTTACCTATATCCAGTAGTTTCTTTGCACTGCAACGGCTGCTTCCTCCCCCTATGCTGATAAGTCCTATTAATTTGTTCTTTGTTTATAGTTTGTTTATCAGTCAGTTTCATGCTGCTGCTCCCTGCTCAAAGATGTGGAGGTCATGTGGCAGGGCTCTCTCTGTGTATGTAGCAGAGCTGGATGTGTTCCAAGACAGTGGATACAGATGTCTCCTGCACAGAATAGTGAGATATAAGATCTCCCCTGTTCTCTATCAGTTCCTCCATCCCAGTCTGTGATTCTACAGACCTTTCTCTGTCTCTCTCTGCACCTCATGCTGCTCCCCTCCCCCACCTTGTCATAGGCAGTATCAGCTCTGTGCAGATAAGCTATTAACCCTTAGTGCTCACACAGCACAGGCTCTAGACTTCATGTAACTGGTTTGCTTATGATTTCTACCACATATTGGTAATTTCTGGTACATGTTCCTCTCTGAGAAGCATAGGTGTGGACAGGTGGGTGACTGGTTCTGCTGATAATTTATCTCCCTTTTTATTTCCAATCTATTCTCAACTGACCCGCTAAATCTCAGCTAACTCCCTCCTTGACCCCCTACAATCTGATTTTCGTACTTTGCATTCCACCGACACTGCTCTTTACAAAGTCTCCAATGACTTCCTCACTGCTAAATCCAAAGGTGACTATTCACTCCTCATTTTTTCTGTATCTCTCAGGAGTGTTTGATACTGTGGACCACATGCTCCTCCTAAAGATGCTTTGCTCCAGTGGCCTGAAGGACACTGCACTCTCTTGGTTTCCTATATCTCTCTGACCACACTTTCAATGTCTGATTTTCTAAATGCCTCTCTTCTCCTCTTCTTCTCACTGTCAGGGTTCCTCAGGGCTCAGTCATAGCTCCTATGCTCTTTTCCCTTTTCAGTATCATATTTGTGCTGACAATACCCAGCTATATACTTCTGCATGTAACATCACCCCTGCCTTATTCAGAGAACAAGTGATTTCTCTCTGCTTTCTCTAATATCATGCCTTCTCTCTTCTTGAAACTTAATCTTTCTTAGACTGAACTTCTCGTCTTTCCACCTTTTTGTAACCGACCCCGACCTCTCCATTTCTGTCTGTAGCATCACTATAAACCCGAGACAGCAGGTCCTATATCTCCTTTGCACCAAATATTCAATCACTTGCACACTCTTTCCAAGTGCATCTCAAAACATCTAAAGAATCTGCCTATTTCTATTTATTAAAACCTCTAAAACGCAGTCAGACTTTTCTTTCAGACCAAACACTACATGGATGCCTCCAGTCTGTGTCATTCACTGCACTCTCTGCCTTCCGAATACAGTTTAAAATTGTCACCCTCATCCGAAAAGCTGCACACAATGCTGCACCTCCCTATCTCTCCTCTCTCATTTTTGTATATCACCCAAGCTGCCAGTGATCTTAGATTATTCTCTTAATTTAAATCTCCTGCTCATGTCTTCAGGACTTCTCCAGAGCGTCACCAATTCAGTGGAATGCTCTACCCTAGCCAACCGTCCATAATAATAATAATAATAATAATAATAATAATCTTTATTTATATGGCACCATCATATTCCATAATGCTCTACAACTCATAGGGGACATATATAAATAAAATAAAACATTACAGAGTGCAAACAGTCAGATGGAACAATAGGAGTGAGGGCCCTGTTCGCAAGGAACATAATAAAATAATTTAATAAATAAAGATGCTGTTGCTAGAGCCAGCCATTAGCCACTATCTTATATACAGAGTTCAAAGTCAATAGGACTGTAGAGAAGCCTGTTTCTTGGTATCTGGTGTTTGCCGGATAACAGATGGGAAGAGGACACAGGATCTGTTAGTAGACTGGAACGAAAAATAAAAGAACACAAAGGTGCTCATAGGGCAAACACCCGTTGGTTCAAGGCATAACTACTCTGAGTGTGTCAAGAGATGATGTAGCGCTGCACTGCTCCTACCGGTTCCTCCTGGAAGGACCGTTTTGCAACTGACAGTGAATTAAAGAGAAAAAAATTGAGCTTCCTCAGTGCTGCTATATCAATTTCAGGCTCAACCAATGTTTGATCACAAATTAATTTTATTCACAAAGTATCAATTAATGAACAACGCGTTTTGGGGGTGGACCGCTCCCTTCGTCAGGCTCTTAAATATTCTACAAATACATAATAAGAAAATGGCAATAAAAACTGTGCTAAAAAGTAAAAACAGATAAAAATGAATTGGAATAAGGTAGTGGTGTGTCTAGAACTTAACTAAGTGATAACTAATAACTAATAAATATAGCTAACTAATAAATCTAAACACATATAGGCACACCAATATATAAGATATTAGCAGTTAAAATGTCAATGACTTGTTGTGTATCACTGCATTCTAATCGTGTGTACATATGTGTACCGTTTGGTGTGTACATATCACATATATGGAATTCCCCAGATATGACATTGGTTATGTGATGTACATCGTTTTTTGTCCTTACCGGGATCTAGTTGGAGGAGAATATTGCAGCTGTAATCTAAGAGGAAATCGTTAGTGACCAATAAAAGTAAATTAATATGTGGAGGTTGCCAGATAAATAGAAACAATATACAGGCGGTCCCCTACTTAAGAACACTCGACTTACATACGACCCCTAGATACAAACGGACCACTGGATATTGGTAATTTATTGTACTTTAGTCCTAGGCTACAATAAACAGCTATAACAGTTATCACAGGCGTCTGTAATGAAGCTTTAGTGTTACTCCTGGTTCTTATGACAACTCAACATTTTTAACATCCAATTGTCACAGAGACCAAAAAAGTTCTGGCTGGGATTACAATGATAAAATATACAGTTCCGACTTACATACAAATTCAACTTAAGAACAAACCTACAGACCCTATCTTGTATGTAACCCAGGGACTGCCTGTATAAATAAAAGATGTATAAAAAATATATTCATATTATATTAAACACATCATATTTTTAAACAGGTCATATGTTTCTGAATTAGTGACCAGTACAAGTAAATTGAATCACCAGAGAGAAAGAAATAATATATGCATGTAAGATAAATATCTAAGACAAACACATATGAGTTCTACGTGTTGATATGTTTCCACTATATATTGATACATTCCCAATATACTGTATGGGTATTAGACACATATGCAGGATACAGGAGTTGTGCTGGACTGTACCATAGTCCCTTATCTGTTGAGCAGCTGATGTGTTGGTGCGGGGTACGTGGCTTACCACGTTCCACTGCAGCAGCAGACCCTGTCACTGGGGATTCTGATCAGAGTTGGACTGGGTCTAATTAAACCCAGCAGCTCTTTAGATCGGACGTTCACGTGACCCCCGAGTCTATAGAGCCGGCGGGCACGCTGCCTCTGCTCCTCTATGAATTGCGCTCATTCAGCATGATGCTGTGAGGAGCAGAGAAGGGAGAAGCGATAACAAACTGCATCTCCCTTCTCCTTAGGGTCTCCATGACTCTGACACCCGGAGACCGGATCCTGCTCCCATGAACCCGTAGAAAACTGCAGCCACATCTAAAGACGTCGCTGCAGACTCTGGACCTCCGGTCCGAGAAGAATTAAAGTAGATGGCTGCACATTTGGTGTTAGTAAGGAGTGAAGATTATGAAAGGGCCTTGTGGGATTGTTAGAGAGAGAGGATATTAGTGAAATAGACCTGTTTAGCGAGGTGAAGGGCAAAGCTTCAAACGTGTGCTTAAAGGACACCTATCATCAGGTCTCTGCCACTAGTCCTGTCACCTCTACCTGTTGGAGCAGCTCACAAGGATCCCATCCCAGCCTTTATCTAGTTATTTCATACATTATTCATTGTAAAATCATCTATTCTTTATCATGTAAATGAGGCTGGTCACATGGTCAGAGGCAGTGATGTCACCCCTGTTACCCCTCCCCTCTCCTCCCCCTGCTCATGTCTGTGTGTAATGTATAGTAAAGCATTGCTAGTGTGTGTGCTGCATCTGCTGACATGCTGCATCCTCCTAATATACAGGAGAGAGACACAGACATGAGCTACACATGACTCTGACATGTTCTGCTATAACATGGCTGCAGCCTGGAGCTGCTGTACCTCTGCTAAACACACACATTATACAGCCTCACATCATTATACAGGCTGTCAGTCATGCACTGGGGGTGTGGCTGTACCTCCCACTCATGAATAGAGTGGACAGCTTGAATATGCTAATGCTTCATTGGACATTTCACAGGTCATTTGCATACAGCTTTAGGACCTCGTTGCTTAAGGTTACAGGCATGTAGAGGGATAATGAAGGGATAGGGGCAATGCTCTCTAATGGCAGTTTATGAAAATATATTTAGTTTATGGGGGTTATTTTGCATGACTGGTTCTCTTTAAATCGGTTAAATCTCGTTACATTAGGTCTTTAAGCATAAGTAGCTCATTAGCTAATATGAGAAAGATCAAACCTATATAGTATTTCTTTAAGAATTTATATTTTTTTGCATTTTATTTTTAGTTTTTTTTGCCATTTGTTGTTTTTTTAATTCACTCCCCATAAATGAGATCTATGGGGTATTGTTGGTATATATACCCATTGTAAAATGGACTGGTGTGGTATTTGGAAGCCATTGGCCTGGCTTTATCAATAGGGAGGCAGAATTTTGCAGTTTGCCTCAGTAAAGTGAAAAGTGTACAAGGTTATTGAATGTGGCTCATCATTAATCAGGTGTCCCTTGCACTGCTTGCGAAGTGTGAACCAACTTTTTTTGGTGCACCTTTAACATAGAGTGTGCGACTCAATTCTGTTGAGTACAAGTTATATATGTGAGGTACAGTCCAAAATGGCACCGGAACCCCCCTTTAGGTACAGAATTTTGTGGCGCACTGCAGCCGCAACACAAAACTGGTGCAAACACGTCATAAATATATGTCCAAGCAGTTTGCATATTCTTTCCAGTGCAAGTCAGACAGAAAACAGGTGCAAACACTTAATAAACATGGGCCATTAAGTGCAAATATATCATTTGAGGCTGACTTACCATGGGAAAATGAGTTTAGTTTTTTTAACTTTTGTGATAAATATATTATTGGGGAGCAATTGCAAGCCAAGCTGTAAAGTTCTACCAAATCTGATCCCTTGTTTTTCCTCCTCTGATTTAATGCAATTTAACAGTGGACAGATACTTTTTCAAGTTAGAGAAACTGCTGAAGAGGTGAGAAAAGTTTCTCTGAGGCCAAGAGGACAGGTCTGGTGTGAGGAACAAGGGCCAAAATAAGTATAAAACAAAATATAAAACCCTCTTCCTGGATCTAGGGGGGAGAAAAAAATCAACGAGCGGGAAATTGCATAAGTAAAAGACATTGATGAAAGAACAAGAGAGTATACCTTTATTAGATGCTGCCTCTACGAGCAGAGAGGGAACACTACATACAGTATATTTAATGGCTTGCCCAGGACCCTCACAAAGTCCTTTTTATAAAGCAGATGTTTCAGAGAACATAAAAGATATTTCAGTGCATATGCTTCTTAATATTTGGAAACCAGACACAAGGAGGATAAATTGGCACCATATGGTGAAGGTGTCAATGATCCTGCAATAGTGACAGACATATTAATTTGCATGTTAACTATAGCCAACTTAAAGGTGTTGTCCCAACTTTTTATTTTATCACCTAACCAAAGGATACCGGTTAACAGGAGCATAACTACAGGGTAGTGGGGTCCGCAGTGTCAGAGGGCCCAATCACCAGACAAAATAGAATTAGTTAACAAAACAAAAATAATAATTCTGTCACTCACTCTCCCTGTCTGTCTCTCTGTCATTTACTCTCCCTGTCTGTCTCTCTGTCACTTACTCTCCCTGTCTGTCATTAACTCTCCCTGCATGTCTTTCTGTCTCTATCCATCTTACCTCACACAAAAGCATCTTATACTGATTACTGATAGCAACCAATCAAAGCTCTGAGCTCATATTAATGACCTGTGGCAGAATAGCAACCAATCACGGCTCAGCTTCCAACTTCCACAGCAGTAGTCTGTATATGGCACTACATTTGTGTGTATATTTGAAGTGTATATGCTCTATACGTGCATGAATTAGTGTATAAATGTGTGTGTATGAGTGAAGAACTGTATGTGAACTGTATTCGGCATTTGAAGCCTGCTATGAGGTCCTGCCTCTTTTAGTTACGCCCCTGCTGGTTAACAAGGTGATAAGAAGGGTCTGACTAATTGGACCCACGCAATCAAGAGAACCAGGACTCCTGGCAATCTGGATAATGGAGGGTGCAGTGGTAGGACCAGCATAACTCCTGCTGCTCCATTCAATAGAATTGGAGTGTCAGGAATTGACAAGCTCAGCACTAAATTAAATAAATTTTAAAACATTTTTTGAACTGCTTATAGACCTTGTTGTCAGACTTGCCTTGTTAATGAAAGATGAATTGTAAAATAAAAACTAAAATCACATCCAAAGAACAACATCCTTTACCTATACGCAGCAGTAAAATACTACAGCCCTGGTAGAAAGTAATACAAACAATTACTTCTCAATCTCAAACTTGTAAGAGGCTCTCTATCACCTCCGGGTCACAACTAGGTATGTGGCCCAATAGCTGGATTGTTCTGCATTGTAAAAAACGTCTTTCGTGATAAAACCGGCCTGATTTCTGAGAAAACTTTTTTGGTGCACCACTAAAAATGCCTGCTAGGTCAAGACTAAATGATAGGTACTGAATTGTAAGAATTCACACCCCGAGGTGCAACAGAACTTCTAATTTGCATATGATAATGGATATTTTTGGTATAAAGGCATGGTAATGATGTAGAACACACTCAAACGCCATAGCTTTTATTCATATGTGACCTGGTGTATCTAATAACATTAGTAGCAAATTTTGAAATACTAGAGGTTTCTGCTTCTTATTCAGGGGTTCAGAGTTTACATGTTGTTACTTATTTTACTGTTTGAATTCATTGTCATAAGGGAATATAGATCCAGGCACCGTGACTGTGGTAATCTTCCTATATTTGTAATCCATGGCTTCCTTCCTTCTAAAATCAATGTGACAATTATGTTAATGAGCTATAAGGGCTCCGGGTGGCGATACTGGGCCATTGTTTGTGGCTGGATTTACGTCCCCTCAGATGGCTATGACGCTCGGGTTTGGTACGTGAGCACAATGGGGCACATTTACTTACCATGTCCGTGGAGTTCACCGAAAGTGCATTGTCCAATGATAGTACACTGTGCCACGATTCACTAAGATTGTGCGCCCCATACTGCATGTGTTGCTTATCCTCTCAGGTCTGCCAGAGTTCACCTTCTTCCTGGCGCATGTAAGTGCATTGTCTTGCGACACATTTTGAAAGTTAAATCCCGCGCTCACTCCGAATCAGTTGGATCGTCCGATTGCGCCGCCCCCCCCATTTCTGTCCCATGGAAGTAGCGCACCTGCGCCCAAAAACGATCGTGTGCGACAAAATCTCAGTGCAGACACCTTTTTAATATCTGTCCAAGCCGTGCAATCCCCCAAAACAGCAAACAGTCTGATGAAAGTGTGATCCGCGACCCTTAGTAAATGAGCCCCAATGTGTGCTCACCATATCAGGCCATTGCAACAAAAAAGATAGAGCAGACTCTATCTTTGTCCGTAAAAATGGCCCTGCAATGCTATTTCCAATGGTGAGGGGTGAGTGCAGGGGGGTCTGGCACTGTAGGAGGAGTCTTAGTTTCTGTCTGGTGAACTATGTGTTGGGGTATTGGCCTGTGTGCCCCCAGATAGTGCTCCGAGTGCCACCTCTTGCACCCGTACCGTTCACCTCCACTGCTATAGATCAGTTGGGGCACTAACAATAATTAGCTGCAGTGGCAACAGCACTCCAAGCGAGTGACGTCACATCTATTGGTTACATGGCCTATTTGGATGAATACAGATGAATGAGGGTAAGCTGCAGTAACAAACTCAGCCAATGTGAACTGTAGTGCGCTGTGAGTGATAAGTAATCAGCAAACAGGCCAAAGCTCTCGTCCGATTTCTGTAGTCATTTCACGTCAACAGTGGTCTTGCCAGTTTCACACCTCCATCATAGCAATGACCTAAGATAGGATGTAGATTAGTCTTCGAAAACCCCTCAATCTTTGCCTTTTCAATAATGCAGAGGGTTCTGTAGCGTAAATTTAAACCTGAAATAATAATAATAATATAAATAATAAAACCTGAAATAAATTGGAAATGAAAACCAAAATGTGAATAGATGTTTTTGTATCCAGGTGGCAACCAATATGGACCACAATACAGTTCCCACAGGTGTTACCAGTGCTAGCAATTAGTGGCATGTGCAGTATTTTCTATGCAATCTCTATGGTGGTCCATTTCAGCCTTGGTTCATGGTACTAGACTACATTTAGTAAAAATACATTCTACAAATTCTTTTGATTTATAAACCCGTCTATGGCAGAACCAACTTGAATCTTGTCAGTGTTTTATTTCATTCAGCTAGAATCTCTTTTTTTTCTAAAGGTCTGGGATACAGAATTGGAGCGATCTGCTGAAGCATGGGCTGAGACTTGTCTATGGGAACATGGTCCTGCAAATTTGCTTCCATCAATTGGACAGAATTTGGGTGCCCATTGGGGAAGGTAAGACAATTATCTATGAACGTTAAAAGAATCTGAAATGTATTAAAAATTAAGACTTTTGTTTGTACTTCCTATAAAGATACAGGCCACCCACTTACCATGTCCAGGCTTGGTATGATGAAGTCAGAGATTATACATTTCCATATCCACAAGAGTGTAACCCTTACTGTCCATTCAGATGTTCGGGCCCTGTATGTACTCATTACACACAGGTATGTTTTATATAATAATAGCCATCAAATAATAAGTAAGAAAACATTTGGTGAATAAAGTATTATATTTTACTTAATAAAAACATATTTTAAATGAGTATAACATGTCCATAAAATGTTAATGGGTAAGGGTGTGATCCCAATTCATATATTGATACAAGGAAATACAGAAAGATGCCAAGCACTCCTCTCCCAGCAGCTGGTGTGAATCCCAGTGGTTGGAACTGTACGCTTATAATGATTTTTCTAAATTCTCATATGGTATTTTCTGTTCTGAAAGTATTTGACAAAAATCTTTCTCACCAGAGGTGAAGTGGGCAGAGACTAACGTCTTCCTTTACTTGCCCTAAAGCTGAGTCTAATTCAAGTTGCCCACAGATCCCATGGTGCCTTGTGTTCTCTCTAAAAGTAATTTAGCATTAAATCCATTTATCTTCCCACAAGTAAATCCACTGGAAACTGCATAGTGTACATACAGGATGTATATAGTGACTAGCCTAGCAGCTTCCATCAAATAGAGAAGCAGGGAACATGTAATAAGTGGTAGAAATCATAAGTCAACCAGTTACATGAAGTGTATAATCTGTGCTGTGTGAGTACTAAGGGTTAGTAGCTTTCCTGCACAGAGCTCATAATGCAGAGTACAAGGTGGGGGAAGGCAGCAGCATGATGTAAAAAGAGAGACAGAGAAAGTTCTGTAGAACCATAGATTGGGATGGAGGGACTGATAGGGAACAGGGGAGATATTGTACCCCACTATTCTGTGTAGGAGATATCTGCATCCACAGTTCTTTTCTCACTCTGTCACATGACCTCTTCCTCTGTGAGCAGGGAACAGCAGCCCCTGATCTCTTATGAGACCATAGATTTGTTTATAAGACTGACTCCAGGGCTTGTCAGCACCAGGGCCGGCGCTATGGGTAGGCAAAGGTGGCAATTGCCCAGGGCCCCCTGAAAGGGGAGAATCTCTTCTTTCAAATGAATCTTGAATTTTGTTTCTAGGTGCCAGGGATCCAGAGATATTCAGGTTTAAAGTGAGAATATCAGGTGCCATTTTTATATATAAAAATCACTCCCAACGGCAGTTCAACATCTCCATTTTCCTAAAACTTAGAAACACAAATTTAGATTCATATAAAAGAGGAGACTCTCTTCTTTCATAGGAAAAAAAATTAAGGTTCTATGTGTCACAGAGCGGGAGATATAGCCCTCTGAATTGTCCCCCCCCCCCCTCCAGATTCTTAGCCAGCGGCTACAGGGAGCATTTGCTGGACACAGGAGCTGCTGCACCTCACAGATAATGGAAATATTCACTTTATATGTTACTACATTTTGAGAAGGGATAATATCAACTAATATTCATGTTTTTAACCCTTCTCTATGCAGAACTATCTAAGAACACACTTTCTCTCTTATTCCCTTTTATTTTGTGATAGTTTTTTGTTGTTGGGAAAATTGACTGATACGATGAACATTCAAACCCAGAACATGTCCATAAAGCTATATGTAACACCAAAAACACACACATGTTCTGGAATAAAGTTTTTATTTCCCACCATCCTCCATTATTTACACCTATGTTATGATGTTTTTACTCTCATTCTTATGAAGCGGGGAGGGTTCTGTTATTGTGCGGATAATACATTGGCGACATCTAAAAGTGACTTTATTATCTCATTAGCTTGGTTTATGGATATATAGTTATTTATTTGGGTGACCATTGTGTAAGGAACATACAATGATAGATTTGTGTGAATTTTCTAGCTGAAAAGCAGATAGATATCTAGTTATTACAGTGTTAGTGATATTATGATGACTCGAACATATCAATATGGGACATTTGTGAACTCTACACATGTCCATGTATTACATTTAGGAGATGTGAAGGTAAATAGTTTCTGTTTGGAGCACATTTTTTGCCATCAAAGTCAAATTTTAAGTATTTTTTTGTAAAATGTTTCATTTCTAATCAAAGTTGCATGAAGGCGCCTATGTCTATAAACTCTTTGATGCTATTTTGAAAATCAGCTATCTTCTATAAAATTCTCCAAAATTACAGTTTGTTTTACCATACTAAAGGGAGCCTCTTGCTGACTGTGACTGGTCATAAAATAGTTTTATTTTGGGGCCCCACTTTTAGTTTTGCCCAGGGCCCCACTTTGTCTAGAACCGGCACTGGTCAGCACAGACAGGAATCGCTGAAGTAATTTGAGCAAAGAAACTGCTGCATATAGGTAACAAAGATAGAGGCAAAGTTGTTTTACACCCCAAGAGCTATTGATTTGTGGGGAAAAAAAACTTAACAGTTGTACATTATGAGTAGATGTGAGTAGAAAGCTACATGTACATTCCAACTATATCCAAGCTGTAATTTCTGTCAAAACTGCCTTGTTCCAAAACTATTTTAATTGACATTGTCTTTGGGAATACTGTGTATACTGTGGGAATGGGATTGGATTCTCTTTCATCGAAAGGATGCAATTTCATCTTTAAGTATACATTACGTCTTTGACTGTAATTAACAAGGAAAACAAGTGATCAGCTGCTGCGGCAGAAAACTGCTTAAAGACTTTCTGGTAGTTAGTCTTACAAATCATACTGTACGTCCCTTTAAAACCATGAAAAGTACAAGTGTGGGCCAGCAGTAAGCCATAATCTCTAACATTTAATAGTGATGATCAGACCCGAACCGCAATGTTTGGGTCCGTGCTGAACATTGCAGGTGCTGGTACCCAAACCTGGACATCAACCAGTTCGGGTTCATCATATGACCTACTTCCCCCATGGTAACACTAGATTGGTGCTGGTACCGATCATGGGTGTCAACTCAATGATCAATGGATCCCATGGATCATTACTCCCTGATGACATTATTTAAATGACTTTGCCAGGTGAGAGTTTGGGTTTGGTAACCAAACCTGAACAGGTCTGCTCATCCCTAGTCTTTACTCCAGACATACCATATTGAAGTTTTATTCATATAGTTATCATGATGTTGGAAATGATCTTTGTGTTATTGTTTTTTTTTTTGCTCAGGTGGTTTGGGCAACAAGCAGCAGAATTGGTTGTGCCATAAATCTGTGCCATAACATGAATGTTTGGGGTCAAATATGGGCAAAGGCAATTTATCTAGTGTGCAATTACTCTCCAAAGTAAGTAAATTTATAACTAATTGTAATTTTGTACAATGTACATATATTATGGAGGTAAAAATGTTACACAAAGGGGTATTCTGATATCCATAATTTGGTAATTGGTTGAGATGTACAATAATCACATTGGCCCCATTGTTCATGGTAGGAGGGGTCCTTGTACCTTGGATTTATTTATCGGAGAGTCAAAAATGTCAAGTGCTTGGATATCTCCTGCATTTCTATTAAAGCCGCCATTCATTTGGGGGTATAAAAGAGCACTGTTTTCATGGTCAGCAAGGATACCAATACTGAGAAGCAAGTTATCACCTATCTATAAATAGAGGATAATCTTATATGACCAGAATACCCCTTTAAAGTATGGAATAAATTCACAGTATAGTATAGTGGTTCACATTCAAAACATTTACAATCTAAGCAGTAAATTAATACTGATATTTCTTTTTAAAGGGGAAATTGGTGGGGCCATGCTCCCTATAAACATGGCCGCCCTTGTTCAGCATGTCCACCCAGCTATGGCGGAGGTTGCAGGGAAAATCTTTGTTTCCGAGGTACAGTATAGTGATTTTATATAAAAAGAGTATGATTATTCAAAGACTTGACTTTACATCTGTAATAGATGGTCTTTCTATTGTCGTAACTTTACTGTAGGTACAATGCTCCAAAGATACCCTCCTCTTACAAAAGTAGTATAAATTGTAGTGGTAGCCATATTGTTTCTGTTATTGAGGGAAAAAAACTGTTTGAGTCAAGACATTTTCTGGCAGTGACATTCAGAGAACTGGTGTAAATACTGTTTATGAATACGTACAAAAAATATCCTATTATAGCATTAGTTTTATACATTGATACATTTCTAATAACACATATGTAATATGCACAATATCATACATGTGTATTAATTTCTTATATTTTTATGCACATTCTTTTTAGTGCAAGCTGCTTTCACATGTATTTATAAAGTGTCCGCAACACATTTGTGTCGTGGCTGCACCACACCTGACGCAACACAAAATTCTGCAACTGAAAGGGCTGTTCTGGTGCTCAGTCGGACTGTGCCTGTTCCCTATGTTAAAGGTGCACCAAAAAAGTGCACTCTGTCAGAGCAGTGCAAGGAGCGCCAGATTTGAAGAATTCACAAATCTACAAATCTGTTGCACTCTGCACACTACATGGGGCAATGGCCCCCATTTATTAAAGTGTTTGTACCAGTTTTCTGTCTGACTTTTCACTAGAAAGAATGTGCAAACTGCTTTCACATGTATTTATAAAGTGTCTGCTCCAGTTTTGTGTCTCGGCTGCTCTGTGTCTGACAAGACAGAAAAAATTGCACCAAAAGGGGCACGTTGGATTTGGCGTCACATTTATTACTGACGTGTGCCACAATTCTCTTTGCACCACATTCTGCATGGAGAAATGGTGCAGACTTCCCGAGCAGTGCAGGTGGCGCCAGATCAATGAAGAACGTGCGCCAGTTTTGATGAATCTTCTGCACCCTGCACACTACACAGGCAATTGCACATAGTACAGACTGCACTAGTTTTGATAAATGTTGGCCACTGTGTACATCATTTTATTAAATATGCAAAAGGTAAAAATAACCTGTACCTGTATTGTTTGTCGACTCACTTGGCTCTTCCTTCTGGCTAATAATATTTACCGATTGCTGTGAAAGGCCCATGTATCTGGGGTCGCTGTGTATTCATACAGTATAAGCCGTAGTTTGTAAGACATTTCAGCACTGGAGTCATGCCTCCTGACATGAGGATTAATGGCCATCTTGATGTCCCCTGGAGAAATAGTTTGGTGGTCTCACCTCAGTCTCCAGTGAACCAGAGTCTTCTTTTTTTAAACCACAACTAGTAATTAGGTTGAGATTTACACAGTTGGCAGTCGTGTAGGGAAGATGCTTATTACTGGTCTGGCCATGCTTGTTCCTAGAGATCAAACAAGGTCACTTGAGTGTGTCGAATGTACTTCTGGGACGAAACCCAACATACATTTCTTCACACAACCTCAGCTATAACATCTTCTTAAAATACACCATAAAGTGGGATTTAACCCTAACCAATATTGTGTTTATGTTTATCTAAATATATAGAAGTTGTATGTGTCGGGTACATGTCCACATGGTTGTTTTGCTCTCAGCAGATGGTACAGATTTGCACTATCCAATGCCCGAACCTGAGGAAGAAACCAACGAGATTGAGAGACAACGTTCAAAGGCACTTGACACAACCTCACAGAGTAGAGCGCGAACTCACTCCCCAACGAGTTCTACCCGGACTGACAGTTATGATAGCAATGAAGTCATCAGTACTGAACAAATGTGTGAGTTAAACATCTTAACTTTACCTCTACGTTCATTTCACATATTCTGATAATTCTGTCTGTTACAAGTTTATCAAAATTATTTTTTATGTTACCACTTATTGTTACCATTATTGTATCATAACTAGGCCAATAGAGAGACCCCTAGTATTTCAGTGGGATAGTTAGCCATAGGCAGGATCAGTTTGATCTACCACCACGGTCAAAGATTGTAAACCAATCACACTTACATGCTGGTGTGTGCCCTCTCTGGCAGGATTTACTCATCTTTTAGTTTCTTATGCCCTTTCTAAAGGCTTTATAATAAAGCAAATGACCCTGATGGACTACAGGCTCAATTAACAGCTATGGAACCCGGACCCCTCAGGCTCATTTGATTGATATTTAGAGCTTTAAAAAAAACGGGCAAAAAAAAAAGCTAAAGGAAGAGCTGATCCTGCCAGAGGGGCCACACACCAGTATGTCAGTGTGCTTGGTGTACAATTATTCATCCTGGTGGTAGATATCCTTTAAAGACCTTATTCAGGAAAAAAACCCTAGTGGGAGAAGTGACCAAAAAGAAAAAGAACTTACGAGTCCTTCTTCCTATACTGGCAAGGGTCAGTGGCAGAGCTTTAGCCAATCAGTTGATCGAGGGAATCTTTTAGGATAAATGGGGACACAAAACTAAATACAGGTCTTCGTGGACCTCGAGTTTAGTGTCCCAAATCGCCCTTTAAGTATAAGTCTTTGGCCACTATAAAACACAAGTGCTAATACAAACATAGAGATAAGATGCATCAGACTAATCACTAGTGCTCCTGGCATCTGCAACTTGCTTCAAAGAGTTCTTTTTCAAAGTAAACACAATTAAAAAAAATAATTGAGGGGGATTTGAGACTTGTTGGTGGTTTAGCCTTGACAGGTTCCCTTTAAGTTACAAGTAACATCCTGTAGACTAAGAGCACTGATCGGTATAAACTGGTCCTGTGATCCCTGACACTTAAGGTGGAGTCATCAGTGCCGATGACTCCACCAATGCTGTTTTTGGACAACCTTGTCTTGATCCTCAGGGGTTTCTCTTGGATTTATGGAAAAAAACTCTAAACAAATACATTCTGGGGGATCTTATTACAGGTGCGCTTTAGCCTTCTTTTATACAGGCTCCATTCTCATTATAGTTTTATTCTTAGTTCATTTATATACTGTTTAATAAAGTTATAAAGTTTATGTTATGTTTACATTGAGCTATACTGTCATTCGGTTGTTTACCATGTGACATTTGACAGTTATTGTTTTTGTTACATTTGCAGCTCAGATTGTGACTTGTGAAGTCAGACTGAGGGATCAATGTAAAGGGACAACATGCAACAGGTAATTGAACACCTACAAATACATACAAATACTAAGTTGTTATGGCCACGTTTAAAGCATTACTTTTATTATATAATATCCAGGCCTGGTAAATAGACAATGTTAAAAATTGCTCATTTACCAGTAAATGGCTTTTTATTTCACTGGAAACTTTCAAAAACATTGGATCTGTTCATATCAGTTTTGTGGATAAAGCCATTTTAGGATGCAGGAAAGTGTTGTAAAGACCTAGTTGATGCTACACATGTACATGTATCGGCTTACTGAAAATGCATCACTTATTAGTAGGAAAATTATGCATAAATTTAATCAATCTTTAAATAAATAACTTTACTTGTTTTGGAAAAATGGCACTTTTATACATTTACTTTGGAGAATTATATTACATTTTACTTCTTTTTAGATATGAATGTTCAGCTGGCTGTTTAGAGAGCAGTGGCAAAGTTATTGGAAGTGTATTTTATGAAATGGTAAGGAACTCTTTTTATACAACTTTTTATACAACTCAGTATCATATTTTAATTTATCACCTTAAAGTGGACCTGTCCGGTTGATTTAGGACCCTTAAACAACTACAAGTCCTTATGGACCTGGGCTTTAGGGTCCCAAATCTGCCTTTTTGAAGTTTTCATATGCAAGTAAAATACATTTTTATAATTAGCCATATGTGAGCCCGATGAGACATATCGGACTCACATTAGCAGGTCCTGTGCCGGCGCCTCTTCTCGGGAACTTACTGAAACGCACAGGCGTGGAGAAGGCAAAGGACGAGGTGAGTATTAAGGTTTTTATTTTTTTACTACATGCCAAAAATTCAAACAGGAGAATATAGGACACTAATCCATAAGGACCTGCGAGTGGTTTAGTGTCCCAAATCGTCATTTTAAAGTCACCGGGGGGTATTTATCATTTTCCTGGCGCTAGGTACACAGCATATGATGTAATCCATGCCCTGCCTGGCGTAGAGTTGTGCTTTATCCTGAGCCCTTTCCTTGCATTGGCCCACTCCCCCACTGACCACGCCTCAGCTCCATGCCTCCTTGGTGTGGATTTGGCATAAATGGAAAAATAATCAAATTTTTGGTGTAGCACAAGAAGTTGCGTTTATTTCAGACCTTTACATCAGCCTCTATCTCGCTAAAGTTTTCCAGTAATGTAAAAAAGGGACGTTAGCAGTAATGTCTCCATTCAAGGGTTTTCTGGTTGATCTTTATTTGAAACAAATATTATAAAATGTGATACTGATTCATGACCAGCAGTCATCCTGATGCCAATGTCTTCATCTGGTTGTCCACTTTTAACAAATAAATGTTACTGTGTATATATAAAAAAAAGTTATCCAAGATTTCAATAAACTTTCTGTATTAATTGCTCATGGTTTACTACATCTTTGCTTGTTGACATTCTATAGGGATCTTCATTGTTTACTTCCTGTGGATAAAAGCACACCTGTGTGACGTCACATGACCAGGAACTGTTTTTTATCCACAGGAAGTAAACAATGAAACTTCCTATAGAATCACAGCTTTGAAAAAGGAGAAGGAGGAGTTCACTGATGTAGAACATCACTTTATTAGACTTTATTTTTAATTTTTTTGCTAAATTCTGAACTTTTTCTTTAGTATCAGCAAGATACTCCTATTCATACTATCTCCTCGGCATGTTTAGCAGTTAAGGGCAGATTGATTATGAAATCATCCGTCTCAGCCAAAAAGTCTTCTCATTTCCATGGTCAGCTGATTGTCTAGGGGTCTTGGATTTCTAATGACAGCTGTAGTTTTGACGCTGGAAAATCTACAACATGGAATGTTTATTTTTCTTTTGTAAGACAAACTTCATGACTATTTGTTTCTTTTTCACAATATATAGCCATTAGAGGTCATTAGAGGGTTTCCATATTTGGATAACCCCTTTCTCATTCAGTACTTCTCATCAATAGACTTTCTCATCAATAGACTTTCTTCAACTATAACCTCATGCTGGCTATTTAATGGACTGAGATCACATGGAGATGACTAATTTACTGCTAATCAGCATAGATTGGGAAATGATTCATTGGGGAAGATTTATCATAAGTCTCCTACAGCAGAACTGTTCTAGTTGCCCATGGTAACCAATCAGAGCTCAGCTTTCATTTTCCTACAGCTGTTTATAAAGTTAAAGCTGAGCTCTGATTGGTTTCCATGGGCAAATAGAACAGTTTTACCTTAACTTGATGAAAAATCTCCCCCAATGACTGACACAATAAATAGCTTGGTGATAATTTAAAAATATTAAAAAAGTAATACTTATCTCTGGCCATATCTCAGGTCAAGAGTGTGTTGGTGTACAGAAGCTCAGTGGTGGTGTCATGTCAACATCCCACATCCACTACGTTCTCCTACGGCCACAGCTGTCTACTACATATTCTAACAGAGACCAGTGGTAATGTTAGATGCATCACTGGACCAGAGAACCAGAGAACCAGGGCTTTTTTATTATTTTGAGACACTGAGGCCAATAGTACAAGCCTTTAAGAAACCAAAAAACCCTGGGTTCAAGTCCCACCCAGGTCAACATCTGCAAAGAGTTTGTATGTTCTCTCCGTGTTTGCGTGGCCTTCCTCTGGGTCCTCTGGTTTTCTCACACACGCCAACACATACTAATAGGTTGATCAGATTGTGAGCCCCATGGGGACAGGGACCAACTTAGCAAGCTTTGTACAGTTTAGGGCAGAACACAAAAGGAAGACCCTACCATCAGATCTAACTTAATAGATAGACCTGATGGTAGGTTTCCTTTCAGGAATGACATAGCAACAACCAAGGATTAAAGAAACAGTTTAGGGCAGAACACAAAAGGAAAACCCTACCATCAGATTTAACTTAATAGATAGACCTGATGGTAGGTTTCCTTTCAGGACTGACATGGCAACAACCAAGGATTAAAGAAACAGTTTAGGGCAGAACACAAAAGGAAAACCCTACCATCAGATCTAACTTAATAGGTAGATTCCAGTTTGTAGGTTTCCTTTAAGGACTGACATAACACATAAGATCTATTGTATATCCATGCTGTTTTTGTAGTATGCGTCATATATTTAGAGATTGTTATGTAGTTCACTGAGAATATTCTTTTATTATCAGCAATCAAGTATCTGTAGAGCAGCCATACATTCTGGAGTGATAGATAATGAAGGTGGATGGGTAGATGTCACGCGACAAGGGAGAAGAAACTACTTCATCAAGTCTTACAGAAATGGAGTCCAGTCAATTGGGTGAGTTTTACCTACAAATAACTTTTTTTCTGTCTGTAATGTATCCTATAGACTTTCATTTCAAATTAATAAAAGGCTTGTCAAGTTTTATAGCATTGTTGTAGTCTTCATGTGACTAGGGGTTGTACGATTACGTAGAAATCATGCCTTATTTGGCAAATAATTCACTTTTATGGATGTTTTCAGATATGCGAGTAATTCATTGGCAATTGTAAAAGTACCGGTGATTTCCGTAGGAGTCTTTCTACCATGTGGTTATGTAGGATCCACAGATTCTCTGCCATGGACTTCAATGTTATACAGTATATGCGATGTGGGAAAGTAGACTTCATAGATAACCTGGGCTCAGAAGCCCCTCTGCCACGTAAGCAGGCAGTAGTTTTATAAATAGCTCATGATATTTGAGGGATGCATTCAGGGAATTTTAACCTACTATTCATTGGAAAATGGCTATTAAAGCATTGTTACATACCATAGCGTTAATATTCTCGGATAATTCTCTTGCTAAGGTCTCCTGTATACATATACTATCATTGCCCTTACTCATACACAGGGCCGCCACTTGGAATTTCAGGGCCCCTGAATAAATTTCATGTTTTCCAATCTTATACTACTATACCACATCACATATTTAAGATTAAGACTATGATGTACCCTGAAGGTAGTGCACAAAAACAGTAATATTAAACAATTGTTGCATAGAAACTTTAGCTTAAAGGCAACATGCCTCCATCTTTTACCCCACTAAATTATCAGGTCAGGAATGAAATGTTCTTTTCTAGAATTCCCTCTTTTATGTAAAATCTCATCCATTTACCTCTCCTCCAAAGTTAATTGACAATGAGCAGAGAAGAGTCCTATTTTACCTGCAATGAGTAAAGATTAGAGGCTACAAGTGAAGGTCATTTCAGGTGCCCCTATCTTCTGTTCTATAGCACCTAGAAGCATGTCACTGATGTCATTTTAATATAATTCAGAAAACTGATAGAGTCATAGACAAAAAAGAGTCCATTGTCTGAGTTGGTTGCAGTATGGGGAAGAAATGTGAAATGATGGAGGGAAGGGGAGCTTTCAGGTTGAAGTGGGAATGTGGAGGTAAAAGCAGTGAAAGCCATAAACCAGGGGGCACAGCATGGACTGACATCAGGTGGGCATCAGGGCTGCTACATATAACAAAGTCTTGTGTAGTCAAGGCACAGTAATGCATAGAGTATAAAAAAAGACTGAAAATCAAGCACAAAATGCACAAATTGTAAAATAAAACTAAACAACAATGCTTGCAAATGTATAGGCACTTCCGAGCTTCAAAAAAGGAGCTCAGAAGCTTCTAGTTCCTGCCATAAAGAATGCTCTAAAGCTCCATCTGGATCATGTGGAGAAGCCTGAAGAAATAGAAGATCCTAGACATAAATAAATGTCAGGGGACATCTGAGAAACTCATCGTATTTTACATAGATTTGCCATACACAAAAATGAGATGTTTTTGGTCATGAAAATACCTGTAATTTCTAAACATATTTTTTTTTCCCCAACAGCAAATACCAATCTGCTAATTCTTTTACGATGTCTAAAGTAACATGTGAGTATCTTGGTGTGAAGTCATTTTGTTTGCAGCTAAAAGGAACCTGTCAGCTAAAAAAACAAGACAAGCTTTACATACTAAAGAAAAACTGTCCCTAGCCCTCTTTCATTAATGCCACTGTCAAAATCCTGGAAGTATCAGAACATACCGATAAGCTCCGTCACACTGTGGCCCTTATGTCTTATCGCCGGCCATAACTTGCAGTGCTCTGGCGTATTCATGAGGGGGACATCCAGGCACTCCCCTCTCTTCTGTCTCTCCGCCCCTCCCACGGTAGATGCCAGCGGTGACTGCAGCATTTCGCTAGGCTTGATGCTGCAGTCACCGCCCCCTAGACGGCCCCCTCATGAATACTCTGAAATGCTGCAGTGTGGCAGCGCTTATCGGTATGTTCTGCTACCAGAATGATTTTGACAGTGGCATTAATGGAAGAGGACTATATCCTGTTTTTTTCCCAGACAGGTGTCCCTTAAATGGTCACTTTTCAAGAAACTTTTCAAGAAACTTTCAACAAATCAATCAAACTAGTAAACACAAGAAACATATTTTCTTTAGAATAAAACCCATCTTCTTCCACTAACTGTAGTTCTTATCACTTTCCCTGCTATCTTAAAATTCAACTTTTCACTTTGCTAATTTACAGAAGCTTGCTCAGCTGTCCAATTACATAGATGTTCAATGCAGACTATAGGGGAGGGGCAGCAATGAGTCACAGCAGCTAGGTCTCAGTACAAGTGGACTGCAAACTAAAAATGCAGACTACAGAAATGATAAAGCCCGGCATAGTGCTTAGAGAGGTTACTGTTTCCTTCAAAGTTTGTTGAATGGATACTGATGGTTTTCTTTAAAATTTGATACAATAATTACATGTCTTTTCTTTTCTTTATGTAGTTCAGGCTGTGACATGTGAGACTACAGTGGAGCAATTATGTCCATTTCAGCCTCCAACTTCACATTGTCCAAGGTAAGATATCTCATGTGTTGATGTCATTCTCTTGAATTATCTTAAATGTGTCGAGCACACTGATGCCCATATGGCATTAATTCAAAGGCTCATTCATGGGCACTGTAGGAATCCCTAGAGGGGTTTTCAGGGACTTTAATATTGATGGCCTCTCCAAAATCAATCAGTGGTGGCCCAGCTCTCTGCATCCCCATCAACCAGGTGTCCAAAGGGTACAAATAGTGATGAGCAGACCTGTCAAAATTTGGGTTCAGTCTGGCCCCCCCACCAATGTACCTGTGATCAATGCCAACATCATTCACTGGTGTTAACTTTTTAAATGCTGCTGGCAAAGTCATGAGCAGCATTTAGGAGCTGACATTTTGACAGCGCTGTTTGCTGCCATTTTGGGGAGGATTGTCAGGGTTTAGCCATTTAAATGCCTCTGGCTACTTTGCAACAGCGGTTGATGCCCATTGCAGGGGGGTTTGAGCTGGGTCATCTCAGCACTAGTTAAAAATTGTTAAAATGAAAGAAAGAAGAAGACAACGGTGGCATATGTGAAAATTTGATTGCAGTAATGGATTTTTTCATTAAAATAAAATTTGCTCACCTTGTGCATATGTATATTTGGGCACAAATGCAAATAATGATTTCTTGGTGAATGCTGCACCTCAAAAATATGTGATGTGGTAAGTTAGTATAATATAGTGGCGGGGAGATAATACTTGTTCAGCAAATTACAATGCTTGATGCTGAAACCAGCAAAGAAGAACAAAAATAATTAGGTTTGAAAAATATGGATGAACTGACCCATCAATTTGTTAGAAGAAATTTCAGTGGAGTATTTTTTCAGTAATTACAGTAGTAACAGTAATAACAGTACAATAGCAATACAATATAATATAACAATACAATATCATAAACAATTTTTTGTCAGCCTCCCAGAAAAACAATGCATGGACAATAAACCTCCTTATGCCTTCATGTAACCTTCATGATTAACCTTCATGCATGGTTGTAGGTCCAAGGGTGGTAGGTCCAATCTTTTTCCTAGTGAAAAAAAAATTACAAGGTGGATTTTCACATTCCTTGAATTCACATTTGTAATGTAGCCTAATTTATTATGACCTCAAGTTGCAGATTTTTATGCCAGTAGAAAATGATGTTTTTGAGTCATTTACAGTAACACCGGGGAATACTTTTGGGAAGGGTGGTCTATGGCAGAATAGACAAGAAATTAATGACCTGCGTCATTAGTCAATCAAGAAAGGAAATGATGAAGGCTGAAAAGGAGGATGAGATTTACAATTTGGAGCCCCTGGGAGTGCAATTTATGAGATCAATTTCCCAGAATTCTTAGCTTACTGTAAGAGTTCAGGGACAGCTGGAATACTATGAGTGAACTATTTCAGCCTACAAATTTACAAGCAGTTGTCACATTCAATGCTGTAATTATAATTACTGTTAAACCTCACCTTATCCTGACTCAAAACTTTATTATTATTACAATATATTTGGAAATTTTATCTTTCCCAAGACTTTGTAGCCTCAGGTCACAGCGATAAATGCTTTAGAAGCACTGCTAAAAGCACTAGTAATAGAGGGGGTTTCTTACAGTGGGGTTGACGGATGTTGCCTCCAATCTTATATTGATGACCTATCCTATGGATGTGTGAACTTGGAAAATCTCTTTTAAGGTGGCCAGACACATGCATGGCTCACCATAAGTACGTGTCCTTGGACCAGCTGGCCAAGCATGTTTTCCAGTTCTTGACATCTATGAAATAATAATGATAATAAAGCTTTATTTCTATAGCAGCATCATATTCTTCAGAGCTTTACAGATCATGGGTTACACAAAGACATTACAGAGTAATAACATAACCAAATGAAACAATAGGAATAAGAGTCCTGCTCACAAGAGCTTACAGTTAGGGATGAGCAGACCTAAATGGAAAAGTTCAGGTCCTCTTGGACCCAACCCTGGACTTCATTAGAAGTCTGGGTCTAGGTTTGGTAACGACAGGGAGGTAGACGTGGATTCAGATCCGAACTTTGCTGCTGGCACAAATCACTGTTTAAAGGGAACCTGTCAGCATATATTGACCTAACAAATCACAACCAGTGTGTTAGCAAGCAGCTTAACACCTTCCAGATCATGTTTCTTTCATGGTCCAGTGTGGTGGCATCATCCAGAAAATCTACTTTGAAGTGAGATGTAAACTGGTTGTATAAAGACAAGGAGGAGGGAATTATAACACTGAAGTCAAGCTCTCTCTTCTTCAGACAGCTCTTTTCACTGATGGTTCTGCATCCAGAGACATCACTAACCATATTTCCTGAATTCTGATGCATGATGTCAATCACAGAGGGGGAGGCTTCCAGAGCTCCTTTCACCACACTGGACCATGACAGAAACAAAAACTAGAAGGTGTTACTCTGTTTATTTATATACTATTAGTGGTTCATGGCAGGTTCCCTTAAAATGTTGTCAGCAAAGTCGCCTGCAACATTGAAGGTGATCTGGCAAGTGTGTGCCGACGTTTTGGGGAGACAGGTGGAGAAATCAGTGGAGGTGTAGAAAAATAAAAGTGAAAAAGACATGCAGTACAAAAATGGGATGGACCTGACCGAAAATATGGGTTTTTAGGGGAAAATTCAGTAGTTAGGTATTAGTATTATAGTTCGAGGTAGTGTATTTAAGGTAGTGTATTCAAGGTAGTGTATTCAAGGTAGTGTATTCAAGGTAGTGTATTCCAGGTAGTGTATTTGAGGTAGTGTATTCGAGGTAGTTTATTTAAGGTAGTGTATTTGAGGTAGTGTATTCGAGGTAGTGTATTCGAGGCAGTGTATTTGAGGTAGTGTATTCGAGGTAGTGTATTCGAGGCAGTGTATTTGAGGTAGTGTATTCGAGGTAGTCAATTTACGGTAGAGTAGTGTATTCGAGCCAGTGTATTTGAGGTAGTGTATTCGAGGCAGTGTACTCGAGGTAGTGTATTTGAGGTAGTGTATTTGAGGTAGTGTATTTGAGGTAGTGTATTCGAGGTATTGTATTCGAGGTAGTGTATTCGAGGTAGTGTATTCAAGGTCATGTATTTGAGGTAGTGTATTTAAGGTAGCGTAGTGTATTCGAGGTAGTGTATTTGAGGCAGTGTATTTGAGGTAGTGTATTCGAGGCAGTGTACTCGAGGTAGTGTATTTGAGGTAGTGTATTTGAGGTAGTGTATTTGAGGTAGTGTATTCGAGGTATTGTATTCGAGGTAGTGTATTCGAGGTAGTGTATTCAAGGTCATGTATTTGAGGTAGTGTATTTAAGGTAGCGTAGTGTATTCGAGGTAGTGTATTTGAGGTAGTGTATTTGAGGTAGTGTATTCGAGGTAGTGTATTCGAGGTAGTGTATTTGAGGTAGTGTATTCAATGTAGTGAATTTAAGGTAGCGTAGTGTATTCGAGGTAGTGTTTTTGAGGTAGTGAATTTAAGGTAGCGTAGTGTATTCGAGGTAGTGTATTCGAGGTGATGTATTCGAGGTAGTGTATTTGAGGTAGTGTATTTGAGGTAGTGTTTTCGGGGTAGTGTATTCGAGGTAGTGTATTCGAGGTAGTGTATTTGTGGTAATGTATTTGAGGTAGTGTATTCGAGGTAGTGTATTCGAGGTAGTGTATTTGAGGTAGTGTATTTGAGGTAGTGTATTTGAGGTAGTGTATTCGAGGTAGCCTAGAAGTCCTGCATAAGGTGAAAGTTAAAAATTATACAGAAGAATTACTAGAGCCCCAATCCCTCTACACAATTGATTATCGGAGGATTTGGACATGTGTTGTTTAAATTGTCTAGATGTTTGCCTTTGTTCTTTTTAGGGTTTGTGCAACTTTACAGATAACTGGATGTGAAAATAACATTAAAGCCAAACTTTCATGCTTAGAAACAATTTGCTCTTTTATCTCTAGCAAAATGTGTAAAAAAGAAATCCATGAATGCCTTTGTGGCAAAGTGGAGTAGATCCAAAATCTCTGCAAAATGGAATCTGAAACTATGTTATTTGTTATGATTATACGTCTGCTGAAATCCCCTCCTACGCACAGGTTATTTTATGTGCTCGGCCTTCCTGTTCTCTATTGAATGAAGTTTCAAATTAAGCAACGTGATCCGTGCTGCTCCTCTCCTGCGCTCCGCCATGTAGGAACTAGGAAGCACATTAGCGGTTCAAGCCTCAGATCTTCCCATAGTAAATTGACATGTTGCTTTTTGAATTAGAACAGGCTTAAATACACACTTGCAATCTAAGAATGGTTTTGCCTTAACAGTGGAAATCCGGAGACATTTTTATTTTGCTCTTTGTAATTTCCAGCGTTTTCCTCCTTCCCCTACAGATTGTGCGGGACATGAGTGTGAACATGCCGGCTGTGGCTTATATGAAGGAAAAAAACAAGCCTCAAAGGAAATGATCCATAAATCTAGACAAGTAATTGGAGATTTAGGGTTGCCCTGAGCAGACTGTGCTCCTGTAATAATAGCATATATAATTAAGATATAAAAGCCAATATCATTTTGTATTAAAGACTAAAGGAATCTAAAGTTGTACGCCAAGTAGTTTAAAATCTTGTTCAGACTGCTTACAGGGACTGCTGTGTTTAGCAGTAAAATAAAAAAAAGTTATATTTGGGTTTTAATGAAATACAAATTAATCATTTTAAATGCAAATAAAATACAATAAAATGTTATCCTACAAAATATTACCTGGTTTAGATAAGTTACTAAATTTAAAAACAATTATCTCTACTCTCTAGGAAAAGATTGTCAGCCGGTGGGGAACTTTAGGTCAATTTCATTTTAAAAATGTTGCGCGTAAAATAATTCTTATAATTGAAGCAAGTTTTTAAAGGGGTTGGCCAACTAATTTTAAATTTTTTTGTAAGTGTGAGGGACATGATACTAGGTAATTTGCCGATATTCATATATTATTAGTTCTGTGCAGTTTTCTTGAAATGTAAAGTAAAGCCCCTGGTTCAGACATGGCTTTTACAGTCATTCCTGTCCATAAAACAACTGAAGATGGAGGGTCATGTGATCCCTAACTGTCCATGGTCATTCTACCTTCTAGGACAGTGATGGCAAACCTTTGGAGACCGAGTGCCCAAACTACAACCAAGATCTACCGTACTTATTTATCACAAAGTGCCAACACAGAAATTTAATTTGTGATTTATACTCCCTACTCTGTTACAGCTTTTATTTATATCAGCACCCTGGGAACACCAATAATGCAGAAAATAGGAGAAATTTGGATGACCATTGTACCTTCACTCCAGGGTCCCATAAAGTGGAAGAATTGTCAGGACCAGAGCAGGAGCTACAATGATAATCCAGATCCATCCACACCTTCCACTCCTCTAGTAGTCCTGGGTAGCGCTGTCACTTTAAAATAGCTCTGTGCACAGCAAGTCCTGGGCTGTCTGGGACTGCAGTAAGATACCTGGAGTCCTCTCTGGTGATGGCCGAGTGCCCACAGAAAGTGCTCTGAGTGCCACCTCTGGCACCCATGCCATAGGTTCGCCACCACTGTTCCAGGACCTTAAAATTCAACCTGTCACCAAGAAAGTAATTTTAAGCTGGTGATAAGTTCCAATAGCCTATGTAATGCTGATTTTACAAATAGCTTTGTCAGCATTCTAAATGCTGCCACTGCTTTATAAAACTTTATTTCACATTACCTGGTTCCTCACCATCAGCGTCTGTTCAGCCCCTGGCAGCTCTCCTTGATAAATTCTTCCTCTCTCCATACCATCCCCCTCCCTCTCCTTCTTGCTCAATATACATGATAGGAAGAGGGGAGTGAGGAGGGAGCTGGATAAGTATGAAGGAGAGTAGGAATGCATAAGGAGACTAAGACACAAGCAGCTGAAACCCCTTCCCCCAGAACTCACAAGATGCTGTTGGCTTGAGGCCAGGTAATGTTAAATAAAGTTTTATAAAGTAGTGGAAGTATTCTGGATGTGGATAAAGGCATTTTTAAAATCAGCATAGCATAGGCTACTGGCACCAGGCACCAGCTAAAAATGAGATTCCTGGTGACAGGTTTGCTTTAAGCTTGTATTCATGAATACTAACATAAGGTTGAAACTCTGCATTGCACTGACAAAAGTTAGCACCTGGATCAGCTCATGTTGCACAAAGTGTCCTGGCCTTGCTGCAAAATTTGACTTTGTTCCATATGTAAGATGGATGCAATTTTGATATAGCCAATTGCCTGTAGTCTACAAATAAACATTTTGTCATAAATAAAATAAGTATGCCAAAAGAATGATCTAATAATAATCTGTTTTCTTTGTTTAGGGTGTACTGTCCTCGTAACTGTGCCCAAGCAAGTCCACATTATGCTCGAGTTTTTGGGACTCGTATTTACTCTGATGTAAGTATCTAGTTTTATTCATCCTTGACAAGCAAATAAGCAGTAGTACCTGCAAATAGTACTACAGGATGTGTTCTAAATCAGGAGGGGTCGCCTAGGGTAAAAAAGTAAATTCATATATAAATACTGCAAAATTTCACAGCTAAATAATTATAACATGCTGTCCGCTCCCGGTGTGGATCTAAAAAGTAATTGTTGATCAGTATAATTTGACAATTTTTGAGTTTTCTTTCTGATTCTTGTCTCTCTGATTCTTGTAAGAGCCCCCCTACTCCTGCTAAGCCTCACTTACTCAATAACAAAGGTCATAATTTACAATGTTTTTTTTTATTATAACAATGGCCTAAAGTGTTTGATAAACTCCCCAGATAGACCTTACAGAGACTTAACATTGCACAACTTGACTTTCTTTATGTTTGCTCTAAAGGTGACCATGTTCATTATGAAGTAGTTTGATGGTTGAACAGTTCTTGAGTCAACACAGTCATACACATTTTAATCTGTATGAATCACACCCATACATATATAATCTGGATAGATGAAGGTACTGGGTCCATTAAGGGAAATTCATATGCAGTCCAACATGGCGACAGAGTCGACATCTCTAGATTTGCCCTTGTGCAAATTCCTTGTTCGAAATTCGAGTTTGTCAGTTTCATCCAAACACTGTGAAACTATTTGGTTTAAGACACAGGCTTGACCCAAAATACCATTGAATTTAATAGGGACCCAATAAAATGGCTTTAAAATGGAAAACATAAGGGGTAGAGGGCTGAAAAATTGTGGTAATAACACAAATTTACACATATACCCTTCTCTCACTGTGGTCAAAATCCAGCTACTGCAGTATTTTGCAGTATTTGATGGATTTCAATGTTGAATCCAGCGAATGTGAATTTTGACTTACCGTATATTCAGCACAAAAAATGTGCTGAAAAACGTCCCCACGGCTTATACACGAGTCAATATAAGAAGAGTAAAAAATAGTTAAAAAATAATAAAATTATATACTCACCCTCCGGTGGCCCCGATGTGCAGCGCTGCTCCCCTGATGTCCGCGCAGCTCGTCTTCTTGCTTCTGCGCCGTCTTCTTTCTTCTGCTGGGTGCCGCCATGTTTTTCCCCCGGGCGGCGCCTAGTATGAGGTGAGCAGTGGCGCGTCATACTATGCGCCTGCCGGCCGGGGGAGATCGATGTCGGCGCCCTGCAGAAGAAAGAAGACGGCACGGAAACCTGAAGACACGCCGCGCGGACATCGGGGGAGCAGCGCTGCACATCGGGGCCACCGGAGGGTGAGTATATAAGTTTATTTTTTTTTATGCTGGGCTGGGCTGTATTTTACTTGGGGCAAGCTGTAAACTACATGGGGCAGGCTGTATATTACATGGGGCAGGCTGTATACTCCTGGGGGCAGGCTGTATACTACTGGGGGCAAACTTTATACTACTGGGGGCAGGCTGTATACTACTGGGGGCAAGCTGTATACTACTGGGGGCAGGCTGTATACTACTGGGGGCAGTGCTGTATACTACTGGGGGCAAACTTTATACTACTGGGGGCAGGCTGTATACTACTGGGGGCAAGCTGTATACTACTGGGGGCAGGCTGGGCTTGCTGTATACTGCTGGGAGTAAGCTAGGCTGGTTGTATACTGCTGGGGGCAAGCTGGGCTGGCTGTGTACTACAGGGGGCAGCTGTATACTATAGGGGGATAGTTGCCTATATACTGGGGGAGTCTGTGACCAATGCATTTCCCACCCTCGGCTTATACTCGAGTCAATAGGTTTTCCCAGATTTTGGTGGTAAAATTAGGGGTCTCAGCTTATACTCGGGTCGGCTTATATTCGAGTATATACGGTAATTTGGACTCTCTAAAGACTCACACAGGTGCTGCCACAGCTACTGCAAGTTTCTTTGGATCCATTACTATTTTATCTTAATGAAAGTGAGGATGTCCACATTTACTGTGGATAGGGGGAATCCTCTTGTCAGTGATAAACACAAGCTCTGACAGCACACTTGCTGCAGGGCAGGGCAGCACCTCCAAGGCATAGAAGGCAAGCTCTGTCCATGTGTCCAATTTTCTCACCCAGAAATTGAAGAGGAAGGACCCATCCATCAGTACAGAGATGTGTGGACAGATAGTCTTCCACCAAGTCAGTTTTTGCTATATGCGTTGGTGATGGAAGGGGAAGAGAATTAAACATGGCGTTTCACATAGTGGCAATACTAACTGTCTCTCCAAAGATGGTTCTGGTTTCCCTGCTGCACTAGAGACTTCCACCTCTTCATGCTGCAAGTGAGCTCTCAACTTTGGATGAAAACCCAATAGTTTTGTCATGCTATATTGGTTGAATCAAGGATGCTAAGCAATCAATAAAGCTTGGTTCTAGGCAGGGTGGCCTCCCACTATTCGGAACTATTGAGTATCCGGGCAACTTGTATCTTGTGTAGGTAACATGTTTTGGCTCATTTGGGCAAGGATAAATAAGCAACTCGAGCCACATACTTTATTCTGCTGCTCCGGCATGTCTAACCAGTGAGGAAACTTTGCACCACCAAGTTCAGCACAGGCGCAAGCAAAGGATGCATGTCATCCTGGCTAGACCCACAGCCACTATAAGGTTCCAGCTGTTGTTGCACATCAACTTGCCAGGCTTGAGGTTCAGCAACAGCAACCACTCATCTATCTGCTACTGGATCCCAGTCCACAGCTCATGGGTAGTGGTTAGCCATTTGCCATGGTCTGCTATGGTTTCCCTTTGGTAAAACTGGTGGTGCAGGTGCTGCTCTGACTGTATAAGAAAGCAGGAGAGGATGAAGCAAAGTAGGAGGCGGTAACTAGAGCCAAGCAGTGATGACTGGGTGGGGGCAGAATGTGATCCAAAGCACTTCCGGCATTGGCCCAGCCACTAGTAAAGTAACCCAGTGGACAGCTAAGGAGATGTAATGTCCTGCCCATGTTTACTTTCCACGTGTCAGTTGTGCGGTGCCCCTTTGGACTTATGGCATTGTGCTGTGCATGCTTAATTTTATCCACAATCTGTTGGTGCAGGATGTGGCCTACAGAGAATGGTAGTGGTGGCTGGGAGTAACATACTTTGTGACAGCCTCCAACAAAAGAACATTAAAGCTGTCTGTCTCCAGAAGCCTGAATGGGAATATTTCAAAGGCCATCAATTTGATCTTATTCAGGACTAGAGCTTGTGTGTGACATAGCCCAATCCATGAAAAGATTCCTACAGACACTGTGGCACGGCCATTGTGTGCTGAGTACTTGGGTGCACTGGATAGTAGCACACAAAGTATTGGCTACTGGCCGACCGCTACTCCTTGACAACCTCTTGCATTTTTTGCTGACTGACTGGGGTTTCATGACCACCACCTCTTCATCCAAACTATCACTCCCTTCAATCCATGTTTAGTCTCGGACCTCTATATCATCTCTGGCATCTTTTACCGCTGTGTCCACACAGCTGCCCTCCTTCTTCTTCTGCACAACACAAGGCAAAAAGTCATCATTGTAGATCTCTTGTGATGGTCCGCTGCTCTTACCCTCATCCTCCAACACAAGTTCTTGGGAATCTTGGAACTCTATGTCTGCAATTGGGGCAGGGAAAGGTGGTTGGGCTACAGAATCCCAGTTAGGAGAGTGATCATACAGCATGAGTGACTGCTCCATGACTTTGAGGGCGTGAGTCCTATACTTCTAACAGAGGTTGAGCATGGCGAAGATACCAACATGGAAGTTGAGGCACTGTCTGACCAAACCCTTACCTTGATGTGGCCTACTGGGGCCGACAAGTATACGCTGCACAACCTGGCTCCTTCTTGCAAATTGTAATGGAACATTGTATGATTCTGTAAATGCAAATGTACCAAGACTAGTACTGTAAGGTAACACTGATGCAAACTGTACAGAGATTGGTACTGTAAAGGAACCCTGATGCACATAGAAAAATGAATGTTACTGTAAGGTAACACTGATGCAAACATTAAAAAGAATGGCACAGTAAGGTAACACTGATGCAAATGCCACTAGGACTGGTAGTGTAATTGGACACTGTATGATGCTATAAATGAAAATAGTACTAAGACTATTACTGTAAGGTAACACTGATGCAAATGCAGATGATATTGTAAGGAACACTGTATGTTGCTGTAAAAACAAACAGTACTTAGAATAGTAACACTGATACAAACAGTACAAAGTGTAATACTACACTGACGCAAACAATACTCGGTAAGGTAACCTTAACTCTGGCATGAATGACAGTATTAGCTAGCTGCCATTTTAAAAATGTGTTCAAAGTAAAGCAGAAAATATTTGGATTTCCTTCCTGAAAATTGTGAGATTTGTATCGAATCTAAAATATATATTAGGTCATCTCTTTTGTATATGCTACTAAGTTGTTCTAATCAAATTCTTTCCAGTATTGCAAAGTAAAGACCCTAGAATTTACTCTCTGGGGTATCTAGAAATGATACATCTGGTACATGACTTAATAATATTAGCATGTGTAACACAGCACGTAGATAACCCACAGAGTCAATATGTTGTAGCAGAATATGACGCCATTTGCTAACCTGTTTTTATACCTCGGTGATATAACCATATTTCCGTAAGAATTACGTATGTTCATGGAAACTACAATGCATCAAAGGATGGAACTGAATACTTAGCACTGTTTTGTCCATTACACTTTTTTAGAGCCAGGTTTATAACTAGAGATGAGCGAACACTAAAATGCTCGGGTACTCGTTATTCGAGACGAACTTTTCCCGATGCTCGAGTGCTCGTCTCGAATAAGGAACCCCATTGAAGTCAATGGGAGACTCGAGCATTTTTCAAGGGGACCAAGGCTCTGCACAGGGAAGCTTGGCCAAACACCTGGGAACCTCAGAAAAGGATGGAAACACCACGGAAATGGACAGGAAACAGCAGGGGCAGCATGCATGGATGCCTCTGAGGCTGCATAATCGCACCATTATGCCAAAATTATGGGCAACAGCATGGCCATGACAGAGTGACAGAATGAAGCTAGATAGCATCTAAAACATCCAATAATTGACCCTGACACTATAGGGGACGGCATGCAGAGGCAGCGGCAGCAGGCTAGAGAGTGTCATGGCGACATACCCTAAATGGACTCAGGCTTCAAACCAATGGGTGGCAGAGAGGAACCAAAGGAGGTGAGCAAGAAGCGCTCAAATAATATCGGTACATGATAAAAGTTTGCCAGTATATTTTGTGGATTACACAGCAGGGTGGCGACAAAGTTAACATGGAAGCCATGAAAACAACCCAAAATTCTGCCTGACACAGCTCGTTTGATAAGGGGACCATGTATGGAGGCAGTGAACTAGTAGTAGATTAAAGGTGCTGCAGTTAAAACTATGTTAGTTGGATCTTGGCATGGAGCTGGCGCTCCGCTGCCAGGCGAGCTTTCGCCAATCCAAGCCCCTGTCTATAGGCTACTCCCCAAACAGCACTTCTAAGAACCTTTTGTATAAGATCAAGTGTAGTAGCGTTCTTATAAGTTTAGGATATGGCGGGTGAGGGGAATGTAAACAGATGCGCAAGAAGCGCTGAAATAATATCCCTAAATGGTAAAAGTTTGCAAGTATATTTTGGGGATTACACAGCAGGGTGGCGACAAAGTTAACAACTTTGATGTGGAATGCCCTGTAATAGCTCTTGGGCGGTGTGCCTTTTATCGCCTAGGCTCAGCAGTTTCAGCACCGCCTGCTGTCGCTTAGCGACGGCACTGCTGCTGTGCCTAGAGCTACCGACTGATGGCGCCATGCCCACGGATGGTAATTCGGAGGAGGAGGAGGTGGAGGAGGGGTGGGAGGAGGTATAGTAGGCCTTTGAGACCTGGACCGAGGTAGGCCCCACAATTCTCTGCGTCGGCAGTATATGACCAGCCCCAGGGTCAGACTCGGTCCCAGCCTGCACCAAGTTAAGTGTAGTAGCGTTCTTATAAGTTTGGGATATGGCGGGTGAGGGGAATGTAAACAGATGCGCAAGAAGCGCATGATGCGCATGGAGCTGGCGTTCCGCTGCCAGGCGAGCTTTCGCCAATCCAAGCCCCTGTCTCTAGGCTACTCCCCAAACAGCACTTCTAAGAACCTTTTGTATAAGATCAAGTGTAGTAGCGTTCTTATAAGTTTAGGATATGCCGGGTGAGGGGAATGTAAACAGATGCGCAAGAAGCGCTGAAATAATATCCCTAAATGGTAAAAGTTTGCCAGTATATTTTGTGGATAACACAGCAGGGTGGCGACAAAGTTAACAACTTTGATGTGGAATCCATGAAAACAACCCAAATTTCTGCCTGACACACCTCGTTTGATAAAGGGACGATGTATGGAGGCAGCTATATGGACGACTTTTGGAGGTAGCAATGGAGACAACGTGTGGAGGCTGCTATGGAGACAATTTAATTTGGATAGTGCCTGTATGTGGCAGTCCCAAACATTTTTCAAACCAGAGGAGCAGGTAGGTGGCCCTCCAGTAAAATGGGATAGATTGAGTGCCTGTATGTGGCAGTCCCAAAAATGTTTCAAACCAGAGGAGCAGGTAGGTGGCCCTCCAGTAAAATGGAATAGATTGAGTGCCTGTATGTGGCAGTCCCAAAAATTGTTCAAACCAGAGGAGCAGGTAGGTGGCCCTGCAGTAAAATGGAATAGATTGAGTGCCTGTATGTGGCAGTCCCAAAAATTGTTCAAACCAGAGGAGCAGGTAGGTGGCCCTGCAGTAAAATGGAATAGATTGAGTGCCTGTATGTGGCAGTCCCAAAAATGTTTCAAACCAGAGGAGCAGGTAGGTGGCCCTCCAGTAAAATGGAATAGATTGAGTGCCTGTATGTGGCAGTCCCAAAAATTGTTCAAACCAGAGGAGCAGGTAGGTGGCCCTGCAGTAAAATGGAATAGATTGAGTGCCTGTATGTGGCAGTCCCAAAAATTTTTTAAAACAGAGGACCGGGTAGGTGGCCCTCCAGAAAAATGGAATAGATTGAGTGCCTGTATGTGGCACTCACAAAAATTGTTTCAAACAGAGGACCGGGTAGGTGGCCCTCCAGAAAAATTAAATGCATGAAGTACTATAGCAAGAGCCAGTGGGCCCTGTCAAAAAATAGCCATTTTCCTCTGCTTTACTGTACAAAGAGGAGGAGAAGGAGGAAAATGAGGAGGAGGAGGAGGAGTGGATCAATTATTCAGGTTGAGCTTCCTTCACCTGGTGGAGATTGGAAATTCTGAGAAATCCAGCCTTTATTCATTTTAATAAGCGTCAGCCTGTCAGCGCTGTCAGTCGACAGGCGTGTACGCTTATCGGTGATGATGCCACCAGCTGCACTGAAAACCCGCTCGGACAAGACGCTAGCGGCAGGGCAGGCAAGAACCTCCAAGGCGTACAGCGCCAGTTCGTGCCACATGTCCAGCTTTGAAACCCAGTAGTTGTAGGGAGCTGTGTGATCATTTAGGACGATGGTATGGTCAGCTACGTACTCCCTCACCATCTTTCTGTAAAGATCAGCCCTACTCTGCCGAGACTGGGGACAGGTGACAGTGTCTTGCTGGGGTGACATAAAGCTGGCAAAAGCCTTGTAAAGCGTACCCTTGCCAGTGCTGGACAAGCTGCCTGCTCGCCTACTCTCCCTCGCTACTTGTCCCGCAGAACTACGCACTCTGCCGCTAGCGCTGTCAGAAGGGAAATACTGTTTCAGCTTGTGCACCAGGGCCTGCTGGTATTCATGCATTCTCACACTCCTTTCCTCTCCAGGGATGAGAGTGGGAAGATTTTGCTTGTACCGTGGGTCCAGGAGAGTGAACACCCAGTAATCGGTGCTGGAATAAATTCTTTGAACGCGAGGGTCACGGGATAGGCAGCCTAGCATGAAATCTGCCATATGCGCCAGAGTACCAACGCGTAAGAATTCACTCCCCTCACTGGCCTGACTGTCCATTTCCTCCTCCTCCAACTCCTCCAACTCCTCTTCTTCTGCCCATACACGCTGAACAGTGAAGGACTCAACAATGGTCCCCTCTTGTGTCTCGCCAACATTCTCCTCCTCTTCCTCCTCATCCTCCTCCACCTCCACCTCCTCCGATATGCGCTGAGAAACAGACCTCAGGGTGCTTTGGCTATCAACAAGGGAATCTTCTTCCCCCGTCTCTTGTGACGAGCGCAAAGCTTCCGACTTCATGCTGACCAGAGAGTTTTTCAACAGGCCAAGCAGCGGGATGGTGAGGCTGATGATGGCGGCATCGCCACTGACCATCTGTGTTGACTCCTCAAAGTTACTCAGCACCTGACAGATATCAGACATCCACGTCCACTCCTCATTGTAGACTTGAGGAAGCTGACTGACCTGACTACCAGTTCTGGTGGAAGTTGACATCTGGCAGTCTACAATCGCTCTGCGCTGCTGGTAAACTCTGGATAACATGGTCAGTGTTGAATTCCACCTCGTGGGCACGTCGCACAACAGTCGGTGAGCGGGCAGTTGGAGGCGGCGCTGCGCTGCCCTGAGAGTGGCAGCATCTGGGCTGGACTTCCTGAAATGCGCACAGATGCGGCGCACCTTCGTGAGCAAATCAGACAGATTGGGGTATGTCTTGAGGAAACGCTGCACTATCAGATTTAACACATGGGCCAGGCATGGCACATGTGTCAGTCTGCCGAGTTGCAGAGCCGCCACCAGGTTACGGCCGTTGTCACACACAACCATTCCCGGCTTGAGGTTCAGCGGTGCCAGCCACAGATCAGTCTGCGCCGTGATGCCCTGTAATAGCTCTTGGGCGGTGTGCCTTTTGTCGCCTAGGCTCAGCAGTTTGAGCACCGCCTGCTGTCGCTTAGCGACGGCACTGCTGCTGTGCCTAGAGCTACCGACTGATGGCGCCGTGCCCACGGATGGTAGTTCGGAGGAGGAGGTGGAGGAGGGGTGGGAGGAGGAGGAGGCATAGTAGGCCTGAAACACCTGGACCGAGGTAGGCCCCGCAATCCTCGGCGTCGGCAGTATATGAGCAGCCCCAGGGTCAGACTCGGTCCCAGCCTCCACCAAGTTAACCCAATGTGCCGTCAGCGATATATAGTGGCCCTGCCCGGCAGCACTCGTCCACGTGTCCGTGGTCAGGTGGACCTTGTCAGAAACGGCGTTGGTCAGGGCACGGATGATGTTGTCTGACACGTGCTGGTGCAGGGCTGGGACGGCACATCGGGAAAAGTAGTGGCGGCTGGGGACCGAATACCGAGGGGCGGCCGCCGCCATGAGGTTGCGAAAGGCCTCGGTCTCTACTAGCCTATAGGGCAGCATCTCCAGGCTAAGCAATCTGGAGATGTGCACATTAAGGGCTTGGGCGTGCGGGTGGGTTGCACTATATTTGCGTTTCCGCTCCAGCGTCTGGGGTATGGAGAGCTGAACGCTGGTGGATGCTGTGGAGGATCGTGGAGGCGACGATGGGGTTTTTGTGCCAGGGTCCTGGGCAGGGGGCTGACTAGCAGCTGACACAGGGGAAGGAGCAGTGGTGTGCACGGCCGGAGGTGAACGGGCTTGTTGCCACTGAGTGGGGTGCTTAGCATTCATATGCCTGCGCATACTGGTGGTAGTTAAGCTAGTAGTGGTGGAACCCCTGCTGAGCCTGGTTTGGCAAATGTTGCACACCACAGTCCGTCGGTCATCCGGTGTTTCCTTAAAGAACCTCCACACTTCTGAAGATCTAGCCCTCGCCGCAAGAGCCCTCACCACGGGAGCTTCACTAGTTGACAGTGGCGCTGATGCACCAGCTCTGGCCCTGCCTCTCCGTCTGGCCCCACCACTGCCTCTTCCAACCTGTTCAGGTCGAGGACTCTCCTCCGTCTCAGAAGCACTGTGTTCACCCGGCCTCTCAACCCAGCTTGGGTCTGTCACCTCATCATCCTCCGATCCCTCAGTCTGCTCCCCCCTCGGACTTCCTGCCCTGACAACAACTTCCCCACTGTCTGACAACCGTGTCTCCTCATCGTCGGACACCTCTTTACACACTTCCACTACGTCAAGAAGGTCATCATCACCCACAGACTGTGACTGGTGGAAAACCTGGGCATCGGAAAATTGCTCAGCAGCAACCGGACAAGTGGTTTGTGACTGTGGGAAGGGTCCAGAAAACAGTTCCTCAGAGTATGCCGGTTCAAATGCCAAATTTTCCTGGGAGGGGGCAGACTGGGGGGGAGGAGGCTGAGGTGCAGGAGCTGGAGGAGTGGGGATTTCGGTGACATGGGTGGACTGCGTGGAAGACTGACTGGTGGTGGACAAATTGCTCGAAGCATTGTCAGCAATCCACGACATCACCTGTTCGCACTGTTCTGGCCTCAACAGTGCTCTACCACGAGTCCCAGTAACTTCAGACATGAACCTAGGGAGTGTAGCTCTGCGGCGTTCCCCTGCTCCCTCATCAGCAGGTGGTGTCTCACCCCGCCCAGGACCACGGCCTCTGACCCCTGCAGTAGTTGGACGCCCACGTCCCCGCCCTCGTCCTCTACCCCTAGCCCTCGGGTTAAACATTTTTAAAATGAGAGTTATAACTTTTTTTTTTTTTTTACTTCTTTTTGTTTTTTTTGGTGTTTTTTTGTGTTTTTTTTTTTTTTGTGTTTTTTGTTTTTTTTTGAGTTTTTAAAACCAAACAATCCTATCCTATTGCTATGGCTATTTTCTAGCCAAGTATCAAAGGAAGCACACTACTATGCCAGATGAGATGACACTGAGTTATTGCCTAATAGAAATCCAACCCCTACTGAATTTTGCCACTTCGGCCTTTGCTATGGATATGTGCGCCACTAAGCGCAGAACACAGCGGTCGCAAGTCTCACTACAAATTGCTCAGAATTGGCAAGTACATGCACTGCAGAAACTACAGCCACCAGCAGATCAACCAGAAATCAAATATATAGAACGCTACTGTAGGCTTCAAGAAGCTGTTTGTATTCTCCTATGGCTATTTTCTAGCCAAGTATCAAAGGAAGCACACTACTATGCCAGATGAGATGACACTGAGTTATTGCCTAATAGAAATCCAACCCCTACTGAATTTTGCCACTTCGGCCTTTGCTATGGATATGTGCGCCACTAAGCGCAGAACACAGCGGTCGCAAGTCTCACTACAAATTGCTCAGAATTGGCAAGTACATGCACTGCAGAAACTACAGCCACCAGCAGATCAACCAGAAATCAAATATATAGAACGCTACTGTAGGCTTCAAGAAGCTGTTTGTATTCTCCTATGGCTATTTTCTAGCCAAGTATCAAAGGAAGCACACTACTATGCCAGATGAGATGACACTGAGTTATTGCCTAATAGAAATCCAACCCCTACTGAATTTTGCCACTTCGGCCTTTGCTATGGATATGTGCGCCACTAAGCGCAGAACACAGCGGTCGCAAGTCTCACTACAAATTGCTCAGAATTGGCAAGTACATGCACTGCAGAAACTACAGCCACCAGCAGATCAACCAGAAATCAAATATATAGAACGCTACTGTAGGCTTCAAGAAGCTGTTTGTATTCTCCTATGGCTATTTTCTAGCCAAGTATCAAAGGAAGCACACTACTATGCCAGATGAGATGACACTGAGTTATTGCCTAATAGAAATCCAACCCCTACTGAATTTTGCCACTTCGGCCTTTGCTATGGATATGTGCGCCACTAAGCGCAGAACACAGCGGTCGCAAGTCTCACTACAAATTGCTCAGAATTGGCAAGTACATGCACTGCAGAAACTACAGCCACCAGCAGATCAACCAGAAATCAAATATATAGAACGCTACTGTAGGCTTCAAGAAGCTGTTTGTATTCTCCTATGGCTATTTTCTAGCCAAGTATCAAAGGAAGCACACTACTATGCCAGATGAGATGACACTGAGTTATTGCCTAATAGAAATCCAACCCCTACTGAATTTTGCCACTTCGGCCTTTGCTATGGATATGTGCGCCACTAAGCGCAGAACACAGCGGTCGCAAGTCTCACTACAAATTGCTCAGAATTGGCAAGTACATGCACTGCAGAAACTACAGCCACCAGCAGATCAACCAGAAATCAAATATATAGAACGCTACTGTAGGCTTCAAGAAGCTGTTTGTATTCTCCTATGGCTATTTTCTAGCCAAGTATCAAAGGAAGCACACTACTATGCCAGATGAGATGACACTGAGTTATTGCCTAATAGAAATCCAACCCCTACTGAATTTTGCCACTTCGGCCTTTGCTATGGATATGTGCGCCACTAAGCGCAGAACACAGTGGTCGCAAGTCTCACTACAAATTGCTCAGAATTGGCAAGTACATGCACTGCAGAAACTACAGCCACCAGCAGATCAACCAGAAATCAAATATATAGAACGCTACTGTAGGCTTCAAGAAGCTGTTTGTATTCTCCTATGGCTATTTTCTAGCCAAGTATCAAAGGAAGCACACTACTATGCCAGATGAGATGACACTGAGTTATTGCCTAATAGAAATCCAACCCCTACTGAATTTTGCCACTTCGGCCTTTGCTATGGATATGTGCGCCACTAAGCGCAGAACACAGCGGTCGCAAGTCTCACTACAAATTGCTCAGAATTGGCAAGTACATGCACTGCAGAAACTACAGCCACCAGCAGATCAACCAGAAATCAAATATATAGAACGCTACTGTAGGCTTCAAGAAGCTGTTTGTATTCTCCTATGGCTATTTTCTAGCCAAGTATCAAAGGAAGCACACTACTATGCCAGATGAGATGACACTGAGTTATTGCCTAATAGAAATCCAACCCCTACTGAATTTTGCCACTTCGGCCTTTGCTATGGATATGTGTGCCACTAAGAGCTAAACACAACGGTAGCAAGTCCCCCTGCTAATTCCTCACAAAATGGTAAAAGATGCAAATTAAAATAAAAAAAGTAGAACGTTATTGTAGCCCTAAGAAGGGCTGTTGGGTTCTTTGAGAATCACTCCTGCCTAACAGTAAGCTAATAGAACACCCTAACGCTTTCCCTGACCAGCAGCAGCTCTCTCCCTAGCGGCATCCAGAGACAGAATGATCCGAGCAGCGCGGCCAGCGGCTAGTCTATCCCAGGGTCACCTGATCTGGCCAGCCAACCACTGCTATCGACGTGTAAGGGTACCACGTCATGCTGGGTGGAGTGCAGAGTCTCCTGGCTTGTGATTGGCTCTGTTTCTGGCCGCCAAAAAGCAAAACGGCGGGAGCTGCCATTTTCTCGAGCGGGCGAAGTATTTGTCCGAGTAACGAGCAGTTTCGAGTACCCTAATGCTCGACCGAGCATCAAGCTCGGACGAGCATGTTCGCTCATCTCTATTTATAACCCATAATTGGATAAATTAAAATATTTAGGTTTTGCTGGAGAACTGGTGGGTGAATGTGTTCCTGGCACATACTGTAAAGGTCTGTTTTGACAGTTAAGTGCAGTGGTCTTAGAATATCTTTGACAGCTTTATAAGAGATTACTGTCTAAAACACCTGCTGTGCTCTAATAACAGACTGTCCAAGCAAAAGTGCAGTCTAATGATATTTGATACGTGTCCCAGTCTGAATCTGGTATTCCACCAAGGATTTCAGGTCAATGCATGTTAAAGCTTTCCCTTAATGCCCCAAAGTCGGAGACACGTTGACCTTTGACATACAGCTGATACGAGATCTAAGATATGTGGGTCTGAAAGCATAAAATTTATGTAATAATACATATTTGAAAATTTACCCAGCCACTTACGGACAAAAATGCACATTTTATTGCAATAGTGTAAACCAAGACCTCATCAGTTTACAGTTTTGAAAATCTGTAAAATTTTTGGTTATATATAATAAAGCTATCATCTAGCTTTAAACTCTTTAAACTCTTGTCCATACTCCCTCCTGATAAAATATTCCTACTTCTCCTGTTTCTTAAATATTGAGCAGAGCAAAAAGTTGCAAAGTATACTTTCCATATGGCTTTCACCACAATTCACAACTTTTTAGCTTAACTAGGACAATGAATTTCCAGATCATTTGCGTCCTATTGGTTTGTAAACGGACCATGCAAAATGAGGTTATAAGATTATTCGGGATTTACAGTATTGGAAGAAATTCATACATTTGGCATTTATGTCATTGTAATTACATGTAAGAATTGTATCTAATGTGTTTCTTTTTTTTGTCTGATTACTTTCAAAGATATCAAGTATCTGCAAAGCAGCTCTTCACGCTGGAGTGGTCCGTAATCTCCAAGGAGGCTATGTGGACATAATGCCGATTGATAAAAAGAGACACTATTTTGGATCAACCCAGAATGGAATTTCTTCCGAAAGGTATATTTAAAATTCTGTTTAGCAGTTAAGTCTTTTTAGAAAATTCCCCAGCTACTAACCAAAGCGGAGACTGGTCTCAGACTGGTCTTATAGATAACTATGGAGGACTCAGCATGCTGATGCGCTACATGGTTAGGCCATCAATGACATTGGCTGTTGTGAAATGTCCAGTAGGGAACTTGAGCACATGTACAAAATACCTTCATCGTCACAGATATAGTTAGCGCTGTTGGGAAAAAGAGTTGTAATTCCACATGCAGATATACTTACAATTACTCCAAGGGTGGTCCCCAGCCTGGGTCTGACTATTGTCAGAAAACTCTTATGCGCCCCTTGGTAGTGATTGATAGGTCGGGTGTTCTGCTAAGGTTTGGAAATTCTCCAGGCTGCTGCATGCACAGTCCTCTCCCTGCAATGGGTTATAACATCAGTGTGCACTGTACTGTGAAGAGTGCACATTGTATGCACAGGCCACTTGTGCCTGACTCATCTCCGGTGCTCCCAGTGGCTGCACAATGCTTAAAAGTAGCCAGTGTAGTGCAACCCAGCTTCATTCCAAAAGTTTGTATGTTCTCTCCATGTTTTTGTGGGTTTCTTCCCACACTCCAAAACATACTGGTAGGTTGATTAGATTGTTATCACCATTGGGGACAGGGACTGATTTGGCAAATAAAGGAATTTTATCAAGTTAGTTCAAGCAGATTGCACTGGAAAGAACGTGCAAAGTCAGACAAAAAACTGGTGCAGGAGCTTTAATAAATGTGGACCAGAGTAATTTGGGGAACGAAATCCTTGAGGACCTCTGGGAAGTTTAGTGTCACAAATAATCCTGGCAGGTTCTTTTTAATATTATTTTTATATTAGTATTTAAAGGAAACCTACCACTTTAAAATGACCCTTCTGACCCACAAATACCTTAAGCTAGCTCAGGATGAGCTGATGCCGGACCATATTTTCAATTAAACCAGAAACCGCTGTATTTGTAGAAAAATGATTTTCTTGTGGTAGTAAAATCTCTCTTCGGCGCTTCTATAAGCGTCATACAGCGCGCACCCCGGACCCTGCTCCGCGGTCACGCTCTCGTCAGCGCCGCTCCCGTCACTAATTTCGCTGTGCCCGAGAGCCGGTGACGTCACCGAGCTCTCGGGCACACTAGCGCATGCGCACCACCTCCTCCTGGCGCGTCGCGGCCGGATCCCATTGCGCATGGGCGAAGTCCCGAAGCCTCGTAGTGGCAGTGGAGGGAGCCCCCCCTTTCGTTGGTGGGAGCGGCGAGCATAGTGTTCTCTCACCCCCACGGTCTTCTCTCCGAAGCCTCGCGATACTACGAGGCTTCGGGACTTCGCGCATGCGCAATGGGATCCGGCCGCGACGCGCCGGGAGGAGGTGGTGCACATGCGCTAGTGTGCCCGAGAGCTCGGTGACGTCACCGGCTCTCGGGCACAGCAAAATTAGTGACGGGAGCGGCGCTGACGAGAGCGTGACCGCGGAGCAGGGTCCGGGGTGCGCGCCGTATGACGCTTACAGAAGCGCCGAAGAGAGATTTTACTACCACAAGAAAATCATTTTTCTACAAATACAGCGGTTTCTGGTTTAATTGAAAATATGGTCCGGCATCAGCTCATCCTGAGCTAGCTTAAGGTATTTGTGGGTCAGAAGGGCCATTTTAAAGTGGTAGGTTTCCTTTAATAAATGTTGCAATTGTACAATGCTTTCATATCACTTTAATAATCATCTTAATTTATATTGCTGAAGCAATGGTCATGCAGCAAATTTATTGGAAGTTTTAGACCATTTTTAGACAGTTTGGCGACTTAGGACTGGGATTGGAAAACTAACATATAAAATGTTCTTTCTTTGTCTGGTACTTTCTCTTTAACGCTTAGAAGCGAATGCTACATTGATTGTCAACATATTCTAAAGAGCAAGTTTATAAATATCAGGAATTACGGCTTATCCGATCCGCTTATAGTCATTTTAGGAATCTTGCAGTAAGCAGAGACTCTGAGCTGCAGTCTATAATCACATTTTCACCCATTGCGTGCCTATGGTGAAGCAGTTTTAGATTCTTAGTAGAAAGTATTGAATCAAATATTACATTATACGCAGCGGAGGAATAAATAACAGAGCTTGTCTGACCTGTAAGCAGCTTGTTCGTGTATGATTTATGGGATTACGGGAGACAAGCAGTTGTGGTACCACAGCTTCTACTGGGTTCACTAAATACCATCAGTTACACAATTTAAGAAATAACAATGACCGGCTTATTCTACTTGGTGCACACACCATGTATTTGTATAATACCTTATATACACACATTTTTTGCTCTATGAAGGTGAAAAGATGACATTGGAGGGAGATGTATTAATGTGTTGGTCATTAGTCCAGTGCGGAGTAGGACTAGACAGGTCTCTGCTTCTCCAGCTTGATCCCTGTGCCTGATGCTTGATGATTCATCTGGTGCAGTATAAGACTGGCGAGTTCTACTTTGCACCTTCCATTAGTTGGGCTAGTTTGCTGCACCACACTATTGAATATTCTGGTGCATAGACTGAATTTTCTGGCACAAAGCCTATTTTTTGTGAGGTCATGCCCTTTTCCATCCAGGGTTTCTTGGATGTGAGCCATCTTCCCGTTTACCCATAATGAGCAAATGTTATATTATGGTTTCATAATGCAAGTAAAATCTGGAGGCCTAAATTTTTCAAGGCTTAATCAGCCATAGGAGTTGGGGGAGATTTATCAGAAGTTTCTGAGGTAAAACTGTTCTAGTTGCCCATGGAAACCAATCAGAGCTCAGATTTAATTTTACAAACAACTGTGGGAAAATAAAAGCTGAGCTCTGATTGATTGAGATGGGCAACTAGAACAGTTCTGCTTTCAGACACTTCTGATAAATCTCCCCTAAGAGGTTTGTTTCACTAAAAGACTTAGAATTTATATTGAAATAGTTCATATACTAAATATGGGCAGAAAACCCATTTATAACTAAAACCTTAAAGGACTTATTTTAGATTTTCTTTAATGTGTGGGGACGAGCACATATTAGGTAACTTACCAGTATATGTCTATTAATAGTTCTCCTCTGCTTTATTGATATATAAATTGAAGCCTCCTTATTATTTACTTACTATATATACTTACTTATTATTTACCTCACCAGCTGCCATTCCTCTCCATTAATTTGCTACAAATGGCGGATCATGTGATCATAACTGTTCACTACCAATCTCCCTACCAGGATCTTATGCAAGTATGAATAGAATCTTAAAGGGAACCTGTCACCAGGAGACCCATTTTTAGCACTCCCCCAGTCCCCACAGAGCATAGTACATACACTGCCAAAGTGTTTTTTTTTAATAAAAAATTGGTTTTACAGAATAAAAGATATGTTATATTGTACCTTTCATTAGCATCTGCTGTGTGACTAGGCAGTTGCCTTTTGGGAGGGTCTGGAAAGGAGCTGTCCCCCCCCACACCCTTGGGGAACAGCTTCTCCATGTGACCTTTTCAAATATATGAAAACACCTATCACTGGGTTTAGCGACGCCCCCTGCTCCTCTACAGCCAATCCCGAGTGTGGGGAGTTATTCATATATTTGAAAAGGTCACATGTTTCCCAAGGGTGGGGGGAACTGCTCCTTTCCAGCCCCTCCCAATTGGCAACTGCCTAGTCACACAGCAGATGCTAATGAAGGGTACAATATAACATATCTTTTTTCCTGTAAAACCAATTTTTAATACAAAAACTCTTTGGCAGTGTATGTACTATGCTCTGTGGGGACTGGGGGAGTGCTACCAATGGGTCTCCTGGTGACAGGTTCTCTTTAAGGTCCTGGAAGGTAAATTGGGCAAATTTATGGACAGAAATGACAGCTGATGAGATAAAATACATTTCTGAACCAGGGGCTTTACATATCAGTGATGCAGACATTTTAATATACATATATTGTTAAATTAACTAATATACTTACTCCCGGACATTACAAAAAAAAACAAAATTAAAGTGGCCACCCCTTTTGATTCTGAGCATGTATTATGGATATGCGATGAAACACGTAGAGGTGGCGTAGAATTGCGCTATAGCCTGTGCCTGAAGGGGCAGGCTATAGCCCACTCCACTGCTCACCAAGGTCTCCTTCAGGGTGTAACTACAGGGGTAGCAGCCATAGCAGCTGCTATGTGGCCAACAGTGTCCATCTGGGGCCCAACCTGACATAGTGTACACTACAACATAATGGGGCTCATTTACTAAGGGTCTGAGCGCCGCACTTTCATCGGGTTTCCCAAATATTTCTCTTTTGCCCTGAATTGCCCCGGGTTTTTGGCGCATGCGATTGGATTGTGGCGCATCGGCGTCGGCTTGCATGCGACAGAAATCGGGGGTCGTGGTCATCGGACTACCCGACCGATTTGGACAAACCGCTGCATTTAAAAAAGGAAATGTGTCACAAGATCAAGCACTTAAATGCACCAGGAAGAAGCAGGTGAACTCCGGCGGACTTCGGCGCAGCAGCGACACATGCAGGAACTCGGACGCACAATCTTAGTGAATTGCGCCGGACCTGAATCCTCGTCGGACAAGGCATCGTGGGATCGCGAACGGGAGTGGGTAAGTAAATCTGCCCCAATATGTATATGGTATATGTGCATATCATCCACAATACGCAGCTGAGTCGAAATGTTGGGAGAGAGGGACAGCAGGACTAGAAATCTCGAATCCTTCCTGTAGTCTACTTCTTCCATGTGGTCAGCAGATACTGGGATTGTACTGCATAAGTGTATACATCAGTGCATAAATGTGCGAGTATATACAGTATACAATATGCAGATTCTTTCAGGGCTAAAGAGGGGCCACTTTCAAAAGTCTGCTATAGAGCCCTACCTCTTCTAGCTACTCCCCTGGTCTCCTTCCCCCCTTCTATGCCACTTTGCGTGGAGGTTGTGTAATGGAGAAAATAATCATAACTCCTGGTAAATTCCTGGTTCTCTAGGAATTCTGATTATTTCATGACTTGCACTCATAAATCCCCATTTCCCCATTAGAAAAAATGCTTTGCACCATATTTAGCAACAAATGGAGACACTTTTTAGATATTTTTATGACTATCATGTCGTAACTGGAGAGTGTTGCGGCTTATCCAAAGTGGATGTGGTCTTGGATGAAACACCATACCTAAGTCCACAAAGTTTCTGCTACTACTCAATTATTTCTGTAGTTCTGTAATTACTGTTTCTCCATGTGGATTACACACATACTGTAAATGACGTATTCGGCTCTGGTCCTACTGACCTGTGGCCGAGATAATGGATCCACCTTCAAAAGAATCCCAGAATCCCAATGATCCGTAAAGGAATCCCATTGACATACTGACATTGAATATTTATTCTGTTCCTCCAAAATAATGAATAATTGTAAGCTTTCTTTCTTTTGCAGTTTACACAACCCGCTGGGAAGCAAGGCATTTAGAATATTTGCTGTCATCTAAGATGAAATCGGAGAAAAAAGTTGAGAAGTCCAAAAGAACATGTCTTACTATTTGTATAAAATTGTATTATTGTACAGTCCATGTTATCTATTATAAGAACACTTGTGGATCATAGTACAATGAGGCTGTATTCATTATAGAATATTAACTCTTTAGAATTTTATTAATTCCTGCTGTATCTGACCCCCTCTTGGCATTCAAGCTATAGTATATGGATCCACTGGTATAGTCAAAACCATCTCTTTATATTGTAATGCATCCAGTGCATTGGATTGAGTTTTATAATAGCAAAAGGAAACACAAAATGAAAATATTAACCCAGCAAAGAAAATTCTATTTCGAGGAATTCCGTAATGTCAGCCCTTAAAGGGAAACTTTTAGATTCTGAACCACATAAAAACAAACCATGTGGCTGTGTAGGTGAAGAGAACTGAATTTCTAAGGAATGTATTCATTTTTATTTATATGTCTGTAAGCATTTCGGTGCTGGTCCAGTACATCCTCTTGGGTCTAGTTTCAACAATACAGCAGAACACTATTAATAAGGCATGATAAGAAGTACTTGGCAAGAGATGGTAAATGGTGCACCAATTGCATGGTAAAAACAAGTGAAGATCTCTCTGCATTTGGGATCACTTCAAACCACTTTATATACATGTATTTGATCTGAAAAGAGATAGAAAAATAAATAATGCATCATGATAAACCAGGGACACTTACTCATAGATCCAGGCATTGTGAGACTGTGGTAATCTTCTTACATTTGTTATCCATTCCTTCTAAAGTCAACTTTTATAATTAGGCTAAAGAACTTTAAGGGCTCAAAAGCCTCTCCTTGCTGTAGCTTTGTAGCTTCACAGGCTGTTACACTGTCTCACCCTCCCCATGCTCCCTCTGCATTTCCCCAGCCTGCTGCCTGCTGTAATCTCACACAGTAGTAGGAGGAAGTGCTCCTGCACAGTGTAACAGCCTGTAAAGCTACAGCACTGAGGGACTATTGTCCTTGACACATTCTGATTAGCGTTATTAGTGCCTTTGGTTTATTATGCTTGATTTTGATGCTAGTTTTTCTTTTAAAAGTGTTGCCCCAACACAACAACACGACAAGTAGGAGAGGGGATAGGATAGGGATAATGGGGGGGGGTTGGCTTAGAAAAAACACTATTAACCATTTTGTGGTCCTGAGTTAGTAGAAACTGTCCCTCAATTCAGGACAAATGGATTAGGGTTACAAAAGTTTTCCTTTCTGGAGGACCCAAAACATGTAATGCATGCAATTCCTGCAATCCTTTCTTTCCGACACGGTTTCTTTGATTTACGGTTCCTTTTAGTCCTGAAAAATGGCCGCTTATGTCTCACATTACTCTGTGTACACTATGCTTTGGTGGTCTGAAACATTTCCCTCTGTTCTCGATTGGTCCATCCAAGAACAACTTGTAATGTCTCAGGATGCCAAAACACAGTGTCCATGTAGTAGTCATGGCAAGAGCCTCATGTCCATTTTACAGAACTAAAAAAAGTACTGGCACCTGAAGGAACCACATCGGGAAGATTAAAAATCTTGGGTGATCCTGGGGTTTATAGGTAGGGTCACTTTGATTGCGATAGTAAGCAGAAAATGAAGTTGCCCAGCTGGGATCCCAAACAGATCACCAATGAAGGGGTTCAGTCTATGAAACTCTTTGGTCAGTTTGTACAGTAACATACATTTTATTTAAAATTAATATTTAACAAAGTTATACCATATCCAAGAGCTGTTGACCTGTTCCTAAAATATCTCCGCTTCTATACAGAATTAAGTAACCTAATATTGTACATTTCATGGCATTTTTTTTAGATTAGAAAATGATACATAGATGAACAAATTCATCTTTGTTAAGAATATTGGTCTTAGGTTGGACTTGCTGACTTTTTTGTGACTTCTAGAACTTCAATATTCCAAAATGTTGCCTACTGGATATTTTTGTGTTTCTTCACAAAATAATAAAGAACTTTTAAAGGGCACATGTCATCAGAAGCCATTTTTCTGGCTCCCCCATGTTCCCATAGAGAATAGTTTACACATAGCCAAGGAGTTTTTATATAGTAAAACTGCCTTTTTCCGAAAAAATAAAAAATAAGTCAGATCAAATTTTACCTTTCTTTATGCAGTCCCTAGTCCATTGGGAGTGGACAGTGAGGAGTGGTTTCCGCAACACCCTCGCGGAAACAGCTCCATCATACATCGATTTCAAATTAAAAAAAGAAAAACATGCCTCCCCCCATATTTTGGCCCCCCCATCACTTCCCCCTTAGTAGGTCATGCATGTCTGTCCCACTCTTCACTGGCCACTCCCATGGGACTAGGGACACAACTTTGCAAACAGAAAGGTAAACTTTCACCTAATCGATCTCTTTTTCGGAAAAAGACAGTTTTTTTTATACTCTTTGGCAATGTGTAGACTCAACTCTATTGGGTCATGGGTAAGCCATAAAAAGGGCTCCTGATGACAGGTTCCCTTTAAACTTTGAACCACAGCTAGTATCCAAAACAGAAAGAACAACTTCCAAGCTGAAATTAAATGTTGAAAAAATAGGTTTGTCACATGGCAAAAGATTTTTGGAGAAGTTAGGGCTCACGGCCATAAATGTCAGACACGAGCTGACTGCAAACCGGCAGATAGCTCCCGGCATTGTATGGCAAATAGCTCTCACTGAAGTCTATTGTGCATGGCTAGGCCACAAAGGGTAGAGCATGTCCTACTTCTGCCCTGATTTGTTGTGCAGCAGCATAGGAGGTGTGAGGAGCACTCACCATTCCAACCTCCACCCGGCCAATACTGGTCACAAACATTTTGAAATAAAAATGTTACTATACATTGGTAATCTGTAGTAAATAACCCAGGAATTATGCTGCCTCCTATGCAGAATTTTTGGTCCTCTGACTCCTTAAAAAATGGCAGCTGAAATTTTAGACTTGGTGACAGCATTTCCATGACATTGTCTAAGATATTTCCCAGGGATCATGAAGTAGCCTAAGTCAAGCTGTTCAATGTCTTCCCCTGAAATATTGCTCTCACACACTTATAACAATGCTTCTAAGAAGTGACCTCCTCATATCATCTCCTCCGGAAAGTCCAAAATTTGCAACTTCCATTTTACAATGGAATTTACGGGACTTGAACTCTGCTGCGGAAAGAGGATCATTTCCATTTTTGGTCAAATTTAAGGTTTTGACCTAACAAACAGCAGCTTTTTTTCCCAGACCATCCTTTTATTCCTGTTCCAGCCATTTATTGGGATCACTGACGTATAACACTATATCCCCCTTCCAGATGCCACTATTCAACAGATAAGTGGCAGGAAAAAACTTCAGAAATCCCCGAAAAAGTCTCACCACAAACACAAAAAAAAAGATGCATTGTCGAGACTGTACAACCCGGTTTAACATGTATAGTTTATATTTGCAGTGGATCATTTATTGCTGCTATTTCTATATAAAACAATATTTTGTTGAAAAATGGTATTTAGGGTTTGTATTTTGTAAATATTGTTCATATTTGAGTAGGATTATTACTTTTTATATTTTTTATGGTGGATGAATTTACTTAAAGTTTGGAACTTTTTGGTGTTTTTTTTAATAGCCTGGCAAATATTCCTGCAGGCCAGGAAGTGTACAGCAAAGTAGTTTATAATGCAATTAATGTGCATTCACTTTTATTATTACACGCTGTCCATTTTTCATTGGAAAATGGTGATTCTCAATGTTATTACCACATGTTGGTATTAAGATGTCACTTATAAAACGTGTTTATGTGAGGAAAATGTTGCCTTCTAAAGGTCAAAGATGCTGCAGCTGGAATTGTGCGGTTACATACTATAATTGTTACCTTCACAACACTTTGTGTTAGTCACATTCTTGTAATTAAACTTGCTTCTGTGTTGCATTTTCTATTAGAGATAATATAATAAATATATATTGTAAGAAGTGATGTTTGATTCTTTTTATGGATTTGTGTGTGTCCTATGATAAAGCATAACATTTAGGCCATGCCATCAGTGAGAGTTTGGGGAATTTTACACGCTAAATTGTTGTAGAGGGGTTAAATTATTACATTAACTCACAATTAGAGATGAGGAAAGTACCTGAACGACAATGTTTCCCAGTTACCAGCACAGGGCCAAGAGGAGGAGGGGGTAAGGGGGAGTGCTCGTTACCCCCTCTCCCTCCATAGGCTGAAAAGTGGCCCAACACGTTCACAGGACGGTGATGCATAGTTTACTCACCGCGACCTGGAGTTACAGAAATCTAGAGGGGCTGTGATTTGGTCACAAATCATGTGACCAGATCACGGCCCCCATAGCAGCCATGTGAGTGAACCGTTTTGCTTGGTAACACACGCAGGGGAATTTTAGAGAGACAATTGGAGACATCTATCTAAACTTGACATTTTTAGAAAATAATAATAATTCTTTTATTTATATATTTATATAGCGCCAACATATTCTGCAGAGCTTGCCAAATCAATCCCTGTCCCCATGGGAGCTCACAATCTAATCAACTTACCAGTATGTTTTAGAGTGTGGGAGGAAACCGGAGTACCTGGAGGAAACATGGGCAAATACGGAGAGAACATACTCTTTGCAGATGTTGTCCTGGATAAGGCTTGAACCCAGGACCCCAGTAGTGCTAACCACTGAGCCACCATGCTGCCCTAAAAATTTAAATGAGCAAGCCAATGAAACTGTTTCCAAAATGCCAAAGTAGGTGTACATCATAGGAAGATCAAAATTCAGCAAAACCTGACACATTTGTACACTACACCCCCCTATAACTATCTGGGCAGAGTGAGTTATGTTGGGTGTTTGTTTTTTAAAAAATTGACTACTACTACTCCTTCAGATGCCTTGGCCCCGTTAGCAGTTTGTATGCAAATTAGCCCCTATTAGCCAATGGGGCAGCATTCATGTGCTTCATGTAAATTAAAGGTAACACCCCCTTAACTGGTATAATCCAATTTAAACTTGCAGGGGCCATGTCTTCTGAAACCAGTTAAGCCAGTTTCACACATATCGAGTGTCAAATCGTATGATTTTGGTTAAATAGCGTCAACCTAGTTGTATTAAATTTTGACATCCGATTTTCTCTGAGCTACTTCCTTCAGCCATGTGAGTGAAAAACTTACTGCACTAGGATTGTAAACAAGTGCACTCAGTGGGGCTCATTTACTAAGGGTTGCGCTGCTCATTTTTGTCAGACTGTGAGCCTTTTTCGTGGATTACACGGCTTGCACAGGTATTTAGCAAGTGGCTGCACTGGCTTCCATGTGACACAAATTGGGAGACATACCGTCGGACCATCCAACTGATTCGGACTGAGCGCGGGATTTAACTTTCAAATTGTGTCTCAAGCCCAAGCACTTAGATAGACCACTAAAAAGATGGTGAACTCTGTCGGATATGAGTGGGTAACCGATATCGGGCGCACCAACTTAGTGAATCGTGGCACAGTGCATTGCAGTCAGATAATGCACTTTTGGTGAACTCCGGGGACATGGTAAGTAAATGTGCCCTACTATTTTTTCACACTATTATTGACCTCAATGGGGGTAATTTACTAAGGGCCCGATTCGCGTTTTCCCGACGTGTTACCCAAATATTTCCGATTTGCGCCGATTTCCCCTGAATTGCCCTGGGATTTTGGCGCACGCGATCGGATTGTGGCGCATCGGCGCTGGCATGCACATGACGGAAATCGTGGGGCGTGGCCAAACGGAAACCCGACAGATTTGGAAAAACCTCCGCATTTAAAAAAAGAAAAGTGCCGCGGAGCTTGCACTTACCTTCACTAGGAATAGGGCGGTGAACTTGAGTGCGTTCCGATGCTCTTCAGCGCAGCAGCGCCACCTGGTGGACGTCGGAGGAACTGCCTTAATGAATCTCGGCTGGACCCGAATCCACCGCAAAGAACGCGCCGCTGGATCGTGAATGGACCGGGTAAGTAAATCTGCCCCAATGAGTTTCAAACACAACTCGGATCAGAATAATGTACGCAGGGTTTCCTACGAGTTACAACCTTTTGATTACTTTTAATAAAAAAATATTTTTATGGCAAAAAAGCAGCATTTGGATATTTGGTTGTTTTCTTTTTCCTTATGGTGTTCAATGTATGGAATAATAATTTTTATAGTTTAAAATATCAAGCCTCTGGCAGGCTGTAATAGCATATGCTGAATGACAGCCATGGAAGCCTCAGAGAGGTGTACATGGAAACTGAATTGGATGACTGCCATGATCAGTATAATATAGCAAACACCTACCCTGCTGAGGGAATGCTGTGCCTGTGAGTGTTCCTTATACACCCTTAATGGCATAATGCCATATTTTTATGATATGGGGTTTCAATATTATCTTTGAAGGCCCAACTATAGGGAATCCCACTGAACACTGGATTGGAGGCTCCCATTCAAATTTATTGATGGAACTGCAATCAAGAAAAATGAAATATTCAAAGTATTCAGCCCCTTTGCTCAGTGTTGAGTAGAAGCAGCTTTGGAGCTGGTACAGCCAGTAGTCTTCTTGGGAATGATGCAACAAGTTTTTCACCCCTGGATTTGGGGATCCTTTGCCACTCTTCCTTGCAGATCCTCTCCCTTTCCCTCAGGTTGGATGGTGAATGTTCGTGGAAGCCATTTTCATCTAGTCTCTCCAGAGATGCTCAATTGAGTTTAGGAAAGGGCTCTGGATGGGCCAGTCAAGAATTGTTAGAGTTGTTGCTCTGCTTTGTTATTTTAGCTGTGCAAAGGGTCTGAATATTTCAGACCATGTTTTTTTTTGTTTAAAACTGCACCCCCTTAATCCCATTTTTTTTAGAAAGTGGGTTTTCCATGCAGCATATTTAACCCATGCTGACATGGTATAAAGAGTATTTTTAAGTGTCAGGCCATGGTTTGTAGCAGGTGACCACACGTCTGATGCTGCTCCCCCCCCTAACTTGCTGCAAATGGTGCTGTCTCAGGCAAAAGGCTCAACTCGCCTAATGGCTGATGAACCCCTGTATGTAAACCAAGAAGACAGATAAAGATGGACACATCTGTATTCAGAATGGATTTGTGCATCCGTGATCAAAAAAAAGTCAAAAAGTTAAAGTTCACAATAAAGACTTTTACATTGATGAACTAAATGTTACATTTTTTTTTTTTTTTAGAAAAAAATTGATTTGGTTCTTTGTTACCTGTTGGTAACAGTTTCCATTTATGTTACAATGTAGTTTAACACTTTCTTGTAGACAATTAAATGTGGCATAAGCACAGCTGAAATGTAAGGTCATAGAAAGAATCAAATAAAAATAAACCTCAGCACATCGGCCATTTTTGAGCATCTGTTATTTATTTTTAGTTAGCAGATCATTACTTTTTGAAGCGAGCATTTTACGGCTAATGGCAGAACATCTAAAATAGGTTTCTCCCTGCATGCTGTGCACTTTAACAGAGCTGGCATTTAACACATAGCCCATCTTACAGCCTTATTCACAAAGAAATATATTGTGTAGGTTTTGTGCATTTTTGCTGAGTACGTTTTACTTCTATCCTGGCTCATCCGGAGAATAGAAATACAAGGAACCAGATACTGATAAATAGGACATAAAATATGGTAAATCTGATCCATATAAATTTTACAGTGATGATAGTATAGGTGAGTTACGATGGCCACACAGATTCATGTAGGTCAGTGCCTAATTGGTAACCTAAATATTAAAATGTGTCCATATTTACATATCTTATTCATAGCGTGGTTCATCCCATCCTTATTCTAACACCAACCAACAAGGTAAAAAATGAAGGTGGTGCAGTACATTTACATAAGGGGGGACCAATACTGTATAAACAATACATTACAGTTGCGGGGCTCATACACATGTTGCATTCGGGCCCAACATGTCACTTATTCAATACTTTACTAGTTTGCAAGTTTTTGTGTAGTTGTTGGGATCGCAGCAGATGGAGGGAACCTGCAGCCATTACTTTATGTATGTCCCCTCCATGATAGCAATCAGTGATTGGAGGAACATATGGATGTCTTTGGCTAAACCCTCCAATTACTACTATTGGTTGTCATGGAGGGTGGCGTGTATACTGTTGTGACATCACCATCAGCCAGAAGCCAGTAGGACACAGGATGTCACAGGACGTCCTGGTCCCAATGACTATGTTGAATCTTTACCAGGGTAAGTATGATAGTTTTTGTACCCCCCCCCCTGCCCAAAACCCCTTGGTGGGGCTATCTTGGACACTGCGCAGCTGTGGACTTTCTTTTTTGGTATATATACTGTATATACTATGTATGTATATACTATATATATACTGTATATACTATATATATATACCATAGACTAAAAATTGAAAACTTTACTTAATCTTTTATGACCAATCTTTTATACAGCTTAAATCTTCCCCTAACTTCCAGCAGTGATCATGGCAGGTAACCTGTTTGCCGCTGTCTTGGCTGATCATTGGTGCCCTGAGAACATCATCAGTTGCCATAACATTTGCAAGCCTATAAGAGTCTCCAATATCTGCCATTTTGCAGACTTTATTACAGGCTGCCTCAAAACATTTTAGATTTTTCAAAATATCAGATTTATCAAAATATAAAAATTCTATTATTTCATGCTGTGAATGCGGTAACAGAAATAGACTTTCACATTTCCAAATTCCAAACGTCCAAAGTACACTAAAGTATGATATAGTTATATGGCGACACAAGGTTTTTATGCAAAGTTTTTCCATTCTTATGTATTAAGACATAACTGAACTTTATAAATTTGGTATTTCTGAGATTGTACGTACCCAAAGAATAAAGCTTTGCGCCATCTGGACAGCACAGTAAAATCCATAAAAACAAAGCTTATCCGAAAATGGCACAACTGCATTTGTTTTTCCCAATTCCACTACATTTAAGAAAAAAATACATAGCACAGAATATTAAAGGTAGAAATTGGAAAGTTTAATTTGTCTTCCAGATAACAAGCTGTCACATAACTTTACAAATGGAAAAAATCTTAATGATATGGCATGTGGAAAGAGTAAAACAAATGTAAAAATTAAAAAAACGGTCTTGAAGAGGTTAATGTGCTCTGCTCCTTCTCTACAACATGCCGTCTGCATTATTTGTAAGGACGTTGGTTCACTTCAAATGTCCCTTTATTTGTGATTTAGTGCTGAATTTGTATGTACAGCATCAAGTAACTAACTTAAAAAAAAGTTTCCATTTAAAAAACCTACAGACACAGAGAATACAAATATTTCATATAATGATGTTAAGCATTACTCCTTCAGATCATGTGTTGAATTAGATGATGCCAACTATTTCTGTTCCTGGAAAAAATATCTAGCAAGCTTTGGTCAATTAGGGTCACTTGGAAATATGCAGCACGATTTTCCCAAATACTGATTCAAAAGCTTCAAGCAATTCTCTGCCAAATGTTTTATAATTATATTTTAACAACAAAAAGGAAGAAATATTGTACCATCCTGTAATAATAGCAAGTAAATAGAAATGGACCCATCAATTAGGAATCACATCTATTAGCTACAGATCCTTCCATCCCTACAGGACCCCAATAACCAGCTTTTACCACACAAAAACTACTTGCCCCCACAGGAAGGAGATAAAATGTCCTTTCTAGAAATTTTCATTCAAGTCATGTGAAATTGAGCCTTTATCTTCGGATCTATATTACCTTGAAAGATGCTTTGGTGTCATATTAAAGATGAGAATCTCTATTTTCAGATTGCAGGTTTATGGTTCTGTGAGCTAAGAACCAGAGATACAGGCAGTTAAAGGGAACCTGTCATCAGAAATTGGCATAATAAACCAGTGTAATGGCATCATCCAAAAATTCAACTTTGAAGTTAGATTTAAGTTAAATGTATAAAGTCAGGGAGGTGGAGAGTTTTACATTGAACTCAAGCTCCCCCCCCCCACCTCTGAACACCTCTTCCCATGTGATTGACATCATGCACCAAACATCAGGAGATCTGCTCGATAATGTCCCTGGATGTAGGACCATCAATTACAGTGAAGGGGGAATTTTAAGGCAAGGAGAGCTTGACTTCAGTGTTACACTCTCCGTTCCCCTTATGACTTCCTCGGTGACATACAGGTATGACTTTTCGAATCACAACAGCTGAGAAGAGGAGACTTGCCTGATAACATTGCTGTCAACATTGGGGCTCAATTACTAAAAACAGTGCAAACTGCACTATGTGTAGTGTGGAGAGGGTGCCAGATTCATGAATTGTGGCGTACGTTCTTCATGAATCTGGTGCTCTGCCACTGACTGTCTCTCTCAGTCTCTGTCACTGACTGTTAGTCTCTGTCACAGCCTCTCTCTGTCAGTCTCTGTCACTGACTGTCTCTGTGACTGACTGTCTCTGTCAGTCTCTCTGACTGACTGTCTCTGTGAGTCTCTTTAACTGACTTTCGTCAGTCTTTCTCTATCTCTATCTGTCTCCCTGCCTTTATCCATATTACCTCACACATAAACTGTCTTATACTCATTACCTATAGTGACCAATCAAAGCTCAGAGCTCATAATAATGACCGGTGGCAAAACAGCAACCAATCACAGCTCAGCTTCTAACTGTCACAGCAGCAGCAGACAATGGTTCCTGTATATGGTGGTTAATTAGTGGATTTTGGAAAGCGGTGAAAATTTTTGTTCAAAATTGAATGACATTCCCTGAGTCATTGAGCAAAATTTGTTGATTGTAATTGCGAAGGTGCAGATTCATTAGCGGACATACACCCACTCAGCTTTATATATCAGATATGTTAATTTATTCATGGGGAATATAGTATACATATTATGACACTTTGGGGGGTTACACAGGGGATGTTTTGTATATGAGGGACAGTGTGGTCACATTTGGTTGTCTTTTTTAATTTTGACCTCACAAACCATAAAGGCTGGAATCGGCACTGAATACTTACTATATAATGTATTTAACTGACTGCACTAAACTCAAATTGCATCTTCTCGTATTCTATGTATTATTCAATGAACTAGACAATAGGGCTGCCTGGTATTGTATATGTGCATATTTGGAACCTTTCTTGCTTACTCTTCAAAGATAAATGCACCTTATTGCAAATCTCTGCTGTATTAGAAATGCAACATAAGCAATAAAAGGGCTGCAGATCTGCTGACCAGCGATACACCGGAGAGTTATACATTCTGGAAATTCTTTTCTGATGTTAATTGTGTGGTCTACAGTGTAACGTACATCAGGCCATCTGTTAGAAATTATGACAGGAAACTCCATGTGCCAACATCAACAAAGACCGAACCAGCAAGATTTTGAGAAGAATTCAGTAATCACAACTATAGTATAATTTTTAACTCTATTTTTTAAGAATACCGAGATTCGGGGATGTAATAAAAATGGTTTCATGCACAAGAGAAACGGGAAGTTTATAGTAGTCTATATATCTGCTGATAGATTTCCTTAATACCGAAGTCTGGAGCTACCTCTCTTGCCCAGTTTCACAGTAGACACTAGTTGTCTAAGTAAGACCAACTGGGCAAGAGAGGGTGCACTGGACCACAGGGCCATACCCATGTCATTGGAGATAGTCTCCTTCCAGTGCTACTTCGAGCTTCCGGTGAATATTTCAGGAAACTTTTATAATATGTCTTACATGGAATTTGAACTCAAGGAAGCAACATATGGAGGTGTGCCACATGCAAATGTCTTAGCCGACATGCCTCATGTTCTCTACAGAAACAAAGTACATACAAGAAGTTAAAGATTTATCTATGTACTATGGGGGAGATTTATCAGTAGTGTAGAGCAGAGAGCAGAACTTTTATAGTTGCCCATAGCAATCAATCAGAGCTCAGTTTTCATTTTCCCACAGCTGTTTATAGCTGTTTATACCTGTTTATAGGAGTGCAAAAAGAAAAAATGCAATGCATTGTTAAAGGGGTTTTCCCACTACAGATGAGACCACCACAGATCACACAAATAGGGGTGTCCAATGTGGTTTGAGGTACCTCTATCAGACCCCTTTTTGCTCCCCGAGATGAGTGTAGCAGCCGGTCACTCATGTCCGTGCTTTCCCGTTCATCTCGTGTTCCCATGATCTGAGGGGGGTTTCATCACAGATTTGGTCCCACCAATTAGCAGGTTAGGCCCTATCCTGTGGATAAGGCCTAGCTTGTTTTGCGGGAACACTGTTTAAAGTGTTGTTTCCTTTTATTTTTTTTAATTCTTTTGTACTCCCAGACACTTCACAGCCATACACAGCAATGAATGGGGGTTCAGAATTTATGGAGCTATTCTTTTAGGGAACAACATTTCTGTGCTTACAATATCTGATGGAACATAAAATGACACACAATAAAATACACAATAATTCTCCCAATGCCTCCATATAAAATGACAAAAAAGCCAAAGAAAATACAGCTAAAGAAGATCCAAAAAGCCTGGGATGTTCTTTCCTTTTTTCCAGCAACTTATTCTAACATCTGTTATATATTCATGAAAGACATAAAATCAGATTGTTTTTAGGTTTTAATAAAAGAAAATATGAGGTTATTAAAATAATTTGGTAATTTGTGGTCTATTTGCATACATACCCCTGCAAATAAAATCTGTGGTGAAAGGTCAATTATACCCAATGCAAATGACACTATAATACATTTTCCTTCACATGAAACTTTCCTACTGGAAATGGTGAAGCTCTTAGCATTGTGAAGTGGCCAGTACAAATTCGTTGAGTGCCATAAAACAACATCACAGAAAGCAATAAAACTACAGGCAGTCCCCGGGTTACATACAAGATAGGGACTGTAGGTTTGTTCTTAAGTTGAATTTGTATGTAAGTCGAAACTGTATACTTTATAATTGTAGTTCCCGACAATTTTTTTTTTTTGCTCCAGTGACAATTGGAGTTTCAAATTTTTTTGCTGTAATAGGACCAAGAATTATCAATAAAGCTTCATTGCAGACAATTTTAAGCTGATTATTGCAATCTGGGACTATTTTAAAGCATCCAGAGAGCTTCACCAGAGGTCACAGTGGGCAGAGGGGTCCGTCTGTAACTATGGGTTGTCTGTAAGTCGGGTGTCCTTAAGTAGGGGACCGCCTGTAATTTTAACTCCAGAAAGTTGATATTAGAGAATATGCCAATGGAAAAGATTAATAAAAACCCCACTTCAGTCAAATAAATGATAAAACAATTAGAAACAGACAGAAGCAAAACTTAGAATTTCTGTTTGTTCAAGCCCTGATTACTTCTCCAGGCCATTGCAGGTTAGAAGTGGCTCCTTTCATGACTTTAAAGGAAACCTACCACTTGTAGTGGCAGGTTTCTGATGGAAATACCGGGAGCTTATTTTCCGGGAGCTTATTTTCGTTAGTGTTTTAAACCGCGGTATCGCGGTTTAAAACACTTTTTAAACTTTATAGCCGGCGCAGGGAGGTACGTCCTCGGCGCTTACCATGCGCGCGGCTCTCATTCACTTCCTATGTAGCCGCGCGCACGGTAAGCACCGAGCGCGTACCTGCCTGCGCCGGCTATAAAGTTTAAAAAGTTTAAAAAGTGTTTTAAACCGCGATACCGCGGTTTAAAACACTAACGAAAATAAGCTCCGGCACCAGCTCACCCTGAGCTGGTGCCCGGTACTACAAGTGGTAGGTTTCCTTTAACAAGCTCCAGTTTATGAAAACATTTTAGAAAATACATGTTAAGTAAAAATAAAAAACTATCATATTTATCATATGTGCTCACGCCAGCTTAGTTTATTGTCTATGACCACACCCAGGTATTTGTAACTATCAACCTGCTCCACTACTGTCCCGGCTATGTTCAGTGGTTGGGACGTATCCCCCCTTCTCCGCGAAAAATTTATAACCAATTCCTTCGTCTTATTGACATTTAACACAAGCCCATTTGAGTTACACCAATCAGTGAATGAGATCACCGTCTGTCTATATTCACTGTCATCCCCCTCCTTAATACAGCCCACCAATACAGAGTCATCCGTGTATTTCTGAAGAAATCAACCTGGATCATTCTTCCTGAAATCTGAGGTGTACAGGATAAACAGAAAGCGAGCTAACACCGTACCTTGGAGGGGAGGGCTCCAATGCTGCACACCACCTCATCAGACCATGTATCTCCTAGCTTGACCCTCTGCAGTCTTAAGCTCAGATATGTCATCAACCATTTGATCATAGTCGTTTCCACCTGCATAGCCTGTAATTTCGACTCCAACAGCGCTAGGATGAAAGTATTAAATGCGCTGCTGAAATTGAAAAACGTCGGACGAACTTCTGTTTTTGGGGCTTCCAAATGAGCACATACTCTGTGTATCAAATTGATCAACGCATCTTCTACTCCCAACCCGTGGCGATATGCAAATTGTAGTGGATCGATGAAATCCTTCACCACACTAGACAAGTGCTGTATAACCAGTCTTTCCAAGATTTTCATAGCCACTGAAGTCAGCGTGATTGGTCTATAGTGGTTTAATGATTTCGGTCGAGGAACATTTTTAACCCCTTAAGGACGCAGGGTTTTTCCGCTCATTTCTCGCTCTCCAACTTCAAAAATCCATAACTTTTTCATTTTTACGTGTACAGACCTGTGTGAGGGCTTATTATGTGCGTAACAAATTTTACTTTCCCGTACTGTTATTTATTTTAACATGCCATGTACCGCGAAGCTGAAAAAAAATTCCAAATGTGGAAAAATTTTTTAAAAAACGCATGTGCGTCACGTTCTTGTGGGCTCAGTTTTTACGACTTTCACTCTTCGCTCCAAATAACACGCCTTATTCTTTGGTTCGGTGCGATCGCGGTGATACCAAATTTATACAGGTTTTATTGTGTTTTAATACATTTTCAAAAATTAAACGAATGTGTACAAAAAAGAAAAAAATTTTTTGTCATATTCTGAAGCTAATAACTTTTTCATACTTTGGCGCACGGAGCTGTGTGAGGTGTCATTTTTTGCGAAATGAGCCGACGTTTTCATTGCTACTATTATGAGGTCTGTGCAACATTTTGATCATTCTTTATTTCATTTTTTATGTGATGTAAAAAGGTGTAAAAGTCGCATTTCGGACATTTGGGCGCCGTTTCCCGTCTCGGAGGTCACCGCCGGCCGTAACCGTTTTTATATTTTGAAAGATCGGGCATTTTGGGACGCGGCGATACCTAATATGTTTTATTATGTGATTTTTACTGTTTATTATGTTTTATATCAGTTCTAGGGAAAGGGGGGTGATTTGAATTTTTAATATTTTATAAATTTTTTTTATTTTTTTAACTTTTTTTTTTATTTTTTTTCCCCACTATTTCTTAGACCATCTAGGGTACATTAACCCTAGATGGTCAGATCGCTCCTACCATATACTGCAATCAGGGGCGTTGCTAGGGTCGCAAAAGATTCGGGGCACGGGCCCCAATGCATATGTACCAAATTTTGAGTAGTGTATCTTGTACATAACCCCCTTCACATGTGGTTGTGCCAATAACAACTGTACCTAGCAGCTACAGATAACACAGGAGATATCCCTACCTATTACATCTATCACAAGGTGACGTGTAGTTGTTTCTTGATCTTCTCCATTAGGCCGGGCATCACCAGGTCTCCTCTTCAGCCACGGTTCTCCCTGTGGAGTTTACCACACAGAAATCTTATGTTCAAACACTTTCTCTTCTTTACTGTAAGACCCCTTTCAAACACACATGTAAGCTAGGACTGCTGAATAAGAGGTGGGAGTGTTCCTTACTCCTCCCCTCTCCATATGAAGTTGTGCACCCAGGCTGTTCTTTACGGAAAGATCTTTTTTCCAGCGATGGCACGGTGGTGCCATACTCCAATGGCAGCTGTATGCCACCAAAATTGCCCTCTGTAATGTCCTTTGCAACCCCCTGTAATGTCCTCATAGCCCCAAATAAGGTCCTCAGCCCCCTTTCATGACCTCCGCATCCCCCTATCATGTCCTCCACAGTCCCCCATTTCCTCATAGCCCAATTAGCCCTCAGCCGCAGGCAACGTGCCCCACAGCCTGTCCTCCGCAGCCCCCTTTCATGTCCTCCGCAGGCCCTTTCATGTCCTCCGCAGCCCCCTTTCATGTCCTCCGCAGCCCCCTTTCATGACCTCCGCAGCCCCCTTTCATGACCTCCGCAGCCCCCTTTCATGTCCTCCGCAGCCCCCTTTCATGTCCTCCGCAGCTCCCTTTCATGTCCTTCGCAGCCCCCTATCATGTCCTCCACAGTCCCCCATTTCCTCATAGCCAATTAGCCCCCTTTCATGTCCTCCGCAGCCCCCTTTCATGTCCTCCACAGCCCCCTTTGATGTCCTCCACAGCCCCCTTTGATGTCCTCATAGCCCCCTTTCATGTCCTCAGCCGCAGGTAACGTGCCCCACAGCCCCCCCCCCCCCCCCGTGTCCTCATAACCCCCTGTAGAAGTCCCCACAGTCTCCTCAATGTTTTCCACAGCCTCCAAAAAGTTCCCCTCAGCCCCCCCTCCATGTCCTCATAGCCTCCAGCCTAAAGTAATCCCCCCCCCTACACACAGAATGAAAAACAAAAACATACCCACCCGTGTCTTCCCTCCGGCTTCTCTCCATTCACTACAGCACTGAGGCGCGGTGATGTCATCACCCGGCGTCTCCTGCTCCCGGCAGCTGTAGTGAGCTGCTAGAAGCAGGAGACGCTGTCTGATCGCGTCTCCTGCTTCCTGCACTGATGAATGGAGCTGACGGCTCCGTTCACCACTACAGTGCTCATCGCTATCTACGTCCTGAGGACGTAGATAGCGATGAGAGTGGGGAAAACACCCCGGACAGCTGACATTCGGGGCACAGGTCAAAAGATCCGGGGCACGGGCCCCGGATCATTTGACCTAGCGACGCCCCTGACTGCAATACTTCTGTATTTTTGCAGGTCATTCATTACAATGAGCCACTGGCTCGTTGTAACGAATCTGCAGAAGCCATGTAGCCTCGTGTCAAAAGAAGACCCGAGGCTACAATGGCAACCGATCGCCGCCCCCCGATGACGCTCGCCGCGCGCCGGCGTCTTTTAAACGCTGCCGTCGACTTTGCCGGCGGCGTTGAGAGGGTTAATAGCCGCGATCGGTGCAAGCACCGACCGCTGTTATTAGCGGTGGGGGTTTTCTGCAAAATGCAAAAACCCCCACCTTTGTATGAAGAGGACTCAGCCCGTGAGCCCTCTTCATACACTCCTTATACCTCTGCGCCATAGAGCTACGGCGCAGAGCGTTAAGGGGTTAACTGGAATTATAACTGACGATTTACACAAAGTCAGCACTATTCCCCATCGCAGGCTCATGTTGAATAACCTCACCAAGCTCATTACAACATCTATCTATGGTTCACTGGAATTCAAAGACATCTCCCAGCATGGCAGTGAACATTTAAAACTCATAGGGGCAGATTTACTTACCCGGTCCGGAGGAGATCCTGCCCGACAACAATGCACTGTGCCACGATTCAAGAGGATCATGCGCCCGATAATCTGCATGTGTCGCATCCCCGCTCAGGTCCGCTGGAGTTCACCATCTTCCTCCCAGTGCATGAAAGTGCATTGCTTGTGACACAATTTTTAAGTTAAATCCTGCGGTAGATACCTACTAGATACCTGTCCCAGCGGCGCGATCCCCGAGAAAGGTGGAAAACCTGACACAAATGCAGCTGTGGGGCCCTCAGTAAATAAGCCCCATATTCTTTATTTGATATGCGTTAAAATTACAGAAATACTTTTAACACTACTATCCCGTGATATAAATGCGTAATCAAGCATCTATAGTGGATGCCACATCAATAAGTACCTATGACATTAATTAGGGGATAAAAATGTACCATATGGTCTTACATGTGGCAGATCCCGTCATGTGTCATCAGATGTATCTGAATGTGGTAGGACACACAATGTGGGAATGTGATCAATACCTGTTGCTGTCCCTATCACCCAAAATAGTAAGAGAGCTCCCGCCATTACAAGGCCAATACCAGAAATTTTCCCTCTTTTAAACACCCCGAATCCCCCCCTCCCTGATGCGTTTCCTCCTGCTTCGGTTTCATCAGAGGGACTACGGTAGAAATGCTCAAAATTACAAAGGGGATCTCTATAGTGTGAGAGTATCCCTTGGGGTGTACTAGACTAGGTGAACCCAGGTGCAGGGTCACCCCCCAGATGTCCAGTGTGGATACCCGGTTACTGATCCCTAACAGGTCCTGTGGGAGGAGTTACATGCAGCACATTGAGGTTGTACGGATAGCCCATCCATATCTACATGTCATCAAAATTAGGGTTAATGTATCTCCCAGCATGGAACATGTATAATGGCAATACACAAGGAAAACTGAACAGGTCATAGAAGGACATCAACCCAGTAGCAAAATCAGCATATTCTCCTTGGTGTGAAGAGACAGGGCTGTATCTACCATGAGAGGGGATGAGAATAGGCAACAGTTTGCATAGCCCTTAGGGGAGCGGCAGATCATTGACAGTATGGAAATGCTGGAAAGTCTGTACTGCTAGAAAAATCTATTACATCCGCATCTCTAGGACACTGATGTTATTGACAAGAAGAGCGGTGCAGCATAGGAAGAGTAAGAGAGGCCACAGTGGTTGAGGAGCACTAGGGCTGGAGTGAGTATTGGTCTCATTTTTTTTCTAAGGTGCCAGTATATAATATCTAGGGTGAGCCTGTCTGTATGTACTGTCTAAGTGTGCCTGGTTGTATATACTGTCTATGGGGGGGCCTCCTATATATACTTTCTATGGATGGTCCTCCCTGTATTAACTACCTGTGGGGCTGCAGGCCAGCTATATATACTGTCTAAAGGGTATTGTCTGTATATACTATCTATGGGGTCCTGCCCATATATACTGTCTATGGGGGAATCCTACCTGTATATACTAGCTATGGGAGTTGTCGGCTGCTCTTTATATACTGGCTATGTAGGTCCTGTCTGTATATATTGTCTATGGGATCCTGCCTGTATATACTCTCTATGGGGAGCTGCCTGTATATGCTATCTATGGGGGTCCTGTCTGTATATAGAACCATGTTGTTGGGGACCTGCATGTATATACTAAAATTGTAAAATGAAATCGTAATGAAACCCTTTTCCTGATAGAGTAAAAGGTCACTTGTAAGGTACAAGATCCAACTAATGTCTGTGTCACTGGCTGACCTAATAGTGTGTGAGATAGTGTTAGCATGTGTAGTGTCAGTCATACGGTGTCAGTGCTATGGGGATGTTCTCAATTGTAAGTAATGCTGTGGGCATTTTCTGATTGGGTTGTGGATGCTTGTTATAGATCTGCCTGCACTTGAGCAGCAGGACACTGCCCAGCTTCATGTGCCTCACGGGTACAGACAGGTTCTGGATAATGAAATTATTGATACCACTAGATGGTCTTCACACTTCCATACCTGGATCCAGTTGAGAACTTCTTTGACATTATGAATCAGTTCATCAACTGCCACCAGTAGCACCGAAGCTTATCCAGGATCTCACTGATGTTCTGAAACCCATTCAGTCAGAAGTTACCTGTACATATACAGTGTGATTTAAAAATTGACAATTTATGTATTTTAAATCTGTCTTTCAACAAAAATCTGCTTCAATCTCAACATTTTCTACATACCAGCTTTATCAGTCTCCAGAGAAGAACCAGTAATGACCTTCCAATGATCCAGAAGAGAATCCTGCTATGTATGTTCGCAACTGAGCGCCTTTGAGAATGTTTCAGCACATCACACATCTGGATTTGTTAAAAAATGCCAATCATGCACTATTCTAGAAATATTTTACAGCCAAACCAGACTGACCAGCATTCACTTTCACCCATCATCGCTCTCTGTTATGATTCTTCAGAAGCCAGACCAAATCTGTACAAGGCCATAAAATCGTACTCTTTACTGCCATTATCGCGCCAGTAAAAATAAATTGGAGCTCTACTAAATCAGATAAAGTTAGCACTCAGTTCAAAGATCTAGCTTTATTGTTATTTGGCCAAAACCAGTATTAACAGTAAGTAATTGTATGGTGGCCATGTTAATTGTTCAATAGAAATGCCTTGTCTGTAGTCAATTAAACATGTGCTACGTGCAGGAAAATTCATTATTTTAAGTCCAAAGGGTTAACACTTACAGCTGTGTAACAAACAGGAGATGAGAGAAAGAAGCCATCTTCAATCTGGTAGACAAATCTACAATGTAGAAGTAACATTGTAACTAAGGGGCACTTAGAAGTCTGTTTCTTTACAAACTAAGGAGAATTTCTCCATGAACTGTATTAGAAAAACATTCACAACACTCCCCCCACACAATAGCAAGAATCATCTGAAATGAGAGTTACTGTTTAAACTACAAAAATATGTATGTTTTTGTGTGCTGGAGAATATACTAGAACAAAAATGGAGGCTGCCCAGCTATGTCTTTTCCAGTAGAAGTGAAAATGCCACTTAAAGAGGAGCTGCCAGGTGAAATAAACCCTCTAGGATCCCTAGACTTACCCTAGGTATAGCAGTGTTAAATCGCCAGCTTAATCGGAACATACTGATAAGCTAGGAAACACTGAACTACATGGCCGTCTGAATGCCGGACCGCTGTAAGCTTTGCATTCATGAGCGGGGGGTCTGAGGCACTTCCCTCTCTTCAGTCTCCACCTACGGACAATCCTACACCTGATGCCGGCGGTGTTAATACCAGGCTTTATGCTGTAGGCACCGCCTCCACGGATCACCCCCTCATGGACACGCTGGACTGCTATAAGCTTGGTCCATTGTTCTGAGGGCTATGTAGTGCAGTGTTTCCTAGCTTATCGGTATGTTCCGATAAAACTAGCGGTTTAACACTTCTATAGCTGGGGTAGGGCTAGGGAGCTGCTTTAGTAAGTGCTCCTAGAGGGTTAATTTCGCCTGATAGGGTCTCTTTAGGCCTCATGTAGATGAACGTAAATAATGGCCGTAAGCCAGATGAAAAAATGTCCGTTAGCTCACAGCCGCCAATGAGGTTTATCATTCACGGTCACGGGATGGTGAGCACCAGGAAAAATTTTCCATGATGGGAAGGGTTCCTGTACATGGCAACAAATAGAGGTTTATGAAATGTAACAGTTTCTAATAAAGAAATATTGAAACTAAGGTTAAAAAGGTTTATTCTACATCTTTAAAAGGATTTATATTGCAAAAACCAGTAAGTTTCAGACATTCCACTGCAAACTGACCACACATGTCCGTAGCCTTAGTCTCTTAATAAATCACATAACTCAGACTCACAAAATAGTACATTCCATATTAGAACTTGTCAGCTCCCATTCCAAATCATATCAGACATTTCATAAATAATACAGAGTACAAAATTGCTGCATCACTGCATCAGTGTCTACATAACAGCACCATATAGCCCTTTAGTATTTATAAGAGGATAGCCCATTTTATATTAAATTGCCCATATCCCAAAGACTTTGAGCTGTTATATATCTACTAAGACTTATTCTTGTAATTGGTTTGCCCCCAGAATCTTAACACTATGGGGGACATGCATCCACACTTACGCCAGATTAATTTCTGGTCCTGAAATGATCGCAATTGCTAGCGAACCACAATTACAGGCAGTCCCCGGGTTACATACAAGATAGGGTCCGGAGCTTTGTTCTTAAGTTGAATTTGTATGCAAGTCGAAACTGTATATTTTATAATTGAAGGTGTAGACAAAAAAGACTGATTATTACAGTCTGGGACTATATTAAAGCATTCAGAGAGCTTCACCAGAGGTCACAGTGGGCAGAGGGGTCCGTCTGTAACTATGGGTCATCTGTAAGTCGGGTGTCCTTAAGTAGGGGACCGCCTGTATTAGGAAACCACCAGTAATTGTGATTGTTTCACCCTGCATGCCAAGTGGAGTGGGCAAGCATGGGGCGTTCTTGCCCCCCATCTGTATACACGCTACTGCCAGCAATCATTCAGCAGTGCCTGGCGGAGAATTGTTCACCAGCGCACCTGGCCTCCAGAATGTATCCAGCAGTGACAAAGGGGCGTAAGCTTTATTATACACCTGTAACAAGTGTCGCCCTGGGATAAATATGTCTCTATAGGCGTTCACATAATAACTATTTTTACTAAATTTATCCACTTATTCTCCTTCTTCTCCTACTTCCTTCCAAATCTACTTATTGTTGTACAGTCGCTTCTGAATTCTGTCTTGCTTGTAAGATGGACTGAAATTTGTAAATGTTTTAGATTGTATGTAAGTTCTACAGAGAAAGGAGGAGGAAGGAATCGGCGAGAGCAATTCGATCTCCCTCTACTCGTTTTGGACTAGTTAGGACTGCAAATTTGTAGAATAATTAGTAAATGTTAGAAAATGAAGATTACAAGTCACATAATGGCCAGACATAGAGTACACACACCAGACTCCTGATTCCTACAAGAAAGTTACGCTTTAAATAACATCTATCTGGATCTGCTGAAACGTAAAGTAAAATATTTATCTATGATAGAATATGTATATATGGTTCTGCAGGAAACCCTCTGTCGCAACACAAGACATGTTATTATTGGAGGGGGGGGGGGGGATTACATATACTTAGCATCGTTGAACCTTACAGTTTACTATCAAAGGTAAACAGCCAAATGATCTGAATTTGCAATGTTCAAGAAACACAGCCTTCAAAGACAGGATTACTTGTAGAGACAAGGTTGTAAACGTTGGCAGAATATATTTTGTCTTCATTTACAATTTAGTGATGCGGACATCTAATATTACACCAGTGAAGGTAGGTGAACTTGCCAATGTATAGGGGGAGCCAGTAATAACAAGTCTTTAAGGTCTCATGCCAAGTGGTCTCCAGCTCAGCTGATGGCTCTACAAGGTTTCCATTCACTGTTTTGACTTTTCCCCCTCCGTATCCCATATAAACAAACAAGATTTTCACACATGAAGAACATCATATTCAGGCCCGATGCTGAGAAATAATACACCCTGTGGTTTATTTATTAATGTTTTATTTCTCTCAGTCAATAGAAATCATTTTACAGTAGTGCGTATAGAAGGAGGGCTCTGTTCCGCTATTTTAGTCCCTGACCTCCGAGCCACAGTCAAACTGTCCCTCAAGGCTTAGGCCACAATCACGCCGTATTTTTAGAGAGATCTTATGAACATGACACAGTGTTCCAAATGAGTTGTGTCATTGGATGAGTACAACTGGTTTTTCTGTACAGTTGTTTGATGCTTTGATGATTGAGAAAATTTGCATGATTTATATCAGCGATGATATCCACAAATTGCATGGTTTGCTTCTGCCCTGGACTTGGTTAACCATTCTTAGCAGCGTGTAGGAGGAGAAGACGCAGAAATATCGGGACTATAAAGCAGCAGTTAAAAGATTAACACAAAGTAATACATTGTGACCTTGTGGTTGTTTTAACTGATGTACAATCCTATGATTCCTTCAAAAGGATAATATTAGCTGTGTCAGCAGTTGTGGCCTGTTTGTTTTTCCATGTATTAAAGGCACCCAGTGATTTTTTTTTTTTTGTTAGTTATGTACTATTTCCACTAAATGAGTACAATCTGGATATACTGGGCAAATATATGAAAATATGTATCAAGCATATTCTTACTAAACCTTGGTGGAGTAACCTTCTTCCGGTCTTTACCTGCATACCAGTAAACCATATCTATTATTAAATTTTATTTATAGAGCACCTTAAAATCCAATATGTTGTCCATTCATAAAGGGGATCATATGCAGTGGGTACTGAAACTATTCAGACCCCTGTAAAATTTTTCTCTCTTTATTTCATTGCAGCCAATTGGTTTGATCAAAAAAAGTTTTCTTTTTCTCATTAAAATGCTTTTTGCACTCCATCTTGATGGAAAAAGAATAAATTTAGTTATTTTTGCTAACAAGAAAAACTGAAATATCACATGCTTATGAGTATTCAGACCCTTTGTTGTGACATTCATATTTTAATCACCATATATTCTCGAGTATAAGCCAAGTTTTTCAGCACTAAATGTGCTGAAAAACCCTAACTCGGCTGTACTCACCTTTCCGACAACCCCCGCAGGTCTTCTGTCTTCAACTCCGGCTTTGTCTTCGGCCCCCTGCGCAGTCCTGTCACCCAAACCATAATGTCAGCCACTTGCCAATATCATAGTTTGTGCGCCATCATCGGCACACACTATGATGTCAGCAAGCACTGGCTATTTACTGGGGGGCAGTCACTGGCTATATACTGGGGGCAGGCACTGGCTATATACAGGGGGCACTGGCTGGCTTATACTGGGGGGCAGGCACTTCATATATACTGGCGGAAGGCACTTGCTATATACTAGGGGCACTGGCTGGCTATATACAAGGGGGCAGGGGGCTGCTGGCTATATACAAGGGGGCAGGTACTGGCTTTATACCAGGGAACAGGGGCTGGCTATATACTCAATATACACTCACTGGCCACTTTTTTAGGTACACCATGCTAGTAACGGGTTGGACCCCCTTTTGCCTTCAGAACTGCCTCAATTCTTCGTGGCATAGATACAACAAGGTGCTGGAAGCATTCCTCAGAGATTTTGGTCCATATTGACATGATGGCATCACACAGTTGCCGCAGATTTGTCGGCTGCACATCCATGATGCAAATCTCCCGTTCCACCACATCCCAAAGATGCTCTATTGGATTGAGATCTGGTGACTGTGGAGGCCATTTGAGTACAGTGAACTCATTGTCATGTTCAAGAAACCAGTCTGAGATGATTCCAGCTTTATGACATGGCGCATTATCCTGCTGAAAGTAGCCATCAGATGTTGGGTACATCCCCACACCATGACACCACCACCACTAGCCTGAACCGTTGATGCAAGGCAGGATGGATCCATGCTTTCATGTTGTTGACGCCAAATTCTGACCCTACCATCCGAATGTCGCAGCAGAAATAGAGACTCATCAGACCAGGGAACGTTTTTCCAATCTTCTTCTGTCCAATTTTGATGAGCTTATGCAAATTGTAGCCTCAGTTTCCTGTTCTTAGCTGAAAGTGGCACCCGATGTGGTCTTCTGCTGCTGTAGCCCATTTGCCTCAAAGTTCGACGTACTGTGCGTTCAGAGATGTTCTTCTGCCTACCTTGGTTGTAACAGGTGGTGATTTGAGTCACTGTTGCCTTTCTATCAGCTCAAACCAGTCTGCCCATTCTCCTCTGACCTCTGGCATCAACAAGGCATTTCCGCCCACAGAACTGCCGCTCACTGGATGTTTTTCCTTTTTCGGACCATTCTCTGTAAACCCTAGAGATGGTTGTGCGTGAAAATCCCAGTAGATCAGCAGTTTCTGAAATACTCAGACCAGCCCTTCTGGCACCAACTAGCATGCCACGTTCAAAGGCATTCAAATCACCTTTCTTCCCCATACTGATGCTCGGTTTGAACTGCAGGAGATTGTCTTGACCATGTCTACATGCCTAAATGCACTGAGTTGCCGCCATGTGATTGGCTGATTAGAAATTAATTGTTAACGAGCAGTTGTACAGGTGTACCTAATAAAGTGGCCGGTGAGTGTATACTCAATATTCAAGTCAATAGTTTTTTGCAGATTTTTTGTGTTAAAATTAGGGTCCTCAGGTCTACTTATACTCGAGTATATATGGTACTGTACATGTTTTCCATTTTCTTCTGATCCTCCTTGAGATGCTTCTACTCTTTCATTGGAGTCAAGATGTGTTTAATTAAACTGATTGCACTAGATAATAAATGCACACACCTGTCTATATAAGACCTCACAGCTACTGACAGTGCATGTCAGAGCACATGAGAATCATGAGGTCTAAGGAACTGCCAAGGAGCTCAGAGACAGAATTGTGGCAAAGTACAGATCTGGCCAAGATTACAAATTAAATGGAAGCTTGGGACCACCACAACTCTTCCTCAACCTGGCCATCCAGCCAGACTAAGCAATCGTGGGAGAAGAGCCTTAGTGAGAGAGGTAAAGAAGATCACTGTGGCTAAGCTCCAGAGATGCAATAGGGAGATGAGAAAAAGTTCCACAAAAGTCAACTATCACTGCAGCCCTCCACCAGTTGATTCTGTCTACAGAGGTCTTTCCTCAGTGAAAGACATATGAAAGCCTGCATACAGTTTGCAAAAAAACACATGAAGGACTCCCAGACTATGAGAAATAGGATTCTCTGGTCTGATGAGACGAAGATTGAACTTTTTGGTGTTACTGTGTGGAGAAAACATGGCGCTGCTCCTCACCACACAAATACAAACCAGCGACAAGTGGTAGTGGCAGCATCATGCTATGCTGGTTGGAATTGAAGGAAAGGAGATAGCTACCAAGTACAGAGATATCCTTGATGAAAAACTCTTCCAGAGTGCTCTGGACTTCCAACAAGACAATGGCCCTAAGCAAACAGCTAAAACAACAAAGCAGAGGCTTCAGAACAATCTGTGACCTTTCCTGACTGGCCCAGCCAGAGCCCAGACCTAAATCCAATGGAGCATCTCTGGAGAGACCTGAAAATGGCTTCCACCAACATTCACCATCCCACCTGAGGAACCGGAGGATCTGCAAGGAAGAGGCAGAGGATCCCCAAATCCAGGTGGAAAAAACTTGTTGCATTATTCCCAGGAAGTATCATGTCTGTAATAGCTCCAAAGCTGCTTCTACTCAACACTGAGCAAAGGGGCTGAATACTTATCACCATGTGATATTTCAGTTTTTCTTGTTTAATAAATTAGCAAAAACATCTACATTTCTGTTTTTTCTTCTGTCAAGATGGGGTCAGAGTGTATATTTATGACCAAAAAAGATCTTTTTTGATCTTACCAATTGGCTGCAATGTAATAAAGCGTGAAAAATTTAAAATGTCTGAATACTTTCTGTTCCCACCGTACATTACATTAAGACTAGAACAAATGAAAGTACAAATGCAAAACTACAGAGATCTAGAACAAGTGGCAGGAGCTCATAATTAGTAATGAACGGACCTGTTAATATTTGTGGTCAACTGAGTTTGGCTAAAATCAAATTTAAAAAATCTGTACTCAGACCTGAACCCCAACCAGTAACATCACCACCAGTAGCCACATTCATTCTTCATGATAATAGTATCTACAGTAGAACAGTGGGTCCTAGCCCAATGACCAAAGAGGAACAAACAAAAGTAATAGTTCCCATTATCTAGTTTAATGAATCAAAATGAAAATTTGCTATACATTCCCTTTAGGACTTCCCTACGTTGTAAGGACATGTCGGAATCCTTCTGATGTGTCCTTACAATGTATGGCAGATAACGTGGTGTGAACCAAGCCTAAGCAGTAGATGAAGTGACAATATATTCTTTAGAGTTGTTCCTCTTTTAAATGTAACTCATTTTAATCAAAAACTGACTCTTCTTTGCTCATTTGCTTATGACGGGTTTTTTTATGTAGGTAATTGGCCATGTTTTAACATCCTAAGGATATTTAATACCATTACTGAAGTTATTGGGAGTTTAGCTGGTGAGAGTGTACTGTACTTTTAAAGGGGTTGGCCACTTTTCCTCATGTTTTTTTTTAAATGTATGTGTAATACAGCTTTATTGATATGTAAAGTGAAGGTTCCTGTAGTTGCATATTGGTAAATGACCTAAAATCCTGCCCCCAAATTACAAAGTGGCCACAAGGGGGTTTCCCTAAACAACGCTTAACTGAACCCATTTTAACCAGTAAACCATTGTTTCAACCATTGTTGATCTTTATATTCTTAGAGAAGAGAATAAAGAAGAGTTCTCTGAAGGTTCAACCGTTTTTAAGTGGTTCCTCTTTGGATTGGGTTAGGAATCACTGTTCTACTGTAGATACTGTAGATACTATTATTGTGAAGAATACATGTGGATGCTAAAATGTTAACAGGCCACATTAATGAAGAAAAATTAACAGAAACATTAAAAATAACATTTTTTTTGTTCTATAACCAATTTTTGGATGAAGCCAATACCATTAGCATATTCCTGTAATTGAAGACCTTACTTTCCTATTGACATCCAATGTAAACTAGGCCAACTCTCCAGAACCATGTGCAAGGAATAAATCCTCTCTAAATCGACATTGAAAAATTTGTTTTTGTATATTTAAAATGTAATTTTAGATTTTAAATGATATATTTGATTCTTAAGGGTATCATGACAACATTGGATGAGGTTCCACTGAACGCTGTGAGTCATCAATATCAAGGGAAATGTCTCAGAGTCCAAAAATCACTAAGTGATGAACCTCTGATGATTGATAGTTTAACACAAATATTATTGTTTGCCAGGTTTACCCCTGAAATAACTAAGAAGAAGTTTAGAAGTGTAGACATTTGTAGACTTTTGAGCATAGGCAATATATTTTACACTATACAGAAAACCATATTAGACTAAGGGGATATAATTGTATAGTACATAGGAAAATAACACTTACATAAGGGAGACAGATGGGAGATTATACTTTGGTGAGGCTTTGTTCTTGTGCCTCTATTCTAGGAGCTACGACTCAAGGGGTGGAGTTTGGGGAACAGCTATCAAGCAGACACTCAACTTCAAGGTTCCTTCATCAGGTAACCCCAACCTCCTTACCTGTGTGGAGATGCTACCATCTCTGCCTTCTGGCTCCTTATCGTCTCCCAGTCCTCCCGGTGTTTTTTCAAACCTTTTGCATGCGCAGCGAGCCTGTCATCTCCCAGGCCCCAGGCCCCATGCCCCATGTGTATCCGGAGGGAGAAACGAACATTGCGCATGCATCGCTTTGGATCCACTCTGACACTGCGCTGCCTCGCCACGCACGTATCTGGCTAGCAGGTACGGGATATTAAAGTGGATCGAAAGCAGCACATGGATGATATTTGAAACTTTGGGAGGCGACAAAGAGCCATGAGGCAGGGCCGGTAGGAGATCCACAGAGGCAAGGAGGCGGCCTTGAGGGTGGATACCTGCTTGATACCCCCCCAGGTGTCGTATCATGCTTACTCCCCCATCATAAGTGCCTATCAGTCTGATAAGTGGTATAATTGGTGTTTTTGATTGGGATGTAAGTAAGCAGGTTCTATCCAATTGTAGGGCCCATTAATACACGGACCACAACATTTACTACTTGGCAGTTTGCGGAAGCGGCAAGGCATATGTCAGTAAGACTTTCTGAGAATTTCGCCACCGAGTGGATGACCACCTAGGTGATACTAAACATATAAGAGATAAGCCCCTTTCCAGGCATATACATGAAAATGACAATGAGGTAATAGAGGTTTATCCTTCATAGGGACCGATCAAGTAAACCCCACCTCCAGACAGATGGGGGGGACTGTGACCATATCCAAAAGCAATGAGTTCCACTGGCTGTCTAAATCCCTTACATTTGCATAATATGTAAGTGTGTTATCATGTACAATAAACTCCTTTTGGAACCCCTCCTCCGGGTTCTTTAATTATTACATTTGTAGATGGGTTACCAGACACATTGATCTAATGTATTCTTACCTTTTTCCATTGCCGTGACTCCTCCTCCTTTCAGAGCGGGCACGCATGGTTTGGGGCATTTGCCCTTGCTGTGGCGAGCGTCCCACTTTGCAATGCACATGTGCAGCCCCCTCATAGGTTAATTATATACAACACCATCATGGTTCTCTATAAATATCCTCCATGTATTCATTATATACAGCCCACCTCACCCCTCACCTAGTGCTTTCAGGCTGCTTGGGACTGAGAATCACCTACGTGTTTCCCCCCAGCAGCTCTGGGCCCCGGCACGTCCCCGGGTATGTCTGGTGCCGGCACTGGCCCTGTGTGCACTTAAAGGGGCATATTAGTGCTTAGTCAGAGTTTGCGCCACATTTTCTAATGACTTGCGCCACAATTATGCCTGTCACACAACTCTACAGCATGAACAAAGGGCACCAGAAAAAAATGGTGCACACTTCAAGAGCAGTGCAGGGGGCACCAGATTCATGAAGACCATGCACCGCTTTTGATAAATCTGATGGACTCTGCATACTCCACGGGCAAACTGCACATACTACAGACTGCACTAGTTTTGGTAAATTTGGGCCATTGCTTTTGCTATGAGAAAAATCTTTTTAAATTTGCAGTCTCCTACTGTTATTCTAAACCCCTTACAGCATTTTTCATACATTACCCCCAGTGTATATTATTATATGATCAAGCAGGAATTTGGCAGAATTGACCTAGATTTGCTGCCCCGATACATTCACGACCCCTGATCAAACAATGTAAAACATATGAGCTTCGTAGGATAACAATGTAGTCAGAGCTTGTTATTATAATATTGAGAACTAAAAAATAAATGAAAATGCTAATGCTTAAAGAAGAGACTGAATTCTACTAGGAAAAGAGTAAGAGAGAAAAAAAAAATCACAACTTATGAACGTTCACAAGACATGTAGCTTTCTCCCGGCCAAGAAAAATGGTTGTAAATTGCAAACAGGTGTCTTAGTTTCCGATGACTTCAAAAGTTGCTTTGTAAGCATTTTGTGTGCACAGGGAGCAGCAAACATCACTGCTGCTGACAATTCTTACTGCATTGAGGAAAAGAGGAAGGTTCATGTTTTTTTTTATATTAAAAGGGTCTACATTATTTTATAAAAAGAGGGTATTAGCTCATATACATACACAACAAAAATACTCCACACTTTCAGTCTCTCCTTCTTTGGATCTATCTTAACTCCTCTTCCTCTTACTGTCATGGTTCCTCAGAGAATCTAGGTCCTCTTCTCTTTTCCCTCTATACTGCCCCCATGGACAAACCATTAGCAGATTTGGTTTTCAGTATTATATTTATGGTAATGCTACCCAGCTATATACCCAGCTATATACTGCATGTAACATCACCCCTGCCTTACTTTAGAATACCAGTGACTGTCTCTCTGCCATCTCTAACATCATGTCCTCTTGAAACTTAGTTTAAAATTTAGTTTAAACTAATCACCCTCATACACAAAGCTCTGCACAGTGCTGCAGCTTCCTACCTCTCCTCTCTCATCTTTGTCTATTGCCCAAATCCATGCTCTACAATCTGCCAGTGATCTTAGATTATTCTATTCTTAATTCTAACCTTCCACTTATGTCTCCAGAGCTTTTCCCAAGCTGCACCCATTCTCTGGAATGCCCTACCCCGAACTACAGGCGGCCTCCTACTTAAGAACACTTGACTTACATACGACCCCTAGTTACAAACGGACCACTGGATATTGGTAATTTATTGTTCTTTAGTCCTAGGATACAATAAACAGCTATAACAGTTATCACAGGTGTCTGTAATGAAGCTTTATTGTTAATCTTGATTCTTATGACAACCCAACATTTTTAAAATCCAATTGTCACAGAGACCAAAAAAGTTCTGGCTGGGATTACAATGATAAAATATACAGTTCCGACTTACATACAAATTCAACTTAAGAACTAACCTACAGAATCTATCTTGTATGTAACCCGGGGACTGCCTGTATCAGACTTAATATTTAACCTCCAACAATTCAAACATGCTCTTAAAAACCCTCTCCTTAGGCAAGCCTATCACATTCCCTAACTACATGAAAAAGTATTGCAGTATATGATAGTAGTGCTCAGGCATCCAAGGGTTGGAGGTCTAAAAATAGTAAAAAATTCACTGGAACTGATATCAAAATAAATAACCAAAAAAAAATCATGTTAGGTATCACCACATCCAAAAATGTCCGATCTATCAATATATAGAACCGGTTATTCCCAGTGTTGGACTATGTAATGGAAAATAGCGTCCAAATGTCAGAATCGCCACTTTTTTGCCGTTTCGCAAAAGTGATCGAAAAGTCATACAGACCCTAAAAGAGTAGCAAAGCAAATGTCATCTCATCCCGTAAAAAATGCTCTGTACACTTTAGTATGAAAAAGTTATTAGCGCCAGAAGATGGCAAATTTAAGAAATTTTTTACTAACTAACTAAAAGTTTTCATTTCAATTTTATTTAAATCATATTTTGCCTGTGATTAGACGATTTTGGAGTCTGGAGGGGAAGCATCTTTTTAAATCATCAAGGGTTGTCAAGTAGTGAGAAGACACACCACACCACGGTACTGGAATTATCCACAACTTCACTATTCCTCCATCCATTTGAGGCTGTTGATATCTTAAACCAAACCTACCATTCTAGGAGGATGAAAGCTCCACCAGTGTGCAGGGATCAAAAGACAGGCAGAGGTCAGAGAATTATGCAACAGATCTCTTTGGACATTTGAGGGCCTGGCAAGTGGTACAAAAATCCAATTGAGGACTCATGGAAATCGAGCTATTACTTGTCTGCTCATAGATCTAAAACACCATGTTCTAAAATGGTGTCAGTTTAGAGCAATCCCACCAGATATGAAGGATGGTGCCCTTCGCAGTCCTGCATTGCTAACAAAGCTCAGATAGAGATGGAAATAATGGGGCAGATTTACTTACCCGGTCCATTCGCGATCCAGTGGCGCGTTCTCTGTGCTGGATTCGGGTCCGGACGGGATTCATTAAGGTGGCGCTGCTGCGCTGAAAAGCATCGGTACACAGTGGAGTTCACTGAGCCGGGCTGAGTGAAGGTAAGTGCAAGCTCCGTGACAGATTTTTTTTTTAAATGCGGGAGTTTTTTCGAATCCGTCGGGTTTTCGTTCGGCCACGTCCCCCAATTTCAGTCGCATGCATGCCAGCGCCGATGTGCCACAATCCGATCACGTGCGCCAAAATCCCGGGGCAATTCAGGGCAAATCGGAAATATTCGGGTAACACGTCGGGAAAACGCGAATCGGCCCTTAGTAAATGACCCCCAATGTGTGGATTTCTGTGAAGAAGTGTTGGACACTGGCACCACCTTGTAAGGAGTAGTTCTTCTCTTTAGCCATGCAAGCCATAGGGAGGTTATGGGAGAGAAAAGGGCTGGAGGCCACAACTTTTTTAGAAAGAGAGAAACAGGTCCTGTTCTCAAACAACAACAAAAAGCAGGTTCCCAGGGTTGAGATTGCCAATAGTAGGCTGTAAAACATGGAGAGGGGTTGGGCCCGATTTGAGGTCTGATGGAGGGTCAACCCTAAAGTACTAAGAGTCAGCAGTCTGTTAATACAGAATGGAGGACAATTGACAGTAAGCCATCTAGGCCAACAGATTCTCAGGATGAGAGGCCTTTAGGTCAGCCAGCTAAGGCAGGCAGAAACCAAGAAGTATGTTGCAGACTCTAAAGGCCTCAGATGATGACCAAAAGATGAAATGTGTTGTACATAATTACTGACATTGCGACTTTCAGCAGGTTTCCCAAATTTTTCCGTTTTGCGCCGAATTTCGCCGGAATTTTGGCGCACGTGATTGGATTTTGGTGCAATCGCGACGGATTTCATGTGACAAAAATCGGGGTGGGGGGGTGGGCGTGGCCATCGGACAACCAGACGGATTAAAAAAAACCAGCGGAATTTCAAAAATGAAATGTGTCGCAAGATCAGCACTTACATGCACCGGGAATCAGAAGGTGAACTCTGGCGGACCTCGGCAGCGACACCTACTGGATATCAGGCGCACGACCTTAGTGAATCCCGGCAGAACCTGAATCCAGGTCAGACAACACGCTGTGGGATCGCGACAGGACCGGGTAAGTAAATGAGCACCACTGTGTCAAAGCTTATCTCTACCTCTCCCTGTACAATGTCCTCTATATAGATAACACTGACCTATGATTACATCACTGCTGACAATAGATGATGTCACAGCTTATCTCCTCCCCCTCCCTGTACAATGACCTCTATATAGATAACACTGACCTGTCATTACATTACTATTGATTATAGATGTCACAGCTTATCTTCTCCCCCTCCCTGTACAATGACCTCTATGTAGAAAAAACTAACCCATCATTACATCATTAATGTCAATAGAGGATGCCCCAGCTTATCTCCTCCTCCTGCCTGCACAATGACCTCTGTATAGATAACACTGACCCATCATTACATCACTACTGACAATAGATGATGTCACAGCTTATCTCCTCCTCCTGCCTGCACAATGACCTCTGTATAGATAACACTGACCCATCATTACATCACTACTGACAATAGATGATGTCACAGCTTATCTCCTCCTCCCTGTACAATGACCTCTATATAGATAACACTGACCCATCATTACATCACTACTGACAATAGATGATGTCACAGCTTATCTCCTCCCCTCCCTGTACAATGACCTCTATATAGATAACACTGACCTATCATTACATCACTACTGACAATACATGGTGTCACAGCTTATCTCCTCCTCCTCCCTGTACAATGATCTCTATATAGATAACACTGACCCATCATTACATCACTACTGACAATAGATGATGTCACAGCTTATCTCCTCCTCCCTGTACAATGACCTCTGTATAGATAACACTGACCGACCATTACATCACTACTGACAATAGATGATGTCACAGATTATCACCTCCCCCTCAATGCATAATGACTAGAGATGAGCGAACACTAAAATGCTCGGGTACTCGTTATTCGAGACGAACTTTTCCCGATGCTCGAGTGCTCGTCTCGAATAACGAACCCCATTGAAGTCAATGGGAGACTCGAGCATTTTTCAAGGGGACCAAGGCTCTGCACAGGGAAGCTTGGCCAAACACCTGGGAACCTCAGAAAAGGATGGAAACACCACGGAAATGGACAGGAAACAGCAGGGGCAGCATGCATGGATGCCTCTGAGGCTGCATAATCGCACCATTATGCCAAAATTATGGGCAACAGCATGGCCATGACAGAGTGACAGAATGAAGCTAGATAGCATCTAAAACATCCAATAATTGACCCTGACACTATAGGGGACGGCATGCAGAGGCAGCGGCAGCAGGCTAGAGAGTGTCATGACGACATACCCTAAATGGACTCAGGCTTCAAACCAATGGGTGGCAGAGAGGAACCAAAGGAGGTGAGCAAGAAGCGCTCAAATAATATCGGTACATGATAAAAGTTTGCCAGTATATTTTGTGGATTACACAGCAGGGTGGCGACAAAGTTAACATGGAAGCCATGAAAACAACCCAAAATTCTGCCTGACACAGCTCGTTTGATAAGGGGACCATGTATGGAGGCAGTGAACTAGTAGTAGATTAAAGGTGCTGCAGTTAAAACTATGTTAGTTGGATCTTGGCATGGAGCTGGCGCTCCGCTGCCAGGCGAGCTTTCGCCAATCCAAGCCCCTGTCTATAGGCTACTCCCCAAACAGCACTTCTAAGAACCTTTTGTATAAGATCAAGTGTAGTAGCGTTCTTATAAGTTTAGGATATGCCGGGTGAGGGGAATGTAAACAGATGCGCAAGAAGCGCTGAAATAATATCCCTAAATGGTAAAAGTTTGCAAGTATATTTTGGGGATTACACAGCAGGGTGGCGACAAAGTTAACAACTTTGATGTGGAATGCCCTGTAATAGCTCTTGGGCGGTGTGCCTTTTATCGCCTAGGCTCAGCAGTTTCAGCACCGCCTGCTGTCGCTTAGCGACGGCACTGCTGCTGTGCCTAGAGCTACCGACTGATGGCGCCATGCCCACGGATGGTAATTCGTAGGAGGAGGAGGTGGAGGAGGGGTGGGAGGAAGAGGAGGTATAGTAGGCCTTTGAGACCTGGACCGAGGTAGGCCCCGCAATTCTCTGCGTCGGCAGTATATGACCAGCCCCAGGGTCAGACTCGGTCCCAGCCTGCACCAAGTTAAGTGTAGTAGCGTTCTTATAAGTTTGGGATATGGCGGGTGAGGGGAATGTAAACAGATGCGCAAGAAGCGCATGATGCGCATGGAGCTGGCGTTCCGCTGCCAGGCGAGCTTTCGCCAATCCAAGCCCCTGTCTCTAGGCTACTCCCCAAACAGCACTTCTAAGAACCTTTTGTATAAGATCAAGTGTAGTAGCGTTCTTATAAGTTTAGGATATGCCGGGTGAGGGGAATGTAAACAGATGCGCAAGAAGCGCTGAAATAATATCCCTAAATGGTAAAAGTTTGCCAGTATATTTTGTGGATAACACAGCAGGGTGGCGACAAAGTTAACAACTTTGATGTGGAATCCATGAAAACAACCCAAATTTCTGCCTGACACACCTCGTTTGATAAAGGGACGATGTATGGAGGCAGCTATATGGACGACTTTTGGAGGTAGCAATGGAGACAACGTGTGGAGGCTGCTATGGAGACAATTTAATTTGGATAGTGCCTGTATGTGGCAGTCCCAAACATTTTTCAAACCAGAGGAGCAGGTAGGTGGCCCTCCAGTAAAATGGGATAGATTGAGTGCCTGTATGTGGCAGTCCCAAAAATGTTTCAAACCAGAGGAGCAGGTAGGTGGCCCTCCAGTAAAATGGAATAGATTGAGTGCCTGTATGTGGCAGTCCCAAAAATTGTTCAAACCAGAGGAGCAGGTAGGTGGCCCTGCAGTAAAATGGAATAGATTGAGTGCCTGTATGTGGCAGTCCCAAAAATTGTTCAAACCAGAGGAGCAGGTAGGTGGCCCTGCAGTAAAATGGAATAGATTGAGTGCCTGTATGTGGCAGTCCCAAAAATGTTTCAAACCAGAGGAGCAGGTAGGTGGCCCTCCAGTAAAATGGAATAGATTGAGTGCCTGTATGTGGCAGTCCCAAAAATTGTTCAAACCAGAGGAGCAGGTAGGTGGCCCTGCAGTAAAATGGAATAGATTGAGTGCCTGTATGTGGCAGTCCCAAAAATTGTTCAAACCAGAGGAGCAGGTAGGTGGCCCTCCAGTAAAATGGAATAGATTGAGTGCCTGTATGTGGCAGTCCCAAAAATTTTTTAAAACAGAGGACCGGGTAGGTGGCCCTCCAGAAAAATGGAATAGATTGAGTGCCTGTATGTGGCACTCACAAAAATTGTTTCAAACAGAGGACCGGGTAGTCGGCCCTCCAGAAAAATTAAATGCATGAAGTACTATAGCAAGAGCCAGTGGGCCCTGTCAAAAAATAGCCATTTTCCTCTGCTTTACTGTACAAAGAGGAGGAGAAGGAGGAAAATGAGGAGGAGGAGGAGGAGTGGATCAATTATTCAGGTTGAGCTTCCTTCACCTGGTGGAGATTGGAAATTCTGAGAAATCCAGCCTTTATTCATTTTAATAAGCGTCAGCCTGTCAGCGCTGTCAGTCGACAGGCGTGTACGCTTATCGGTGATGATGCCACCAGCTGCACTGAAAACCCGCTCGGACAAGACGCTAGCGGCAGGGCAGGCAAGAACCTCCAAGGCGTACAGCGCCAGTTCATGCCACATGTCCAGCTTTGAAACCCAGTAGTTGTAGGGAGCTGTGTGATCATTTAGGACGATGGTATGGTCAGCTACGTACTCCCTCACCATCTTTCTGTAAAGATCAGCCCTACTCTGCCGAGACTGGGGACAGGTGACAGTGTCTTGCTGGGGTGACATAAAGCTGGCAAAAGCCTTGTAAAGCGTACCCTTGCCAGTGCTGGACAAGCTGCCTGCTCGCCTACTCTCCCTCGCTACTTGTCCCGCAGAACTACGCACTCTGCCGCTAGCGCTGTCAGAAGGGAAATACTGTTTCAGCTTGTGCACCAGGGCCTGCTGGTATTCATGCATTCTCACACTCCTTTCCTCTCCAGGGATGAGAGTGGGAAGATTTTGCTTGTACCGTGGGTCCAGGAGAGTGAACACCCAGTAATCGGTGCTGGAATAAATTCTTTGAACGCGAGGGTCACGGGATAGGCAGCCTAGCATGAAATCTGCCATATGCGCCAGAGTACCAACGCGTAAGAATTCACTCCCCTCACTGGCCTGACTGTCCATTTCCTCCTCCTCCAACTCCTCCAACTCCTCTTCTTCTGCCCATACACGCTGAACAGTGAAGGACTCAACAATGGTCCCCTCTTGTGTCTCGCCAACATTCTCCTCCTCTTCCTCCTCATCCTCCTCCACCTCCACCTCCTCCGATATGCGCTGAGAAACAGACCTCAGGGTGCTTTGGCTATCAACAAGGGAATATTCTTCCCCCGTCTCTTGTGACGAGCGCAAAGCTTCCGACTTCATGCTGACCAGAGAGTTTTTCAACAGGCCAAGCAGCGGGATGGTGAGGCTGATGATGGCGGCATCGCCACTGACCATCTGTGTTGACTCCTCAAAGTTACTCAGCACCTGACAGATATCAGACATCCACGTCCACTCCTCATTGTAGACTTGAGGAAGCTGACTGACCTGACTACCAGTTCGGGTGGAAGTTGACATCTGGCAGTCTACAATCGCTCTGCGCTGCTGGTAAACTCTGGATAACATGGTCAGTGTTGAATTCCACCTCGTGGGCACGTCGCACAACAGTCGGTGAGCGGGCAGTTGGAGGCGGCGCTGCGCTGCCCTGAGAGTGGCAGCATCTGGGCTGGACTTCCTGAAATGCGCACAGATGCGGCGCACCTTCGTGAGCAAATCAGACAGATTGGGGTATGTCTTGAGGAAACGCTGCACTATCAGATTTAACACATGGGCCAGGCATGGCACATGTGTCAGTCTGCCGAGTTGCAGAGCCGCCACCAGGTTACGGCCGTTGTCACACACAACCATTCCCGGCTTGAGGTTCAGCGGTGCCAGCCACAGATCAGTCTGCGCCGTGATGCCCTGTAATAGCTCTTGGGCGGTGTGCCTTTTGTCGCCTAGGCTCAGCAGTTTGAGCACCGCCTGCTGTCGCTTAGCGACGGCACTGCTGCTGTGCCTAGAGCTACCGACTGATGGCGCCGTGCCCACGGATGGTAGTTCGGAGGAGGAGGTGGAGGAGGGGTGGGAGGAGGAGGAGGCATAGTAGGCCTGAAACACCTGGACCGAGGTAGGCCCCGCAATCCTCGGCGTCGGCAGTATATGAGCAGCCCCAGGGTCAGACTCGGTCCCAGCCTCCACCAAGTTAACCCAATGTGCCGTCAGCGATATATAGTGGCCCTGCCCGGCAGCACTCGTCCACGTGTCCGTGGTCAGGTGGACCTTGTCAGAAACGGCGTTGGTCAGGGCACGGATGATGTTGTCTGACACGTGCTGGTGCAGGGCTGGGACGGCACATCGGGAAAAGTAGTGGCGGCTGGGGACCGAATACCGAGGGGCGGCCGCCGCCATGAGGTTGCGAAAGGCCTCGGTCTCTACTAGCCTATAGGGCAGCATCTCCAGGCTAAGCAATCTGGAGATGTGCACATTAAGGGCTTGGGCGTGCGGGTGGGTTGCGCTATACCTCCTTTTGCGCTCCAGCGTCTGGGGTATGGAGAGCTGAACGCTGGTGGATGCTGTGGAGGATCGTGGAGGCGACGATGGGGTTTTTGTGCCAGGGTCCTGGGCAGGGGGCTGACTAGCAGCTGACACAGGGGAAGGAGCAGTGGTGTGCACGGCCGGAGGTGAACGGGCTTGTTGCCACTGAGTGGGGTGCTTAGCATTCATATGCCTGCGCATACTGGTGGTAGTTAAGCTAGTAGTGGTGGAACCCCTGCTGAGCCTGGTTTGGCAAATGTTGCACACCACAGTCCGTCGGTCATCCGGTGTTTCCTTAAAGAACCTCCACACTTCTGAAGATCTAGCCCTCGCCGCAAGAGCCCTCACCACGGGAGCTTCACTAGTTGACAGTGGCGCTGATGCACCAGCTCTGGCCCTGCCTCTCCGTCTGGCCCCACCACTGCCTCTTCCAACCTGTTCAGGTCGAGGACTCTCCTCCGTCTCAGAAGCACTGTGTTCACCCGGCCTCTCAACCCAGCTTGGGTCTGTCACCTCATCATCCTCCGATCCCTCAGTCTGCTCCCCCCTCGGACTTCCTGCCCTGACAACAACTTCCCCACTGTCTGACAACCGTGTCTCCTCATCGTCGGACACCTCTTTACACACTTCCACTACGTCAAGAAGGTCATCATCACCCACAGACTGTGACTGGTGGAAAACCTGGGCATCGGAAAATTGCTCAGCAGCAACCGGACAAGTGGTTTGTGACTGTGGGAAGGGTCCAGAAAACAGTTCCTCAGAGTATGCCGGTTCAAATGCCAAATTTTCCTGGGAGGGGGCAGACTGGGGGGGAGGAGGCTGAGGTGCAGGAGCTGGAGGAGTGGGGATTTCGGTGACATGGGTGGACTGCGTGGAAGACTGACTGGTGGTGGACAAATTGCTCGAAGCATTGTCAGCAATCCACGACATCACCTGTTCGCACTGTTCTGGCCTCAACAGTGCTCTACCACGAGTCCCAGTAACTTCAGACATGAACCTAGGGAGTGTAGCTCTGCGGCGTTCCCCTGCTCCCTCATCAGCAGGTGGTGTCTCACCCCGCCCAGGACCACGGCCTCTGACCCCTGCAGTAGTTGGACGCCCACGTCCCCGCCCTCGTCCTCTACCCCTAGCCCTCGGGTTAAACATTTTTAAAATGAGAGTTATAACTTTTTTTTTTTTTTACTTCTTTTTGTTTTTTTTGGTGTTTTTTTGTGTTTTTTGTTTTTTTTTGAGTTTTTAAAACCAAACAATCCTATCCTATTGCTATGGCTATTTTCTAGCCAAGTATCAAAGGAAGCACACTACTATGCCAGATGAGATGACACTGAGTTATTGCCTAATAGAAATCCAACCCCTACTGAATTTTGCCACTTCGGCCTTTGCTATGGATATGTGCGCCACTAAGCGCAGAACACAGCGGTCGCAAGTCTCACTACAAATTGCTCAGAATTGGCAAGTACATGCACTGCAGAAACTACAGCCACCAGCAGATCAACCAGAAATCAAATATATAGAACGCTACTGTAGGCTTCAAGAAGCTGTTTGTATTCTCCTATGGCTATTTTCTAGCCAAGTATCAAAGGAAGCACACTACTATGCCAGATGAGATGACACTGAGTTATTGCCTAATAGAAATCCAACCCCTACTGAATTTTGCCACTTCGGCCTTTGCTATGGATATGTGCGCCACTAAGCGCAGAACACAGCGGTCGCAAGTCTCACTACAAATTGCTCAGAATTGGCAAGTACATGCACTGCAGAAACTACAGCCACCAGCAGATCAACCAGAAATCAAATATATAGAACGCTACTGTAGGCTTCAAGAAGCTGTTTGTATTCTCCTATGGCTATTTTCTAGCCAAGTATCAAAGGAAGCACACTACTATGCCAGATGAGATGACACTGAGTTATTGCCTAATAGAAATCCAACCCCTACTGAATTTTGCCACTTCGGCCTTTGCTATGGATATGTGCGCCACTAAGCGCAGAACACAGCGGTCGCAAGTCTCACTACAAATTGCTCAGAATTGGCAAGTACATGCACTGCAGAAACTACAGCCACCAGCAGATCAACCAGAAATCAAATATATAGAACGCTACTGTAGGCTTCAAGAAGCTGTTTGTATTCTCCTATGGCTATTTTCTAGCCAAGTATCAAAGGAAGCACACTACTATGCCAGATGAGATGACACTGAGTTATTGCCTAATAGAAATCCAACCCCTACTGAATTTTGCCACTTCGGCCTTTGCTATGGATATGTGCGCCACTAAGCGCAGAACACAGCGGTCGCAAGTCTCACTACAAATTGCTCAGAATTGGCAAGTACATGCACTGCAGAAACTACAGCCACCAGCAGATCAACCAGAAATCAAATATATAGAACGCTACTGTAGGCTTCAAGAAGCTGTTTGTATTCTCCTATGGCTATTTTCTAGCCAAGTATCAAAGGAAGCACACTACTATGCCAGATGAGATGACACTGAGTTATTGCCTAATAGAAATCCAACCCCTACTGAATTTTGCCACTTCGGCCTTTGCTATGGATATGTGCGCCACTAAGCGCAGAACACAGCGGTCGCAAGTCTCACTACAAATTGCTCAGAATTGGCAAGTACATGCACTGCAGAAACTACAGCCACCAGCAGATCAACCAGAAATCAAATATATAGAACGCTACTGTAGGCTTCAAGAAGCTGTTTGTATTCTCCTATGGCTATTTTCTAGCCAAGTATCAAAGGAAGCACACTACTATGCCAGATGAGATGACACTGAGTTATTGCCTAATAGAAATCCAACCCCTACTGAATTTTGCCACTTCGGCCTTTGCTATGGATATGTGCGCCACTAAGTGCAGAACACAGCGGTCGCAAGTCTCACTACAAATTGCTCAGAATTGGCAAGTACATGCACTGCAGAAACTACAGCCACCAGCAGATCAACCAGAAATCAAATATATAGAACGCTACTGTAGGCTTCAAGAAGCTGTTTGTATTCTCCTATGGCTATTTTCTAGCCAAGTATCAAAGGAAGCACACTACTATGCCAGATGAGATGACACTGAGTTATTGCCTAATAGAAATCCAACCCCTACTGAATTTTGCCACTTCGGCCTTTGCTATGGATATGTGCGCCACTAAGCGCAGAACACAGCGGTCGCAAGTCTCACTACAAATTGCTCAGAATTGGCAAGTACATGCACTGCAGAAACTACAGCCACCAGCAGATCAACCAGAAATCAAATATATAGAACGCTACTGTAGGCTTCAAGAAGCTGTTTGTATTCTCCTATGGCTATTTTCTAGCCAAGTATCAAAGGAAGCACACTACTATGCCAGATGAGATGACACTGAGTTATTGCCTAATAGAAATCCAACCCCTACTGAATTTTCCCACTTCGGTCTTTGCTATGGATATGTGTGCCACTAAGAGCTAAACACAACGGTAGCAAGTCCCCCTGCTAATTCCTCACAAAATGGTAAAAGATGCAAATTAAAATAAAAAAAGTAGAACGTTATTGTAGCCCTAAGAAGGGCTGTTGGGTTCTTTGAGAATCACTCCTGCCTAACAGTAAGCTAATAGAACACCCTAACGCTTTCCCTGACCAGCAGCAGCTCTCTCCCTAGCGGCATCCAGAGACAGAATGATCCGAGCAGCGCGGCCAGCGGCTAGTCTATCCCAGGGTCACCTGATCTGGCCAGCCAACCACTGCTATCGACGTGTAAGGGTACCACGTCATGCTGGGTGGAGTGCAGAGTCTCCTGGCTTGTGATTGGCTCTGTTTCTGGCCGCCAAAAAGCAAAACGGCGGGAGCTGCCATTTTCTCGAGCGGGCGAAGTATTCGTCCGAGTAACGAGCAGTTTCGAGTACCCTAATGCTCGACCGAGCATCAAGCTCGGACGAGCATGTTCGCTCATCTCTAATAATGACCTCTACATAGATATAACCAATGAACCCTCATAGAAAACATCTATTTATTCCGGTTTCAATCATTTTGATCATTCTTTACTGTAAGAGCAGTGAGACTATGTTTGGTGGACTCTATGGGGCAGATTTACTTACCTGGTCCGTTCGCGATCCAGCGGCGCTTTCTCTGCGCTGGATTCGGGTCTGGTAAGTAAATGAGCACCACTGTGTCAAAGCTTATCTCTACCTCTCCCTGTACAATGTCCTCTATATAGATAACACTGACCTATGATTACATCACTGCTGACAATAGATGATGTCACAGCTTATCTCCTCCCCCTCCCTGTACAATGACCTCTATATAGATAACACTGACCTGTCATTACATCACTATTGATTATAGATGTCACAGCTTATCTTCTCCCCCTCCCTGTACAATGACCTCTATGTAGAAAAAACTAACCCATCATTACATCATTAATGTCAATAGAGGATGCCCCAGCTTATCTCCTCCTCCTGCCTGCACAATGACCTCTGTATAGATAACACTGACCCATCATTACATCACTACTGACAATAGATGATGTCACAGCTTATCTCCTCCTCCTGCCTGCACAATGACCTCTGTATAGATAACACTGACCCATCATTACATCACTACTGACAATAGATGATGTCACAGCTTATCTCCTCCTCCCTGTACAATGACCTCTATATAGATAACACTGACCCATCATTACATCACTACTGACAATAGATGATGTCACCGCTTATCTCCTCCCCTCCCTGTACAATGACCTCTATATAGATAACACTGACCTATCATTACATCACTACTGACAATACATGGTGTCACAGCTTATCTCCTCCTCCTCCCTGTACAATGATCTCTATATAGATAACACTGACCCATCATTACATCACTACTGACAATAGATGATGTCACAGCTTATCTCCTCCTCCCTGTACAATGACCTCTGTATAGATAACACTGACCGACCATTACATCACTACTGACAATAGATGATGTCACAGATTATCACCTCCCCCTCAATGCATAATGACCTCTACATAGATATAACCAATGAACCCTCATAGAAAACATCTATTTATTCCGGTTTCAATCATTTTGATCATTCTTTACTGTAAGAGCAGTGAGACTATGTTTGGTGGACTCTATGGGGCAGATTTACTTACCTGGTCCGTTCGCGATCCAGCGGCGCTTTCTCTGCGCTGGATTCGGGTCTGGCCGGGATTCATCAAGGTAGTTCCTCCACCATCCACCAGGTGGCGCTGCTGCGCTGAAAAGCATCCGAATGCCCTGAAATTCACCAAGCCGGACCAAGTGAAGGTAAGCGCGTCCCAAGCGACACTTTTATTGTTTTAAATGTGGCGTTTTTTCCGAATCTGTCGGGTTTTTGCCCGCCCACGACCCCCGATTTCCGTCGCGTGCATGTCGGCGCCGATGCGCCACAATCCGATCGTGTGCGCCAAAATCCCGGGGCAATACAGGGAAAATCGGCGAAATTCGGAAACGTCGGGAAAACGCGAATCGGGCCCTTTGTAAATGACCCCATATGTGCATGTTCAAAAGAGACCTGTATGTCTTTCAAGATAGTAAAAATATCCCGGGTTATGGGTATGGATTTTTAGGTTGAACTTGATGGACTTTTTCCAGCCTTATATACTATGATGCTATTATAAAGGATCCTTACTTTTTAAAAATAATCCTTGTATGATCAAATAACAAAATGGGGCCCGACTGTGGAAAACAGCAAAGGACGCATGGTCCCCTCAAAACACCACTGTTTCCCATTTCTAATAACTACATTTAAAATTGATCTAGGACTGATCTAGAACATGTAAATATTTGCACTTAGTAATAGTTCTAATGTCACATGACCTGCTATCAGTTGTCGGTGAATATTTCTTGCAAGTGCAACATAGTACGGACCATACTGTAATATTTGAAGCACAAAACTCTTAGGCTACATTTACACGATGTATGCCCGCCGTACCATAGTATGGCAAGCATAAATCGGCCCTGCGGAGAGGACCCGGGGATGAGTGCAGCTCACCCTGCTCTTCTCCTCAGGAATATACAGCGCACGGCGCCGTATTCCATCGAAAGTAAGGACATGTCCTATCTTTCTACGGGCTTTGGAACGGTATGGTGCCGCGCGTGCTGCACTGCATCGGTCCAGTACGGTGCTGTGAGGCCATATAAGTGTATGGGAGACGTATATCAGCCGTATATACGTCCCCCATACGTTCATGTGAATGTAGCCTTGTATTGTACAGATGTTGAATATATTTTAGATACATTTTAATTTCCCGCCAACTTCTGTCTAAAAGACATGATCTGGAAAGATTGGAAAGCTTCCAATTCAGCAGTAACTTCTTAGTTACACATTGATGGTTTCATCTTCAAATATTTCCATTTTTTTTGTTTCATTTGATTCCAAAACTGCAAATGTCAGCAAGGAAAGCTGATAGCATTGGAGAAACTAGTAATAAGCAATGGCGGACCGAACTTGACAGATTTGTTGATGTCCATTTCGTTCACTGCTTGTTTTTTTACGGAGTGTACAGTGATCTGTAAATAGTACATTTATAGTCATATTGTTTGAAATGGTTTTGACTTTTTAGTTAATTGTTCAGCTTGAGGACAGATCTATACTAGAGATGAGCGAGCACTAAAATGCTCGGGTACTCGTTATTCGAGACAAACTTTTCCCGATGCTCGAGTGCTCGTCTCGAATAACGAGCCCCATTGAAGTCAATGGGAGACTCGAGCATTTTTCAAGGGGACCAAGGATCTGCACAGGGAAGCTTTGCCAAGCACCTGGGAACCTCAGAAAAGGATGAAACACCACGGAAATGGACAGGAAACAGCAGGGGCAGCATGCATGGATGCCTCTGAGGCTGCTTAATCGCACCATTATGCCAAAAGTATGGGCAACAGCATGGCAATGACAGAGTGACCGAATGAGGCTAGATAGCATCTAAAACATCCAATAATTGACCCTGACACTATAGGGGACTATGCAGAGGCAGCGGCAGCAGCGGCAGGCGAGAGAGTGCCTTGGCAACATACCCCAAATGGACTCAGGCTTAAAACCAATGGGTGGCAGAGAGGAACCAAAGGAGGTGAGCAAGAAGCGCTCAAATAATATCGGTAAATAATAAAAGTTTGCCAGTATATTTTGTGGATTACACAGCAGGGTGGCGACAAAGTTAACAAGTTTGATGAGGAAGCCATGAAAATAACCCAAAATTCTGCCTGACACAGCTCGTTTGATAAGGGGACCATGTATGGAGGCACTGAACTAGTAGTAGATTAAAGGTGCTGCAGTTAAAACTATGTTAGTTGGATCTTGGGATGGAGCTGGCGCTCCGCTGCCAGGCGAGCTTTCGCCAATCCAAGCCCCTGTCTCTAGGCTACTCCCCAAACAACACTTCTAAGAACCTTTTGTATAAGATCAAGTGTAGTAGCGTTCTTATAAGTTTAGGATATGGTGGGTGAGGGGAATGTAAACAGATGCGCAAGAAGCGCTGAAATAATATTGGTAAATGATAAAAGTTTGCCAGTATATTTTGTGGATTACACAGCAGGGTGGCGACAAAGTTAACATGGAAGCCATGAAAACAATCAAAAATTCTGCCTGACACAGCTCATTTGATAAGGGGACCATGTATGGAGGCAGCTATATGGACTACTTTTGGAGGCAGCTATGGCGATGACGTGTGGAGGTAGAAATGGAGACAACGTGTGAAGGCAGCTAAAAAGACGACGTGTGGAGGCTGCTATGGAGACAATTTAATTTGGATAGTGCCTGTATGTGGCAGTCCAAAAAAGTTTTCAAACCAGAGGAGCAGGTAGCTGGTCCTCCAGAAAAATTACATAGATTGAGTGCCTGTATGTGGCAGTCCAAAAAAGTTTTCAAACCAGAGGAGCAGGTAGCTGGTCCTCCAAAAAGATTAAATAAATTGAGTGCCTGTATGTGGCAGTCCAAAAAAGTTTTCAAACCAGAGGAGCAGGTAGCTGGTCCTCCAGAAAAATTACATAGATTGAGTGCCTGTATGTGGCACTCCCAAAAATTGTTTAAAACAGAGGACAGGGTAGTTGGCCCTCCAGAAAAATTAAATACATAGAGTACTATAGCCAGAGCCAGTTGGCCCTGGCAAAAAAATAGCCAGTTTCCTCTGCTTTAGTGTACAAAGAGGAGGAGAAGGAGGACAATGAGGAGGAGGAGTGCATACATTATTCAGGTTCAGCTTCTTTCACCTGGTGGAGAATGGAAATGCGGAGAAATCCAGGCTTTATTCATCTTGATATGCGTCAGCCTGTCAGCGCTGTCAGTCGACAGGCGTGTATGCTTATCGGTGATGATGCCACCAGCTGCACTGAAAACCCGCTCGGACAACACACTAGCGGCAGGGCAGGCAAGGACCTCCAAGGCGTACAGCGCCAGTTCGTGCCACATGTCCAGCTTTGAAACCCAGTAGTTGTCGGGAGCTGTGTGATCATTTAGGACGATGGTATGGTCAGCTACGTACTCCCTCACCATCTTTCTGTAAAGATCAGCCCTACTCTGCCGAGACTGGGGACAGGTGACAGTGTCTTGCTGGGGTGACATAAAACTGGCAAAGGCCTTGTAAAGCTTACCCCTGCCAGTGCTGGACAAGCTGCCTGGTCGCCTACTCTCCCTCGCTACTTGTCCCGCAGAAGTGCGCCCTCTGCCGCTAGCGCTGTCAGAAGGGAAATACTGTTTCAGCTTGTGCACCAGGGCCTGCTGGTATTCATGCATTCTCACACTCCTTTCCTCTCCAGGGATGAGAGTGGAAAGATTTTGCTTGTACCGTGGGTCCAGGAGAGTGAATACCCAGTAATCGGTGCTGGAATAAATTCTTTGAACGCGAGGGTCACGGGATAGGCAGCTTAGCATGAAATCTGCCATATGCGTCAGAGTCCCAACGCGCAAGAATTCACTCCCCTCACTGGCCTGACTGTCCATTTCCTCCTCCTCCATCTCCTCCAACTCCTCTTCTTCTGCCCATACACGCTGAACAGTGAAGGACTGAACAATGGTCCCCTCTTCTGTCTCGCCAACATTCTCCTCCTCTTCCTCCTCATCCTCCTCCACCTCCTCCGATATGCGCTGAGAAACAGACCTAAGGGTGCTTTGGCTATCAACAAGGGAATCTTCTTCCCCCGTCTCTTGTGACGAGCGCAAAGCTTCCGACTTCATGCTGACCAGAGAGTTTTTCAACAGGCCAAGCAGCGGGATGGTGAGGCTGATGATGGCGGCATCACCACTGACCATCTGTGTTGACTCCTCAAAGTTACTCAGCACCTGACAGACATCAGACATCCACGTCCACTCCTCATTGTAGACGTGAGGAAGCTGACTGACCTGACTACCAGTTCTGGTGGAAGTCGACATCTGGCAGTCTACAATCACTCTGCGCTGCTGGTAAACTCTGGATAACATGGTTAGTGTTGAATTCCACCTCGTGGGCACGTCGCACAACAGTCGGTGAGCGGGCAGTTGGAGGCGGCGCTGCGCTGCCCTGAGAGTGGCAGCATCTGTGCTGGACTTCCTGAAATGCGCACAGATGCGGCGCACCTTCGTGAGCAAATCAGACAGATTGGGGTATGTCTTGAGGAAACGCTGAACTATGAGATTTAACACATGGGCCAGGCATGGCACATGTGTCAGTCTGCCGAGTTGCAGAGCTGCCACCAGGTTACGGCCGTTGTCACACACAACCATGCCTGGCTTCAGGTTCAGCGGTGCCAGCCACAGATCAGTCTGCGCCGTGATGCCCTGTAATAACTCTTGGGCGGTGTGCCTTTTATCGCCTAGGCTCAGCAGTTTGAGCACCGCCTGCTGTCGCTTAGCGATGGCACTGCTGCTGTGCCTAGAGCTACCGACTGATGGCGCCATGCCCACGGATGGTAATTCAGAGGAGGAGGTGGAGGAGGGGTGGGAGGAGGAGGAGGCACAGTAGGCCTTTGAGACCTGGACCGAGGTAGGCCCCGCAATCCTCGGCATCGGCAGTATATGACCAGCCCCAGGGTCAGACTCGGTCCCAGCCTCCACCAAGTTAACCCAATGTGCCGTCAGCGACATATAGTGGCCCTGCCCGGCAGCACTCGTCCACGTGTCCGTGGTCAGGTGGACCTTGTCAGAAACGGCGTTGGTCAGGGCACGGAGGATGTTCTCTGACACGTGCTTGTGCAGGGCTGGGACAGCACATTGGGAAAAGTAGTGGCGGCTGGGGACCGAATACCGAGGGGCGGCCACCATCATGAGGTTTTGAAAGGCCTCGGTCTCTACCAGCCTATAGGGCAGCATCTCCAGGCTACGCAACTTGGAGATGTGGACGTTGAGGGCTTGGGCGTGTGGGTGGGTTGCGCTATACCTCCTTTTGCGCTCCAGTGTCTGGGGTATGGAGAGCTGAACGCTGGTGGATGCTGCGGAGGATCGTGGAGGCGAAGATGGGGTTTTCGCACGGGAGGTGTTTGGGCCGGGGTCCTGGGCAGGGGGCTGACTAGCAGATGACACAGGGGAAGGAGCAGTGGTGTGCCCAGCCGGAGGTAAACGGGCTTGGTGCCATTGAGTGGGGTGTTTAGCATTCAGATGCCTGCGCATACTGGTGGTAGTTAAGCTAGTAGTGGCGGAACCCCTGCTGATCCTGGTTTGGCAAAGGTTGCACACCACAGTCCGTCGGTCATCCGGTGTTTCTTTAAAGAACCTCCAGACTTCTGAAAATCTAGCCCTCGCCACGGGAGCTTGACTACGGGCAACATTTGGCGCTGATGCACCAGCTCTGGCCCTGCCTCTCCGTCTGGCCCCACCACTGCCTCTTCCAACCTGTTCTGCTATAGGACTCGCCTCCGTCTCAGAAGCACTGTGTTCACCCGGCCTATCAACCCAGCTTGGGTCTGTCACCTCATCATCCTCCGATCCCTCAGTCTGCTCCCCCCTCGGACTTCCTGCCCTGACAACAACTTCCCCACTGTCTGACAACCGTGTCTCCTCATCGTCGGACACCTCTTTACACACTTCCACTACGTCAAGAAGGTCATCATCACCCACAGACTGTGACTGGTGGAAAACCTGGGCATCGGAATATAGCTCAGCAGCAGCAGGACAAGTGGTTTGTGACTGTGGGAAGGGTCCAGAAAACAGTTCCTCAGAGTATGCCGGTTCAAATGCCAAATTTTGGTGGGGGGGGGGGCAGACTGGGGGGAAGGAGGCTGAGGTGGAGGAGCTGGAGGAATGCCGATTTCGGTGACATGGGTGGACTGCGTGGAAGACTGACTGGTGGACAAATGGCTAGAAGCATTGTCCGCAATCCACGACATCACCTCTTCGCACTGTTCTGGCCTCAACAGTGCTCTACCACGAGTCCCAGTAACTTGAGACATGATGAAACTAGGGAGTGTACCTCTGCGGCGTTCCCCTGCTCCCCCATCAGCAGGTGGTGTCTCACCCCGCCCAGGACCACGGCCTCTGACCCCTGCAGTAGTTGGACGCCCACGTCCACGCACTCGTCCTCTACTTCTAGCCCTCGGGTTAAACATTTTCCAAATTAAAGTGTAAACTTGAAAAAAAAAAATAATTTGTGTTTATTTTTTTTTAGTTTTTTATTTTTTTTAACAAAACGATGCTATCCTATTGCTATGGCTAGTTTATAACCTACACTGACAGCACACAACTGGATTTTGTGCTTTGCAAGATGAGTTTGAGCTATAAAATGAAATAAAGGTAAAAAAAAAAAAAAATCAGCAGACTCTGCCTAATTCTAATCAAACCCCTAATAAATTGTCCCACTTCGGTGTTTGAGGTGGATATGCGTGTCACTAAGAGCTAAACACAACGGTCGCAGGTCTCCCAGCAAATTCCTCACAGTATGGTACTAGCTGCACTACTAGTGCCAGCAAGCCCAGCCACAAGCAAACAAAAAAAAGGGAAATATAACGCTATTGTAGGCCTAAGTAAGCCGTTGGGGTTCTCCTAAGGCTATTTTGTAGCCTACACTGAAAGCACACTGCTTTGCAAGATGAGTTTGAGTTTAAAATGAAATACAGCTAAAAAAAAAATATTAAATCAGCAGACTCTGCCTAATTCTACTCAAACCCCTAATAAATTTTCCCACTTTGGTGTTTGAGGTGGATATGTGTGTCACTAAGAGCTTAACACAACGGTAGCAAGTCCCCCTGCAAATTCCTCACAATATGGTACTAGCTGCACTACTAGTGCCAGCAAGCCCAGCCACAAGCAAATAAAAAAAAAAAAGTATAACGTTATTGTAGCCCTAAGAAGGGCTGTTGGGTTCTTGTAGAATCACTCCTGCCTAACACTATTCTAATAGAACACCCTAACGCTTTCCCTGACCAGCAGCAGCTCTCTCCCTAGCGGCATCCAGACACAGAATGATCCGAGCAGCGCGGGCTGCGGCTAGTCTATTCCAGGGTCACCTGATCTGGCCAACCAACCACTGCTATCGACGTCATGCTGGGTGCAGAGTCTCTTGGCTTGTGATTGGCTCTGGTTCTGGCCGCCAAAAAGCAAAACGGCGGGAGATGCCATTTTCTCGAGCGGGCGAAGTATTCGTCCGAGCAACGAGCAGTTTCGAGTACGCTAATGCTCGAACGAGCATCAAGCTCGGACGAGTATGTTCGCTCATCTCTAATCTATACCCTATTCCTATTTTTGATAGGCAATGACTTCCATTCAACTACAATAAAAGTTGGCGGATGATGTATCAGAAATGTATCAATTACAGGCGGTCCCCTACTTAAGAACACTCGACTTACATACGACCCCTAGTTACAAACGGACCTCTGGATGTTGGTAATTTACTGTACTTTAGTCCTCGGCTACAATGATCAGCTATAACAGTTATCACAGGTGTCTGTAATGAAGCTTTAGTGTTACTCCTGATTCTTATGACAACCCAACATTTTTAAAATCCAATTGTCACAGAGACCAAAAAAGTTCTGGCTGGGGCTACAATGATAAAATATACAGTTCCGACTTACATACAAACTCAACTTAAGAACAAATCTACAGACCCTATCTTGTATGTAACCCGGGGACAGTCTGTAATCTAAATTGTTAAAGAGATGAGGGAACATTTCGGACTAACCAATCAGAGAGTTGTCTTCTCTGGACAGATTTTCCCACTTGAATTGTGGATTTCCGTAGCTCCTCCAGAGTGACCCTAAGGCTCCTAGCTCCTTTTTGTCCTGGGCTGTCAGTCTAAGTGGACGGCCATGGCTTGGTAGATTTGCAGTTGCTTATAGTATTTTTACTATGTATTTTACGTTTTACCATGTTCTTCTCTTTTGTAAGTATTTTATTATGAAATTCTGTATTTAGGTAAGGTGTCTGAATATTGAATTTAGTGGTGCACATTTATTTACCCATCCGACTGAGTTCACCTAAAGTGCTTTGTCAGACGATAATGAAATCTGCTGCAATTCACTAAGATCGTGCGCCCGAGATCCTGCATGTGTCGCTTCCCCGCTCAGGTCCGACGGAGTTCACCTTCTTCTTCCTGGTGCATCTAAGTGCATTGTCTTGCAACACAATTTTAAACTTAAATCACGCGCTCAGTTCGGGCCCGTCCCCCTCCCCCCCCCCCAATTTCTGTCGCATGAGAGCCATAATTTGTTTGCGTGCCACACAATCCCAGCGCAGACCCCTGTAAATACCTGTCAAAGCTGCGCAAATCCCGAAGACAGCAAACAGTCTGAAGAAAGTGCATCCGCGGAGCCTTAGTAAATAAGTTCCAGTGTCTTGTCGTTTTTTATTACATTTTGAATGTCACATGTTCACCTTATTTGCACTAGGTGGCACTATATTAAGTTTTGCACTGTTGGTTTTTGTCTTTATTTCATGTCCCATAGCCCATACATTGGTATTGTTATACATATTATTTAATGATTGGATTATTTTGTTGTTTTTATTTTGTGGTGTATTTTTTTTGTTCCATGCTAGCTGCGTATTTCTTCTGTATTACCTTGACAATTCTGCCCTTAACCTTTCCAATGATTGTTTACTATTGCCAGTTTCCAAGATGGGGCTGAGTTGTGCTGGTGCTAACTATTTATATAAAAGGTCTATAGTGACCTCACTTTATGTAGGTCTGAGGCCTTCACAAAACAGCTGAATGTATGCTAGCAATAAGTTATGACTTCTACACGAGTCTATAAAAAATAAACATACATATTCACCATCCGGCACTCCCAATGCATGGCGAGGCTCTCCGCAGCTCCTCTTCTTTCTCCTCTCTGCTGTAACAGCTGGCAGAGGCGCATAATGATGCGTTTATTATGTCATAATGTGCACCGGCCGGCAGAGTGCATAGCTGTGCCTCTGCCGGCTGTTACAGTAGAGGGAAGAAAGAAGAGGAGCCGTGGGTAAGGGAACATTGGGGAGCAATGCCGAGCATCGGGGTCCGCCGGAATGTGAGTATGTAAGTTTATTTATGTGTTGGCTGGCTATATACTACACTGGGCTGGCTATATACTAAAGAAGGCTGGTTATATACTACAGGGGAATAGCTGGCTATTTACTACAGGGGGCTGGCTAGCTATCTACTACTGGGAGCTGTCTGGCTATATACCACTGGGGGTTGGCAGGCTATATACCACTGGGGGCTGGCAGTCTATATACTACAGGGGCTGGCAGGCTATACACTACAGTGGGCTGGCTATATACTACAGGGGGCAGGCTGTGACCAATGCATTTCCTACACTTGGCTTATGCTCAAGTCAATATGTTTTCCCAGTTTTTGGTGGTAAAATTAGGGTCATCTGCTTATACTAGGGTGGGCTTATACTAGCATATATACAGTACTTAAGAACTCTGCCCGCCCTGACCTTGACCTGAGGTATTAGGCACATAAATCTTAATTTCTATCGCACCATTCTGCAACGCTTTACAGATCACACAGTACACAAATAAAATAAGGTAATACTGAGTAAAATCATAGTTATATGAAACAATCAGTTTCCTTGTAAGCTCAAAAGAGCCATTCTTTTGGATCCGAATCAATAATATAATCGAGTAATAAATAATGCTGTTTGAAGCAGTCATAAGCCACCATCTTATATATCTAAGATCACTAGCAGATTGAAGAGTATGTGTTGACCAAAAGACTGAGATGAGGGAAGAGAGGTAGGGAGGTACAGCACTGTGCAGAGCTTTGTGGATGAGGGTGATTCATTTAAACTGTATTCGTAAGCAGTGCAATGAATGGTATATAAAGAGCAAAGGAAAGGTCATCTTTTGACATTTTTTGCTGTGGTTATTCCCCAACCAATTGCCTAATTCGGAGCACCATCTGGCTCATCATTTAAGAGTTTAAAACCTTAAAAAAAAACGCCTTGCATCGCTATAGAGAGGGGAGGAGTAACCACTCCTCCTCTTCATCGCAGCTAACGTATGTCCGCTGGATACGTTTGTGTGAATGTAGGCTAAAGGCCACTCAAAGGTTGTCTGTCCTCTATACAATATAATAGAAACTAAATTTGTTTTAGCCTTGGATCCTGGACTATGAAATTGTTCTGAGACATTGCAGAATATAGCATAGTAAAAATTTCTTATCTCCATCTATGTACAGTCTGTTATATCTACAATTACTACGGTAGTACCCAGACAATATACCCATTTAATCCACGTGTTCATAACCTCTTGTTGGCTTTCGTCTGGCCGTCCGTATACTGTAAAAATTAGCAGTATGTAAGGTGATCGTTGAGGTGTTTTTTTCTGTATTAAGTAAAGTTTGGATATAATTTGTAAAATAAAAACTCCTGTGAAAAAGGTGAGAAGCCGAGAAAATCAGATCTGGTTTGCCCTTCAGAAAATTAAATATCAAGCGAGAGTGTATGCAAAGATGTTTAATAGGACACAAAGAGTCTCTCTTACGTCCAGTGGATGCTTCCACAGAGTCTACTTAATTTTCAATTTGGAAGAGAAGATATATAATTTAGGAAGAGTTCCAGAATCACAGAGCATTCAGCATTAAAAGCTTCAACACTGGATGCACAGAGGAAGGCTTCTGGTTTGTGAGCGTGCCACTAACATTACTACATTCTGTATTTGCTTTTAGTACACTAAGATAGTGGTCATTTTAGGTCATAAACAGCCATATTTGTGTGAATAAGCCACAAATGAATGCTTCATTCTAAGTGCAGTAACAGGAGTCCATGACGCCTGAAGACTTTATTGATGGAAATAGCGTTGGCCTGATATAGCACCACACGTTATTTTGATATTTAGAGAAGCCATCTTTAACATCATTATAAAAGTTGACCAAATGCAACTTAGAACAGATAAACCTTACAGTTCAATCAGTCACATAAGTCAACTAAACATGTAGAAAGAAGATTAGCCTCTGAAAAGTTTCATACCAATACTAAAGAAATCTACAAAATATACACTATTGTAATGTCTTAAATGCCTCTTTTGCTTGTGATTAAATTTATTATTAGTAAACAGATTTATTTGGTAAACTAATAGTAACTGACAACAAATAGTCATTTCTGTAGTCAGGCTTTTTCAGTAGAAGCCAGGCTTACGTTATACGGTAGACGGACGAGTTTGTAAAAGAATTCATCCCACAGCTTTATCCAGTGACTGGCAGTGACTGTTGTGATGTATGACCAACACTTCTGGTAGTTCAACCAAAATTTTATGAATTATAATTTTTATACATTATGTACCTAATAAAAACTATTTGAAATCAATTATTTTAGAGTAATCTGCTCTGTATTGGGTGAAAATAGTAGAGTTGTTTACGCCTTTCCCAAAATGAAAGGACTATATAATTTATAAATGTGTATAAAAGTGAAATATGTGAATTAAAAAAAACATTATAAATATATACACTCACCGGTCACTTTATTAGGTACACCATGCTAGTAACGGGTTGGACCCCCTTTTGCCTTCAGAACTGCCTCTATTCTTCGTGGCATAGATTCAACAAGGTGCTGGAAGCATTCCTCAGAGATTTTGGTCCATATTGACATGATGGCATCACACAGTTGCCGCAGATTTGTCGGCTGCACGACGGGGCTGTGAGGAGGCATGCATTTACTCCGGATAGCATATGTCGCTCAACCAGAGGCTGCAGGATGAAGAGACGTAGCTTGCTACATCTTTCCATCCTGCATTTTTTTGACAGAGAGGACGTATGGTGGCCAGATTGAGGCAAAACTATAAAAAAACTATACTTAGCATGTAGGTAAGATGACAGGTTCCCTGTCAGCTATCATGACTACAAGGAAAGTGACAAAAATAATTCTCCCTTCCCAAAGGCTGCAGCCGCTAATACCTGGGATGCCCAGTGGGGCGAGTACATAAGCTACTTAAATGTCTCATACAATCCTTTTAAGGTTGGGGCATTATCCTGAATATATTTTTTAAGTCTCAGGCCTCATGAACAAGACCATATGTGAGTAGGTGATACAGCTGCACATTTTGCGGCCAAAAAAGGGCTCCCATAAAAGTATATGGCATTAGAAATTTGCTGAATATTTGTGGGAGTAGCATGGCAAGAAAGATTGAACACATCAATTCGTATTCTTTATCTCCATCTTGGTTCCAACTTGTTCACAGGAAGTACCAAGTCAATGGATAAATGAATGCAGTAGCAACTAGTCATGACTAGAGATGAGCGAGCACTAAAATGCTCGAGTGCTCTTTACTCAAGTCAAACTTTTCCGATGCTCGAGTGCTCGTTTCGAATAATGAACCCCATTGAAGTCAACGGGAGACTCGAGCATTTTTCAAGGGGACCAAGGCTCTGCACAGGGAAGCTTGGCCAAACACCTGGAAACCTCAGAAAATGATGGAAACACAACGGAAATGGACAGAAAACAGCAGGGGCAGCATGCATGGATGCCTCTGAGGCTGCCTAATCGCTCCATTATGCCAAAATTATGGGCAACAGCATGGTGATGACAAAGTGACCGAGTGAGGCTGCTATGGAGACAATTACATTTGGATAGTGCCTGTATGTGGCAGTCCAAAAAAGTTTTCCAAACTAGAACTAAACGTTCAGAAGAAATCAGACAGCAACCACAGAAGATGATTGCTAGGGCCAGTTTCTAACCTACACTGACAGCGCACAAAAGGATTTTGTGCTGTTACTGAGTGTGTCAATTTAACTTTTGAAAAACGCTAATGTAGCCTTAACAAGGGCTGTTGGGTTCTTGGAGAATCACTCCTGCCTAACAGTAATCTACTAGCACACTCTAACACTCTAGACCAGCAGCAGCTCTCTCCCTAACTGCATCCAGACAGAGAATGATCCGAGCACTGCGGGGAATGGCTAGTATATTCCAGAGTCACCTGATCAGGCCAGCCAACCACTGCTATCGACATGTAAGTGTACCACGTGATGCTGGGTGTACTGCAGAGTCTCCTGGCTTGTGATTGGTTCTGTTTCTGGCCGCCAAAAATCTAAACGCCTGGAGATGCCATTTTCTCGAGCTGGCGAAATACTCGTCCGAGCATCGAGCAGTTGCGAGTATGCTCGCTCCTCTCTAGTCATGACTGTACTTGAACCGCAATGTTTGGCAAAACCACGCCATAACTTACACTATGATCGTCACTCCCTGTTGATGTCACAGTAATGAGGATACTCAGAAAAATGGTGGCGCATGAAGATGGTTTATCAGATTAACATTTAAAGGGTACCTCCCGTGATCCAGTTATTACTGGTGAGGGTGAGCCTTCAGATTTGGGTACCCGGAACTGATCAGTCAATCTAGTGGCAACCAATGATGTTGATTGTTGAAATTTCAAGCGTAATGGAAGTTTTTTTAGTGCATTTCCATTTAAATATGAAAATGCAAGGTTTTTATTGTCCAGTTGTACAGCACAGCGGTCCACACATGATTCCTAGTCAATAAGGTAATTGTGCACCCTGAGGCTCCCCATTTATCACTTGTGTTTTCAAGTACTTTTCTTCTCATATGAGGCTGAAGAACCTTTTTTCTCTCTGAAGTTGAAGACCCACCACATTTGATCAAACCTTTTGTCATTTAAGGATATGGCAAAATAAAACTTCATGATACTTTGTTGATCCTTTAGAGCAGTAGTGGCAAACCAATGGCCCAAGTGCCAGAGGTGGTACTCAGAGCCCTCTCTCTGGGCACCCAGTACATCACCCCAAGCAGAAGAGGAGTTAAAGAGGACCTATCACCTGTACAAAAACGCACTAAGAACTGCTGCTCAAAGTAAGAATCTCCTAGTGCTACAACAGATGAAGCAGTGTTGTACTGCTAGCGTTTTCGGAAACCCCCAATGCCCCTAGCAGACACTGCCGCGCTGTACAATAGGAACGCTGGACCACGTTCAAAGCATTCTGGCGAATTCACGAGGAGACGTGACTGCCGCATCAACTCTGGCAGTCACCGCCGGCCTCGGACCGTCCCCTCATGAATATGCCGGACTGCTTTGAGCATGGTCCTGCGTTACTATTGTACAGCACAGCAGTGTCTCCTAGCATTATTGGAGGTTTCTGAAAACGCTAGCAGTGTAACACTGCTACATCTGTTGTAGCACTAGGAGATGCTAACTTTAGTAAGCTTATTAGTTTACTCTAGAGCTATTTATACAGGTGACAGGTCTTTAAGACATCCTCTTGCAGTCCCAGGACATCTAGGATATGCCATGTTCAGTATAATTTTGAAGCATCACATCTTTGGCAGCCTGGGACTACCGGAGTAACATGGAGTTGTGGGCAGAGCTGGACTATCATTGGAACTCCAGCTCCAGGCCTTGCAATCCTTCCTGTTCAGTGGACCCTGCAGGGAAGCTGCAATGGTAATCCGAATTTCTCCTCCCTCTTTCTACTGTATTGCTGTCCTCAGGATGATACATTTGAAAGGGAGAAATAAGTTATTGCTTAAATTGTCATGTTGGCAATTTCGATAAATAATCAGGTTTTTGTTGTAGTTTAGGTACCCAATCTGTAAAAGGGTAAACATCACTGCTCTAGGGTGATATGGTCATACTTCAAGTTTTCTTTCTTTGATTTGTTGGATTTTTTTGTCAATGTTCTTAAAGTCGTAAAGTTCTAAGTATTCAATAATCACACCAATTATTTTTATTGGCTTTTAGCACATTTGGGATTTCTGCCATTATTGCTCCTACAAATATAGAATGGTGTCATGAGTCAATGGTAAGAACTGTCATCTGTGCTCCATCTTATTTTAGAACGCAAGCTCAAATACTGAAATCCTTGTAGACCTGCAGAATATTAACAAGGAAAACGTCTTGTAAAGTCAAGAAAATGTTGTGCTCCTTTCCATAGTCGTTAGAATCATCCAATAAAAGGTTATTTTATGATTACTTCTTGTAATAAAAGTTCTGTTTTCTTTTGGGTCACTGGATTATACTGTGCCGATTCTCTGGCATGGAGCCCGGCTGGCCGTGGTAAGTGGTAAGTTCCTGAGATTAATGCCCTGCTGATTTTTAGGCTATTCTTTAAATCTACTTGTGAGTAATTTTCCCAATCTTGGTACTTAGACTAAAATTATTAGCAAAAGTTTTATATATATTTATATATCATGTATAAAACAAAATACAGGCAGTCCCCGGGTTACATACAAGATAGGGTCTGGAGGTTTGTTCTTAAGTTGAATTTGTATGTAAGTCGAAACTGTATATTTTATAATGGAAGTTCTAGACAATTTTTTTTCTTTTGCCCCAGTGACAATTGGAGTTTCAAAATTTTTGGTGTAATTGGACCAAGAATTATCAATAAAGCTTCATTACAGACACCGTACAGCTGATCATTGCAGTCTGGGACTATAGTAAAGCATCCAGAGAGCTTCACCAGAGGTCACAGTGGGCAGAGGGGTCCGTCTGTAACTATGGGTTGTCTGTAAGTCGGGTGTCCTTAAGTAGGGGACCGCCTGTAGATGATTAAAGTCAATGGTACTGTCATTACTTCTTCTTCAGTACTTGATCCTTGGCAGCTTTACATCTCTGGGCAGTGATCTATGGCTACAGTTTAGCTACAGAGAGTATGAGGTAGTCTCAGACACGCCCCCACTTTGTTATTGGCCCAGACCGATGCTTTTGACATTCACCTTGAATTGGTTGATGTGAATGAACACATGAAGTAGTCAAAACCAAGCCCCCCAGTAAATAAGTTCAAGGACCCATTGATAAATATATGTGCAGGAAATTATTGCCCTTGTGCTTTCCTTTGGAAGTCTCAGCCTCCATAAAAATATGGCTTAAAGAGAACCTGTCACCAGGTTTTACTCTAATAAACTACCAGCCTTCTCATGTAGGGTATGAAATGCCCTTTCTAGAATTCCCTTCGTTATGCGAAATATAACCCATTTACCATTTATATAAAATCTCCCAGAAAGTCAGGTAAATTTGACTCTTCTCAGCTGATTCACATGAAATGAGTCAAGTTTAGTGATTGCAAGGGTAGTGTCACTTCAGAAGCCCCTATCTTGGTTCTTTAGTACCTAGGGACATGTTTGATGGGATCTAAAAGATAATATTTTTTTTTTCCAGGATGTAGGATTGTAAACCCAGCACACTGACATACTGGGGGAAACATTGTTCATTGTTACACAGCAACCCCCCTCTTTTTGTTGCACCCTGCCGGCCCTAACGGTCGTGGATGAGGTCTATGCTAGTACGATGCGACTGTGACATCTGCGGCCCAGCAACCATAAAGTTAACCACTCTGTTTCTAGTCATCAGCTTCCATCATATACTGTCAGCCCTCAGTGGGCATGGTCCAAGTACAGTATGTGTAAATGATCTAAAATGGGATTTCCAAGAAAAACTGATCCATGGGATAGGTCATTATGGGGGATCATTGGGTGTGTGGCATTTGGAACCCCCAGCGATTTCCCAATTTCACAGTACAGAAGAAGTCAGAAGTAGATAGTTCTCTCTTGTATCACTGTTGATGCCGCAGTCTTGGCTCCTTCTGAGCTCTGCGAATGCGCAGTATTTCTGGCTTCAGAGCGCACACGCATACCTGTACTCCCGTCAGCTCTAAAGCAGGAGCTACTGCGCATGCGCAGATCTCTGAAGGAGTGTTAGGACTACGGCAGAAGTGTGAGTAGCGTGCCAAGGATGCACAGGTATTAAGGAACGCAGAGGCTAATGAGGTGTGGAGTACCATTTGCTCCCACTTCCTGGAGAGGCTCCTCCACACCCCAGTAGCCTCTACTGAAAATTAGCATATTAGATAGGAAAGGGGGGTAGAGCTGCACAGGAGCACAAAGGTGGGGACCAAGAGCTTAGCAGTCTGCAGCATAGACAAGTCACAAGACACGGCCGCAACAGTGCCGGATATGTGTGTAGCAAGCTCTAGCTGCAATGCCAATCCAATATCGGGCAGCTAGGGCAATCGCTGAATAAGTGTTGTATGTCTAAGTGTAACTTGGTATGCCTCTGATGATGCATCGATTGGTAGGGTTGATGCAGAAACGCATCAGACAGGGACATAATTGAGACAGACCTACTATATAAAACCACTGATAATAGGTGTTACAGCGAGAAGCTAACCTATGCTCCTGTGATTGCGCCTTTCTTGGTTTCTTGGTGTATGTTATCGGACTTCGGTTGGCACATATGTGTTTGGATTGCCACCTGAAGGTGCACCTTGAAAAGCCTGAATGGTTACTTAGGGCTATTTTTCTAGCGCATTTTTAATGATATTTTGAATAAAGATATTAAAGACTTTTAAACATTCTAATCAGGCAGATAATTGTGACAAAAGCAGGACGCGAACCTTGTATTGATAATACTTTTAGCATATGTCACATGTTGGTTTTTGAAATGGATCCAAACCAAAGCTCGACCCCTGGGACTACACAGAGGATTCTGTCAGGGTGCAAGGTAAGTTATAGCACAGAATTACACTCACCGGCCACTTTATTAGGTACACTATGCTAGTAACGGGTTGGACCCCCTTTTGCCTTCAGAACTGCCTCTATTCTTCGTGGCATAGATTCAGGTGCTGGAAGCATCCCTCAGAGATTTTGGTCCATATTGACATGATGGCATCACACAGTTGCCGCAGATTTGTCGGCTGCACATCCATGATGCGAATCTCCCGTTCCACCACATCCCAAAGATACTCTATTGGATTGAGATCTGGTGACTGTGGATGCTATTTGAGTACAGTGAACTCATTGTCATGTTCACGAAACCAGTCTGAGATGATTCCAGCTTTATGACATGGCGCATTATCCTGCTGAAAGTAGCCATCAGATGTTGGGTACATTGTGGTCATAAAGGGATGGACATGGTCCGCAACAATACTCAGGTAGGCTGTGGCATTGCAACGATGCTCAATTGGTACCAAGGGGCCCAGAGAGTGCCAAGAAAATATTCCCCACACCATGACACCACCACCACCAGCCTGAACCGTTGATACAAGGCAGGATGGATCCATGCTTTCATGTTGTTGACGCCAAATTCTGACCCTACCATCCGAATGTTGCAGCAGAAAACGAGACTCATCAGACCAGGCAACGTTTTTCCAATCTTCTACTGTCCAATTTCGATGAGCTTGTGCAAATTGTAGCCTCAGTTTCCTGTTCTTAGCTGAAAGGAGTGTCACCCGGTGTGGTCTTCTGCTGCTGTAGCCCATCTGCCTCAAAGTTCGACGTACTATGCGTTCAGAGATGCTCTTCTGCCTACCTTGGTTGTAACGGATGGCGATTTGAGTCACTGTTGCCTTTCTATCAGCTCGAACCAGTCTGCCCATTCTCCTCTGACCTCTGGCATCAACAAGGCATTTCCACCCACAGAACTGCCGCTCACTGGATGTTTTTTCTTTTTCGGACCATTCTCTGTAAACCCTAGAGATGGTTGTACGTGAAAATCCCAGTAGATCAGCAGTTTCTGAAATACTCAGACCAGCCCTTCTGGCACCAACAACCATGTCACGTTCAAAGGCACTCAAATCACCTCTCTTCCCCATACTGATGCTCGGTTTGAACTGCAGGAGATTGTCTTGACTTGTCTACATGCCTAAATGCACTGAGTTGCCGTCATGTGATTGGCTGATTAGAAATTAAGTGTTAACGAGCAGTTGGACAGGTGTACCTAATAAAGTGGCCGGTGAGTGTATATTGTAATGCAAATGCTTAGAGAAAGCAGAAAGGCAGATGTGCCATGCCGCTGTAATGGGCTTCTATAACCTGTCTTTAGTGAAAATGAGGTCTCTGGTAACAGGATCCCTTTAAAGGTCCACCATCCAATATAGTATGGACTCCATGAAACCTCTACAAGTCTTCCAAGGTTCAGTATCTGGCACCAAGGCATACCAGCAGCAGATCCTTAAAGCATCTTTCCCACGAAACAAGTTAGGCCCTATTCACAGGATAGGGCCTAACTTGCTAATCAGTGGGGTTCGCAGTGTTGAGACCCCCACAGATCACTAGAACGAGGAGTCCGATGGTGTCTGACTCTCACTGATCAGCAAGTTAGGACCTATCCTGTGGGAAAACCCCAATCTTTCTATCTTATGTACTTATCTGTCTTCCTAAACATCTATTGTAGATACATGTGTAATGTATTACATGCAGTAACTACTGTACTGCTTACTCATTCAGTTACGTCCTTCAATTTATATGTTTTCCAGTGGCTTCTATCTAATAAAACTTAAGTAGTTACTAAACTACATGCAAAACCCAATGTTTGAAAATGTAAAATGACATGTCTGTGCTGTTTTATTTACTGTTAAAATAATATGCTTTATCTGGTTTCAATCACTATCTCTGCTCTACGTAATTGCTTCATGACAAACAACATTAAACTGACCTCAGGACTATTAGCAAGTGTTGACTTATAACCAAAGTGTGGAAACTTACCAGATTTAATGAATTCACACACTGTATCAATTGGATCCCATAACCACAAGATGGAAAAGACCACACATGAATCCGAAGAAACACTAGAGAACCTTGTAGAATTTCTACCTGGACTTAACAGCCATTGATCCGGTGACCTTGGCCATTTCGTATGGAATAAACTTCTGAATAAAGTACCTGCTACAGCATCACAACTCCAACGACAGCTCCTTTACTCCAACATGGGAACGAAAGTGGTATATACATTAAAGGAAATCTACCATCAAAATCCATCATGATAAACCAGAGGCACTTACTCATAGATCCATGCACCAGGACTGTGGTAATCTTCGTATATTGGTTATCCATGGCCTCCTTTCTTCTAAAATTAGCTTTTAAAATTATGCCTTAAAGGCTACTGGGTGGTTACCAGAGCCCCTTTGTGCTGCAGATTCATAGAATGTTACACTGTCTCTCGCTCCTGCAACATCCCCCACCGGGGCCTAGCCTTTTCTCGGGGCCTGGAGTCAGCCGGGGCCCGCAGTACCTGAGTGGCTGGCGGTTGCGGCCTAGGCACGCTAGTGTCACGGTGCTTGGTATGGGGAACCGGAGGGCTGTCCTACAGCGTGGCAGGTCTCCAGCAGGGTGGTGTTGGCAAGAAATGATGAGGGAGAGGCTGCTATAGCAGTTCTCCCTGGGGCAACCCTTTGGGGTCTAGAGTATGAGTCTCTGTGTGGTGGACAGGGTGCCCGTGATGGTGACAGCCGTAGTAGCAGGGACCAGACGGAGGCAAACGTTGAACAAAAATAACTTACAGTTCTTTATTGGAACCGACAGGAACATTAGCAACGCACCTTGACAAAATGGTGGAATGCTGGAGATGCAGTTGGAGGGAGCCACATGAATGGATCTTAAGCCTGGATGCAATGGCAGGCTGGAAGATAGCTGTGTCCCAGTAGGATGCTTCAGCTTGTCCTGGGTTGCTTCAGATATCACCCTTGAAGGTAGGATGATACCCCTTTGCTCTCACTGACTAACTCACTACACTCTTCAGGCAGGGAGCTGAGCTCTCCTGCTCTGGTCTGGTGTGCTGGCTGCACTGACTCTTCTGAGTCTGATCTGGTCTGAGAGAGTGAATGCTCTCCTCACACTGCACTCTCTTCTGAGAGAGAGAACTGACTACTAGAAGTTTCCTGACCAGGGGTTTTGTTACTCCCACTAGTCAGGTGGTGGCTACTCCTCCAATTATGTCTCAGCTTACAGATAGAATACATGAACTGATGTGATTGGTTGACACATATTACATCACAAAACAATTAACTCCTGCCTTACCAGGCAGACTCTACCGCTGCAGTGCTCATCTGTGTCATGTAGTTGTTATGTAGTGACCTGTTGTGGGGTTGATCAGACCCTTCACAGGCTGCACGCTACATGGTGGGATGTATTCGCAACAACCCCTCTGCCTTGCATCGGCAGGGGTGTTGCACTCCCCTCTCAGATGCTTCAGCACTTCCCCCTCCTTCAGCCTGATATAATTTCACTGCAGCACAGGAAGTTCCAGTACGCAGTGGAAGGGGAAAGTGCAGGTAGGCAATCTGGTCTGGGAACTTTCCCAAAATCTAAGAAATTTGACTCTTCTTACCTCATTTTCACATGAGATGGGTCAAGTTTAGTGGTTGCAGCAGTCATTTAAGAAGCCCCTATCTTCTGTTCTAGACTTTCAAGAAACATATTTTTGTGTCATATTAAAGATAAGAATCTCATCTTTCAAATCCCATCATGCTTACAGTTCAGTAAACTACAGAACAAGAGATACAGGCAGTTAAAAAATAGGCAGGAACTGGACATGCAGCTTGCATTTCCAACTATGGCCCACATGAAAACTGGTGCAAACTACTTTAGAGCGGTTTACCTCACTAATGTGCACTTTGCGCCAAATAATCTAATAGTGACGCACTGTCTTAGTAAATCTTATCTGTTTCCACGATGTGACACAGTTGCACTTTTTTTTCTTAGTGCACTTTGCATCATGATGTTGTGACAGAATAGTGGCGTTACTCAGTAATAAATGTGTCGCAAACTCCAACTAAGCACTACCATGCCCCTTTACGTGTACATTTTTCTAAAGTATCGGACAAAGTGTAAAGTGGTGCAAACACATAATAAATACATGTGCAGGCCCCAAAGACCTCCTTTTTAGTGCAAATATAGACAAAAAAAAACTTGCAAAGACACAATGATACATCTGGGCGCCATACCTGGGCAAGTGCCGGGGCTCAGAGCTCCTGGGGTGGAACCCACATAGGGCTGCACATAAGGAATCCATGGGGTGAGAGGGGCTTTATCTAATGAATCACACTTTTGTCAGACTGTTCATGGTTTTCGGGATTTGCGCTACTGGGACAGGTATTTGGCAGCGGTTTGTGTTGCACGTGATCGTATTTTGGCGCAGCTGCACTGGCTTCCATGCAACAGAAATTGGGGGAGGGGGGCTTACGTCAAATTCAGACTGAGCGCAGGATTCAACTTTCAATTTGTGTCGCAAGACAATGCACTTACATGCACCAGGAAGAAGAAAGAAGATGGTGAACTCCGACAGACCTGAGCGGGGAAACAACACATGCAGGATACCGCGTGTATTATCTTAGCGAATCACGTCACAGTGCATTATCATCGGAACAATGCACTTTGGATGAACTCCTCCGGATTTGTAACTATATGTGTCCCATTGTGTTATATCGGCACGATTCTGGCTCAACTGAACTGAATTTAAGTTAGTCCAGTACAGCTGAACCACAAATACTAAATGTAGCCAATACACAATGGATGTTGACCAGACCATTTAAACCCAACCTTATGCTTTAACTAGCTCCTAATTTACCGAAAATAAAAACTAATATCATTTTGGACACCTTATGAGCTTTCCAGGAATACCATTACTATTTGCCATAAAGGAATCCCAACATTTAATAGCCAAAGGAAGCTAAAGGGTGACGTTCTGGCATAAGTTTTTCCACTTAATTCTATGGTCAGGGGCGTAACGACAGTGGTAACAGCCATAGCAGCTGCTATGGAGCCTGCAGTGTCAAGGGGCCCCGTAATCCGACCTGACACACTAAAGAATGGAGGATGTGCAGCACAATAAGACTGAGAGAAACAGCAGGTCAATAAAAGTACACCAGGATTGTGTATGGTGTGTATATATATATATATATATATATATATATATATATATATATGTTCTGTGTCTGTATATGGCACTGCATGTGTGTGTATATGTGATGTGTATATGCTCAATATGTGTGCATATGAGTGTAAAAATGTGCGTAACAGTGACCAGTATACAAATACTGTATGTAAGTGAGAAGGGGGCCCTATTCAGTAGCCTGCTATGGGGTGCTGCTGCCCTTCCTAGTTGCGCCTTTGTCGCACTTTGGTCACTGGTCTATGTACAACAGGAGTTTTTCATCATACTCACACATACTGCAGGACAGACATAGTGGGACATATTTTTCAGAGGTGCAGAGGCCCTGAAATAATCGCAAATGCTAGCTTATTGCTAGCACTTCCGATTATTTAACCCGATCCGCCACTTTCACGCCAGTAGGGCGTGAAGGGGGGGGGGGCACAGGCGGCCGGGAGTAGGCCGGCGTGGGGTGTTACTGTCCCCGCACTGGCGCACTCGCTGCTACCTGCGACTTTTCATACATGAAAAGTTGCCGGCTGCGTCTTTTTCTACGCCAGGCCCTACCTGGCGTAGGATAGACGCTACGCAGCCCGCTGCCCCGGCCTCTTGATGTATCCCTCTGCGAACATGCAGTGCACGAGCGCCAGCGTATGATAAATATGCCCCAAAGTGAACCAAACACAAAGAAAACAACATTAATATCTACTAACAAAAAATGTGTTTTGCAATGTCAAGAGCTCTGGCATGTACAGGTACATGGCATAGTACTTTAGCTTCTACCATCTTCACCAATTTCCGTGATTTGCATCCTTTATTTGGGTGAGTTTGGGATATATGTCTGCACAGTGGAAGCAGGATGCTACAATAAGATGTATTGCCCCGTAGCATAATTGAGAAGATGAGGTCTGGTAAGGATGGATGTTAGAGCTCCAGGTACTTCAGTTAGTTCTAAACTCTGGTAGAAATGTTGAATGCTGAATATATTCAGTGAGTGTACAGGGGGTTAGGGTTCACCTAACTTAAAGGGGTTGACCATCAATCCTAAACTTTAACAGGTAAAGTATACTTCCAAGAGTCCACCACCAGGAGCCGTGGGTGACCATGTGCATGCCTCCTCCATCATAACCATTCCCCTATTATTGGCTGGAGGGGTGTCGAATGTCAGATGCATCCCTCCAACAATGGCCATGGTAGTGGTTATGATGGAGGGGCATGCATGACTTCATTTCCCCTCTATCTGTGAGAAGCCAGCAGGACACAGGATGTCACAGGAAAACCCAAGTCCTGCTGCCAGGGGTCACATGACCCATGGCTCCCAGTGGCAAAAAATTCGACTAAAGCTGTTAAAATTTGGTATTAGTGACCAACCACTTTAAGAAATCACCTTTTCCCCTTTGGGCCAGTCCAAGCCTACTCGGATTGCTCCAATCACACTAGCATTTTGGGTGACAAAACTAACAATACTTAATACATTAAGATAGAGGGAGGGCTAAAAAAATTCCAACTGTGCCACAAGTGATGAAAGGGCATCTATCTATTGTAAGTTGGAGTTAGGGTGAAAGATCCTCTTTAAGACCTTATAATAAAGAATACCGTCTCCCTAAAAAAGATGAATGTTCATTAAATAGAAAACTTATTCCTAATCTTTATGTCTATCCACTACTAAATATTTTGTAAATTCTGCAGTTTGGTATAGTAACAAGAAGAAAAAAAGTCGCTGTGAGTTACGGAATTATTGACTGGCGCGTCGGTGTGAGAGCGCCGTATGTGCAGTGTTTATTATGATGTGTACGGGACTAGCATATACACAGTCTCAAACTATATAACTTCTGTCCAGTTTGTATTTTGGTTACCTTGGAGATACTCCCACATAAAGAATAAGTTCTGTATGTATAGCTGCCTTAGGAAAGGTGTCTTTTTACTTGCCTGAATAATTTACCAAATTTTGTTTTCTCAGTAGGTTTAACATATGGTGCCCATCTGAAGGAGCCGTAAATCTTTGCTAAACTACGTGTTGTATAGTTGTCATTTTAAGGTTGAAATGCAATAAAGGTCATACACTTCATGAGATGTCACATTGTCCAGAAGGAGGGAGACTATGCATCTACTAAAATGGCTATAGGTGTCTATGGTCACAGTGGACACATGTACTGCAGAATCTGTTGTCCCCAATATGTCATTACTGGTAGGTCACAAGTTACTCCACAAGAGGAAACCGATGTTCAGTTACATCCCTGAGTATGCCCAATGGAGGTCCGTGATGAATGTAAAACAGATACATCTATTATCAGCTTTAATGGCCTCCCATGAGCATATGCAGCCCAATTCCTTCTAGTATGTGACATATACTGAGGATATGGAGTCAAAAAAGATGCCTTAACCTGCCAATAAATGTCTATTGACACATTTAGTGTGTATGTTGGGAGCATTAAACATTTGCCAAAATGATATATGAACCTGGTCTTGCCTTGGGCAAATATAGTGAAAAAAAAACAAAAAACAGAGGGCGGCGCTTCAGGTAATAATGTTCGGCCAAATAAGGATAAACAAAACAGTCCCCAATGGGGTACTCAACAGAAGCCAACTTGGCTGTTGTGCATATTACAACCTTTAAAGGGTAGGTGTTCCAAGGTCTTCCCAATCTTGAGTCTCCAGACACGGACTGCTGCTCCTTTAGCCAATGAGAAAGTATTGATTCCGAAAATGGGTCGGTTGCTAAAAATGGTGCCCTGGCCACCAGATAGGAGTATCCATGACAGTAAACTGCCTCAACTCCAAAAGAAATACATTTATATAAACAAACAAGTTCATATAATATCAAATATAATCAAATTCTTTAAAAATGAAAAAGATATAAAAGCTAAAAGGTTTGTGGCTGGTAAGTGCACCATTTTGAGCCTGATAGTTTTATGGTTCCCTTGGGCGAAAAAAATTAGACAGAACCCTTAGATTAACTACTTAAGGACGTAGCCAGTTTAAAACTTAAGGCACAGCCCGATTTTTTGGATTCTGACGTGCGTCGCTTTATATGGTTATAACTTTTGAACACTGTTACTTATCAAAACGATTCTGAGATTGTTTTTTCCCCACATGTTCCCCAATCGAATAGCGATTTTCCATATTTTCAGAATTGACTATTTTGGGGATAAATACTGTTTTGAATTAAATTTTACATATTTAGCATCAAAACCCCCCATATAACCAACCCATTTTCAAATCTGCACCCCTCAAGCTATCACAAACAGCTTTTAGGAAGATTGTTAACCCCTTGAGATCTTCATAGTAATGAAATCAAAATGGAGGTGAAATTTAGAATGGTCAGATTGTGCCGGTTATACGTTCATTTAGCCCTAAAATTTACACATTTCCAAAAGATAAAAAGAGAAAACCCACCATACAATTTGTTCTAAAGTTTCCCCAGAGTAAAGAGACCCCCCACATGTGACCGTGACTTGTTTTATGGGTGCGGGCGAGGAGCAGAAAGGAAGTAGGGACCTTCAGCTGCCAGGATTTAAGCTTCCTCATCGGCCCCTTTTGTAGGCTATGTGACAGCATATTTTTTGCGGGATGAGATGCTTTTTCCAGTGTTACCATTTTGGGGTTGGTATCCCCTATTGTTGAAAATTTAGAACTTTTTTTTGAGGGCAGGAGTAGAAGATAATCAATTCTGTAGTTGATTTTTTCCTCTTTTTTTTCGTATTCACCGTAAAGCTTAATAATCATGTTATCTATCTTTATTCTATGGGATACCATACATGAATATTTTTTCTTACATTTTACAAAATTTGCCAAATAAAACCCTAATGTGGGGAAAATTTATCATTTTTGCATTGGCGTCTTCCAAGTGGCATAACATTTTAACTTTTTGGCTACAGAGCTGGTTGATGTACTTTGCAACAGCATCATTCTGGAGTACATATGTTTTTATGAGCACCTTTTATTGCTTTTTTTGTGGGATTCGATAGGTAAAAATAATAATTTTTGGAAGGTTTTTAACAGTTTTTTTTTACGCCGTTCATTGTGCGCGTTCAATAATTATTTAGTTTTATTCTACGGGTTGTAACGGATGCAGTGATACTATATATGTGGGGTTTCATCTGATTGCTTGCTCATGATTATACTCTGCAATAGTGATGTATTGATGTATTGCAGGGTATTAGCAGTGACAGCTGACACTCTGCCTATAAGATGACGTCATAGACGCCATCTTACTGTCACTGTCTGCAGGCATCTCTGGGGTCCTGATCAGACCACAGAGATGCCATAGCAATGATCGTCGCCCCCCGAAAACGGTTCTGGGGGGGTGGCGATCGTGAGGGATAGACCCATCAAAGGCATGTTAGATGCCGCGGTCGCGCTCACTGCGGCAGTTAACAGGTTAAACACCCGCAATCAGCGCTCACTCCAACCGTGGGTGTTACACTGGGGTGTCGGCTATTAGTTATAGCTAGCACCCCGTGTGTTCGGCTGGTTCGGCTCAGATGTTGAGCTGAACCAGCATTGATTCAGAGCCCGATATATCGGACGCTGAGCATCAGGAGGTTAAAATACATTTGGTTTCCTTACCCAACGCTTTCTAGTTTACCAGATGAAATATAAAAGTATCTTGGGCAAACATATGGCTCACATAGTTGGACATGTCTAGCAGACATGAAGGACATTGTCCCAAACTTAAAGGGAACCTGTCACCAGGGACCTAATTTTCACTAAAGACAGATTGCAGAAGCTTATTACTGCTGCAGTGCAGATGTGCCTTTCTGCTTTCTCTAAGTATTTGCATTACAATATAATTGTGTGTTATAACTTACCTTGCTCCCTGACAAAATCCTCTGTGTAGTACCAGGGCTTTGGTTTGGATGCGTTTAAAAATACAACACCTGACTTGACTGTGCTGCAGACTCCTCAGCTCTCAGACCCCACCTTTGTGCTCCAGTACAACTCCTCCCTTCTGCTCCTTCACAGAATTCACAGTCTGTGTGCCCTTCCTACACTTTCCCCTTTACTTTTATGTCTGGCTTTGCCTTATTATGATTGTTTTGTTGCTAGGTTCTTTTTTTTATTAGTAAAGGGAGGCTGGGGCTTTTTATTAGTTAAGGGGGCCTCTAGGGCCTTTTAATTAGTAAAGGGGGGCTTCTAGGGCCTTCTAATTAGTAAAGGGTGGGCCTCTAGGGCCTTTTAATTAGTAAAGGGAGACCTTTAGGGCCTTTTAATTAGTAAAGGGACGCCTTTAGGGCCTTTTAATTAGTAAAGGGGGGCCTTTAGGGCCTTTTAATTAGTAAAGGGAGGCCGCTAGGGGCTTTTAATTAGTAAAGGGAGGCCGCTAGGGGCTTTTAATTAGTAAAGGGAGGCCGCTAGGTTCTTTTAATTAGTAAAGGGAGGCCGCTAGGTTCTTTTGATTAGTAAAGGGAGGCCGCTAGGGGCTTTTGATTAGTAAAGGGAGGCCGCTAGGGGCTTTTGATTAGTAAAGGGAGGCCGCTAGGGGCTTTTGATTAGTAAAGGGAGGCCGCTAGGGGCTTTTGATTAGTAAAGGGAGGCCGCTAGAGGTTTTTATTAGTAAAGGGAGGCCGCTAGAGGTTTTTATTAGTAAAGGGAGGCCTCTAGAGGTTTTTATTAGTAAAGGGAGGGCGCTAGGGGTTTTTTATTAGTAAAGGGGGCCTTTTATGACTGTTTTAGTGTCATTTTGTGCTATTTTGGTTGGTGGTGTGCCTCAGGATTTTCTAAGTATAAAAAGTGTGCCGCGGCTCAAAAAAGGTTGAAAATCACTGATAAAGAGGTCATTGTTCAAGGAAGGGAAGGAGATAAGCTGTGACATCATCTATTGTCAGTAGTGATGTAATGATGGGTCAGTGTTATCTATATAGAGATCATTGTACAGGGAGGAGGAGGAGATAACCTGTGACATCATCTATTGTCAGCAGTGATGTAATGATGGGTCAGTGTTATCTATATAGAGGTCATTGTACAGGGAGGAGGAGGAGATAAGCTGTGACATCATCTATTGTCAGTAGTGATGTAATGATGGGTCAGTGTTATCTATATAGAGGTCATTGTACAGGGAGGGGGAGGAGATAAGCTGTGACATCATCTATTGTCAGTAGTGATGTAATGATGGGTCAGTGTTATCTATATAGAGGTCATTGTACAGGGAGGGGAGGAGATAAGCTGTGATATCATCTATTGTCAGTAGTGATGTAATGATGGGTCAGTGTTATCTATATAGAGGTCATTGTACAGGGAGGGGGAGAAGATAAGCTGTGACATCATCTATTGTCAGTAGTGATGTAATGATGGATCAGTGTTATCTATATAGAGGTCATTGTACAGGAGGGGGAGGAGATAAGCTGTGACATCATCTATTGTCAGTAGTGATGTAATGATGGGTCAGTGTTATCTATATAGAGGTCATTGTACAGGGAGGGGGAGAAGATAAGCTGTGACATCATCTATTGTCAGTAGTGATGTAATGATGGGTCAGTGTTATCTATATATAGATCATTGTACAGGGAGGAGGAGGTGATAAGCTGTGACATTATATATTGTCAGTAGTGATGTAATGATAGGTCAGTGTTATCTATATAGAGGTCATTGTACAGGGAAGGGGAGGAGATAAGATTAATGATGGGTAAGAGTTATCTATTTAGAGGTCATATAAGAGGTGGAAGGAGATAAAGACTGCTGCCAAGAAAAGAAACACACTAGATTTATCTAGTGTCAGTCTTATGTTAGACTTAGTGAGCAGATAATTGTAAACAATGACATTTTTTATTAAATGTTGACTGTTGCATGGAATAATCTAAAAAAAAAACCAAACTCCTAAAAATAAGTTTAATGTCAAAACTTCAGGTCATTTTCTGGTGTGACATTCCCTTAACAGTAATGTTACACTTGTAGAGTGGGTTTGCATACATTCTGTACATTTGTTAAGATTAATTGAGAGCAAAATCGACATCTCTGGGCACCAGCCCTAAAATCCCCCCTGAGTAGGACAAGCTCCTCCTTCCAACCCGCACTTCCATTTGACTCTGTTTTATGTTGCTAGCTTTTTTTATGTAATCACTTTTGAGCTTTCTGTAACTAATTTAAAAGCTGGCACTTCTCCATTAGCCGTCCTGTGGTTAATCATTTTTCCATTCATTAAATTTGCGAAAAAAGATACCTCTAAAACTCAAATTTTAAAATGCAGATTATTTTGGCTTCTTGAAACAATAGCATGTGGTCCTTAGTCAGCATTCCAGAGGCGGGAAAAAAAACACAACACTTCTCAGTTACTTCAAACTTCAAGGAATGTTGAACAACAGCCGAGTATTGACTTAAGGTGGTTACACACAATGAAGGACACTATTACATTGCTTTATTTGGGCCTCGGCATTGTAAGCGGGAGGGTAAGTGTCTGCTCTGGAAGAAAAGTGAGCAAGTTTACACAACGACTGCAAACACATTGTCATATCTATGGCACAAAGTCATTTGTGGTAACACTTAGGAATCAAAGTGGAAAGATTAATGTGGATGTGGAACACTTTTAGGTCATCACAACCTTATGTTACCTGTTACTACAAGTCTAAGTGATTATGTAAGAAGAACAAATCGTCCGAACATTAATTAAAGCAGTGATTCTGTTACTTGTAAGTACGGCTCTGGTGTATAGTAAAAACATACTTTTACATTTTGCCCTATTTGATATCAGTGAATAAAAAAAAAACTTTTGTGAAAGTATTTAGCTGAGATTAGTAGTAGAATTCTGGGGGGAAAAACTTAACTCCTATGATTCTCGCAACCCAAAAAGAGAGGACAAAAAGCGCATAAATCTGGTGGTCACATAAATCAGACTCCCGATGAGCTGAGCGTGATCGCGGCGCTGCTTGCCTGTAGACAACGAGGAATGATCATTATCCCAGAGATATGATGGTGCACCACACTGGTAATCACACAAGATTGGAACATATCTGTAACGAGGTGCTATGCACACTGAATGGCGTTTTTTATTTGTAAAACTATTAATGTTGTTACAACGCATTTTGGCTCTGTACCAGAGTCTTCATCAAGTAGAATTCCAAAACGCGTTGTAACAAAATAAACAGAAGTTTAAAAAATACAGAACGCCATTCGGTGTATACAGTGACACACATGGGGGCACATTTACTTACCCGGTCCTGCATGTTCCCTTGTCCGGAATATCTGATGAGAATGAACTCTGCCACGATATCCTGCATGTGTCACTCCCCGATTAGATCCGGCGGAGTTCACCATCTTCTTCCCGATGCATGTAAGGGCATGGCTTGCGACACAAGTTGAATCCTGCGCTCTGTCCGAATCAGATGGCCTGCCCCCTGATTTCTGTCGCATGAAAGCCAGTGCCAATGCACCAAAATCCGATCATGTGCAACACAATCCCCTTATTAATCCCTGTCCCAGCGCTGCGATCCCCAAAATCCCGACGGAAATGTGGCCGCGGCAGCCTTATTAAATGAGCCCCATGATGTCTGAGCGATGTCACAAAGGGTCAGTCCACAGTTTAATTCATTTATCACTTTTTTGTATCAGTTACTCGTACCCTCACTCCTATTTTGCGTGATTGTTATTTTTATGACTTTTTTTATTTGTATCTTCCCCAAAATCTGTAAAGCGCTAAGGAATTTGATTGTGCTATGTAAATAAAGATTATTATTAGTTATTGTGAAACAAAACCAAGTGTGAAGACTACACAGAGATGAAGTATATTTGGAAAACTTGCACCTGTCGTGGGTTTGTTATAGTAGTCTCAGTAACCCATTTTCACTTATATTGTTCAGTTCCTGACAGTATGGGGATTGAGGATGTATTATTAAAGGGCATGCCCTACATGGCACCTGTGCTACTTCTGTCTAGTCAGAACGCCATCCCGACATTATCTTTAAGCAGTGAGTGAGAAGCAGAGCCCCTGTCTCTTTATCTTCATTCCAATTGTACTTGAAGAATGGCTGCTCTGGTCCAAAACGCATTTACCCTATTGGAATTCTTCTTTAACCTATGGAGTGATGTATTAGTAGCGTGTACCAGCTACTTTTTACCTTTGTTTTTATTTTCCAGCTGCTCCTTCTGCTAAAAATTCATTTTACAAATATGTAAACCAGGGTTAAGTGCTTTGACAAAGCACCTCAGGGTTCCAACTACAATCTCACTGGGCCCAGGATTGGCGTAGCTAAAGGAGGAAGCATTAGTGAAGGTGCTGGGCAGTGGCCATGGATTTTGCTGGATCCCTGAGGCACCATGCTAAAGCCCTTCAAAGCACTTCAGTTTAATTTACATATTTCTAAAGTGAAGGAGCAGCTGGCAAGTAAAAACATGGGCTCTTTCATATATTGTAGTACAGAGGAGCTGCAAAAGGCCCAAGGAGTACCCTCTAGCTTCAATACCATGATTCATACTGTTCACAATGGAATTTTGTAACTTATTTCAAGAACATCCCATGGGCAACATAACAAATGAAACAGGTTTATCAGTAACAATCCGCAGTTCAGAAGGGGGAAAGGATGTAGACAGGGATAATTTGATTTCAATCCTTTTTCATCATCAAATAATCTAGTGGTACCAAGTATTAAATGTTCCTGTAGTGAAACATGGACTATTATATAATAGCCATTATATGCAATAGAGGGGATTTATCAGGACTTCTGCGCCAGGCCAGAGGGCATGGAAAGGTGTGAGGGGGGGGGGGCGCGTCTGGCGCCGGTCGTTCCTGTCCCCACGCCTGTGCACTCTCGGCTGCGTTTATTATAGAAATGGACGGTGTGCAGGCCCCTTCTGGATACATCAAAAAGCCGGAGCCACTTGATGTAACCAGCTGCACCAGAGCGTCAACGTATGATAAATGTCCCCCAATATGTCAATTAATGTGATACATGGATATGATAAATTCTCCTGAATTAGAGATAATCTGTTAATCTTTGCATCCAACCTCCCTCCCCCCCATTGTGAATAATACACGAGGTTCTTTAGGCCATCAATGTTCCCAGACCCCAGTGCTCTGTAATCTCTGCCCATTACTTTCTATTTAAAAAACTGCTGTCTTATAAAGTGCCATTGCCACAAGCACTAAATTGACTACTACAGTGTACATCTGCATCAACTTCCATTATTAAATAGTTTGTCACAAGTTGACATTGAATCCCCTACGCAGAATATATGTTATCACATTCTGATCGTTGGAGGTCTAACTGCAGGAATCACCATCAACCACTTTCTTTGGGACTGTCAGAAGTAGCCAAAGCCAATGCTCTCCAATGTCCTGCAAACCCATAGACAATGATAGCCAAATGCTCAACCTGCCTTTCCAAACGCCACCCAAACTTTTAAATGTAACCCTAAAATCCACTTGTTTAGGATTGCCTATACACAAGATAACTGCACTTATCTGCTACCTCACCTCATGTCTCCATCTACTCTGCTTTGTGACCAGGGTCTTCCTTCCACTTGTTTCAGATCTCTGTATTTTTTATATTTTGTATTTGTGTATATTCATGTCTTAATGTAGGGTATAAGAATCTCTTCAATGACAGCAAAAAAAATAAAAAAATCGGCGTGATAAGGACGTTTTTCCGTCCGAAACGCGTCAGTTTTTCTCCCAATGGACGTCTGTTGATGTTTTTACTATGATATCTTTTTCTAATAAAGTGGATTTTTAATCTTATCCTTTTGCCTTTCGTTGGAAGCTGGACTACAACCTTTTTTTTTTTTGCTGTCATTGACTGGTTCCCCAACCCAGGGGTCCGTGCAGCCACGAATCGCTATCCGCATTTACAACATAGGTGACCTGAAAATCACATTTTTCGTTATGATAATCTCTTCCTGATTGTACGGTGCCATGGATTTAATGGTTCTCTATAAATAATAATAATAATAACAATTCATTAGAGAAAATGGAATCCCCACTCATGCGATTATGGTCAAACGCTCAACAATCAGCTTCTTATTCCTGATCTGGTGTATAGCAGTTAACCCTTAAACTAAAAATTCTATAATAAGGTATTTAAAAATGTTTTTTCCAAACCAAGCAACCACTTGTGGTTGCATAATTATAGAATGTATGGCCCAATGGTGCTTTGTAAAGAAACCCTATCCCATACAATATGATGCCAGCTTTGTAAAATGCACGGCTGGAGTATACTTGGACACAATGCTATTGTTAGTTGTTCTATACCATGTGAGTTCTCCTGGAATGTAACATCCAGCTATTTGGGTTACTATGAAATGTTTCTCTTACGAGTGATCTGGCAGACAAGATGACTTTTCAATGAATTAATTGCCATTTCCTGGAAAAAGATAACAGGTTTTGAAGGAAGAAAAGCCAAAATGACTATGAATATAATAAACATAGAGAACCACAGTATGTTAGAATAATAAAAAATATTTCAGTTGCAGAGAAATACCAAAATGGCCATGACCATCCATCACCATAATAACGTAAACTTAACTAGGAGAATGCAGCATTCCTACCAACATATAGACCTTTGGGTCCCGTAATTTTACTTTGAAATAAAGTTTTGTTATTAGGAACATCCTGTTCTTTCAAATTCTTGATTTTGGCCTTGATGTTGTAACCTTTTCGGAGTGTCTAAAATGATTTACTACAGAAATAGTTCTTGCATGATCAGCATTATATAGTAAACTGGAGAATCATATTATTTGACCTACTTATAAGCAGGTCATACAGAAGGGCCGTCAAAACGGGGTAACACAGAGCCGATAATGTTGGTCTGGTTCCTTAGTAATAGTTTGAAATAGTAAAAAAGTCATTGGACTAAAAGTTTTGAAAACATATCCTTCAAATAGGATATCAGGTTCCAACTGGATTTTTTTGGAATACAGCACACTGAGGTATTGATGCAAACTTTATTTCATGATCACAAAAATGTAGTAAAGCCATCACATTATACCATTAGCATAGCATGATGATAAACGGAAACAGATCAACAGGTGGCGACATGTCAAGCTAGTAATGTACTGAAGTCCATGGTAAAGTAAGGTGGTAAGTCAGCTAGTCATCGGTGTGTCGTCTTGCACAAAAATATTTTACTGATTGGATTGAGAATACTACATGGGTCATGAAAGTCCAGTTGTCCCACTGTTATCTCTGTTGACTGAGTTTGTTTTTCTATTTAGCAACTAAAGTTACCAAAAAGTCAATAGTCAAACTACATTCACCGGCCACTTTTTCAGGTACACCTGTCCAACTGCTCGTTAACACTTAATTTCTAATCAGCCAATCACATGGCGGCAACTCAGTGCATTTAGGCATGTAGACATGGTCAAGACAATCTCCTGCAGTTCAAACCGAGCATCAGTATGGGGAAGAAAGGTGATTTGAGTGCCTTTGAACGTGGCATGGTTGTTGGTGCCAGAAGGGCTGGTCTGAGTATTTCAGAAACTGCTGATCTACTGGGATTTTCAGGCACAACCATCTCTAGGGTTTACAGAGAATGGTCCAAAAAAGAAAAAACATCCAGTGAGCGGCAGTTCTGTGGGCGAAATGCCTTGTTGAGGTCAGAGGAGAATGGGCAGACTGGTTCGAGCTGATAGAATGGCAACAGTGACTCAAATCGCCACCTGTTACAACCAAGGTAGGCAGAAGAGCATCTATGAACGCACAGTACGTCGAACTTTGAGGCAGATGGGCTACAGCAGCAGAAGACCACACCGGGTGCCACTCCTTTTAGCTAAGAACAGGAAACTGAGGCTACAATTTGCACAAGCTCATCAAAATTGGACAGTAGAAGATTGTAAAAACTTTGCCTGGTCTGATGAGTCTCGATTTCTGCTGCGACATTCGGATGGTAGGGTCAGAATTTGGCGTCAACAACATGAAAGCATGGATCCATCCTGCCTTGTATCAACGGTTCAGGCTGGTGGTGGTGGTGTCAGGGTGGGTGGAATATTTTCTTGGCACTCTTTGGGCCCCTTGGTACCAATTGAGCATCGTTGAAACGCCACAGCCTACCAGAGTATTGTTGCTGACCATGTCCATCCCTTTATGACCACAATGTACCCAACATCTGATGGCTACTTTCAGCAGGATAATGCGCCATGTCATAAAGCTGGAATTATCTCAGACTGGTTTCTTGAACATGACAATGAGTTCACTGTACTCAAATGGCCTCCACAGTCACCAGATCTCAATCCAATAGAGCATCTTTGGGATGTGGTGGAACGGGAGATTCGCATCATGGATGTGCAGCCGACAAATCTGCGGCAACTGTGTGATGCCATCATGTCAATATGGACCAAAATCTGAGGAGCTTCCAGCACCTTGTTGAATTAATGCCACGAAGAATTGAGGCAGTTCTGAAGGCAAAAGGGGGTCCAACCCGTTACTAGCATGGTGTACCTAATAAAGTGGCCGGTGAGTGTATTTGTCCCTGGTTCTTTAAAACATTTATTTGTCTCGTAGTGAATAAAATAAAGACTAACGTGATAGTGTATATACAAGTGATGTAACATCACAGCTGACAGCTAATACTGACCATCTGTTTTTTTAGTTTGAAAGGGGTTGGTCAGGATTTAGTAACTAAGACTTATCCATGCTTAATCAAATGGGGGGGGGGGGCACCATATCTGCACAGAGGCCACAAGGCTCCATGTCCCTGTACGTTGTAAGATGGAACCATCTGCTTCTGGCTCTGTGTCCCTGTTTTTGTGTGGTGGCAAAAAGCCAATTGATACAGTGGACCCTTACATTAAGCATTTATGTTTTATCTGTAGGATAGACTATCAATACTAAATGTTGGCCAACCTCTTTAAAGTTTTTGAATAAATAATAATATGATACACATTATTTTTGCATATTTATCATACTGCCAAGTTTGGGTACCAACTGCTTGGACCCCAATCACTAGGAGGGCCCCAATTCTTAATAGATTATTAGACGTTTTACGTCTACTCTGTAGACATTGAATGGAGTGGACGCAGGGTTTGCTCAACAAACTAGTCTTCATTGAAGATCTGTTGAGTAATCATAGTTATGCACAATGCGGTAATAAGTTTAGCAATGTAAATCATGGGCAAATCCCTTTAAACTTAAAAAAAAAGTTTTAAAAAGTTTACATTTTGAGACGTATCACAAAAGGAGACTGAAATTGTGTTATTTTTAATTAATATTTTGATGTTTTGCTGAGTTGCTACAGGGAACTTTTACAAAATAAACTCTAGAAGTCAAACTTTTACGATATCATCTTGAAATCACATTGCACTTTCCTCCATTGGGAACACAGAGTTTTTTATGCATTTCCTAATCAGAATGATCTCCACTTATGTAAAATGTGGTGACTGGTTTTGCCGGCAAAGGAAAACATTTTCCTAAATGTCTTTATTAAGAGCTGATTATACTTCCTGTGAGCATTGGTTCCTCCTGTTCACATTAGCCGCGGACTGAAGCTGTTTCACAGGAACGAAAATACAATTCCCAGGAATTAAACTTGAATCTCAGATACTAGTTTGACCTTTGAACTTAAGATTCCCAACTTACTGTGCTTAGTTTGAAACATTTTGCATGTCTTTATACAGCATGTCAGGGAAGATTATACAAGCAAGAACCCTTAATTCCAAGAAATAACTGGAAGTTCATTTTCAGGATATGTAGAGTATAAAAACATGTTCCGGAATTACTGCTGTATCTGAATGAAAATGTTCACACACTATGTAGGATCCTTGAGAATCTTTGGAACATGGTATGTGAAGTGCAATAGTACTGCAGGAATTTCTAAAAAGGGTTCAACCTCCTCCTAAAAGGAGTAAGATTAGGTAATTTGGTTTTCAGGAATCAATTTGTCTGTGGTAGTGCATTTTAGAGAAATTGGGCAGCTCAAGAAAAGTCTTGGAGACGGGATATAGAGGCTTGGATGATGGAGTATTGGCAGAATGTGCAGCACGACTTGTAGAGAGTGATGTGGGGGAAAATATTGGGGGTATTGATGGTGAAAGTGAGAAGTAAAATTATATTATGCATTGAATGAACAATAATATTGTGTTCATTTTGGCAACATGGAAATAGCTAAATTTGTCAAAAGTTGTGCAAACTGTACTTGGTGGAGTTTGCCTCAATAATCTGCAGAGTGCGGCAGATTCTTGAATAATGGTGCACAATCTTCATTAATCTGCCGCCCCCTCCACTGCTCAGGAAGTGTGCACCAACTTTATTTTAGTGCACCTTTAACATACAGTCAAAGTAATAAATTTGGCACATGGTCGGAATCCACACCAGAACAACCCTTTGGGTGCCAATTTTTGTGGCTCGGTGTGCGACCAGGACACAAAATCAGTGCAGATACTTAATAAATACATGTGCAAGTGGTTAAAAGGGTTCTTTTCAGTTCAGAAAGAAAACTGGTAAAAAAAATTTTTCCAGGGACCGGGCAGGATAACCCTCTTACCATGGTACCTGGAAAATAAAACTGTTTACCCTGCAAATAGTCCATATCTACTCCCAACCCATATATTGTGCCATTTACCACAGTCCCAGGTTTAAAATGTCCCCTTTCCCGCAGCTGCACTTTCCTCTGTATCCCACTTTTAATGTTTTAATAAGAAGACGGCTACAAAAAAGGGGACATTATAATACCCCATTTTCCATAGCAACCACAACACACCTATAATGTCCCTTTATCTTTGGGCACTTCAGTGTGAGGACAAAAATGTACATGCCACATATACGCAAGTACAGGCAGTCCCTGGATTACGTACAAGATAGGTTCTGTAGGTTTGTTCTTAAGTTGAATTTGTATGTCGGAACTGTATATTTTACATTTTATTTGGTATCTGTGACAATTGGATTTTAAAAATGTTGAGTTGTCATAAGAACCAGGATTAACAATAAAGCTTAATTGCAGACACCTTTAATAACGGTTATAGCTGTTTATTGTAGCCTAAGGCTAAAGTAGACAAAATTACCAGAGGTGGGTTTGTAAGTAGGGGTTGTCTGTAAGTCAGGGACTGCCTGTATAAGCTGATCTGATTGTAAACCACAAAAAAGGGGGAAAATTGGCCTGGAGTCTAGGCCTAAGTTGGGAAATGCATCTGCTACTCTTTAATAAAATGTCTAGCAGCGGCCTCCCCTCACTAACAACATGTGCAGCAGTGGCCTCCCCTCACTAAAAACATGTCTAGCAACGGCCTCCCCTCACTAATGACATGTCCAGCAGTGGCCTCCCTTCAGTAATAACATATGCAGCAGCGGCCTCCCTTCACTTATAACATGTCCAGCAGCGGCCTCCCCTCACTAATAACATGTCCAGCAGCGGCCTCCCCTCACTTATAACATGTCCAGCAACTGCCTCCCCTCATTAATAACATGTCCACAGTGGCCTCCCCTCACTAATAACATGTCCAGCAGTGGCCTCCTCTCACTAATAACATGTCTAGCAATTGCCTCCCCTCACTAATGACATGTCCAGCAGTGGCCTCCCTTCAGTAATAACATGTCCAGCAGTGGCCTTCATTCACTAATAACATGTCCAGCAGTGGCCTCCCCTCACTAATAACACGTCTAGCAGTGGCCTCCCCTCACTAATAACATGTCCAGTAGCAGCCTCCCCTAACTAATAACTTGTCCAGCAGTGGTCTCCCCTCACTAATCACATGTCAAGCAGCAGCTTCCCCTCACTAATAACATGTAAAACTAGTGGCCTCCCCTCATTAATAACATATCCCAGCAGTGGCCTCTCTTCACTTATAACATGTCCAGCAGCGGCCTCCCCTCGCTATTAACATATCCAGCAGTGGCCTCCCCTCACTAATAACGTATCCAGCAGTGGCCTCCCCTCACTAATAACATGTCCAGCAGTAGCCCCAACTCACTTATAGCATGTCCCAGCTGCAGCCTCCACTCACCAATAACATGTCCAGCAGCACCCTGCCCTCACTAATAACATGTCCCAGCAGCAGCCTCCCCTCACTAATAAAATGTCCAGCAGTGGCCTCCCCTAACTAATCACATGTCCAGCAGCAGCCTCCCCTCACTAATAACATGTACCAGCAGTGGCCTCCCTTCACTTATAACATGTCCAGCAGCGGCCTCCCCTCACTTTTAACATATCCAGCAGTGGCCTCCCATCACAAATAACATATCCAGTAATGGCCTCCCCTCATTAATAACATGTCCAGCAGTGGCCTCCATACACTAATAATATGTCCAGCAGTTGTCTCCCCTCACTAATAACATGTCCAGCAGCGGCCTCCCCTCACTTATAGCATGTCCCAGCAGCAGCCTCCACTCACTAATAACATGTCCAGCAGCAGCATCCGCTCACTAATAACATGTCTAAGCCGTGGCCTCCCTTCACTATTAACATGACTAGCAGTGGCCTCCCCTCACTAATAACATGTCCAGCAGTGGCCTACCCTCGCTAATAACATATCCAGCAGAGGCCCCCCCTCACTAATAAGATGTTCAGCAGCAGCCTCCCTTCAGTAATAACATGTCCAGCAGCAGCCTCTGCTCACTAATAACATGTCCAGCAGCAGCCTGCCCTCACTAATAACATGTCCCAGCAGTGGCCTCCACCCACTAATAACATATCCAGCAGTGGCCTCCCCTCACTAATAACATATCAAGCAGTGGCCTCTCCTCACTAATAATATGTTCAGCAGTGGCCTTCCCTTACTAATAACATGTCCAGCAGAGGCCTCCCCACCACTAATAAAATATCCCCAGCAGTGGCCTCCCTTCACTAATAACATGTCCAGCAGTGGCCTCCATAAAATGTCCTCAGCAGCCTCCATAAAATGTCCCCAGCCGTGCTTTCCCACCCATAAAATGTCACCTGGAGTGCTCCCACCACTAATTAAATGTCCACAGCGATGGCCCCATTATAAAAAAACAAAGAAAACACTCACCTGCAGCGGTTGTGATAACTGTGGAAACATACATTGGTCCAAGTCCAATAACCTACAAATCGAAAAGTACTGATCCAGAGAAAATTACAAACTATATATAAAACTTGTTATAGGATCTATATATCTATATGTTATAGGCAACTTAAAGGACATCTACCACCAGATTACTAGGCTTACCAGGCGTCTCGTTACGTCTACGGAATGGGGGGACCATGTTTAACATGTATGTTGGCTTCTATATTGCTGAAATAATAACTTTGTAAAAGTGCAGAGTACCTCTCGGGGCCTGGAAGAACGGAGCGTGTGTTCTATCCTAGTTCTCTGGCCGAATACATGTAAAACACAGTCACCCCATCCCTTAGACGTTACAAGCAGCCTATTTAGGACACTCTACCACCAGTAATCTGAGGGTAGATGTGAATTTTATAATTGCTTTTTCAGCAAAACCACTCAGCTCAGGGATTAAACAAGATATGTTTCTGCATCAGTGCAGCTCTTGTTTTATCCCTGAATTGAGTGGTTTTGCTGAAAAAAAACTATTATAAAATTATGATAATAAGGCTCTCTCCCTCCTGTGGCTCCCATTCAGAGAATGCGGAATTCACTGTGTTGTTCACGACAGGCAGAAGTAAGAAGTAATCCAGCTCAGGTTGATTAGTCCTGTCTTGACAATTCAGGAAGCTCCATGTAATGTGTTTATCAGTCTACACCCAGCTTTTCCAAGGTCCTGAAATTTATAATTTTTTTTTAGCAAAACTACTCAGCACAGGGATTAAACAAGATATTTTTAGCATCAGTGTGTTTACAGCATTCTCAAGGTATGTTTGGTCCACAATGCATAAAAACAAATGGTAGATTTCCTTTAAACGACAAGTAGAATAAAGTCACCACATAATTTGTGTGTTGTTAAGGAAAAAATGCAGACTTACAGTATACTTTTTACCATTAAAATCCAAAAACTAACAAACATGAATCATTAAATAATATATACAATTCATGCCAAAAAAAATCAACTGCAAAATAGAAAATTTAGGGCTTGTGAAATCTAAAAAAAAAAATCACTGATCTGCAAGAGCAGATTAAAGGGAACCTGTCACCAGGAGACCCATTTTAGCACTCCTCCAGTCCCCACAGAGCATAGTACATACACTGCCAAAGTGTTTTTGTATTAAAAATTGGTTTTACAGAAAAAAAGATATGTTATATTGTACCTTTCATTAGCATTTGCTGTGTGACTAGGCAGTTGCCAAATGGGAGGGGCTGGAAAGGAGCAATTCCCCCCACCCTTGGGGAACAGCTTCTCCATGTGACCTTTTCAAATATATGAAAACACCCATTACTTGGCTTAGCGACGCCCCCTGCTCCTCTACAGCCAATCCCGAGTGAGGGGAGTTATTCATATATTTGAAAAGGTCACATGTTTCCCAAGGGTGGGGGGGGGAACTGCTCCTTTCCAGCCCCTCCCAAAAGGCAACTGCCTAGTCATACAGCAGATGCTAATGAAAATTACAATATAACATATCTTTTTTTCTGTAAAACCTCTTTTTTATACAAAAACACTTTGGCAGTGTATGTACTATGCTCTGTGGGGACTGGGGGAGTGCTAAAAATGGGTCTCCTGGTGACAGGTTCCCTTTAAGTCTGCCATGGGCCCTGGGTCATAGGCATATAATAGTCCCTTCAAGTTTGGAATCCTAAATATGGTACTAGAATCAGGCTTCTTGAGGAATTGAAGACGTGTCCTTTCTGCCTGCTTTTGATCTGCAGTTTCAGAACCTTTGGAGGACCTTTAAAGGTTCTGAAATGGCTCTTGTGTACATCTCTATTAAGAGCTGCAATAGATGTACGAGGATTATATGGGTGAAGGTCCTACTCAGCATAAAATGTGGTGGGTACTTTGGTTGGCCCCTGGCTACCACCCAAATCACCTATATTATAATTTGCTAATGCTGATTTGCCTCATCAGGGTTAGAAAAGCAACACATTTTACACTCTTTATGCTCCCATTTAACCACTTGGCCCTCTCTTTGGTCTGTAACTCTGTAACTCTGTCAGTCAGGTCCCCTCTACTCCCTCTGGGGTACCAGATCTATCTCTCTCCAGTACTTCCTCTAATCCCTGCCTCCCAATATAATGACTTATCCAAACATAGCTCCGATGCTTATCTGTCAGTAAATGTATCTCGGTAGGATTCAGATGGTCAACTACCTGTAGCTCCTCATACAAAAGCCTCAGCTAGAAGATCCAGCAAGTCCTGCAGCTCAGTCAGAGGTGTATCTACAGTGGTAGCAGCCACAGCAGCCGCTATGGGGCCCGCAGTGTCAGGGGGCACAGTAACAGGGAGCCCTGTCAGTGTCAGGAGGATGTGCACCATTATGTAAATTTTATGTTGCACATTGTACAGCATAATGTGCTGTACAATATATAATGTATACTGTATGTTATGTACATATGCTGTATCTGTGATATGTTATGCTGTATGTGTATATGGTGTATGATGTGTGTATATACTGTATGTGTGTATATATATATATATATATTGTATGTATGTATATGGCAATGTATGTGTGTATATGCTATATATGTGTGCACATGTGTGTATAAATGTGTGATTGGAACTTGCATATGTGAGTATACAAATTTGTTTATTTTTTAAGTGGGTAGGGGTCCCATAGCAGGCTTCTGTCCTTCTGCCTTCTGTCTCTCCTAGTTATGCCACTGAACCAAGTCATGTCCTACATCCTACATCCTTCCCTTAGCCACGCCCCTTCCCATTTTACAGTGTCATACAGGTCCAACCTGCTGTTTGCCTCCCTCAGCCAAGTTCCTTTCCTCACTCACTCAATGCTCAGTCTCCTCTCCCACATCTAGAAATACCAGTGGCTGAAAGACACCTTCGTGTGATACATCTCTCCCATTCTCTGTCCCATGTAAGACTGCTATGGGACCCAGGGCCCATGGCAGTCTTAATCTGCTCCTGCAGGTCAGTGATGAAGGGCATTGACTGCTAGTGCTTGATAGGTGAACCCCATTATTTCTAATTTTTAAAAATAAATAAATAAACAATGGAATTTATTAAAAATAAAGTATTTATTTATCACCTGTTAATATCAGATCAATGGATAATCCTTTACTGAAGTCTCTTGTCCTCTTCATACAACTGATGAGAAGGGGTGCTGGGTTTGGGACACCAACTGATTTGCAGAAAGTTTAGACCCTCATGTTACACAGCGCGGTGCCCTCGGATGTGCTCTCCAAATACTTCACAATTTTACCTTCCTGCAGGTTGGCCCAGCCACTTGTACCTTCTAACACCCTAATCCACAGGAACAATTCTGTGAGTGTGATACAGGGGCCCGGGCGGTATAAGATAAAAGCTTACAAACTTATCAAAGTAACTCTAATCCCCCAGACAGAGTATAACAGGTTTTGCACACAAAAAAAAAATCGGCTCCTGTAGCGAGGAGACCTGTGACTTACACACTACCTACCTTATCTTACTACAGGCCTTTATACACTCACTATTAACTTTGCGCTTAGAGAGCAATGTGGTGCGTGCGCGGTTACACTCTGTGTCTGCACAGGGGCTTCTGTTCTCTCACTGACCCAGGTCGGTTGTGTACCTTAAGAGGGCCTGACTCTGTCACTTGTCCTCTCAGCAGGGTCCCTGATGCCAATCCTCTCCTTCAGATCTGGATTTCTGTCACAGTCTAGTTCTTCAGGCAGAGCCATTGTCCAGTGGAGAATGCTCTCACACATGGATGACACTGGAACACTCAGTCAGTAGTCCTTCTCCTCTTAGGACATGCATATGGTCCAAACGGCTCAACCCAGCACCCCCCAGATCTATCAGGAGACACTAGCAATGTGGATGCAATTTCTTGGTGCTTCGTGGGCCCAGGCCCTTTTCTGCGTAGGTCAACTATGGCGTACAATTGCGCTGTAGCCTATGCCCAAAACTGGTGCAGGCTATAACTAGTGCACAGGCACAGCGCTGGAAATGCGGGCACTGCTTGGTTCCGCTGTGTGCCTTGAATTGGGACGTTGCGATAGATAGATAGATAGATAGATAGATAGATAGATAGATAGATAGATAGATAGATAGATAGATAGATAGATTGTGTACAGGATGTGTATGACAGATTTACATTTATGTAGCAGTAATGTAGACCTGTGGCAAATAGACAGAATGTGAAATCCTGTCTAGGAAACTGACGATCTTATGCTGCCATCTAGTGTTATTTTTGAGGCTTACATGCATTTTTCCTCAACCTTTTACAAGACAGTGTTCTGATCTCTTACTGGAAATAATTCAGTATACTGACACCTCAGTAGTGTCCCCACACTTGTAGGCTTTCCAGTCAGTGTCCTTAGCATCTGTAGATACATCCTACTGACTTGTAAGACATAATTATCAACTTATTGACGTGCTCCCAGGAGGAAAAACAGAGGAATGACATAACACAGATTTCCAAGAAAAAGTATTCAATAATGTTATTTAACAGGGAGCAATAAAACCTTGTGAGCAGAGCTTCTTTAGGGTCACGTCGCTGAATTTACAAGTGTTGACATTCTGTTTTATGAGAAGTATCCGTGTGGAATGTTTGGCCTGAAATCTTGTCTTGTGTCTGAGCTTTCAAGTGTTTCTATACATATACACATAGCTGACCCAAAGATGAGACACATGAAATACGCGACCACTTATCCCATTATTATCATTATTAATGTAACTGCAGAGTAATATAATCAGCCATGCTGTATGATAGACTCCAGTATACAGAACACACTCCTACTTCCTAGCAATAGAAACAGAATGATCTTGTCTCTGCTCAGCTCCACTCCGATCACCTCAAGGTTTATTTATATAACACACACAGATTACACCGCGCTGCACAGAGTTTGCCAAATCAGTCCCTGTCCCCAATGGGGCTCACAATCTAATCAACCTACCAGTATGTTTTGGAGTGTGGGAGGAAAACGGAGGTCCCGGAGAAAACTAACGCAAACATGGAGAGAACATACAAACTCTTTGCAGATGTTGACCCTGGAACTTGAACTCATGTCCTGATGTCAGAAACTGAAATAAATCCAGTCTATATGTACTGGAGTTTTTATGGGATTTCTGGATTATCATTGAGCTTCATACAATATCTTATACAGCACAAAAGTGAATGAATAGAGTGTCCGCACATTTTAAATGTGTCTCTCAATTCAGAAGTACAAGGGACCAGGGACGAGCCAGACATAGGGGCACATTTACTTACCCGGTCCTATCGCGATCCCCGAGGTGCGTTGTCTGACGAGGATGAAGTCCGGCGTGATTCACGAAGATCGCACACCCGATATCCTGCATGTGTTGCTTACCCGCTCAGGTCCACCGGAGTTCACCTTCTTCTTCCCGGTGTATGTGAGTGCATGTCTTGCGGCACAATTTTAAATCCCACGCTTAGTCCGAATCAGTCAGGTTGTCCGACGGCCACGTCCCCGATTTGTGTCGCATGAAAGTCGGCATGACTGCACCAAAATCGTGCGCCAAATTGCGTGTGCTAAAAACCCCTGTTAAGCGCAAATCGGAAATAGTTGGCAAACCCAGCGGAAATGCGGTGTGGGGACCCTTAGTAAATGTGCCCCATAGTATTTTGGTTTACTAGGCAGTTTATGCAAATTGCTCCCCCTCGTACCCCACCTTTCTATATTTCTGCTTTGATACTATGATTTTTATCTATCAAGCAACACATTGAAGGTAATGGATACAAATCTTCCATTAATGTTCAGCTTTTTACTAATTTTACAGTAAAAAAAACCTCCATTCTGTCAGGTGCCTGGTGTATGTAAAACATAGTAGCCTGTACTTTTCTTGATAAAAAAAAAACACACAACTGAACAGAGAAAAACAGATTTATAAAGAGACCCTCAAAAATGAAAGGCCATTTTTTGTATGTTTACTTAAACTAACAGCAATTTGCATGGATGGATGAGGTTAAAGGGAACCTGTCACCAGGAACCTCATATTCACTAAAGACAGGTTGCAGAAGCCCATCACATCTGCAGTGCAAATCTGCCTTTCTGCCTTCTCTAAGCATCTGCATTACAATATAATTGTGTGTTATAACTTACCTTGAACCCTGATCAATCTTCTGTGTAGTCCTAGGGGTTGGGCTTTGCTTTGGATGCATTTCAAAAAACATGCGACTGCTCAGTTCCTGGCCCCCACCTTTGTGCTCCTGTACAGCTCCTCCCTCCTGCTCCTTCACAGAGGTCACAGCCTGGTGAGCTGACATTGGTAGGAGAGGGAGGAGCGGTACAGGAGCACAAAGGTGGGGGCTGAGAGCTTAAGAGTCTGCAGCACATGTCACATTTTTAAAATGCATCCAAAACAAAGCCCAAACCTTAGGACTACACAGAGGATTCTGTCTGGGTAAGTTACAACACACAATTATATTGTAATGCAAATGCTTATAGAAAGCAGAAAGGCAGGTGTGCAATGTAGCAGTAATAGGCTTCTACCACCTCTCCTTAGGAAAATGAGATCCCTCAGACCATCATAGCATATGGAGAACAGATGCAACTGTATTGAATCCATCCCCGGCCTCTGATGAGCATATGCTCTGGGAGGTCCTCAGTGATGTTAGAAGTGATACATAGACGCCCAGAATGCCAGTACATGTGACTGTGGCAATTTCTATGAGTCAGAACCCAACTAGTCAGAAATCTACCATCAAAATCCATCATGATAAACAGGGTCGGCACCAGCACTGGACATACTGGGGACTAAAGCTGCTGGGGGGTAGGGGCACATAAGGCTGTAAATAAGAAATTCATGAGGGGGGGGGGGTTAATACATAATAACCATGAGCGGGCTGTTTGGTATGATAAACTAGGGAATAGGAGCAGGAGACTGTTTAGTTTCTGAAATTTTAATGCCGCCACATGAGTTCATTGCATAGGGGCCCCCTGAGGTTCTGTCGCCCAGGGACCTACTGAAACCTGAAGCAGACCCTGATGATAAACCAGGGACACTTACTCATAGATCCAGGCACCGTGACTGTGGTAATGTTCTTATATTTGTTCACCATGGCCTCCTTCCTTCTAAAATCAATTTTAAAACAATGTTAACGAGCCTGAAAGGTTCTTTGGATGTTAGCACCATACGTCACATTCACAGTAATGTCTGTGAAGCTTATACAGTGCTCTACATAATGTCAGTTTTATATGGGAGGTTTATTTATGAACAACAAACTTTAAGGTCCCCTGCACATAATGTTATGTAGGACGTTTTTTTTTGTTATTTGTGTTGTTTCCTTTGGTGCGTTTTACAGCATTTCTTGTGTGTGTCGCCAATATTTTACTTTGTGCCTTTAGTTTATTGTTTTGTACCTTGCTGCAATGTTTTATTCTTTATCTGATCCACAGGGCATGGATAGGGTGGAGCATGGCAATTAGTTTAATTGATTACTTTTTAATTTTCCAAGATAAATTTTATTTTTTTTAAGTGTACAGCTACACCTTAAACATCACTGCTGTAGGATTCCTGCATTATCAGTTTCAAAAACCCAAAATGTTACTGCCAACCCATGGATCATCAGTACAGGTACTTCTTCTACATGCTACATCAATAACAGCAATTTTTCTATACAATTTTATTTCTTTATTTATACTATTTTATGACATTTTTTTCTGGCGTTCACTGTTTGGTGTCAATAACTCTTTAGCTTTATGACATGAGCTAAAATAGATACGGAGATATCTAAGCCACAACCAGGTGTGGAGGCTACACAGAGATAAGATATAATGGAAAGATTTGCACCTGTTATTTGTTTTGGAGTTGTGAACTGGTCATTATTATTACCATCCAGTTTTTGGAGTTTTTGTTTTTTTCTATTGTTTTACCCATTATTTAACCTGATAAGGAGTTCAGAGACTTCCTCAGGACATCATGTATGAGGCCAGGTACAACTCCAGGGTATGTGTTGTATATTACATATGACTGTTTGTACTCTGTAATGTACAGTAGTTTTCGGACTATTAGGCGCACAAGAAATCCTTGCAGGTGCACCTTATAGTCCAGTGCGGATTATATATGAACCGTACTTACAGACAACAGCTGCCTTGAACACTGCACTGGTCTGCCACCTGCTGGTCATTCATCCTTATAATCCGGTGCGCCTTATAATCCAGTGTGGCTTATATATGAACCTAGACGTTTAAACAGGCACTTATTGATGGTGCGCCTTATAATCTGGTGCGCCTTATATATGAACCCAGACGTTTTAGCAGGAATTTATTGATGGTGCGCCTTATAATTCGGTTTTCCTTATAGTCTGAAAAATATGGTAGTATCTTTCTTGTAGTAGTATATTTCTATATGTCCGCTATGATTTGTAAAGCGCTACGGAATATGATGGCGCTATATGAAGGGGCTTGGTCAAAACTCAGATATGTTTCTACTGAAATGTTTGCGATCTTGAACAAGTCTCTCAGGATATGATGATGTCCCTCTGGATCTATCAGAAGATCCTGGCAGGCAGCTGTGATGCTGTGTTGACGGGGCACTTCTACACTTGGTCTGACCTGGTGGCCACAACCTGCGCCACCCTACAGGTGTAGTGGAATTGCGCCTATTTCAGGGCTTGTATGCCAGTGTAAAATGTGGCCCCATGTGTTTTCCATTGTTTACACTGCTTGTTTCTGATCTCAAGTGTTTCAGGGGAAACGCATTTGCAATTGGGCAGAGCCCCTCCCCGGCAGAAACAACACAACAACATTCTGTTCTGTAAATGCAAATGTTAACAATAATGTAATCAGTAAATCTCCTCTCCTCATATGTTGACGATAAAACTTAAGTTAAAAGGGTTTTCCCATGAAGACAATTTAGGCTCTATCCACGTTATAGGGCCTAACTTGCTTATCAGCAGGGGTCTCAGTGCTGAGACCCCCGCAGATCGCAAGGACAAGGGGTCCGACTGACCCCTCATTGCTCTGTCAGAGTAATGGAGCAGACAGCCTTCAGACCCCTCGTTTACGCAATCTGAGTGGGTCTCAGCACTGAGACCCCCACTGATCAGCAAGTTAGGCCCTATCCCATGGATAGGACCTAAATTGTATTTGTGGGAAAACCCCTTTAATGTCTTTCACCTATTGAATTAAAAAACGTCACCTAAAGCCACATCAAAACTGATTACAATCCCATTGAGATGCAGTTTCAACCTCAACAGCGGTAAGCGAAAGTAATGTCCTGAGTTCCAAGATGGCAACTGATAAACCAGGGGTATTTACTCATGGATCCAGGCTCCTCCATCACTTCTCCCCTCTCTCTCCTTAACGTAATCTCACAGCAGGAGAAAAAGTTTCAGCACACAGGAGGGTGGGGATTGCTCCTGCACAGTGTAACAGCATGTGAAGTTACAACACGGGGGCTATGGTAACACCCTTTGAGCGCTTTTGGACATTAGCATAATTTTAAAAGTTGAAGGAGGCCATGGATAACAAATATAAGAGGATTACCACAGCCATGGTGCCTGGAACTATGAGTCCCTGGTTTATTATTCTTGATTTGGATGGTAGATTCCCTTTACCTTGATATTTGGTAAGTAACATACCACTGAAGTGAATGATACATACAAACTAACATTTTATATAAAAAGAAAACAAAACCTGCTCTCTCTCTCTCTTCTACTCTTTGTGTATCTGTCACATCAGATAAGGGACCGAGCAACGCTAACAATTAGTAACAATTAACTTCTTATGTTTTCCATTATATTTAACGGAAGGGGGAAGCTGTAAAATGTAGAAATATCAGGAAACTTGCCTAAAGTGAGTAGTCAGCTAGTGATTCCAGCTCACACTATAGAATCATGTATGGAAATAAAAGGCCATCCTGCAGGTTTTCATTGTTGAGAAGGGTGTGTTGAGCAAACAAGAATACTACCCAGAGATAGTTGCTATGGCACCTGATACATTTTTGCACGATACCTTTAAGGCTGCAGCTGATAAGGCCGGAGTTTTATGGCACACATCATAAATGACAATAAACTGAATATTTCTCAGATGTTGTTGTCTAATGCTGCAGTGTTAGAGGACTGGAGTATTAGCAGGTACTGGCTCATGTGATCTCTTTTTGCTTTCATCATCTTAGATCTTATCAGAGTATTCCCAACCTTCATGGCCTGCAATACAGTCGCTGGAAGGTCATACATATTATAAACTATAGATTCCATCGAGACTCTATAGACTGTGAAAAGAGTATATAACATGGTGATTACTGATGACAATCAAGGCCATTTGTGTCGTGGACCCTCTTTGTCCTAAAAATAGTTCCCTACTATGCAAAAAATATAGTTTACCGTATTTTTCGGACTATAAGGCACACAAAACATCCTTTGATTTTCTCAGAAGTCAAAGGTGCACCTTATAGTCCAGTGTGCCTTATATATGAACTGTACTTACAGACAACAGCTGCCTTGAACAGTGCACAGGTCTGCCACTTGCTGGTCATTCATCCTTATAGTCAGATGCGCCTAATAATCCGGTGCGCCTTATATATGAACCCAGACGTTTTAGCAGGCATTTATTGATGGTGCGCCTTATAATCCGGTGTGCCTTATAGTCCGATAAATACGGTACATGCTGTGCAGCTTCTATGTTATTTACTGTACAGGGCAAATCTACAAAAAGCGACCCCCCCCCTCCCAGATGTCATTAAAATAAACAGTACACAGTGCCCCCCCAATTTTATCATACATTGTCCCCCAAATTAATATTATTAAACATGGTGCTTCCAGATGTATATATCATACATAGTGTGTTGAGTACCGTCCCACTAAGTTAGCTTAACCAGTTCCTTACTGCTGTATGACTTTATACATCACACAGCAGTAACGACTACATGGAGAAGACTCATGGGCTGAGCCCACTTCATACATGGAGGGTGTCAGCTGTATTATACAGCAAACCATACATTATAGAAAGATAAGTATATCTTTATTATACAGCTGACTCTGCTGACACAGATTGCGGCAGTTAACCTGTTAGGTTTGTTGGTCGTGTTCGACCTAACAGCTCTGCTCATGGGCGCTGCTATATTTAAATGTCAATTGGCACCCCCTGTGACAGAAACAAAAAGCAGCGATCAGTTACCATGACAGCTGGGAGCCGGCTAAAAGGCTTCTGTAGCTGTCATCAGGCATTCTGTATCACACTCTGAAAGAAACTAAGTTGTAATGCAGTATGTTTTATAGGTGATTAGACCCCTAGGGTTAAAGTAGCCTAGGGGGCCTGAAATAATAGCCAAAAATGTAAAAAAAAATATTAAAAATATAAAAATTCCAATCAAGCCCCTTTCCCTAGCACACATATAAAAATAAACAAACAAATCATAAACATGTTATCCCCGTGTCCCAAAATGTCTAATCTATCAAACGATCAGAATAATTCATCCCTGTAGTGTACCCCATAATACAAATAGTGCCCAAATCAAATAGAAAGTGATCAAAAGGTTTTACGGTCCCCAAAATAGTATAAATGAAAATGACAGCTTATCCCACAGGAAAAGGCACCCTACATTGCTCCGTACCCTGAAGTATGAGTTATTCGCATCAGAATATGTTAAAACTAAAATAAAAAATTGTACATATGGGTTTCCTTTTTTATATTACAACAAAACAAACCTATATACTGTACTGACACAACAAATATAGAGTAGGTGCCACATGGACTGAATTTTTGGCAACTCTACCACACTCTGAATTTTTTCCAGCTTTCCCATACATTGAACTTAATATAGAACGATGCCACTAGAAAGCACTCTTATTCCTGCAGATAACAAGCCCTCATATCTCTGTAAACAGAAAAATAAAAATCATATGGCCTTGTAATAGTTTTTTATGGTCTCCTTTTCCAAAAAAAAGTAAGGACCTGCAAGTGTTCCAGGAAAAGCGTAACTGGCAGTGCTGTAGGAGCCTGGAGGGGCTCAGGTAACACCCCTGGAGCACTTGCAGCTCATTAGCTTAATTTTAAAACATCTTTTTTTTACATTTCTTTTAACTGATTTACAGACAACTCCTAATTACAGACAAACCTCTCAGCCCACTGTGACCTCTGGGGAAGCTCTCTGGATGCTGGTAATTTACTGATCTTGCTTCAGTCCCAGACTGTAACTATCAACTGTGTCTGCACTTCAACTTAAAATTCTCGTTCTCATGACAACCCAGAATTTTCAAAATCTAAATGTCTAGTAATAAATTTAGAAAATATACCTGTTTTAACCTATTTGAAAATTCAACTTAAGACCAAACAGAAGCTGCATAGCTACAGAAGCTATGTTATATGTAGTGACCTATGGGCTGCCTGTATGTTATTATCAAATTATAATAGTATGCCTGCCATGAATTATCATAATATCACAGTGCATAAATACAGCACTGGAACCAAACTCAATACGAAAATACAGCACCAGGATAATGTTTTTACGAAAAAAATTTATTTAAAAAACACCAAGCTTATATCAGCCCCAGGTCCATGCCCACCTCAGCTGACACAGCCCTGATAACAATTGCCAGCCAACCCAGCTTTCCAAAGATAAAGGAAAGCTGGGTAACACTGAAGAAAAAAACACATGGGGGGCACTGCACTTAGGTGACCTTTAGTCATAGGTGGCAATATTGCAACATTGAACAGGATGTTATAGGGATACCGACTGGTTAAGTGCTGGGGCGGTGCTCTACCTTAAAATGATTCATAGGAGTTTAGAAAAAACGTTCAAATGAGAAAAAACTTTATTCAAACATGATTAAAACAACATTGTTGCGGGAGGGAAGCAACAAGCTGCAGGAGCCACAGAAGGAAAGCTGGGTGTTTACAAGCCTGCCGCCAGTGGGTCACAACAACCAGAATATGTGGTTATGTCACAGTTCTGGAAAGATATTTCAAGTTAGCAGATGCCTTCCTGTACCCTTACAAAATTTGAAATCTGCAATGAAAACCAATAGCACAGACCTACTGAGGATTAAAAATCTAGTCATTTTACAGTGAAATATACAGCATGTGGATTTGATTAGTTGTAAATCTATTCACTGTGATGTAACTGCAAATATGCTCTGTTATTCACTGGTGATTGGCATTTGCACTTCGTGTGTGCCTATGGCCTTAAAGGAGGCCACTTTAAGCACATTTCAGAAAATAATTTATATTTTGTGTGTAATCAAAAGTTTAAAAATTTTCCAATATACTTTCTGTATCAATTCCTCACCTTTTTCTAGATCTTTGCCTGCTGTCCTCTTGCTGTCATGCAACAGGAAGTCTCATTATTTACTTCCTGTTTATAAACACCGGTCCATGGTCATGTGAAATCAGGTGCATGACTCGTTAGCATCATATAGCTTTTGATCTTTTTATAAAGGGGTTATCTGGGTTTTAAAAAATACTGAGGGCCGGGCTGGGGTGGGCTAGTTAAACATAATAAACATCCACTTACCTCGTCCGGCGCTGCCGATGTCCCACACTGCGGTCCGTCTCATCTGTGCGCCAGTTTGTATACAGGGGTGCACAGGGAGCTTCCGGATGGCCGGAAGCTCCCATCCGACACCATCTCTCAGCGCTTACAATGCTGAGAGATAGGGACGGATGGGAGGAGCCGGCCCCATCGCGGACCGGAAGTTCCCCGCGCACGGCTTCTGTGCCCTTGTAAACAAACAGGGGCGCGGATCGAAGGGACCGCGGCGCGGGACATCGGCGGTGCCGGAGGAGGTAAGTACATGTTTATTATGTTTAACTAGCCCACCCCATCCCGACCCTCAGTATTTTTAAAAACCCGGATAACCCCTTTAAAGGATGAAGCTGGCAGGGTAAATAAAGTTCAGAAAAGTATGTAGAAAAGTTTTTTTAACTTTTACACAAAAAATATCAGTTATTCGCTAGAATGTGCTAAAAGGGAACCTGTCATCAGAAATTGACCTAATAAACCACTACCAGTATGTTGTAAAGCAGCGGAACACCTTCCAGTTGATGTTTCTTTCATGTCTCTATGTGGAGGCATCATCCAGAAAATCAACTATGAAGTGAGATGTAAATTGGTTGTATAAAGTCAAGGAAGAGGAGATTCACTGAACACTGAAGTCAAGCTCTCTTTTCCTCAGAAAGCCCCTTCACTGTAATTGATGGTCCTGCATCCAGAGACATCACTAACCAGATCTCCTGAAGTCCGATGCATGATGTGAGTCACAGAGGAAGAGGCGTCCAGAGCTCCTCCTCCTCCTGGACTTTATACAACCAATTTACATATCACTTCAAAGTATATTTTCTGGATGATGCCACCACCCTGCGCCATGAAAGAAACAAAAACTATAAGGTGTTATACTGCCTGACAATATACTGGTAGTGGTTTTATAGGTCAATTGCAGGTTCCCTTTAAAGTGGATAACACCTTTAAGCTATAATCTCATTATGAGCCAGTCACAAATATCCACAAGAACAAGGTTAAGAAACCACTTCTCCTCAAAGATTCGGTGAGATTTCCAAAGGTGCCACCTGCACCTGTAAACCTTTTATGACCTAACCCAGGGGTTGGTCAAACATTTTTATGATGGAAATAACTCTTTAGCAGGTAAATGTGTTAAAATGAGGAAGTTCACAGCGCTCCAGTATAAACCAGTATGTCATATAAAATCTCATTTGCCTATTGCTTTATTTAAAAAAAAAATTCTTTTTTTTTACTTTTATACTTAATTACTTAATTTATTATTGTTCTGTATTATTTTTATATAAATATAATATAATTCATGGCAAACAAATGATTTCTGTCTTGTCTAGTAATGTGCAGTACAATACAGTATTGTCATGCAGTTATCTAATATTGTATTATAAGAATCACATGTGCTCTATTTACAATATGTCTTTAATTTTTTAATTTTTTTTATTTTCTATACCTCAGCCATAATCTCCCCAACCTGCCGCCTAAGTGATCTCTAAACCAGTTTCCTAAAAGAAAGAGTGAGCAATACTGGTAGCTTTCATTTTCCCTGCGGTTTACTACAGTAGTTACTGTTTAACATCCCCACCCACGTTTTTAGTTTGTTTAGTAAATCGATCTGATGGTAGGCAGCCCTGTCGCCATTGAGTAAAGGTAATATTCTATAGCATATGGTAGAAACGCATGCAGTGATAGCAGGCTGTTTAGGAAATTTCATCCAGAAACGCTGACAACATTATTCTTTATCCTGGGAAGGAAGTAAATTGTGAACATGACGTGTTTTGTGATCAGAAGACGATAAAAGGTTAGTGAAAAATCTGAAAAACTTAGAATTCTAAAGGCCTAACCACTTGCTTTTCGATATGTTGTAGAATATTCATGAAATGCAATTTGGTGTTTATCTAAATGAGATTTCGTTAGATTCTTTCTTCTGTGATAATCGCACCGGGGAGTCACATGACTTCTGTGATACTCTTTCGTTGGCGTCATTGCCAGAATGTTTTTGTCCTTTCCGTATCGAGGACTGTACAAAGTGCACTGACTGTTAACATGTGAACGGAAAAAAAAAAATCCAAATACAGGCAGTCCCCGGGTTACGTACAAGATAGGGTCCCGAGGTTTGTTCTTAAGTTGAATTTGTATGTAAGTCGAAACTGTATATTTTATAATTGAAGATCCAGAAAAAGAAATTTTGGCCCCAAAGACAATTTGGAGTTTAAACATTTTTTTTGCTGTAATGGGACCAAGGATTATCAATAAAGCTTCATTACAGACACCTTACAGCTGATTATTTTAATCTGGGACTATAGTAAAGCATTCAGAAAGCTTCACCAGAGGTCAGAGGGGTCTGTCTGTAACTTTGGGTTGTCTGTAAGTCGGGTGTCCTTAAGTAGGGGACCGCCTGTACTTTCATTTTTTTTAAATGGTTTTGATTTATTTGCAAAATGTTTCAAAATTCAAATTACAGAATTAAAAGGTAGAACATTTTTGGAAAAATATTTATAGAAACGTACATTGTATAAGTGATTGTCATGGCTATGAAGATTTGGTCCTGATTGGAAAAGCTTTCCAATATTTAGTACTCATTGAAAGAAAAGTGTGCATGGATATTTGTGACAGTGTGAAAAATCTTTTGCGTAGAAGGTCATTTGCATAGTGGGAATTTATGTTCTAGGTCAAAGGCATAGAGAACTATTTAGTTCACTGTTTATCATGTTTTATATGCTTTTACGTTTTGTGCAAAATATTTGCTATTTTTTCTTAGAATCTAAGGCAACTCCCTGCTCACACAGAATCAGGAACACCCTCTAATAGAATGTTTACACTTTTACAAGCTCAGGATGTTCTGTAGAATTCAATGTATCAAGACCCCGATCTGAAATAATACTACAAAGAATATATTTACATATTTCATTATGTCAACTATATTGTTATCAGGCATCTAAATGAGAATGATGGGTTTAGGGTCAATAAGATACGGTGATATATTCATGCGTTCAGGAAAAAGTTGACTCACAGACGGAAGTGAAAAATGGACAATGGAAGAGACAGATTAAAGTCCATATAGGCCTCCGGATATAAACATTCCATGAAGTGTCCCAACCTTTTTGGAAAATCAACAAAGAAGAATAGCATAGAAAAAGCACATTACACTTAGGTAGTAAATGTCAAAAAATAGTAAAAAAATATTGCTACTATCATTGGTCCATCAAAAATAGTAAAATAGTATAACACTATTAAGACTAACATGTAGAGATATAAAGGGAATTATTATCATGCCACTGTTTGAAGTCTTTTTTTAAGAACAGTTTTTATTTTTTTTTGACAACCAATAAATATTTACATACATTTACATACATATATTTTTGTGGCAAGGGATCCAAAATATCTGCGATGGCCAAAGTGCAAATTATTGGGATAAGGTGACATAGTATTTCTGCTATTTCACTTTATTGTTAGATCTTATTTTAGTCTTTTTTAGTCTTTTTTGAACTTTGACTTAAAGAAAAATTTCCAGCAGAATTAGCTAAAATAAAGTAGTGTCACTTACAAAGTCCTGTGGGTGTCCTCTGCCAGCATCTGCTACTCATTTTCTTTTTAATAAATTTCTTTTGGGAAAAAAATGTACCTTTAAAAATATGCTAATGAGCCAGAGGGGCTCTGGCCAGGACACCACCAGAGCCCCTTTGGGCTACGTCAGCTCACGCTTGAACCCAGCAGTAGCCCGGTGATGGCACCGGTCCTCTAGGAGGGCTGTAAGAGGAGGGGAATTAGGGCTGCTAAGGGTATGCATTAGTGTAAGCTGATGAAGCCTGGAAGGGCTCGAGTGATGCCTTCTAAGCCCCTTTTGGTCATTAGCATATTTTTAAAGTACAATTTAAAAAAAAAAAAAGCCTTTAGAAAAAAAATGTAAAGAATAAGCGGGCAGAAAATACCCACATGACCTTGTTAGTGACACTGCTTTATATTAGTTTATTCCACTGGTACATTTCCTTTAAGATCTGCCGGATTTATGAAAAGGCTAGCAATGCCAACTTTATCATCAAATTGTAAAAACTGGTATGGGTGAGTGGTATGTTTTTGTACAAAAACACCTTAAAATATTGCAAAGGCCAAACTCTAGACATTTCACTCATCACTACATATACATGGTTCAGTAAAAGGATTGTCAACAAAGAATATTTGCAAAAAATAACAAACATACAGAATCATTACTTTTTTAAATATAAAAAGTGATTAAAAATGTTGACATTTTATGATTTGTGCAGTAAACAGGATACTTCTATGACAGCCTGAACTTACCTCTAACTGCTGACATTGAGGACAGCCTCCCTTCAGCTGATGCCTATAAATGTTACTGGCTTAAAATTGCAATGTGTTTGAGACATGACTTAAAGGGATATTCCCATCTGGGCATTCACAATTAATTTAATTCATTTGCCATATATAAAGATTTCTTCAATTGGATGTTATAAAAAAAAATGTTCCTGTGTGCAGATAATTTCTCATAAATGTAAACAAGATGGCTTCCTCGGATATGACCACCGCACACTCTGGCAGCAGTGGCCAGACATAGACTATTAAGCCCTGCCTGACCTCCTGGAATCATTACCACAGGACAGCTGTGGGATATGCAGTATCTCCCGGACATTTCATATACAAAAACTTGTGTTTCTTTGTGCAATCACTCCAGTAGAGGTGGTCGTATCCAAGGACTCAGTCTTGTTTCTAAGGGACCATATGATTTCATTTATGAGAAATTATCTTCACACAGGTAAAAAACATCTAATTGAAGAAATGTATATATATGGCAGATTAATGAAAGTGAATGTGAATGCCCTGACGAGAATACCCCTTTAAGCTTAAGCCTCTCGGTATCAGAAACTTCAGCCTAGTGTGATCGGCACAAGCTCATCTGTAAGGACTAAAAAGGCATTAAAAATTATGCAAATGAGCACTAGGGGCTCAGGGCTCAATTAAATGTTATGTTATGAGTCTGGAGCCACCAGGTTCATTTGCATAATTTCTAAAGCCATTTTTTTGCAAAAACAAGGGCATAAAAAAACTAAAATAAGAGCAGATCTGCCCGATAGGGCACACGTCAGCATGTAAGTGTGATTGGTTAAAATCCTTGATCCTGGTGGTAGCTTTAACATCACACACACTTTACAGCAAAATGCAGTTAGTGGTGACAGTGAATAAGATTGTGGGATGTATATGGGTTACTATAACAACCTGATGTTGGAACCCAGAGATGCTACACCACTCCTGATTATACGTCTTCCATTGACACTAAAGTTATTATGGCCCCTGTTATAAACATGTTATTTTTCCTGTACCATGAATGGTGAAAAAAACATTGATGCCATTAAAAACCAAAATCTGTACTGCAAAAATCTGCAAAAGGAATGGCTCTTAGTATGTAGCAAAACCAAATAATCTACAAATTATCTCAAAAAGACCATTAAAAGTGAATTCTCTATAGTGTGATGTTTGTTTTGATGTATAATAGGAATTATTTGGGGTAAACAAGGTGACTTTGGTGATGTTATGCAGAGAGTGATTGGGGGATTATTTTTGCAAATTTGTTGTGAAATATTAACATTAATTTTTATATGTGTGCTCCATGATGTCATTAAGGTTACCTTGAGTACATTTTTTAAAATTAAAAAATTAGTATTTTTAATAACAAGGTTTCCACTGTAACTGCGGCATGTAGAAGAGCCACAGTTACGGGGGAAATGACCTTTTTGGGGCAGAGCTGTACTAGGTCTGATCACACTCAGCAGCTCTGATTAACTCTTAGCTATCAATGGCCCCCTTTTTGTTTGGTGCACCTTTAACATGGGGCCTGCAACACAATTCTGTTGCATAACTTAAAGACTATGAGGATGAGGGGGTGACACAAGAGCTTACAGTCTATGAGGATGAGGGGTGACACAAGAGCTTACACTCTATGAGGATTAGGGGGTGACACAAGAGCTTACAGTCTATGAGGATGAGGGGGTGACACAAGAGCTTACAGTCTATGAGGATGAGGGGGTGACACAAGAGCTTACAGTCTATGAGGATGAGGGGGTGACACAAGAGCTTACAGTCTATGAGGATGAGGGAGAGACACAAGAGCTTATAGTCTATGAGGATGAGGGGGTGACACTAGAGCTTACAGTCTATGAGGATGAGGGGGTGACACAAGAACTTACAGTCTATGAGGATGAGGGGGTGACACAAGAGCTTACAGTCTATGAGGATGAGGGAGAGACACAAGAGCTTACAGTCTATGAGGATGAGGGGGTGACACAAGAGCTTACAGTCTATGAGGATGAGGGGGTGACACAAGAGCTTACAGTCTATGAGGATGAGGGAGAGACACAAGAGCTTACAGTCTATGAGGATGAGGGGGTGACACAAGAGCTTACAGTCTATAAGGATGAGGGGGTGACACAAGACCTTACAGTCTATGAGGGTGTGACACAAGAGCTTACAGTCTATGAGGATGAGGGGTGACACAAGAGCTTACAGTCTATGAAGATGAGGGGGTGACACAAGAGCTTACAGTCTATGAGGATGAGGGTTGACACAAGAGCTTACAGTCTATGAGGATGAGGGGGTGACACAAGAGCTTACAGTCTATGAAGATGAGGGGGTGATACAAGAGCTTACAGTCTATGAGGATGAGGGTTGACACAAGAGCTTACAGTCTATGAGGATGAGTGGGGACACAAGAGCTTACAGTCTATGAGGATGAGGGGGTGACACAAGAGCTTACAGTCTAAGAGGATGAGGGGAGGAAAGAAGAGGTGACAGAGCTTATATAATAGTCCAGCCATTTGTGTAAGGGAATAGAATAAAAATAATTTAACAAATAAAAATGCTGCCGCTTGAACACACATAAAAATAAATAAATAAGTAAAATCATGCACATGTAAAATGTCAGTGTGTCCCAAAATGTCCAATTTAATAAAATAGAAAAACAATTATTCCTGGTAACGAACGAACAGAATACAGCACCTAAATGAACCAAGACCACTGTTTCACCATTTTTCTCTTCTATCGGCCAGTGATCTTAGATTATTTTCTTTCTTATTTCTAACCTCTCATCACATCTCCAGGACTTCACCCGAGCTGCACCAATTCTCTGGAATACCCTTAAAATCTCACTTATAACCAATTTATTTAGGCAGCCTATCACACTTGCTAACTGCATGAAACTTCAACTCTCTCTTTATTAACCAATTCATTGTACTCCCCCTGTCTTGTATCCAGAAAATGCCAGGTACCAAGCCCCAGGCTTCTCTGCAGTCCCACTGACTTTGGACTATGTATATAAGATGGCGGCTAATGGCTAGAAAAACTTGAGTATCTAGTAACAATGACAATACTGAAGAAAATAGAACATTCTGATTATATACAGAGCTGAGAATCGTGTATGTAGAAATAATAATACAATACAATTCAAACAATAATAATACCTATTTTACATGTGTCTTATGGTTCACATTTTTAGTGTTGTGATATAGTTATTTTATATAAAATGTATGTTTGAATTTTTCAGTACAAGTGTTGGTCATTTATCTGATTTAACTAACAATGACTATTGTGTAGAAGACACTACTTTAGAAAATGGAAATTGTGGGGGTGGGTGAGGACTTGGGTATCTCCAAACCAGGTTGCATGTGTCATGCAGTTAATAAAATGTTTGCTTAATGATGTGGTTATGTGAAGGGGCAATAAAATCCATTTTCTCTTAGCAGCAACAACTAAAAGACAGTGTTAGAAAATAAATGGAAAATGCACAGACAGATGAGATATCACTCCGGAGGAGAAGCTCGGCTGCCGTGTGATTCAGTTACATAGTAGAATCGGTCATGATGCAGAGAAGGTGTTGATAGAAAATTTTGTGATATAAGCCTCACTGTCATTAAAACTGGACTTCAATTTTCTAGCATTCTAGTTTTTCATAGTATTGACAAAAATTGACATGAAATATAGTAGAAATGTAGACATTAAATTAAAAATACCCAGATAAAGACAACCGTACCAAAGCATTTCCCAACCGATTCCCAATCTACCAGGTCTCTACCAGTCCCTCGGGACACTATACGGCAGGGGCATAGGGTAGAGGCTGGCCGGGCTTGGGTACCTGCAAGATCCTGATTTCATAAGACATGAGATTTGCCTCCGATTGTTAGATTCTTCTCCAATATTTAATATTTGACACTTTAAACTTGTGTTATGATAGATGGGTATAAGTCATACTGGACTCCAAGGTTTTTGCCTTGGTGCTCTCCATAAAAGAAACAATACTCCCCATTACTCTAAATCTCTCCAAACTGCAACTTAAATATAAGTTTAAAGCACATCTACCACCAGAATGAAGGATTGTACACCAAGCACACTGACATACTGGTCTGTGCCCCCTCTGGCAGAATCTGCTCATCTTTTAGCTTCTTATGCACTTGTTTTTAAGGCAAGATGTAAAAATTTTGCAATCGACATCTATTGAGCCTGGAGCCCCTTAGGTTAATTTGCATAGCTTTTAAAACCTTTATTTTAATAAGAACACGGCCTTAAGAAGCTAAAAGAATACCAAATCCTGCCTGAGGGGGCACACACCAGGATGTCAGTGTGCTTGGTTTACAAACCTTCATCCAGTTGGTAGATGTCCTTTAATATAAATTTACTATAATCTGGGAACTATATATTTATTACATTTGTATGGATGCTGCATAATTCTAGAATTGATGTATAATAGAGCAGTTTTTAAAGAAGAGAGATAGACAGTTGTCATTTACTGTACTTTACTGTACTGAATTTTATAGTTTTGTATCATTCTTTATTGCGCGAGAAGCAGTGAATTTGCATTACTGGTTTGCAGTTGTTAGATTTTTATTTAGTTAAAAAAGAGGTTAAGCTGCTATACAGCGTTTTCCTGAGGGTGTTTATAGACTTTGATCTGCCTCTGCTCATGAGGATTAAACCTGATCATTTCAATCCAAAAAATGGTTTGGTCCAAAGGTTTATTTCTACAATTGTCTGTGCCAGAGGTATACTTCCAGAGAATTTTGCAGTCTACACCTCCAATACAAGTATTCTACCATAAAGCCAGATGATTTGATAATAGGAACCCTATAGCCCCACTTGTTGAACACTTGAAGGTATTGGGTGATTTCAAGGAGCGACCATTTATTGCCTCAGACCGAATGGGTGCAAATGTCAAGCAATGAGGGTAATTAGTGTACAGATACAAATAAAATTGTTACTTGTATTCCTAAAACTTTAGAGAAGTCCATCGAAAACAGGGCAATATTAGTTTCAGGGTGGTTGAAATTATACAATTACAATGATAAAAATGCCCTTTTCTTTAACTCGTCCCCACCCACCCACTATCAAAAGCCGTTAGTGGACATCAGTGGGTGCGGGTACCAAGACTCAAGCGCCGTCTTTTGATTTTGCTATAGTTTCTCCTGCTTCCTTGCTAATCATAGGAGCAGGACCTGATCTCCGAATGTCAGGCACAGCGGGATACCCTAGGGCAGTGGTGGCGAAGAGCACTCCGAGCTCTTTCTATGGGCACCCGGGCCATTGCCCCAGCACACCAGACAGGACTTAAAGAATTTTCCTGTAGTTCCAAGCAACTTCAAAGATGCTGCTTTCAGTGATGTTTTAAAGTGACTTACTTGGGTACCTGGGACTGTAGGAAGAGGGAGAATGTGTAGGCAGGGCCTAATTATCTCTGGAGGACTTTCTGCTGGCCCCATGATTCTCTGTGTACAGAGGGACACTGGAAAGAAGCTACAATGATGAAAATTTTCTACTGTGTTTTTGTCCTCATGAGGCCAATATGATTGAATGTTGTTGAAGAACAGGAAGCAATAAGACACTGTTTTCATTTATGGTTGGCACCTCGTGATAAATGAAGGGGATTTGGGTTTGCAGCTTGGGCACTCGGTTGCTAAAAGGTTTGCCATCACTGCCCTAGGGTAAAGTAATAAACCACTTCTGCATAAGTGGCATTATGCAGCAAATAGCAGAGTTGGCACTGCCACAGGCTCTATAGACGTTATTGCTGGGTCTGCAGACATTAGCCTGGGTATTAGCTCTAACCAGACTCTAATTTCCCTCCACAGGGAGTTATTTTCCTCTGATAGATACCCCAATTATCTTGGAATGAAATAAAAAAAAAAAAAGGAAAAATGAAAAAAAAAAAACTTTGGAAATGTTCTCCAGGGGTCTTTTATGACTTCATGGGTGACATATAAAGTTAAAAAATACACAAACTGAAAATATTGCATGCAAAAGTATAAAAAAACATTAAAAACATTGCCATAGACATGAGACTACATATGTTATACATCAAAACAACACAAAAAATTCATTTAGAATGGTTTAAAAAATATATACTGATATATATATATATATACTTTACTAATAATGAATAAACTCCTATAACCTTTTTTTTTTATTAGCCCTAAATAAAACGCCCCAAAAAGGGTTATAAGGTATTGCCCCCCCCCAAAAAAATAAGAAGTTATAGCCCTTGTGCCAATAAGAATGAAAATTTGCTAATAATGCCCTGGTCATAAAAGCCTTTAAGTCCTAGTGAGAACGGGATTGAGTAGAAAGAGGAAATAATATTCAAAAATATCACTGATAAGATAAGCTTTAGGGCAAACTAAACATACACAGGGTCAGTCTACTATCCAAGGCAAAAAAGTAAAAAAAGCTGATTTCTTTAAAGGTTTTTATTTGCCAACCTCAGACACAGGCTCGCTCCATAAAAAGCGTGTTGACTCTTCCCCATAAATTATAGTCAGGGTGTGTTTATTGTATACATTCTACATGACCATTCCCCACCCACAGTCACCCTCACACACCTCGAAGAGCACACACAACCCTACCTAGAATTTCCGAACTGCATTTCAGGACCTATTTATTAAGAACTCAAAATAGAACATTGTTTTTTTTTTCCCTATACTCCGGCCCCTTCCGCAACACACAGAGAAAATAAAATATTTAATCCAAAGCATTATCCAGATTATACACAAACGTGTAATTGTATCATGTCAAGAATTCCTGTGCTGGTGCGGCTGTAGATATGTGTTATTCTAGTGATATATTCCCTTCCACAATGGAGCATTGATTGCTTGTGGGCTCCAGTTTATTATGCTCTGAAGTTCATTGATCTTCGCGGAGCTTAAACAAGCTCTTATTGGTTTTCGTTTACTGTTTAGTTACATATTTTAGAATAACATTCAAGTCACCTGCGCCCTATTTACTCCCCGGAGGAAAACAGCTCAAAAGGGAAAAAATAACAACACACACACACAGACTTTCTATTTCTATGTCCTTCTTACTTTCTTTCTTTCTATTTAGCTATGCGCCTTGTTTCTTGTATTTTTTAACTTCTCACATTTGTTTTCTTGTTTTCTTTATCTCTGTCTTTTCATTCCTTCTCATTCAACTCTCCTTTACCCTTTTCTACCTTCTTTTTCCATTATATCTCTACATCTCTAAATATTTCACATGTTTTCTTAACCTATTTTACCTTTTATTCTCGTTCCTTAGTTTTTTCTCTTTTTTTGTTCTCTCCCTCCATCTTTTTTTTTATTCCATTTCATCTTCTGTCTCTTTTATTTGCCTGTTTTCTTATTTTATTTTATCTTATGTATCTACCATTCTCCTTCTATTTCTTATTCTCTTTTTGGGGGTCATTTATGTTAGTCTTATGCACCTTTATTGGTTGTATTTTAGTGACGTTTTGAGCGCATTGGGGTATTTGCGCCATTTTTTGCACCTTTTTATAGCAGTTCACCAGAGTTCACTGGTAGAAGTTTCCTGGTTTGCGACTAATTTGTCTTTGTGTTTCTTCTGCTTCCAGATGTTTGCGCTTTATTTAACATTGATTGGCATCTATATGGGCGCAAATAATTGCACAATAACACCCAGTCCAGACCATGCTTAGGAAAGGCCATGGTATGATTTGTGCAGCAAAATTGCGCCTTTTTTAAATTTGTGCAAAAAAAACCATTTGTTTGACAAAGACAACAACAAATGAGGTGCAAAAAATAGACTAGCAAAAGGCACAAGAATAGCTCAGGGAAGAGAGAAATAAGATAAATGACCCCCTTTATGGCTAAATCTACCTTTTGTTGTCTTTCTTTCCTTCCATTTCTGCAACTGGAGTTCATAAGCAGTTTGTACCTTATAAAGCTGCAGACAGTATTTAGTATTGGCCCTGGAGATAAGTGTTAATACCTTTGTGTTTTTTCTAGCAGCAGCAGGACTGTAAAAAAATCAATGTATATTACAGGATTATATCTTGAGTTGGTGTGTGAGATCTCTTACTATACATAGTACAGCTCCTTTTTTTCTGCTATCAGACACTAATGCTACAGCTTCTGTTTGAATACTACAGTAGTTACTGAGGATGTGAAGCTGTATTGTGTTCAATAAAGAGATCTCACACACCAGAGTTCTCAGAACAATCTCAGAACCAGCTACAATCCTGGAATATAAATCTATGTTCCACAGTGCTACTAACAACACACACACAAAGGTGTGATCACACAGAACTCCAGGGCCAATACCTAACACAGACAGATAACATTTAACTTTCATCTGACTTTCTGCCAGTTTCAAAGCAGTATAGTACAACAGAATTACATGCTTTAGATCATTACATATATGTATTATTGTGCTTTGATTGTTGCTGTAGTGCCTTATATTATGAATTACGGTGTATATATGCTGTACAAGATTCAGTAAACATCATAAAATAAATGTGTTACTTAACAAATTGTTAGTAAAGACGATAACAAATTTAACATTAGTTTAATATGGAAATTGTGGCATAAATTCTTGCTACATTTAGGGTATATCAGCTAAGGATACAGACTGCTGGGCTTTGTAGTGAGAATAGTATCTGTAACACATGGAACCGGCTTCACTCCCTTTTCTGTCCCAGTAGAACTGTTCAGGGATACTATAGTGATTAGATGTGCACTGCACATATGTAATATAGACTAATTCATTCTAAATACTGAGAGGTATTTTTGGTTTGAATCTTTTCACAGCTGTTACTGGATATAATAGTTTCCTCATTGCTGACCCTTTGCCTAAATGGTGACAATGCTGCGCAGCCACCCATTTATCACCCTCCGTCATGCTTCTTGGCCAGTGAACTGATTCATCACACAGTCATACTCAAGATATCACGTGCACGTTCCAGAATATTCATAAACATGTCAAATAAATGCTTCAAACACTTGTTATATGCCGTAGATTACCCCCGTGATGTGAATATGTTTCAACCATACACAACAACCTGTAGTAGCTTACATCATATATAGTACATACTAAATGCTGTGTTATTTTACTCCTTCAGAATACATCTATTTCCATTTATTATATAGTTCTTTTTTTTTTTTTTTTACTTCAAAGACCTTTAAAGGAAATCAAAAACCATCATGGATTAAGCAAAAGCACTTACTCATAGATCCATGTACTATAACTGTGATAATCATATTATATTTCTTATCCATGGCCTCCTTCCTTCTGAAATCAACTTTTAAAATAGCAAGAAGGTCTCTGGGGGTAGTTACAAGAGCCCCTCCATTCTGTAGCTTCACAGTCTGTTACACTATCTAGCCCTCTGCTCCCTCACCATTTCCCCTCTCCCTCTGCCTGATGTCATCTCACCCCAAGGGAGGGATAAGTACTCCAGCACAGTGTTACAACTTGTGAATCTGCAGCAAGGATGAGCTTTGATAAAACCCCTTAGAGCCCTTCTGGCTCATTATCATAATTTTAAAAGTTGATTTTAGAATTAAGGAGGCCATGGATAATAAATATAAGAAGATTACCACAGTCACGGTGCCTGGATCTATGAGTAAGTGTCCCTGGTTTATCATGCTGGATTTTGATGGTAGATTTCCTATAAAGTTCTTGCCCCTATACACATTATTAGCACAGATTCTGTGTTTCCAATAAGCCACGGAAGCTTAAGCAGTCAGAATGAGTGTTATCACCAATCCTCGCTGGTAATAGAAGTCCGCTGTATAACAAAACTGGTGACCACCTCAAATTTTGCTTTGTGCATCGCTGTGTAATCTGTAGGCACTATATAAATAAAGAATTATTATTTTTCTCAAAACCTTTCCCTGAATATTAGCCAATTACAGGTTGTCCCTATGTTGCATCTGTAAATTAATGTGCTGGAAGCCAGGAGGTTTTCAGCAGTGCCACTACGGGAGATACAAGGAAACTATGGACATGCAAGATCCTCAATAGGCGACCAAAAATTACAAAATTACTGCTAGAACATCATCAAATACTGTTACTGCCGAAATATGAAAATAATTAATAACTATTCTAACCTATCCTGATATCATATGTTTTCAGACTACATGCAACAAAGCTGTGCGAGGTATGAGCATGACACCTAAGGACCCGCGGAATATACTGAATGCCGGACCCAGGTAAACTATCACTCCGAGTACATCCCTCTATCAATATCCCTCTATAAGTATTCTTCCAAACTGTCTTTAATGTTAAAGCCCTTTAAGGGGCTGTTCCAAAACAAGAATCTTCTTATCTTGAGCATATAGATGCTGAAATGTGGTATAATCTGCAATAACTATGGAAAGCTGACTGAACAACATTACCTACTCTACTGAAGGATGATCAATTTTTTAAACCCAGAAGACGCCTTTTATGTATAGTAAATTAATTACTTTTATTTTGCATGTCTTTATTTTCCAACAAGGTATTAGTCAGAAAGTGGCTCCCCCCACAAATGTCCTAGTAGAAAATATAGAAAGGGGTTGTGATGTGGATAGGGAATGTACAACCAAGGGGAAAGGTAAGGACAAACACAGACAGTGAGCCCTTACTAAACACCAACACAAGTGTCCCTACCTACTTGCCATATTCTAGAAATTGACTAGTCTGACCAACCGACATCGAGACCAAACAGAAAACCAACTAGCAGAGGGGGAATGTAAATGGAGAATTCATCTGTCCATCAAAACAAGCTGAACCATCTGCAGCCCAGAACCACTTTAGCAGGATACAGACGGGTGTGGTAGAATCCAATGTAGACAGCCAGGAGTGAAATAGGGAAGTGTTCAGACTATAAGACAGATTGAAAACTAAGTACAAAATCATAGTCAGTAGCATGCTTTAACTGATAATAAAGCCAGACCTGGCACATATGTTACAGGGTTTTCAAGTTAGGAAAACCTATCAAAATATTTAATAGAATAACTGACAAGATTGAACTTTCTCAAAAGAACAACAATGATTTCCCTACCAATGCTTTGGGGCCCATAAATAGGTTGCGTAAGTTTAGAAAGTAAATAAATAGCAACCCATAAGAAAGCTATAAATAGTTTTTTAAGATAGATGTATGACGGAGTGGTCACTGGCCACTCCCGTGGGACACTGATCTACAGAGAAAGTAAAATTTTCAACTACCGTATATACTTGCAAAATGGATACATTGACTGCGGTATTACTAGAGGCATCGTATAAGTGCCTGCGTATTCTGGTTTTTAGGGTGTTCGTCATACACCCTACATACTGTAGGTTACAGGAAGTGCAGGTAATGAGATACCTGCAGACCGTTTTTTCTTTTTTTCTTCCATACATGTTTCCCATGTGGGATATATTCCTGCTTTTAAAATTGTAAAAATAAACCTTGAAGATTTTACAATACTGCAATCTGAAGCTGGATCGTGTTTTTCTAAATCTTACCGTATATACTCGTATATAAGCAGAGTTTTTCAGCACAAAAAATGTGCTGAAAAACTTCACTTTGGCTTATACACGAGTCAATTAAAAAATAAATAACTTAATACTCACCCTCCGGTGTCTGGATCCTTGGCGCAGCTCCCTATCTTCGGCGTGGCTTTGGCATGGCTCCTGATCTTCACCAGGAGCCGCCACCAGGAATCAGGAGTCGCCACCGGGGATCAGGAGCCACCACCGAGGATCGCGGGTGAGTATTATGTTTTTTATTTTTTATGCGCTTGGCAGGGGGCTGGCTGTATACTGTATGGGGTCTGGCTGTTTACCGTATGGGGGCTGGCTGTATACCATATGGGGGCTGGCTGTATACTACATGGGGGCTGGCTGTATACTACATGGGGCTGGCTGTATACTACTTGGGGCTGGCTGTATACTACTTGAGGATGGCTGTATACTACTTAGGGCTGGATGTATACTACTTGGGGCTAGCTGTATACTACAGGGGGCTGGCTGTATACTAAATGGGGGCTGGCTAGCTGTATACTACACCCTCGGCTTATACTAAAGTCAATAGGTTTTCCCAGTTTTTGGTGGTAAAATTAGGGGTCTCAGCTTATACTCAGAGCTTTTACTCGAGTATATACAGTAACTTTTCTTTTTATTGGAAAGAGTAAGTTTTATTATAAAAACTCTTTGGCAATGTGTACACTATGGGGACATGGAGGAACCAAAATAAGGGTGTCTGATGACAGGTTCCCTTTAAGAGTCTAAAAATGTAAATGCTGCCATTTAAAAATACAATTAACAGTGTTATTAGGGGATAATGTAATGGTTTATTTCTAAAGCAATATTGTGAACTATAATTTTACCAACCAGGAAAAGAGCATAGTCCTCCACAATAGTCTGGGGACATTAACTGCTATCACAACTTTTACTCACACCAATTGTATTTTACAAGATACCTGCTTACACCCGGAGATCAAAATATTAATCCTTGAAGTGTGACTTGAATGTGCTGTATTACTTGGCATTTCTTATTTTCACGTCATTAACGCAGCTGTCATCAATGCACAAAGTACAGGGCAATGTAAATTGTTACTGAAAACTATGTTGTCACTCACATACTAGAAGGGAACATTCATTATACTGACTGCTATTGTTACTCCCATCAGAGCATGCGGTTACCAGAAACAAACTGATAAGATCTACGTATTATAATTAACTTTTTTGGATTTTTACTCCCCATAATTCTAATGCCATATCTTTTTATTCTGTTTAGAAAGACATATGAGGGCTTATTTTCTCCAAGACAATGGGGGTCATTTACTAATCACGTTTTTCCATACAGAAGAAGGGTAATGAATGTTTAGAAAACTCTTAAAAAACCCTGAATTCTAGCAGCAGACACATCTCTACAACAACTGATAAAAGGAGAATGTGTGCAGCAGCCTTCATGGTAAAATAGCTGCTAGGAAACCACTCCTGAGGACAGGCAACAAGCACAAGAGACTTGTTTGGGCTAAAGAACACAAGGAATGGACATTAGACCGGTGGAATCTGTGCTTTGGTGTGAGGAGTCCAAATCTTTGGTTCCAACCACCGTGTCTGTGTGCGACACAGAGAAGGTGAACAAATGGACTTTACATGCCTGGTTCCCACCATTAAGTATGGAGGAGGGTTTGTTTTTTTCTTGAAGCTGCCAGTTGAGGCCATGTAAGGCATCGCTTTCTCAAACTAGAGGCTATAATGTACTTGGCTTGGTGCTTAGTTGTGCAGCAGGCCTCCCACTTCTCTTCATACTTTGGTTAGAGTCTGTTTGTGAAGGGAGTAGTATGCACCGTTGTAGGATATCATCAGTTTCTTGGCAACTTGTTGCATGGAATAGCCTTCATTTCTAAGAACAAGAATAGACTCTCGAGCTTCACACGAAAGTCATTATTTTATGGCCATTCTGAGAGTTTCATAGATTCTTAACCACCTCAAAGAAAGGTCAGTTTTATAGCTTCTCTAATAAGCCAAAATGTTTTCAGCTGTGCTGACATACTTGAACAAGGGTTTTCAAGAGTTTTCTAAACATCCATTACCCTTCTTCTGTAGCAAACACAATGCATAATTAAACCACTGGAGTGGTGGTTGTTGGAAATTGGCCTATATACACCTATGTAGATATTACATTAAAAATCAGATGTTTGCAGCTAAAATAGTCAATTACCACATTAACAATGTATATAGTGTATTTATGATTCATTTAATGTTAGCTTCATTGAAAAAAAATTAGCTTTACTTTATAAAAATAAGGACATTTCTAAATGACTCCAGACTTTTGAGAGTTTGCATACTGTGTTTTTAGCCTTTGCAAAAATCTGGTGTACACTCCAAAAAAAATTATAGCAAAATTTAAACAAAGCTTTAGGAATATTACAGATTTTGAAGGGTTTAAAGCTGTTCTCCAGCCATTAAGATTATATTTAATGCACTTTCTAAATATTGAAAATTGATTATTTTAACTAATTTGCTCTATTTCCAGTTAGAGATGTTACAATCATTCATTTATACTTACCTGGCTTGCTTCCGTTGCAAGATCTCTTAGGAAATGACCTGTAGTTTCCTATCTGATAGTCATGCATTTGCAAACACTTCCTGTGTGATGGTGGCGCATCTATTTCACTCATAGGAGTGGTGAAAAGGATCTTGGGACTTGGGCATAGCTGGATACATCAAGAGGTTTAGTCCTTTTATAAAACCCTTTTATCACGGGTGATCCCGCAACCCATATCGCTTACGGGCCTTAGCTCCGACTTCCTCAGCCGACTTCAAGAGATTTAAAGGGCCAGCGGCCGCTAATTGGTGCTGGCTATTTTGGAAATTCTATTTAAGCCTACCTCTTCCTGCAAGTCCTGCAGGATCTTTGTGCTTACGCCATTGAGAAATCTACCTTGCGATTATTCCTGAGTATTCCTGCGTTCCAGTGTGTTCCTGCTCCTGAGTCCTGTGTTGCCGTGTTCCTGTGTTACCAGAGTCCCTCCATGTTCCTGTGTTACCAGAGTCCCTCCGTGTTGCTGTGTTCCTGCGTTCCTGTCTCCCGTGTGCCTCAGTTCCCATTCCCATCTGCCTGGACCTCCCGTTGCAGACTCCGGATTGGGCGTGACCTTGCATCTCTGCCGCCTGCCGTGACCCTGTGTCTGGACCCGACCACAAAACTGTCTTCCGTTAAGGTACCTCGACCTCGGCTGCCACCGCGGGCTAGTCGCACCTGTGGAGCGACCTGGTGGTACCCTGTTGCAGCAAGACCATTCCGCTTTGCAGCGGGCTCTGGTGAAGACCAAGTGCCACTTAGACTCCGGTCCCAGGTGTCAGCTAGTACTATCTCCTGCGGTGGTCTAGAGAATCCACTGATCCCGAACCTTGACAGTAGGATCCCCTGATCCCGAACCTTGACACCTTTTAAAACCCTTTTATAAAACTTTTTTGTTACTGGCATATACAGTTTAATAGAGTTTGTTAACCTTCTCATTAAACTTTACTGTTAATGTATACAGCTACAATAGCGAAACCAAAAGATGAAAAAACAACATTTATCATGTATGCAAAGTAGGGGAATATACTTCATATACTACAAGGAAAAAGAGACAATGTCCAGTACAGTAAGTGGTAAGACTAACTATACACGTATTACAAGTATTCTTCCGCATCTCCTTCCCCAGTCCACATGCAAATTCAACATCAGGTCAGGTTATCTTCCCCAATAACAAAATAATCAGTTATGTTGAAATTTAAGTGCAAGGTTCTTCTTTCTCTTGACAATTGCTGCCAGGGAATAATGAGAACAATGGCCCGCTGATGTCACATGGGTGTCAAACATGGGATCACATCCCTCTGCTTGCACACAAATCTATCAGAAGTATCTGAGAGGAAAACTGTTCTAGTTGCTCACCAATCAGAGTTCAGCTTTGATTTTCCCACAGAAGTTTAAAAAAATGGAAGCTGAGTTCTGGTTGGTTCCCGTTCAGACTTTCCTGATAAATCTCATCCATGTTTTTGATGATTTTTGTCAAAAAATCATGACTGATTTTTGTTTTTATCAGAGAAAAAATAGATTTCATTGTTTCCATAAACACCAGGCTCCTGCCAGAATGGAACTTTCCATCTTTCCATTTTTCCATTTTTCCATATTGAAGTACAATGTGGACATAAATGGAAGATGTATGTCCATCATTACTTTTAATTTGATCCATTTCTTTGATGGTTCATAACAGAAAACAAAGCAGACATATAGGGGTACAGTTATCAGTGTTTCTACACCACTATCTCCCCATGTGGATGTGAAGGGAAGGGGCACAATCGGCAGCAGAGTGGGCCAGTACGGGGCGTTCTTGCCCCTACCTGAGCCCTTTTTAAAAATCGGAGAACATTCACTGCTCAATGTTTGCAGGTTTTCATTCAAAACTAGACCGGACATGGCGTAGTGTTCTCCACCGGCGTGGTCGCCTGACAGATACATCATGAGGTCCAAGCCTTATGATGTATCTGCCATGGTGGCAGAGGGCGGGGCTTTATCATATGCCGGCGCACAGAGCACTAGTGTATGATAAACGTCCCCCAATTTTCATAAGTCAACAGACATTACTTGTCTTGGCCTGATCACCAATAAATATAGCTAAACTGCCCATCTTGTAAAAAAGGTGTCTCAAAATAAGACAACACTAGACTAGACAGTCTTATACTTCAAAGTGTCGGATGCTGGACAATAAATCTGGTGTAGAATGTTGATGTATTTTTCCCATTAAGCCATGTTCCATTTTGGGGTTGCCATATCTTCTTGTTATATACATTATGTGGGAGATTAATCATCAAGTTTCTGATGTACAGCCGTTCTAATTGCCCATGAAAACCTATTAGAGCTCAGCTTTAATTTTAATAACAGCTGTGGGAAAATGAAATCTGAGCTCTGATTGGTCGCCCTTTGCAACTCAAACAGTTCTGCTCTAAGAGACTTATGATAAATGTCACCCTATGCATTTATTAAATGCATTACATTAGTCAGAAATGTTTGTAAATTGCCTCAATTTGTTCCTTATTGCACAGTGCATATTATTTATCCCCCACCAGGTGGCACCGCATAAGTTTCTGTAAGAACCAAGGACATTCATTAAGGACACAGATGTTGAAAAATTTGCACTTGGGGAAGGGAGCTTCAAGACAAATATGGGCACATTAGTTCAGCACAGGGGAGTAACTTGAGGGGGTGCAGAGGTTGCGGTCGCACCTGGGCCCAAGAGGTTTAGGGGGCACTTATGGTGTCACTTTCCCATATGAGAAGACTATTACTATAAACCCTACATTATAGTCAGGGGCCTGGCACAGACTTTGCACTGGGTCCCATCAGATTCTAGTTACGCCACAGGTTCAGCGGACTAGTTACATTATTTTGACCTAATAGTCAACAAGTGGAGTAGTTTAGAAAAGCATGTCATATGAAAAGCTCTTCATGATGTCCCTGAGTCACCAATTAGCAACCTCTCTACATCTGTTACCAAGCCTGGCCATCATAGCTAGTCTTCCTGAAAACTGTCCCTGAGATTTTACATAGGAGTCATATTCTGTCCAGTGATTCTATTTATAAAGCACATTCTAAGGCTGAAATAGTTAATGGGTGCATGCTCTGATTAACACTCATAGGGGGGCGTTTATCTTTATTTTTCTTCCAGTTTTTTCTGTCTTTTTTGAGGCATTTTTTGCCTTTTTGCCTTTTTTGCCTGGGGACATTTATCATTTCAAACATTTTTAGGTGCGAAAATCTCACAAATTTAAGGAAAACTTGAGACATAAGACATTTGTGCGACATTTTTGAGACATTTATAATAAATGTCTCAAAAAGAGATCCAGAAAAAAAACATTTAACACAAGGAAAAAGTGAGATGATACATCACCAAAGTAGCAGACGGAAAAAAGACAGCCAAATACTAACCAAAACAAACAGAGATAAGATAAATGACCCCCATACAATAAAAATAATAAATCTCTATTCGTATACAGGAGGTCCCCTACTTAAGGACACCCGACTTACAGACAACCCATAGTTACAGACAGACCCCTCTGACATCTGGTGAAGCTCTCTGGATGCTTTACTATAGTCCGAGACTGCAATAATCAGCTGTAAGGTGTCTGTAATGAAGCTTTATTGATGATCCTTGGTCCCATTACAGTAAAAAAATGTTTAAACTCCAATTGTCACTGGAGCCAAAAATTTTTTCGTCTGGATCTACAATTATAAAATATAGTTTCGACTTACATACAAATTCAACTTAAGAACAAACCTCCGGACCCTATCTTGTACGTAACCCGGGGACTGCCATCATATTCTGCGGCTCCTTACTGATCATGGGGGACATGTATAGACAAATTAAAGGAAACCTGCAATGAGGAATCTACTATCAGAAGTGGATGTGATGGTAGATTCCTCCTGCTTCTGCCCTAATCTGTAATTTAATAATCCTGGAACCTAACATAACTTGTTAAAAAAACTTTATTTTAGTAATATGTAAAATAACTGCAGAGGCGACTGGGGCGTGTACTAGCCTGGTCAAGTACTGGGAGCTAACGCTACTCCACGCCCCAGTAGCCTCTGCAGCTAATTTACATATTACTAAATAAAGTTTTTAACAAGTTAGGTTAGGTTAAAGGATTATAAAATTACAGAGTAGGGCAGAGGCAGCAGGAGGAATCTACCATCACATTTACTTCAGATTCCTCATGGTAGGTTTCCTTTAAGAGACTACAGAGTAATAACATAGATAAAAGAATAGGCCCTGCTCATAAGAGCTTACAATGTACAGTGTGCATGTTCTGCCTATGTGGGTTCCCACTACCTCCAAGTTATTGGGTCACAAACATTTCATCAGACTTTGCATGAATGAATCCAATATAAGAAATGTTGTATTACATCATATTTAGCTACATTTCTCTCTTTTCTTCTCCTGGATTCATTTATACACTAAATTCTTTGATTAATCCGTCTTGGTGTCCCAAGATGTACTGATATGTAACATAACTAAAGATTGCAGTGATCTCAAATGTAGGACTTATGTTGTTACGTTTTACTACTCTTCAATATTTTTCTAAATTGGCTTTCCTAAATTAGTGAGTGAATGAGAAAGAGACTTATGGAGCAGAATTGTTTGCTGTTTGTGCTGGGAAATGGAGACATCACAATATCTGGTCTCCATCCACAGAGGCCTCATTTAGATGGCATTTATGGGGCAGTGATCTGGTCGCATGATTTGCTACCAGATCAAGGCCCCCTATAGCCCTCAATGGCTCCCGGTCACAGTGCGGTGAGCAAAGCGTACATGACCGCATCGTGATTGAGTCGGGCCCCTCTCCTCCAGGCCCTGTGCTAGTTTGGCAACCGGTCCAGGCAAGCACAAGGTCGTGGGAATTAACCCTTAGAGATAGAGCCTGTAGAGAATAAAACTACTATGAAAAAACAAATGCACGGTTATACAATATTCAAAAATAGTGTTATTCCTCATGCACACATACTAGACACTCGTAAGTTTGTAACTAACACGTTCTGTGATTTCTTCACTCCTACTTCTGGCTTCACGTACAGTCTCCTCGCTGTTTACACAGTCCCATAACCTCTTCTCATAGTCGCAGGTTATGTTCTTTGATTAACACAGATTACAATGCTGCTGATCACATGAATTAGACTAGTAAAATGCACGCCACTGACTGTAACATAGAAATATTGGACGGTAAAGATGGATGGTTCCAGGTGATACCAGGTACAAAGGTCCTGTCATTAAGAGGCAAGTCTAAATAAACAGGCTGCAATATGATCACTTTATTGCTTTGTGTTCAATTTAGGTTCTTTTATGGCCCTACTAATGGGTGTAGGATTAGCTCTGCAAAAGCAGTAAGAATATGAAAATGTAGCAAATAAATGGGCTGCTCAGCATATTCTTTAGATTGTAGTGTAACACGTAGAACAAATGAAAACCAAACAAAATATGCAGGAAACACCAGTCCTGATAAATTCCTGTTATGTGGTGGGCTCTGACATCCCTGCCATATTGCTGATAACCTGCTTCAGGTATCACATTGTGTATGGAGGTGACTGCTTCCTGCCCCATACACTGCTGACAATTTATCATTGGGTTTTTTGTTTATGTTTGGCGCTGTTTTGGCGCAGTTTTGGTACAAATTTTGTTTTGCGACTTTCCACTGCACCAGATGAACAGAGGACACTGCAAAGTCACTTTGTCATAGACCCTGCTTGCCCCAAATTCAATATTTGAATAAACTAGTTTTCACAATAAGGAAGATCCCGGCACTCGTCAACTTGATGCAAATAGGTTTTATTGTAAGTTCAACTTACAACATGCTGGGCAGGGACACAAAAGAAATGGGAACGCGTTTTCGGCTCGACACACGAGCCTTTATCAACCACGTGGTTGATAAAGGCTCGTGTGTCGAGCTGAAAACGCGTTCCCATTTCTTTTGTGTCCCTGCCCAGCATGTTGTAAGTTGAACTTACAATAAAACCTATTTGCATCAAGTTGACGAGTGCCGGGATCTTCCTTAGTATCTATTCAGGCGGAGGCCATACCCGGAGCACCGTCTCTATACGGAGTGCCGTCCACCTGCTATTTTGTTCAGTTTTCACAATAAGACTGAATTCATGATTTGCGTTTTGGGGCAAATTTACCCCAGTCCCTACCATGGTCTATGTTGCGACTTTTGATGTTTCTTTTGTGACTTTTCATGCAATTGGGTTCATGTCCCAGGGTCAACAAAGACCCTGCAAAGAGTTTGTATGTTCTCTACGTATTTGCATGGGTTTCTTCTGGGTCCCCCAGTTTCCACCCACACTCCAAAATATACTGGTAGGTTGATTAGATTGTGAGCCCCATTGGGGAGAGGTACTGATTTGGCAAGAACTGTGCAGCACTGCATAATCTGTGTGCAATATATAAATAAAGGAATTATTATTACAACCGACACAAACAACCCGGACAGCAAAAAGCACTGCCCTTTAATTAATCTGACTTCAGCAGAACTCCAAAGAGCCGCTCTAAAGATAAGTTACCCCCACTGACTCCTGCTAAAAGCTGATGAGTGGGAGTCCTGGTGTGATGCGCCAAACCATATGATATTATTGATTTACCCTAAAGATATCTTGAAAGATCCCTTAAAAGATGAGATCCCTAGCATTGCCCCATTAATGCTCACAGCCGCTGCACATAAATGTTCAAAGGGAATCTATCACCATGACTTGGGGGGCTCTGACTTGACAGTGATAGCAACTTGTATTTTGTGTTTTTTTCAACACTGTATTACATTTTATTAAAAAACATAGTTTTACCAATTCTTTCAATTAGACTCTTTTTAATATTTTTATTAATGATTTCAAGTAGAGCTTCAATATTTGCAGATGATACTAAGCTCTGTAAACTAATTAATACATAGGAAGATAGTAAATATTACAGAGGGATTTGAGGAAACTGGAGCTGACTAATGATCATGCAAATTAATGTGGATAAATGTAAGGTACTGCACTTGGGTCGAGGAAAAGAAAATTATAATTATATTTTAAATGGTAAATTTCTTTGTAAAACTGAAGGAGAAAAAGACTTGGGAATATTGGTGGATGGTAAATTTAATTTAGTGTTCAGTGGTAGGCATATTCCAATAAAAATTATGGCATATATTAATTATATACCATTATATTAAATACATCAGAGCGTTGGTGTATAATAAAGGCCACCCCACCCTGTCCATACACCTCTTGGTGCATCTGTCAGGCAGCCGCACCACGGGGCAAAACTACGCCAGGTCAGTACATTTAGAAGGTACACAGGCATGGGGCATGAACACCAAGTGCTGGCCTACTTTCCCATCGTCCGCTCACCTCAACGCCCACAAGGCATGGAGGTGACGTAGCCCCAAAAATAAGAAATTAAGAGATTATTTCAGTGCTTCTATGCCATAAATTGGTGTAGAAGCACTCATAAATGACCCCCATAGTTTTGCCCTTATACAAATCACTGGTCAGATCAAACATGGAATATTGTGTGCAGTTTTGGGCACCAGTGTATAAAAAGGGCAATACCACTATCATTTATCAGGTAAACACCCTACGTATACTTGTATACATTTTTATGATCTATCTTCTCTTTATATAGGACATTTATGAGATTTATTATAATAATAGTTGTGGTTGTCTAATATAGAGGAAAATGGTGAACCATTACATTTTTTAACTAAGTTATCATCAAGCCCTTTCTTATCTTTCTGGAATGTATTATTTGTATATTTAAAAAATTTTATTGAATTTCAATAAACAAGAAAATGAAACATATAACAATCAAAGGAATGTAAAAAGAAAAAAAGAGGAGTAATACAAATACATCACAGTCAAGATTAGCTCTTGAGTGGATGTAGTGTTATGCATATAAGTAAGGTATCAGTGTCTAATCTGCCAGGGAGAAGAGGGCTAAACATCATGCTAGGCAAAACTCTAGACCCTCTACTCCACCGGGATAGGTTGTGCAAAGGCAACCTAAAACGGGGTCTGGTGGTAGTAACACATGCATATTAGATGTAGGAGGGAGAAGGCCAGCATAGAAGTCCTGCCCAGAATCAGGAGGGAGGTTCAGGAAACCCATTATATTGTGCGATAATGATACAGACACCCTTAGTTTTAAGACAGTGGGGCAGATTTACTTACCCGGCCCATTCGCGATCCAGTGGCTCGTTCTCTGCGGTGGATTCGGGTCTTCTGGCGATTCACTAAGGCAGTTCCTCCGACGTCCACCAGGTGTCGCTGCTGCGCTGAAGTCCGCCGAGGCCCGCTGGAGTTCATGATCCTTTACTTGGTGAAGGTAAGTGCGTGTCCCGCGACACTTTTTTTTTTTTTAATGCAGCGGTTTCTCCGAATCCATTGGGTTTTTGTACGGCCACGCCCCCAATTTCCGTTGCGTGCATGCCAGCGCCCATGCGCCACAATCCGATCGCGTGCGCCAAAAACCCGGGGCAATACAGGGAGAATTGGCGCAAATCAGAAATATTCGGGTAACACGTCGGGAAAACGCGAATCGGGCCCTTAGTGAATGACCCTCAGTGACATATCATGAACAAATACAACTTTAAGTCCAAACCGGTTAGGGGAGAAAAAGAAAGGCACATATATCATTCAAGGGTCCACTCATAAGTCTTCATTTGATTGGGGATCTCTATGCTGAGGGAGACAATGTGGGGGCCACTGTCTTCTAACACACGGGGGTGAGATAATAATGAGTTAAGACTGGCATGTCAACATTCTCCCTTGTGTTAGTACTGATACTCTGTCTATCTACGGAGGAAAGATAAACCGCCCCAGCTATGTGACCACTGATACCAAGGATAGAACTGGAAAAGGCCAGCATACAGACAAACATTTTGGACAAGACACAGGGGGTACAAGGAGACAGACACAGGAACAACGAAGAAGGGAGACGGGGAAAGGGGAATGTAATGGAAGGTAAATGACATGGGGGCAAAGGATGGGGGATATATGTTTTTCCTTCCAAAGATCTTCAAAGATCTCAAGAGATCTGCTCTGGGATTCCCAGAATCATCCAAGGCTGCCACAACTTTATGAATTTTTCAGTAGTGCCAAGGGTATCCACCCAATTGACTTTTTACGTGCCTGTGACATTAAAATAAACGTTTTGCACAAGTTATCCCTGGCCTTTCTACCTCTGACGTATCCTAACTGATCTGTATTGATTACGTTCGGAAGGTGGGACGCTAACCGATCCGCTAAGAGCTTGGAGTAGACCTTCAGGTCCACGTTTAAGAGCGAGATCGGCCTATAACTGGCCGGTAAAAGAGGATCTTTGTCTGGTTCTAACAGGACGCTGATATTGGCCTCCAGTGACTGTGGGTGGAAGGCCACGGATGAGGAAATGGCATTGAAGATTGGGGAGAGGGCCTCTCTAAACAACTTATAAAAGGCCAGGGAGAAGCCGTCAGGGCCGGGGGTTTTCCCGGGGGGAAGTTCTTAATGGCATTGAGTATTTTGTCCAGAATGTATTATTTTGATGAAATAAATAATTGATTTTATTTGCATACAGTTTTTTGTGGTGGCTGTTTTCTTTGTAGTTGATATAAAAAGGACAAAGTAGAACTGGAACGGGTGCAGAGGAGAGCAACCAAGATTAGGGGAATGGGACGACTAGGATACAATGATGGATTACTAATAGAGATGAGCGAGCACTAAAATGCTCGGTTACTCGTTATTCGAGACGAACTTTTCCCGATGCTCGAGTGCTCGTCTCGAATAACGAGCCCCATTGAAGTCAATGGGAGACTCGAGCATTTTTCAAGGGGACCAAGGCTCTGCACAGGGAAGCTTGGCCAAACACCTGGGAACCTCAGAAAAGGATGGAAACACCACGGAAATGGACAGGAAACAGCAGGGGCAGCATGCATGGATGCCTCTGAGGCTGCTTAATCGCACCATTATGCCAAAATTATGGGCAACAGCATGGCCATGACAGAGTGACAGAATGAAGCTAGATAGCATCTAAAACATCCAATAATTGACCCTGACACTATAGGGGACGGCATGCAGAGGCAGCGGCAGCAGGCTAGAGAGTGTCAAGGCGACATACCCTAAATGGACTCAGGCTTCAAACCAATGGGTGGCAGAGAGGAACCAAAGGAGGTGAGCAAGAAGCGCTCAAATAATATCGGTACATGATAAAAGTTTGCCAGTATATTTTGTGGATTACACAGCAGGGTGGCGACAAAGTTAACAGCTTTAATGTGGAATCCATGAAAACAACCCAAATTTGTGCCTGACACACCTCGTTTGATAATGGGACGATGTATGGAGGCAGCTATATGGACGACTTTTGGAGGTAGCAATGGAGACAACGTGTGGAGGCTGCTATGGAGACAATTTAATTTGGATAGTGCCTGTATGTGGCAGTCCAAAAAAGTTTTCAAACCAGAGGAGCAGGTAGGTGGCCCTCCAGAAAAATGAAATAGATTGAGTGCCTGTATGTGGCAGTCCAAAAAAGTTTTCAAACCAGAGGAGCAGGTAGGTGGCCCTCCAGAAAAATGGAATAGATTGAGTGCCTGTATGTGGCAGTCCAAAAAAGTTTTCAAACCAGAGGAGCAGGTAGGTGGCCCTCCAGAAAAATGAAATAGATTGAGTGCCTGTATGTGGCAGTCCAAAAAAGTTTTCAAACCAGAGGAGCAGGTAGGTGGCCCTCCAGAAAAATGGAATAGATTGAGTGCCTGTATGTGGCAGTCCAAAAAAGTTTTCAAACCAGAGGAGCAGGTAGGTGGCCCTCCAGAAAAATTGAATAGATTGAGTGCCTGTATGTGGCACTCCCAAAAATTGTTTAAAACAGAGGACCGGGTAGGTGGCCCTCCAGAAAAATTAAATGCATAAAGTACTATAGCTAGAGCCAGTGGGCCCGGTCAAAAAATAGCCAGTTTCCTCTGCTTTAGTGTACAAAGAGGAGGAGAAGGAGGAAAATGAGGAGGAGGAGGAGTGCATAAATTATTCAGGTTGAGCTTCCTTCACCTGGTGGAGATTGGAAATTATGAGAAATCCAGGCTTTATTCATCTTAATAAGCGTCAGCCTGTCAGCGCTGTCAGTCGACAGGCGTGTACGCTTATCAGTGATGATGCCACCAGCTGCACTGAAAACCCGCTCGGACAAGACGCTAGCGGCAGGACAGGCAAGAACCTCCAAGGCGTACAGCGCAAGTTCGTGCCACATGTCCAGCTTTGAAACCCAGTAGTTGTAGGGAGCTGTGTGATCATTTAGGACGATGGTATGGTCAGCTACGTACTCCCTCACCATCTTTCTGTAAAGATCAGCCCTACTCTGCCGAGACTGGGGACAGGTGACAGTGTCTTGCTGGGGTGACATAAAGCTGGCAAAAGCCTTGTAAAGCGTACCCTTGCCAGTGCTGGACAAGCTGCCTGCTCGCCTACTCTCCCTCGCTACTTGTCCCGCAGAACTACGCACTCTGCCGCTAGCGCTGTCAGAAGGGAAATACTGTTTCAGCTTGTGCACCAGGGCCTGCTGGTATTCATGCATTCTCATACTCCTTTCCTCTCCAGGGATGAGAGTGGAAAGATTTTGCTTGTACCGTGGGTCCAGGAGAGTGAATACCCAGTAATCGGTGCTGGAATAAATTCTTTGAACGCGAGGGTCACGGGATAGGCAGCCTAGCATGAAATCTGCCATATGCGCCAGAGTCCCAACGCGCAAGAATTCACTCCCCTCACTGGCCTGACTGTCCATTTCCTCCTCCTCCAACTCCTCCAACTCCTCTTCTTCTGCCCATACACGCTGAACAGTGAAGGACTGAACAATGGTCCCCTCTTCTGTCTCGCCAACATTCTCCTCCTCTTCCTCCTCATCCTCCTCCACCTCCTCCGATATGCGATGAGAAACAGACCTGAGGGTGCTTTGGCTATCAACAAGGGAATCTTCTTCCCCCGTCTCTTGTGACGAGCGCAAAGCTTCCGACTTCATGCTGATCAGAGAGTTTTTCAACAGGCCAAGCAGCGGGATGGTGAGGCTGATGATGGCGGCATCGCCACTGACCATCTGTGTTGACTCCTCAAAGTTACTCAGCACCTGACAGATATCAGACATCCACGTCCACTCCTCATTGTAGACTTGAGGAAGCTGACTGACCTGACTACCAGTTCTGGTGGAAGTTGACATCTGGCAGTCTACAATCGCTCTGCGCTGCTGGTAAACTCTGGATAACATGGTTAATGTTGAATTCCACCTTGTGGGCACGTCGGACAACAGTCGGTGAGCGGGCAGTTGGAGGCGGCGCTGCGCTGCCCTGAGAGTGGCAGCATCTGTGCTGGACTTCCTGAAATGCGCACAGATGCGGCGCACCTTCGTGAGCAAATCTGACAGATTGGGGTATGTCTTGAGGAAACGCTGAACTATCAGATTTAACACATGGGCCAGGCATGGCACATGTGTCAGTCTGCCGAGTTGCAGAGCCGCCACCAGGTTACGGCCGTTGTCACACACAACCATGCCTGGCTTCAGGTTCAGCGGTGCCAGCCACAGATCAGCCTGCGCCGTGATGCCCTGTAATAGTTCTTGGGCGGTGTGCCTTTTATCGCCTAGGCTCAGCAGTTTGAGCACCGCCTGCTGTCGCTTAGCGACGGCAATGCTGCTGTGCCTAGAGCTAGCGACTGATGGCGCCATGCCCACGGATGGTAGTTCGGAGGAGGAGGTGGAGGAGGGGTGGGAGGAGGAGGAGGCATAGTAGGCCTTTGAGACCTGGACCGAGGTAGGCCCCGCAATCCTCGGCGTCGGCAGTATATGACCAGCCCCAGGGTCAGACTTGGTCCCAGCCTCCACCAAGGTAACCCAATGTGCCGTCAGCGATATATAGTGGCCCTGCCCGGCAGCACTCGTCCACGTGTCCGTGGTCAGGTGGACCTTGTCAGAAACGGCGTTGGTCAGGGCACGGATGATGTTGTCTGACACGTGCTGGTGCAGGGCTGGGACGGCACATCGGGAAAAGTAGTGGAGGCTGGGGACCGAATACCGAGGGGCGGCCGCCGCCATGAGGTTGCGAAAGGCCTCGGTCTCTACTAGCCTATAGGGCAGCATCTCCAGGCTAAGCAATCTGGAGATGTGGACATTAAGGGCTTGGGCGTGCGGGTGGGTTGCACTATATTTTCTTTTCCGCTCCAGCGTCTGGGGTATGGAGAGCTGAACGCTGGTGGATGCTGTGGAGGATCGTGGAGGCAACGATGGGGTTTTTGTGCCAGGGTCCTGGGCAGGGGGCTATCAGCTGACACAGGGGAAGGAGCAGTGGTGTGCACGGCCGGAGGTGAACGGGCTTGGTGCCACTAATTCGGGTGTTTAGCATTCATATGCCTGTGCATACTGGTGGTAGTTAAGCTAGTAGTGGTGGAACCCCTGCTGATCCTGGTTTGGCAAAGGTTGCACACCACAGTCCGTCGGTCATCCGGTGTTTCCTTAAAGAACCTCCAGACTTCTGAAAATCTAGCCCTCGCCGCGGGAGCCCTCGCCACGGGAGTTTCACTACGTGACACATTTGGCGCTGATGCACCTGCTCTGGCCCTGCCTCTCCGTCTGGCCCCACCACTGCCTCTTCCAACCTGTTCTGCTATAGGACTCTCCTCCGTCTCAGAAGCACCGTGTTCACCCGGCCTCTCAACCCAGCTTGGGTCTGTCACCTCATCATCCTCCGATCCCTCAGTCTGCTCCCCCCTCGGACTTCCTGCCCTGACAACAACTTCACCACTGTCTGACAACCGTGTCTCCTCATCGTCGGACACCTCTTTACACACTTCTGCCACTACGTCAAGAAGGTCATCATCACCCACAGACTGCGACTGGTGGAAAACCTGGGCATCGGAAAATTGCTCAGCAGCAACCGGACAAGTGGTTTGTGACTGTGGGAAGGGTCCAGAAAACAGTTCCTCAGAGTATGCCGGTTCAAATGCCAAATTTTCCTGGGAGGGGGCAGACTGGGGGGGAGGAGGCTGAGGTGCAGGAGCTGGAGGAGTGCCGATTTCGGTGACATGGGTGGACTGCGTGGAAGACTGACTGGTGAACAAATTGCTCGAAGTATTGTCGGCAATCCACGACATCACCTGTTCGCACTGTTCTGGCCTCAACAGTGCTCTACCACGAGTCCCAGTAACTTCAGACATGAACCTAGGGAGTGTAGCTCTGCGGCGTTCCCCTGCTCCCTCATCAGCAGGTGGTGTCTCACCCCGCCCAGGACCACGGCCTCTGACCCCTGCAGTAGTTGGACGCCCACGTCCCCGCCCTCGTCCTCTACTCCTAGCCCTCGGGTTAAACATTTTGAAAATGAAAGTTATAACTTTAATTTTTTTTTAACTTTTTTTTGTGTTTTTTTTTTTTTTTTTGTGTTTTTTAGTTTTTAAAACCAAACGATGCTATCCTATTGCTATGGCTATTTTCTAGCCAACTATGAAAGCACACTGCTATGCCAGATGAGATGACGCTGAGTTATGAAAAAATAAACGTAAAATAAAAAGTAAATGGCAGACTGTGCCTAATTGAAATCCAACCCCTAATAAATTATCCCACTTCGGTCTTTGCAAAGGATATGTGCGTCACTAAGCGCTAAACACAGCGGTCGCAAGTCTCACTCCAAATTCCTCACAATTGGCTAGTATATGCACTGCAGCAAGGACAGCCACCAGCAGATCAACCAGAAATAAAATATATATAACGCTATTGTAGGCGTAAGTAAGCTGTTTGGATTCTCCTTTGGCTATTTTCTAGCCAAGTATGAAAGCACACTGATGAGATGACGCTGAGTTATGAAAAAATAAACGTAAAATAAAAAGGAAATGGCAGACTGTGCCTAATTGAAATCCAACCCCTAATAAATTATCCCACTTCGGTCTTTGCGATGGATATGTGCGTCACTAAGCGCTAAACACAGCGGTCGCAAGTCTCACTCCAAATTCCTCACAATTGGCTAGTATATGCACTGCAGCAAGGACAGCCACCAGCAGATCAACCAGAAATAAAATATATATAACGCTATTGTAGGCGTAAGTAAGCCGTTTGGATTCTCCTTTGGCTATTTTCTAGCCAAGTATGAAAGCACACTGATGAGATGACGCTGAGTTATGAAAAAATTTAAGGAAAATAAAAAGTAAATGGCAGACTGTGCCTAATTGAAATCCAACCCCTAATAAATTATCCCACTTCGGTCTTTGCGATGGATATGTGCGTCACTAAGCGCTAAACACAGCGGTCGCAAGTCTCACTCCAAATTCCTCACAATTGGCTAGTATATGCACTGCAGCAAGGACAGCCACCAGCAGATCAACCAGAAATAAAATATATATAACGCTATTGTAGGCGTAAGTAAGCCGTTTGGATTCTCCTTTGGCTATTTTCTAGCCAAGTATGAAAGCACACTGATGAGATGACGCTGAGTTATGAAAAAATAAACGTAAAATAAAAAGGAAATGGCAGACTGTGCCTAATTGAAATCAAACCCCTAATAAATTTTCCCACTTTGGTGTTTGAGGTGGATATGTGTGTCACTAAGAGCTAAACACAACGGTAGCAAGTCCCCCTGCAAATTCCTCACAATATGGTACTAGCTGCACTACTAGTGCCAGCAAGCCCAGCCACAAGCAAACAAAAAAAAAAAAGTATAACGTTATTATAGCCCTAAGAAGGGCTGTTGGGTTCTTGGAGAATCACTCCTGCCTAACAGTAAGCTAATAGAACACCCTAACGCTTTCCCTGACCAGCAGCAGCTCTCTCCCTAGCGGCATCCAGACACAGAATGATCCGAGCAGCGCGGGCAGCGGCTAGTCTATCCCAGGGTCACCTGATCTGGCCAGCCAACCACTGCTATCGACGTGTAAGGGTACCACGTCATGCTGGGTGGAGTGCAGAGTCTCCTGGCTTGTGATTGGCTCTGTTTCTGGCCGCCAAAAAGCAAAACGGCGGGAGCTGGCATTTTCTCGAGCGGGCGAAGTATTCGTCCGAGCAACGAGCAGTTTCGAGTACGCTAATGCTCGAACGAGCATCAAGCTCGGACGAGTATGTTCGCTCATCTCTAACTACTAACCCTGGGGTTATTCAGCCTAGAAAAAAAATAGCTGAGAGGAGACCTCATTACAATGCGTACAAATACTTGAACAGTCAATACAAGGATCTATCTAAACGTCTTTTTATACCAAGGCCTGTGACTAGGACAAGGGGCCATCCTCTACGCCTAGAGGAGAGGTGGGTCTACCATCACTATAGACAGGGGGCATCCTCTACACCTAGAGGAGAAGTAGTTCTACTATCACCATAGACAGGGGATATCCTCTACAACTAGACGAAAAGTGGTTCCACTATCACCATAGACAGGGGACATCCTCTACACCTAGAGGAGAAGCAGTTTTACCATCACCATAGACAGGGGCATCCTCTACACCTAGAGGAGAAGCAGTTTTACCATCACCATAGACAGTGATTCTTTACTGTGAGAGCAGTGAGACTGTGGAACTCTCTGCTACTAGATGTTGTAATGGCAGATATTTTGTACATGTTCATGAGGGTCATGGATGCCTTTCTGGTGAGCACGGTATTAGGGGTCGGCAATTTTTCCCTACTTTTGATACTTTTATACACTATATGGACTGATGTCTTTTTCTAGCCTTATTTATGATGATACTAGTCTGGGATTGGCGCTTTTAGGTGTTAGCATCCGAGCTGTAGAAAGATAGAAGTATCCTTGAATAAGCAGTTACATCAGTACATTACATACGTGGCTTTCACCTACTTTGGGTAGTGTGCGGTCTTTCGCCAAGACAGATGAGTTTCAGCATGGTCTGCTGCTGTTTCCCTGTAGCTGTTCTGAATCGGGTGACGATGGCCCAGTGAGAGGCGGGAGAGGCGGGAGAGAAGGAGGCAATTTGAGGCAAAAGGTGATGTCTAGAGATGAGCGAGCACTAAAATGCTCGGGTGCTCGTTATGCGAGACGAACTTTTCCAGATGCTCGAGTGCTCGTCTCGAATAACGAGCCCCATTGAAGTCAAAGGGAGACCCGAGCATTTTTTTATTAAAACTGAACAGTAAAAGAACAGTGCAAAAAAAAAAATCCAGATGTTTGCAGATGTTTTACTTGTAAGAACACATTGAAATAACACTATTCTTCACTTTGCAGGTGTTCGCGCGTGTCTCCCGATAGGTTCGGAGATACGCGCGCACAGCTGCAAAGTGAAGAATAGAATTAAAACATTAAAAACAGTGAACACAGGACCATTTAAGTGCAGAACACATTGAAAGAACACTATTCTTCACATTCCAGATGTTCGTGCACATCTCCTAACTTAGCGGGAGACACGCGCGAACACCTGGAAAGTGAAGAATAGTGTTATTTCAATGTGTTCTTACAAGTAAAACATCTGCAAACATGTGTAATATTTTTTTTTTACAATAAAAATACTTTTATTCAATTTATTTTATTAATTTACTGCTCGATCTCGAGCCGGCGAGATACTCGTCCGAGTAACGAGCCGGTCCGAGTATGCTAATACTCGACCGAGCAGTATACTCGGACGAGTATACTCGCTCATCTCTAGTGATGTCCACCAATCCTTGATGGTGGAAGTATATGTGCCACAGCAATTCTTGCATCAGGCCCAGACAGAACTACATAGACCCAGTGGGCAGTGAAGGAGATATACTTGCTTACTTGTCTGCCATAATAATATTAATAATAATAATAATTCTTTATTTATATAGTGCACACAGATTAAGCAGCACTACACAGAGCTTGCCAAATCGGTCCCTGTCCCCATGGGGCTCACAATCTAATCAATCTACCAGTATGTTTTGGAGTGTGGGAGGAAACCCATGCAAACACGGAGAGAACATACAAACTCTTTACAGATATTGACACAGGTCCCCAGCGCTGCAAGGCTGTAATGCTAACCACTAAGACACCGTGCTGCCATAATATTTTTAAAGCTAGAATGGTAGCTTTTCAAAGCCAGCAATTTTGCAATGTTCCCTGTCAGGACAACAGCTTTTGGGTTATATGGGCTAGCATTCCTCTTTTTCTCTATTATATGGAGCTGGAAAGTTTAACGCTTCCTGGGATGGTGTGAACAGGCTTGTTGATGGTTGTGGTGGTGGCAGTGTGGTCACATCCTCCCTTAGGGGGAAACAGATACCCTACAATTGCTGGTTCTGACTAACCACTGGGCCAAATAGGGCAGCACAGTGGCTCAGTGGTTAGCACTACAGCTTTGCAGCACTGGGGTCCTGGGTTCAAGTCCCACCCAGGTCAACATCTGCAAAGAGTTTGTATGTTCTCTCCGTGTTTGGGTGGGGTTCTTCTGCTTTCCTCCCACACTCAAAAACATACTGGTAGGTTGATAAGATTGTGAGCCCAATGGGGACAGGAGCTGATTTGGCTAGCTTTGTGTGCGCTCTATAAATTAAGGTATTTATCATAATGGAACACAACTCGTTAATTTTACATGGTTGGAAATGATGTCATTACTGTGCAATGAGACACCAATTGTTTAATAGATGCCTCCAGCATCCACACAGGCTGTACATGATTTTAAGGTAATGTCCTAGTAAAGGACTGATATCTAGTGATAATTTGTTGGCTGGTTATATTTTAACATAATGTTGTTAATGTAGTACTACTGATTAAATAATCAATACATATCTGGTTAGAGAAGGGAATGAGCAGGAATACCAGGCTCGCCTACTCATCTGTTTAATTAGTGTCACATGGAAGCTGGAAGAGTTTGTGGCTGATTTAATCCAGATTTTATAGTACATCATAATTAGCCACAAAGCTGTACAAATGTCAGCAAATAAGTACTAAATACCTGATTATTTTTGTGTGGAAAAGCAAAACTGGAAAAATAAAATGTAATATACAGTAGTCTAAGTTAGAAATATATATTGAGATGAACATAATGAGATAGGAACTTTTTACTTAAAGGGAACCTGTCACCAGAACACTGTTTTCAGTTTTTCCCACGTCCCCACAGTCAATACCAAACATATCCAAAAAAAATTTTTTTCTGATTCCTGGCTTTTTTCTTTCAAACAATAACTTTTATAAAACTTTACCTGGCTCCCTGCCTGTACGGCCCTTGGGCGTGGTCATCCTTGCTCAAAGTAATTCCCCCCCTTACACAAACAGCTCGTCCTCCTTGAATTTGAATTAAAAAACCCTCCCACCTTCCTCCACTACATTGCCAGGTAAAGTTTTATAAAAGTTATTGTTTGAAAGGAAAAAAGCCAGGAATCAGATAAAAACTGTTTTCGGATATGATTGGTATTGACTGTGGGGACGTGAGAGAAGAAGTGATCCTAAACCTATACATGTGTTCTGCGACTTAAGAACATGACTCCTAGTTACAGATGGACCTCCCTTCCCACTGTTAGCTCTGGTGAAGCTTTGGATGTTGGTAATTTACTGCCCCAGGCTGCAATGGTCAACTACAGGGGTTAACAAAGGTGTCTGCAATGAATCTTCATTGTTAATCCTTGGACCCATGACAACGAAAAATTTTCTAAATCCAAGAAATTACAAGAAGTACAAAAAGAAATTTGGAGCCTGTTCCGACTTACATACAAGTTCCACTTAGAAACAAACCTATAGAGCTTTTCTTGTATGTAAATCTGGGACTGACTGTATAGTCCCCAAAATGGTAGAAATGAAATAGTCAGATTCACCCCCAAAAATGTGCACCTTACACAGGTCCTTACACCAAAGTATGAGAGAGTTATTGGCCAAGTTATTGGCTGTGCCAGTTTTCATTCTGACTTTGCACTGGAAAGAGTGTCTAATAAGCTTGCACGTGTATTTAAAAAGTGTTTGCACCATTTTTGTGATGCAAGCTGTGTATTAAAGACACATAAAAAAAAAGATGCACACGCCCTAAGCAGTGCAGGGTGTACCAGATAATTGAAGACCAGGCGCCAGTATTCAATAATCTAGTGCACCCTGCACATTTGTGAGGCAAACTGCACTGAGACAATTTTTCTCACTTTTGATATATTTGGGCCATTGGCTTCAGAATATGGCGAAATAATTAAATCTCTGTACAAAAGATTTACATTTTTTAAAAGTATTAAAACATAATAAAACCTATTTAAACAGTATAGCAGTTGTTATGCAAAAAATAAGCCCTAAGACATCTTTGTAAATGGAAAAATAAAAAAGTTTTGGCTTTTGAAAGAAGGCGAGTAAAGAAATAAATAGCTGAATGGAAAAGGGCATCAGCAGTAAAGGGTTAAAGCAACATTAGTTTCTTTATATATTTAGGGCATTACGTAAAGCTCTCATGGCCTCCAAGCATTTATATGCCTTTCAACAGTATATTTGATACTAATAGACCTGCGTCCCAGACAACTATATAATATGACCCCTTATGCTTCCTACATCCTACAATCCCGCTATGCCCTCACTTTTAAACATTGTGAAATGACTGTATCCCATTTCCTATAGTCTATTTAACGTTGATCCTCTGTCTTACCTCATAAAACTTGATAAAATTGGCAGTATGTGCAGGGAACTTAGCAGGGAGGAGATTAAAACATTTAAAAAAAAGATAAAACAAATGCACTGCTCCTTAGAATATAATCTCTGAGAATGGCCTCCCTAGTGGACATATCAAATGAAGTATAAATGAGACTAACTGCAAGATTCAGCTTCACAGAATTTGTGTGTAATATGTTACTATGGAGCAGGGCTGCCCTCAGGGGAGGTTTAATGTGACTGTAGTCAGGGGCCCAGAAAAAAAGGGGGCCCGGAGTCACAGAACCCCCTATACTTGAATGTAGATTGCTCTAAACTCCACAGTGCATGGGAGGGAGGACTAGGGTTGCACAATAATATCAATACTAGTGTTAAAAGCACAATACTGCTCTGAGGAACACTTGGGTTACGAACCAATCCTAGTGTTCATGTCTCAGAAAATTGTCTATATAAATTTAAGGCTTCAAACACAGGAGCTGTTGTCGGAATGGATAAATACTTAGATTTCACAGTTGTGCTGTGTTATCCAGTTCTAGACAGTCTTCACTGTAAAGTTGTTCCTTCACTAGGTAATCTAGGATAGTTAATGGCACATTAGAAGCTCTAACCCAGGGTGCTTAACTTCTTATACACTGTAGTCAAACATGGACTACTGTGTCTAAGTGGGTTCCCTCTGTCACCCATTGGCACCTGAAGAATCGATTTAAGAGTATTGATGATGTCACATGGCAATGGGTGGTCCCCTGAAGCACCCCATGGCTGCCTGTATTAACTATGTCACTTTGGTAAAAAATGGAATGGGGTGTTGAAGTGGGCTCCCTCTGTCACCCATTAACACCCCACAGAAGTGACCAATCCAAGGAAAAACAATGCAAAAGCACTCACATTAACAAAGCACTTCATTGTGTATGGGAAGATAATAAAAAGCTATACATATGGTATCGCTGTGTATGAACTCACCCAGAGGAAAAAGGTTTTATGTTTTTTTATGTTTCAGTTCTTTTTTAAATCTAAGAAATATAAAACCCAGAATTGTGCTATTACAAACTATATTTCATTCCACAAAAACAAGACCTTATGCAGAAAAAATAACAGAAAAATAAAAAGGTTTATGGAAGACAATGATGAAAAAATCTGAAACAAATTTGTACTCCACCATCTATTTCATAACCCAGCTTTCATCCCAGGCCAAGACCCAGGGGCCTTTAACTGATGGTTAGTGAAAGGTGTATTTTGCCTGAGGCATTTGATGTCAGGGGGTAAGCCCATGAACTTTGCAGAGGTTGTCGCTAAATTTGAGGTACCCACCTCTGAACATATTTACCTTAGACAACTGTTACATTTTGTCCAAACCATTCAATCAGGCACCACCACAGTTTGGGAAATAGTCTGTCCGAGGAACTATCTCAAGGCTATACTCTATATACATTAACTCACACATATAACAATGGGAGGCTGATCTTGGCCGCCAGTTCTCCCTAGTGCACTGGAGACATTGCTGCACAACCCTGGTGAAGGAAAGCCAACAGGTTGCTCCAACAGAGACCTTCCTTAGACTGTTAGAGGATATGAACTAAAGAACATTGCTTGATCCAGTTTATTGCACTTGCTACTAGAATATTGTATATATATCCACCAAATGGAAGATACCTGTCCTATCTATTACATCAGAATAGAAACACAATTAATCTTCTTATGATGTATGAAAGGATAGAGGCAACCAGATCTGATACTTATTGTTTATTTGAGGGTATATAGACTATGTGGATTGCTCACCGATACTTGAAAGAGCACAAGTGTCTCCCTGAGCACCACAGACCTGTGTGTTATCAGGTTCAAGTTAATGATGGAAAGAAACATTTTGTAAAAACTGAAAAAATTGGGAAACAGGTGATTCGCTATCAAAAAGGTGCATGTATAAAGACTCAATTTTATTGACGTTTATGAGACATCTGTAGGATCAAACTCTTTAAAATGCTTTTGGAATATTTCTAATAAATTATCACTTTGGGATATTCCAACCTTCATTGTGGTTTCCAATTAAAAACTATTTAGAAAGAAGAAGATTGAATTCTGTGAAGACTGCCTTGTAACCTTGATTTTATTAGTATGGCATTGGCTTGTATTTTGCTTGATTTCTGGACATGATTAGATCTAATAAAGAATAGTACAAGTTTAATAGTCCTACAGATAAGATAGACAAGCCCAATGTGTTATCTGTAAAGGCTGATAAGGCTGTTCATTTTATTAAGTATAAGTAGGCATGTTTGAACAAAGAACTATCTTTATGATATACGTGATTTGCTTTACTACAAAGTTAACTTATTTATAGTACTTTTACATAGTTAGGAAAAAATTGATACAACACATAGCTAGAACTATAGGAAAGTGGAAGCATGCTACATTACTGCTAATTACTATTAATCTTAATTACTTTAGTGATTAGTAAACAGTGAACCTGAAAATCCTGCAAGTGTCCGGTAACACCCGCGATCAGTGCTGGCGAGCAACATTCCTTACCAAAATGGCGCCGCCAAGCACTGCCGGCAGGTTATTGGGAGGAAGTTGAGATGAACCCGGCTCCAAACTTCTTCTGAAGTGTGGGGTTAGGCAGAGAACTTGAAACCGCAAAGTTCACTATGAACCAAAACTATGTGGTTCGGTTCTGCTCAACTCTACTATTTATGTGTCCTATTGTCTGTTTACACTAACATTTCTTTCAATCTCCAGGTTATAACAAAATAAACATATTTTTGTTCTACAATGTAACTTAGATATGCAATACATTTAAATTACAATATTCTAGTGGCATACAGGATGGCTTAAAAACAAAAGAATAAAAAAGAAACACTGCCTGCTTGTGACAAACCCATTGTCACGGGCACCCCCGCGATCCATACCACGGATCGGGGGTGCACCCGTGCCTCCGTTGCGGGCACCCCCGCGATCCATATCGCGGATCGCGGGTGCACCCGTGCCTCCCTCCGCTGCCCCAGTGCTGCTCCGGTGCACTCACCTCTCCTGGCTCCCGCTCCCGTCCGGACTGGGTCTCGCGCGCGGCCCCGCTCCCTAGGGCGCGCGCGCGGCACTGCCTCAAGATTTAAAGGGCCAGCGCACAGGTGATTAGTATTGGTCATTTCCTGTTTTGTATATAACCCTTTGTTTCCCATCATTCCCTGCCGGATCTTTGTGCCTCTTAGCCTTAGAGAAAGCTTCCTAGCGAGTATTGCTGTGTTCCTGCGTATTCCTGTATTCCTGCGTTCCAGTGTATTCCTGTGTGTTCCCGTTCCTGAGTCCTGTGTTGCCGTGTTACCTGTGTTCCTCCCTGTTGCTGTGTGCCTGTGTTCCCGTTCCCTCCTGCCTGGACCTCCTGTTGCTGACCCCGGACTTGAACCTGACGTTGCATCTTTGCCGCCTGCCCTGACCCTGTGCCTGGACCCGACTACGAGTTTGTCATCCGTTAAGGTACCTCGACCTCGGCTGCCACCGTGGGCTAGTCACACCTGGGAACGACCTAGTGGTATCCTGCCGCAGCAAGTCCAACCCGCTTTGCGGCGGGCTCTGGTGAAAACCAGGTGCCGCTAGGCTCCGGTTCCGGGTGTTGGCTAGTTACATCTCCCGCGGTGGTCCAGAGGATCCACTGATCCTAACAGTAAGATCCGGCCATGGATCCCGCCGAGGCTCCTTCTCCCAGTCAGCCTGATCTCGCCACCATCGTGATCCACCAGTCCCGGCAGATTGCAGCACAGCGGAATCAGCTAGAGCAAGTCACCGCCATGCTCCAACAACTACTTGCTACCCAACATCAGCAACAGTCTCCTGAAGCGGCCGCTGCGACCCCTGCTGCCCCGGCTTATCTTCCTGCTGCTGAACCCAGGCTACGCCTCTCTTTGCCCGGCAAGTATGATGGAGATCCAAAGATGTGCAGGGGCTTCATAACCCAGTGCTCCTTGCACATAGAACTGATGCCGTCGCAATTTGCCACAGAGCGGTCCAAGGTGGCATTTGTCCTCAGCCTTCTTTCCGGGAAAGCCCTGGCCTGGGCTACTCCGCTTTGGGACAGAGATGACCCGGTTGTGTCTAACCTCACTGAGTTTCTGTCAGAGTTCCGGTCAGTCTTCGAGGAACCAGCACGAGCCTCCTCTGCGGAGTCTGCATTGTTGAACTTGCGTCAGGGCAACTCATCGGTGGGAGAGTACGCAGTTCAATTCCGCACCCTGGCTTCTGAACTTGCGTGGAACGATGCAGCCCTCATCGCTACATTTAAGAAAGGGCTCTCTGCGCAGGTCAAGGACGCACTGGCAGCTCGGGATCTTCCATCTACTCTGAGTGACCTCATCACCTTGGCCACTCGAATTGATGTTCGGTTTAAGGAGCGAGCTGAGGAACTACGCTCCGAGTATCCCCAAGGCCGTGTTAGACGCATTCCTCGCCTGGCGCCAGTCTTCCAAAGGCCGCTCCAGGGTCCGCCTGAATCTTCTGCTGAGGAACCCATGCAGGTTGACCGAACCCGGCTCACTCTACGAGAGCGTTCAAGACGCCGACAGGAGAACCTCTGTCTGTACTGTGCCAGCCCTGAGCATTTCATCGGTTCCTGCCCTGTCCGTCCTCAACGTCCGGGAAACGCCAGCACCTAGGCCTCTTGGGAGAAGCGTCCCTAGGTGTAAATACAGCTTCTCCACGTCTCACTCTTCCCGTGCTCCTCAGCGTTGGCACCGGTACCCAGATCCAGGTTACTGCCTTCCTGGACTCGGGCTCTACAGCGAACTTCGTGGATGCAGCCTTGGTCTCTCGGCATCACTTCCCGGTGGTTCGTCTCGAGAAGCCATTGTCTATTGCCTCGGTCAATGGTCAGATTCTCTCCGTACCCATCTGGTTTCGCACGGAGCCCCTGCTTCTGCAAGTTGGTGCCCTACATCAAGAGAGACTTTCGTTTTTTGTGCTGCCCCAAAGCACATCTGCTCTACTGCTGGGTCTCCCCTGGTTGCAGCTTCATGCCCCTGTACTGGACTGGTCCTCCGGGCATATCCTCCGTTGGGGTCCGAACTGTGCTTCACGTTGTATGCAGATTCCCCGTCCGCTACCTGTGAGGACTTCGACTCTGGCTCCCAAGTCTCTGGAGGGTCTGCCAGCTTGTTATCGGGACTTTTCGGACGTTTTCTCCAAGAAGCAGGCGGAGATTCTACCACCACATCGTCCCTATGATTGCCCTGTGGATCTTCTTCCTGGCGCCACTCCTCCCAGAGGTCGTGTCTACCCTCTTTCTGTACCTGAGTCTCTAGCCATGTCCGACTACATCAAGGAGAATCTGCAGAGGGGTTTTATACGCAAGTCCTCCTCTCCGGCTGGCGCAGGTTTTTTCTTCGTTACCAAGAAGGACGGCTCCCTACGTCCCTGTATAGACTATCGTGGGCTGAATAAGATCACGGTAAAAAACCGTTACCCCCTGCCGTTGATTGCTGAACTCTTTGATCGCCTACGTGGTTCCAAGGTGTTCTCCAAGCTGGACCTCCGTGGTGCTTACAATCTCATCCGGATCCGCAAAGGTGATGAGTGGAAGACGGCGTTTAACACCCGTGACGGGCACTTTGAGTACCTAGTGATGCCCTTTGGACTGTGTAATGCCCCTGCTGTTTTTCAGGAGTTTGTGAACGACATTTTTCGGGACCTTCTTTATACTTGTGTCGTGGTCTACCTCGATGACATCTTGGTGTACTCTCCAGACCTTGAGTCCCACCAGGCACACGTACGACAAGTTCTAGGTCGACTTCGTGCCAATCACCTCTATGCCAAGTTAGAAAACTGCCTGTTTCACCAGCACTGCCTTCCCTTCCTTGGTTACATAATTTCCAACAGAGGCCTCCAGATGGACCCCGCAAAGCTGTCTGCAGTTCTTCAGTGGCCACGTCCAGAGGGTCTCCGAGCCATACAGAGGTTCCTGGGGTTTGCGAACTATTACCGTCAGTTTATTCCCCATTTCTCCACTCTGGTATCCCCCATCGTGGCGCTCACCAAGAAGGGTGCCAATCCACGTGCCTGGTCTCCAGCTGCTGAAATGGCCTTCTCCAAGTTAAAGTCTGCTTTCTCCTCGGCTCCCGTACTCTCTAGGCCAGATACGGACAAACCCTTTCTTCTGGAGGTGGACGCATCCTCCATAGGAGCTGGAGCGGTGCTCACTCAGAAAGGGCCCAAGGGCCGAACTTTGACTTGTGGTTTCTTTTCCAAGACTTTTTCTCCAGCTGAGAGAAATTATTCCATTGGAGACAGAGAACTATTAGCCATCAAACTTGCTCTTGAAGAATGGCGATATCTTCTGGAGGTAGCTCTCCATCCTGTTTGTGTGTACACTGACCACAAGAATCTTCTGTACCTCCAGACAGCCCAGCGCCTGAATCCCAGGCAAGCCCGGTGGTCTTTGTTCTTCTCCCGCTTTGATTTGCTGATTCATTTTCGTCCGGCAGACAAGAATGTCAAGGCTGATGCTCTGTCCCGTTCGTCAGATGTTGTTGGAGATGAACCAGTTCCTCGGCACATAATTTCTCCTGATCAGCTTGTTGTTGCAGCTCCGTGGACCTTCGGCAGCTGCCTCCTGGCAAGACGTATGTTAGACCTTCTCTCAGGAAGAGGATTCTGTCTTGGGGACATTCTTCTCGTCTGGCTGGGCACCCTGGGGTGCAGCGCTCCTTGGCCCTCATCTCCCGCTATTACTGGTGGCCAGACCTGGTCAAAGATGTTCGGGAGTTTGTGGGATCCTGCTCCTCCTGTGCCCGCAATAAAGCCTCTCGTCTCAAACCGGCTGGACTGTTACTCCCGTTGCCGATACCCAGTCGCCCGTGGTCTCACGTGGCAATGGACTTTGTTACTGATTTGCCTGTCTCCTCGGGCAATACTGTCATCTGGGTGGTGACGGACCGGTTTTCCAAAATGTCCCATTTTGTTCCCCTTCCAGGTCTTCCGTCTTCTCCACAGCTTGCCAGTTTGTTCTTCAAACATATCTTCCGTCTGCATGGCCTTCCGCTTCACCTTGTGTCCGATCGAGGAGTCCAGTTTGTCTCTAAATTCTGGCGTTCTTTATGTAACCAACTGCAGGTCATCCTTGACTTTTCTTCTGCTTACCACCCTCAGTCGAATGGTCAAGTAGAGAGGGTGAACCAGACTTTGGGCTGCTACTTGCGCCACTTCGTCTCAGCCCGTCAAGACAATTGGACTGACCTTCTACCTTGGGCTGAGTTCTCTTACAATTCTCTGGACTCGGGATCTACTGGTTCGGCTCCGTTCTTCGTGGTCTATGGACGTATTCCTCGCCCACCTCTCCCGCTGTCTACTCCCTCTGTTGTCCCTGCGGTGGAGGATCTGGTGCAGGATCTCAAGGCTGTTTGGGACCAGACCCGCCAGTCCCTTCTACGAGCTTCAGACCGTACCAAGACCCAGGCTGATAAAAGACGTCGAGCTCCTCCTGTCTTCTCTCCTGGTGACAAAGTATGGCTATCCTCCAGATACGTCCGGCTTAAGATACCCAGCTATAAACTTGGGCCCCGGTTCCTTGGCCCCTTTGAGGTAATCAAGCGCATTAATCAAGTGGCATACAAGCTCCGCCTTCCTCCATCTATGCGCATCCCGAACTCCTTTCATGTATCCCTCCTGAAGCCAGTCGTCTTGAACCGCTTCACCCAGCAATCCCCTCCTCCGGCTCCTGAGGCTGATTCTCCTGATGTATATGAAGTCAAGGAGGTTCTGGACATGAAGTTCGTAAGGGGTAAGCGGTTCTTCCTTGTAGATTGGAAGGGGTTCGGGCCTGAGGAGAGATCCTGGGAGCCTGAAGAGAATATTTTTGATCGGACTCTCCTCCAGAGGTTTCTTGGGACCAAGAAGAAGAGGGGGAGGCCGAAGGGGGGGGGTACTGTCACGGGCACCCCCGCGATCCATACCACGGATCGGGGGTGCACCCGTGCCTCCGTTGCGGGCACCCCCGCGATCCATATCGCGGATCGCGGGTGCACCCGTGCCTCCCTCCGCTGCCCCAGTGCTGCTCCGGTGCACTCACCTCTCCTGGCTCCCGCTCCCGTCCGGACTGGGTCTCGCGCGCGGCCCCGCTCCCTAGGGCGCGCGCGCGGCACTGCCTCAAGATTTAAAGGGCCAGCGCACAGGTGATTAGTATTGGTCATTTCCTGTTTTGTATATAACCCTTTGTTTCCCATCATTCCCTGCCGGATCTTTGTGCCTCTTAGCCTTAGAGAAAGCTTCCTAGCGAGTATTGCTGTGTTCCTGCGTATTCCTGTATTCCTGCGTTCCAGTGTATTCCTGTGTGTTCCCGTTCCTGAGTCCTGTGTTGCCGTGTTACCTGTGTTCCTCCCTGTTGCTGTGTGCCTGTGTTCCCGTTCCCTCCTGCCTGGACCTCCTGTTGCTGACCCCGGACTTGAACCTGACGTTGCATCTTTGCCGCCTGCCCTGACCCTGTGCCTGGACCCGACTACGAGTTTGTCATCCGTTAAGGTACCTCGACCTCGGCTGCCACCGTGGGCTAGTCACACCTGGGAACGACCTAGTGGTATCCTGCCGCAGCAAGTCCAACCCGCTTTGCGGCGGGCTCTGGTGAAAACCAGGTGCCGCTAGGCTCCGGTTCCGGGTGTTGGCTAGTTACATCTCCCGCGGTGGTCCAGAGGATCCACTGATCCTAACACCCATCATAGTGGATTATATCACGGAGTGCACTTATGCTAAAGAGCCTTGAATTAAAGCCCCACCCACCTATGCAAGGTGGCTTCTTTAGTCTAAACTTTACTTTTCTAGCCCTAGCGCTAGTTTAATTTCCTCATTTCCTTCACCTATATTTTGTTTGATAATTATTATTAATAGGGTAAAAATAAGGCGCTTGTCTACATAAGTACTTCAACAATTTAAAAACCTAAATTACAGATTAACAATTACGAAATTATGTATGCGATTACTTAAATTGGATCCTGGTAATGCTCCCTCTTTAGAAACTTAGGTGATTTAAGGCAACAAACAGGGACTTATTAAGTTTTACAATTTAATACACAGAGTCTAGTGCACACATAAAAAGACAGTTGTCGGATATAAAGGCTATAAAGCAATATACATACAATAAACGCCCATTTGTACTGTGAAAGGAATGTGACTACACTTGTACAAAGATGGGAACTTGGGGACATATTCCTAGATGTGCCATATCTTCTTCCAGGGGTCTCCTCAGGAGAAGATATTCCCACCACATTCCCCAACACGAATTTACAAATCCTAATATAACAAACACTATTATTAATGTTAGGCCAGGCTGGCTTTGAGTATAGTTTTGCCATAATCCTAAAGAGCCATTTTACAGACATCAGAACTAGAGATGAGTGAGTATACTCGTCCGAGCTTGATGCTCGTTCAAGTATTAGTGCACTCGAAACGGCTCGCTGCTCGGACGAGTGTCTCGCCGGCTCGAGATCAAGCATTTACTTAACGAAACACAGTGAAGAACAGTGAAGAATACAATGAAAACAGTGAAAACAGGATCATTTAAGAAGAACACAGTGAAGAACACAGTGAAGAACACATTGCAGATGTTCCGTACATCTGCTAACTTATCCGAAGACATGCGTGCCGAACTGTGTTCTTCACAATAGTATGTGAAGAACAATATGTGTGAAGAACACATTGCAGATGTATGGAAACATCTGCAATGTGTTCTTCACACATATTGTTCTTCACATACTAGTGTGAAGAACATCGTTCGGCACGCATGTCTTCGGATAAGTTAGCAGATGTAAGGAACATCTGCAATGTGTTCTTCACTGTGTTCTTTCAATGTGTTCTTTCAGTGAAAATATCTGCAAACATCTGCAAAGTGTTCTTCAGTGTTCTTTCAGTGAAAAATGCTTCAGTCTCCCATTGACTTCAATGAGGTTCGTTATTCGATACGAGCACTCGAGCATCGGGAAAAGTTTGACCCGAGTAACGAGCACTCGAGCATTTTAGTGCTCGCTCATCTCTAATCAGAACACATACCTGGCATTTGGTGACAGAAAGTCTGCATCAATAAAGATTTAAAACCCCAAAACACATGGAATTGTTGTTTTTATTAAATGCATGTCTTAAAGGCCATATATCTCATGTAATATGCATAGTTTCCTGCATAATATACCCCTCCCATGTCCCTTTTAGCTGCCTCCACATTCTCTCCTTCCAATGTCCCCTTTCCCAGACGAACTTTGTCAAAGAAAAAAATCCAATACTCCCCTTCCTCATTTCTCTGCAGCAGTTTTCTCTTCCTTTACTTCTCTTCTGCATTAGTGCATGGCTCTATTGTCATGAGACATGAGGTGATGACATCATTACGTGCACAGGCAATAGAGCAGCGCATTAACATGGAAATGGAGTAAAGGAAGAGAAGACTGCTGCAGGGGAACGGGAGAGGTGAATTTTTTTTTCTTTTTCTTTTTTTACTGAGACCGGCTGTGGCGTGGACCCAGCTGTTCCATGGCCACGTCTTGGGCCTTAGACCAGTGGTTGGAGAAAGCAGTTTTAGGCAATCCCGAACACTTGGGTTTTCAGATTACATTTGAAGGTTTGAAAAGTTCAGACAATCTAACACATTTTGGTGTGAAAAGATGCAGGGGAGAAATCCTGGATACGGTTGTGGGAAGAGCAGATGGTAATAGAGTGAAGCTGAAGGTCTGATTAACGAAAATTACATGTAGGATGGTATTGGATGATGAGCTCAGAGATATATAGAGTTCAGAGATATAATGTGAAATAATGTTTTATAAACAAATGAAATGATTCAGAATTTTGACAAAAGCCTAGCATAGGCACCTGCCACAAGCTAAAAATTACATTCCTCGGGACAAGTTTGCTTTAAATGATGAATAATAGATAGGATTCATATTGACGGATTTTGTTTATGAGACAATGAATCATGAATTAAGCCCTTTTTATCTAGAGATTCCAATAATTTCATTATAGACGTTTTCACAGTTTTCAAAACAATTTGTTTCATGTTGTTTATTTGACATTGACCATAATTGTAATTCACACAATGATAAGTGATAAGGGATCCTCCAGCTTTTGTGTGCACAGGTCATTCTTTACAATGTGAAATATAAATCCAAGATAAGCATAGGTAAGTTTATTAGACTTAATATAGATGTGTCACTAACAAGGTATCCTCGAAGTTTGCCTACATCAAAAAAAAAGGGAGAAAAACATGACAACAGTTCTGATAAGAATATTCCACTGAGCATTCCAAGACTATCACAAGTATTACCTCAAGCCACCATAAAAAAGGAGGTAAAGGTAGAAAGTAGCACGCAGAAGCATTTCATCAGCTCCTCCTTCAGAAGAGATTTCATTTCTAAGATTTGCCTATTACTGCTCACGAGGAATAGAGAATAGATCGCATTACTTGCCGTCTCCGAGCCTTCTAGTTCCTTAGTCACCATGAAGATGACTAGTAATTCAGTAATGGACATGGAGATGGCCAACTATAGTGATGTACTAGACCCCACGTATACGTCTCTGGAGTTTGAAAACATGCAATTACTTTACAGTGGAGGTGGTAAGATGACTTGGCTTATATAACTAGTTTTTAGTTGTGATACATTACTGATTTATGTTTTGTACTCTTTTGTATTGATTTAGTTGATGTTTTTTTTAGTTTTATACCCGGCACAGGCTTGGTGCATTGTGGGAAATTATTTCTAAAAATGTGATTGTACTGATTGCTTGTACATTATTATACAGGGTGCATGTGCTAGGAAAGTATAGTAATGCATATATGTAACATAAGTATGGATACGGATCAATCGACTTTGGTCAATCAGCTTTGGTCACACATCACTTCACTCATTTCTATTTGAGGCCCAGTGAGAACCTTTTTTAAAAAATAGTTCTTCATGGATCATGATGGATTCCAGTGACTTATATTCAGGTCAGTGAGGTTATTGGTTTTTGGATCTGGTGTTTCTGACAGAAGGAATATTGGTAATTATAGAAATACTGGATGCTTCTTACAATATTTTTCTTTCGCTACAATAATCCAATCAGAACAAATAATGTAATGGTAGGCAGATCATTATGTACCGATATATTTCAGTTCGAATCCTTAAACAATTTCAAACAAGATCTGTAAGTTCTATGTGCTATGATATGCTATGATATGAGAGTGTTGCAGGTATTTTCCTTCATCCAATCCCAACTCTGCTTAGGCACCATAAAAATAATGTAAACAACACAACTGGAGATATGACTTAGGCTTTAGATGCACCACACTTGGGTTAACCTGTTTGGTGATTGAACCAAATCTCAACAAGGCTGGTATATATTATTACAGCTTTTTTTAATGAAGAATTCATATATATATAGATATATATATCTATATATACAGGCGGTCCCCTACTTAAGGACACCCGACTTACAGACAACCCATAGTTACAGACGGACCCCTCTGACCTCTGGTGAAGCTTTCTGAATGCTTTGCTATAGTCCCAGATTGCAATGATCAGCTGTAAGGTGTCTGTAATGAAGCATTATTGATAATCCTTGGTCCCATTACAGCAAAAAATGTTTAAACTCCAATTGTCACTGGGGCCAAAATTTTTTTTGTCTGGATCTACAATTATTAAATATACAGTTTCGACTTACATACAAATTCAACTTAAGAACAAACCTTCGGACCCTATCTTGTACATAACCCGGGGACTGCCTGTATATATATATATATATATATATATATATATATATATATATATTTCTATATATATGTATATATTTATACAATACTACTGCATTTATTTTTAAAAAAATTTGCGCTGTGGCCATTACTATCTTTTCTTTATCTAAAAGTGATATACACACTGAAAGGCCATTTCTTAGAAAATATGTAATCTAAGAAACAAGATCATTGCAGGTTCATGGTGACATGAAATATGTTACATATCACCCTGAATACTGAAGGAAATAATACAAAATAATAGAAGTCATAATAAACTTTTTCTTGATCAGAAAATGAGTATAAACCCCCACTCCCCCCAAAATCAAGCATGATAAACAGGGTTATAAACAATTAATTACTCATAGATCCAGGCACTGGAACTATGGTAATCTTCTTATTATTGTTATCCATGGCCTCCTTCATTCTTAACTCTGGTGGTGGGCATTACTCTGTGCTGTAGCTTCACAGGTTGTTACACTGTGCAGGAGTAGATCTTCTCCCTTGAGTGTGAGATAACAGCAGGCAAAGGCAGAAGGGATGTGCTGAGTCATCAGGGGAATGGGGAAACAGTGTAACAGCTGGTGAAGCTACAGCACAAAAGGGTTATGTTAATACTCCAGGAGCCCTACTTACTCAATAGCATAATTTTAAAAGCAGCTTCTAGAAGGAAGCAGGCAATGGATAACAATTCAAGAAAATGACCAAAGTAACTGTGCCTGGATCTATGAGTAAGCTTCCCTGGTGTAGCATGCTTGATTTTGATGATAGATTTCCTATAACAATGCAGTTAAAGATTCAGTTAGCACTAAATATTTTTGACACATGCAGAAACCATAACAGTAGGATACATCGGTCTGTAACTATGCTGTATGTAGTGCCAGACTGGGGCAACAACAAGTACCAGAGGTTCCTGCTGTGGGCCCAGCTCAGATCTCTAACAGTTAAATAAGTTGAAGCAGAAGATTTGGATTTTAGTTGAGAGTGAATTTTTTGACTCTTCACTTTTTTTAGGTTTCTTGACTTTTTTTCAGGTTAACTTTTCAACAATCTGAAAATATGGCAATACAAAATATTTTTAAAAACCTTTACTGGATTTTTTTAATTTTTCAAGAACAGAGAAAAATGTAGGGCTGTCCATCCATTAATCACAAATAGACAAATTCCATAACAGCCATAACTAATATAATCAATGAGAGAACAGTACAAGGGCGCTGACTAGTTGTAGAAGAAGTATTGTTCACTGGAATGTCGGAATACAGAGTCAACATTTCTAAGTTGTGTTTGCAGTCTGAGGTGTCAAAGAAACAAAGCCACAGGACCCAACTTGTCCTGAATTTCTCTGTATCATAGTAGACAAGCCTCGAAAAACATGCAGTTGCATCAAGTCCAACCTGTTAGTCCCATAACATGGGATATTTTTGATCTATAGAAAGGTGCACAGGCATCTATTGAAGATGTACAAAGTATCAGCCATAACAACCTATTGCGGCAGAGAGGTCCACATTGACATTGATCCTGTGGATCAATAGTATGCCTGTCTATGGGGATGGTAGAACCATCTCACTTCTAGGTGTAGGAGATGCCCTGTCTATGATGATGGAAGAGCCACCCATTCTCTAGGTGTAGAGGATGCCCCCTGTCTATGGTGATGGTAGAATCGCCTCTTCTCTAGGTGTAATTGCTGCCCCCTGTCTATGGTGATGGTAGAACTGCCTCTCCTCTAGGTGGAGATGGTGCCCCATGTCAACAGAGATTGTAGATCTGCCTCTCCTCTAAGTGGAGAGGATTCCCCCTGTCTATGCTGATGGTAGAACCCCCTCTTCTCTAGGCGTAGATGATGCCCCTGTTATATGGTGATCGTAGAACCGCCTCTTCTCTAGGCCTAGATGATGCCCCTTGTATATGGTGATTGTAGAACCGCCTCTTCTCTAGGTGTAGTTGATGCCCCCTGTCTATGGTAATGGTAGAACTGCCTCTCCTCTAGGTGGAGAGGGTGCCCTATGTCTATGGTGATGGTAGATCTGCCTTTCTCTAGGCGTAGGGGATGCCCCCTGTCTATGGTGATAGTAGAACCAACTATCCTCTTGCTGTAGAGGATACCCGTGACTATGGCATTGGTAGAACTGCCTCTCCTCTAGGTGTAGAGGATGCTCCCTGTCTATGGTGATGGTAGAACCATTTATCCTCTAGGTGTAGAAGATTCCCCATGTCTACGGTGATAGTAAAACCGCCTCTGCTCTAGGCGTAGAGGATACCCTTGTTCTGGCCACAGGCCTAGGTATAAAAAGAAGAATACTTTGAATGTACTGCCCATTCAAGTATTTGTACATTGCAATGAGGTTTCCCCTCAGCCATCTTTTTTTCTAAGCTGAATAACCCCAAGATTAGTAATCTGTCATTGTATTCTAGTTTTCCCATTCCCTTAATAATATTGGTTGCTTTCCTCTGCACACCTTCCAGCTATACTATGTCCATTTTATACAATGGTGCCCACAACTGAACACAATTCAGTTTTACTTACCCGGTCCATTCGCGATCCAGTGGTGCGTTCTCTGCGGTGGATTCGGGTCTGGCGGGGATTCATTAAGGCAGTTCCTCCGATGTCCACCAGGTGGCGCTGCTGCGCTGAAGAGCATCGGAACGCACTCAAGTTCACTGGCCTATTCCTAGTGAAGGTAAGTGCAAGCTCCGCTACACATTTTTTTAAAAAAATGCGGCGTTTTTTCCGAATCTGTCGGGTTTTCGTTCGGCCACGCCCCCGATTTCCGTCGCATGCATGCCAGCGCCGTTGCGCTACAATCCGATCGCGTGCGCCAAACATCCCGGGGCAATTCAGGGGAAATCAGCGCAAATCGGAAATATTCGGGTATGACGTCGGGAAAACGCGGATCGGGCCCTTATTAAATGACCCCCTAATATTTCATGTGTGGTCTGACCAGGGATTTTGTATAAGGGCAAAATGATGTACTTATCATGTAAATCTATTCCTCTTTTCATAAATGCCATAATTGTATTTGCTTTATTAGTAGCTGCCTGGCTCTGGTCACTTAAATTAAGTTTGCCATTCACCAATACCCCAAGTCTTTTTTGCTGCAGTTTTACCATGTAATTGACTGTTTAGAACATAAATGTACTTTTTGTTTCTATGACCCAAGTGCATAACCTTAGATTTATCTACCTTAAACTTCATCAGCCATTTCTCTGCCAAAGCCTCCAGCTTCCATAAATGCCTCTATAGTGTTTGGTCCCAATACCAAAACCCATGTCCCACCACTGTTAACTTCATCTTAGAATTTACGAAAAATGAGAACCCTCTGTTACCTATCACTAAGTCAGTTGTCAACACAAATACACAGATTTTCCCCTAGTTCCATTTAGAGTTCTTTTCTCGTAAGAGCAAAGTTGTTCTAATCTAGAAAGTTGTGCTACCTTTTTTTTAATCATTTTCCCTACTGATGGTGGGGTAGTCTGGCACCAGTGTAGTGGGAAAAATTGCAGCATTTTGTCAGGGTGATGTAATATGGCCTCATTCACTTCATGGATCTTAGCTACATGCGTAGAAGTGGTAATTTTCCTAGAATAAAGTAGCCATGCTTTTCTAATAATTGGTGACCCTAAAGCACCCTAGTCCGATGATGTTGTGGCCAAAACCCTCAAGATAGCTACTTCTCTTTGTGGTGACAAGTCATTATAAACTCTTGTAATGATAAGTAAATGAACTTTTCATAGGTGCCCTCTTATCTATCAGTAGTCCTTATGTCATACACCAATAATAACTGCTTAAATATGGCTGAGATACAAAGTAAAATCTAATTGTTAACAGAGATTTATTATTTTATATGGGAATTATGCTTGAGTTTTTATTGGTAATAAGAAATTAAGAGGCTCTCTTAAGCCATTCTGGAGCAAGGCCAAAAGAAATCATTAACTCACATTGTTTTATATTAACACTGTATCTATTGGATATCATTTTATAGGCAGGCTTTGTGGTTATTTTCTCTAACTTTATTTTAAATAAAAATAAATAAATAAATAAATAATAAATAAATTATTTATAAGCATTTTGATATCCTTCCACCCAATTTTAGTTATACTGTATATTATTTCTTCTGTGATTTTGTCTATTTTATAACTACCGTACTTCATCACGATCTTGGAGACCATTCATAACTTCCATTATCTTGTAGACCTTACATAGAAAAAAAGAAAACATATTTCTAGATTTTAAAAGTTTGGGGATATCCATCAATAAATGAGCTTGCGAATTGTTTTTTGAAGATGTGATATTTTGTGATTGTTGTATAAGTTATTGGATGATAGCTGTGTCATGCTTAACTATGGCCCTTGTCATAGTGTCATCTTTTCTGTGATGCACATAAAAGTGCTTTATTTATTAGTCCCAATGCTAATAATTACATCACAAATGCGTGCCGTAAGAAATAAGTTGTAACTTGACAGTGCAAAATTTTGACAAAATTGGCACACAGCTGAGAGAGTCTTGAATGTTATCTTATTTTGTAGGTTGGTTTGGGATGTGTAGCACATTCTTCATTACGTGTGTAACATTTTGAGGAATTGGGGCACATTTACTAAGGGCTTTGCACAACTTTGTGCCGCACTTTATTTGGACTGTTCAAGTTTTTCAGGGCTAAAATGGCTTACAAAGGTATTTAAGAAGTGTATGCACTGGGATTGTGGTGCATGTAACCCTTTTGTGGCACAGCTGCGCTGGCTTCCATGAAACACAAATTATGGGGCGTTCTGGTGCTCGGTCCGACTGATTAGGACCAAGTGCCGTATTTAACTTTCAAATTGTGTTGCATGCCCTATGTTAAAGATGCACCACAAAAAAGATGGTGAACTCTGTCAGACCAGTGCGGGGAAGCGACACATTCACAATTTCAGGAGAACGATCTTAGTGAATCACTGCTCGCAGCTTTATAGATGGAGAATGCACTTTCAGTGAACACAAGCAGCATTGTAAGTAAATATGCCCCAATTGGTGCAGAGTCACAAAATGTTGCACGCATGAAAAAAAGGGGTTCCAAATCACTTCTACATTTCTTACATGGTCTTTCTTACATGGTCTTGTTAGGCCCGTTCCACACTTGCGAGTGTGATGCGATGAACTCGCATCACACTCGCAACGCATGTTGCCGGGAACCCACGGCCCGAACGCTGCACCCCGGGAGTGAACTCAGCATGTCAGTTCACTCCCGGTGTGCAGAGTTCGGGCCGTGCGTTCCCGGCAGCATGCGTTGCGAGTGTGATGCGAGTTCATCGCATCACACTCGCAAGTGTGGAATGGGCCTAAGTTATAGATTTCAATCCTGCCACAAAGTGTTTTGCAAACTTTCTGGGACCCTTTTAATAATATTTTTAATTGCCTCTGTTTTCATGAACAGTAGGGAATAGGGTTACTGTGGCCCAAAAAATTACCATATAATTTATTATACTTTATGGCATAAACTACTGTTGCTGAAAACTACGTTCCGAGCATTTGTCTGGAATATGAAATCCCAAAGAACTGTACTGAACTTATAGCTGAGGGTTTCACTAAATTGTATCCATACAAGACAATCCTCTGTAAGCTGAACAGCCTTGACTCCAACCTGATAACTCTTATCTATAATCAAACATTTAGTCAGAGGCTTAAATAGTCAATCTCTGAGTCAGACTAGCACAAACACATGACTTCACGCCAGACACATATAACAAACGCAGAAATTCTGTACATATACAAAGAATGATACATGGTACTCAAGCTTACTGTTATAGACACCATAGGATAGACACCATGTACTACATGTCGACAACAGTAATTTGTGGCAAACAACTGCCAGATAAAAAAGGGTTATATATGTTTATAAAACATGCACCAAAAAGGGATGTGCAATTGGGAATCGGGACATGGCTTTGCCTCAAAAATGTCTGTGCGCCAAAAAATAAAGTAAGGGCTCCAAAAATTAAATTGTAAAATATAACAACTAATATTTGGTCTGAATTACAACTTTATTATGTTAAATTACAAAGTGGCACCAGCATTTTTCACCTCTGAACCCACAGCACCCTCATGTAGGGTAATACAATGCCTTTTAGCTTGGTACTTAATTTTTTAACATAAAATCACATGCAACTAAGCCAAAATACATCACACAGTGACCTTTACTTTAGGAGGTAGTTCATACATAAGGAGTAAGGAGAAGGTTCACTTCAGATGATGTTATCTTGTCCTTTATAGCAGCTAGCATGGACAATATGAATATTCTATCCTCTGTCAAACATATCTTCTCACCAGACCTATCAATCACAATAAACGGCTACCTATTCCTATCATCACGCACCACATCCAAGCCGTTACCATACCAAACCCATATAGAGCTTTTACATTTGATCATTACTCAACCCAAAGTCTACATAATTCCTTGTTCTGCTTAGAATATTGCAAAATTGTCTTCTGTGGCTCCTAGCTAACACTCTAATGCCCCTCTGATCTACCTTTAAAGGGGTATCCCGGGAATATGAATTTATGATACAAAACCCCTAATGCTGTAAATAACAAAACTCAATGACACTAGTCACAAAATGGAGCTTAAATAGTTTGATTTTATTATTCACAAAATGTTATGGCCTCTCTAAAGTATGCAGAGTTATCACCAAGATGGTCGCCACTGGAAACTACAAGTCCCATGATCCTTTAGTTCTCAGTAACTCCTCCACCTACATCTTATGCTCTGCTTCCAGTTATGATGTAACAGTCTGTCCTGCTCTGTTACCGTACTAATGATGTATGTAACTGCCATCACTGCACATAACCTCACTGAGATGCGTCTCACCACAACACTGGCCATACTGGATGCCCTGCAACCATCCGACTACAGTGGTGATCACATGACCTGCCCAGGCAGGTGTAGGACATGTGATGTGGACATGTGACCAGCGGCCATCTTCTGTCCTGTGTCTGCTCCGCTTGGAGGAAATCAATGGACTGATTAAACGGCCAGTAGCATTTTAATTCTTCATTACAGTGTATGTCAGCAGCATTTTCTGCTAAGGGAAGCAAAATTTTATTACACTAATTAATTAACTAATTACATATTAGCTTATATTTTAAGGACCCATTTATATATGAATTATGCTTATTCCTGAAATACCCCTTTAATTATTCTGCCCATTTATTCCAACTTACACCTCATGTCTCCTCTGCCTCTCCACTCTCTCCACTGTTTACCCAATGCACAAGGATTTCAGTTCAAAATATTAACCATGACTTACGAAACCATCTACAACCTGTCTCTTTTATATATTTCTGACCTAATCGCCCATTATTATCCCAAATATAAACTGTGATCCACAAGGAACCTTCTGTTTCACTCTTCTACTATCCACTCTTTTCACCATCATCTCCAAGACCTCTCCAATGTATGTCCCACATTCATCCCTCATAACATAACCTGAGAAGCTAGTGGTTTATAATTTTACTAAATAAACTATAGCTATAACTGCTATGCTTCTTCGCGTATGGTTTATATTTACCATCCCATATAGACTGTGAGTAGAGATGACCGGACGCAAACCCAGTGCGACCGGACATATGACTGGTTTGGTGGCCATGCCAATAGCTACTAGCTATAGCAGTGTCTCCCTGACCATGGCTATTAGCTATTAGCTTCAAATTGCCAGTTTGGCTTCATGGCAGGCAATCCTGCAATATGTCTGAGTCACATGGGGAACAACCGAACCCCGTTCACTAATTTCTGTCTTTGAGCACTTGAAGGCAGGGACAACCTCCATCTGTGCTATTTTAGTTTATTTTTGTGTCTTTTCTACTTCTTTGTGCTTGTTTTTTATGCAATATATGTGCCCCCCTTTTTAAATGAATAACATTAATGATGTACAATAATTAATCATCATGGAAATAATGCAATTAATAATATGTTACACATCTTCCCAATGCTCCACACAAGCTTTTAAAAACTGTAACTGGATTTTACCGATGAAGAGTAATAATAGTCTTTTTACATTGAAATCTACATTTTCATGATATTATTCTTTCCTATGATATTCTATTTGAGCCATAATGATTTTTAAACCTTTTCCTGCAAGTGGTCATTGTTACATCAAAGACTTTAGATGAGATGAATATATTGAAATACCTCCAGGTAATCTACAATTATTAAAGGTTTAGAGTGGCTCTAATGATCATGTGCTTCCCTTCCATAACACCTTGTTCAGCTCTAGTGGTCTGATTACTTAATAGACATTCAATAATTGTTTTACACCTAGGATATTAGCTTCCTTTTTCTTGTATCGCAGTTTGCAAAAATGTATCTGGAATGATACCATTCCTCTATTGCTAGGCCATTCTTTATTATTGTTATTTCAGTTTAAATTAATTATGTGTTTTATATTTTCCCCATGTTCTAGATAGTTCTCCCGGAGAATCAGTCATCATGAACGTAATTGACAATGGGATCAACAGCCTGTGTGCAATATGTGGAGACAGAGCTACAGGAAAGCATTATGGGGCATCCAGCTGCGATGGTTGCAAAGGGTTCTTCAGACGTAGCATCAGGAAGAGCCATGTTTACTCTTGCAGGTATTTTACAAATAAGATTTTTAAAAATGTTGAACAAATATTTTTATAAAACCATTGCCCTAAATGTAAAATTGGCTTTAAATCCAAAATAATCAACTCAGAATCAATTACGAACAGTGAATACAGTAATAAAACACAACCTCTCAAAATTCAATGATACGGTAAGGACATAATAATAAAAAAAAATGCTCGTAATGAGAGCCATGGAATTGGGAAAGAAAGACAATGATAGTGTCACCTACCTAATTGCTTCTGCATATCCTAGGTGATATGGGACAACTAGAAGACAGTCCCTCCCTACACCAAAGTGGGAACACAAAACAGGACAAACAAACAAATAGCACAAAAGTGAATCATTGATACAAAGGGGTAGACTCAGAACAATAGCCAAATAGTCAATAGCCAAAGATCAGAAAACTAGAAGAAAAAAGAAAGAACAGCAAGCTGAGTAACAGGGTAGAAAGCAGGTGAAGCAAAGCTAAAATCGGCACTGTACTGAATGAGAACAAAACATTCATAGGAGGCCAGAACCTCAGCCCCAGGACTAGTGGAGCAGAAGTTATCAATCACAACATTAACTGTTGCTGGACCAGAGTAAACTGCAGGAGCATAAGGGTGAAAACTACTCCAAATGAGCCAGCAAACTAAGTGCATGTTCACAAAGGCAAATCAACACATCTACAGCAGCATTCCACAGACAGAGGATGACACCAGCACAGATGTTACAATGATCCTTAAACGGTTTCTAAAATTTGATAAGAAAACTGTGAATGGGAAAGCCATGTGTAATAAAATAATCACCCCCAATAGATTCAATAGATTGCAAAACCACCTTTCCTGAAATAGGTAGAAGTTTTTAATTTCATCAATCTCTCAAATCATTCAGCATTGTATCGGCTCATTGAGAATTATGGACATTTCAATCGGACACAGCATTTCAATTTTCAATTGCATTGAGTTCTGGATCTTGAATGGACCTTTGTGTATTTGTAATCATTGGGGGAGATTTATCAAAAGTGTCTGAGAGCATAACTGTTGAAGTTGCTTATGGAAACCAATCAGAGCTCAGCTTTCAATTTAAAACTGTTGTGGGGAAATAAAAGCTGAGCTCTGTTTGGTTGCCATGAGCAGCTAGAACAGTTTTGCCTTAGGCACATTTGATAAATCTACCCCATTGTCCTTCTGCATGCCCTAGCTTTAGCTGTTGGATAGATGACTCACATGTAATTCTGCAATACTTTGACCTATATTCAAGCTCATACATTGGTAATAAATTAATTCTCAACTTAAGTGGGGAGATTTATCATACGCCACCATATACATCTGGAGGATTTGGCCTTGGTGTATTTGGCAGACTGGCTGCGCAGTAGTACAAATCTATGACAGGTCTTGGTGTAAAGGGGGCATAGAGTGGAAAATAATTGCAATGCTTGGCGTTAGGGGGCATATGTCCCCCAATGACTATGAGATACCCAAGTCCTGTGTCTGAAAAAAGTCCATATCATCAATCCTTTCACCATCATGTTTGCACTGTATTTGAAAGTTGCTATATGATTTTGTGTTGATGGAACTTTGTGCCCCCACTTTTTTCTTACTTGTCCAAACACTGTTGCAGAAGTCTTGAGGTTTATTCAGATACAACTCTGCAAAATTATTTGCAAATTTATCTCCATGAGCTTCACATCCTCTGTGCTTTTTGCTTCTCTTTATCCATCGGCTTCGACTCTGGGGATAAGGGATTGCTTTATGGGCACCTTATAGTTATTGCCTCTAAAAACATAGTTACAATAACTATTCTTGACCATTGACTTCTAATTCTAAACACATTTTTCAGATGTCTTTTAAAGCTTTCTTAAAAATTTAAGAGCACAGGTCCACATTTATTAAAACCCTTCACCAGTTTTCTGTCTGACTTTGAACGTTCTTTTCAGTGCAAAGTGCTTGCACGTGTATTTTTAAAGTGTTCGTGGAACATGTGCCTCGCAACTGCCCTATACCCGACCCATGGACTTGTGCAGAGTCCGACAGCAGAGTGTTGCATGTCCCATGTTAAAGGTGCACCAAGAAAAATTTGGAGCACTCTGTCAGAGCAGTGCAGGGGGGGCCCGATTCATGAAGAACGGGCGCCAGAAATCCTGACTCTGGTGCCCCCTGCACACTACACAGGGAAACTGCACATGTGATAAATGTGGTCATACAGTTGATCCTTATAGGAGTTCTTGGATGTGCTACACATACATATAATGATCCATGTCTTCTTTCATTCTAGGTTTAGCAGACAGTGCGTTGTTGACAAAGATAAAAGGAATCAGTGCAGATATTGTCGTCTGAAAAAATGTTTTAGAGCTGGAATGAAAAAAGAAGGTATTTTTAGCTTTATTTTTTTTTTTACTTTATACTACCGTATATACTCGTGTATAAGCCGAGTTTTTCAGCACAAAAAATGAGCTGAAAAACATCCCCTCGGCTTATACACGAGTGTATTACCCCAAAAAAATTACCCACTTAAAAAAATAAAATTAAATACTCACCCTCCGATGTCAGCGCGGCTCCCCGATGTCGGCGCGACTTACCGATGTCCCCGATGTCAGCGTGTCCCGTCTTCTTTCTTCTCCGCGGCTCCTCTTCTTTCTTCTTTCTTCTATCATCGACGCGGCCATGTTTTCTTCATGGCCGCGCATACTATGACGTCAGCAGCGGCCGCGTCATAGTATGCGCCTGCTAGAAGAAAGCATGGGCGCGAGAAAAGTGAAGAGGAGCCGCGGAGAAGAAAGAAGACGGGACGCGCTGACATCGGGGACATCGGTAAGTCGCGCTGACATCGGAGGGTGAGTATTTAAGTTTATTTTTTTAAGGGCCGTGGGGGCAGGCTGTATACTACTAGGGGCAGGCTGTATACTACTAGGGACAGGCTGTATACTACTAGGGACAGGCTGTATACTACTAGGGGCAGGCTGTATACCACTGGGGGCTGCTGTATACCACTGGGGGCTGCTGTATACCACTGGGGGCTGCTGTATACTACTGGGGGGCTGCTGTATACTACTGGGGGGCTGCTGTATACTACTGGGGGGCTGCTGTATACTACTGGGGGCTGCTGTATACTACTAGGGGCTGTTGTATACTACTAAGGGCTTGCTGTATACTACAGGGGGGCTTGCTGTATACTACAGGGGGGCTGCTGTATACTACAGGGGGGCTGCTGTATACTACTAGGGGCTGCTGTATACTACTAGGGGCTGCTGTATACTACTAGGGGCTTGCTGTATACTACTAGGGGCTTGCTGTATACTACTAGGGGCTTGCTGTATACTACAGGGGGGCTGCTGTATACTACTGGGGGCTGCTGTATACTACTGGGGGCTGCTGTATTCTTCTGGGGGCTGGCAGGCTGTATACTACTGGGGGGGTTTGACCAATGCATTTCCCACCCTCGGCTTATACTCGAGTCAGTAGTTTTTCCCAGTTTTTGGTGGTAAAATTAGGGGTCTCGGCTTATACTCGGGTCGGCTTATACTCAAGTATATACGGTATATTATGACTGTACTGTATTACTGTATATAGAGTATATTACTGTATTGCACCAGTACTATTAAACCTTACTTCAGATAAACCAAAAAAAAATCTTAACTTTTGGTTTATTTATTATACAGACCACAGCATCTACTTTAAAGCTTGTTGAATATATATTTTAAATTCACATTTAAAGGATTTTATACCTGAAAACAGTCACATATAGATGGAATATATGACTTTCAGAATGGGGATATTGTTGTTAAAGCTTATGAATTCAAAAGGATTAACTTTTGTCATTTATAAACATAATACAATTCATAAACATAAAGAAATATTTAAGGTATTGCTAATAGTAGCTGTCATGATCATATCTAAAATGGTGCATGTAATTTGCAAGAGTAAACTTTCCCTATACAGCTATAGACTATTAGGAATGAGCCGACCCGAACGCTCCCCCCAACCCCCAATGTTAACACACTGGCAGCAAGTAACATCCACCAAGCCATTTCCCCAAGTATTGTTTTTCTTGCATGATGTCAAAGGGAATGGCAATCCACTGGAAAATAGGGGTACACAAATGCTGTTGTGTGTGTGCCCCCTCTGGCAGGATCCACTCTTCTTTTAGTTTCTTAAGCCCTTGTCTTTATAAAAAAAAAAAAGGTTTTAGAAAAAGGGATCCAGGCTCCATTGACATCTATTGAGCCCGGAGCTCTTGATTTAATCTTTTGTCAAAAAAAAAAAAACCAAAAGCTTAAGAAGCTAAAAGAAAAACAGATCCTACCAGAGGGGGCACACGCCACTATGTCAGTGCTTGGTTTACAAATCTTCATCCTGGTGGTAACTGTCCTTTAAATAGAAGTATGAATTTAAAAATTTCAGGCTCAGGTCTGCTTATCTCTATACAATATGCATTATATGGACTCAAATGCAATTACTAACCAGGTATGGGGATAATTGCCCTATAATCACCATACCTCTGGTCCCCCAACAGCCACCCAAAAAGACATATTCATAACTACTACTGGGGACAATATAGGTCATTTCTGCATTAGTACAGTATGTAGTTCAGTAATACATTATGAAAAGCCAAAGAATTACTTGTTATGTTCCATCAATGTGAATGGGCTTTATTAAGATCCCATGCAGGGTGACCATGGTCATTGTGCCAACATGCAGGCCAAATTAGCCACAAGGCAGAGATAGGGATAAAAGGTGGGAAATGTATTTACTAAAGATATCATGTGTAATTCCAAACAGAGCATCTTCCTCTTCTATTAAAGAGGTTTTCCCATTTCAGCAAATGAATGTTATTGTTTGTATAATGAAAATTTACAATTTTCCAATATACTTCTTGTATCAATTTCTCGCGGTTTTCTAGATCTCTGCTTGCTGTGCGCGTAGGTTCGGAGATGTGTGTGCACAGCTGCAAAGTGAAGAATAGAATTAAAACATTAAAAACAGTGAACACAGGACCATTTAAGTGCAGAACACATTGAAAGAACACTATTCTTCACATTCCAGATGTTCTGAACATCTCCGAACCTAGCGGGAGACACGCGCAAACACCTGGAAAGTGAAGAATAGTGTTATTTCAATGTGTTCTAACAAGCAAAACATCTGTAAACATCTGGAATATATTATGTAATGAAAATACTGTTCTTCACTTAATTTAATGCTCGATCTCGAGCCGGCGAGATACTCGTCCAAGTAACGAGCCGGTCCGAGTATGCTAATACTCGACCGAGCAATATACTCGGGCGAGTATACTCGCTCATCTCTATTTATTTCCAGTGGACAAAATCTGACCATGGTCACACAGGTGCACGGCTCGTTATAACCCACAGCTCTGATTCCTCTCTGTGATATAATGAGCCGTGCACCTGTGTGACCATGGTCAGATTTCTGTCCACAGGAAGTAGAATCTTTCTATAGAAGGACAGCATGCAGAGATCTAGAAAATCGTGAGGAATTGATACAGAAAATAATTTTTCATCATACAAACAATAACATTAATTTGCCGAAATGGGAATATCCCTTTAAGGGCATTGAATGTGCTTTGTCAGTGAAATAGAAAATTGGCTGAAAAGTGTTGGCTGCAGGGACTCCTTGCATCTTAAATTACTATCATGCTCGGATTCACTTTCCTGGAACTGTGTTTGGTCCATGAAATGCAGCCACCACACGGTCTATCATACACAGCCCAAACATGTTTGGGAATCTTTTCCCCCAATGAATCAATAAATATATACTCACGGAGTAACTTTCTATTACAATGAGTACACTGCTGTGTCTAGTGGCTTTTATGTACATTCACCCTATATTCATTTGTTCTTTATACTTTAGCTAACAAACATCATTTTGTTTAATAGCTGTTCAAAATGAACGAGACCGGATAAGTACAAGAAAAAGTGTGTTTGATGGAAGCAACATCCCCTCCATTAACACGTTGTCACAAGCCGAGGCCCTGTCTCGTCAGGTAAAAAAGACGTAAATTTAAATACGGTCTGATCTTACATCATGGATTCCATATTTATCCACTAATATCTTCACAGATATTTAGTGATGATGTAAATACTTGACTTATTTTCTACATGACTTGGGTTGTGCCCTTTATTGTAGTTCAAAGCTGCATTCACAATTCTTCCATCTAGCATACCAAATAACATCTATTAAGACCTACATAAAGTTAAGATTTAAAGGGAACCTGTAATCAGAAAAGTCATTTTTACCTGAAGACAGGTTCCCATAACCTAAGACATGTTCATTTCAAAAATGCTTTTGTCAGCAATATGAATAATTCCTGTGCTTTTTAAATAATTTTACATTACCTGGCTCCCTGCCAGTAGTGTGTGGTGAGTCCCAGGAAAGGGGGGCAGCTCAAATGACACAAATCATATTTTCCTCAATCCCTCCTCCCTGCTCACTCAGGTTGCAGGGTAAAGGCTGAAAAAGGGAAGTAAGGGCCATGAGTGAGGATGAGGACAGATTGGGAAGAAGACTTGTGCCATTTGTACTGCCCCCCGATACTCACCACACACAGGTAATGCTGAATAATTGATTAAAAAGCACTGGATTTATTCATATTACCGACAAAGGCAATTTTTTAAATGTACATGCCATAGGCTATTGGAACCTATATTCAGGTAAAAATGACCTCCCTGATTACAGGTTCCCATTAAAGGTGGGTACTTGGCTTTTCCATTTTGGCTTTATTTTTTAACACTAACAATGAAGCGCTGGAATCTATTTTTTGATGTATAACTGAGGTTGTATTTATCTTATGTCTCCGGCAAGATTAGTATTTTGTATTTTCTGTTGTATTGTTGTTTTATATTTTTGCACTATTATTACTTTGAAAAGCATATTTTAGATGTCAGTTGTATGTGTAACATTGATATTAATATTTTGAAATATTCCAAACTGTTATATTTTGTATGCTTAGTGCACCTCATGAAAGAGCAGGATTTGACCATTTGCATGCATGTTGAAGTGAAATCCATAATGGCAACAGAGTTTTTCAATTATTTGGATGATTGCTTCCGTGGTTTTTGTTTAAAAACAGTGTTAGGCAAAGGTAATTTTTTATGGGAATTGCATTTTCATATAGTCTATCCATTTTCTTTCTCCCTTCTACATTGTTAGATCACTACCTCGAGTTCTGGTACAAATACTGACATAAATACAAAGAAAATTGCTAGTATTAGTGATATTTGTGAATCCATGAAGCAGCAACTTCTAGTCTTAGTGGAGTGGGCAAAATATATCCCAGCATTCTGTGAGCTTCCTCTAGACGATCAGGTAAGAAGCAAAAAATCTACAATGTTCTGTAAATCAAGAAGATGCAGGGAAGTTTTAACCAAAAATTAGTAAGAACGGCTTCAAACAACCATGTTTGGTCCATGGCCTACAGAGCATATGTCGGCCATGCTTCTCAGATCAAACACTGTAGATGGACCATGACTACCAGCATTACAGTCATCCATGATGCTGTAAGTCACTGCCCCCAAGAGTTATCTACTGTCTCATCTTGAAAATATGAACACAGTATGGGACAGTCATCTCATTGGTGGCCACCCACTGCAGAAGACTATGATATTGGAAGTTCTGCAAACTGTTCAAACCAGGAAAAGCTAACATAGGGTCCCTATTTTTCAGAAATATGCAAATATGTTTCCCAGGGAGGGAAAAAGGAAAACAATAAGCCAAATAACATGATGTTAGTAAGAAATATAATTGCAGAACTGTGTTGTATTGAAAATCTAGTTATCTCATTAAAAAAACATACAAAATCTCAAAATGTCCAGCAAAGAGGCAAGATATGGAAAGGACACATCTATAGCTACATCCTATATGAATATGTGAAATTACAGACTTTAAATATAGTTTTTATATTTGCAGGTTGCTTTACTGAGAGCACATGCGGGAGAACACCTCTTGCTTGGAATAGCAAAACGTTCATTGGTTTTTAAGGACATCTTACTTTTGGGTAAGCCTAGCTATCACTGTTGTTATGTGTGATATACTTCAGAAGATACCAGTCCTATTGCATGTAGATATATTTATTATGTTAAAAAATTTGTTGACCTTTTGTTTCAGGAAACAACTATGTGATCCATCGAAACTGCAATGAGCTAGAGATAAGCCGAGTGGCCAACAGAATTTTGGATGAACTTGTCCAACCATTCCAGGATATCCAGATAGATGATAATGAATATGCCTGCTTGAAAGCAATTGTATTTTTTGATCCAGGTAAAAGAGAGGATTAATGTATGTGTAAAAATATTGGATTTGTCCAGTTAAAGAAAATCTGCCATCAAAACCAAGCATGACAACCCATGGACCCTTACTCATAGATCCAGGCACCATAACTGTGTTACTTTTCTTATATTTGTTATCCATGGCCTCCTTTCTTCTAAAATCAACTTGATCAATTATGCTAATGAGCCTGCTAATGAGCCTGACAACCCATGGGCCCTTACTCTTAGATCCAGGCACCACAACTGTGTTACTTTTCTTACATTTGTTATCCATGGCCTCCTTCCTTCTAAAATCAACTCGATCAATTATGCTAATGAGCATGAGAGGCTACGTTAGCCCATCAGTCCAACGAGCACTTACTGCTGTATTCTCTTGCTAAGAGAACAAGTGGGAGACTGATAAAGTGTAACAATCTTTAAAGCCAGATCACAGAGGGGCTAGGGTAGCTCCTCATGCTCATTGTTATAATTATAAAAGTTGATTTTAGAAGGAAGGAGGCCATGGATAACAAATATAATTAGATGAATCTATGAGTAATATAATTAGATGAATCTATGAGTAAGGCAACTTTTACACTAATGTTTGAGGGACCGATATCCAACCATACAGTTTGTGGACGGATATCCGCCCCCATAGAAGCTGGCCATGGGGCAGGCCTCGGTATGGTGACCACTGTATCATACCCTGCACAGGAAAATCATAGAGAATGCTCTATCTTTTCCTTTATACACATGCAAGCACCATAACTCGCTATGTAGAGGGAGGGAGCAACGTTCACCCCTCCTCTCTTCAGCGCAAAGCAGGAGCAAGATTCTTCCCAATGGTCAACTAGAGAAAGACCATACACCTCTTGTTCACCTCAGAAGGAGTGTTTGTCCAAAAGTCGACTTTAATATCATTAAATTGCATTCTAAATACAAAAACTAAACTAAATGCTGAGGTCATCACATCATTTTTCTGATTTCCAGATGCTAAAGGACTCAGTGACCCAATGAAGATTAAAAATATGCGCTACCAAGTACAGATTAGTTTAGAGGACTACATAAACGACAGACAATATGATTCTAGAGGACGGTTTGGAGAACTACTGTTACTTTTACCTACTCTCCAGAGTATAACCTGGCAAATGATTGAACAAATTCAATTTGTAAAATTGTTTGGCATGGTAAAGATTGACAATCTTCTCCAGGAGATGTTATTAGGAGGTAAGTTCTTTTTATTACTAATTTAGTTTTTATTTGCTTACATTTAGTAAAATATAAAAATTTAAATAATGCAAAACTAGACATCGTTCCCCTTGGCCTCCACCTCCAGTTTGTATCAATCACCAACTACAGTAGCTCAGCTTCCACCATATATAAATATATTTAATGTGATTACACAGTCGGTAGGACATGAGGTTCCAATGGTGTTAATATTTTACAAGTTACATCTTTACTATTACAGCTAGTCTAATAGATAGCAGTAACAATGACTTTAGAGAAATATTAACTAGTAAAACTGTTGGGTGATTTCCATAGTCTTACTGTTGTTGAACTTATTAAATAAAAGTCTCCTCTTCCGACACTGTTTGAGAAAATACTTGTATTGCATTGCAAAGGTACCCTAGTGATATAAACTGATCATATGGTCACAAAACTATTAATGAAGAATTGGTTTTTCAAATTATCATCAATATTAAAGGGAACCTGTCATCAGGAGCCCTTTTTCTTACTCCACCATGTCCCTTGGAAACCGCTCCGTCATGCATCTATTTAAAATTGGAGAGATATAGGGATTTTTTCAAATTTGAAATAGACACATGACGGAGTGGTTTCCTGAGGGTGGGGGGTAACCACTTCTCACTGGCCACTCCCACGGAACAGAGAGAAAGGTAAACTTTCATCTAACTTTTCTTTTTGTCGGAAAAAGATAGTTTATTTTATAAAGACATTATGTGCACACTATAGGGACAGGGGGTAGCCAGAAAAAGGACTCCTGGTGACAGGTTGCCTTTAAAAGGAGTTAAGCAAATTTGTTGAATTCTGTAGCTGAATTTTCTATGCATATTTTAAGGATAGCACCATAGGATAGTCGAAGCATATTAATAAAAATGTTTCATGATAACAAATCCACCCATACGTTTTTATGGAATTCTTGTTCATGCACAATACAAACTTAAAAATAAATAAAATGACTAAAATGTTTTAATATTGTTTTATTATTTTGTTTTTTAAGGTTCTTCTGCTGAGTCTAGTCACATGCATCATCTGACACATCCTCATATATCTCAAGACCCTTTAGGTGGGCAGACGCTACTTGTAAGTTCAATGTCTGCAAGTCTACACTCAGAACAGATTGGTAAGTATTAATAGGTAATGTAAATAATAAACCAAAAAAACCAAGATTTGTAATCTGTTTAGCAGGTAGCAAAGATTGAGCCGACCTCTCGATTTTTTTTCTTGTAACAAGATTATTTTTTTTCTAGCTACTCCTGAAACACCTTTACCTTCCCCTCCTCAAGGCTCAGGACAAGAACAGTACAAGATATCTACAAACCATGCAACAGTTATCACACATCAGTCTATCATGAAACAAAAACCTTGATGTTATTTTATTTTTTTTGCTGTATATAACAAAAGATGCCTGGACATTCATGGACACTGCCAGTTTGACCTTGATTGTGACTTTGAACTCATGGTCCAATGTAAGAAAAAAGGTTAAGAAACCTGATATTTATCTTTTGTATATCTCTTTTACTTAATACAAGATCCTGTTATAATTTCAGCACATACTTTACTTATATATTTGATATTGAAATCATACAATATGTTGTATTATTGCTACTGTATGTGCTACACAGAAATATTGCTAAATACTTTGTATATGATATATAATTTATGTTTATGTGTTGAAATGTGCTACTTCTGTGTCTTACGCTGGGGACTACAGATTTGTTATAGGTTACCTGCAGTGTAATCGCCAGCAACTAACCCTCAGTGATTTACAGTGACAGCATAGTGTGTGCAATTTATACAATTCCCATCCACATGCTGCATAAAAAAAACAGCTGCGTAAAATAATTTATTCTCAATCTACAGCATGTCATTTGCCGCTGTGAATTCTAAGAGTGCTATACAAGGGTTGAACTTTGACCCACCAATGCTGACAAAACATGTGAAAGCCATAAAAGAAACTAGCCTTTTTGTCTGATTTCTTGTTGTTGAATTTCCACTGCCTTCAATGTATCCTAATGTTCTAGATCATACTAGCCAAGCAGCTCAGAGTAAAGCGGCATAATATTAAAGGGGTTGTCTGGAGGTTTAAAAAACATGGCCGCTGTCTTCAAAACAGTTCCGCCACTGAAAGCTAAGCTGTAATACCGTCATCAGTCACGGTCAGGTATGGAGCTGTTTTTGGAAGAACATTTGTTGGTGTTCTTGGGGTTGTACTCATCCTTCTTTTTCTCCAAGTCGAGTTGATACCGAAATGTTCTGTTTTGGTCTCATGTGACCACTTAACCCTCATCCATGCCTCCTCAGATCAGATGTTGGTCAATTTGTGCCTTCTCGCTAAGCCGTTCGGCTGTTGTCCTGTAGCCATCAAAGCCTTGTACTGGTCTAAATATTGTTGTATGAAAAATGCTAATAAAAATGATATTACAAAAAAAAAAACTTCATCCCTGGTGTGGTTGAGTGGTGCTGTTTTTGGAAGAAAGCAGCCAGTTTTGACAACCCCTTTAAATAGAATGATACCACAACTTTCCTTTACTTGATGTAAAGGTTGAGTCCAGGTATTGATGTCTTAATTCACCAGCAATTTACCAGCAATACCAGCAAGGGTATTAACTTGAAATGGGGGAGGGAACAAGGCCTCCCCACCTCCCCAACATTTGTACATCTTCCTAGCATATACATGAAAAAAGGTTTACTTACCCTGCTCCAGCTCCTGATTCCAACACTGCATCAGTCTCCAGCTCTTTGGCACCAAGGGTCAAAGGACCAATTATGTAGAACAAGTGATGTCTCTTCACCCCTGACACATTCACCATGTTGGGTGAGCCAGAGACCACTGCAGTTCTCGAACAAGGAAGTGGAACAACTGCCCTGGCTTTTTAATTTTATTAATATTAAAATGAGTGTGATTACTGTTCTTCTGATATTTTCATGTATATTCATTTACTGTAAAATCTATTATTACTTTCTTATTTTATATATTATTATTGTACAATAAAGTTGATAATTAAGTTTGCGATTCCAATGTTTACAGTACACTAGTACATTTGACACTGTGATACTATTTAATTGTCACATATTCACCTTTTTGAACGCTTGTTTACTTGTTCTAAAATAGTAGCAAAATGTTACCTAATAACCCATCAGCCATAAAAATAATGTTAAAACATAATTATTTTATACTTAATAAATTTCCTTTGACAGATATTATTGTGTATGTTATTTTGTAGATACTTGACTGGTTGAATAACATTTGAAAAATACAGGTTACAGTTACAAGTTAATGGAGACCTCAGAGACCTTAACATTCACAGATAATAATATTATGACATGAAATGGGGAAAATAAGTACCGTATATACTCGAGTATAAGCCGACCCGAGTATAAGCCGAGACCCCTAATTTTACCACCAAAAACTGGGGAAAACTACTGACTCGAGTATAAGCCGAGGGTGGGAAATGCATTGATCAAACCCCCCCCAGTAGTATACAGCCTGCCAGCCCCCAGTAGTATACAGCCTGCATGCCCCCAGAAGAATACAGCAGCCCCTAGTAGTATACAGCAGCCCCCCTGTAGTATACAGCAAGCCCCTAGTAGTATACAGCAGCCCCCATGTAGTATACAGCAAGCCCCTAGTAGTATACAGCAAGCCCCTAGTAGTATACAGCAGCCCCCCTGTAGTATACAGCAGCCCCCATGTAGTATACAGCAAGCCCCTAGTAGTATACAGCAGCCCCTAGTAGTATACAGCAGCCCCTAGTAGTATACAGCCTGCTCCTAGTAGTATACAGCCTGCCCCTAGTATTATACAGCCTGCCCCCACGGCCCTTAAAAAAATAAACTTAAATACTCACCCTCCGATGTCAGCGCGGCTTCCCGATGTCGGCGCGACTTACCGATGTCCCCGATGTCAGCGCGTCCCGTCTTCTTTCTTCTCCGCGGCTCTTCTTCACTCTTCCGGTGCCCATGTTTTCTTCTAGAAGGCGCTGCTGACGTCATAGTATGCGCGGCCATGAAGAAAACATGGCCGCGTCGATGATAGAAGAAAGAAGAGAGAAGAGGAGCCGCGGAGAAGAAATAAGACGGGACGCGCTGACATCAGGGACATCGGTAAGCCGTGCCGACATCGGGGAGCCGCGCTGACATCGGAGGGTGAGTATTTAAGTTTATTTTTTTAAGTGGGTAATTTTTTGGGGGTAATAGACTCGTGTATAAGCCAAGGGGACGTTTTTTAAGCACATTTTTTGTGCTGAAAAACTTGGCTTATACACGAGTATATACGGTACTCAGCATATTGCCAATTTAGCCACATTAAAATACTCTCTTCAATATTTCAGTCATCCTTGCCTCTTTTCAGTAAAGTACCCCCCTAAAAGTATAATGTTTTCACTTCATACTTTTGATATTTTTGGGGCGATAATCATCCTTCCTTTTCTCCAAGTGGATTTGATACCAAAAAGTTATTTTTTGTTCTCATTTGATCACTTGACCTTCTCCCATGCCTCCTCAGGTTGTTTGTTGGCCAGTTGTTACCTTCTCACCAAACTATTCAGGTATTGTCCTGTGGCACATCAAAGCCTTCTTCTGGTCTAGAATGTGTGGACAGGTGTCTTTTATATAGGTAACAAGTTAAAATAAAAGTGCAATTAATATAGGTAATGAGTGCAGAATAGGAGGAGCATCTTAAGGAAAAACTAACAGGTCTGAGAGAGTCAGAATTCTTGCTGGTTGGTAAGTTGGTTACAGTTGAAGTATACCTACAAAGAAAATTATAGTCTTCTTTCATTCTTTCAATTTTTTAAAATTCATACACAAAAATCCTATTACCCAGATAAAAAATCAAAACCCCTCCCTCTATCATAAACAAAAGCTAATACCAACATCAACTTCTATTACAGTCAATACTCACCTTTTTCTTACATATGTCTGTTTAGGGGTCTCACAGTGAGGACAAAAGCTGGTTCAAAAGGAAAGTTGATCTATAAATTCTGTTGAATTATATTCTGTATTGCTCTCCAGAATGGCAGGACCAGAAAATATATAAGAATGAACCCTTCTCAGTTCCACATCCCCATGGCAGTAGGCTGGCACTGAATGCATGAAAGTTCCTGTTCCCATTTTAATGTGAACCCGGGTAGCGTTTGGTACATTGTATCCTGGATAAAGAGTGTCAAACAGGTTCTACACTAGTAAATAGTTTTTTCAAAATCAGAAAGATAATTTTCAAAACTGGTGAAATGAATTTAAGTAGGAACACAAAAATAGATCTCCAAAGGGTTAATATTCTCACCCCCAAGTTTCAGACATCTCCATCGGATGACACCATCTTAACCCCATTTTAAGAGACACCATTTAAAAATGAGTAAAATGTTGATAATAAATTAGTAAAATGTTGTTTTTCAATCCAGGGTACACTAGATAATAATAGTGGTAAAAAAAATTTTTCTAATGCAATCTATAATTTACTATCAGTATGCCTACACCAATCCATTACCCTAACCAGATGGGAAACTCTATAGTATGATTTAATGTCTGGAAAGGGCCAGTCCCCCTTTTTCTCTTGGTATGATTAATATATCCTTCTTTAAACGGAACCTGTCATCATCTATTAACCTAATAAACCCCTACGAGTATATTGTCAAGCAGCATAACACGTTCAAGTTTTTGTTTCTTTCATGGCCCATGGTGGTGGCATTGCCCAGAAAATCAACTTTGAAGTGAGAGGTGAATTGGCTGGAGGAGACAAGTCAAGGAGGAGAAAAGCTTAACACTAAAGTCAAGGTGGGAAACTCTGAATGCCTCCTCCACTGTAATTGACATCATGCATTGGACTTCAGAAGATGTGGTCTCTAGTGATGTCAATTACAGTGAAGGGGTCTAAGAAAGAGAGAACTTGACTTCAAAGTTAAAATCTCAGCCTTCCTAAAAGCAATCTACATCTCACTTCAATGTTTTTCTGGATGATGCCACCACACTGGGTCACAAAAGAAACATGACCTGGTAGCAGTTTATTTGGTCAATTTCTAGTGACAGGTTCCCTTTACCTGCCCGTTAGGTGGGAAAATTAACAAAATCAGTTGTGTAAACGATATACCTTGACACTATACATTAAAATAAAAACCCCTCAAGAACTAAAATGCTAAAAGCTCCTTTACATTCAGCTGATTGACTTTCTCACACAGATGAACAATCAGCTTGGATGAACTAGCATATGCAATGAGTGATGTAGCTCATCTCCTCAGAACAATGGTGCAGTCAGAACAATGGTTGCAAACTTGGTTAGCAGCGATCATAGCAGTTTACAGCAGTTGTATGTTTTGTAATACAGCACACACCTGCCCTTGAGAAAGCTCATTCTGTCAGTCTACCCCCCCCCCCATACATCCTTAACCGCACCATGATGTACAGTCACGTAATGATGCAAGAGAGGGTTAATAAAATTGTTGCAGATCATTTCAAACTTCTTTGACTTATTACATTTGGGACAGAATTCATAATGTTATAATTCATAAATATGTAAACAGAATAAATTATATTATTGGTAAGCAAAGAGATACACATAGATGAGCCATCTATAACAGTTGGATGTATAATATAGGTAAGAAAAACATCTACTGTATGGATGGACTAATAAAGAAAATGTCATCTAATTGCGTATAAGATAATATCAAATAAAATTGGTACATTTCATTTTTCAGACCTTTAATAACACAATTCCATCATTGCAATGTGAACATTCAAGGATCAATGAAAATATAAGATGTTCTTTACATAATATTCGAGTTCAGCCATTGTTATATTTGTTACTATTATCTATAAAACTAAATGCTCGTCACACAATGTGCAGGAACAAGTTAGTCACGGCCTCTAACAAAATGAAAGACTTTGACTCAAAATGACAGACTTTGACACAACAACCAGAAGGTTTCTTCAAGACACTTACACTTTTCATTGTGGTTAGAAGAAGGAATATTATCAAATAGCATTGTAAGGGTTATATAAATATAGTTGTATTACATGGTTCAATTGTAGATTGAAGCAAGGACTCTGCGTAATTCTCCAAGGACCTCACCTCTATCAAGTCTATAAAGCTATGTGAATGGGTAATAATTAGAGATGAGCGAACATACTCGTTCGAGCTTGATGCTCGTTCGAGCATTAGCGTACTCGAAACTGCTCGTTGCTCGGACGAAACTCATCTTGCAAAGCAGTGTGCTCTCATTGTAGGCTACAAAATAGCCATAGGAGAACCCCAACGGCTTACTTAGGCCTACAATAGCGTTATATTTTCCTTTTTTTTGTTTGCTTGTGGCTGGGCTTGCTGGCACTAGTAGTGCAGCTAGTACCATACTGTGAGGAATTTGCTGGGAGACCTGCGACCGTTGTGTTTAGCTCTTAGTGACACGCATATCCACCTCAAACACCGAAGTGGGACAATTTATTAGGGGTTTGAGTAGAATTAGGCAGAGTCTGCTGATTTTTTTTTTTTTAGCTGTATTTCATTTTATAGCTCAAACTCATCTTGCAAAGCACAAAATCCAGTTGTGTGCTGTCAGTGTAGGTTAGCAACAAGCCATAGCAATAGGATAGCATCGTTTTGTAAAAAAAAATATAAAACTAAAAAAAAATAAACACAAATTTTTTTTTTCTCAAGTTTACACTTTAATTTGGAAAATGTTTAACCCGACGGCTAGGGGTAGAGGCCGAGGGCGTGGACGTGGGCGTCCAACTACTGCAGGGGTCAGAGGCCGTGGTCCTGGGTGGGGTGAGACACCACCTGCTGATGGGGGAGCAGGGGAACGCCGCAGAGGTACACTCCCTAGGTTCATCATGTCTCAAGTTACTGGGACTCGTGGTAGAGCACTGTTGAGGCCAGAACATTGCGAAGAGGTGATGTCGTGGATTGCGGACAATGTTTCTAGCCATTTGTCCACCAGTCAGTCTTCCACGCAGTCCACCCATGTCACCGAAATCGGCACTCCTCCAGCTCCTCCACCTCAGCCTCCTTCCCCCCAGTCTGCCCCCTACCACCAAAATTTGGCATTTTAACCGGCATACTCTGAGGAACTGTTTTCTGGACCCTTCCCACAGTCACAAACCCCTTGTCCTGCTGCTGCTGAGCTATTTTCCGATGCCCAGGTTTTCCACCAGTCGCAGTCTGTGGGTGATGATGACATTATTCACGTAGTGGAAGAAGTGTGTAAAGAGGTGTCGGACGATGAGGAGACACGGTTGTCAGACAGTGGTGAAGTAGTTGTCAGGGCAGGAAGTCCGAGGGGGGAGCAGACTGAGGGATCGGAGGATGATGAGGTGACAGACCCAAGCTGGTTTTATAGGCCGGGTGAACACAGTGCTTCTGAGACGGAGGCGAGTCCTATAGCAGAACAGGTTGGAAGAGGCAGTGGTGGGGCCAGACGGAGAGGCAGGGCCAGAGCTGGTGCATCAGCGCCAAATGTTGCCCGTAGTCAAGCTCCCGTGGCGAGGGCTAGATTTTCAGAAGTCTGGAGGTTCTTTAAAGAAACACCGGATGACCGACGGACTGTGGTGTGCAACCTTTGCCAAACCAGGATCAGCAGGGGTTCCACCACTACTAGCTTAACTACCACCAGTATGCGCAGGCATCTGAATGCTAAACACCCCACTCAATGGCACCAAGCCCGTTCACCTCCCGCCGGGCACACCACTGCTCCTTCCCCTGTGTCATCTGCTAGTCAGCCCCCTGCCCAGGACCCCGGCCCAAACACCTCCCGTGCGAAAACCCCATCTTCGCCTCCACGATCCTCCACAGCATCCACCAGCGTTCAGCTCTCCATACCCCAGACGCTGGAGCGCAAAAGGAGGTATAGCGCAACCCACCCACACGCCCAAGCCCTCAACGTCCACATCTCCAAGTTGCTTAGCCTGGAGATGCTGCCCTATAGGCTGGTAGAGACCGAGGCCTTTCGAAACCTCATGGCGGCGGCCGCCCCTCGGTATTCGGTCCCCAGCCGCCACTACTTTTCCCGATGTGCCGTCCCAGCCCTGCACAAGCACGTGTCAGAGAACATCCTCCGTGCCCTGACCAACGCCGTTTCTGACAAGGTCCACCTGACCACGGACACGTGGACGAGTGCTGCCGGGCAGGGCCACTATATATCGCTGACGGCACATTGGGTTAACTTGGTGGAGGCTGGGACCGAGTCTGACCCTGGGGCTGGTCATATACTGCCGACGCCGAGGATTGCGGGGCCTACCTCGGTCCAGGTCTCAAAGGCCTACTATGCCTCCTCCTCCTCCCACCCCTCCTCCACCTCCTCCTCTGAATTACCATCCGTGGGCATGGCGCCATCAGTCGGTAGCTCTAGGCACAGCAGCAGTGCCATCGCTAAGCGACAGCAGGCGGTGCTCAAACTGCTGAGCCTAGGCGATAAAAGGCACACCGCCCAAGAGTTATTACAGGGCATCACGGCACAGACTGATCTGTGGCTGGCACCGCTGAACCTGAAGCCAGGCATGGTTGTGTGTGACAACGGCCGTAACCTGGTGGCAGCTCTGAAACTCGGCAGACTGACACATGTGCCATGCCTGGCCCATGTGTTAAATCTCATAGTTCAGCGTTTCCTCAAGACATACCCCAATCTGTCTGATTTGCTCACGAAGGTGCGCCGCATCTGTGCGCATTTCAGGAAGTCCAGCACAGATGCTGCCACTCTCAGGGCAGCGCAGCGCCGCCTCCAACTGACCGCTCACCGACTGTTGTGCAACGTGCCCACGAGGTGGAATTCAACACTAACCATGTTATCCAGAGTTTACCAGCAGCGCAAAGCGATTGTAGACTGCCAGATGTCAACTTCCACCAGAACTGGTAGTCAGGTCAGTCAGCTTCCTCAAGTCTACAATGAGGAGTGGACGTGGATGTCTGATATCTGTCAGGTGCTGAGTAACTTTGAGGAGTCAACACAGATGGTCAGTGGTGATGCCGCCATCATCAGCCTCACCATCCCGCTGCTTGGCCTGTTGAAAAACTCTCTGGTCAGCATGAAGTCGGAAGCTTTGCGCTCGTCACAAGAGACGGGGGAAGAAGATTCCCTTGTTGATAGCCAAAGCACCCTTAGGTCTGTTTCTCAGCGCATATCGGAGGAGGTGGAGGAGGATGAGGAGGAAGAGGAGGAGAATGTTGGCGAGACAGAAGAGGGGACCATTGTTCAGTCCTTCACTGTTCAGCGTGTATGGGCAGAAGAAGAGGAGTTGGAGGAGTTGGAGGAGGAGGAAATGGACAGTCAGGCCAGTGAGGGGAGTGAATTCTTGCGCGTTGGGACTCTGGCGCATATGGCAGATTTCATGCTAAGCTGCCTATCCCTCGCGTTCAAAGAATTTATTCCAGCACCGATTACTGGGTATTCACTCTCCTGGACCCACGGTACAAGCAAAATCTTTCCACTCTCATCCCTGGAGAGGAAAGGAGTGTGAGAATGCGTGAATACCAACAGGCCCTGGTGCACAAGCTGAAACAGTATTTCCCTTCTGACAGCGCTAGCGGCAGAGGGCGTACTTCTGCGGGACAAGTAGCGAGGGAGAGTAGGCGACCAGGCAGCTTGTCCAGCACTGGCAGGGCTACGCTTTACAAGGCCTTTGCCAGTTTTATGTCACCCCAGCAAGACACTGTCACCTGTCCCCAGTGTCGGCAGAGCGGGTTTTCAGTGCAGCTGGTGGCATCATCACCGATAAGCGTACACGCCTGTCGACTGACAGCGCTGACAGGCTGACGCTTATCAAGATGAATAAAGCCTGGATTTCTCCGCATTTCCATTCTCCACCAGGTGAAAGAAGCTGAACCTGAATAATGTATGCACTCCTCCTCCTCATTGTCCTCCTTCTCCTCCTCTTTGTACACTAAAGCAGAGGAAACTGGCTATTTTTCTGCCACGGCCAATTGGCTCTGGCTATAGTACTCTATGTATTTAATTTTTCTGGAGGGCCAACTACCCTGTCCTCTGTTTTAAACAATTTTTGGGAGTGCCACATACAGGCACTCAATCTATGTAATTTTTCTGGAGGACCAGCTACCTGCTCCTCTGGTTTGAAAACTTTTTTGGACTGCCACATACAGGCACTCAATTTATTTAATCTTTTTGGAGGACCAGCTACCTGCTCTTCTGCTTTGAAAACTTTTTTTGACTGCCACATACAGGCACTCAATCTATGTAATTTTTCTGGAGGACCAGCTACCTGCTCCTCTGGTTTGAAAACGTTTTTGGACTGCCACATACAGGCACTCAATTTATTTAATCTTTTTGGAGGACCAGCTACCTGCTCCTCTGGTTTGAAAACTTTTTTGGACTGCCACATACAGGCACTCAATCTATGTAATTTTTCTGGAGGACCAGCTACCTGCTCCTCTGGTTTGAAAACTTTTTTGGACTGCCACATACAGGCACTATCCAAATTAAATTGTCTCCATAGCAGCCTCCACACGTCGTCTTTTTAGCTGCCTTCACACGTTGTCTCCATTGCTACCTCCACACGTCATCGCCATAGCTGCCTCCAAAAGTAGTCCATATAGCTGCCTCCATACATGGTCCCCTTATCAAACGAGCTGTTTCAGGCAGAATTTTGGATTGTTTTCATGGCTTCCATGTTAACTTTGCCGCCACCCTGCTGTGTAATCCACAAAATATACTGGCAAACTTTTATCATTTACCAATATTATTTCAGCGCTTCTTGCGCATCTGTTTACATTCCCCTCACCCGCCAGAACCCAAACTTATAAGAACGCTACTACACTTGATCTTATACAAAAGGTTCTTAGAAGTGCTGTTTGGGAAGTAGCCTAGAGACAGGGGCTTGGATTGGTGAAAGCTCGCCTGGCAGCGGAGCGCCAGCTCCATCCCAAGATCCAACTAACATAGTTTTAACTGCAGCACCTTTAATCTACTACTAGTTCACTGCCTCCATACATGGTCCCCTTATCAAACGAGCTGTGTCAGGCAGAATTTTGGTTTTTTTTCATGGCTTCCACATCAAACTTGTTAACTTTGTCGCCACCCTGCTGTGTAATCCACAAAATATACTGGCAAACTTTTATCATTTACCAATATTATTTCAGCGCTTCTTGCGCATCTGTTTACATTCCCCTCACCCGCCAGAACCCAAACTTATAAGAACGCTACTACACTTGATCTTATACAAAAGGTTCTTAGAAGTGCTGTTTGGGGAGTAGCCTAGAGACAGGGGCTTGGATTGGCGAAAGCTCGCCTGGCAGCGGAGCGCCAGCTCCATCCCAAGATCCAACTAACATAGTTTTAACTGCAGCACCTTTAATCTACTACTAGTTCACTGCCTCCATACATGGTCCCCTTATCAAACGAGCTGTGTCAGGCAGAATTTTGGGTTGTTTTCATGGCTTCCTCATCAAACTTGTTAACTTTGTCGCCACCCTGCTGTGTAATCCACAAAATATACTGGCAAACTTTTATCATTTACCGATATTATTTGAGCGCTTCTTGCTCACCTCCTTTGGTTCCTCTCTGCCACCCATTGGTTTTAAGCCTGAGTCCATTTGGGGTATGTTGCCAAGACACTCTCTAGCCTGCCGCTGCTGCCGCTGCCTCTGCATAGTCCCCTATAGTGTCAGGGTCAATTATTGGATGTTTTAGATGCTATCTAGCCTCATTCGGTCACTCTGTCATTGCCATGCTGTTGCCCTTACTTTTGGCATAATGGTGCGATTAAGCAGCCTCAGAGGCATCCATGCATGCTGCCCCTGCTGTTTCCTGTCCATTTCCATGGTGTTTCCATCCTTTTCTGAGGTTCCCAGGTGCTTGGCCAAGCTTCCCTGTGCAGATCCTTGGTCCCCTTGAAAAATGCTCGAGTCTCCCATTGACTTCAATGGGGCTCGTTATTCGAGACGAGCACTCGAGCATCGGGAAAAGTTCGTCTCGAATAACGAGCACCCGAGCATTTTAGTGCTCGCTCATCTCTAGTAATAATGGTTCCTTTATACATTGGCAAAGCAGCACCCTGACAAATAAGGATATATCATTCAGACAAGCTACTAAAAGGAAGTAGAGATGGATCATTTGGGTGGGTGAAGTTCTTCTCAAACAAGATATCTAATATATAGACTATATATAATTTAACAGCTAACCTTTGGGATTGAGCATCCCTGGACTTCAGCCAGAAGTTTGGGTATGACTTTCGGACTCACCCAGCAAGCTTGCATAAACCGGCCTTTCATCTGAACAATGTGATGGATTTTACAGGCTGAGTCCCCTTCAAACATACTAGTTGTTTGCTGCAGTAAGCTCCCAGTAACACCACTGATCGCTGGTGTTAACCCTTAACAAAGGACGTAATAGCACTGCACAGTTGGCAGTCCCGAAACCATTGCCAGAAGCTGCAGGTTTTAGCTGTATATTACAGTTGACACCCACCTGTAACACCCAAGTTCACCAAAATAGTAAAACTGAAAAGAACAACCAAAAAATACTAAAGTTATGCCTCCAAAAAGATGGCGATGGTAATACAAATGAGATTTTCTCTATATTAGTTTTTCTTCAGTCAAATTGTAAACGCATATTTAAAATCTATATAAATGAGGTATCACCGTAATCGTAGTGATCCACAGAATAAACATAACTTATGATTTTTATGGTGCAGTGAATTTCCCCTAAAAATGCAAAAAATCTGAAACCAGAATTGATGATTTTCTTTTCCTCCTTACATTCAAAAGTTACAGAACATTTAATCAATGAGCTACAGACCTACTAAAATGAAGAATTTATAAATTGCATGTAATATCGCAAAAAATAAGCCCTCTATATCTCCAAATAGGCAAAAATAAAATAAATTGCATAGCCTTTAAAAAAGGTTACAATGCAAATCTGCTCTGAATGGTGCACCTTCAATGCCCTGGTGTGTGCCCATAAAGCAGTTTACCACCATATATTGGGTATTGGCATACTCAAAAGAAATTGAGTATTGAACTTTGTTGAGCATTTGAAAAATACATTCATTTAACCAAAAAAATGTAATTTCAAAATTGCACCCAATTTTGTTTTAACCCCAGCAAAACAATTAAAGGGTTAATGATAAAAGTTGTTTTACATAGGTTTGGGAATGTGGTTTCTTTTTTTTTTTTTTAATAAACTTTTATTATAGCAAAACGACACATTACAATTAAAAACCTTCAAAACATTTTTTCTTTCATCGTTGTATCACTCCATCATAATTTCAAAACCACATTAAGCTATTTCCTTTTTTCCCACCCTCCCTTATCCCTCCCTCTGGCAGTTGACAGGTTATTCTTTATATCATTTTCTATCGACAAAAAAAAATTAATACAAAAAATAAATAAATAAATAAAAATTTTAAAAAATAAAAAATAAAAATAAAAAACCGGGGAACTCTCTGTAGTTTAGCATGATCTTTTTATACATTCCTTCCAGACTTTTTCCTGATTACTACCTCTCTCCAATGCCTCCTGCCTCTCTGCATAACACAGCAGGTCTACCCCTGCTTCCCATTCCTTTACCTTGGGTGGTTCCCTATTCTTCCAAGAATGTAAAATTAACTTTCTTGCTAAAAAAAAGACCTTTTAATATATAATTGGTATGACTTGATGGTCCTAAAATACCCATTCTTGAGCCTAATACACACACCTGAATATTCCCTGGAATATCACACTTAAATACTGACTGCAATCTGTCTACTACTCCTAGCCAATAACGATACAGCTTTGGACAGTGCCACAACATATGAACAAGATCTGCATCGAACAGGTCACACCTAGGACATTTTTCTTCCTTCTTCTTCCCAAATTGGTTCAGTCTTTTTGGTGTGTAATGTACTCTGTGAATTATATACAATTGTGAAACAGTGTAGGACACATTTTTTGTAATTTTATTAGTTGTTCCCAGTAAATCCACCCACTCTGCTTCTGTTAAGTCCGGTACATCTTTCTTCCATTTCTCATAGCCCTTCTTTACGGGGGGGATATTCTCATCTATTACCAGTATCTTATATACCGTGGACATTAAACCTTTTTTCCTAAGCTGCCGAGAACACAATGTTTCTATTGGACATGTCGCTTCCCCCCTGTAGTCATCCCTCTGGTTCACACTGAAGGCGTTCCTCAATTGGGCATAAAAAAACCAATCCCTTAACTCCAAACCAAAATCTGCAGCCAAAACATCATACGACTTCAAAGTCCCCCTTATAATAACCTGATGCCTAAATAGTAACCCTCTCTATTAAAACCTTCGTTTGGCCCGTCGGAACTACCATATATTTTTTAAATCCCCATAACGGTGCTATCCTTAAATAACCTTTACCCCCTATTTTTGATTTAATCAATTTCCATACCCACTGCATTAAAGCACAACTAGGAAATTGGGCTTTAAATTCTACCCGATAAAATACCCCCGTTTCCAATTTTCCCCATATATCATAAACCTTAACAAAATCATATTTACTCCCTATCATATAATTTATTATTTCCCTATCCCAGTCATTAATATTTACCCATTGTGCAGCCAAAAAGTAGCTCATGAGGTCATGGATTGCTATTCCCCCCTTTTCTATTCGTGTGTATAATTTCTCTAATTTTATACGTGCCCCTTTCCCATTCCATATGAAATCGCGCAAAACGGAGTTTAACGTCCCGAAAATTTTTTTGTGAAGAACCACTGGACAGTTCTGGAAGACAAAAAAAATTTGTGGCAAAATCATCATTTTAAAGACTACTGTCCTCGCAGCCAACGAAAGGTTCATTTTTTTCCACGTTATCATCTTTTTCCTAATTTTTGAGATTAGTGGTTTAACATTAAGTTCCACATATTCTTTTGGATCTTTGCTAACCATAATACCCAAATAACGCATCTTTCCTACCACAGGAAGGTTCTCTAAACAGTTTACCGACGGCGTAGTGTCAAGTGGTAGATATGAGGACTTCCCCCAATTTATTTTAATTCCTGAGAATTTTCCAAATGCTTCTATTAACTCTATTACTACTTTTAAACTTCTTTCCGTATTATCCAAGAATAGGAGCAGATCATCAGCGTACAACAGGAGCCTCACTTCCTTTTGTCCCCAGATAAATCCCTTTAACCCTCTGGATGCCCTGATGCAACATGCTAATGGTTCTAGTGCCACTGCAAATAATAGGGGCGACAAGGGGCACCCCTGCCTAGTTCCCCTATACAGCTGCCATGCTGCTGATGCTTTACCATCTATGCTAACTCTAGCAGAGGCTCCATTATAGAGCGGTTTTATCCATGCAATAAACTGCTTCCCAAATCCCATCTTTTCCAAAACTTCCCAAATGTAGTCCCACTCAACGTGGTCAAAAGCTTTAACCGCGTCGAGTGAGACCACCGCCCTCACCCCGATTTTCTCACAAGGCACCTGTAGGTACCACCACATACGTGAGATGTTATCTCTGACAAATCTCCCCGGCATGAACCCCGATTGATCTTCATGTACCACTGATCGTATTACCTTTTGTAATCTAGTTGCAAGTATTTTTGCTAACAATTTGTAATCGGAGTTCAGCAGGGAGACCGGTCTGTATGAATCACATTCCTGTGGGCTTTTCCCCTCTTTCAAGATTAGAACAATAATTGCCTCTCTCATAGAGTGTGGCAGCAGTTTTTTCCGAAAATGCATGATTATAAACCTTCAGCAATAGCGGGAGTAGTGTTTCCCCATATTGAGTGTATACTTCTGGTGGGATCCCATCTGAACCCACCGCTTTCCCTCTAGCCAATTTTCTCAGAGCATCACCCACTTCTTCCAGATTCATGGGACTCTCCAGCATCTCTCTCTCTTCGGGAGAAACGCGGGGAACAGGGGCCGAATGTAATACCTCACTCAGTCCCTCCTCTCCCGTTCCCTTCTCCGAAGAATATAATTTTTCAAAAAACAATCGAAATTCTTCCCTGATTCCTTCCTGTGTTACCACTAATGATCCGCTCCTACCTCTGATTACATTTATTTTTTAACTCGATCCCTGATTTTTTACTATACTTGCAAGTTGTTTCATAGATGAATATTGCCCCAATATTGCCTTGCCAGTATACCGTTTAATCTCTTGTGTAGCTTTCTCCAAGCCATAACGCCTATTGCTTTCCTGTGCCTCTAACCATATCCTTTTATTTTCCTCCGTGGGATTCTTAATGAATTCCCCTTCCAGATCCGAGACTTTATCTTTTAACAGTTGTAAGGTCCTGCTTTTTTCCCTTTTAAACAAACTAATCTGATCACGAATCAACCCCCTGAGAAACGCCTTCAGTGTGTCCCATACCACTCGGATGTCCACATCCCCTAAATTTCTTCTAAGGAAAAATTGGAATGTGGTTTCTTAAATGGTGTAAATTGTTAGGTTTTAAAAGCCTCATAACAACCTACGATGAGAGGACAAATAAAAATCCATGTAAACATAAAGTATACATTTGGTAGATGTTAATTATCAAGTTATTTTGGTGCTATGACTATGTGCTAGAAAAATAGAAAATTATAAATATAAAATATAAAATATTCATTTTTTGATAAATAAACACAAAACATATCAACCAAATTTTTCAACTAACATGAAGTAAAATGTCTCAAGTAAAAACTGTCTCAAAACTACCAGGATATGTTAAAGCGTTACCTACTTATAGTGACAAATGTCACATTTGGAAATAATGTCCATGTCAGGAAGGTGCACAGTCTGTCCTTCAGGGGTTAAAAAAGTGATGTTTTGATATTATTTTGGGATTAAATTGTTATTATTTTTACTAGGGATGAGTGGACCAAAACCTCAATGTTGAGGTCTACGTTCAGGTTCGACGTTCACGGGCACCCCCTTTGGTATCACCCTTGATCTCTGGCATTGGAATTTAAAGGGTTAACATCTGTATTTAGTGTCAGCATCAATCAGAAGTGTTAGCAGTCAGTTTAGATTTTGGTTTGGTTCTGGGGACCTAAAGCAAACCTTTTCCTCAAGGTTGGGACAAGCTTAGTCCGCTCATCACTAATTATTACGTTTGGTCTGTCAAAGACCACCTATGGGCCTACAATGAGTTTTTAGCCTGTTATATTCCAGACAATGTATTTTCTTATTTTTTTATTATGGGATTTAAAAGCTGATATGAAATAAAAAGCAATTCCACAACAGAAAGTGTAAAATATGTGAATTTTAACATTTTTACATGTTTGCATTTGACCTTTAATGGGCACGTTTTAGTTAATGATTCCTTTGAATGATATAAGAATAGCATTTCTTCTGTGTAACTGTGTCTCTTGTGGGTTTCTTGTTGACTTAGTATGCAGTCTGTAGATTGGAAACACTCTACTGTAGCTATAACCATTTTCAGCCCTAACTTTTTTTTTTAAGTTATCATTATTTCTAAGCCGCTTCTCCATAGGAGGTGCCTTGAAAGCTGCGAGAAAAAACCTCGAAGGCTTAAATTACACAGAGAAAATATTTTTGTTGTGTCTCTATAGTGGGCAATCTAACCTAATAATCATAATTTGTGCCTTTTCCATTATCAGAGCAGACTAATGGTCACATTTTAACACTGTCGCGCTAAGACATCAATAAGCATGTAGATGTAAAGTTCAACATTTACTCAGGAGGTGTTCTCATGCAATTAATTCTACAGTCCTTTATGGATGCTACAGATGTACTATGGTTGGGATCATTATCTTGAAAGTAAAGATGGCCAGTTAAGAATTACTTTAAAATTTAAGACCCAGCTGTAGGAGCTGTAATGATATCTTTAAGGAAGCCTTTATTCGTGTTTCCTGTGGAGAGAAAACAAAGCAAGTCTTAAAGTAAAACACTACCGGCCCAGTCTTACTTTCCTACTTCAATTGACTCTTGAATATATATGGCCAATACATAAAAAGAAGATTTGTTCTGTCCTGCTGTACATAAGAGAGACCAAAAAGGGAATTAAATGACTTCTAAGAGTTCCCGGCCTTTGTAACATCCAGGGTCTCTAAGCAATGTTTTGGACTTTTGAGGTTTTTATTTTAAGTATTTTCTATGATTATTTTTGACCAATTGATGTTTTCACAAGAGAAAATAAGAAACTGAAGAAAACAACTAAGCACCGGAACATACATCTTTAAGACCAATCCACCTACTATTTTGTAATTACATTCTTTTTTATACTTTCTAATTTGCATCCAATAAAATCAGGTTGGAATAGAAAAAGGTCAAACACATTGGGGCACATTTACTAAAAACAGTGGACACTGTACTATATGCAGTTAGCCAGATTAAGGAATTGTGGAACACGTTCTGCATGAATCTGGCACTCCCCTCACTGCCCCGACAGAGTGCACCAACTTTTTTTTAAACATAGAGCGTGCAACACAATTCTGTCGGACTTTGCATGTTAAATGTGGCGCACGCCCAACGCTGATTTCGGTGACGAAATGTGCAAGCAGTTTGCATATAAGAGAATGTGCAAAGTCCAGCAGAAAACTGTTTCAGGTCTGCTCACCCCTGTCTCTGATATCAAGTCTGAAGGTCCCGTTTACATTAAATAACTGGTCTTGAAATAGTATGGAGAACTTAATGGGATTGTCTGACTATTGTAAAAATTGAGCAGCAAGGCTAGGGATGTCTTCTTAAAGAAATAACGCTCTACTCGCCTTATCTTTCGCTCCCGGGTCCCATGCTGCAGTCATGGGGCAGCTCAGCTCCAGCAACTTCTGGTCCCAGCGACTGATACAACACTTGGGACAAAGGGATGGGTGGGCATGCAAGGCTTCCAGAAGCTGCATGAGCAGAGCTGCTGTGCCCCTGTAAAAAAAACATATTCGAATGACCATGGCATGGGACACCAGGAGCGCTAGAGGAGGTGAAACCCCTTTATGGGACAAAGCCATTTTTTACCCCCTGTTCTGAAAATCATATTAAAAAGTTGACAATACAAATTGCAATCTCTCCCTTTAAATTCATATTTTGTGAAAAAAAATCTGAAATAATAAGGGATCACCATGTCCTACCCCCCAAAATGTTATGCAACACAATCAAAAAGTCAGATGTACCCCAGAATGGTAATACTTAAACCCTAACCGATAATGACATAACTGTATGAAATTATGCTGTTAAGGATGTATGAAGAGTGCTCACAGGCTAAGCCCTCTTCATACAGTGGGTATTTGCTGCATTATAGAGCAAACACCCACTGCTAACACCACCGGATGGCTCTGCCACTCATCAGGGGTGTTAACCATTTAAATGCCTTTGACAAAGCAAAAACATTTTTTTTGTGTGGAAAAGTAGTCAAACATAAAAATAACATTCCTATTCACATTTGGTGTCACTGTAATCGCACTGAAACACAAAAACTTTTAGCTTGTTATCCATGTAGCCAAAAATGCAAAAATATTCATGTAAACACAAGCAAATTTACATTACGTATTATTTTGTACATAAAAGTGAATAAGATCAAATACAAATGAAAAACATTCTTTTTGTATCTGATAGTAAAAGAAAGTTTAAAGTCTGTTGTTCTGATCCTCTGACAGTTCAGAACAATGAACATTGTATATGTAGTGTGAATATAGCCGTAGGCTGCATTGAAACTGGTGAAATATAGCCACCTAGAGAAGCCAAATGTTTAGTCCTAAAACAAGGTAAAACATGCAACTCTTTGTCAAAAAGTCTTAATATTAAGGATTTTTTCTGCTTTGTTATAATGTGCCTGTTTGTCGCATAAATAAAGTACATGAGATAGAAAGTATTTAAAAAAATGTATTTACTTTGAAACCAAGTTATTTACTCTGAGACAAGGCAAATGTATCAATAGACTAACACCTGTTATTTCAACATTTGAAGAGAAAAAGATCTGGACATTATATAATGATCTATTCCCACCAGGCTACATTAAAAAAAACTAACTTGAGGTTCTTAGTTACATTTTGATCAAATATCATAAGCCATTATTCACTTCATGGTGTCCATACTGGCAGGATAACCCCCAGTGGCTCTGGGCAGACACTATGCAGTACTGAATCATATGAACAGGTCTTAAATTCTCAAGATTCCATATAGTCTCAAAAACTAGCTAAGAGCAAGTAACTGGACAACCTGGGGCATATTAACGCCATGTCAGTAACGTAGAAGCCCTTAAATAATCCCAAATGCTAGCTCATTGCTAGCACTTGCAATTATTTTGCCCTATCCACCACCTGCACACCAGTCGGGCGGGGTGAAGGGGCGTGAATGGGGTGAGCGGCCAGTCATGTGGAGGGCGTGGCCGGCCGGGAATGGTTTGGCGCAGGGCGTTACTGTCCCTGTGCCTGTGGACTCGCTGCAGCTGGCGACTTTTCACATGTGATAGAAATAAACGCTGCCCACGAGCACCGGAATATGGTAAATATCCATATATATGAAATAAAAAAAACATGGCCAAATAGGGCAGAGTGCAGGTAGCCGGAAAATAACTAAATAAATGAGGGGACAAACATGAATGAGGGGAATTAACACCTGTTATTTTCTCTGTCTGATAAAAAAAATATATAAAAACTACCCCTCCACCAAACGAATCAATTTATGTTCCAATTATTTTGACTCAGCACAAAAGTAGGCATAGATGCTACAATTTTTTTTTTTGACCCCAAGGGTAGCAGATTGAATAATGGATTGAAAACTGATAAACTGATCAGGATTCAATTTTCCTTTGCATCAGTTACTCACATAAATAGCTATGAACATAAAAGATGAATGAAACCAAAAAAATCTGGATTCGATATAATGTTCTTTCTTCACAGCTCTTGTTTTAAGGAGTAGTAATATGTTATTGAAGCCCATGAAAAACTTTCTAGAAAAATAGTGGAGGTACAGTAGGACAAGTAATTGAGCATTATCATGGCTTCTTACAGGGAAAGATAGAACAAGTTTTATTATGTTCATGAGAGCTACGAAGACTTTTAAATACATAAAAGTTTTTCTGGTAGGATGCCCGCACCAAACCCGAACTGACTCAAACCCACAATGTTCTGCATGGATCCAAACATTGTGTTTTGGTGGATACCTCCCTACTGCATATGTCATAAATAATCACAAGACTTTAAACAGGACTTTACATCTCCTCTGAAAACTCCTTTAGGTGCTGCTGTACTGAAAAGGGTGTAGTTGGTGTCACTGCCAATATGTTAATTAGGATCTCTACTTTCAGTATGGAGGTCCTGGGCCCCTGCGGTCATCATGAGACCATCTACCTGGCAGTAAAGATGCTAATAAGCAATTTAGATGCTGAATGTATCAGAAATTATTTCTCTGGAATGGTAGGGGATAAGAGAAAATGCTAACCACCTATTATAGTAGCTGGTGGGGGTGGTGACTGGTGCTCTTTAAATTTCACCAGACTTATTGTTCAGTTTTGGTTTTTTGATATCCTGGCACAGTACAAGAGGATCATTTCTCATAGTGAGGCCTCTTTATTGTTGTCCCTTTTTCTAGTAATTATTATTTGTGCTTTTTTATCACAAGGATTTTTTTTTGGAAGTTAAATGTGTTTCATTTTATTTTTATTTTGGTGCAATTTGTGCCTTTTCTATGTAAAAGGCTCAAGTCCTCAGATCAAAAAGGCCCAATTATTGCCTTTTTCCCTCCTTCCATGAAAGAATCTTGCGAACACCAAGGTTTTGCTGGCACGGTTTTGCACTTATTTTGGTGCAATTCAGCCAACTTGCGCCAAAAAAAGGTGCACATGATATAAGCACTTCTGCCCTGCTAAAATATATAGGACAAACCTAACACAGAAAACAACTGCTCCGATGTTGTACAACTAATGGAATGGGCACAAAAAAGGGCTAAATAATTAAAAAAAAGGCGCAAATAGACAGAAAATAAAAAAATAGCAACTATAATAAATAACCCCTTTAGATCGTTTGCATGCATCTGACCCAATTTATGTAATTATTTGACATGAAAATGTACATAGAACTTGACACATTTAGCCCAACGTTAGGCTTAATAATAACAAATTAGAAAGATTGAGCCGTCAAATTTCTTTATTTACCCGCCTTAGAACTCCTAGTGATCTAAGAATTTAATTCCAAAAAAGAGCATGAACTATGTGCACCCCTCCCTCTCCCCCCTGCAATCCTTATCTAGAATGCAAAATCAAATCAAACGTCAATAGCGAATCTTCCCAGACTCCCATCTTCCTATTGTACACAATTATCCTGATAATCCCATCATAATATGGAAGATAACAAACCATGATGAATGTAAAGTTTGGCTGTGACACTTGAAACAAAGTGTACAATAAGAAATCAGCCGATTAAATGAAAGTAAATCATCTAGTCACACGGTTCACTATGTTTTCCAATGCGGAGAGGGGGGGGGGGGGAGGGGAGCGACTCCTGTGTTCCAAATATCTTGATGAGATAATCAACTCCCAGGTGATACTGATTAACTGGGACACAGTTTTGCTGGTCCAGGCAGAGTAATGTGAGCGCGCTATCATTTATACCCTGCGCACACAACAGTCCTCATTAGGAGGGAATCCAGCACCCAATGTCATTGACAGTTTATATCTCTCATCAATTTTTACCATTATTACCATTATATTATTTGTTGGCTTCAATGCACAAACACACAAATAAAACAGAATAGGATATAATGAGTAAGTATATTTATAGTCGCTGGGGAGGATGCACAGCACCACCAAAATCCCTCATCACTTGTCTCTCCATACAACAGGATATAACTAGTTATTTGGTATTATTATTCCTGCTTTCTCACATAATTTTAGATTAACCCCATTAGGTTTAGTGCTCATTGCGTCCATCGTGCTGTATACAGGTAGAGGCTGTGATATTTGATTCAAAATGTATTCGAAGGAGATAACAAAGGGAATATTTTATATATATACAGTACATTGTATTTATTTTTAACTTATTAAAATGAGATATTAAAACACATTGGCCCACATTTATCAAAAATAATGTAAACTGTACCATGTGCAGTTTGCCTGTAGAGGGAGCAACAGATTCATAAAATGTGTCTCATGTGCTTCGTGAATCTGCCGCCCCCTGCACTGCTCCTGCAGAATGCACCATCTTTTTTTGGTACACCTTCCCCCTCTAGTACGCTGAAAGTTCATTGTCCGACTAGAATGTACTGTGCCACGATTCACTTGGACTTGCAACACAATTTGAAAGTTAAATCTAGCGCTGGGTGCAAATCAGTCGGATCGACCACCGTCACGACCCCCCTATGGAAGCCAGCAGAGCTGCGCGAAAAAACGATCATGTGCAGCACAATCCCAGCGCAGACACTTGTTCAATACCTCTCCAAGCCGTGTAATCCCAGAGAAAGGCGAACAGTCCGACAAAAGTGAGCAGCGTGACCCTTGGAGTTCGGCACATTTCTGTCAGACGCTGTATGATAAATGTGGCACACGGTCCGACTGTTTTGTTGTCAGATATAGTGCAGCAAATGTGTTGCGGACACTTCTTAAATACATATGCAAGCAGTTTGAACATTTTTTTGTGTGCAAAGTCACAAAGGCTTTAATAAATCTAGGCCAATCAGTTTTTTATTTCAATTATCTGGTCTTTTTACTTCTATTTTGTAATTGGGATAATGGGGGCAGCCATGTTGTTGGAACCTGTTATAAGACAAGTGATACGCATGACTGACACACAACCTCTATTGCTGCATTGGTGTAGATCCACCATGCTGTGACAGAGAATCACTGTAGTTTAGCTGCTAGATATACTGCTGCTGCTAATCAATTATTCAGTGTGATTGTTGAGGGTGCAACTGTGGGGACCCAACTGCCAATGGTCAACCACATGGACTTTTGAGATGTTTTTAACCCAAGAATACTTATACGCACGTTTGTGCCCATTCTGCATGTAGTTGTTTAATGGCTTATTTTTTTGCAATTGAGCCTCAGGATTAATATGCAAATTATCCTCAAGAGCTCCTGTGTATGTCACAGATGCCCTATCTGGCTCCATTGGCTGTTACTGACATCCTGGCAGGGGAAATAAGGGAGGAAGTTGGCATAAGCACTAAAGGAAGGCACTTTACATTTTTTCATGTAAAGAGACATATTTTTTCTGCGTAACAAATTGCACTTCATAGTGACTGTATTCAATATTCCATGCTGTATACTGGGAAGCGGGAAAAAAATTCCAAATGCTGTGAAATTGGTAAAAAATGCACATGCTCCATTTTCTTCTGGGCTTGGATTTTACAGCTTTCACTGTGTGCCCCAAATGACATGTCTATTTTATTCTTCGGGCCGGTGCAATCATGGCGATACCAAATTTTTATAGGTTTTATACCGTTTTCATACATTTACAAAAAATAAAACCTCCTGTACAATAAAAATTCTTCCTTTTGCCATCTTCTGGCACTAATAACTTTTTCACACTTCAGTGTACAGAGCTGTGGGTGGTGTCATTTTTTGCAAGATAAGATGACGCTTTCATTTTTGAGGACTCTGCGGTCATTTGAAAACTTTTTATTACATTTTTATATTTTGCAAAATGGTGAAAAAGTGGCATTTTGGGGGCTATTTTGCATTAGGGGGTTAAACACCGGGAATAACTGTTATTATATTTTGATAAGATTTCAGCTTTCTTCAGCACTCCCATTCATTGGTAGAGTGACACAGATAGGGAATAACAATCAAACTTTGCACAACCCCTGGAACAGCATTTACAAATCTGGACTACAAAAGCAAAAGTCAAGGATGTCTATGGATGTCTATGGTAAGTTTTGTAGCTTTTCTCTGGGACATGTGCACAGGCCATTTTGCAGGGAGAGGGAAAAGATAAATTGTAACTATAACAGATTGTAAATGATTTACTCTAAAATAAATATGTTATATTTTATTGTTATGGCATTCTAATGACAAAAGCTTTTCAACCCCCCCCAAATAAAAAATGAAGTTACAGGACCGACCATAACCCATATTGGAGAATCTGAGCCAGCGACTTCTTTTCTCTAATCTCACACAAGCATTGTGCAGCTCGCTAACATCTGTATTCATTGTTAAGGCCATGGCATGGGTTAAACATGTGGATAACAGAGAAGTAGTGATGGAATAATGATGAGTATCCAGGCGTCTATGGGAGTAAAAAGGTTAAAGAGAACCCGTCATGGTTGGACTTTTCTGTATTAATGAAGTTTACCCTGCTATGACTCCTGCTCCTAGCACAGGTAAATGACTGGCACCAGAGATTAAAACCTTTGAAACCTTTTCTGCATATTATGGAAATGGATGACCTCTTATGTCAGTATCTCCAGATACTGGCCATTTCCTATACGACACTAGCCACGACTTGAGTCAAAGAAACTGACCAGGGTCTTACGAAATGTAGTTAATTCGCATACAATCCAGTTAAAATTCCTGCTACTTCTATATCATGCAAAGGTTTCTTATTTAATTTAGGACATTTACTCATACATGGAATTTACTAGTGTTATAGGATATTAAATGAAAATATTAATAAAATCATGTTAAATTTGGAAAATGTATACTTTCATATACCATACACTATTCATTTGCTTCATTCCCCTGCAAATAGAAAGCACATTTCCATGAATAAAAGAGTTGTAGTTTGTCATTTGTCCACTAGGTGGCAGTATCACTGCTCTCTTTCTCTTCCAGGCACCTATGAGCTGTGCTTGTGCCTGTTTCCTTTTAAATATACTTCAAATTTGATTACATTTTAAAGAATATTTTTACAATAGTAATTTAGAATTATTTCACAGAGACTCAGCAACTCAGCAGTTGTGTGCTGGCAAACATCTGATATCCTCACATAACACAAATCATATCCTAAGTATGATAACTGGAAAGTCAACCATAAAGGCATTTCAGCAGACATGTGCAATTTTTATCTTATGCAAAATCTAAACCCAATTTTGTGGTTTGATGTCCAGTTACTCTACTGTATATACTGTATAAAGGGAATTTCTGCTTGCAAAATCGATTTCAAAATATCATAAGTTAATATGAGTCACGTGTAGGCATTGCCATCGTTATGATGGATCATACGGTCCAAAATAACAAATGGTTAATATAAAAAATAATTATAATTATATTACTAATAATATCGATAAAATATATATTTTACAATACTAATATTAAATTACTGTACTAAGAATATACATTAATATTCAGAAAGAAACACAATTTTAAGAATCTAGGGTTTAAAGGTAACCTTCAATTCAAGTACTTGTAAATTTATACTGTGCACCGAAAAATAAAAAATTTTAGTTGGGAAAGAATTTAGAGGGATTCACATATTTGGGGGCACCAAAGTCTTTTAAAAATAGTCTTGCCCTGACTACAGCAATACAGGCAGTCCCCGGGTTACGTACAAGATAGGTTCTGTTTATTCTTAAGTTGAATTTGTATGTAAGTCAGAACTGTATATTTTATAATTGTAATCCCAGCCAAATATTTTTTTGATCTCTATGACAATTGGATTTTAAAAATGTTGGATTGTCATAAGAAGCAGGATTAACAATGAATCTTCATTGCAGACACCTGTGATAATGATTATAGCGTTTATATGTTTATTGTAGCCTGAGGCTAAAGTACAGTAAATTACCAATTACCAGAGGTCCGTTTGTAACTATGGGTCATCTGTAAGTCGGGTGTTCTTAAGTAGGAGACCGTCTGTATAACATCTGGAATACTGGGGGTCACTAAGGGCCCGATTCGCGTTTTCCCGTCGTGTTACCCGAATATTTCCGATTTGCGCAGATTTTTCCTGAATTGCCCTGGAATTGGCGCACACGATCGGATTGTGGCGCATCGGCGCCGGCATGCACACATTGGAAATGGCGGGGCGCGGCCGAACAAAAACCCGACGGATTCGGAAAAACCGCTGCATTTTAAAAAAAAAAGGGTCGCTGGACACGCGCTTACCTTCACCTAGCAATGGATCGTGAACTGCCTTAATGAATTGCCGGAAGACCCGAATCCACCGCAGAGAATGCGCCGCTGGATCGCGAATGGACCGGGTAAGTAAATGTGCCCTACTGTATTATAACGCTCCAAGAAACTAAAGAACATCTAAAGTTACATAAACAGGAAATATTATGCAATATTTATAAATTCAACAACCAAATAATTGTAGTTCACTGTCCAACATCCTTGCCATGCACCATGATAGCTTCTGCCTCTTACACACCTGACACATATTACTTAAAGAAAAGTACATTGTAGAATTAGTTTTCTCCCTGATCAACTACATGTTACACACAGGTCAGTTATATGAATTTCCCCAAGATGATGGAATAAATGTCATGTCATCCAACACCAACTAAAAGACTTATTCTATTTCCTTACATGAGGCTCATACTGGTGCACTGCACAGAACCTCTGCCATATCATGATGTCCCTTAGTGTCGTCCTTTTATAATCCTTCCCTGCTCCCTATAATAATAATAATAAGTGATCATGGAAGGTTCCAGCAGCCATACTGCCCGCTCCTCTCTTCTCTAAGACACCAAACCTATAAGAAAGACAACATTACAACCTGTCACAAAATTACATTTGTGTCTATGTGTGGCCACCCAGTGGTTGTGTTATGTATTGCAACATTTCAGTGTTGTGATACTTGGGCACATTTACTTACCCGATCCACGGAGTTCCCCGAAAGTGCATTGTCTGATGATCCTGCACTCTGCCACGTTTCACTAAGATCGTGCGCCCGATATCCTGCATGTGTCGCTTCCCCGCTCAGGTCTGCCGGAGTTCACCTTCTTCTTCCTGGTGCATGTAAGTGCATTGTCATGTGACACAATTTGAAACTTAAATCCCGCGCTCAGTCCGAATCAGTCGGCTCGTCTCCCGATTTGTGTCACATGGAAGCCAGCGCAGCTGCATCACAATCTGATCGCGTGCGACACAATCCTCAGTTAATTACCTGTCACATCGGCGCAAATAGCGAAAACTTTGGAAAAACCGACGAAAGTGCGTCCGCGGACCCTTAGTAAATAAGCCCCATTGTGTTAAACTCGAAATAGTAATCCTTAAAGTGGTGTTCCCATTTCAGAAAATTAATGTAATTGTTTGTATTATAAAATGTTATACAACTTTCCAATATACTTTCTGTATCAATTCCTCACAGTTTTCTAGACCTCTGCTTGCTGTCCTTCTATGGAAAGCTTCTATGTTTACTCCCAGTGGAGAGAAATCTGACCGTGATCACATAGGTGCACGACTCGTTATATCACAGAGAGTAATCAGAGCTGTCTGATATAACAAGCCGTGCACCTGTGTGACCATTGTCAGATTTCTATCCACTGGAACATATACGCTTTCTATAGAATGACAGCAAGCAGAGATCTAGAAAACCATGAGGAATTGATATAGAAAGTATTTTGGAAAGTTGTCGAGCTTTTTACAATACAAACAATATCAATTGTTCACTGAAATGGGAACACCCCTTTAATGAAATTTAAAGGGGTTTTCCCATGTCAGCAAACAAATGTTATTTTTTCTATAATGAAAAGTTATGCAATTTTCCAATATACTTTCTGTATCAATTCCTCACGGTTTTCTAGATCTCTGCTTGTTGTCCTTCTATAGGAAAGCTTAATTGTTTAATTCCTGTGGACAGATATCTGACCATGGTCACACAGGTGCACGGCTTGATATATAACCCACAGCTCTGATTACTCTCTGTGATACTAGAGCCGTGCACCTGTTAGACCATGATCAGATTTCTGTCCAGTGGAAGTAAAGCATGAAGCTTTCTATGGAATGACAGTAAGCAGAGGTCTATAAAACAGTAATGAATTGATACAGAATGTATATTGGAAAATGGTATAACGTTTTCTTCTACAAACAATACCATTAATTTGCTAAAATGCAAATAACCCTTTAAGTCATAGGATGGACCTTACACTGTACAGTTACCCCTTTTCTGTGGCTCCCACACATTTTAAAATGTCTCCAGCCTGTACAATGCCCCATCCTCCTACTCCTCTAATTGTGCCTCCCTTCTTTGTTCAACTTTTATTCTGGTCTCCTTTTTCTACTCTTATTGTAACCCCCTTCTCTTCTCACCTTTTCATTGTGCCCCCCTTATGATTATGGCCCACGCCTCTGCTCCTCTCTTATTGTACCTCCCATCTTGGCTCCCCCTCTCATTGTGCCCCTCTTCTGATTATGCCCCACTCCTCTGCTCCCTTCTTATTGTGCTCCCCCTTCTCTGCTACCCTTCTTATTAGTTAGAGTTGTTCTTAGAGTTGTTGTCCCAAGACATACCTCCCGTTGAACAGTACAGCGGGACAGAGTCCAAAATCTGGGACTGTCCCACTGGATCCGGGACAGATGGTATGCAGTGTGTCCATGGGGTAAAAAGAATGTATACAGCGCTCCCACAAGTCTATATATACAGCACCACCACAAGTCTATATATACAGGGCCCCCACAAGTCTATATATACAGGGCCTCCCACAAGTCTATATATACAGCGCCCCCACAAGTCTATATATACAGTGCCCCCACAAGTCTATATATACAGCATCCCCACAAGTCTATATATACAGCGCTCCCACAGGTCTATATATACAGGGCTCCCAGAAGTCTATATATACAGTGCCCCACAAGTCTAAATATATACGGAACCCCTACAAGTCTATGTATACAGCGCCCACACAAGTCTTTGTATACAGTGCCCCCACAAGTCTATATATACAGCGCACAAGTCTATACATACAATCTCCTTATAATCTATGTACAGCACCCCCACAGCCTATATACAGCGCTCCCACAGCCTATATACAGTGCCCCCACAGCCTATATACAGTGCCCCCACATCCTATATGCAGCTCTCCCGCTGCCTATATACAGTGCCCCTGCAGCCTATATACAGGCCATCCACCTAGTTAAGATACACCCCTACACATACACAGTTAGATACAGGCCCCTCACACAGTTTAGCTACAGCCTTCCCACACACACAGTTTAGATACAGCCCCACAGACAGTTTAGATACAGCCTCTAAAATAGAGCTTAGATACAGCCCCCCCCACACACACAGTTTAGATGCAGCCTCCCACACACACACAGTTTAGATACAGCCCCCACACTATTTAGGTACAGCCCACACACAGTTTAGATACAGCTCTCCACCACAGTTTAGATACAGCCCCCCCCACAGACTACATGCAGCCTCCATAGTGTGTATACAGCCCATCCCCACGCGGCACATGCAGTCCACTCATTGAATAATACACAGCCCTCCACATAATTCTCCAGTAAAAAAAATAAAATTAATATTTACCTGCTTCAGTCCGCTCTTCTCTCGGCTCTTTTGTCTTTCTGTACCAATTCCTCACTATTTTCTCGATCTCTGCTTGCTGAAATTCTATAGAAAGCTTAATTGTTTATTTCCAGAGGATAGAGATCTGCATATGGTTACACAGGTGCACAGCTCTAGTATCATAGAGAGTAATCAGAGCCATAGGTTATAACGAGTTGTGCACCTTTGTGACCGTGGAAAAACTGGAAGTAAACACAGGAAGTACTAAAAGTAGACGTAGACACTTTCTATAGAAGAACAGCAAGCGGAGATCTAGAAGACTGTAAGGAATTGATACGGAAAGTATATTGGAAATTTGAATAACTTTTCATTATTCAAACAAAAACATTCATTTGTTTAAATGGGAACACCCTTATGACTCTCTGAGGTTTACTAGTTATTCTTTCTTTGGGGATTATGATAAGATTTTGAGGGATGTCCCTGGATATGCTATATCTGGTTTTAAAAAAAAGACCTATAAGACTATGTCCATTACATGGCTGCTGTCATGAAAATGGTCATACAGTATTTGATCTAGAGGCAGGGTGATCATGTAGCCAATTAAAAAAGAAATCTTATTCAAAAGCTATCAATACAGAATGTTGCAATAACAACCAGGATCGGTCCCTTTGATACTCAGCTATCTGATGTGTTGTCCATTGATGCACAGAACTGAAGGGACAGGATACAATCGCTTTGGATCTGCATCAGAACCTATGGAGAATCTCTGTGTTAATAACTTTTGAACTACAGGATATATTGTAAATCTGATTGTGACAATTGATTTCTGAGACAATTCTGGACCTTGATATGCTAAACGACCACCTTCCAAATTTTAAAGCCAGAAAAGCTCAACAATTATTTGCGGTATCCAGGTATGTAATTTTCCCTTTAAATTGTTTTTACATTTATTATAAAATAAAAGGGTTCCTGGGGGTGGGAGAGAAACTTTATCACAAGAAATGTGGTCTGCATAGAGGGTCTTCTCAAAGAGGTGGTCTTGGGGAGGTTTCTGTGTATTTGTTAGATATTTTAGTGCAAAGTTGAACTCCTATTATACAAAAAGGGCAGCACAATTTAAAGATGTGTACTGATAAAAACATTTACACGTTTGCATCTTACATATAGGGGGATAGACACGTTAGGGAGATTTATCAGGATTGCGTGATAGCAGAACTATTCTATTTGCCCATGGCAGCCAATCATAGCTCGGCTTTCATGTTCCCACAGATGTTTATACAATTAAAGCTGTGCTCTGATTGGTTTCCATGGACAAGTAAAGCAGTTTTACCTCAGACACTTGTGATAAATCTCTCCCATGAGACTTATAATTCATCTTAAAACAGCTCATAAAAATATAAAAAGTAAGCGTGCTGTAGGCAGTCGTGAGAGGATATGAAGACTTTTGCGCTAAACCAGCCATAAAGTACCAACATATGTGGTTTCTTCCTCTGGCTGTAAAGGCCTCACTGAGTAAACCTTTTGTAAAGCAGCTTTATCGCTCAATTCTCCCCCCCAAAAAAGAAGTCATTTTAAACATGAAACACATTTTGGTATTTGCTGTAATATCCATGTACAAACTTCACATTATAGCAAAGCGCCAGATACCGAATGTCCAAAATTGCCTTCTCAGTTTGAACACTTCAGATTTCTATACACTTAGTTGCCTCTGTCCTAAAACTTCATTTTCTCTCCTCTTTTTTTTCACGCTTACATTTACCCATAATTTCAGACTTGTCTCAGCTGGATCAACTACATTTCCCCCAGGAAGATTGAGAACATATCAGTCTTAACTCAGTCACAATCCAGAAGGAATTCAGTTATATCAGGGAGTCTCATTACGTGAGCTTCTCCTATTGCTTTTTGTTATTTGGCGGCCTGTAAAATACCTGTCTTCTTCCCTGATTCAAATTAAAAGAGTCCAGCAGAGAATGAATTTTCGGTTTCTTTGAAAGATCTGTTGAAAGAGTGAAAGCCATCAAAAATCACAGTAAAATGGTTAATAAACCCTTTTCTTCTGTGCCATAGTATGCAGTGACACTGTGAATTTTCACATAATTTGCAGACAGCATCTCATAAAATATGAGCAAAATTTATTCAGTTCAAATTAAATAGATGTAGCACAGAGTAATCTTTCTCTATTAAATATGTCACTTTTTGCAATTGTTTCTTAATATCCCTCACAGCTTCCATCTAAGATTAGCACTCTCTTGGCTGCTACCGTTTCACTAACCTACTGAATTATTCACTGAAGCATAACCTTCAGATATCAGGTTAGAAAGACCTTGATTATAGCAGGAAGTGAACTGTATAAACCATTTTCTTTAAAAAGAAATTTCACTGGTATAGAAAATCCTAAAACCCAGAGATATAACCTGCATAGGAATTAAGGACATAATTGATAGAACCTGCTCAAGTGCGACTCCGCTTCTTTTTGTTTACAATAATTCACTTGAAGTAAAGTAGAAGTGATCTGGACATGTGACTGTGCAAGGAACGGGGACAAGGAGTTTTTGTAAATTGGCTTAGAAGGGAACAAAAGAGAAGTCTTGCGATGCCTTATATCACTAGAAAGAAAATATGGTCTGCTCATGACTGAGTTCAAAATATTTGGGGATCATACACATTATCGAGCTTGTATGGCGATATATTGAGTCTGTTCAACACCTTCAAGGTTGAACAAGGCTTTTCTCTTCAGCAGTACTTGCTGCCTTTTCTACTGCCTCTCTCCACACAGAGGCTCATCATCATCCTCTTCCACACCTTGCAATTGGTGTCTGAAGAAGGTCTATAGTAAAGACCGAAATGTTACATGAATTGGGATTATCATACTTTGTACACCAGTAAAATTCTGTTTTCATCATCAAATGGAGTGCCAAGTGTTTTTTTATTATAATTATACTTAACTGACTGGTATCCTACTTGAGCACCCTCTTGCACAGCCAGTGGAGGGACGTGCAGTCCTTTACTACAACACCTTCAAGGTGACTGTGAATGATACTTTCAGAAAGCGGACTAGAACCACAATGGACTAGTTCCCCGAATTTCAACTTCAGATAAACGTTCAGGTTTGGTGTTCGGGCTCAAGTGAATAAGCTGGTTGATGGACAGCTCAACAGCTTTTCTCACCCACTTCTAACACTCCCAATTACTGATGGTGTTAATTCTTTAAATGCTACCAGCAAACCCCCAATGGGATATTACTACCTCACTTCGTTGCTCCCCAGTGATGTTATTGCTAACTATTTGGAATGGAATTCAAGCATTTAAGACCTGTTACCAAAGTGCAGTACTGCATGGTATCTGCTGTTTTTGTGGTCTAGTGCTGTTAGGGACCCAGGGTGCAGAGTTATGGGGGCTTAGCCTGCCAGTGTGGGTACCGAGGGGATGCTGTGTATTGGTCCCTGCTGGTTCCACAAAAGTAAGGGGCCATGTAGTGCTGCACCCACTAGCATAGGGACCCACTAAAACAAGGTCACCATGACATGGTTAGCGGGCTTAAGCAATTTGATCAAAATGTAGCTGATAACTTCAAGTTTCATTTGTTAATCTAGCCTGTTGCTCAAAGACCATTGTTAAATGAGTGGATAAGCTATCCAGAGATTTCTTTTCTCCAAATGCTGATCCTAGTGAAAATAGCGGAGTGCATGCGCTACTAGAAGTTAAACACAGCCGGCGCATGCGCCAGGATTTAGATGCCGCCAGTCGAGGGTGTTAGCAGTGTGTACAGTAACATTCAACTATATATACAATCTTGCCAAAGTTATAAAGATGGTGTGGGAAATAAAATCTGGAGCATATAATTTTTTTATTGTGAATCTCACCAATACACACCAATTATTATTTAGTATTAACAACTTTCTCTTTATCATTTTTCATCTCATAATCATTGACATTATGTACAAACGAACTCTGGTGTATTCACCACATTGTACAAAGTCCTTTACGGTCCATAAATCGAATATAAAGTTCTCAAGGTTTCCATGTGTACTGGCGTGCAGGTGAGCTTAGCCCAAGGCTACGACGTTACAGAGGCGTGGCAAGAGGCAGGAAGGAGCCACGCCTACAAAAAACATTTTGGAATTGGTGCTTTTCTAAATGCCTTGTTCACAAGAAAAGTGACAGACAAGGCATGTTAAATTCCCACAATGGTTTAAAAAATCCAAAAAGTTAAAAGTCTCAAAAACACAACCACCCTGCCAACAGAAATGTTTATTTCCCTATTGGCTTATAACAATAACTGGTTGCAGTGTATAAAAATAAGAAAAAATACAAGGAAACCTCTCTAAAGACCCTAATTCCTCAAATGCTACGAGTAAAAATCGCTGAAATGCTAGTTTGACAAGCAAATATTTAATGCCTTTACCTGTTTTTTTTTTACAATATCTGTAAAAGTAATCTTCATTTGTATTTTTTGCAGTTGTTGTGTTCTTTCACTTCTATAGTGCTTTATAAAATGCCCTTCATACAAAGCACTTTTTGCTTTTGTAGTCTTTTTGTATGGATGTACTTTGTTACTATAATAAGACAATACTTGGCCTCAGCAATAGGCATTTAGTGCTAACGGTGTCCCTGGTGGAGGAATTTTGTCATTCAGGGAACTGGGGATTTTGAGCTTTGTAACAAAACGGCAACCTCTTTAAGGATGTGTGATAAAATCAATAGGCACATTATATCGGAGATATAAAAAGTACTGTATGCAGTAGGGTTGTGTTATGCTATATTAAAGCTCAGATGAAACAGCCATTTTCAAAAATTTAAAAAAAGTGTACGAAAAATCAGTAACATTTTGCATTATTTATTAAACTTTTTTAACTTTTTTTCTATGTTTTACACCCTCAAGGATACTAGATGGTCCGATTGTTTCTACCATATACTGCAATACTACTGTATTGCAGTATATGGCACTTTTACACAGTATTCATTACACTGATCCACTGGCTCAGGAAAGTTTTTAGGCCATCCTCATAGGCAAGCCAGAAGTCCCATATAGTCCTAGTATAAATTAAATTAGTAAATAAAATGCTGCTTGAACAAGTCATCAGCCGCCATCTTATATACAGAGTCCAAAGTCAATAGGACTGCAGAGAAGCCTGGAGCTTGGTATCTGGTGTTTGCTGGATAACAGATGGGAGTTGGACACATGATGGATAAGTAAAGAGAGGGTTGAAATTTCATGCTGCTAGTAAGTGTGATAGACTTGCCTAAAGAGATGGGTTTTAAACGCATGTATGAAACTTTGGAGGTTGATTATTAGTCTGGGAAGGTCATTCCAGAGAATTGGTGCAGCTTGGGGGAAGTCCTGGAGATGTGTGTGAGAGGTTCTAATTAAGGTAGAGATTAATCTAACATCACTGGCAGATCGAAAAGCAGGGGTTGGGCGATAGACTGACAAAAGAAAAGATAGGTAAGGAGGTGCAGCATTATTCAGAGCTTCGTAAATGAGGATTATTATTTGAAACTGTAGTCTGAAGGAGACGGGTAAACAGTGCAGTGACTAGCACAAACTGGAGGTATACGTTCAGTGTTTGGCCTGAAAGACAAGCTGCTGCATGAAGAATAGATTGTGGAGTTTAGTGGAGTTACTGTAGTCTCGTCGAGAGTGAACCTGGGAAACAATTAATATTCCTTATCCTCTGAATAAATATTATTAATGAAAAGAAACTCCTCCCTTATCCTATAGAACCAACTCTCAGCAGGTCATATCTCAGCTCATAACAATAACTTTCCCATAGGGTTCTTTGAACCATTTGCATGTTGCATGTTTTTATATCATTATGATTATACAAATTAAATGTAAAAAAAGCGCTAAAAGCTAAAAAAGAGGTTAACAAAACTTGTAATGACTATGTAGTTTATCGCCATATCCTGGCAACCGTAACTTTTCCATACTTAAGTGCACAGAGCTTTGTAAGGTGTCATTGTTAGCTGGATGGAATGCCGTTTTTATTTAAACCATTTTGCAGGCAAAATAGCGAAAAAGTGTTGATTCGGGCATTTAAGCACTATTTACCGTTACAGAGTTCATCAAGGAGAATAATTGTTTTTATATTTTAATATAATGGACATTTTGGGATGTGGCAATGTCTAACATGTCTCCGATTTTACTTATTTATTTTTAAATGCATTTTAGGGAAAGGTGGATAATCTGAATAAAGAAAAATCATATTTTTTATTTTCTTTTACTATTGTTTCAGCCCCCCTAGGGTACCCTAGGGGGCCTGATCACTTATACAATATACCAAAATACAACTATATTGCAGTATGTAGTAGATTAATCAATTCTATAATACAGTCTGTCTCAGACAGACTATAATTTAGAATTCCTAATGACAGCTATGGGAGGCTATCATTAGGCCGTTGATGTCACAAAAAGTGCTGGCTCCTGGCGGCTGCTCTTTGGTCTTCTCCCTGCTGTATTAGCAGGCCGAGACACATCCACGCGACCTGCTGGCTGGCGCACACTTTGACTTCATCAGCAGTGACACCGCCATATTCTCTGTATAAAGTGAATACATTTTAGGGCCAAATGAACATATTGGTGAAAAAATGTGAAAATTTTTATTATGTTTTAATTTCTGTAAAATACTTAAAGGGTTAACCAACTTTCTTAATTCTGTTCTGAATAGTTTGAGGGGGGAACTTTTCAAAATTGAGTGATTGATATTAATGTGACTTCTAAAACTCCTTTAGAAATTAAATGGTTCCTAAAATAAAAGATTCTAAAATTTTCTTGAAAAATTTTAAAAAATGCTGTTTGTTTTGTAATGTTTCTAGCATTATAATAAAACAAAAGAATACTGAAATCCTTATGCCAACACAAAGCTTAGATGTTTGTTAGTAAGTAATTTGGGTTGTTAGACTATCTGTTTGAAAAGTAGGATATTTGAAGTTTTGAAAATACAGATTTTTTTTTCAAAATCTTTTCCAAATTTTCCCTTTCTCTACAAACAAATATGACACATATAAAACTAAATTTACCATTAACCTCAAGCACAATGGGGGATATTTATCAGGACCTCTGCGCACCGCCAGTGGCGCAGAGGCCCTGAAATAATCGCAAATGCTAGCTTATTGCTAGCTTTTGCGATTATTTTCCCCAATCCGCCACCTTCACGCCAGTGGGGCGTGAAGGGGGGGGGGGCGCAGCCGGCCGAGCGGTGGGCGCGGCTGGACGGGAGTGGGCCGGCGCAGGGTGTTACTGTCCCCGTGCCTGCGCACTCGCTGCTGCCTGGTGTAGGTTAAACGCTGCCTTGCTGGCAGCACCATACATGAAGAGGCAGAAGCCTCTTGATGTATCGGGCTGCGAATTTGCAGCGACGGGGCGATCATATGCTGGCGCACGAGCGCCAGCGTATGATAAATATCCCCCAATATGTCAAGGAAAAACAATCTAAAAATCAACTCAGATTTGAAAAATAGGGCTTATTCATTAGGGGACAAATGAGGTGAGTCACTAAGGCGTTAACACTTAACGCATTTAAGACATCATAAAACAACATCCAAACACAACAGGTTTTTCTATTATATTCCAATATATGTTTTTCAATTTTATTCACTATTTACATTGATATAGCTTCAGCACAATGTCTTTTATCATTTGCCAAAACCAATGATAATTTGCTGTTTCAAAGGCAATTTTTTCCTGGACTGTATCTACAAATGAAAGAATTCATAGGTGACCTCAGCACCCACTGTTTTTGAAAAGATTCAAAATACTAAATAAATGTACCTTGTGTTTTCCTGATGAGTTACATTTGGGTAAGGAAACATGTTTTTTGTAATGGAAATCTCTGAAAGGTTTGTACTGATAGAAAAGATGCTGTTTCAAAACAGATTGAAAAAAGTTACTATTCTGTACAATTACCATACAATTCAATATATACATGTCCTGCTATTTAGCTTTAAAAAATATCACATCAAGATAAATACTCTCATGAGTTGAAGTGTTCCTGTTTATGCTGGGTGGATAAAGAACATTTTTTCCACATTAATACCCTGCTGTTGACTTCTTCCCTGAATTTGTTGGAAAATAAAAAAATAATTTTGCAGGGTGGGAGAAGCCTTAGGCAGCCTGCTTGGGGGGCAGGTAGGTGGCGGGAAGAATCTTCCGGCCATACTACACTGCATAGGTGAGCTCTCATATGATCGCAGAAGCTAAGCAGCATCAGTCTTGGACAGTACTTGAATAAAAGGACTGGGTGCTTAAAAAGTCTTTATTTACCTTTTGTCCTCTACTTCCCTCCAACCCACTCTCTTGTGTTTCACATCCCATAACATATGTTGCCTTGGCATATTCCCAAGCAGGAAGCAGTTTTTCCACCAAACCCTCTGAGCCACTTGCCTTGCCTGGCCTCTAGCTGGGTGTTCTTGCTTTTAGGCCTTCATTGTCCTACTTCAACCTGACACCTGGGAAGCAAAGAGTTAAAATCAGCCCCCATATGAAAGACCCCGGCTTTAAGCAGGGGCTAGTGGGCATGGCTATCGAAAATTAAGTCTGACAAAAAAATAAGTGTAACTAGATCATTGAGTGCCTCAGATGCTGCAGCCCAGTATGTTAAAGAAAGTGGGTTGTTAAAAAAAATATGGGATGTCATGTAAGTTTTTTTCAATTATACAAATTTGTAAGCTGGATATACAATGGCATGCCACTTCCGGTTAGTTGCTGTGTCTATCCCCTGCTGGGAACAACAACTATAGGTTCTGTCTAGGAGACTGAATACAGAATAAAGGTTCTGTCTGGAGGCTGAATATAGATCCCCTCCCGCATCACCTAGGTCTAAGATGGAACCTCCCTTCTATAATATACACGGCTCACATAAAATTATGGATATTTGTCTTGTGGGTAACTCTAAGCTTTAAGGCTTAATGAGAACTTCTTTAAATGTTTAAATCGTATATAACAAAATATTCAATATTACTTAAAAGGGTATTTATTCAAAGACAAGATTCTCAAATATACTCAGGACAAAAAAAATAACACATTCTCTAATTCACTGTTATTAACAAAAATACAGCATTTCACAGATAAAATTCCAACCTATCTCTATCAGTCCTAGTGTACAGAATTTCAGTTGCCTCTGGTTCCGACCTTAAATTTCCTGAGTTTAGGGTCGGGAGGACTCTGAACCATAGCCTCCACCCTTGCATTCCAGGATAAGTTCACACAAATACTTCCTGCCTCACATTGTGAGCAGAGCAAAGATACAAGCTACAGAAAGATATGGTCTTAATCCAGGGGAGGGGGAGGAAGGAATATAGCACGGCTTTGTATGTTATGGCTCTGATAGTAGAGCTGAGAATGCGATGTGCTATATGCCTCTCATGGATCTCATCATCTCTCATCTCTGTCTCATCTATGCGAAAACATATGGCGCAATTTACTTGGCAAATATTGTTCCAATAGAGATATATGATGATAGTACAATGATACATAAATCTTTAACCCCTTTGTGTCTAAGCCATTTTAGACCTTTAGGACCAGGCCTGATTTTTACAATTTGCCCTGTGTCATTAAAGGAGGTTATAACTTTGTGACGCTTTAACATATCCAGGGGATTTTGAGATTGTTTTACTGTCACACATTGTACTTCAAAGTAATAGAAAAATGATTCATTTTCAAAGTTCAAAATTTTCTGCTTTTCAGGCAGATAGTCATAGCACCCAAATAACTTTATTTTCTAACATTTCCCGAATGTCTGCTTTATATCGGCATAGGTTTTTATGCATCCTCTCTCTTTTCTAGGTTGTTAGGAGGTTCAGAATTTTGGGTGCAATTTTTCTCATTTTTATGAAAATCGTCAAAACCCTTATTTAGAGGCACCTGTTCAGGTTTAAGTGACTTTGACAGGCCTAAACAGCAGTAAAACCCCATAACTCATGCCATTTTAGAAACTACACCCCTCAATGTGTAAAAAATCAACTTTAAGAAGTGTGTTAACCCTTTAGATGCTTCACAAAATGGAGGTGTCATTTGCAAGCTGTAATTTCTTTTAGACAATATATTAATTTTGGCCAAAAATTAAACCGTCATAAAGTATTAAATGACAAAAACTCCACAAAGTTTCATACCCAATTTTTTCCCGAGTATGAGGATGCCCCATATGTGGTGGTGACTGCTGTATGGGCACACAGCCAGGCATAGAAGGGAAGGAGGCGCCATTTAGAGCAGATCTGCAATGTTACATTTTACAGGCTATAAAATGTTCATTTTTTGGTAATTTGGACATATGGGAGATTATTTTTTTTTGTGGGTGAGATCCACTTTTCAGGTACATCATTTACAGAGGTTCAATAGCTAATAATCAGATTTTATTAACTCCTTCTTGGTGGTGCTTAAAAAAATCATTAATTTTTGTTTATGATGTTTAGCATTTTTTTCCCCAGATGTTCACCGAAATATAAAAATAATGGGGCACATTTACTTACCCGGTCCATTCGCGTTCCAGCGGCGGCTTCTCTGACGAGCGTTCGGGTCTTCCGGCGATTCATGAAGGTCCTGTGCCCAATGTCAACCAGGTGTCGCTGCTGCGCCGAAGTCCGCCGAGGTGCCCCGGAGTTCATCGTCTTCATCGTGGTGCATGTGAGTATGGCCTGTGCGACCAATTTTTTTTTTTAAATGCGGCGGTTTTTCCGAATCCGTCGGGTTACCGTTCGGCCACGCCCCCGATTTCCGTTCCCTTAGTAAATGACCCCCAATGTGTTATCATTATTTTATGGGCCATCATGATTACGGCGATACCCCATTTATATGGTTTTTTAATGGTTAACTTGTTTTGCAGAATTTAGAACTCATTTTAAGAGAAATTTGCTTGTTTTTGCATTGCCGTGTAACAATCGGCAGAACATTTATATTTTTTTGTTTACAGAGCTGGTTTAGAGATTTTTTTTTGCGGGACAAGCTATACTTTTGCTTGGTATCATATTGCGGTAAATTTTACTTTTTGATCACTTTTTATGCGCTTTTTATGCGGTCAGATGTGAAAATTTGTGAGTTTTTTTTGTGTTTTTTTACGGCATTCACCGTATGGGTTCAGTGACCATTTTATTTGGTATGGGTTGTTACTTGGACATTCTGATACCCAATACGTTGTGGTTTTTTGGTGATTTTCACTTTTTTATGTTTTATTTGACTACTGCTTGGGATGGGACTTTTATTCTTTTTTAATAATTTTTTCTTAGTTGCACTTTTTTTTAAACTTTTTTTTTTTACTGTTTTATTTTTTCCCAGGGTGGGACATGCATAAGTGATCATTTGATCACTTGTTTATTGTAATATACTGCAATACTAATGTATTGCAGCATGTTACATAGTCAGCCTATGCATTCTGCACGATCCTAACAAGCACTGTGCACGAACCTAACAAGCAGCTACTATAGGCATCCCTGGGGTCCTTATCGGAACTCAGGGTTGCCATGGTAATGATCGGCACCTCCGTGCCCTGCACGGAGGGTGCTGATCGTTGCGCCGATGCACCATAGATGCCGCGGTCACTACAACCGCGGCATCTATAGGGTTAAACAGTTGGGATCGCAATAGTCGCAATCCCGGCTGTTACTGCGGGATCCCGGCTACCGCGTACCACTGGGATCCTGCGGCGATCGCCCTGGGCTTAACTTCTGTGCCCGGGGCGATCGCCATGACGTGAACGACCCGCAAACCTATGATGTAGAATCACGTCAAGGTGCGGAAAGGGGTTAACAATGACAATAACATTAACTTGTTTGTATGAGCTAGGGTACCTAGTAACGGGGTTGAGAGGGTAAGTGCTCAAGGAAGGCCTGAGTGGCTGTACCTCTGGGTTATAATGTACAAGGTGTGGAATAAGGGGGGACTATACTCGTCTTGAAAGAGAAGGGAAGGATGGGGTGTGGGTGAGGGATAGGACTCCCCTAGAGATTCCTTCTTGCCTGGTTTGCATTATTGCCACAGAGCAGGGGGTTTTAGAGAGTCCCCTCCCTTATCCTCCTGTAAGAATGTTTTGCATGGTCTGGATTCAAAGAATGAGGACAAGGCTTTCCAAAGTGTCTTGTAGGCACTATGTTTCCTACGATCATAAGCGCTAAGTTCTTCTAATCTGCAGTAGCAAGCTGAGCCGTTTTGTTGATCCATTGTCTTATGGATGGAGGTCAAGCTTGTTTCCAATTGAGCGGTATAAGATATTTGGCCATTAGTAAAAGGAGATAGAAAAGATTGCCGGGTTGTTTTTTGGTATGTGAGTTTGGATTGATGTTCAGAAAGGGGAGTTTGGGAGTGATATGTGGCGCTGTTGGGCAGATTTTACAGATTATGGAATACGCTTTGGACCAGAAGGGTGGTATTTTAACGCATTCCCACCAGATATGAGTGTAGGAGCCAGTATCCAGCAAGTGTCAGAGATGTAATTATTAAACTTGTGTAGGAAATAAGGAGTTTTGTACCATCTCAATGTGAGTTTGAAGTTTGTTTCTTGCATGGTGATGCACAACTAGTTTTAAGGATGTTTGATTTCCTTGGGTTGAAGTTGTATCCGTAGTTCCTTTTCCCAGGCCACAATGTATTGGGGAGAAGAGGAACTATCCAGATCTAAAAGCTTTTGTATATAGTGGAAGTGAGTTTGGGTATTGGTGAGATCGTGTTCCCCACTTCACAAGTTGAGACATGTTGAGACACAAGAGACAATGACATTTGTTTTGGTGATATACCCACAGCTGTTTGTTTTTTCTTCAATAAATTGTTTAAGATTAGGAAGTCACCATTGCTTACTTCTCATTAGATTTGATGATATAATATCAGTGCAGTGTGGACATTTTATGTTTTCCATTAAGTTCACACAAAGTCCAAATACAACTAACTAAATACATGCAAAGGACACATTTCATCATGTCTCTGTAACTAATTCTCCACAACCTGCTGGAGCAGCTCCCAAGGATTCCATCCCAACCTTTATCCAGTTAATTCATACATTAATTATTTTAAAATCATCTTTTCTGTATTATGTAAAGAAGCCTGTGCAATGTATTATACTAAATCATTGCCAGTGCTTGTGCTTTATCTGCTGCCTATGAGAGACACAGACATCAGCTACACAAGTCCCTTACATGATCTGCTATACACATGTGAGAGACACAGACATCAGCTACACAAGTACCTGACATGCTGTGTTCTCCTAGACACAAGTGAGAGACACTGACATCAGCTACACAATTACCTTACATGTTCTGCTATACACATGTGTGAGACACAGACATCAGCTACACGAGTACCTGACATGTTCTGCTGTACACATATGTGAGGCACAGACATCAGATACACAAGTACCTGACATGTTCTGCTATACACATGTGAGAGACACAGATATCAGCTACAAAAGTACCTTACTTGCTGTGTTCTCCTATACACCTGTGAGAGACACAGACATCAGCTACACAAATACCTGACATGTTCTCCTATACACTTGTGAGAGACACAGACATCAGCTACACAAATACCTGATATGTAACTCTCAGTTGTAACTCTCATACACATGCAGGGTGCAGCCATGTGTATAGGATTATCTCATACACACAGGCTGCAAGGGGCACCAGCACTAGGATGCACATGGAGGAGCCTGTACCAGGAGTGTCACATCATTATACAAACTGTTGGCAAAGCACAGGGGGTGTGTCTGTGCCTCCCACTCATGAATAAGCTGGACCCCTGAATATGATAATGACTCATTGGACCAATCTTAGTGCATTTGCATAGAGGTTTAGGATCTGATTGTTTAACTTTACATGCATGGAGAGGGACAATGTAGGGATAGAGGCAATGCTTTCTAATGGCAGTTTATGAAAATAAATTTAGTTTTGGGGGGTTAATTTGCCTTAAATAAAAGGCGACAATGCTGCTATTCCCCATGGTTTGCAACCAATGGGCTTCTTGAACCACAAATGTTATTGTAGGTCTCTGTACAGGCTGCACACACATTACAAAGGAGCACTAGTCACTAGTCTTTCGTATTGCAAATTTAAAGAAAAATATTTTGGAAAATTGATTAGATGAATTTGTTGCCCAAGGTGTAGTGAGCAGCACTTAGGGCCCATAGCAGCTGATGTGTGGGTCTTTGGCCGTCTTAACAAGAAAAGCTATTATTGCAGCACCGGGCTGTAATGGGTTAACAATTGTATAAATGTTACTGTTGTAAAATTACAGCTTGTTGTTCAGATGAATACTCTCCACTTCTCATATAGCTCTAAATTATGGACAAATGCTTGCAATTGTGAACTACCTACATTGTGGTTGCCTGTTCCCAGGCTTCATCAAGCCTAGCTGTCCAATGGGATTACTGTAAGCCTTCACGGCAGTCTGCCAGCCACTGATCAGAAATTCATATCCCTGGATGTTAGATTGCTCTTTTTATTCCATCCATGTGATGGTTGTGATTGCTGATGTTTGGTTAGAAATTAACATTTTGTGGCCACGTCTAAAAAAAAAGTGACACATATTGAGGACATGTAAAAGAGGGGGAGAAAAAAAAAACAAAGACGGAAATACTGATCTTATAACATGTTTCCATTCATTTGCTTCTGTAAAAATACTAGGTCATCATTATGGTCATTGTCGAGAGGTATTTCGGCAGTGATGTCTTTGAGCTTTCCTCGATCTCCCTTTGTAGATAATTTTTTTTTTCATATTATATAAAAACGCAAGGTTGAAACTATAGGTGGGCTTGCAGGATCTCCTAAATTAAAAAAAAGCCCCAATGCTCTCGAGCAGATACTTTCAAGGACATGCTGAATTAATCACAAGAGGCTGGTTAGCAGGAGGTCAGAGCAAGACTTCTTAGCATCATTTTGGGTCATGTCTAGAGGCGATTGCAATGTATGTGCTGTAGTGCAGTATCCCCCCCCCCCCTCTAGTTTACTTCCCAGTCAAAAAAGGATGAAGGCATATTGCATAGGGCTATTGAAGGGAAAGAAATCCTGGTAAATATAATGATATCTTTTTACCCTCTTTCTAGAAAGACTGTATACAATTAGGAAAATGTTCTTTGCGCTTGGAGTTTTTTTTTTTACAAAATGTATTTGATTATTTTGTATCTATTGTATTTTGACTGTTCATCTGTGCAGAGTTTAGAGATATAGGTACACAGATAGGTAGATAGATTACAATATATGCGAACAATGTTTTTTTCTCTCTCGATTGTTCCGTCTCCAGTGACTGTTCCCTACGTCTGTCCATACACATGCTAATTGTGTCTTGTCATTAGTACTCGCGTGTCAGAAGGATTGTGACATGTGAGTCGCATAGAATTGGTTAGTAGATGTTTATCCACCCAAGCTTATCCATCATCTTTAATCGTGCAAAAATGCAGAATGCATTATTTCGTTTACAAGCGAGATTTACATTCGAATGACGGCAGATAGATATGTAAATAAGGTCAACTTTTATTATCAACGACTGCGACGAAATAGACAGTATGAATCCACTGATTTATCTATTTCTGACTGATACGGAGGGTAATGATGACATTTCAGAATGTAAATACGACACTAATCATTCCTTTTACATAGGTGACATAGTAGATGATACCGTTTATCCAATGCAAATTTACGTTAGAAGAGAAAAATCGGTAATAAACTGAATTTATGCCGGAAATAATCTTATATTTTTTATTACCATTGCACTTCACATCATTAAACTAATTATGAGACTAATCATCAATTGAGGTATCGAATAATTACGTGATAATAACGTGATTACTTGTTATAATAGGTTTAATCCTGATGCGGTTATCTTCCTTCCTAAAATTAGATTTGTATAGATTTGGCTGGTGTCTAGAAAGCAGTAATATTGAAGTATATCATATATATTCTTTAAAATGAATTTTTTTAAAGTGTTTTCACATGTAAATTTAGAACTGATGCCAAAAAGGAACAATATTTTGATGCTTTCTTATATTTTTGAATTTTGATACAATTTATTTATTTTTATTTAGAACAGATCAAACAGATCACTCAACATGAAATCCTTTCGGAACGGTCACCCACACGTAGACTTTAATTAGAAAGAATTGAGCAAAATTCTTCCATTTTTGACCAGATATTTAAAGTGCTGTGGTAGCATCCCATGAATGATTTAAAACAATGCTTTTACCCCTCCAAGTTTAAAGGTCACTTAGCAGACAATCAGTTCTGCTGCTAAGATCACTGATGACTTGGAAGTTTTTTTTTAACACACTCACATAAAACAGACAATCCCATGTATTATATCCCATAATATTTCAGTATCTTGTATAGGAATATGTTGTTTTCTGTTTTTTGGTTGCTTTATTGTACAGTGGAAAAAAATTCTAAGATTATGAAATCAGATATAATTATTTTCTGTTGTTTGCGTGTTGCCCCTTATTCTAATCCTTTGTACATTGCATGGTAAGTCTTTACTTATACATCTGAATGGACAAAATAGGCAAAAGTTAAATACAAAAAACCAGGAGTAAAATAAAAAACAATACTAATTTATTGTAGGAATATTGTGTGGCCTTTATGTTTTGTTGGATTTAAGATTGCAATGTTGAATATTTCTATGGTAAAAAAAAAAAATAGAAGTCAACAAGGATCTTGGATTTGATTTGGTAATTTATTGCCTCATATCCCAGGACACACTGTGCATTATTTATATGCTGACCTCATAAACATTAACATGACAAAGCATCCATCATAGACATATTTATGATAAATCATCAATCTGCTACATTAGAAAATATATTACACAGGGAAGAAAATTTTGTATTTGTTGTTATTTAGTACAATATACATATTACCTTGCATTATCTATCTATCTATCTATCTATCCATACTTTCTTCTTCTTCCTTTTTAATTCATTCATCCTTCTTTCCATCCTTTCTTTCTTTTCCCCTTAGAACATATAACTGACCATCCATTCCCCTATCAGTATAGTGCAGACAATACAGCATTGTGCATCTCATAACAATAGGTGGCAGCATAACCTAATGGCAGCGCCACGTCTGTTAATTCTTCACAGCATTCACTTTGCATTTACTTTCATTTGTATTTTGCAAAAGAATATTTATTACCCGGAGTGAACGAGTCTCTATATGTACTTTCATGTTTCCAATAAGTTTAACTTTACATGCATAATTAAATGGATATATTTTTATTCACCTTATTATTATAGTTGTTATTCACAATATTCTAAGATTTGCTTCCTTTTCATGTTTTTCAACCTGAAGTGAAAGTATCGACAACAGCAAAACTAAGCAATATGATCAATATTTTGTCGATTTGTTGTCATCAGACATGTAAATACATGTTTGTTGTATTGGTTTGTTATATTGAGGATTTTATTTAAATATCAATTATTACTACTTTTATATTTTCGATATATCAGTGCATATAAAAACACATATGATTTATGAACTTAATGAATCGTTTCTAAATTCAATTTTTAAAAAAAAATTATTCCCTTTTCTTTTGCATTAAAAGTAAATACTAGCTGGTGCCACAATAGATATATTCATGGATGAAAAGCATTCACAACCAATTTTCTTTTTCTTTTTTTTCAATCTAAATAACTGTGTCCCATTGAACTCTCCGCCACAACTGACCATCCCCAATGACACTGAAGTCCCATCTGTTCGACCAAGGCCAAATGCTTTATTGTCACAGCTTTATTACAAAACAGCTTTCATCATTACTATAAGCAAATTAATGCATTATCTATGCACATAATAAATGACATAGGCATTAATATGTCCATCACTTTCTAACCTTCACAATAACATAAATTATAGGTGACTAATTTGAGGCCACAACCTCTATTAAATGTTCCAGGTCTCAAACTAAGAGATATAAGTTTTCTTTTTTACTTATAGACAAATGTAAAAACAGGGTTGTAGGTTAATAATAGATGTAATAAGGGAAATCATATAACTTAGTTTCCTAATATATACATTATGGATAATGATGGATAGTGGTAGATACACATATGAATAGATGTAGTACAGACAGATAAAGAGAACCGGACTGTAGAAAGAAATATACTAGATGGATGTATAGTAATGAAATAAACACAGCACAAATAGTGAGTGCTAGAGATAGATACCAATAGATAAAGTTATGATTAAAAAGAGATAGATACAATAGATAGAAGGAATGTAGAAAGATAGGTAGATACAGTAGAAAGATAGATAGATAGATAGATAGATAGATAGATAGATAGATAGATGCATTGATACAATATATAGATAGATAAAATATGGAAAGATAGACAGTAGATAGATATGAGGAACATAGTTGCACTCATTTACACCTCAAAATATATAGATATATATATGTATATACAACATAGATAGATAGATAGATAGATAGATAGATAGATAGATAGATAGATAGATAGATAGATAGACAGACAGAGGGAAAAAAGGCAGGACACCAGATTGTAGTGAAAAAATACCTTAGTGGATTTATTCCATGTGAAAGAGCAACGTTTCGGCTCCAAACAGTGAGCCTTTCTCAAGGCTGTAGATAGATAGATAGATAGATAGATAGATAGATAGATGCAAGGATACAATATATGGATAGATAAAATATGGAAAGATAGACAGTAGATATAAGAACAGAGTTGCATTCATGTATACCTCAAAATAGATAGATTGTATATAGAAAGATAATAGATAGATTGATTGATAGATAGAAATAAGAAAGAAAGAAAGATACCAAGTACATAAAAATATAAACAAATGTATGAGGCTAGATAAAAATATGTATGCTATATGGATATAAGACTCACATATATACATAATAACATATTTTAACAGATTGATCGAAAGATAGATAGAATATAGTAGATAATAGCTAGATAATAGATAACAGATAATATGTTAAAAGAGAAACATAAAAATCATATATATGAGGATAGATAGAAAAACATGTGAGATACATAAATAAATAGAAAAACAGATGAGATATATAGATAGATAAATAGATAGATGAGATTGATAGATGTGAGAGAGGAACAATATAAACCATATAAATCCGACTAGATAGTACAAAAGATAGATATCAATATCAGATAGATAGATAGATATGAATCATAGTTATATAGATGATAGTTAAAGATAGATAGATAGATAGATAGATGATTGATAGATAGATAGATAGATAGATAGATAGATACATACATACATACATACATACATACATACATACATACATACATAGATATGAGAGAGAAACAATTAACCCTATATGTGAGGCTAGATGAAATGATAGACACAGAAAAAGTGACAATAAACATAAGATTTATAGAGACCCGTGTTACATACATAAGAGGCACTACAATAGCTGCATAAAGAAGATTGACTATATTAATAAATATGAGCTAATTTGTTACTCTTATTAATAATGTGTGGCAGATACTTCTGATATACTGAGTAGATAGTGCAGCTCCAACAATGGTCATTTCTGCCATTAAATGTAAAATATGACTCCTTTGAGGTTTCTCATTTATAGATGTAATGTCGTCTCTCTCCTGTTTATAAAGAAAACACAGGTAGCGGAAGGTTTTTCTTAAAAGACTATTCTTTTCATTTAGCATCCATTTTGTAGTAACTCTGGGAAAGCAGCAAAATGGTGTCTATTATTTTTTATGTGAAATGTAAATTCATTTTTGCCATGTGACCAGTCTTCTTGTAGCTCTAACAGAATGTTTTCCCTCTGCCTGCAATTTGAATGCAGAAATGAATTTCATAGAAACCTTGGTAACAAATTTAATACTTCAGCTAAACCTGCTTCTCAGAATTGAATTAATGATTACTTTTCCAAGAGTAAAACGCATAACATATTTGATTTCTTTTTTTTTTATTTTTACTTTTAATGTAATAATTCATGTTGAGGTGTAATTTCAGAATGCAGAATTTTTGCCAAAATGTCTTTTCATATTGTATCAAGCTCCACAGAATAGACACAATCTAAAAATGTAACGTAAAAGCACATTGAAGTGTTGTATTTACTAACTAATAACAGGTGTCAGTGATTTATAGGGTTAAAATGTAAAAATGACCATTATCAACTCATAGAAACTAAAGTGACACTGGAAGGTAAAGTTTTATTGGTTGTTGCCTTCAAAAAGTAGCAGAAAACATTAACCTCTTTAACTTCCAGAGGCTTTTACAGTGGATGTTTAGGGTACTTCTTCTAATGCACCAGAATTCTATGGGGGCAAATCAGAAGAAGGTTATAGAACATCACATCCTGCTGCTGACAGGGTTTGACTGTGTTATCACAGCCCAGCACTGGTTCTAACAGCAGGGATCGGGAAAGCTCCGATCTTGGGTGTTTAACCCTTGGACACCGACCCATGGTCAAATATGGACCCCGGTAAACTCTATTTGTCTCCATAGGCTCCCCAAAGAAGTAATCTCCTGGTCCCAAGTACTCTAAAGGACCCCAGCGCTGCCTGTACAAACTTTCTCTTAGGCCATGCCTCTGGCATGGAAATTCTGTCATTATCTGACAATATAATACACTGCACTAAATAAGCAGTGCTATGTATTCTATATGCGATCAAGAGATGACAGTGTCCCCTTGTGTGTAAAAAAAACAAACAGTAAAGGGTAGAAAAAAGAAAAAGACTTAAAAAGAAAAAGACTTAAAAAATAGTAAATGCACACACATGTTACAGTTATACACCCATACAAATCCAGGCTAGAGAGCGATAACTGTTTTTATCAGATACAAAAAAAGGTAAAACAAGGAAACGAACAACAAAGTCCAAATTAACCTTTATTAATTCATAACACAATACATGATATTAAAATCAATCAAAAACACCAATTAAAAAAGTAGGCTTTAATGCAAAAAACAAGCCCTCACACAAAACAAACTTTTCCCTTAAAAGGACTTTATTGTGTACATGTACCGTATATACTCGTGTATAAGCCGAGTTTTTCAGCACAAAAAATGTGCTGAAAAACGTCCCCTCAGCTTATACACGAGTCTATTATAAAAAAAAAGTTACCCAGTTAAAAAAATAAACTTAAATACTCACCCTCCGACGTCAGCGCAGCTCCCCGATGTCGGCGCGGCTTACCGATGTCCCCGATGTCAGCGCGTCCCGTCTTCTTTCTTCTCTGCGGCTCCTCTTCTCTCTTCCTTCTTCCGGCATGGATGCGGCCATGTTTTCTTCATGGCCGCGCATACTATGACGTCAGCGGCTGCCGCGTCTTAGCATGCGCATGCTAGAAGAAAACATGGCCGCGTCCATGCCGGAAGAAAGAAGAGGAGCCGCGGAGAAGAAAGAAGACGGGACGCGCTGACATCGGGGACATCGGTAAGCCGTGCCGACATCGGGGAGCCGCGCTGACGTCGGAGGGTAAGTATTTAAAGGGAACCTACCACCACGAATCTACCTATAAAGGTAGATCGGGTGGTAGGTGGATGTAAGGGACGTGAGGAGAGCTCTTTTTAGAGCTAATCCTCACGTCCCCGCTAACTTTTGGGAAACTTTATTGACCGAATATGTAAATTTAGTTATGCGGCTACTGGGGCGTGGAGTAGCCGGCACAAGGCTACACAGCGCGGCTACTCCACGCCCCGGTAGCCACATTACTCCTCCTCCCCTGTTGTGTGCGGCGCGCAGCTCCTCGTAGCTGCGCGCCCTCATCTGACAAGCAGGCTACTGCGCATGAGCAGTAGCTCCGGCCTCGGAGCTGGGACTGCTCAGCCGGCGTTCTGCGCATGCTCTCGTCCATCATATCGGACGAGGGCGCGCAGCTACGAGGAGCTGCGCGCCGGACACAACAGGGTAGGAGGAGTAATGTGGCTACTGGGGCGTGGAGTAGCCGCGCTGTGTAGCCTCGGCTACTCCACGCCCCAGTAGCCGCATAACTAAATTTACATATTAGGTTAATAAAGTTTCCCAAAAGTTAGCGGGGACGTGAGGATTAGCTCTAAAAAGAGCTCTCATCACGTCCCTCACATCCACCTACCACCCGATCTACCTTTATAGGTAGATTCGTGGTGGTAGTTTCTCTTTAAGTTTATTTTTTTAAGGTCCGTGGGGGCAGGCTTTATACTACTAGGGGCTGCTATATACTACTAGGGGTTGCTGTATACTACTAGGGGCTGCTGTATACTACTAAGGGTTGCTGTATACTACTAGGGGCTGCTGTATACTACTAGGGGCTGCTGTATACTACTAGGGGCTTGCTGTATACTACTAGGGGCTTTCTGTATACTACTAGGGGCTGCAGTATACTATTAGGGGCTTGCTGTATACTACTAGGGGCTTGCTGTATACTACTAGGGGCTGCTGTACACTACTAGTGGCTGATGTATAGTACTAGGGGCTTGCTGTATACTACTAGGGGCTTGCTGTATACTACTAGCGGCTGCTAAATACTACATGGGGGCTGGCAGGCTGTATACTACTGGGGGCTGGCAGGCTGTATACTACTGGGGGCTGGCAGGCTATATACTACGGGGGCTAGCAGGCTGTATACTATTGGGGGGGGGGGGTTGACCAATGCATTTCCCACCCTCGGCTTATACTCGAGTCAGTAGTTTTTCCCGTTTTTGTTGGTAAAATTAGGGGTCTCGGCTTATACTCGGGTCGGCTTATACTCGAGTAGGTAATTTAAAAAAAAAATTGGATTCATGTATTCAAGGTGATCCAGAGAGAAAAATGTATAGTATGTACAGTACATGGTTAATGCTTTAAAGTCTTATTGGAAAAAGTGATGGCAGATCTGCCCGAAACTACTCTTGCAAAAATGAAACCCTCAACTTGCTTTGTCAACCGAAAACTGCCAAAATTATACCCTCTAAAAGATGGCAATGTAAATATGAGTGAGATTTTCTCAAATTTAGTTTTTATTCCATAAAATTGGGCAAAAAATTCAAAAACATTTTATAGATGAGGTATCGCCATAATCAGAGTCATCAGAGAATAAAGTTAACATATTATTTTTAAAGGTACGATGAACAGGCAACAAAAAATAGCTGATAAAATTTCATTAATAAGATATAGACTCCTCAAAATTAAGTGCATCGCATCCTGCAAAAATTAAGCCCTCATAAATCCACTTTACAAAAAGTAAATACATTATAACTAGAGATGAGCGAGCACTAAAATGCTCGGGTACTCGTTATTCGAGACGAACTTTTCCCGATGCTCGAGTGCTCATCTCGAATAACGAACCCCATTGAAGTCCATGGGAGACTCGAGCATTTTTCAAGGGGACCAAGGCTCTGCACAGGGAAGCTTGGCCAAACACCTGGGAACCTCAGAAAAGGATGGAAACACCACGGAAATGGACAGGAAACAGCAGGGGCAGCATGCATGGATGCCTCTGAGGCTGCATAATCGCACCATTATGCCAAAATTATGGGCAACAGCATGGCCATGACAGAGTGACAGAATGAAGCTAGATAGCATCTAAAACATGCAATAATTGACCCTGACACTATAGGGGACGGCATGCAGAGGCAGCGGCAGCAGGCTAGAGAGTGGCATGGCGACATACCCTAAATGGACTCAGGCTTCAAACCAATGGGTGGCAGAGAGGAACCAAAGGAGGTGAGCAAGAAGCGCTCAAATAATATCGGTAAATGATAAAAGTTTGCCAGTATATTTTGTGGATTACACAGCAGGGTGGCGACAAAGTTAACATGGAAGCCATGAAAACAACCCAAAATTCTGCCTGACACAGCTCATTTGATAAGGGGACCATGTATGGAGGCAGTGAACTAGTAGTAGATTAAAGGTGCTGCAGTTAAAACTATGTTAGTTGGATCTTGGCATGGAGCTGGTGCTCCGCTGCCAGGCGAGCTTTCGCCAATCCAAGCCCCTGTCTCTAGGCTACTCCCCAAACAGCACTTCTAAGAACCTTTTGTATAAGATCAAGTGTAGTAGCGTTCTTATAAGTTTAGGATATGCCGGGTGAGGGGAATGTAAACAGATGCGCAAGAAGCGCTGAAATAATATCGGTAAATGATAAAAGTTTGCAAGTATATTTTGTGGATTACACAGCAGGGTGGCGACAAAGTTAACAAGTTTGATGTGGAATGCCCTGTAATAGCTCTTGGGCGGTGTGCCTTTTATCGCCTAGGCTCAGCAGTTTGAGCACCGCCTGCTGTCGCTTAGCGACGGCACTGCTGCTGTGCCTAGAGCTACCGACTGAGGCGCCATGCCCACGGATGGTAATTCGGAGGAGGAGGAGGTGGAGGAGGGTTGGGAGGAGGTATAGTAGGCCTTTGAGACCTGGACCGAGGTAGGCCCCGCAATTCTCTGCGTCGGCAGTATATGACCAGCCCCAGGGTCAGACTCGGTTCCAGCCTGCACCAAGTTAAGTGTAGTAGCGTTCTTATAAGTTTGGGATATGGCGGGTGAGGGGAATGTAAACAGATGCGCAAGAAGCGCATGATTCGCATGGAGCTGGCGCTCCGCTGCCAGGCGAGCTTTCGCCAATCCAAGCCCCTGTCTCTAGGCTACTCCCCAAACAGCACTTCTAAGAACCTTTTGTATAAGATCAAGTGTAGTAGCGTTCTTATAAGTTTAGGATATGCCGGGTGAGGGGAATGTAAACAGATGCGCAAGAAGCGCTGAAATAATATTGGTAAATGATAAAAGTTTGCCAGTATATTTTGTGGATAACACAGCAGGGTGGCGACAAAGTTAACAACTTTGATGTGGAATCCATGAAAACAACCCAAATTTCTGCCTGACACACCTCGTTTGATAAAGGGACGATGTATGGAGGCAGCTATATGGACGACTTTTGGAGGTAGCAATGGAGACAACGTGTGGAGGCTGCTATGGAGACAATTTAATTTGGATAGTGCCTGTATGTGGCAGTCCCAAAAATTTTTCAAACCAGAGGAGCAGGTAGGTGGCCCTCCAGTAAAATGGAATAGATTGAGTGCCTGTATGTGGCAGTCCAAAAAAATTTTCAAACCAGAGGAGCAGGTAGGTGGCCCTCCAGAAAAATTGAATAGATTGAGTGCCTGTATGTGGCACTCCCAAAAATTGTTTAAAACAGAGGACCGGGTAGGTGGCCCTCCAGAAAAATTGAATAGATTGAGTGCCTGTATGTGGCACTCCCAAAAATTGTTTAAAACAGAGGACCGGGTAGGTGGCCCTCCAGAAAAATTAAATGCATAAAGCACTATAGCTAGAGCCAGTGGGCCCTGTCAAATAATAGCCAGTTTCCTCTGCTTTAGTGTACAAAGAGGAGGAGAAGGAGGAAAATGAGGAGGAGGAGGAGTGGATCAATTATTCAGGTTGAGCTTCCTTCACCTGGTGGAGATTGGAAATTATGAGAAATCCAGGCTTTATTCATCTTAATAAGCGTCAGCCTGTCAGCGCTGTCAGTTGACAGGCGTGTACGCTTATCGGTGATGATGCCACCAGCTGCACTGAAAACCCGCTCGGACAAGACGCTAGCGGCAGGGCAGGCAAGAACCTCCAAGGCGTACAGCGCCAGTTCGTGCCACATGTCCAGCTTTGAAACCCAGTAGTTGTAGGGAGCTGTGTGATCATTTAGGACGGTGGTATGGTCAGCTACGTACTCCCTCACCATCTTTCTGTAAAGATCAGCCCTACTCTGCCGAGAATGGGGACAGGTGACAGTGTCTTGCTGGGGTGACATAAAGCTGGCAAAAGCCTTGTAAAGCGTACCCTTGCCAGTGCTGGACAAGCTGCCTGCTCGCCTACTCTCCCTCGCTACTTGTCCCGCAGAACTACGCACTCTGCCGCTAGCGCTGTCAGAAGGGAAATACTGTTTCAGCTTGTGCACCAGGGCCTGCTGGTATTCATGCATTCTCACACTCCTTTCCTCTGCAGGGATGAGAGTGGAAAGATTTTGCTTGTACCGTGGGTCCAGGAGAGTGAACACCCAGTAATCGGTGCTGGAATAAATTCTTTGAACGCGAGGGTCACGGGATAGGCAGCCTAGCATGAAATCTGCCATATGCGCCAGAGTACCAACGCGTAAGAATTCACTCCCCTCACTGGCCTGACTGTCCATTTCCTCCTCCTCCAACTCCTCCAACTCCTCTTCTTCTGCCCATACACGCTGAACAGTGAAGGACTCAACAATGGTCCCCTCTTGTGTCTCGCCAACATTCTCCTCCTCTTCCTCCTCATCCTCCTCCACCTCCACCTCCTCCGATATGTGCTGAGAAACAGACCTGAGGGTGCTTTGGCTATCAACAAGGGAATCTTCTTCCCCCGTCTCTTGTGACAAGCGCAAAGCTTCCGACTTCATGCTGATCAGAGAGTTTTTCAACAGGCCAAGCAGCGGGATGGTGAGGCTGATGATGGCGGCATCGCCACTGACCATCTGTGTTGACTCCTCAAAGTTACTCAGCACCTGACAGATATCAGACATCCACGTCCACTCCTCATTGTAGACTTGAGGAAGCTGACTGACCTGACTACCAGTTCTGGTGGAAGTTGACATCTGGCAGTCTACAATCGCTCGGCGCTGCTGGTAAACTCTGAATAACATGGTCAGTGTTGAATTCCACCTCGTGGGCACGTCGCACAACAGTCGGTGAGCGGGCAGTTGGAGGCGGCGCTGCGCTGCCCTGAGAGTGGCAGCATCTGGGCTGGACTTCCTGAAATGAGCACAGATGCGGCGCACCTTCGTGAGCAAATCAGACAGATTGGGGTATGTCTTGAGGAAACGCTGAACTATCAGATTTAACACATGGGCCAGGCATGGCACATGTGTCAGTCTGCCGAGTTGCAGAGCCGCCACCAGGTTACGGCCGTTGTCACACACAACCATGCCTGGCTTCAGGTTCAGCGGTGCCAGCCACAGATCAGTCTACGCCGTGATGCCCTGTAACAGCTCTTGGGCGGTGTGCCTTTTATCGCCTAGGCTCAGCAGTTTGAGCACCGCCTGCTGTCGCTTAGCGACGGCACTGCTGCTGTGCCTAGAGCTACCGACTGATGGCGCCGTGCCCACGGATGGTAGTTCGGAGGAGGAGGTGGAGGAGGAGGAGGCATAGTAGGCCTGAAACACCTGGACCGAGGTAGGCCCCGCAATCCTCGGCGTCGGCAGTATATGACCAGCCGCAGGGTCAGACTCGCTCCCAGCCTCCACCAAGTTAACCCAATGTGCCGTCAGCGATATATAGTGGCCCTGCCCGGCAGCACTCGTCCACGTGTCCGTGGTCAGGTGGACCTTGTCAGAAACGGCGTTGGTCAGGGCACGGATGATGTTGTCTGACACGTGCTGGTGCAGGGCTGGGACGGCACATCGGGAAAAGTAGTGGCGGCTGGGGACCGAATACCGAGGGGCGGCCGCCGCCATGAGGTTGCGAAAGGCCTCGGTCTCTACTAGCCTATAGGGCAGCATCTCCAGGCTAAGCAATCTGGAGATGTGCACATTAAGGGCTTGGGCGTGCGGGTGGGTTGCACTATATTTGCGTTTCCGCTCCAGCGTCTGGGGTATGGAGAGCTGAACGCTGGTGGATGCTGTGGAGGATCGTGGAGGCGACGATGGGGTTTTTGTGGCAGGGTCCTGGGCAGGGGGCTGACTATCAGCTGACACAGGGGAAGGAGCAGTGGTGTGCACGGCCGGAGGTGAACGGGCTTGTTGCCACTGAGTGGGGTGTTTAGCATTCATATGCCTGCGCATACTGGTGGTAGTTAAGCTAGTAGTGGTGGAACCCCTGCTGAGCCTGGTTTGGCAAATGTTGCACACCACAGTCCGTCGGTCATCCGGTGTTTCCTTAAAGAACCTCCAGACTTCTGAAGATCTAGCCCTCGCCGCAAGAGCCCTCGCCACGGGAGCTTCACTAGTTGACACATTTGGCGCTGATGCACCAGCTCTGGCCCTGCCTCTCCGTCTGGCCCCACCACTGCCTCTTCCAACCTGTTCTGGTCGAGGACTCTCCTCCGTCTCAGAAGCACTGTGTTCACCCGGCCTCTCAACCCAGCTTGGGTCTGTCACCTCATCATCCTCCGATCCCTCAGTCTGCTCCCCCCTCGGACTTCCTGCCCTGACAACAACTTTCCCACTGTCTGACAACCGTGTCTCCTCATCGTCGGACACCTCTTTACACACTTCCACTACGTCAAGAAGGTCATCATCACCCACAGACTGTGACTGGTGGAAAACCTGGGCATCGTAAAATTGCTCAGCAGCAACCGGACAAGTGGTTTGTGACTGTGGGAAGGGTCCAGAAAACAGTTCCTCAGAGTATGCCGGTTCAAATGCCAAATTTTCCTGGGAGGGGGCAGACTGGGGGGGAGGAGGCTGAGGTGCAGGAGCTGGAGGAGTGGCGATTTCGGTGACATGGGTGGACTGCGTGGAAGACTGACTGGTGGACAAATTGCTCGAAGCATTGTCAGCAATCCACGACATCACCTGTTCGCACTGTTCTGGCCTCAACAGTGCTCTACCACGAGGGAGTGTAGCTCTGCGGCGTTCCCCTGCTCCCTCATAAGCAGGTGGTGTCTCACCCCGGCCAAGACCACGGCCTCTGACCCCTGCAGTAGTTGGACGCCCACGTCCCCGCCCTCGTCCTCTACCCCTAGCCCTCGGGTTAAACATTTTTAAAATGAGAGTTATAGCTTTAATTTTTTTTTTAACTTTTTTTTGTGTTTTTTTTTTTTTTTTGTGTTTTTGAGTTTTTAAAACCAAACAATGCTATCCTATTGCTATGGCTATTTTCTAGCCAAGTATGAAAGCACACTACTATGCCAGATGAGATGACACTGAGTTATTAAACAAAATAAACGTAAAATAAAAAAGGACAAATGGCAGACTGTGCCTAATTGAAATCCAACCCCTACTAAATTTTCCCACTTCGGTCTTTGCAATGGATATGTGCGTCACTAAGCGCAAAACACAGCGGTCGCAAGTCTCACTACAAATTGCTCACAATTGGCTAGTAGATGCACTGCAGCAAGTACAGCCACCAGCAGATCAACCAGAAATCAAATATATAACGCTACTGTAGGCGTAAGTAAGCCGTTTGGATTCTCCTATGGCTATTTTCTAGCCAAGTATGAAAGCACACTACTATGCCAGATGAGATGACGCCGAGTTATTAAACAAAATAAACGTAAAATAAAAAAGGACAAATGGCAGACTGTGCCTAATTGAAATCCAACCCCTACTAAATTTTCCCACTTCGGTCTTTGCAATGGATATGTGCGTCACTAAGCGCAAAACACAGCGGTCGCAAGTCTCACTACAAATTGCTCACAATTGGCTAGTAGATGCACTGCAGCAAGTACAGCCACCAGCAGATCAACCAGAAATCAAATATATAACGCTACTGTAGGCGTAAGTAAGCCGTTTGGATTCTCCTATGGCTATTTTCTAGCCAAGTATGAAAGCACACTACTATGCCAGATGAGATGACGCTGAGTTATTAAACAAAATAAACGTAAAATAAAAAAGGACAAATGGCAGACTGTGCCTAATTGAAATCCAACCCCTACTAAATTTTCCCACTTTGGTGTTTGAGGTGGATATGTGTGCCACTAAGAGCTAAACACAACGGTAGCAAGTCCCCCTGCTAATTCCTCACAAAATGGTACTAGATGCAAATAAAAAAAAAAAAAAGTAGAACGTTATTGTAGCCCTAAGAAGGGCTGTTGGGTTCCCGTAGAATCACTCCTGCCTAACAGTAAGCTAATAGAACACCCTAACGCTTTCCCTGACCAGCAGCAGCTCTCTCCCTAGCGGCATCCAGACACAGAATGATCCGAGCAGCGCGGGCAGCGGCTAGTCTATCCCAGGGTCACCTGATCTGGCCAGCCAACCACTGCTATCGACGTGTAAGGGTACCACGTCATGCTGGGTGGAGTGCAGAGTCTCCTGGCTTGTGATTGGCTCTGTTTCTGGCCGCCAAAAAGCAAAACGGCGGGAGCTGCCATTTTCTCGAGCGGGCGAAGTATTCGTCCGAGCAACGAGCAGTTTCGAGTACGCTAATGCTTGAACGAGCATCAAGCTCGGACGAGCATGTTCGCTCATCTCTAATTATAACCTGTAAAATGTGACAAAGCAAATCTGCTCTGAATGGCGCTCCTTCACTTCAATGCCCGGCTGTGTGTCCATGCAGCGGTTTGCAACCACATAGGGGGTACTGGAATACTCATGAAACATTTTGTATGAATCTTTGAGAGTATTTTGAATATGTATTTTTTTTGGTTAATTGATGTATTTTTTTTAAATAATGGCTTTTTTTAATTGCAACTCCATTTTGTTTTAGCCGCTTTAACACCTAAAGGGTCAAATTCTTTAACTTTAGTGCTCACACAGAACAGGCTATAGACTTCAAATAACTGGTTTTCTTGTGATTTCTACCACTACTTACATGTTCCCTGCTCCTCCATGTGACAGAAGCTGCCAGGCTGTTACCATATACTTCCTGTATGTGCACTGTTGTGCAGTATTACCTGGATTGACTTGTGGAAAACTAAATGGATTTAATGCTAAATTACTTTGAGAAAGAATACAAGGCATCATGGGATCTGTGGGCAAGCTAACTGGCCTCAGCTTGAGGGCATAGACTGACAGACATTAGTCTCCAACCCCGTCACCTCTGATGAGAAAGATTTTTGTCAAATTCTTTCAGAACAGAAAATGCCATAACTTTGGAAAGAAAAGGACAAGCAGCACAAACTAGGCAGTGTTCTGTTTTTTTTTTCCAAAGGGGGAATCACATATAATAATGTGGTAAAATCATTGTAACTTAACAGTTAGGCTTTAAAGGATTCAAAGAATTTGTGATGGTGTTTAGAATACATCTTTAAAGTGTAGGATATGGGAGAATTGAGATATAGTTTTTGCTGTTTAACTTATTTATTCATTTAAATCTCTTTGCGCCATAGATGGCAAGAAAAATTGAGAACTTCCATACAGTCTGTCCCCGTCCTCATTGTAACATGCACACATTTGTCACCTTTAGCAAAAACGATACAAAAAGTCATAAAATCTTTGTTGTTCACCTGGATTTGTGACTTTTTCATGCCTTGCATGCCAGAAAACTGTTGTACAAGGTATGATAAATTTTTCCCAATTTGTCGTTTGTGTCTCTTAACTATTGCATATGACCACTACTTTACTTAAAGGAACACTCCAGCTAACACATATAACATTTCATGGTGCATGGCATGATGGGAGGAGCATGACACACATTAATCGTATTCCTAGCAAGCCCTTGGCCCCCCAAACTACTCACCAAATTTTATACTCTGAAGCTCCTTAACCTCATGCATATTTTCCTGCTCTCATTACACATGTACAAAAGGGACAATTCAGGACCTTTAAAGGTCCTCCAAAGGTCCTGAAACCACAGATTCAAGGTAGGCAGAACAGACACATCGTCCATTCCCCAAGAAGCTTAATTCTAGTACCATATGTAGGAAGTGAATTTCAGACTTGTAGGGGCTACAATATTCATACAGCCCCGGGCCGATGGTAGTCTTAATCCATCCCTGCATGCATGCCTAAACAATGTGCAAACTATCCATGTATTTCCATTAGACATGTGTAATACATTGCCTTGTGTTCCCTGCATTGGAATTGTAAATCCAGGTAATAATTTATTGTATATCTACTTCTTATCATTCCTTGGGAAACATCAAAAGATTAATTATAATTAGTGATGAGCGAGTATACTCGTCCGAGCTTAATGCTCGGTCGAGTATTAGCATACTCGGACCGGCTCGTTGCTCGGACGAGTATTTGCCCTGCTCGATAACGAGCATTTAATTAAAAAAAAAAAAAGTAAAGAACAGTAAAAAAATACAATTAAAACATTTAATTTAATCATTTAATTGAAGAACACAGTGAAAGAACACTGTGCAGAATAGATTGCAGATGTTCGCGAACATCTGCGATGTGCTCCGGAGACACGCGTGCAGAACGGTGTTCTCCGCAATAGTATTCGAAGAACAATATGTGTAGAGAACAACTTGCAGATGTTGTCAAACATCTGCAAGTTGTTCTTCACACATATTGTTCTTCAAATACTATTGCGGAGAACACCGTTCTGCACGCGTGTCTCCGGAGCAGATCGCAGATGTTCCGGAGACACGCTTGCACGGTGCAATAGTATTTGAAGAACAATATGTGTGAAGAACAACTTGCAGATGTTTGACAACATCTGCAAGTTGTTCTCTACACATATTGTTCTTCGAATACTATTGCGGAGAACACCGTGTCTCCGGAGCAGATCGCAGATGTCCCGGAGATACGCTTGCAGAACGGTGTTCTCCGCAATAGTATTTGAAGAACAATATGTGTGAAGAACAACTTGCAGATGTTTCCAAACATCTGCAAGTTGTTCTTCACACATATTGTTCTTCAAATACTATTGCAGAGAACATCGTTCTGCACGCGTGTCTCCGGAACAGATCGCAGATGTTCGCGAACATCTGCAATCTGTTCTGCAGTGTTCTTTCACTCTGTTCTTTTAGTGAAAACATCTGCACTGAACAGTGCTCGTTCAGTTTTTAATTTTACTAAAAAATGCTCGGGTCTCCCATTGATTTCAATGGGGCTCGTTACTCGAAACGAGCACTCGAGCATCAGGAAATGTTCGGCTCGAGTAACGAGTACCCGAGCATTTTAATGCTCGCTCATCTCTAATTATAATCTTACCATTATTGCTACCACATAATTATTTGGGCTCATTCTATACAACAGCTTCGGTGTTATAAACATTCCGTTTCTTGAGAAGAGATCAAAATATAGTAAGTTATTTCTTGATTGAATCAATTTTGTGTTCAGTTGAAAGTGACATGAATGAATCCTCTAACTACCATAATCTCTCAGCTCTGGTATTAATGAATGACTATTATTATTCAACTAAGATCTCTGTAAAATTGCATGGCTAAGAGTAGATATGATAAAATATTATAATGCACAGTGAAAATGGAAAATGGCCCCTTCTTAGAAAGGCCATGAGGGCAGGGCATGGCCTTGTTGGGGATGTGTTATTCAAATGAAGCAAAGTGTCACCAGAGCTCCTCCAAACTCCCTGAAACACTTTAAAAGAAAACCTGTTACCCCATGTTTCACAAATACAACTACTATTAACAAATAGATACCCTTCTTTTAACTAAAAATTGTTTCCCACATGTTTATAATTGAACCTAGTAACCACAGATATCTACAGTGAGTTGAGGGGGGTGTGACCTTCTGGTGCTGAATCCAGAAACTCATCCTCATGCTTTCTCAAAATACAGCAGTAATGTCTTGTGACCAGGGTGACATTATCTCAGGTCCTTTACCCTTCTAACATTAGCAAACTGTACACCATGCAGATAACTTATCACATTACAGTACAGTACAGAGCTAACTCTCACTGCTGCTATGATAGAGCAGGAGGAAGAAGTGCATAGGGAGCAGGGAGGCTTGTAAGTTTTGTGCCTTAATCTCAGAATTCAGAAACTTCCTTTTGCTATACTGTTATGGAACTGAATCTTTAAATACATAGATGTCAATGGTCAGTGCAATGCATGGATAAGTCAATTCTGGCAGTACATTTCATTTGTTGCAATAAGGGACTTACCTATATACATGTCCTATTTAAAGGGAACCTGTCAGGGCAATTTTCGGCAATTAAAGGATAAGGAGCCTCAGACTCATCTCTGAAGTAATTTGAGCCTACTTTAATGAAACCAGTGTAGTAAACCCCAACTTGCATAACCTTCGGCATGTTCACTGAAGAGTCGAGCAGGTGCTTACAGTTATGGACTGAGGTAAGTACAACAGTTTTTTGGAGTTTTATGTGGTGTTGATTTGGGACAAATCGACAGCTATATGGATACATTTGGCATAATAGGTTGATATTAGACCTAGGTAGACTTTGTACTTGCAAATGTGGCAGTGGTAGGGGCACTATCTTATAAATCCATGGCATACTTCTTTCTAAAATCAACTTAAATTCTACAAACAAGCCAAAAGGGCTCTGGATGGCGTCACCAGCGCCCATCTGTTCTGTAGCTTCACAAGCTGGTACACTGTCTCAGTGAGGCAGCTCCTCACTCTGTTCTGTTACTTCTACTACAATAAAGAAGCGTTTTTAACATCATTCTGGTGAGTGCCGCACTTTCCTCTCTTTTTTTGCCTCATTTGTCTGCATATATTGGATATGCACTGCGGACTGCTTTGATTTCCCTAATGCCCTGTCTCCTGCCTTTGGTCTGCAGAAGGTGTTTGATATTTTTGGTGTGAGCAGTGTCGGCTATTGGACTTTCTTTTCTCCTCTCCCTCCTGAATTACACTGTCTCACTCTTCTCCCTCAGCACTTTCCTCTCCTTTTGCCTGCTGTCTTCAGACAAGGTTTCAGCACACAGTGTGAGGGAGAAGTGCTCTTTGCACAGTTCAATATGATGTGAGCTGCAGCTAAGAGGAGATCTGCTGATGCCCTCTAAAGCCCTTCTGGCTCATAAGCATATGTTTAAAAGTTGATTTTTAAAAGAAGGATAACAAACATAAGTCATAGGCCCAGATTCATTATGGCTTCTCTACCAGTTTTCTAAAGGAAATACCATTTAAGCCCCCCTCTCCCCACCACTTTTTGGGTATCTATGACCTGCACACCACTATGGGCATGTCAGGGCATAAAACAGACAGGGAGCATGGCGCCCAGAGGATGTGCCAGGGAGAGAACTCCCGACTTGCCACATTTACTATAGTCTTCACCAGAGTTCCGGCAGAGACTAAAGCAAAAAACTATGCTTGTCTATAGGTCACTATGGGGATCTGGCGGACCTTGCTCCCCATATTCAGTATGAGGCCACAGCCTCGTTTGAATATTGGCGCAGGACTACACGCAGGTTGAATTTTAAGAGTGTTGTTCAATATGCCAGTCTTAATAAATTCCCCCCACAGTGTGGATCTATAAGTATTGCCACAGGTTTATAATGCTTCATTTTAATGGTAGATTTCCTTTAAATGACATCAACCATCGGAATGACTGATGGTAGAGTGGTCCTACTCACATGCTCCTTAGGTCAATGTCTGCTAGGACTGAAGGAGGGGGAGTCAAGGCTCTCAAAGGTGCTCCAGGGACTTAAGCTGGAGCACCTCAGACTAATTTGCATAATTTTTTAAATCTCTTTGTCAGTGAAATCATGGGCTATAAAAAAACTCAAGCGTCAAGCATACGTCCTAAGAAACATGTGAGTAGGATTAGTCTACCATCAGTCAATCTGATGGTTTATGTGCTCTAAGCTTTTCTCCATGAGAAAGCTTGATAACAGAACCTGTTTCTGTGTTTTGTTCTGGTTAAAAAATGATCGAATCATCTAAGATTTTATAAGCAGACAATTTGTGAGATTTTTCAGAAGATTGGCTTCCAGTTTGAATCCAACCGGTCCGAACTGATGTTATTTCTAATTGTGCAAGAAATTGAAATCGAAACCCACTCTAAATATTCGCATTAGATTGTGTTCCTGAAAATGCCAAATTTCCTACATACCTACAAACCAGCAAATAGATTTCGCTCATCTCTATTGGTAGCCTATTTTTCAGTAAGAATAGTACTACAGGTTGAAATATCGATAACCTTGGCATCCTTTCTACATTATATACATAGACATTCAGAAATAGATTTAAAACAAACATAAGAAATATAAATCTGTTCATATGATAACATTTCTGTGCTTGAAGTGATTATCCTATCATCTTATGGAGGTCAGAAAACTTTCATTAAATTTTTTGCAAAAACTGGTGACAACAATGCATTAACTTAGAAATCTAGATCATCCTCTAAATCCTAATCCTAAATCGTGACCCAAGGGCACATCCCATTTTTACAGTATCTTAAGTTAAAATCCTGAAGCCCAGTGGATGTCACCATCTGTCCTTTTCTTTCAATCAATGACTTCATGTCCATTTAACTGCCTTGGAATTAGATTAAAAATGTCCAATGTTTCTATTGCTGTGACAATGAGTCTGGAGATCATATACAATTACTCTAAGAAAAAAATAAAACAAAATTCTTTAAGGCTTTATAATCCAGGTTAACATTCAGTACTAGATTTTTACATAGAATATTTTCACTATTTTCTATTAAAATTCAAATACAGATCATATATAAAACATGAACAGATCAGATTGTATTGTAAATCACATCAAAATCCTCATATACAATAAATGTGATACTTTAAAGGGGGTTTCCCACCAACAAAAGTTAGGCCCTATCTACGGGATAGGGCGTAACTTGCATATCAGTGGGGGTATCAGTGATGAGACCCCCACAGAACACGAAAATGAAAGGTCTGATGGTGTCCCACATACCTCCGTTGGATCCTTTGTCGCTCAAAATATTGAAGCAGATGGCTGTGCATGAGCGTTCTGCTCCATTAATCTCTATGGAGCTGACGGAGATCGCCGAGAGTTTGTGTTTTGGATTGAAATAATGCTGGAAGACCCATCCACTACACAACTGCAATGCTGTTACTTAGAGAAGGAGGTTGCTGACCAACACCTCAAAATCATTCCACCCTTCACTATGGTACAGTTGTCCCCTTTGCAGATAAGTACAAAGAATAGTATTTTCTAACGCATGGTTGGTTGGAAAGCCATTGTTACCCGGGAAGGAATGTAATCCATGATAGTGTAGTGTGTTACTAATGAGACTTTTTAAGAATGTGGTCCAAACATGCTGCAGGCCATTGACCGGATCCATCCATGTAGTTCTGGGCTGATTTGTGCATCTTGCATGGAGCCCCAGACCAAGGAAGATTGACATCTTGGGGGATTTTTGTCATACGCCGGTGTATGACAGCCCCACCATTGCTCTTTTGCAGCCCGATACATCAAGAGGCTCCGGCCTCTTGATGTATCTAGCGGTTCCTGCGCAGAGTTTATTTCTACGCCAGGCCGTAGAAATAATCGCAGCCGGCAAATTTTCACATGTGAAAATTCGCTGGCTGCAGCGAGTGCACAGGGACAGCCAACTCCCCGGCTGCCACGTTCTCCATATGGCCAGCCGTGTTCCCCCTTGACGCTCCTTCATGCCCCACTTCCGAGAAGGAGGCTGATTGGCGTAAATAATCACAAGTGCTAGCAATAAGGTTATTAATTATTTAAAAATCATACAATTTGAATTTATGGATCTTGCTTAGATTCTGTCTCTCACGGTTGACGTGTATCTATTGCAAAATTTTGTATTTATGTATACATTTCATAAATTTGCCAATATTTTAATTGGAGAAGCTACTAAACAGTAGCTTGCTACAGAATTCAGCAAATCTGTGAATGCTACTTGACAAATGAAAAGTGAAGGCAGGGTTTATCAGAGGGTAGTCAAATAGGACCTGAAGTAACATCTTAAAGTATTGATTTTATAATTTTGACAAATTAGGAACAAGACAGTAAACCTATTAGGTCTCACCACTTGTCACTTGTGGGTGATGCTGCAAACGAAATTAAAATTCGCAGACACCTGTCTCTTTAAAGAGTAAATAGATACGAATGATTGGAGACTGTGCCAGTTAGGAAACCTAGTAAAAATTTTGTAATTACACATTTGATATGAAAAACTTTTGATGTCTGATAATATGAATGCCAACTAGCACATCTCAAATTTTCATAAATTATAGCTCAACTTAGATGTTCTTTTATTACATTTTAACAAATTAAAATTTTCACAAAGCCAGAAGAGTTTTGTAATAACAGAAAGAAAAGGACTATGGTAATAGTATTATCTGTCAGAACATTATGAGTAATGATTATAGAAAAATCTATATACCGACGACTAACCGAAGGAAAGATCAAATTATAGGCTTCTGTGTCAAAGTATAACATAGAACTTATATTATGTTATTGCTACAGAGCAAACAGAGAAGGTATCTTAAAGGGATTTTAAAATTAGTTTTTTTTTTTCTTGAAATCATTATAATTTAATTTACCAGTGCCATAATATTTAACATTCTATGCAGATTTAAAATTACTGTAAATTCTACAGTAAATGTTCTTAGTACTTACATTTGTTCAAACTCAGAAAGGGTAGGATTAAAATTTGTATATTGTAAATTTTGCTCATTTACTTTACACTTTTACTTGATTGTTTAGCAAACAACAATTAGTTTGCTTAATTTGCTTAACAATGAAAGAATTTTTAAACTTTTGGTATTAAAATTAAAAAAAGATTACATTTACAAGATAAAGACATATAAATAAAAAGTATACATTTATTTGTATTTTTATAACACATATCTGAATGATTTAAGGTGCACTTATATCACAATGTGGCAATCACAATGTGGCAATCAATAACACTTTCCAGGATATTGAGAAACCTTTGTGTAGCAAATGAAATCAGTGATCAGTGATCATGGTTCAGATTGAGTGTTGAAACAATAATGTTAAAGACAATCTGTCACCAGAAAGATTTCATTAAATTAGGAAATCTAGTGAATTTTCTATCTCAACCCATCGTATCGCACTACCAAACACAGAAGTAGGGGCAGAACATCTGTTAATGCCACTAATAGGTCATTTTCTAAAAGATAAAATGACAAGCAAAAGGGTAACTTTGTTTTGAACTTTTGACTTTCAGACTACATATTGTCACGGGTGCCTATGTTCCAGGTCGCAGATGCACCCGTGTGTCTCCCTGTGCCCCCAGAGCTTGACATCTTCTCTCACCTTGCCACGCTCGAGCGACAAACTCCCTGCCTCCTAGGGCACACGCACTGGCCGTCTAACAATTAAAGGGCCAGCGCATCAATGATTGGTGCTGGCTGACCGCCTCCCAGTTATATTTCCCCGCCCTTTCCTGTGTCCCCTGCAAGATCTTTGTTCCTCGTGCCACTGAGAAGGATTGTTCCTTATGCCTTGTGTTGTGAATACCTGATGTGACCCAACTTCTGTCCCTGAATACGCTCCTTCCCCGTCGGTCTTGACCTTCCGCTATGTACCCGATTCTAATCCTGTGCTGCCTTTCGTGACCTCCTGCCTGTCGATTCTACTCTACAACTCTGTACTTCTCCTTGGCCACCACCACAGACAAAGTCGTGCCTGTGCGGTGATCTGATGGTACCACGCTGCAACAAGTCAAACCTACTTTGCGGTGGGCTCTGATGACAAACCAGGTACTACTTAAACTCCGCTCCCAGGTGTTGGCTTACGTCATCGTCCACCATTGTACAGAGGGTCCACTACCACTGATCCGGATACATATCTCACCATCCTCTACAGCTTTGAACTTGAGACTACAACATTTCACAGGCAATCATGTTGGCTATCTCATATAAAAAAATTTACTTGTAGCTATTTATAAGAAAACTCATCAAAATTAAAGTTTCGCCAAACTTGAATTTTAAAACCTGCAGTGACAATCACAATCATTGCCCGCGCTGATCGTGGGTGTTAAATGTGTAAATGTCATTGGCAATGTTGCCAGCAGAATTAAATTACTCTGGCCATATGTGGGCTGGGACCGACATGCCTACAGCGCTGTGCCTAGGCATTTTGAGGAGGATCGTCGCTTCCAATGATGTCAATGGGGAACAAGGATCCTCCCCAAAATCGTCCATGCTAGTGCCGTCTTGCAGGGTTTAGCCATTTTAATGCTGATGCCAGTTGCATTTTAAGAATTACTGACCAAGATCAGTGCCAGCATGGTGAGGTGGTGTAATTTGAACATTCTATATCTAGGTCAGGGGAGGGGTCTTCTCCCTACTTGTAACTATTTAGTATAGGATACATTATGTAGATCTTTGTAACTGCATTGTTATTGTTTTTCTCCTGAAAATCTAAGTTTTATCATATTATTTTGTTATAATCCAGTAAATCCACCTTCCACTGCCGTCTAAATCCAATGTCCCTTTTACAGGTCCCTAATGTTGGAGTATACTGGGAAACTCATACTGGTACTAATACAGTTTTTCTTTTTCAACTTTACCCATAGAGGTTTGATTGGGTTGAGGTATAGGGATTATTGGGGCCATTCCAGCAACTGTAATTCATCTGTCATTGAAGTATCAAATTTTATGACAGTAAGTAGAGGCCTTCTTACCTTCTTCCAGGGCATAATTTTTATGTGCAAAGTGGAAAAGAATTTGACAACAAATGATAAACATGTCAGAATACCGAACTCTTCTTCTACAAATGTATAATAATGTAAAATTAAAAAAAGTATTTAAAAAATATATTTAAAATAGTTTCATAAAAAAGTTAGGTCCTCTTGTACTTTAAGAAATCTGGAGCAGAAAAGAATGTTATATTTATGGTGTAGATTATGATTAGAGATGAGCGAGCACTAAAATGCTCGGGTACTCGTTATTCGAGGCGAACTTTTCCCGATGCTCGAGTGCTCGTCTCGAATAACGAGCCCCATTGAAGTCAATGGGAGACTCGAGCATTTTTCAAGGGGACCAAGGCTCTGCACAGGGAAGCTTGGCCAAACACCTGGGAACCTCAGAAAAGGATGGAAACACCACGGAAATGGACAGGAAACAGCAGGGGCAGCATGCATGGATGCCTCTGAGGCTGCTTAAATGCACCATTATGCCAAAATTATGGGCAACAGCATGGCCATGACAGAGTGACAGAATGAAGCTAGATAGCATGTAAAACATCCAATAATTGACCCTGACACTATAGGGGACGGCATGTAGAGGCAGCGGCAGCAGCGGCAGGCTAGAGAGTGGCATGGCGACATACCCTAAATGGACTCAGGCTTCAAACCAATGGGTGGCAGAGAGGAACCAAAGGAGGTGAGCAAGAAGCGCTCAAATAATATCGGTACATGATAAAAGTTTGCCAGTATATTTTGTGGATTACACAGCAGGGTGGCGACAAAGTTAACATGGAAGCCATAAAAACAACCCAAAATTCTGCCTGACACAGCTCGTTTGATAAGGGGACCATGTATGGAGGCAGTGAACTAGTAGTAGATTAAAGGTGCTGCAGTTAAAACTATGTTAGTTGGATCTTGGCATGGAGCTGGCGCTCCGCTGCCAGGCGAGCTTTCGCCAATCCAAGCCCCTGTCTCTAGGCTACTCCCCAAACAGCACTTCTAAGAACCTTTTGTATAAGATCAAGTGTAGTAGCGTTCTTATAAGTTTAGGATATGGCGGGTGAGGGGAATGTAAACAGATGCGCAAGAAGCGCTGAAATAATATTGGTAAATGATAAAAGTTTGCCAGTATAATTTGTGGATTACACAGCAGGGTGGCGACAAAGTTAACAAGTTTGTTGTGGAAGCCATGAAAACAACCCAAAATTCTGCCTGACACAGCTCGTTTGATAAGGGGACCATGCATGCCTACAGTTCATGCCAGTCGCTGCACTGGCTGCCAGTCTCCTTTCGAATACAGTTTAAAATAATAACCCTCATCCATAAAGCTCTGTATAATGCTGCACCCCCCTACCTCTCCTCTCTTATCTCAGTCTATCGCCCAACCCGTGCTCTTAGATCCGCCAGTGATCTTAGATTAACCTCTACCCTAGTGCGGACCTCCCACTCGCGTCTCCAAGACTTCTCTAGAGCTGCACCAATTCTATGGAATGCTCTGCCCCGGACTATCAGACTAATACCTAACCTCCAAAGTTTCAAACGTGCTCTTAGAACCCATTTCTTTAGGCAAGCCTATAACACTCATTAACTGCATGAAGTTTTAACTCTTCTACTAACCCGTCCTGTGTCATCCTCCCATCTGTTATCCAGCAACCAACAGGCACCAGACTTCTCTGCAGTCCCATTCACCCTGGACCTGGTATATAAGATGACGGCTGAGTGGTTCAAGCGACAGCAATTCCATTTATTATATTTTGTTCTATTCCCTAAGAAGAATGGCTTGACCATTAAATATTCTTTTACCTCGTGTTACCCCATCATCTTCATAAACCGTAAGCTCTGGCGAGCAGGGACCTCACTCCTGTTGTTCCATACAAATGTTGTGCTCTGTTACATTACATTTGTATTTGTTTCCTATGATTTGTAAAGCGCTACGGAATATGATGGCGCTATATAAATAAAGATTATTATTATTATTATTATTATGGAGGCAGTGAACTAGTAGTAGATGAAAGGTGCTGCAGTTAAAACTATGTTAGTTGGATCTTGGGATGGAGCTTGCGCTCCGCTTCCAGGCGAGCTTTCGCCAAGCCAAGCCCCTGTCTCTAGGCTACTCCCCAAACAGCACTTCTAAGAACCTTTTGTATAAGATCAAGTGTAGTAGCGTTCTTATAAGTTTGGGATATGGCGGGTGAGGGGAATGTAAACAGATGCGCAAGAAGCGCTGAAATAATATCGGTAAATGATAAAAGTTTGCCAGTATATTTTGTGGATTACACAGCAGGGTGGCGACAAAGTTAACAAGTTTGATGTGGAATGCCCTGTAAAAGCTCTTGGGCGGTGTGCCTTTTATCACCTAGGCTCAGCAGTTTGAGCACCGCCTGCTGTCGCTTAGCGACGCCACTGCTGCTGTGCCTAGAGCTACCGACTGATGGCGCCATGCCCACGGATGGTAATTCGGAGGAGGAGGAGGTGGAGGAGGGTTGGGAGGAGGAGGAGGTATAGTAGGCCTTTGAGACCTGGACCGAGGTAGGCCCCGCAATCCTTTGCGTCGGCAGTATATGACCAGCCCCAGGGTCAGACTCGGTCCCAGCCTGCACCAAGTTAAGTGTAGTAGCGTTCTTATAAGTTTGGGATATGGCGGGTGAGGGGAATGTAAACAGATGCGCAAGAAGCGCTGAAAAAATATCCGTAAATGGTAAAAGTTTGCCAGTATATTTTGTGGATAACACAGCAGGGTGGCGACAAAGTTAACAACTTTGATGTGGAATCCATGAAAACAACCCAAATTTCTGCCTGACACACCTCGTTTGATAAGGGGACGATGTATGGAGGCAGCTATATGGACGACTTTTGGAGGTAGCAATGGAGACAACGTGTGGAGGCTGCTATGGAGACAATTTTATTTGGATAGTGCCTGTATGTGGCAGTCCAAAAAAGTTTTCAAACCAGAGGAGCAGGTAGGTGGCCCTCCAGAAAAATGAAATAGATTGAGTGCCTGTATATGGCAGTCCAAAAAAGTTTTCAAACCAGAGGAGCAGGTAGGTGGCCCTCCAGAAAAATGAAATAGATTGAGTGCCTGTATGTGGCAGTCCAAAAAAGTTTTCAAACCAGAGGAGCAGGTAGGTGGCCCCCAGAAAAATTGAATAGATTGAGTGCCTGTATGTGGCACTCCCAAAAATTGTTTAAAACAGAGGACCGGGTAGGTGGCCCTCCAGAAAAATTAAATGCATAAAGTACTATAGCTAGAGCCAGTGGGCCCTGTCAAAAAATAGCCAGTTTCCTCTGCTTTAGTGTACAAAGAGGAGGAGAAGGAGGAAAATGAGGAGGAGGAGGAGTGCATAAATTATTCAGGTTGAGCTTCCTTCACCTGGTGGAGATTGGAAATTATGAGAAATCCAGGCTTTATTCATCTTAATAAGCGTCAGCCTGTCAGCGCTGTCAGTCGACAGGCGTGTACGCTTATCGGTGATGATGCCACCAGCTGCACTGAAAACCCGCTCGGACAACACGCTAGCGGCAGGGCAGGCAAGAACCTCCAAGGCGTACAGCGCCAGTTCATGCCACATGTCCAGCTTTGAAACCCGGTAGTTGTAGGGAGCTGTGTGATCATTTAGGACGATGGTATGGTCAGCTACGTACTCCCTCACCATCTTTCTGTAAAGATCAGCCCTACTCTGCCGAGACTGGGGACAGGTGACAGTGTCTTGCTGGGGTAACATAAAGCCGGCAAAAGCCTTGTAAAGCGTACCCTTGCCAGTGCTGGACAAGCTGCCTGCTCGCCTACTCTCCCTCGCTACTTGTCCCGCAGAACTACGCACTCTGCCGCTAGCGCTGTCAGAAGGGAAATAGTGTTTCAGCTTGTGCACCAGGGCCTGCTGGTATTCATGCATTCTCACACTCCTTTCCTCTCCAGGGATGAGAGTGGAAAGATTTTGCTTGTACCGTGGGTCCAGGAGAGTGAATACCCAGTAATCGGTGCTGGAATAAATTCTTTGAACGCGAGGGTCACGGGATAGGCAGCCTAGCATGAAATCTGCCATATGCGCCAGAGTACCAACGCGTAAGAATTCACTCCCCTCACTGGCCTGACTGTCCATTTCCTCCTCCTCCAACTCCTCCAACTCCTCTTCTTCTGCCCATACACGCTGAACAGTGAAGGACTGAACAATGGTCCCCTCTTGTGTCTCGCCAACATTCTCCTCCTCTTCCTCCTCATCCTCCTCCACCTCCACCTCCTCCGATATGCGCTGAGAAACAGACCTAAGGGTGCTTTGGCTATCAACAAGGGAATCGTCTTCCCCCTTCTCTTGTGACGAGCGCAAAGCTTCCGACTTCATGCTGATCAGAGAGTTTTTCAACAGGCCAAGCAGCGGGATGGTGAGGCTGATGATGGCGGCATCGCCACTGACCATCTGTGTTGACTCCTCGAAGTTACTCAGCACCTGACAGATATCAGACATCCACGTCCACTCCTCATTGTAGACTTGAGGAAGCTGACTGACCTGACTACCAGTTCTGGTTGAAGTTGACATCTGGCAGTCTACAATCGCTCTGCGCTGCTGGTAAACTCTGGATAACATGGTTAATGTTGAATTCCACCTCGTGGGCACGTCGCACAACAGTCGGTGAGCGGGCAGTTGGAGGCGGCGCTGCGCTGCCCTGAGAGTGGCAGCATCTGTGCTGGACTTCCTGAAATGCGCACAGATGCGGCGCACCTTCGTGAGCAAATCAGACAGATTGGGGTATGTCTTGAGGAAACGCTGAACTATCAGATTTAACACATGGGCCAGGCATGGCACATGTGTCAGTCTGCCGAGTTGCAGAGCCGCAACCAGGTTACGGCCGTTGTCACACACAACCATGCCTGGCTTCAGGTTCAGCGGTGCCAGCCACAGATCAGTCTGCGCCGTGATGCCCTGTAATAGTTCTTGGGCGGTGTGCCTTTTATCGCCTAAGCTCAGCAGTTTAAGCACCGCCTGCTGTCGCTTAGCGACAGCACTGCTGCTGTGCCTAGAGCTACCGACTGATGGCGCCATGCCCACGGATGGTAGTTCAGAGGAGGAGGTGGAGGAGGGGTGGGAGGAGGTGGAGGCATAGTATGCCTGAAAGACCTGGACCGAGGTAGGCCCCGCAATCCTCGGCGTCGGCAATATATGACCAGCCGCAGGGTCAGACTCGGTCCCAGCCTCCACCAAGTTAACCGAATGTGCCGTCAGCGATATATAGTGGCCCTGCCCGGCAGCACTCGTCCACGTGTCCGTGGTCAGGTGGACCTTGTCAGAAACGGCATTGGTCAGGGCACGGATGATGTTGTCTGACACGTGCTGGTGCAGGGCTGGGACGGCACATCGGGAAAAGTAGTGGCGGCTGGGGACCGAATACCGAGGGGCGGCCGCCGCCATGAGGTTGCGAAAGGCCTCGGTCTCTACTAGCCTATAGGGCAGCATCTCCAGGCTAAGCAATATGGAGATGTGGACATTAAGGGCTTGGGCGTGCGGGTGGGTTGCACTATATTTCCGTTTCCGCTCCAGCGTCTGGGGTATGGAGAGCTGAACGCTGGTGGATGCTGTGGAGGATCGTGGAGGCGACGATGGGCTTTTTGTGCCAGGGTCCTGGGCAGGGGGCTGACTATCAGCTGACACAGGGGAAGGAGCAGTGGTGTGCACGGCCGGAGGTGAACGGGCTTGGTGCCACTGAGTGGGGTGTTTAGCATTCATATGCCTGCGCATACTGGTGGTAGTTAAGCTAGTAGTGGTGGAACCCCTGCTGATCCTGGTTTGGCAAAGGTTGCACACCACAGTCCGTCGGTCATCCGGTGTTTCTTTAAAGAACCTCCAGACTTCTGAAAATCTAGCCCTCGCCACGGGAGCTTGACTACGGGCAACATTTGGCGCTGATGCACCTGCTCTGGCCCTGCCTCTCCGTCTGGCCCCACCACTGCCTCTTCCAACCTGTTCTGGTCGAGGACTCTCCTCCGTCTCAGAAGCACTGTGTTCACCCGGCCTCTCAACCCAGCTTGGGTCTGTCACCTCATCATCCTCCGATCCCTCAGTCTGCTCCCCCCTCGGACTTCCTGCCCTGACAACAACTTCACCACTGTCTGACAACCGTGAGGTGCAGGAGCTGGAGGAGTGCCGATTTCGGTGACATGGGTGGACTGCGTGGAAGACTGACTGGTGGACAAATTGCTCGAAGCATTGTCGGCAATCCACGACATCACCTGTTCGCACTGTTCTGGCCTCAACAGTGCTCTACCACGAGTCCCAGTAACTTCAGACATGAACCTAGGGAGTGTAGCTCTGCGGCGTTCCCCTGCTCCCTCATCAGCAGGTGGTGTCTCACCCCGCCCAGGACCACGGCCTCTGACCCCTGCAGTAGTTGGACGCCCACGTCCCCGCCCTCGTCCTCTACCCCTAGCCCTCGGGTTAAACATTTTGAAAATGAAAGTTATAACTTTAATTTTTTTTAAACTTTTTTTTGTGTTTTTTTTTTTTGTGTGTTTTTTAGTTTTTAAAACCAAACGATGCTATCCTATTGCTATGGCTATTTTCTAGCCAAGTATGAAAGCACACTGCTATGCCAGATGAGATGACGCTGAGTTATGAAAAAATAAACGTAAAATAAAAAGGAAATGGCAGACTGTGCCTAATTGAAATCCAACCCCTAATAAATTTTCCCACTTCGGTCTTTGCGATGGATATGTGCGTCACTAAGCGCTAAACACAACGGTCGCAAGTCTCACTACAAATTCCTCACAATATGGTAGTAGATGCACTGCAGCAAGGACAGCCACCAGCAGATCAACCAGAAATAAAATATATATAACGCTATTGTAGGTGTAAGTAAGCCGTTTGGATTCTCCTATGGCTATTTTCTAGCCAAGTATGAAAGCACACTGCTATGCCAGATGAGATGACGCTGAGTTATTAAAAAAATAAACGTAAAATAAAAAGAAACTGGCAGACTGTGCCTAATTGAAATCAAACCCCTAATAAATTTTCCCACTTCGGTCTTTGCGATGGATATGTGCGTCACTAAGCGCTAAACACAAAGGTCGCAAGTCTCACTACAAATTCCTCACAATTTGGTAGTAGATGCACTGCAGCAAGGACAGCCACCAGCAGATCAACCAGAAATAAAATATATATAACGCTATTGTAGGCGTAAGTAAGCCGTTTGGATTCTCCTTTGGCTATTTTCTAGCCAAGTATGAAAGCACACTGCTATGCCAGATGAGATGACGCTGAGTTATGAAAAAATAAACGTAAAATAAAAAGTAAATGGCAGACTGTGCCTCATTTAAATCAAACCCCTAATAAATTTTCCCACTTCGGTCTTTGCGATGGATATGTGCGTCACTAAGCGCTAAACACAACGGTCGCAAGTCTCACTGCAAATTCCTCACAATATGGTAGTAGATGCACTACAGCAAGGACAGCCACCAGCAGATCAACCAGAAATAAAATATATAACGCTATTGTAGGCGTAAGTAAGCCGTTTGGATTCTCCTATGGCTTTTTTCTAGCCAAGTATGAAAGCACACTGCTATGCCAGATGAGAAGACGCTGAGTTATTAAAAAAATAAACGTAAAATAAAAAGAAACTGGCAGACTGTGCCTAATTGAAATCAAACCCCTAATACATTTTCCCACTTCGGTCTTTGCGATGGATATGTGTGTCACTAAGCGCTAAACACAAAGGTCGCAAGTCTCATTACAAATTCCTCACAATTTGGTAGTAGATGCACTGCAGCAAGGACAGCCACCAGCAGATCAACCAGAAATAAAATATATATAACGCTATTGTAGGCGTAAGTAAGCCGTTTGGATTCTCCTATGGCTATTTTCTAGCCAAGTATGAAAGCACACTGCTATGCCAGATGAGATGACGCTGAGTTATGAAAAAATAAACGTAAAATAAAAAGTAAATGGCAGACTGTGCCTAATTGAAATCAAACCCCTAATAAATTTTCACACTTTGGTGTTTGAGGTGGATATGTGTGTCACTAAGAGCTAAACACAACGGTAGCAAGTCCCCCTGCAAATTCCTCACAATATGGTACTAGCTGCAAATAAAAAAAAAAAGTATAACGTTATTGTAGCCCTAAGAAGGGCTGTTGGGTTCTTGTAGAATCACTCCTGCCTAACACTATTCTAATTGAACAGCCTAACGCTTTCCCTGACCAGCAGCAGCTCTCTCCCTAGCGGCATCCAGACACAGAATGATGAATGATCCGAGCAGCGCAGGCAGGGGCTAGTCTATTCCAGGGTCACCTGATCTGGCCAGCCAACCACTGCTATCGACGTGTAAGGGTACCACGTCATGCAGAGTCTCCTGGCTTGTGATTGGCTCTGTTTCTGGCCGCCAAAAAGCAAAACGGCGGGAGCTGCCATTTTCTCGAGCGGGCAAAGTATTCGTCCGAGCAACGAGCAGTTTCGAGTACGCTAATGCTCGAACGAGCATCAAGCTCGGATGAGTATGTTCGCTCATCTCTAATTATGATCCATAGCTACCAACCCAATTTAAGTTTTTCTGATCTGATTACATTGACCTGTTTCATCGTACTTTGCAAGCCTATAACATGCTTTAACTTATAATGCATTCCGTGGATACATTGGGGGTCATTTACTAAGGGCCCGAATCGCGTTTTTCCAACGGGTTATCTGCAAATTTCCGATTTGCGCCGATTTCCCCTGAATTGCGCTTACCTGCACCCAGTGTAGGACGTGAACTTCAGTGCACTCCGACTAACTTCAGCGCAGCAGCGACACCTGGTGGACATCGGGGGAACTACCTTAGTGAATCGCCGGAAGACCAGAATCCACCGCAGAGAACGCGCCGCTGGATCGCGAATGGACCGGATAAGTAAATCTGCCCCATTATTTTGTATTGATATTAAAGGAAATCTACCACCAGGATGAAGCATTTTAAACCTTCTTTTAGCTTCTTAAGCTCTTGTTTTTGCAAAAAAAATATTACATTATTTAATTATTATGCAAATTAGCTTGAGGGGCTCTAGGCTCCATAAACAGCTATGGAGCCCAGGGCCTCTCAAGCCACCGGTAATAACAATTTTTATATTTTGATAGTTCTAGCATGTTGGGACGTTGTAACACCTAACACATTTATGATTTTATTTGTTTATTTTTATATCAGTTCTAGGTAAAGGGAGGTTGTTTTAAACTTTAAGATATTCATTCATTTTTAAAAAATATTTTTAAAACTTTTATTTTACTTTTTCTTTTTATTCTTTTTCAGCCCATCTTAGGGTACGTCAACCCTATGTAGTCTGATCTCTCCTGCCGTGTAATGCAATACTACTGTATTGCAGTATATGGCAGTTTTGCTACTGATCTGTAAGAAGCTGCCTCGAGAAGCTACTTACAGATCAGGCTGGTTGACAGGTCCTGGAGTCCGTATGAGTCATAGCAACCTATCCCTGCCCCTAATGATGTCACAGGGGGAGAGGGATGAAATCCAAGTTGGCGTCCATGCACCGTCACAGTTTAAATGCTTCCGGCAGCTTTGGTGGAGGCATTGAAATAGTTGGGAAGGTGATAAAGGATGCGAAAAGTTGGTGTTGGTGGAAACATTGGCAGGTCATCCTTACAGCAAAAAAAAGTAAATGTTGGAGGATCTTTTAATTTTCACAAATATCTAAGGTGACAAGATAATTTCTTATTGTAGTGGGAATAGAACTGCACATTAATCATCAGCGGTGGCATTGTTTTTAGGCAACACAAAGCAGTCACAACAAACCTGACAGCACCTTGTACAACTTTTTATACAGAAAAATAATACAATGCTAAAATATGTCCCGTGTCATTTGCAAATATGCTTTGAAGTATTATGGATCAAATTTGAATATGATTTGACTGGTTGATTCTCCCTTCACACATGATTGAACTTCATAGTTTTTGAAATATTTAGTGTGAAATTAAATTATCACCTGCCTTACACATCTTTTCTTCCTGCTTTGTTAACAGGAACTTGATGTAACTGAAACACAGAATTTCTTATATCTCTGAGTATGTCTGTCACAAGGGTTTTTCATGTGGACATCTGAATATATTTTGGGATTTTTAGAAAAATATAAACTGTATGAGAAAGTTTCCATTCATTATTTTTAGTTATATAATTATATGTAATTATTAACAATAATTCACTTAAATTGGTTGCTTTGAGTTTTCCTCGCCTCTAATATATGTTAGTAGTAGTACTATTAGTCAAAGATAACATTTTCTTTCATTTCTTCCAATGTTTCAATCAGTTTAGGGGTAAATAAAAGTGGTTTTAAAAAATATTTAAGCTATCGGAGAGGGTCCAAATGATGGGATCCCAAATGATCATGAGAATGGATCCCAGGTCCTGTTCTCACTGAAGGGTGGAGTGGCAGGACAAGCATGCATCCTGATGCTCCCTCAGTATGGCCGTGTCATAAGTTGTCAAGTTCAGTAATCACCTATTTCTGGCACTTGCTTTCATTTTCTATGGGTGTGCCAAAAGTAGTTGGATGTGGTGCTTGGCCTTCAATGCAATTGAATAGAGAGGCAGGATGCTCCTCCTGCTGCTCCACCCATTAGTGAAAATGGACCACCATTCTCTAGATTCTTGTGCTTGATGGGTCATATGTTAGCCATATGCATCTTTTTCTGCTCTATAATTCATAATACAGAGCAGAGGAAAGCAAGTTTGAGAATTGTTACATTTCAGCCCAATCATCAGTTTGCATGGGCACCTTCTGTGCCCTACTGGCTCTACTGTCATCTATCATTAAAGCGGTTTTCCACTTCCAGCAGATAATTGATATTGTTTGTGCAATTATTCAAGTTACACAATTTTGCAATATACTTTCTGTATCAATTCCCCACAGTTGTCTAGATCTCTGCTTGATGTAATTCAACAGGAAACCTAATTGTTTACTTCCTGTAGTTAAAAAGGGTCCCTGGTCATGTGATGTCACACAGGTGCATGATTTGTTATGACATGTGGCTCTGATTACTCTCTGTGATATGTCAAGCAGCGCACCTATGTGACATCACATGACCAATGACCTTTTTTTATCCACAGGAAGTAAACATTAAAGCTTCAGAATGACAGCAAGCAGAGATCTGAAAAAACTGAAAAGAATTGCTACAGTAAGTATATTGTAAAATGTTGTAACCTATCATTGCACAAATGATGTCAATTATTTGCTGAAATTGTACAACCCTGTTTAACCAATAAACCACTTCTATTCACATTTATACTCTGGGGCATATGCCCTACCGACCTCTCCCGTTTCAGTTAACTGGAATTCTCTCATATGTTGATGTGGAGACAAGTAGCAAGTGACAGAAAGAGAAAATGCTAAACTTTTTTCCCCATTAATCCTATAGGAGCATCCCTTACATTCATACTTTAATATTACCTCTTACCTCTATCCAGCTGAGATTCTCCTGATGTGTATCATCTACCGAATCATGTGACCTCACCGCAGTGTCCTATGTCAGGGGAATTTAGGGACTTGTGGTCAACAGGGTTTTTTCACAGCCTCATCTGGAGGAGAGAGAAGGAGAAAAACCTAGACAAATATAGACTTACACAAACTGAAATAGGGTTAAAAGGTTTCTGCAGTCGGTGAAATGAATTTGAACATCTGCTAGGGTTTTGTTAGGCATTTTTATAAGGAAAAAGGAAGCATTTTTTCTTTTAAGAAAATTTACCAGTTGGATCTGTGTAGGACATTCACTGTTACATTCTCTTTTTCAAGGAAATATGCAAATGAACCTCAAGTGCTCTGGGGGTGTCACAATAGCCCCTCCAGGTTCCGGTAGCACTGAAAAAAATACCTGCTTCCTGGTGCTCTGCTTACATGCTATTGCGTTCGATATTCCTGATGAAGCTTATGTCACAGACCCACTGCTTTCAGTTCCCTACATAGAAGGATTCCTATGCAGAGTATCGCATGATGCTGCAGTTAACTCCATTATCTGCCAGGTATGCAGTTTGCCTGTGTAGAGCATTCCTGAAAGCAAGGGAGCTACTTTGCAGGTAGCGCAATTGAAAGCATCCGGCTTGTGATTTAGGTTTCAGGAGGAAGGATCCAGATACTCAAAAATACTGTCTGACTTGATTTTTACAGATAGATAATTTAGCACATTCACTATGGAAAATATGATTTCTTGATATTCTAAAATTGGTTTGTTTTATGTTTTAAATTAAATTTACAAATCTATCAATCTAATTAAAATCTAGCATGATAAACCAGGGACACTTACTCATAGATCCAGGCACCGAGACTGTGGTAATCTTCTTATAAAAAAAAAATAAACTTTTAAAATTATGCTATTGAACCTGAAATGCTACTTGGGGGGGGGGGGGGGGTCAGAGCCCCTCCATGCTGTAGCTTTACAGGCTTTTACACTCTCTCACCCTCTCTACTGCTCCTTCAGCACTCCACCCTCCTTCTACCTGATGTAATCTCACTGCAGCAGAGGAGGTTTCAGCACAAATTGTGAAGTGCTCCAAGCACAGTGTGAATATGCAGCATGGAGGGGCTCTGTTAACACCTCCAGTAGCCCTTCAAACTCATTAGTATCAAGTTGATTTGAAAAGTAAGGAGGCCATGGATAACAAATTCTGTAGAAGATTACCACAGTCACGGTGCCTGAATCAATGAGTAAGTGTCCCTGGTTTATAATGCTTTATTGTGATGGTAGATTTCCTTTAAAGGTCTTTATTGTACGCATGCAATATCACCAGCTGTAAAATCTACTATTGTTCTGCTGTCTACCTATTCATATTTCAATGCATAGAAACTATGCTGTCACAAATCAACAGGAGGACACAATTATACAGTAAAATGAACTCTTTACATCTCACTTCACCAGAATACACTGACAGATTTTTTTTTAGAAAGCTTTGAGCAAGATCCCCCCCCCCCCTTTGGTCCTACTAATAACAGAAATATGTTCACAAGATTGAAAAGTATCTTCTAAGGGCAACAATATTAATAAAAGGTATGTCAAGAAAAAGCTATAAGGAAAGATTGTCTATCCCACCATAAACATGTTTTGCCCGCAGCTATGGAGACTGAAGGGGATATTAAACAATTCGTAGGTTTCTCTATGGAATAGATCGGGTGATCACAAAACATCCCTCAACCATGTCTGCAAATTCAGGTTACATACAAACCGGTGGAGGGAACAAACTGTTGATTTTGACTTTTGTTTTATAGATTTAAATTTACTTGTATGCATGGAATTTGTGTTTTATGTTTTAGAATTATGTAGACTCCATAAATTACTTACATTAAAATGACTGTTCTTATTTCAAAATGTAAATATTATACAGCATGGTGGTAAAGAATAATTTGGGAAAATAAAAATATTACACACTGAACACATACACAATATAAAACCATAAATATATAATTTAATGTACTAAAACTTAGGTTCCGTAAGCAGTTTTAGCTTCTTTTTTTTCTACCACTCTGTCAACTTTCTTCAGATCACAGTCAACCTCGATTTTTAGACAAAAGCTTACATTTGCCTCAAGATGTTCTGCACGGAAACCAATCAATAAACTTTTGCAATACCAACTGTGTCATGAAACAATTCCCTTTTGCTCACTGGAAGACAATCTGGTTAATCCATGCTTGGTTAATCTGGACATTTTAGTGTACATGATATCTAAGTGGTTACAAATCTTCCAACAATAAGTAATATTGACAAAATGCTATGAGAATGCTGTCAATTCATATAAAACATTGATTGTACTGTGTCTCATGGATTAGAAAGACCTCTATTGAGACCGTCCTGTCCAAACTTTTGGCAGAATCGTAAAGACTGTTACTATTGACATTCCCTGCTTATTTAGTATAGAACATTTGTGAGGATAATTAGTAAAATGCAACTTGTTAAGAATTTTTTTTTTTTGGTACAATAACAATGCCAGATTTTACAATGATATAATGATGTACATTTTATAGGTTTTATAAAAATAGAATGATAGATTTTGTTCCATAACTTTATTATTCTAAAGATATATGATGTCAAATGATTTTGCGATACTCTGTTAGAAGTTGTTTAGCTAAATAATCCTCTAACTTAAAAATGGCCACTGCTAGTGCTCCTTGGTTGCCACTGTTCTGCGCCTCACATAAATTAAAGCGTAACTGTAAAGTTATATTGATTTTAACAACAATTTTATTAGGTTATTCCCCCTTTAAAAAAAAAAAAAAAAAGAACGAGGCCTACTTTGTGCTGCTTGTCCTTTTCTTTCCAAAGATATGGCATTTTCTGTTCTGAAAGTGTTTGACAAAAATCTTTGTCACCAGAAGTGGATGGAGAAGTGGGTGGATACTAAGATCTGTCTGTCTATGCCCTCAAGCTGAGGCCAGTTAGTTTGCCCACAGATCCCATGATGCCTTGTGTTCTCTCTCAAAGTAATTAAGCATTAAATCCATTAATTTTCTCACAAGTAAATCTACTGACCCTGCACAGTGCATATACAGGATGTATATGGTGACAGTCTCCACCACATGGAGGGGCAGGGGATGTGTAATAAGTGGTAGGAACCATAACCCTGTGCTGTGTGAGCACTAAAGGTTAATAGTTTATGTGCACAATGCTGATGACTAGGTGGGGGGAGGGCTGCAGCATGAGGTACAGAGAGAGACAGAGAAAATTCTGTAAAATCACAGACTGGGATGGAGGGACTAATAGGGAATGGAGAGATCTTGTACCTCACAATTCTGTGCAGGATGCATCTGTATTCACAGTCTAGAACACATCCAGCACTGCTTCATAGACAGAGAGTGTTCTGTCATATGACCTCCTCTTCTGTGAGCAGGAAGCAGTTAGAGTTTGTAGAGATTGTTTATAGTATTGACTCCAGGGCTTGTCAACACAGACAGAGGAAGCAGCCACTGCAGCAATGACATAATTTGAGGGGTATGACAAAGAAAGATAGACATAGGTAACAAAGCTAATAGGCAAAGTTGTTTACATCCCAAGAGCTATGGATTTGTGGGAAAAAAAATACAATCACTCTTTAAAGCTTTTGTCTAGTAGTGAATGGTGATGAATAGAGATGAGCGAGTATACTCGTCCGAGCTTGATGCTCGTTCGAGTATTAAGGTACTCAAAATGGCTCGTTGCTCGGACGAGTATTTCCCCTGCTCGAGATCGAGCATTTAATTAAAAAAACACAGTGAAGAAAACAATGAAGAATAGAATAAAAACAGTGAACACAGCATCATTTAAGTGAAAAACACAGTGAAAAACACAGTGAAGAATAGATTACAGATGTTCGGCACATCTGCTTACTTGTCGGGAGATACGCACGGAACGGTGCGAACAAAATAGTATGTGAAGAACAATATATATGTGTGAAGAACACATTGAAGAACACGGTGAGCAGGACAGAGACACCGGGGAGCAGCACAGCGACACCGGGGAGCAGCACAGAGACACCGGGGAGCAGCACAGAGACACCGGGGAAGCGGCAGCACGGAGACATCGGGGAGCAGCAAAGAGACATTGGGCAGCACGGAGACATGGGGCAGCGGCAGCACGGAGACATCGGGCAGCAGGGAGACATCGGGCAGCACGGAGACATCGGGCAGCAGGGAGACATCGGGAAGCAGGGAAACATCGGGCAGCATGGAGACATGGGGCAGCAGGGAGACATGGGGCAGCACGGAGACATGGGGCAGCACGGAGAGATCGGGCAGCAGGGAGACATGGGCAGCACGGAGACATGAGGCAGCACGGAGACATGGGGCAGCAGGGAGACATCGGGCAGCATGGAGAGATCGGGCAGCAGGGAGACATCGGGCAGCAGGGAGACATCAGGCACCAGGGAGACATCGGGCAGCAGGAAGACATCGGGCAGCATGGAGACATCGGGCAGCATGGAGACATCGGGCAGCAGAGAGACATGGGGCAGCACAGAGACATCGGGCAGCACGGAGACATGCACTCGAGCATCTGGAAAAGTTTGTCTCGAATAACGAGCACTCGAGCATTTTAGTGCTCGCTCATCTCTAGTGATGAATATTTGAAATTGTTTCTATGCCCTACATGTTTGGAGTTCTAGACAAAACAGATTTATTTTTTTGTTTTTGACCAATAGTACACTTTCAATCATAAAAATGTTATACTAACTAAATGGGTTATTTGAGGTCATCAAAAATCATCCAGGTAAAATTATTATCCACAGTAAAATTTTCTACTTTCTAATCACTATCCTCACCATTATCCTAGCCCCTATTGCCTACTTCACAAGCCTCACAATACCTATTAGTTAGGGACTTCTGGTCAACAATCCCAACACTAACTGAGTGCACAGGAAAGATGACCAGATACAGAGGAACAAACAACAAATAACAGACAGACAATTGAATTAAAAAATAGAGAAAAAAGAGAGTAGTCCAAATAATAAAGTAGAACACTGATACACAGTATAGAAAAAGAAATAGCAAGCAGAAATATGACAAATAATACCAGAGACTATTATAGCCAGAATGGCAGAGGGCAGATTAAGAAAGGAGTTCCTGGATGCCACCCCCAGCAGCTGATGGGATCGGCCGTCTATCACTCAAGTCAGAGGTGCAACATAACTGAATGACAGCACCCAGCTCTGCAAAGCAGTTGTTAGTCAAGGCTTCTAGCAAACAGCCTTGGGTGTGGCTCAAAAGCTGAACAATGCAGCAATATTTAGCAAGTTCTAACAGATTCAATTACTATTTTATGTTTAATGTTTGAGGTCCATATCTATAAACCAGTAGACTGTTATTGAGGTACTATACATATTCTGTATATGGAGAAAATTCTGGGCCCACATGGATGTCTATTCCAAAATGCTAAAAGATACTTTATATCGTGTTACTCTGTGGTTACATGCATACAAGTAGATACCTTTGTTGGCTAACTTAAAAGGTTGGTGATAATTGCAAGCTTTTGAGACTACTCAAGTCTCTTCATCAGACCTTATAAGGAGACCAGCGTAGTCTCGAAAGCTTGCAATTGAGGGCTCTCAAATTTTACCTACTCCAAAAGTATCACACTGGTTGGTCTAGTGGAAATAGCGGAATGTTTGTCTTCTGTGATATGATTTTCTTAGTTATTTTCTATTGCATTGCTGTTTGGTAATAAATGTTTTGCGAATGGGGATTTTACTTTTTGGCCTAAAAACTTAAATTCAGGAAATTTTGCCCTCCAGATTCAATTATATCTACATATTTGGAGAAGAAGAAAAACATGAGTTTAGGTGTGTATCTTGGAAGCTCTCACTTCACAGTACAACCAAGGGCACTTCAAAATATGTAATAGAACATGATTGTGTAGTGACACTTTCAGCCACAAGATGATAGGAACCAGGATTTTTCTGTACATTTGATTTCTTAGATGTCATCTGTGTAGCTATTATCATTTGCTATGATAGCTTAATTAAAACAAGCACTAAGTCCTTTTAATTCATTAATGATAAAATCTTGATTAGTAGTTTTCCTGCTTAGGTGACTTCCCAATTTAAAAACGAAAATGGATTTCGAGATGAAAATAAGCCTGTGGCGGAGATTTTCTTTGAGTGTATAGGGCTTGCAATACTCAAAGGGATATAATTGAGTCTAATTAGTTAGAGTGCAAATGAATTTTTATTTCATATAAAGGAGTGTCATTGATGAACCATGGTACAGAGTTTAAAAAGCATTCAGATTGACAGCGTGGGCTTAAAGTCGGTGGGAAAATCACAAGCTAATTCATTGATTGCCCCTTGGAAATTTCAGTTGTTAATTGTTAGGTAATTAACATAGAGCTACAATTATATTGGCCTTAGGGGGTGATTAATGTTTCAACATGTCAAATTAGCTCAGACTGAAACCTAAAAGCTTTTATATACACATGGGTTACAGACAGATGGCATATTGTGTACGCTGAATGCTTGTTTTCTTTTCAATATTTCTGACAATCTGTAAAAAATTGGTATGAAGCGGCAACCCATTCTAAAAAGTTAACAATCCTTGTTATAATTAAACTATTTACATAATAATTAAAACATTTATTAAACTAAAGTAGCGGAAAATATTCCAGATTATATTATTATAATTGGGAATTCCCCAAGCTAAACTACTGATTTAGCCATAAAAAAACTATGTTTTAAAATCAGAATTTCATGCAACTAGAAAGCAGGTGGAGCTTAGAGATATGCAAATACATTTTACATTTTCCAGGACGTCATCATGTCATTAGGCTTCTTGAAAGTCATGCTTGATGGTAAAGGAAATGCACAGCTATTTAACCCCTTAACGACTTGGCCTTTTTTAGTTTTTTCACTTCCATTTTTCACACCCCACCTTCAAAAATCTATAACTTTTTTATTTTTCCACATAAAGAGCTCTGTTATGGCTTATTTTCTGCGTAACAAATTGCACTTCGTAGTGACGGTATTTAATATTCCATGGCGCATACTGGGAAGCGGGAAAAAAATTCCAAATGCAGTGAAATTGGTGAAAAAACACATTTGCGACGTTTTCTTGTGGGCTTGGATTTCACAGCTTTCACTCTGCGTCCCAAATGACATGTCTACTTTATTCTTTGGGTTGCTACGATCACAGGGATACCACATTTGTACAGGTTTTATAATGTTTTCATACATTTAAAAAAATTAAAACCTCCTGTACAAAAATTTTTTTTTTGATTTTGCCATTTTCTGGCGCTAATAACTTTTTCATACTTTGGTGTACGAAGCTGTGGGTGGTGTCATTTTTTGCGACTTTTGATGGCGTTTTCATTGCTATCATTGTTAGGACTGTGCTACCTTTTGATCACTTTTTATTAATTTTTTTATATTTTCCAAAATGGCAAAAAAATTTCATTTTTGACTTTGGACGCTATTTTCCGTTACGGGGTTAAAGGCAGTGAAAAACCGTTATAATATTTTGATAGATCGGACATTTTCGGACGCGGTGATACCTAATGTGTTTATGATTTTTACTGTTTATTAATATTAATATCAGTTCTAGGGAAAGGGGGGTGATTAGAATTTTTAGGTTTTTTTAATATAATTTTTTTTTTTAAACTTTTTTTTACTTTTACTTTAACTATTTTTCAGACACCCTAGGGTACTTTAACCCTAGGTTGTCTGATCGATCCTACCATATACTGCCATACTGCAATATGGCAGTATATGGGGATTTTACTCCTCATTCATTACAATGTGCTGATAGCACATTGTAATGAATAGGTTAAAACAAGACAGCTTCGGGCCTTCGTGAGGCCCGATGCTGTCATGGCAACGGATCACCGCTCCCCGTGACGTCATCGGGGAGCGGAGATCCGCGCCAAGATGGCGGCGCCCATGCGGCGCCATCTTTTTGAAGCCTCCGGCAGCATTGCCGGAAGCGATCGCGGTGAAAGCACCTGCGATCGGTGCTAGCACCGATCGCGGGTGTTACCGGTAAGCCTTTGCTGCAATATGCAGCAAAGACTTACCGGCTATGGAGAGGGCTCGGCCCGCGAGCCCTCTCCATGCACCGGGACCCGGCGCGCGCCGTACTAGTACGGCGCGCGTCGGGAAGGGGTTAAGAAGTGTCTGCACCGCTATTGTGTTGCACGCGACCCTTTTTGTGGCACGGCTGTGCTGGCGTCCTTGCGACACAAATCAGGGGGCTTGCCGTTGGTCGATACGACTGATTGGGACGGAGTGCCGTATTTAACTTGCAGATTGTATGGCATGCTGTATTTTATGGGTGCACCACAAAATAGATGGTGAACTCTGTAGGGCCAGTGCGGGGAAGCGACACATTCATGATTTGTGGAGCACGATCTTAGTGAATCGGTGCACACAGCCTTATACATGGAAATAGCACTTTTAGTGCATTTTCTGAATTTCTAAGTAAATCTGCCCCATAGTTTTCCTTATCCTTATTTTCCAGGATCCCCTAGTGGAGCATCAATGACTATAAGTTTATCATGCATGATTTTGATGCTATATTGAATATTTTCCAGCTTCAGGCCCCTCACACATGAGCGAATGTGATGTGTCCATCTCCCGTCGCAGCTTGGAACATCTGGCCCACACACTGAGAAAGTGGAACTGAACTCTGCATGTCAGTTAATCTCCAGTTGCTCATTGAGGCCGGACGTTGAAGCCGGTACATGCTCCGAGTGTGTTGTGAGTTGGATGCATCACACTCACTTGTATGTAAGGAGCCTTATATGAGGTTTACTAGGATTTATTTACAAGAGACCTATTCTTTGAATAAAGATTAGTGATTCATTCAAGATTTGATTCACTGAAGCTAACCCTAACTACAACTATAAAATGAATTAAATGAGATTGGACTTTAATGGTTTAGAAAAGTTTTTTTAAAGGATGAGAGAGAGTTATAATCCAAGTTCTAGGACAATTAGAGCAACAATGATTCATCTTCAGAAAATATCAATAAAATCAGGATTTCCCTGCCTGACTGCAACCCCACTCATCAGACAGATGATCATTGTGGTAAGTTCCATTCATTCCAGGCACAGTGTTTATTAGTGTGTACTGACGGTGCCTTGTATTGCACCTCAGTTCTGTTCATTTCAGTGGGACTGAATTACAGAATACTTTATGATTAATCGATTGATTGACATTAAATTCCAATAGAAGAGTCCAGAGCATTACAATCCATTCAAACAGTGGATGAGTGAGGGGGACAGGAGTCATAACCCTGCAATCTAATATTTATGACCTACCTTCAAAATAGATTTCCAATATTTAACCCCTTAGTTTTCACTTTTGACTTCCCACCTTCAAAAATCTCTAACTTTTAAATTTTTCCGTGTAAAGTGCTGTGTATGGGCTTGTTTTCTGCGTAACAAATTGCAATTCATAGTGAGGGTATTTAATATTCCATTCCGTGTACAGGGAAGCAATTAAAAATTTAGAATCCAGTAAAAATGATGAAAAAACGCATTTGCACAATTTCCTTGTGGGCTTGGATTTTAAAGCTTTCACTGTGCGTCCCAAATGACATGTCAACTTCATTCTTTGGGTCGGTGCGATCACGGACATACCAAATTTATATAGGTTTTATAATGTTTTCATACATTTCCAAAAATAAAACCTCCTGTACAAAAAAAATTCTTCATTTTGCCATATTCTGGCGCTAATAACCTTTTCATACTTTGATGTACAGATCTATGTGTGGTGTCATTTTTTGCAACTTTCAATGGCGTTTTCAATGCCACCACTTTGAGGACTAAACAACCTTTTTGAACACTTTTTATTGATTTTCTTATGTTTCGCAAAATGGCAAAAAAATGCCATTTTTTAATTTTGTCACTATTTACCGTTACAGGGTTAACCGTTGGGAAAAAAACCTTATTATAATTTGATAGATGGCACATTTTGGGACGTGGTGATACATAACATGTTTATGATTTGTACTGCTTATTTATATTTATATCAGTTCTAGGGAAAGGGGGTGATTTGAATTTTTAGGGTTTTTTAAATTTAATTAAATTTTTTTAACTTTTTTTCGTTTTTCTACTAGTTTTCAGAACCCCTAGGGTATTTTAACCCTAGGTTTTCTAATTGATCCTACCATATACTGCCATACTACAGTATGTCAGTAAATGGGGATTTTGCACATCATCTATTACAATGTTGCAAACAGCACATTGTAATAAATAGCCTAAAACATGATAGCCTTGGGTCTTTGTGTGACCCAAGGCTTTCATGGCAACAGATCGCAGCTCCTCAATGACGTCACGGAGAGCGACAATCCGAGCCAAGATGGAGGCGCCCAGGCACTGCCGGGTTGTTAATGCTGTCGACAGCTTTGCTGCCGGTGATCAAAGGGTTAGCACCAGCGATCGTTATGGCACCGATAGCGGGTGTTAGAGACGGGTGTTTGCTCCACTGTGCAGCAAACACCATCTGAGTATGAAGGGGGCTTATTCCTTGAGCCTACTCCCCCCTCCACTACAGGATGTACAAAAATGTTCAAATGTGTTAAGGGGTTAAAGAGGACCAGTAATCTCTCCTGACATGTCAGTTTTACTACATTCTTGTATTCCCCTTAAAATAACAATTCCTTAGCAACATTTTCTTATACAGTAAATCTATGAGGTCATTAATCTTTATTTTTCTTCTTGTTTTTCTGTCTCTTTTTTTGGATTTGTTTTGGCCCATTGCAATTTTTGTGCCTCTTTGTGGACATTTTGAAATGTCCGCTGGACATTTGTTTATCGTCAGTAAGATACATTTATCTCCTAATCCAGATGTGCTGAATGTCGCAAATGATATTTATAATTTCAAATTGTCTACAATTTGCTACATTTTTTGGAGCAAAAAACTCCAAACCATACCAAAGAAAAACGTAGAAAATGGAAATAAGTGACTTGAAACATTTCTGCTAAATTTGTGAGACAGTAATGAGGAGATCTGGAAAAAAAAACATTAGAAATTCGAAAGCTTTTGAAATTTTTTGGCACAAAAAAAATCCAGACGAAATCATACTTATGGAAAACTTAGAAAATGGAATAAATGACTTGCGGCTTTTGTGCGACATTTTTGCAACATTTGTAACAAATGTCTCAAAAAGAAATCTAAAAAAAAAAAAACATTTAACACAAGGAAAAAGTGAGATAGATAAATTACCAAGGTAGCAGATGGAAAAAGAAGACAAGCAAAAACTAACCAAAACAAACAGAGATAAAATAAATGACCCCCTATAAGTTCATCTATTATTTCTTATTATTTCAGTTATTTTATGAGAAATACAAATCATTTTTCAAAATCTATATTAATGGTGGCGAAAAGACATCGTGAGAAGACGTTTTAAAGCCATCATTCATCAGTAATGTATGAAATGAATATCAGGAAAATTATACGAGTTTTTCATATTAAAATACTTAAATGCACTGCACTCATAAATGGTTCTGTGATATGAGGATTATAGAAAGGCAAAAACAAATCTAGATAAATGCATCGTGTACTTCTTATTTCAAATACCTGCCGATAGACTTCCGTTTTAATTTCATAAAGATTGAGTTTTGCGGCATTTAATTATAATAAAATGTTATTTTCCATAAATATTTGCATTTCCTGAGATTTATTAGGACATCTGGCTTATATAGAGGTGACCTGCTTAATGTTATTGCTGTCATTGTATATTTAGGCTGTCATACTTAGGCCATCTCCAATTTGAAATAGACTTTTAATCATGACTTGCTCTACAAAAAAAAAAAAAAAAAAAATTAAGAATAAATCGGAATATGCAGAAAGGATTAATTCAAATGCGTATTAGAAGAGTAAAGAAATCTCGGAGACAAGACTAATCATCATTTAGATTATCAGCAGAAGATGATTAAAAACAATGGATTGTATGACAAGTCATGTTGGTGCTGCGTTCCGTGCAGCCAAATGTTTTAGTTTCATAAATGAAAAAATACAAAAAAAAAGCCTAAGCTGCTTACAATGAGAGAAAGTAATCATTTAAATGAGAAACTTAAGATTTTCAAATTACATACTTCATCAACTGAGGTCTATATACAGAAGATGAGTTATTTTAGTAAAATTTAATATTTTTATTAACAAACCCTAAATGGGAGAATGGCTGAAAGGCTAGAGGATGAAGATGTGCATGAAGAGTGGTAAATAAATACAATTTTTCCGTTGACTGCAAAAATTAGAAGAAAAAAAAAAAGTACTTTGCAAATATTTAAATTGTCAAGATAATTCATGTAGACTGTGGTTGTTGCTTGTTACTACTTATTATGTTTACCGTTTTATGCTCTTGTCTGGGAATATGAATTTCAGAACTGACAAATTAATATTAAAGTTCTATCCAGAGTTCAGCAAGCAAGAGTTGTAATTAATTCAATGACATTAGCTCTTGTCCACGCGATATGGCAGAGATCCCACTTCTGAACAGTTAAGATTTAGGTGAACTTTTAGTTTACATAGACCAAGATTTGTGTATTCAGAAACTAATATGAAATTGTAAATGAAAGTACTTCTACTTGGCACAATTTCTACAAAGATATTTGAAGAGAACCTTTAAGGCAGACCTGGGGGACAGACAGTGGGTCCTTATGCTAATTTTAACTCTCTTTTTACTCACAATCTGGCATCCTCTTCCATATGTTATCTGGCAAACACCAGATACCAAGCTTCAGGCTTCTTTGCAGTCCCAGGGACCTTAAACTTTGTATAAAAGATGGCGGCTGATGTCTGGTTCAAGCAGCAGCATATTTATTTATTAAATCATTTTTTTTCTGTTCCCTTATAAAGAATGACTGGAGCATTATACAAGTCCTTTTGCCTTTTGTGTCACCCCCTCATCCCCATAGACTGTAAGCTCTTGTGTCACCCCTCATCCTCATAGACCGTAAGCTCTTGTGTCACCCCCTCATCCTCATAGACTGTAAGCTCTAGTGTCACCCCCTTATCCTCATAGACTGTAAGCTCTTGTGTCACCTCCTCATCCTCATAGACTGTAAGCTCTTGTGTCACCCCCTCATAGACTGATAGCTCTTGTGACACCCCCTCATCCTCATAGGCTGTAAGCTCTTGTGTCACCCCCTTCATCCTCATAGACTGTAAGCTCTTGTGTCACCCTCCTTATCCTCATAGACTGTAAGCTCTTGTGTCCCCCCTCATCCTCATAGACTGTAAGCTCTTGTGTCACCCCCTCATCCTCATAGACTATAAGCTCTTGTGTCACCCCCTCATCCTTATACACTGTAAGCTCTTGTGTCACCCCCTCATCCTCATAGACTGTAAGCTCTTGTGTCACCCCCTCATCCTTATACACTGTAAGCTCTTGTGTCACCCCCTCATCCTCATAGACTGTAAGCTCTTGTGTCACCCTCATCCTCATGGACTGTAAGCTCTTGTGTCACCCCCTCATCCTCATAGACTGTAAGCTCTTGTGTCACCCCCTCATCTTCATAGACTGTAAGCTCTTGTGTCACCCCTCATCCTCATAGACTGTAAGCTCTTGTGTCACCCCCTCATCCTCATAGACTGTAAGCTCTTGTGTCACCCCCTCATCCTCATAGACTGTAAGCTCTAGTGTCACCCCTCATCCTCATAGACTGTAAGCTCTTATGTCTCCCCTCATCCTCATAGACTGAAAGCTCTTGCGAGCAGGGCCCTTGCTTCTATTGTTCCATATAACATACTTTATTTGTATATTTACCCAAGGATTTGTAGAGTGCTATGGAATTCGATGTAACTATACAAAATTAAGATCATTATTATAATATTAAACTACTTATTAACCCTTCCTATTGCAACCCCCCCCCCCACTCCTCAGCTGGGGGGTAGTCAACTAGAAGACAATCCCTCCTTAGGTCTTTGTTCTCAAAGGAGCACAACAAAAAAAACACAATAAGGCGGAGTGAACAAACCATATTAGCTAGGAGAGAAATTTGACCAGCAGTGCTGAATATTTATAGGGAAGAGAGGCCTAGGCCGAGGTGGAGGAATCAGACACACAGGGGGCGTTTTTCAGATGTCTCCTAGAGCAGAACTGTTCTAGTAGCCAATGACAACCAATCAGAGCTCAGCTTTCATTTTCCCACAACTTTTTATAAAATTATAGTTGATCTCTGACTGGTTTCTATGGGCAGCTAGAACAATTTAACCTCAGAAGTTAATTCTAGAGATAGTGCTAGTTCCAGTAATAATTTTAATGTCATATTCAGTCCTGAATTTACAGCTACACTCCTCAGTGTTATTACATAATGTCCAACAGCATACTGTATCAATTAATATCTACCCAGGATTGAGCTACAGAGACAACTGACATGTTATAATGGAAACTGTGGAGGGGACACTTGTAAAAAATACCAGAAATAAATAATTTAATGGACAAAGATAATGTTATTGTTATGCATACTCACATGATAACAGTCATTAAATGTGCTGGTAACACCTCAGCGAAATCACAGGACCTGACCACACCCCATAGAGTAAACTTACAAACAAGATATTGTTCCTTTTTTTTTCTCTTGTATTTTTTCGCCATATTTGCATATTAGCGTATAAATTTGTGACATTCACACTTACCTAGCAGAGTTTGCTGTGCCAGAGTTTTTCCGCGTTGTGCCTGATATATCTTTAAATTTAGCGTTTTTTTCTCAAATAGCAGTAAAAACTTTGTTGGAAATAAACTCCTGTCCCCAGTAGGCATAGGGCATAGTTTAGAAAAGTTTGCAGAAGAATTTGCAAATTTTGTGTGACTTTTTAAAAAGAAGTCTCAAAAACACTCCGCTACTAGATATATCACCCTCTAAGATATAGCAAACAAGCTCAAAACCTGGAGGAAGCAAAAAAAGACACACACTAAACATAAATGACCCCTAAAGTATTTAGTAGTTGATTACAACATAACGGCAACACAAAAGGGAGACTTTCTCAAATTTTTTTAAACATTATTAGTTGAATTACAACTATACAACTTTACCTAATTTTACATTCAAGACCTAGTGCAAGCTTCTACAGCAGCAGCCTTTTGTACAAAATGGCACCATAAGACGTACAAGCTGCCAAAGATAATTAATTCCAATGATGTCATTGGCCATGGATTTGCAAGTGGCATGTAAAGAGTTAAAAACCAAGATCGCTGCTGAGGTGAATCTTCTCATAGAACAAAGGTATCCGAGATGCTAAGACATTTAAACTAAGGGCCAAATTTATTTTTGAGCAGGCTGAGCACTTTGCATACAAGCTGGATGTTTACTGAATATTGCAGCAAACACCCTCCGGTAACAACCTCAATTGGTGCTGGCACTGATTGAGGGGGTGTTAACCCTTTAACAGAAGTAAAAAGCCATCATTGAGTGAGGGTACCGCCATACTGGCTTTGATTGTCACTCCCATTGATGTTATCGGGGTGCAACAATCAGTTGCCATGATAACCTGGGGACTTTATAAAAATCCAAGGAGTTTTAATGCAGATCTGTAGCAATATATTGCAATATGTGGTAGGAGCAATAAGATCTCATAAGGTTAACTTACCCTAGAGGGTCTAAAAATTGTTAAAAAAAATAAAACAAATGTAAAAAAAAAAAAAGTTCAAATTACCGTATATACTCGTGTATAAGCAAAAAAAATGTGCTGAAAAACGTCCACGTCGGCTTATACACGAGTCAATACGTGTAAAAAAATAATTAAAAATGGACTAAAAAAAAATAAACTACTTACTCACCCTCCGGTGGCCCCGATGCGCAGCGCTGCTCCCCCGATGTCATCGCAGCTCCTCTTCTGGCTTCCTGGCTCCTCTTCTTGCTTCCGCGCCGTCTTCTGTCTTCTTTAACATCGCGTTGGGCGCCGCCATTGTTCTTCTCCCGTACGGGAGAGAACAGTTGGGGCCAGAGAAAGGTCCTCCAAAGATGATTCGGCCCTGTTTCCTCATTCTCCCTCTTCCTACAGTCCCAAGTAGCAAAGTCAGTATCAAAATATGACTGAAAGCAGCATCTTTTAAGTTGCTTAGAACTGCAGGAAGATTCTTTGAGTCCTGTCTGGTGTGCTGGGGCGATAGTCCGGGTGCCCACGGAAAGGGCTCTGAGTGGCGCCTTTGGCACCCGTGCCATAGGTTCGCCACCACTGTTATAGGGTATCAAAAATGGTAGCATTGAAAATGTCAGCTCATCTCACAAAATAATTACACCATACACAGCTCTGCACATCGAAGTATGAGAAAGTTATTAGTATCAGAAGATGGGGAAATAAATTGTATTCAATTTTGGTATCTCCGTGATCATACCTACCCAAAGAATAAAGGAGACGTGCTTCATATAGCACTGTACACAGAAAAATAAAAACGTTATAGATCTTTGAAGGTGGGGAGTGAAAAATGGAAACACACAAACAATAAAGCGTTGAAATCTTAAGAGATTAATGTTTGCAGTGGATTTGAGACTTTTTGGCAAAAAGAGGTAAAAAAAGTAGCCATTTTTACACAGCTAAATTAAGTATTTCCTATTCTAGTAGGGGACAAGAGTGAATTAGTGACCAAATTTGAGGTATACAAGCCTGGAAATAGTTGCAATTCCTGGTACATAGACATGAATTATGACTATTTTCCCACTCACCTCCACCAGTGGGCATGGAGGGGTATGAAGGAGGCTGTGCCCAGCAGTGGATTGGGCAGGCAAAGGGTGCACCTGCGAGGGCATGAGTGAAAGCTATTGGCTCAGGATGAGACCGGATTAGCCACTAGTTATATCAGGTTACAGAGCGTATAGATAAATCGGGTGCAACACGAGGGGCCTTGAGGCCAGGTGATAAATCTCCCCCATTGGGGCCAGAATGCCCAGTCTCAGTATATCAAAATCTGTGCGTTGAACACTATGCAGACTATATTTTACTACAACTGCTGACCATATATTAAGAAATTGTATCAGAATTTTCAGTGTGCACAATAATTAGTGACATGAAGGGTTTGATACTAGTAGTTATCAAAGGTATAAATGTAGTTATTGATTTAGGTTATGACATCCCTCTAGCAATGTCACAAAAATGAAAAGAGTTACCAAATTAACCAGAATTGCAGCGCAGTTACTGATGCTGTGTTTCTCTTGGGGCCTGTTCTATTGGAAGTCTATTGATTTCCCCTATATACATCATATTTATCAGTGTTTCGTGCAGCAATGAGCAAGGGTATACTACTACTAATAAATCCTGTAATAATAAGCAAGAATAAATATATTAAAATAAAACATTGCACCACATTGCGTTCCTTCTTTAATTTTGCCATTATAAAGTAAATTTTTTTTAAATTAACATTTTTTAATAAATTAGTTTTGTATCTACTATGTATTTGGGTCTATAATGTCCTGTGTGTTCTCATATTCTATCAGCCGGAGTCATTCACAACTCATTACCCTGGTTTGACATGTAGCTGGTGTAGTAAAGTAAAAAGGAATTTATAGATCCTATCAGTAATAAGAGCAGGCAATTACAGTTTTGCCTGTAGTGTTTTTAGAGTAATTCTCGGGCTACAAGATCTGATCTGTAGACTACATATTGTAAAAGTAAATATTTCTAACTTCAGTGATTAACCAAATCCTATTGGTGGCTTTTCTTCTCATGGGAGAGCGGTACCACCCACCGTGTACCAGTCCACTGTTTGGCCTTCATAATGATGAATCTGGAAGCAGTTGGTGTTCAGTGCTCTGTATAGTAGCCATAGGTAGCCAGGGCTCTCATTTCCTTCAATGGAAGCCCAGGCTGTAGTTACAGCTTTCAGTCATTAAAGGGATCAGTTTCCTGCTCCATGCTCTCTGTTTATGATGGAACAATTTCCTCATTGGTGCAAGGGCCTACTGTGGATGTCACCAATAATAATTCTTGGGTAATTACAATTACTCTTAACAATTATAGTCAACCTATTAGTCACCTATGTTTCACTCTTTTAACCCTCTGTTTGTATTTTCCGTTTAATCTATAACATACATAATACCTGTAGTAAAAAAGGTTTGACAACATTTAAGAGACTTGTCGGGGCGATTTAGGACACTAAACCAACCACATGTCCTTATGGATCAATAGTTTAGTGTTCCAAATCACCCTTCAGGTAGGCCTTCTGGACCCAGTATTAAAAAAATCTTTATACTTACCTAGAGATGGGCTCCTTGAGGTGCATCTCACCGATTTCTGATGCCCCCAGTCTTTCAATAATGCCGGAGTTGTACACCCGGGTTTGACAACATGGCATGGCACATGCACAGTCAAGCCAGGGTGTAATATGACAGACTCACTGTGCAACTGTTTAGGCACGGGGAGCTCCAGACCAAGGTACGTCTCAAAGTTTCTTTTTTAATAGTAGGCACAATAGTAGGTTACCTAAAGGGTGCTTAGGACACTAAACCATGGTCCACAGGTACGTTTTAGTGTCTCAAATTGCCTTGACAGGTGTCCGTTAAATATCAATTTTCCAGTTATATTATGTATAAATTCCAAAGTCTCTGGGATCAGGAAGCATTTTTGACTACAGGCTAGGGGTGATTTATAACAAGTCCGGTGGGATGGAGTGGAAGTTTTTAGGCAAAACATGTTGATAAATCGTAGTTGCGATACACGGGCGGCTTTTCATTTTCACTAGAGATGAGCGAGTATACTCGTCCGAGCTTGATGCTCGTTCGAGTATTAAGGTACTCGAAACGGCTCGTTGCTCGGACGAGTATTTCCCCTGCTCGAGATCGAGCATTTAATTAAAAAAACACAGTGAAGAACAATGAAGAATAGAATAAAAACAGTGAACACTGTGAACACAGGATCATTTAAGTGAAAAACACAGTAAAGAACACAGTGAAGAATAGATTACAGATGTTCGGCACATCTGCTTACTTGTCGGGAGATACGCGCGGAACGTTGCAAACAAAATAGTATGTGAAGAACACATTGAAGAACACGGTGAGCAGGACAGAGACACCAGGGAGCAGCACAGAGACACCGGGGAGCAGCACAGAGACACCGGGGAGCGGCACGGAGACACCGGGGAGCAGCACGGAGACATCGGGCAGCGGCACGGAGCGGCGCGGAGACATAGGGGCACGGAGACATCGGGGCACGGAGACATAGGGGCACGGAGACATCGGGGCACGGAGACATCGGGGCACGGAGACATCGGGGCACGGAGACATCGGGGCACGGTGACATCGGGGCACGGAGACATCGGGGCACGTAGACATCGGGGCACGGAGACATCGGGGCACGGAGACATCGGGGCACGGAGACATAGGGGCACGGAGGCATAGGGGCACGGAGGCATAGGGGCACGGAGACATAGGGGCACGGAGGCATAGGGGCACGGAGACATCGGGGCACGGAGACATCGGGGCACGGAGACATAGGGGCACGGAGACATAGGGGCACGGAGACATAGGGGCACGGAGACATCGGGGCACGGAGACATCGGGGAACGGAGACTTCGGGGCACGGTGACATCGGGGCACGGTGACATCGGGGCACGGAGACATCGGGGCACGGAGGCATCGGGGCACGGAGACATCGGGGCACGGAGACATCGGGGCACGGAGACATAGGGGCACGGAGGCATAGGGGCACGGAGGCATAGGGGCATGGAGGCATAGGGGCACGGAGGCATAGGGGCACGGAGACATAGGGGCACGGAGGCATAGGGGCACGGAGACATAGGGGCACGGAGGCATAGGGGCACGGAGACATAGGGGCACGGAGGCATAGGGGCACGGAGACATCGGGGCACGGAGACATCGGGGCACGGAGACATAGGGGCACGGAGGCATAGGGGCACGGAGACATAGGGGCACAGAGACATAGGAGCACGGAGACATCGGGGCACGGAGACATCGGGCAGCGGCACGGAGACATCGGGGAGACTTCAGTGGAAGAAGAGCAGCGGATCCCAGAACAGCGTATCTCCCGACAAGTAAGCAGATGTGCCAAACATCTGTAATCTATTCTTCACTGTGTTTTTCACTTAAATGATCCTGTGGTCACTGTTTTTATTCTATTCTTCACTGTTCTTCACATCTGCTAACTTGTCGGGAGATAATATACGCGCGGAACAGTGAAGAATAGATTGCAGATGTTTGCATACATCTGCTAACTTATCAGAAGACGTTCTTTTTCAATTAATTAACACATTTTATTCCCGAACCATGGTCCCTTTGAAAAATGCTCGGGTCTCCCATTGACTTCAATGAGGCTCGTTATTCGAGATGAGCACTCGAGCATCAGGAAAAGTTCGTCTCGAATAACGAGCACCCGAGCATTTTAGTGCTCGCTCATCTCTAATTTTCACATATGGCTTTTCATATATATATACGTATACATATATAATCACATATATATTGGTGTAATATGAATTACAGAATGTAGTTGAATTGAGTGACTGAAATGATTCAATTAGATGCAGTGTGCAGTCCCTACCAATACCCTGTCAGTACCTTCTCAATCACACTGGAGATTTTGATCCACAAAGTCCAAAAGCATTTTTTGTCCAATGCTGAAACTTAAAAGTTTATGCTTAGACACATGATGTCACACAGGTGCACAGCTCGTTATAACACACAGCTCTGATTATTTTTTATGATTCTTACGAGACAAGCAAATGTGTGACATAACATGACCGTGGACTGGCTTTATGTATGGGAGCTTTATAGGGATGACTTGGTCTAGTAAGAATTTTTTCATTTGGTATTTCATCAATAAATCTGTTTTTTTCAGGTCATTTTTATTAAGGGCTAGGCTGTAATACCAGACCATGCACCAAAGTGGGTGAGGCATTTGGCACGTGTCAGATGTTAGTCATGTGTACTTCAAAGTCTGTTGTCTCGCTGTAGACTAGATAGGCATATTCTCACTATCACCTGCATTTATAGGGGCCCTTTCACCACCTCCAACTCTTTTCATCCTTCAACAGGCTCCATTGGTCCTGACACTGATGGAATATTTTCTCTAGCCACCACATTCTCTTGGCAATCATTTCTATTGGATTTGGCACCTTATATGCTAATTAGACTCCTTACATTCAAATGGACAATGACAAGCTGTCTGCTCCATCCCAGGACCACCCACCTGACAATAGAGAGCCTCATTACCAAATTGAGTGCTGAAACTAATGGTACCGATTGCTTGGGAATCGCAGTAATTATTCCACTTGCTCTAGAGTGACAACTATTAAGAGTTGAAGTTAGCTGTGAAAGGTTTATTATTCAAAAGTCTTGTCAATTTATATATATATATGGCCATTTTCTTTAAAATTTAAAAAAAGTTGCATCTATCCCTCAGATTAGTTTCTACAACTATACTCGTAGTTACCAATTATCAATATTTTTGTTGCTGCATATTTGAACCTATTAAAGGTGTACATCTTTATGGTGTATTTCTAAACTTAGAATTATATACCTACATAGTGGAAATATATCCAAAATATTCATGTGCATATTCAAACTGCCTGCATTTTGCAAATCTGTCAGTCATATCCAAATGGAAATCAAATATGTCACAAATAGTTTAGATATTTCTACTGGATTTTTGTCTTTTTGATTGCACAATCAATTTTTGTCATGGGCCACTGGTTATTAACTGTGTCAACTGACTGCACGTAATAAAGGGTAAGAAGCACGGACATAGCGAATGCTGAGATTTCTAAAAATCACTGACCATAAATATTTAATCCACAGTGAACATCACTGAACACATGTTTGTATTATTTACTTTTCGTATTATTCAGATTAGATAGAAATTCGGGTTAAGTGGCATCTGGCAACAACTTTTGAAATGTATTCTATGTGGCATTTTAGAATCTGTTTGTTAGTAAAAGTAAGATGTCGTTCATAAAGATGAATTTAATTGAATAGGGCATATACAGTTTTGAAAGCCATATTATAAGAATTTCCTCTGATCTATAGTTTAGAGCAATTTCATTTCTTTTCAAGTTCATTTTGTGTCTCTAAAAAGGGAAGAATAAATGCTTCCTTCTAAGGAAATATAATATTCGATGTTGAAATATTTGGGAGCATTATAGTTATACTAGCTAAAATGTATACGATCTTAGATCATATCATGGCTTAAAATCAGAATATGACACCAATAGATTTCTTTGTTGCTCTACTGAAGTTTTGTGAGTTTCTGAATCTACGGGCACTGAATACCATATGAACATTACAAAATAAAATATGATAATAATAATAATAATAATAACTATAATAATTTCTTTATTTATATAGCACACACAGATTTTGCAGTGCTGCACAGAGCTTGCCAAATCAGTCCCTGTTCCCAATGGGGCTCACAATCTTATCAACCTACCAGTATGTTTTTGGAGTGTGGGAGGAAACTGGAGCACCCGGAGGACACCCACTTAAACACTGAGAGAACATACAAACTCTTTGTAGTTGTTGACCTGGATGGGACTTGAACCCAGGACCCCAGTGCTGCAAGGCTGTAGTGAAACATAATTATAACATGTGATGTAATTGGAGGGTAGACTTTGAAGGGTTTCTGTTCTGAATTCTGAATTCCACTGTTGGGGAAAGAATATAACACTATAATTAACACTTCTATTAACTAAGCTCATTTTGCAAACTCTACTGTTGAAAAACAAGGAGGTCTACATATCGCAAAGGCTGACATGGGCACACTTTATTTAAGAGCTAACTCCATTCTGGCAATTTACATTACTTTCTTTATCCTCTGTCCCACCAATGGAGCTACCCTGCCCCGAAACTAGTTGTGGTCACAGCAGACAAGTTGTTGTTGTTTTTAAAATTATTGTGTGATAGATTTTGGAATTGCCGACTGCTCACAGAAGTAGGATAGAAACTTTTTAAGTTGATTTTTGATTAAGGAAAAGTTGATTTTTCTGATTATTAAAGATGATTCATCATCTCTCCTACAATATCTGTTTTAGAGAAGATCTGAACTGAATTTTTAATTACGGGCTAGGGAGGCTTCCTTTTACTGTAGGTGCAGAAAGTCACAGTACAAAACTGCACTAAAAATTTACCTAATCCTGTGGTATATTTCTCAATTGAATATTAGAACTTTAATTTTTGGGGCATATCCTAACAAACATATGGTGTGGGGACGTCATTTTTGACAAATGAAATGGTTACACCTAGTTAACAAATTTCTAGGAAAATCGCTTTACAAAGAGCCTCCTGTACACTTCAAGGGTCTAATATACATATAGGTTTCATAGTTTCATAGTTTATACGGTTGAAAAAAGACACTTGTCCATCATGTTCACTCAAGTAAGGGAAGGGATTGGATGAGGAAGGGATTTAGGGGAAGGTTCCATGCATAGGTGTCTTCTCATTGTTTAAAGGGGCTGTACCAAGTTTGATTGTTTCCTTTTTTCACAGAGTAGGGAATTACAAACTGATCAGAGAGGTCCATCTGGGGCTTAGTGGCTTATTTCTCACTAAATGTTGGGGCGGCAGGTCCATTTACTGTCTTTGAGAATCCTGGAGATTTCCAATGCCCCCATAGTACCGAATAGAGCAATAATATGCATGCTTGAGCTGACACTGCATCAATTAATGAGAACGGGACTCTCATGATCCTGAGGGGTCCCATTAGTTGAGCCCCCACTGATCTGATTGTCCTTTTATGCTGTGACCCACTTGCAAAACTTCAAGTGACAGTTAGTAGTACATGATATCCTACATGTTTTGATCATCCTTATGGCTTTTATTATGAGTACCATTACAGCTGAAATTAAGATAAATTGGATGAAAAGACTCTTGAAAAATGGAAAAATTCTTACTTTTCTTTTATAGTTTATTTGGTGTTAAATCAGTATTTGCAAATATGGAAACATCAAACGTAGTATAGATATATGGAATCATTCAGAACTTTTCAATATACCGGTAGTTCGTGATACTGATATTAGGTCACGGTCGTTTTGTTCTTCGCAATTTTTTTCCGTCTCAAACGACCCTCAGGACACAATTAATCACATGACTGATCAAAGTTAACTTCTAAGTTCCGTCTCATCCTCTTTTTCTCTAATGGTAAATGGGTTAAGATTTACAAACTCACAATAGCTTAAGTGTTCTGAAGATTCAGTTGAAAGGTTGGGGTGAGCAAGGAACTCTGTCAGGTCTGTCATGTTTTCTTGATCTGATTTTCCAGATTTAACCTATATTCCCCATTAGGCTGTTACATTTTTCTTCCTGCTGTGATGTCATAAGGTTGGAGGACAAAGTAGAACAAAGAAACAACAAAGTAAAACACAATTGGAAATACTTTTATTTTATTATTTCACCTGGAAGGTAATTGTAACAGTTACTGTCTTCGGGCACAAAAAATTAAAAGAAAGCGCCGGCTTTGCTGACAAAATTCCAATATAATAACCAATATTAAATGTCATCTTTCATTTCGGTTTAGTTCATATATTGCAAAGTTTAGATTCCGTAAGTCAAATATGTAAAAATAGTTTTAAGAACAGACAATCTTATTAATAATGTAGAGACTTTTCCTAGGTTCAAAGATAAGCATTTCCATTTCTGTTACTGTGCCATGTCTGAAGTTGTTGCAAATTGATAAAAATGATGCAGTCATTTCTAAAATATTGGCTTTAAATGTTAAGAGTAGGGCATATTTTGGTATAGAGGACATTGCATTTATCTTTTTTTATACCAAAAATTATCTTTAGCTAAAACTTTGTATTTCCTTTAATTGAAATTGTGGTCACAAAAAAGATTATTTGCCTTTTGAGATACAAATATCAGGGATTTTGAGCCAATACTTGATTTCCATAGTTATTACCCCAGGTAACCAACCCAGGTTTCCTTGAATACCACTATTTCTCTCTATTAACACTCTATGAAGTGTATGTGCAAAACGTTGTTTGTGTTTGCTTAATTTTTTTTTTATGAGAGTTTTTTTTGCCTCCAAAATTAATTGTGGCTTATAACCAAAAAAGTTTTTAGATGAATGTATAAATTGAGTCTTTTTTTAAAATTTGGACTCAAGGAGGGAAATTGATCAAGTATTGGCGCATTGTGCACTAGTGAAATGCTCACGAAGGATATACCAAGAGGCTCTAGCTTCTTAGTATATCTGGCACGTGACCATGCAGCCATACAAGGCCTGAAATAGAATGATTTTATAATCTGCATCAAGACTATGCAAATGCTACAGCTAGAGGGCAGCATGGTGGCTCAGTTATTACCTCTACAGCCTTGCAGAACTGGGGTCCTGGGTTCAAGTCCCATCCAGGTCAACATCTGTAAAGAGTTTGTATGTTCTCTCCATGTTTGCATGGGTTTCCTCCAGATCCTCTGGTTTCCTCCCACACTCCAAAACTTACTGGTAGGTTGTTTAGATTGTGAGCCCCCATGCGGACAGGGACTTATTTGGCAAGCTCTCTTCAGTGCTGCAAAATCTGTGAGCGCTATATAAATAAAGGAATTATTATTATTACTGCTAATCCTTAAGCACAGGACGAGAGCTATGCAGCCCACTTTAGCTCCTCCATGTCCATTCGGCTTGAAAAAGTGAATGAGAGTGAAAAATAACAGTGCCTGTTCATATGGATTGCACCAAATTCTATGGATTGATTTATTATGACCAACCATCAAAACCCAAGAATCATTGAACAAAGAAAAAAGTTACAATTATATGTGACCCCAATGACTTTATTCTTCTTACCCAACAGTACAAAACAAAAACCTTTTTTTTTCGATCATTTCATCCGTCTTTTTATAGGGCTGCTGTATATGGCTGGTATTTGTCCTCTAGCTGTGAGGATTGTACCTTGTACACATAGCATTATGCAGAAAGTGAATTATAACAGATGTTAATTATTTAGCGTTTCTTAATTAAAGGGGTAATAATCCTGACAATCACTGGATGAGAACACAGCATACAATATTCCAACGTCTCTGAGAAATATGATTAGTGTTCTTTAATATGATAAAGGTAAATTATTTTTAATAGAGTACTCCCATCTAGCACATATGAATAACCAATTTGTAATTAACAAAGCTGTAGCTCTGATTAATTTCAGGTAATGATTTTCTTATACACAAGAGGAAAAGGGACATTTTTATTATAATTAGACTTTGAATGCCAAGGTCATGATCAATAGAAGTTAAAAGACCATTTAAAAGGGTTTGCATAAAAAATTTATTAAGGCAAACAATCTTCCAATAACTTTAAATGTCATAAAATACAAAACTATATATAAATTTCTACGTTGGCTATTACCATTGTGTGGTTTATATTCCTTACAAAAACTATTAGTATTCTGACTTTTTTGTGATTTGTGGATGGGAAGCAGCATAAGTTTTCATAACATATTTAATAATGAGATAAATGCTATTTTTAACTATTGTAACTTAACCAAATAAGGGACATTTCTAAACATTCCTACTTTAGTGTTTAGTGTTCTAAAAACTTAAAGCTTACTTCTATATTTTTTCTGTGCCAAAAATCATCCGAAAGCTAGGAGACCTCTATCATTAATATCAACAAACTGAAAAGCCCTGTTAAGATACAATTTTAATGTAATGTCTTAACTCTGATCATGGGCTTCGGACTCTAGGACCCTATATGTAGTGAACTATATGTATTGGTACCATCTGTAACTTCAGAAGTATTGGGCAACCATAATGGTTGATTACTTTTCACCCCAGCAACAGTTGTTACTGAGGATAAGAATTCAGCTTATAAATTGGATTAACATGTCCTTTTGTTCTCAGAGGTTCTAAATCTTTTTGCTCTAAACTTTGCTCATCTACCACTGAATATATAACGAACTCTAATTCAGAAAGCTTTCATATATTGCCTAGTTTCCTCAGCGATCGCACAGGCTCTGCTTCTGAGCCCGGGCTATCGCTGAGATGTACATGTACATCGGAATGGTGCAATAGACCTAATTTATTGACGTACATGTACGTTTTTTGCGCCAAGGGGTTTATATCACATCAAAAGTATGTTTCTACATACCATAAAACAAAAGATCTGAAGTGACACTCCTCCTGCAGCCTCTAAACTTGACTCATCGGTTAAATATCTCAGCCTATTACCAAATGACTTTAGAGAAGATTTCATACCCTACCTGAAGGGGCTAGTAGTGTAATGGGGTAACTGGTGACATGTTTCCTAAATTTATGTTTGTAATTCACTCAAAAACATTGCTCATTCTAAGCAGTACATTACTGTGTTTTATTTGGAAACCTCTTCAAACTATGGTGTAAGAATAATTCCTTCTTCTTAAATATATTTGTCAGGTTCACAGGGGAGAATGCTGGGACTTCTGGTCCTTCCTCTGATGCTTCTGGTGGTGCTAGCAGCATTCTCAGACGTCCTGCGCGTCTCTACGCAGACTCCACCTCTCATCAGCAGTCTCTGGTGCGCACTCTGGGCAGCGGCTGCTAATACGTTGCACTGTTTAGGGGTTGTGCTCTGGACTGCTGGGAGTTGTGGTACCTCTGCATGGTGTCTTTGATTGTGCTTTGTCGTTCTGCACCATGAGGGGTTAATTCCCAGAAGTTGTCCAGCTCCTATCAGGTTCTGGAGGTGGGGTTCTGGCTGCATAAATTGCAGCCTCACTAGTCACCTGTGCCAGTGTTTGATGTCCCTTCATCTCTTGCTCCTTGCTATAGGTTTGACTTGCTCTTATTCTGTATTGTTGTGATTTCGGCTAGTTTTTGACATTGACCCTTTTGCTTACTGATTTTGTTCTTGATGTACCCTCTCTTTGTGACTCCGGCTAGTTTACTACTCTTTTGTGTTTTATGTTTGTTAGTCTGTTCTTTTTGTTCCCTTCCTGCACTTAACTAGTGTATTCTGAATCTTCAAGTAGTCGCCCCACGGTTTAGTGTGGGGGGCTATAGGAAGGGACAGAGGTTGGGGCGAGCTCAGGGCACACTATCCCCTGTCTTGATTGTTACCCAACCCTAACAATATTTTTTTTTAAATCCTGGAATAACATTCTAATATGTTTTTAATTTTATGGAAAAATTTTACTGTAAAATGAGCCGTAACCTAATATTATATAACACATCTGATTGTATCCATTAGCTTGTGATCCATTTGGCAGTCTGTAGTCTGCACCTAGAATCCATTGCATTGCAAGAAAATTGCATAACAGTAAATTATTTGCAAAAGACCAAACCATTTTATAATTTTTCTTTGCGAGTATATGTTAACACTTCTTTGCGAGTTCCCTCCCAAAAAATTACTTAAAGGGATGTCCACCATTTAGATGGTTTGTTGAGTCATCTAATAGTGTCATGTATATTGTACTTACCCTGGTATACTTCTGCCCTTCTGCCATGGGTCATGGGACTTCCGGTGACATCCCATGTCCTGTCCTTCTGTGTCCTTCTACTCCCATGTCATTGGTTGGAGGAATGTGTCAAGGACATTTGTAGGGGATTATACTTACCTTGGTAAACTTTTGAATTTGTGGTGAACACTGCAATTTTCACTAATTTTGTCAAATATAATTCATTGTATATAATAGGCTAACATGTAACAGGTAACTGAGAAAAAACATACATAATTAAATTTTATCTGCAGTATATTCGGAAATTCTCATGTTTCTAAGGCGAGGGGGAGAGTGATTTATTTAATTACATTTTTCTAACTGTTATTTATTCAATTTGACAATATTTACTGCAAAGTAGGTTCCCTATTACATATCCCACTGTTATATGCTTTCCATAATATAGTATATCTCTTAAATACATGCAGTAACATATGTAATATGGTAATTAGGTGAAGTTGTGTACATAAAGTGTCTATGCCCCTAATATGATGTGCAACTAATTATTCATCTCATAATACTCTAGCAGAGTATGGAGACTAAAATAATGCATAGCTAAGTGCAATAAGAAACCACAGCTTCTCTCTATGTTATCTTATAATTGTATTTGCAATCCCATGTTTGAAGTGTCAGGTTTTTTTTTGTTAATATACTAATCTTGTTATGATTTAAGTCTTTGATGTGATTAAAAGGCTTCGATGGCAATGCATAGTCACGTGTGAAAGTAAACTGCATAGACAAAGAGACTTACAAGACTAATAAATCAAATAGTAGAAACCAGTAACATAGATTATATATGACTATTTGCTTAACTTTGAAGTTTTTTTTTTACACAGATGAATCAAAATAATTAAAATTACAACTATGACTGTTTGTCAAGTTTCCATAATACTTTCACGTGGAGCAATTTCAGGAACTGTATTTGGGGGGAATTATCAGTGCATTTATGTAAGAAATTCATAGTTGCGATGATCTTCCCCCTTATGCTATCTCCACAGCAAGCAGGTGTGAATGGGGTTATGGCCAGCAAGGGAATGGGCCAATGTGGTGTGCTCCTGCCCCACACCTATACACTAATGTAAGTCTAGCCTGTGCCAGACAGGACCCAGTACAGTATGATGTAAGAATTATCTATATTTTTCCAATTAACCACTTCATTACCGAATGTTTACCTTACTTACACCATTTTTTTGAGTTTTAGCAAAATATTTTAACATATAAATATTATATATGTTTTTTTCAGGACACATAAGATTATTGTTTGATGCAATTAGCGTATTTTTCGGGATATAAGACGACTGGGCTTATAACACAACCCCAACTTTTCCAGTTACAATAGAGAGTTTGGGATATACTCACCATATAAGACTACTCTTCTACCAATGCACATATGGTAAAAACAATAAAAATATCAGATTTGATTTCAGTATGGTTATTTTTATTAAATGAAAGTTTTGTACAAAAAACCTGGTGCTATTACTGATCACGAGTATTAAGGGTGGGTGTTTGCTGCAGGGATGGGTGTTTGTTGCAGCAGTGGGTGTTTGCTGCACCTTATTGTCCAGCCTATAAGACAACCTCAACTAGCTGATGGATATAATAATATATTTTTGGAATATTAGTGGAAAACAGGTGAAAATTATGGAAAATAACACATTCCCATTTTTATATACTATTTTTAAGTTGCAGAAAAAGATTTTGAGACAAAATTGTTTTGGAAACCATACGTTTGGAAACCATACTTATACTATGAAAATTGATGTGTATAATTTATTTGCTAGTTCGAATCAGCATAAGGCTCCTTTCCCACTGAAATTCGGTGGATATATATCAGGATGCAAATTTACAGCTGGCTATAAGTCCCCATAGATTGTTATGGCACCCGACCATGGTGCGGTGAGGACACATGTATTTCACTGTACCCTACCATTGCTGGGAAAAAGATTGAACAGGCTCTATCTTTCCCTGTAGGTGCAGCTGGGCACCATGCCTCCTTGTGGAGAGGGGAGGGGTGATCAGTACTCTCCCCCTCTCTCCAGCACACGGCTGTATGACCACCTGGACTACAGCCAGACGAGCATATGTTAGTGTGAAAGTAGCCTAGATGTGAAATGGAACACATTATGTATTTTGGAGGCTTTTTTCTTATTGCCCATTTTCTGTCTGTTTCAACTGACATTACACACATTGTAGGGCCCCAAAACATTATAAACGCCATCAAAGTTAGAAAGAGTTCGGCCTGAAAACATTTGAGAACCTTCTACTGTTCGGAACTTCAATCACAGTGTCTCTTTACTTGTAGATATACATGCATTAGGACAGACAGCTATATTGGTTGGGTGGTTGGTTGCTTCTTCTCAATGTCAGAAAAGGAGAGAAAATACTCTTAAATTATATAGGCAGTCCCCGGGTTACACACAAGATAGGTTCTGTAGGGTTGTTCTTAAGTTGAATTTGTATGTAAGTCTGAACTGTATGTATTATAATTGTAACCACAGCCAGAATTTTTTTGGTCTCTGTGACAATTGGATTTTAAAAATGTTGGATTGTCATAAGAAACAGGATTAATAATAAAGCTTCATTACAGACGCCTTTGATAACTATTATAGCTGTTTATTGTAGCCTAAGGATAAAATACAGTAATTTAGCAATGTCCATAGGTATGTTTGTAACTAGGGGCCGTCTGTAAGTTAGGTGTTCCAAAGTAGGGGACTGCCTGTAGTGTACATTGCTCAAACAATCAAGTCAAACCCTATCCAATTATATTGTTTATATTTTTATCTACCTCTCTATCTATTATGTCCTTTCATTCTATGGCTACTAGCAGTTTGTAAACATCAAGTTATGGAGTAAAAATGACTAAAACTAGTGTAAAACATGCTCGCCTATTCATGGTGTTACAGAAAAGTACAAAGGTATAGAAAGTTCTGAGATCCATCCACATTGGACAGATAAAAAGGCAGACAAAGATTAACTGTTTCCATATATAACCAATATGCTCCTTGATGATTCAGCTCCCTGAAGAGATTTAACTATCTAGGGACTGTAAAGAGATGTTATATCTGGTTTCTTTATCTCTGACAGTGGATACAGGCTAGTTGCAGGGGGTGGCAATTTTCTGAAAGATGAATTGAGAACAGCCTTTCATGCCCTCTTAGTGTTAAATTGTAATGGTGCATTATTTTACATTAATTCAGTTTTATTTTACAAACATGGTAATTTACAAATGTATTTATGGTTTAATTTACACAGTTTGTGTCATATTAATTCCAGTATCATTGGACAAGCTCTTTTTGAAACAAAATTATTACTTCCCATGAAATAAAGTCTTCAAATTTTAATAAAGATCATTTGTAGCTTCCTTACTTTGTAGCTTCTGAACAATCTACACATAGAAAAAGAGAGATGAGAGATCAAAGTCATGAGAGATAATAAGACCATGAGATGGATATAAAACACAATGACAGACTTCAGCTCTGCTATATCTCAGCTATATCACACACACAGAGAGTGCCTCCCTCCCCTGGATAAAGACCTTATCTTATTTTTAGCTTGTAGCATAAACTCTGTACATTGCTTACTGGCAGGGAGTGTCTGTGTGTAAGCTCATCTTTTAATAAAGGAGGGAGGGGCAGAGAGCACTGCATTGTGCAGACAAGAGAAGCTATTCATGAGAAGAATCTGCCCTGCCCAACCATAGTCAGAAGATTTATGGTCATATCCCTCGGTAATCAAAATTGTATACACCAGGACTGATAGAGACTGAAATTGTATTTGAGAAATACTGTATTATATAAATGTTACCAACAGTGAATTAGAGAATGTGTTATTTTGTTATCCTGATTACATTTAAAAATCCTGGCTTCGTGAGAATACCTATTTAATGAATACAGAAGATGGTTTGGCCTGTTACCATTAGACATATCTACAGGAATTCAATGTCAGTTTGAAATATTCCCAATTAAAATGTAAAAAATTCTGACAAAAAATTATCCTATATAGGTCAGTCAAAAATCACCAAAAAATGTACTAATGCATGCTTTTACCTATGTGGGTATTTCACAGTCACTTGCTTTGTCTAGACAGTAATATATGTCATCTGACCATTAAGTGGTGTAACTCTTCCAGAAGTATTACCGGTGTCAAATGAAATGTAATTTGTGATTTTATTTAAGACTGAAACATTGAGAGGTTGCCTGTACTTGCCACATTAAAATGGTTAAATTAAGGGACATTTGAGATATATGACACTAATGTACAGAAATAACAAAACTGATTTTATGATTGACTGACAAATATTAGAATGGGTTATGCCAGCTTCATACATCAGACTGGGTCCATTATTCATACAGTGGGAACTGAAGTTAGCAATAGCTGGTCATTATGGCTCTAGTCAATAATTTCCTGACTTACAGGGCATCTACCACCAGGATGAAGGACTGTATGCAAATAAGCCTGAGGGGCTTCAGGCTCCACTAACGACATGGGTGTTAATAAAGCCTGGAGCCCCTCAAGCTCATTTGCACACAGTCTTTCATCCTGGTGGTAGATGTCATTTAATGTTTTAGACAGTTGGTCATGGGTAATGTCACGACTCCACCATTTTAATATTTTACAATAAATCCTAAAGATAGGTAAGCAAAACATACTGGAATATCACTACCAAAACGTTTTAAAAAATTTAAAAATTGGCAGAATAGCAGGAAGAATTAATATAACATAACTAAATAATACTCACCAGAGTTGCTATTGTGTTGCTCCTGCGGGAAAGGCTGACTGAAGAATTCTGACTAATGCGATCAACAACCATCCTTATGTGTCAACCATTCTCCAATCACTATTTAGGTCATTTACAGTCTGCAGCAGTATTGTGCTGGTGGATGGAGGTACATCACTGCTGGAGACCATTCAGAGACTTGTGGGCCAATGGAGTAATAGGACTTTGAGTAGATGTACCTCCTAAGTGTAAATTGTATGGTGATTGTATGACTGAGCGGGGGGGGGGGGGGGGCTATAAGTAAACAGGTTTTCGGGCAGGCATGAGTTTTTTAGACTGTTTTAGGAGCATTCTGTATGTCACATTTATCATAGTGGCTTAGACTCTGGACTGTGTAGTCAGAGTTGTGATAAGATGGACTAGCTACAAAAATATATAATACATTGATAAAGTTTGATCAATGCAGTCTGTGCTGCATATTTTAGCATAAGACAAAAGTCTGCAATTTTCTTTAAATGTCTGCTCTGTTCTGCTCCTGATCTAAGGGTTTAGTTTCTGCAGCTTCATCACTCCTGCATGTGCCATCAGGAGCAGGAGAGGACATGGAAGCAGAATCATACAGCTGACAAGTATGTACCTATCCTGCACCTGGGGCTACTCTGCTCTGACTCCTGACACCAGTCCATACAACCAGCACCAATGAGTGTTGCCATCATCTATGGAAGCACTTGTTGGACTCTTCTAGGCTTTAAGTTGAGATAAAAGTGTATATCCCCGCGCTCAGGGCTGTTTTCTACAAATCTTTTTTTCCAGTGATTCCGGCGTGTCAAGACTAAAGAAGACCAGCACCAGGATTGAGGAGAAGAGGACTATAGGTGAGTATCTATTGTTTAATTTTAATTTAGTGGTAGATTGCCTTTGAGTATTTCCTACAACAGGAGGGGATAGGACTGTATTTGCGCCATAATATATCTGCCTACCCCACCTGGATTCATTTGATAGATCTGGCGTAAGTCGGATAAAGTCGGGAAAAGTGGAGAAGGTTGACAGATGTGGCAAAAATTAAAAGATATTTATGCAAATCTATAGCTGAGACAACTGTGAGATATTTGTTCTCCAGAAAACTGATGCAACTACAATGATAAATTCCCTTCACCATGTTTTTATGTGTGGCTTTTTATTAAAATCACTCTTTTTACAAGATTTTAATAGGATTGCAGGTGACAAAAAATAATGGAGTTTCAGGTAGAAAGGCAAAATCGGGAGAATATGTAGAGTAACAGTTTTATATCAGTTTAGAGAACCAAACATAGAAAAACCTCTGTAGGCCTCTGTATGAAATCCTAGGCATGCGGAGGAACAGTAGAGTCTTTGTACATCTCTGTGCAGCTCCATTATGGTGAATGACGGATTTCGCATACTTTCACTTTAAATGTATAGATTTACAGGCTTGAGAAAATGAGGCTGTTGAGAAAAAAACTTTGCTTGTAATTAGTATTCTGATATCATCAACTAATTTTTAGAAAGTAGAATGACTGCTTTGTTTTTCGCTTGAAACACGTTTAAGCTTCTGGTACAATAAATAAATGTGGTCCAGGTGAAAAATGGTTTTCGCCAGCTGGTCATCTGTCATTTACCATTCAGGTCAGCTGTATTGGTCCTGAACTGTATCATTCTGTAGTTGTGTCATGTATGAAGTATATTCGCTGTAATTCTATCAGACTTCATGGGGTTGATTAAAACAAATCATGTTGCTATATGGAGATGGCTGACTTAGGTGATGGAGTGAAAGGGTTTTTAATCTATAAAAAAAATAGCACATCTCAAATAATGAAAGCACGTTTTTGGACAGGTCTGGGTAAGGGTCAAAGATTCTACAGTTAAACAGCTGTAATTGTTGGAAGTATAACAAAATCCGTATCGACTCCCTTTTTTGCTGCACATTAGCTGCATTTCCATGGATTCATTGTCAAAAACATATTCCTCACATGCATTTCAATGCCATTTAGATAAATAATCATCATATTTATGTAGCGCCATCATAGTCTGTAATAGCGCCTTGCAAATCATGGGGGGGGCATATGCAAATAAAATGAGATATTACAGAGTAAATGCATGTTTATATGGAGCTATAGGAGTGAGGCTCCTGCTCGCAAAATCTTACAGTCTATGAGGATGAGGGGGTGACACAGGAGCTTACAGTCTATGAGGATGAGGGGGTGACACAAGAGCTTACAGTCTATGAGAATGAGGTGGTGACACAAGAGCTTACAGTCTATGAGGGTTAAGGGGTTGACACAAGAGCTTACAGTCTATGAGGATGAGGGGGTGACACAAGAGCTTACAGTCTATGAGGATGAGGGGGTGACACAAGAGCTTACAGTCTATGATGATGAGGGGGTGACTCAAGAGCTTACAGTCTATGAGGATGAGGGTTGACACAAAAGCTTACAGTATATGAGGATGAGGGGTGATACAAGAGCTTACAGGCTATGAGGATGAGGGAATCACACAAGAGCTTACAGTCTATGAGGATAAGGGGGTGACACAAGCGCTTACAGTCTATGAGGATGAGGGGGTGACACAAGAGCTTACAGTCTATGAGGATGAGGGGGTGACACAAGAGCTTACAGTCTATAAGGATGAGGGGATAACACAAAAGCTTGCAGTCTATGAGGATGAGGGGGTGACACAAGAGCTTACAGACTATGAAGATGAATGGGTGACACAAGAGCTTACAGTCTATGAGGATGAGGGGGTGACACAAGAGCTTACAGTCTATGGGGATGAGGGGTGATACAAGAGCTTACAGGCTATGAGGATGAGGTTATCACACAAGAGCTTACAGTCTATGAGGATAAGGGGGTGACACAAGCGCTTACAGTCTATGAGGATGAGGGGGTGACACAAGAGCTTACATTGTATGAGGATGAGGGGGTGACACAAGAGGTAGAAGAGCTTGTATATCGGTACAGCCATTCTTTTTTAAGGGAACAAAATAAAACTAGTTTAATAAATAAAGATGCTGCTGCTTGAACCACCCATGCCCAAGGTCAATGGGACTGAATCCTTGTATTAGTGGAATAAGCTGTAACTATATAACTATATGACCGATGTACCATACTTCATTTGATGGGAGTAATAGAGAGTATTGGTAAGCAATATTGTATACCACAATAGGGGCCAGCAATGGATTGAGTCGTTAGCAAAAGTAGGTGCCAAATTTGCCACCTTCCAGAAAGAACTGGGAATAACACCGAAGTATCCCTGTTAAGCGGAATCTGAAATTGACCATCTGTAGATAATGTTAAGTAGCAGCCCTTGCGAAAAGTCTAAAAGTATTTTTGTGTGTGCTGTTTCATTCTGTGAAATTGACATTCAGACTCCAGGATTGTGGCTGGACTTGGTATTCTACGATGCACTCCTGTGTGATATATCTTGGTTTTCAATGTCTTTTATCCTAGGCTCTGACTGTCCACTGTTGTACTTGGGACAAAAAAAAACTGTATTCATATAGTAGCTTGATAAATCGAGTTTACACTTCAAACTACCAGGTCTTGTTTATTAACCATTTCACTGCTTCAAGACTCCCGTTAACAAGCCTTTGTCTCAACAAGAATGCCTTATTAGCTCCTTTTTTCATACCCTGCTTGTAATAAAATTGCCTTTGACAACATGAAATAATTTAGAATGAAAACTTAAAGAAAATACAGAATATTTGCATATCAAAAGCAAAGGGACACAATACAATTTGCAGACAGTACAGAATTATAGCCTTTTAGCTGCTTAAATAAACACTTCTGAATGTTAAATAAGAAACATTTGACTTTTTTTTCCTGTATGCAGAAAGGCGTCATATCAAGTTCATTTTTTTCTGCATTTCTATAGAACATAAAGGAGCGAAATAAAATTGAATGTTCAAATGCAAAGTGAAATTTATTATCATCATTTTGAAATTGGTATGTGTTAGTCTTTAACTCTACTCTGGAAATCATATATATTTCTGACAAATGTGACATCTATAGTGAAAGAACGGCATGATTAATAGTCGCAATGATTAATTTGTTTCCGTATGAATTCAGTTGATTGTTACTTGGCACTTAGAAGGTTTGGTAATTTAAAGTTTTTTATGATTGCACTTTAAGATTGGAATATTTTATTTCTACCCATTTTTTATATTAACAGTCATTAAACAATAGAGAAGAATTGCCTGGAAAGTCATTAGGAAAATTTGCATGCACCCTTCATCACTCATCTTTATGTAAAGTTAATGCATAAATGAAACTTGGGAAATGAAATTAAAAATAGATAGCGTAGTTTAGCCAGTAATAAATCATAGTGCCCTCGGAAATGAGTCTCAAAGTTACTATATATATATATATATATATATATATATATATATATATATATATATATATATATGTATACAAATGAATTATATTGATTACCTTCTGAAAAATCACCACGTTTATCGCAGTAGCTGTTGAGAATCTGGAGTTCACACACTTGGGCACAATTTTTATTCTAATTTTTGTAGCAATCGAGTACATCACCCTCCATCTCCAAGTAAGGCCCTATTATTGTTACACTAAGTCAAGTTTAACCGGTTCATGACTGCCCACCGTGTATTCACGGCACACATTGGGTTCCCGGTGCATGGAGAGGGCTCACGGCCTGAGCCCTCTCCATAGCTGGTAAGTCTTTGCTGCATATCAGCACATTGCCATACTGTAGTATGATAGGATTGATCAGTCAACCTAGGGTTAAAGTTAACACCACAAAAAAAAGGAGAATTCACCACCTATATGTTAAAAAATCAATAGCTTTTTATTTCATCAAATATAAAAACCAACAAGCTCCAATTCATTACATTTACGGTTAAAATGATCCCAATATTGGTAGGGCAAACAAACAGCTTATAACAGACAGGTCTATGGCTTTAGGTTGAGTCAATAGTTATCCAAAGGTTCCAATCACTGACTTACACTATGACGCCTAATATATTTATGCACAGGTTATCCTAATCCATATTCAAATTTTTGTGTGGATAGCCATTACCTTACTTTGTGGCTGCCGTCTGACCCTCGCCTCAACGCGCGTTTTGCAAATTCCTCAGGAGGCATGGGGTTAAAGTACCCTAGGGAGTATGAAAAATAGTAAAAACGCCCAATCTATCAAAATATAATAACGGTTTTTCACTTCAATCAACCCCGTAATGGAAAACAGCTCCCAAAGTCGAAAATGGCACTTTTTTGCCATTTTGAAAAATATTAAAAATCAATAAAAAAGTGATCAAAAAGTTGTACAGTCCTAAAAATGATTTCAATGAAAACGTCACCAGAAGATGGCAAAATAAAAAAAAAACATTTGTATAGGAGGTTTTAATTTTTGTAAATCTATGAAAACATTATAAAACCTATACAAATTTGGTATCCCCGTAATCATACCGACCCAAAGAATAAAGTAGACATATCATTTGGGGCGCACAGTGAAAGCTGTAAAATCCAAGGCCACAAGAAAACTGCGAAAATGTGTTTTTTCACCATTCTCACTGCTTTTGGAATTTTTTTCCTGCTTCCCAGTACATGCCATGGAATATTCACTATGAAGCACAATTTGTTACACAGAAAACAAGCTATCAAAGAGCTCTTTATGTGTAAAAATAAAAAATGTATAGAATTTTTGAAGGTGGGGAGTAAAAAATGGAAATGCAAAAACTAAAAAAGGCCTGGTCCTTAACCGGTTAAAAGCATTTATACTACATAATGACAGAATTTTATGCAATCATTTTTGCTTTAATTTTCTGCATTCTATCACAATAGTTCCTGAACATGGATGTAGAATCCCTACATTCAATCCGTAGAGAAATCAACGAGAAAATCCGAGGTAAATCTGCATCTAATACACATGGAGGTTGTTTATCTTTATTTTTCTTCCTGTTTTTTTAGCCATTTTTTGACACATTGCAATTTTTGCGTCTATAAGACATGTTTATCTTTTATTTTAGATAAGCTCAATGTTGCAAATGTCATGTCATCATTTTGAATTGTCTAAAATTTGCAAGGTTTTTTGGCGCTTAAAACTCCAGAAAAAACCATACTTAAGGAAAACTTAGAAAATGGAAAGAAGGGACTTGAGACATTTGTGAGACAATTTCTGAGACATTTGTTACAAATGTCTCAAAAAGAGATCTGAAAAAAAACACAAGGAAAAAGTGAAAACGATAAATTACCAAAGAAGCAGATAGAAAAATTACAGGCAAAAACTAGCCAAAACTAACAGAGATAAGATAAATGACCCCCATGGAGTCACAGTGTGTTTTTTTGTTTTTTAACAGATCTATGTTGTTACATTTAGGGTGGTTTTATATTGGCATGTATGCTGCACTTCTGTTGCGCATCCGTTGCATTTTGTCTCTGTTGTGTCTCTGTTTTGCTTCAATTTGGTCTCTTCTTCTGCAAAATAAAAAATGAAAGTTTAACATTGCTATGAAAATGGAACAACTGGTTTCTTAGCCTCATCAGTGAAAAAATGAACCTGTTATCATTCTTTTTTGCGGACCCATAGACTTCCATTGCATTCCATGATCCACATCATTAAAAATCCATGCACGTTTCAATTTCTTTTCCACAGACAACAGATCAGTGAAATAATAATCCAATAATAAAACGCCCCATAAAAACGATGGCTTTGTGAGGCATCCATGGAAATCACTGAACCACAGATGTGAAAAATAACGCCAATGTGAACCCTTAGACAGGAGAAATCGACAGCAAAAAATTAACAACCGTCCACATGCAACAAGAGGTACATGGTAGGATCAGGCCACCTAAGGTTAAAATACCCTAGGGGATCTAAAAACATAAACGTCTTTGGTATCGCCACATCCCAATAGTCTTGCTCTATCAATATATATATACGATTATTTCAGCGCCTCTGCACCACGCCAGGCAGGTCCTGTTAAATATGACTTATTCACATGTTAGACAATTTCAGCCATGCTGTCGATGAAAATATATAACATGTTTAATTTTTTATGGATAAGATAATATGTGCCCATTTATGAGGTCCCCAGACATTATTGGAGCTTTAAATAAATGGGTTGACTCTCAGGCATGACATTTTTCTTTGCTAATCTTGAAATCTGGCACTGTAAGGGAACGTTGGTAGCTGACCATAAACAATCTAGAGATACAGTACCTGTGCAGAACACTAGGAGATTAGCCAAATAATGGTCTTAAACATGGTCTGGTAGAGTTCTAGAGTGTAGTTTCAGGCTGCAGTTAATAGTTGGCAACCCATATTCAAGGTCAAACCATGTTTGCCACAGTAGTTCAGCAGAACACAAAAGAGAACCAAAGACTGTGTAATATCCATGTTTTCATCTATCCACAGAATGCAGCTTAGATGGCATTTATTTTATTCTTTCTGTTTTACTTTTACAGTGTGAACTGTGGTTTATGTTGCTGGCTATGTGAGTATAGTTGCAACACACCTGGTTCCTCTGCACCTCTGCTCTGCTCCAAAAATGGTTCATGGTTATCCGATATTGGATTATGTATTTTGACTATCCTTTTGTATTCTAATTTTGTGCTGTATTTACTATTTCTGCTTTGACCCGGACCTCTGACCTCACTTTTTGGCATAGGAAGGGAGCATCAACAAGTTATTGGCCATTTGTTAAGATGGACCCAGTAAGTAGGCAGCCAACAGATTTGGGGGTCTCAGTTTAGGGCTAAGTAAGTGAATTACTGAATGGCTGAATTAATAAGTTTGAAACATGTAGCACTAGCGTACTCGTAACTGATTGTTGCTCGGACGAATACTTCGCCAGCTCGAGAAAATGGCATCTCCCGCCGTTTTGATTTTTGGCGGCCATAAACAGAAAAACAGAGCCGATCACAAGCCAGGAGACTCTGCACTCCACCCAGCATGACGTGGTACCCTTACACGTCGATAGCAGTGGTTGGCTGGCCTGATCAGGTGACCCTGGAATAGACTAGCCCCTGCCGGCGCTGCTCTCATCATTCTCTGTCTGGATGCCGTTAGGGAGAGAGCTGCCGCTGCTGCAGGGTTAGCGTTAGGGTGTTATATTAGCTTACTGTTAGGCAGGAGTGAGTCTACAAGAACCCAACAGCCCTTGTTAGGGCTAGAATAGCGTTATATTTTTTTGTTTGTTTGTTTGCTTGTGGCTGGGCTTGCTGGCACTAGTAGTGCAGCTAGTACCATATTGTGAGGAATTTGCAGGGAGACTTGGGAACGTTCTATTTAGCTCTTAGTGACACACATATCCATCTCAAACACCTAAGTGGGACAATTTATCAGGGGTTTGATTGAATTAGGCACAGTCTGACGATTTCTTTTTTCAAAACTTAAAGTGACTTAAAATCCAGTTGTGTGCTGTCAATGTAAGTTAGAAACTGGGCATACAAGAACCCAACCGGCTTTCTTAGGGCTACAATAGCGTTATATATATATATATTTTGTTGATTTGCTTGTGGCTGGCCTTGCTGCCACTAGTAGTGCAGCTAGTACCATATTGTGAGGAATTTGCTGGGAGACTTGGGAACGTTCTATTTAGCTCTTAGTGACACACATATCCATCTCAAACACCTAAGTGGGACAATTTATTAGGGGTTTGATTGAATTAGGCACAGTCTGTTTTTTGTTTTTTTTTTACTTTTATTTTTTTTTATAACTCAAAGTCATCAGGCACAGCACAAAATCCAGTTGTGTGCTGTCAGTGTAGGCTAGAAACTAGCCATACGAGAACCCAACAGGCATTCTTAGGGCTACAATAGCGTTATATATTTTATTTTTGGTTGATTTGCTTGTGGCTGGGCTTGCTGGCACTAGTAGTGCAGCTAGTACCATATTGTGACAAATTTGCAGGGAGACTTGCGAAGGTTCTGTTTAGCTCTTAGTGACACACATATCCATCTCAAACACCTAAGTGGGTCAATTTATTAAGGGTTTGATTGAATTAGGCAGTCTGCTTTTTCTTTTTTTTTTACTTTTCTTTTTTTTTATAACTCAAAGTCATCAGGCACAGCGCAAAATCCAGTGGTGTGCTGTCAGTGTAGGCTAGAAACTAGCCATACGAGAACCCAACAGGCCTTCTTAGGACTACAATAGCGTTATATATTTTATTTTTTGTTGATGTGCTTGTGGGTGGCCTTGCTGGCACTAGTAGTGCAGCTAGTACCATATTGTGATGAATTTGCAGGGAGTCTTGCGAACGTTCTGTTTAGCTCTTAGTAACACACAAATCCATCTCAAACACCTAAGTGGGACAATTTATTCGGGGTTTGATTGAATTAGGCACAGTTTGCTTTTTCTTTTCTTTTTTTTTTTCAAAACTAAAAGTCATCAGGCATAGCACAAAATCCTGTTTTGTGCTGTCAGTGTAGGTTAGAAACTAGCCATAGCAATAGGATAGCATCGTTTTGTTAAATAAACAAAAACACAAAAAACACAAAAAAAAATTTACAGTTTACAATTTAATTTTGAAAATGTTGAACCCGAGGGCTAGGGGTAGAGGACGAGGGCGTGGGCATCCAACTACTGCAGGGGTCAGAGGCCATTGTCCTGAGCGGGGTGAGACACCACCTGCTGATGAGGGAGCCGGGGAGTTACACTCCCTAGGTTCATGTCTCAAGTTACTGGGACTCGTTGTAGAGCACTGTTGAGGCCAGAACAGTGCGAACAGGTGATGTCGTGGATTGCGGACAATTCTTCTAGCCATTTGTCCACGCAGTCCACCCATGTCACCGAAATCAGCACTCCCCCAGCTCCTCCACCTGAGCCTCCTTCCCCCCAGTCTGCCCCCTCCCAGGAAAATTTGGCATTTGAACCGGCATACTCTGAGGAACTGTTTTCTGGACCCTTCCCAGAGTCACAAACCACTTGTCCGGTTGCTGCTCTTTTCCGATGCCCAGGTTTTCCACCGATCGCAGTCTGTGGGTGATGATGACTTTGTTGACGTAGTGGAAGAAGTGTGTAAAGAGGTGTCGGACGATGAGGAGACATGGTTGTCAGACAGTGGTGAAGTTGTTGTCAGGGCAGGAAGTCCGAGGGGGGAGCAGACTGAGGGATCGTAGGATGATGAGGTGACAGACCCAAGCTGGGTTGATAGGCCGGGTGAACACAGTGCTTCTGACATGGAGGCGAGTCCACAACGAGAACAGGTTGGAAGAGGAAGTGGTGGGGCCAGACGGAGAGGCAGGGCCAGAGCTGGTGCATCAGCGCCAAATGTTTCACGTAGTGAATCTCCCGTGGCAAGGGCTAGATTTTCGGAAGTCTGGAGGTTCTTTAAAGAAACAGCGGATGACCGACGGATTGTGGTGTGCAACCTGTGCCACACCAGGATCAGCAGGGGTTCCACCACTACCAGCTTAATCACCACCAGTATGCGCAGGCATATGAATGCTAAACACTAGAGATGAGCGAACATACTTGTCCGAGCTTGATGCTCGATCGAGCATTAGCGTACTCGTAACTGCTCGTTGCTCGGACGAGTATTTCGCCCGCTCGAGAAAATGGCAGCTCCCGCCGTTTTGCTTTTTGGCGGCCAGAAACAGAGCCAATCACAAGCCAGGAGACTCTGCACTCCACCCAGCATGACGTGGTACCCTTACACGTCGATAGCAGTGGTTGGCTGGCCAGATCAGGTGACCCTGGGATAGACTAGCCGCTGCCCGCGCTGCTCGGATCATTCTCTGTCTAGATGCCGCTAGGGAGAGAGCTGCTGCTGGTCAGGGAAAGCGTTAGGGTGTTCTATTAGCTTACTGTTAGGCAGGAGTGATTCTACAACAACCCAACAGTAGAGATGAGCGAACATACTCGTCCGAGCTTGATGCTCGATCGAGCATTAGCATACTCGTAACTGCTCGTTGCTCGGACGAGTATTTCGCCCGCTCGAGAAAATGGCAGCTCCCGCCGTTTTGCTTTTTGGCGGCCAGAAACAGAGCCAATCACAAGCCAGGAGACTCTGCACTCCACCCAGCATGACGTGGTACCCTTACACGTCGATAGCAGTGGTTGGCTGGCCAGATCAGGTGACCCTGGGATAGACTAGCCGCTGCCCGCGCTGCTCGGATCATTCTCTGTCTGGATGCCGCTAGGGAGAGAGCTGCTGCTGGTCAGGGAAAGCGTTAGGCTGTTCTATTAGCTTACTGTTAGGCAGGAGTGATTCTACAACAACCCAACAGCCCATTTTAGGGCTACAATAACGTTATACTTTTTTTTTTTATTTGCTTGTGGCTGGGCTTGCTGGCACTAGTAGTGCAGCTAGTACCATATTGTGAGGAATTAGCAGGGGGACTTGCTACCGTTGTGTTTAGCTCTTAGTGACACACATATCCACCTCAAACACCAAAGTGGGAAAATTTATTAGGGGTTTGATTTCAATTAGGCACAGTCTGCCAGTTTCTTTTTATTTTACGTTTATTTTTTTAATAACTCAGTGTCATCTCATCTTGCATAGTAGTGTGCTTTAATACTTGGCTAGAAAATAGCCATAGGAGAATCCAAACGGCTTACTTACGCCTACAGTAGCGTTATATATATTTGATTTCTGGTTGATCTGCTGGTGGCTGTAGTTGCTGCAGTGCATCTACTAGCAAATTGTGAGCAATTCGGAGTGAGACTTGCGACCACTGTGTTTTGCGCTTAGTGACGCACATATCTATCGCAAAGACCGAAGTGGGAAAATTTATTAGGGCCCGGGGTTGTATTTCAATTAGGCACAGTCTGCCATTTCCTTTTTTATTTTACGTTTATTTTTTTCATAACTCAGCGTCATCTCATCTGGCATAGTAGTGTGCTTTAATACTTGGCTAGAAAATAGCCATAGGAGAATCCAAACGGCTTACTTACGCCTACAGTAGCGTTATATATATTTGATTTCTGGTTGATCTGCTGGTGGCTGTAGTTGCTGCAGTGCATCTACTAGCAAATTGTGAGCAATTTGGAGTGAGACTTGCGACCACTGTGTTTTGCGCTTAGTGACGCACATATCCATCGCAAAGACCGAAGTGGGAAAATTTATTAGGGCCCGGGGTTGTATTTCAATTAGGCACAGTCTGCCATTTCCTTTTTTATTTTACGTTTATTTTTTTCATAACTCAGCGTCATCTCATCTGGCATAGTAGTGTGCTTTAATACTTGGCTAGAAAATAGCCATAGGAGAATCCAAACGGCTTACTTACGCCTACAGTAGCGTTATATATATTTGATTTCTGGTTGATCTGCTGGTGGCTGTAGTTGCTGCAGTGCATCTACTAGCAAATTGTGAGCAATTTGGAGTGAGACTTGCGACCACTGTGTTTTGCGCTTAGTGACGCACATATCCATCGCAAAGACCGAAGTGGGAAAATTTATTAGGGCCCGGGGTTGTATTTCAATTAGGCACAGTCTGCCATTTCCTTTTTTATTTTACGTTTATTTTTTTCATAACTCAGCGTCATCTCATCTGGCATAGTAGTGTGCTTTAATACTTGGCTAGAAAATAGCCATAGGAGAATCCAAACGGCTTACTTACGCCTACAGTAGCGTTATATATATTTGATTTCTGGTTGATCTGCTGGTGGCTGTAGTTGCTGCAGTGCATCTACTAGCAAATTGTGAGCAATTTGGAGTGAGACTTGCGACCACTGTGTTTTGCGCTTAGTGACGCACATATCCATCGCAAAGACCGAAGTGGGAAAATTTATTAGGGCCCGGGGTTGTATTTCAATTAGGCACAGTCTGCCATTTCCTTTTTTATTTTGCGTTTATTTTTTTAATAACTCAGTGTCATCTCATCTGGCATAGCAGTGTGCTTTCATACTTGGCTAGAAAATAGCCATAGCAATAGGATAGCATCGTTTGCTTTTAAAAACTAAAAAACACACAAAAAAAAAAAAAACACAAAAAAAAGTTTAAAAAAAAATTAAAGTTATAACTCTCATTTTCAAAATGTTTAACCCAAGGGCTAGGGGTAGAGGACGAGGGCGGGGACGTGGGCGTCCAACTACTGCAGGGGTCAGAGGCCGTGGTCCTGGGCGGGGTGAGACACCACCTGCTTATGAGGGAGCAAGGGAACGCCGCAGAGCTACACTCCCTAGGTTCATGTCTGAAGTTACTGGGACTCGTGGTAGAGCACTGTTGAGGCCAGAACAGTGCGAACAGGTGATGTCGTGGATTGCCGACAATGCTTCGAGCAATTTGTCCACCAGTCAGTCTTCCACGCAGTCCACCCATGTCACCGAAATCGGCACTCCTCCAGCTCCTGCACCTCAGCCTCCTCCCCCCCAGTCTGCCCCCTCCCAGCAAAATTTGCCATTTGAACCGGCATACTCTGAGGAACTGTTTTCTGGACCCTTCCCACAGTCACAAACCACTTGTCCGGTTGCTGATGAGCAATTTTCCGATGCCCAGGTTTTCCACCAGTCGCAGTCTGTGGGTGATGATGACCTTGTTGACGTACTGGAAGAAGTGTGTAAAGAGGTGTCCGACGATGAGGAGACACGGTTGTCAGACAGTGGGGAAGTTGTTGTCAGGGCAGGAAGTCCGAGGGGGGAGCAGACTGAGGGATCGGAGGATGATGAGGTGACAGACCCAAGCTGGGTTGAGAGGCCGGGTGAACACAGTGCTTCTGAGACGGAGGAGAGTCCTCGACCAGAACAGGTTGGAAGAGGCAGTGGTGGGGCCAGACGGAGAGGCAGGGCCAGAGCTGGTGCATCAGCGCCAAATGTGTCAACTAGTGAAGCTCCCGTGGCGAGGGCTCCTGCGGCGAGGGCTAGATTTTCAGAAGTCTGGAGGTTCTTTAAGGAAACACCGGATGACCGACGGACTGTGGTGTGCCACATTTGCCAAACCAGGATCAGCAGGGGTTCCACCACTAATAGCTTAACTACCACCAGTATGCGCAGGCATATGAATGCTAAACACCCCACTCAGTGGCAACAAGCGCGTTCACCTCCGGCCGTGCACACCACTGCTCCTTCCCCTGTGTCAGCTGATAGTCAGCCCCCTGCCCAGGACCCTGCCACAAAAACCCCATCGTCGCCTCCACGATCCTCCACAGCATCCACCAGCGTTCAGCTCTCTATACCCCAGGCGCTGGAGCGGAAACGCAAATATAGTGCAACCCACCCGCACGCCCAAGCCCTTAATGTGCACATCTCCAAACTGCTTAGTCTGGAGATGCTGCCCTATAGGCTGGTAGAGACCGAGGCCTTTTGCAACGTCATGGCTGCGGCCGCCCCTCGGTATTCGGTCCCCAGCCGCCACTACTTTTCCCGATGTGCCGTCCCAGCCCTGCACCAGCACGTGTCAGACAACATCATCCGTGCCCTGACCAACGCCGTTTCTGACAAGGTCCACCTGACCACAGACACGTGGATGAGTGCTGCCGGGCAGGGCCACTATATATCGCTGACGGCACATTGGGTTAACTTGGTGGAGGCTGGGACCGAGTCTGACCCTGGGGCTGGTCATATACTGCCGATGCCGAGGATTGCGGGGCCTACCTCGGTCCAGGTCTCTCAGGCCTACTATGCCTCCTCCCACCCCTCCTCCACCTCCTCTTCCATATTACCATCCGTGGGCATGTCAGTCGGTAGCTCTAGGCACAGCAGCAGTGCCGCTAAGCGACAGCAGGCAGTGCTCAAACCGCTGAGTCTAGGCAATAAAAGGCACACTGCCCAAGAGCTGTTACAGAGCATCACAGCGCAGACTGGCTGGCACCGCTGAACCTGAAGCCAGGCATGGTTTTGTGTGACAACGGCCGTAACCTGGTGGCGGCTCTGCAACTCAGCAGACTGACACATGTGCCATGCCTGGCCCATTTGTTAAATCTCATAGTTCCTCAAGACATACCCCAATCTGTCTGATTTGCTCACAAAGGTGTTGTGAATGTGTGCGCATTTCAGGAAGTCCAACACAGATGCTGCCACTCTCAGGGCAGTGCAGCGCCGCCTCCAACTGCCCGCTCACCGACTGTTGTGCGACGTGCCCAAGAGGTGGAATTCAACATTAACCATGTTATTCAGAGTTTACCAGCAGCGCAGAGCGATTGTAGACTGCCAAATGTCAACTTCCACCAGAACTGGTAGTCAGGTCAGTCAGCTTCCTCAAGTCTACAATGAGGAGTGGACGTGGATGTCTGATATCCTTCAGGTGCTGAGTAACTTTGAGGAGTCAACACAGATGGTCAGTGGTGATGCCGCCATCATCAGCCTCACCCTCCCGCTGCTTGGCCTGTTGAAAACCTCTCTGGTTAGCATGAAGTCAGAAGCTCTCACAAGAGATGGGGGAAGAAGATTCCCTTGTTGATAGCCAAAGCACCCTTAGGTCTGTTTCTCAGCGCATATCGGAGGAGGTGGAGGAGGATGAGGAGGAAGAGGAGGAGAATGTTGGCGAGACAGAATAGAGGAGCATTGCTCAGTCCTTCACTGTTCAGCGTGTATGGGCAGAAGAAGAGGAGTTGGAGGAAGAGGAAATGGACAGTCAGGCCAGTGAGGGGAGTGAATTCTTGCGAGTTGGGACTCTGGCGCATATGGCAGATTTCATGCTAGGCTGCCTATCCCATGACCCTCGCGTTCGAAGAATTTATTCCAGCACCAGTTACTGGGTATTCACTCTCCTGGACACACGGTACAAGCAAAATCTTTCCACTCTCATCCCTGGAGAGGAAAGGAGTGTGAGAATGCATGAATACCAGCAGGCCCTGGTGGAAAAGCTGAAACAGTATTTCCCTTCTGACAGCGCTAGCGGCAGAGGGCATACTTCTGCGGGACATGTAGCGAGGGAGAGTAGGCGAGCAGGAAGCTTGTCCAGCACTGGCAGGGGTACGCTTTACAAGGCCTTTGCCAGTTTTATGTCACCCCAGCAAGACACTGTCACCTGTCCCCAGTCTTGGCAGAGTAGGGCTGATCTTTACAGAAAGATGGTGAGGGAGTACGTAGCTGACCATACCATCGTCCTAAATGATCACACAGTTCCCTACAACTACTGGGTTTCAAAGCTGGACATGTGGCACGAACTGGCGTTGTACGCCTTGGAGGTTCTTGCCCGCCCTGCCACTAGCGTGTTGTCTGAGTGGGTTTTCAGTGCAGCTGGTGGCATCATCACCGATAAGCGTACACGCCTGTTGACTGCCTGCGCTGACAGGCTGACGCTTATTAAGATGAATAAAGCCTTGATTTCTCAGGATTTCCATTCTCCACCAGGTGAAAGAAGCTCAACCTGAATAATGTATGCACTCCTCCTCCTCATTTTCCTCCTTCTCCTCCTCTTTGTACATTAAAGCAGAGGAAACTGGCTATTTTTTGCCAGGGTCAACTAGTTTTAGCTATAGTACTCTATGTATTTAATTTTTCTGGAGGGCCACCTACCCGGTCCTCTGTTTTAAACAATTTTTGGGAGTGCCACATACAGGCACTCAATCTATTTAATTTTTCTGGAGGACCACCTACCTGCTCCTCTGGTTTGAAAACTTTTTTGGACTGCCACATACAGGCACTATCCAAATTTAGAATTTTCAGGTGTTTCACCAGATACATAATGGAACTCGGCACATCTGTTGCCGCCATGCTGGAGACCTGAAGTTTCAAACATAGAAGCAATATGGATGCCCCATACTGTCACTCTTAATCATGGAAGTCGACTCCATGGCTGCCTCCACATGTCGTCCCCTTATCAAACGAGCTGTGTCAGGCTCATTTTTCGGGTGTTTCACCAGATACGTTATGGAACTTGGTCACTATGTCGCCACCATGCTGTGTTATCGACTAAATATATCGTCAACCTTTTGTTGGAAATCATTTCAGCGCTTCTTGCTCACCTCCTTTAGTTCCTCTCTGCCACCCATTGGTTTGAAGCCTGAGTCCATTTGGGGTATGTCGCCATGACACTCTCTAGCCTGCTGCTGCTGCCGCTGCCTCTGCGTGCCGTCTTCTATACTGTCAGGGTCAATTATTCGATGTTTTAGATGCTATCTAGCCTCATTCGGTCACTCTGTCATCGCCATGCTGTTGCCCATAATTTTGGCATAATGGTGCGATTAAGCAGCCTCAGCGGCATCCATGCATGCTGCCCCTGCTGTTTCCTGTCCATTTCTGTTGTGTTTCCATCATTTTCTGAGGTTTCCAGGTGTTTGGCCAAGCTTCCCTGTGCAGTTCCTTGGTCCCCTTGAAAAATGCTCGAGTCTCCCATTGACTTCAATGGGGTTCGTTATTCGAGACGAGCACTCGAGCATCGGGAAAAGTTTGTCTCGAATAACGAGCACCCAAGCATTTTAGTGCTCGCTCATCTCTATATATAACCCTAGTGCATGTGTGCTGACAACATTACAAAATGATACAATACCCAGACTACCAATGTACAACCACATGAATGAGGCATGAACAGAGAGAGAGGGAGGCAGGCAGACCCCACGCGTATCATCACGGGAAGGTGACTTCCTCAGGCTTACCCCCTGTTCTTTGTTTTTACAAATATAACATTTTAGGTCACCTAAACATTTAGGTCACAAAAATGTTCCTGGTAGAACTTTTTAGCAGTTTCTCTTGTCACAGAGTATCCCATGTAATAGAGAACTCAGAACACTTACCTCTTTATCCTGTAGCTCCATATGTTAGATCCAATGTCGTTTTTTATAACAGAAATATCATAGAAATTAGTATCTTTGTTATATGTCTTCACATGCTCACTCACTACTATTTAAAAGCCCCAAAACTATTTTATGTACTTCAAAGTCTATTACTTCTGTTGCTGGTTACTATTAGATTCAAGCAGGGTTCATAAAATATAAAACATAATGAACAATAATGAATGTTTCCCATTTTTGCTTGTCAGTATGAAACAAAGAACAAGATTTTTTTTTTCCTTTTACAATTTTTGTGCCTTAATGGATTTCTGAAAGGGACATAAAACAGAAACAATCTAACAGTAGACTTAACAAAAACACTATGCTACCGTAGATGCATTATATTACACATTTGCTTTGAATTGAAGTTCTACACCATATGGTGTGCAGTATATAAACCAGAATATTTCTTTTTTATTTTTATGCTGCTGGAACTAGCATATGACAGTTAAGTTAAATTTTTGATTGTATAAGTGGTTTCACAGCAATCTTCAAACACTGCTTGTTCGGGTCTAAATAAACTAGTAAAGTACATATTTTCTATCTAGCCTCTCCTTTCATCTTTACTGAAGAAAGCCATGTATGGAGTAATATCAGAAAAATAAAGCATGTTTTCGAAAGTGGCAATTGTATGCCCCATTTCATACATTTTTATAGTAATGCACATATCAGGCTAGATGAAAGCAAAAGTGTTTTTCATCAAAGTCCTCCATTTAGATTTTGGTTTATTAGTTTGTATCAATTTTATCTTTGTGTTTGTTTTGGGTTCATTTTATTTTATACTTTATACTTGGATTATGGGAAGGTAAAATACTAACTTATAATTAATGATATTATGGAGCACATTTACTAAGATTAGTGTAAACTGCACTATATGCAGTTTGCCTGTGCAGTGTGCAGAGGGCGCCAGATTCAGGATTTCTGGGGCATGTTCTGCATGAATCTGGCACTCCCTGCACTGCTCCGACAGAGTGCACCACTTTTTTTAACATAGGGTGCCCAAAAAACATTTTCGTCAGACCTTGCATGTTAAACTGAGCACTGCAACGCCAAATTCAGTGCAGAAATTTCTTTATACCTGTGCAAGCAGTTTGCACTAGAAAGAACGTGCAATGTCCGACAGAAAACTGGTGCATGGCCCTTAGTAAATGTGCCCCAATGTATTTTGAGTGTCTATTTTTCTTTCAAGCGAATAAAGCGGCAGATTCTACTTGCTAAGGCCTCTATACACATAAAGGCCACATTCACACAAAAATATGTGTGTGCCGTGAGCTTGCCGGACAAACTGCAGCTAACTTACGGCCCCATAGACTTCAAATGGTCACGGTGTGTAGGTAATTTTCTATGGACATGGGCAGGGTTAACCAACCTTACCTGACAATATCAGAAAGCTGTAAGTAACAGCACCCCACCCAGGAAATGTACAGGATGTTATGCTTTAGAGTATAAATTAAGCAAATGCCCTGATATTAGGGTATGATCTAATGAGAATGGGATCTAATGACTCTGTATAGAAAGTTAGGGGGAATAATGATCGGTAAGTAGGACCGGTAAATATAATCCTATTTTTTTTCAGGTGGATGGCCATGATCCTTTCCATTACTTGCACAAGCATATTTAGCCAAGCCCATCATAGATGTGTATTAGGGAGTCAAAAGAGATAGTTGTTGGTTAAAATAAATAGTGGGATGAGTTCTTGTCATAACTGGGCTGGTGAACCACACCCTCACATTTATATAGGAAAGCATCATAAGTTGCAGTCTCGTATATAGATAAACACAATGGTATAGTATATAGAACATTTCTTTTAGCATTGGAAATCAATGACCATCATCAGGTGCCATTGCATGCCTATATAGTGATACACAGGTTAAAGGTTATATTATAATAAATACCATCAACAACAGCAAAAATTACAGATTAATTTTTTGAATCCAAGTCTAAACCCTCAATTACATAGCAAAAGAGTATTATATAGGCTACAGTGGCACATGGGGTTATATTAGTTCTAGAATGCATACAGATACTCTGTGTGCGGTTATTAGCTACTCCATATTCTCTCACAAAGTGAAATCTCCTAGAAACAATTCCTATTTATAAACTGTAGAAAACTCCAAACATCTCACAATATAGTAGGCAGTGTCCACATGGACCTCCCCATAAATTGATTCCGACGGTCCATCCATATTCCTGATTATTAGGTTGTCTTCTGCTGCTAATTTTAGACCTATAAATGTTTCATAGCCTGAACTAAATGGATTTTCCTCTGGCATTCTGGTGGATCCTATTGATACATATATATGGAAATATTTTATAGATATTTACAAGTTCCTCGGATCTATACAAATGAGATCCATAATGTGTTTATGTATGTAATCTACAGTTAGACCAAACAAGAGGGACTCCCTAGACTTCTCTAAAGGTTCATAGCATATGGCTTTATACTAGTGGAAAAACAAGCCACTTCAATAAAGTCAGAATTGCCCTTGTAATTGGTGAGTACGAATAGAATTAGGATTTTGGAGGATCTGTTTACATGTTTCAAGGGGAAGCTTTTTAGTAATTTGTCACATAGTGTGTTGTTATTCCCTATTTCTTTATCCATGTTATTATAACACCCAGGCTTTAATTAGCAAGCTCTTAATTAGCACCCATAATCTACGGTAAGTCTTGGTAAGAGAGGTGTTTCTACTCATTTTCTGCTTTATTATAGGACAATGGTATTTGTGAACAAAGGCACAAGGAGATAATTTGATAATTTTTCTTCTTCCAATTTATTGTTAAAAGTCTTGAGTGATTTGTTTTCCTTAATGATAGATACAGAATAAGTAATTTAGAAATCACAGAAAAACAGAACTGTAATTAATTATATTATGAAAACATTACATTCTGAAATATAAAGGTGCCAGGAAATAGGCCGCTTCTTCTTAGTAGGATCAACAAACAACGTTTTATTGATTAATCTAACATGACAAGTAGGTGTCGAAGTTTTATGAAAGCTGAGCATTCTTCCCCTTGGGCTAAATCACCAAATAATTTCTAGGTTTAGTGATGCCCATTAGTCAAGTTAAAAAGAAAAAAATAAGTAATTATATTCGTAGGGAATAGGCATCCGAGCAGAAGTTACTTTTCAAGCTCATTTACCAAATATTAAATAGATGAGATTGATTTTGATGAGCTCATTAGTATCAGACATCAGATAGTTTTCTCAAAAAAACATTGTGACAATAACCTAATAGAGAGCAAAACCAGAATCATCTATTCTACATCAGTTTAATATTATGGACATACACGGCAATGCACTACTACAATGTCAAGCAGTTCATTCTTAGTAAAATTCTAACACAGGTTCCTTCTAGATGTATATTAATTTATGGTAAATTAATATGCCAATAGGTTTTCCAGGCGGGAAAAGGAAAACTATGCTTCAGTGCAACCTTAAATCGGGCAGCTCTCTTTACATCAATGTCTAACTTTCAAGAAGCCTAGTGACAAAATGAGGCATAACAGTCAAACCAGTAAGTCTTTTCCAAAAGTAATAGACACCCAACTACACACAATGCTCTTTCAATGAAATTATATCTCATAAGTACAGTATAGGGAACTGGTTTCACTGGGTAAGAGGCCATAGACATCAATCAGGGAAGTAACTAAACTCCTTATGGAGATTTTTTCTGGTTATTACCTCGCAAATTGATAGATATATCATATACGTGCATTGTTTTCATTAATAAAAATTGTAATAGCAGAACTAAATTTTGCTGATGAGAGCTGCTAATCTTAGGTCATGCTCACTACTCCTTTCCTCGACGAAAACATTGCCATCTGGGAGAAAACATTGCTGTCAACATGAGCCCATAATTTCTTCATTTTTCTGTTTCTATCACTAAGGGGGGTTGTTTTTCGTAAGACCGGTTGTGTATTCGATCAAATGTTGGATATATGTGGCATTGAGCTGATTCTGTTTAACAAATATAAGACTATTAGTAAAGTCACAGTGCCCGGATCTATGAGTAAGTGCCTCTAGTTTATCATAGTAGATTTCCTCTAAAGAGAATAGGTCATGCCGATTTGGGACCCTAAACCAACTACAGATCTTAAACCAACTGCAAATGGACCTGGGGTTTAGGATCCCAAGTATAAGCATGCACTATGAAGCCAGGGTGTAAAAAGTATTTTTATTACACCCACATAGGGACCTCATACAGGTCAATTCGGGACACTAAACCACCGTTCCATAACGACCCGTGGTCAATGACTGGAACAATTGTTAAGAAGCAAAGGCAAAGCTCTCCCATAACAGGTTACTGAATACTGGATTCTGAGTTACTGTATAAGCTAAAAAAACAACTCTCTCTATCTAGCCTTCGCGAATATAAAAAAGTCAAGCATCAAAAACCGAATCTTATTTTTTCCTTTGTTACCGAAAAACATACAAATTGAGCCCTGTCATATTTCATTTTTTTAAAAGTACAGTTAATGTTTGCAAAATACAGCTTTTAATGTGAAGGTGCAAGTTGTAGCTTATAAAATTGCTAAAAAATACTATAATTAATGTTCAATTTGTTATTCTACTCTTTACTCTTATGATATGGTTCCAGGAGAAAGTGGGTTTTTCAAATTGAAATTGGTTCTGATTATCTTTCATAAATGTTCCAAATCTCTCAGCTCCGTTCCTTTGTGCGACTACCTCCCCGTCTTCACAATTTACTCTGATGCACTAGATTATATGCAATAGTTCAGAAAGTCACAGGACCAATTTGTCACAAAGAACTTTTCTGATGCAGCATTAGGAAATAGCTTTGTGATTAATGTCAATGATAGCTGTGGACTGTCCTTACTAGCATATGATTTATTCAAAAGTAAGAGAACAAAACAAATAAAAATGCATTAAATCAACGCAGTGCATATTTTTTTATTTGTTTTTCGACAGTCTTGACAAGTGCTCCCCTTCAGTTATTATTCATGGCTATGACTTTCCAGGCAAGTTTATTCTTAATAGTCTAGCTGTGTATTTCTTTACTTGAGACGTTATGGATTTGTCAGGTGCAACCAAATGTAGCATAATTTAAAGTAAAAAAAATGTAAACAGCTAAAGGATTAAAAGTAAAGCTTTTCTACCCAACTACATGTTTAAATACAATAAGTATTTAAATTAAATTCAGTTTTGATTCATTAAAATATAATTTTAAATGAATGTTTATGAATGTTTATTAGCTAGTTATCATCTCTGGTAATAAATATTGGATTTTAATAATTTGAGGAATATATTATATGATTTGCAGGATTTTGAAATGTTGATTTTTTTTTTTTTTTAATCCAAAAGGCTTTTATGAAGATTGGACAGATATGGGGGAATCATGGTATTTACTATACCTAAAACATGATACAATGTTGGCTATTAATGTATAATTGCCTGCTCATTGCAGGCATACTTTTAAGTTCATATGTTAGAGGGAACCTGTCTTCAGGATTTCAATTTTTTTTACCCAATAACAGGTTCTCAAAGCCTTTTTAATACTAATCCACTATCTTCTTTTATAATTAACATTTCCGATTCCACTCAAAAGTTGATAAAAGTACGATATACCAGACACCCTGCAAGCTAATTTGATTGAATCCCTCTTTCATCATCAATATCTCCTCACAGCTTACCCTCCACCCCCCTCTCTTATACTTTCACCTCCCCCTTCTTTAATCTCTTCCATAAAATAAAGAACAGGAGACAAATGAAGCTAAAGACATATTTGAGAGTGTGAGCTTCAAATTCAATTTTCAAGAACTTGCAGAACCACATCCTGATACAATCTGAAAGATGAGATCCTTATCTTCAACATGAAATCATAGTTTATGTACTATAAAGAACAAGATATAGGCATCTGAGGGGAGTTTCTTCTTCCAGCTTCTAAAAGTGACTCACCTCAGGTAAAACGTGATTCTTTTCAGTTAATTTCCATATGAATATGAGGTTATTTCTTGCTCTATCTGAGGGTGTTAGTAGTTTTAAGGGGAATAAAGTCCCTTTAAGAGCTTAGACTGTGAGCAGATGGGTTCCTGTCCAATAGAGCTTAAAATAGAGTTTAAAATCTTAAATGTGTTTCTCTGCATGTATATGTAATTTAGTCCTTTCCTCCTTTGAGAGCTTCAGTTTCTCCCTGTACTCTCCATTCTGCCCTTTGCATATATACATATATACACATTCCTCCAGCCCATCCTCATGGCATCACCTACAGTGTCTCTCTTTTCTTTGTATGTCCTCACTGACATACACATGTAGAGAGAGGGAGAGTAGGATGAGTCATAATCTCCTGCAGCAGCATCTCCTATTCATAAGTGCTCAGACATGTAAACAAAGAAACACAAGAGTCTGATCACAGCACAAAAGTGAGGATCAGGAATGCTGAATTACTTGATGAGCATTCAGGGATTAATACTATGCAGTAAAGACACTTGGAAGAGAGCAGCAAACCACTTTAACAGCAGTGTCCTTTGGATTTCAATTGTGTATGTTCTTGGTCCCCTTAAAGTCGGTGGCCATGGTAGAAATAAGTTGCTGATTAAGAAGATCTGATTTGTATTTTTAATGCTCAACATCTCCTTATTTACTTTGGGTCTGCTGGAGTTGTATGTAAAGATTGGAGTAGCAGTACACAAAATATCTGCTCATATCCTCCTCCATTTAGATCAAGAACTGACGGTTATGGAGAGCATAGAATTGGGGACAACTTGAAAACTTGATTTAAACTGCTAACTATGCAAAAATTATATCCCATGCCGAAAAAATGACAAATTCTAACCAAGCAGTAAAATGTAGACATACATATAATTTGATATACACTGATCACCATATATTTATCAAACTGTAGCACCAACATAGTTCAGCATTTAAAAATTAAAGAGATAAACTTATAAAAAAACAAACAATGGAAACAACTAAAACTTTCTAAACAATAAGTTGCAAGATATGGATGAAAGATCCTGGCCGTAAGAGCTTACACTCAAATGGCAAAGAGGTTTATAAATGTGGGTATAAAATGCATCATGGGTTGGAATGTTTAGAACTTTATTTTCTATTCCATACAACACACAAAGGAAACACCTCAATCTTCCCAGCAGCAACCCTCAAGCATAGTCTGCTGCAGAAAACTAATAATTCTCCCATACAGAATGTCTTGCTTTTAATTTTGTGTTTTAAAGCTTGAGATTACTGTAAGCAATACTATAGGCAATGTCAAAATCAATACACCTTAAGCAGATACTATATGTGCCCAAATCCATTTAGAAATATGATCAGTGGACATTTTACCCTACAATAATTGCTTTGAATACATCTGTACATCAGACCTCTAGACTATTTTGTGTTACAGTATTACTTTAGATTTTAATTTTACTTTGGCCCAGGGGCCTGAGAGAAAGCAGTGGTTTCACTCATATTGTAACAACTGGGCTGAACTAGTTTAGAATTTGTGACCATCAAGGGGCCACTAGGTTAAAATGCCCAAAACTTCCATTACTCTTTCATTCTATTTCACTACTTCAGACCTGAATTTGGATAAAGCTTAAACAATCTATTTAACAAAAAATAGTACAAGATTTTGTATTGACAATTATTTTGGATGATATATATATACAACCAGCCAAAATTGATTGTGCCTGAACCTCTAGAACTGTATCCTTCTACTTTTCCACTTTTTATTCTGAATTATTTGACTCTGGTAGGAGCCCTGACTTTTGTTTTTGGAGTAACCCATAGATTGCCTCTCCTGTATGACCTTGGGGTGCTGATTCTTCCTCTGCATGTGCCCCTAGTACTTCCTGCTTATCTATTTATTACTGAGTTATTCAGTCCTTTCTTGCTTAGGTTTCTGCTCCACTAGCTGGTTGCAGCTCCCGAGACAAAACCTGGCGATCATGGCAGCAAAGTCGAGATTAAAGAGTAAAAAACTGCAAACCCTTTGACCCTGTTTACTGGAGTTGCTCTAGACTAGACCAGCTGATGGAAGAGCAAAGTCCATTTGATTGTAGAGTCATAAGTCAAGGACATACCAAGAGTCTTGGAATGGGTAGTCATTGAGAGAAACATAGAAATAGAGTCAAAAGCAAAACCATAGTCCTTACTGGAGTACAGGTGCAACAGAAATCCACTGGGGACAACAAGAGAAACCGAGAAAGGCCTAAAAGGAAGTACATTGTTCCCCAGGTGATATCCAGCGGCTAGACAAATATTTAAAGGAAACCTACCATTTGTTTTTATGCATAGTAAACCAAACATACCTTGAGAATGCTGTAGTGACACTGATGAAGAAACATATCTTGTTTTATCCCTGATCTCAGTGGTTTTGCTCAAAAAACTATTATAAAATTCAGGACCTTGGGAAAACTTGGTTACATCCAGGCTGCCATTCATAAACACATTACACGGATCTTCCTGAACAGTCCAGGCAGGTCTAATCAATCTGGGCTGAATGACTCATACACAGCAGCTGGGGGATGGTGTAGCGATTAATTACTTCTGCCTGTCAGGGACAACACAGTGATTACATAATTCTCTTAAGCAGTGCATAATTAAGGTAAGAGGAGAAGCGCCAGGCCAGCCATAGGAGTGACATCGTCATTATCATAATTTCATAATAGTTTTTTCAGCAAGACCACTCAGCTTAGGAATTAAGATATGTTTTTGCATCAGTGTAGCTACAGCATTCTCAAGGTATGTTTGGTTCATGCATAAAAGCAAATGGTAGATTTCTTTTAAAAATCTCTCTGGTTCCAAGTCATTTTTTGTTGTAGTAAAGAGTCAGTTACTTATTATTCTGTCATCAGAGCCAAGGGCTCCAAGTAGCGCCACACATTCTATTTCACATAACTTTCACCAAGGTCTTGTTCACATCTCTTTTTGCATTAGGTAGGTTTCATGCCCACGACCATTGGCTGCTCTTGCGAAACAAACAATGGGCAGTATTTTGCAACCCATGTGTCATCTGTATGTGAGGCCCACAATAAAGACTGAGCCATAAACATGGGAAGTATTTAGACCTGCTCTTCGTTTGGAGCTTAAGTAGTCGGCTCATACACGCGGTTGTGAAAACCATGACAGTGTGCATGAACCTTTAGAAATACATAGGACCATGTGCAATGTGTTGAAGTAACAGTTAGCACATGGACAAAAACAATGGTCATTGGTATGTACAGGCGGTCCCCTACTTAAGGACACCCGACTTACAGACAACCCATAGTTACAGACGGACCCCTCTGCCCACTGTGACCTCTGGTGAAGCTCTCTGGATGCTTTACTATAGTCCCAGACTGCAATGATCAGCTGTAAGATGTCTGTAATGAAGCTTTATTGATAATTCTTGGTCCAATTACACCAAAAATGTTGAAACTCCAATTGTCACTGGGGCAAAAGAAAAAAAATTGTCTAGAACTTCCATTATAAAATATACAGTTTCGACTTACATACAAATTCAACTTAAGAACAAACCTCCAGACCCTATCTTGTATGTAACCCGGGGACTGCCTGTACACGTGTTATATGAGTGTAAACCAGCAGTGTTCAAACACCCAGAGGTAAGATACAAATGAAAGATTTCCACCTGTTCAGATGCAAATAAACTGCTGAAATAACAGCATTGTAAACCATTATATAGCCTAGCTGCTATAGAATCATGGATCTGATTCTGTAACAAAATGACCCTGAGATTTTATTGCATCCTATTTTTTCAGGTTATTCTATCTAAAAATTAAAAATAATTATAAAAATAATAATAAGCATACATTTTTTTTCTTTAATATTATATAAATTATTATTGTAATATTATTTCAAGGTTATGCAAAAAAATAATAATAATAAGTATTATTATTATTAATAATAATAATAAAATAATGTTTAAAAAGCACTAATAATCAGTCTTTACTAATAAAGGTTACATGCAATTTTTTTGTTTTTTCAAACCAATCTTTCGCGGTTTATCTGAATGGCTCTTGGTCAATTTAATGTGTGCAAATGTGTTTCTGACTGTCCTGTATTTCCTCATAGTGAGACTTACAAATAATTAGGATCTGATCCATCTCAATCACCAAAGTTCATGTTTATTTCCAAAGTCACCCACTGAATATAATATCTGGTAATTTTAGAGACATTTTATCTGAGTTTATCTGGGCAAAATTAGCTGCATTTAATTGATGGGAGCAACATGCTATAATAAATAGGAGCTCTAATTGTATTTGTTAGATTAAAATTCAGTTTAATTTTCCTCTTATTTCTTTGGTGGCTTTGTGGTATATTCATATAGCTGCCTCTAAATGAATGTCAACTTGTTTTACCTCGTCTACAACAGATCGATACTTCATTAGGCTGAATTGTCTTGTGCCCATGCAACCTTGAAACGGTGGCTTAATTACCACTCCTATTATGCAGTGGCTCAAAAAGCCGTGTTCAGCTGTGTCAGATGGAACAAAAGCCATGCTGTTGTCCAGAGTTTTCGAGGAAGGGGGGGATGCACTTTTGAACTGATAAAAAACTACAAGAATCCAGAAATGAACAATTAAAGGCAAAAAATTAAGCATTTTTTTTCCCATCGACGAAGGTCTACTATAGAATTCTTGATCTCGGTTATAATATGAAATTAATTGCAAAGTAGCGTTTTAGGGGGAAGAGAGAGAAGACAAGGGGAAGTGTAGTCAAATGGCAATCATGACAAATGGCATCTCTTGTCTCAGAATCATTTTTCTTCACTAGACTGATTTGTCATCCTCACTTTTGACATTTTTCATCCTGCTGCAAAATCATGTTGACAGAATGAGATATTTCTGCTCTTACTGGTGAGACACGGAAGATGGTTTCATGCTCTCCCTTTTTTATATTTCAGTTTGATTACCAAACACTATAGTGCAAATGATACTTTGTAATCTCCTCAAACTTTTCAACTGTAACAAAAATATACAAAATAATCATAGAGCTTTCCATCAAGAAGATAGTGTGTCATCCTACAGCAATACAATATTTCGGATGGCTCTTAAATGACAAATATATACATGGACTATCAGCAGTATCTCTCTTTATTCCAAAGCTAAAAATACTTAGTAAAGAAGTTGTCACTGAGGAATGTTTTCCCTTAAAGGGGATGTTCTTTAATACAGTACATTTTTGAGCTATTGCAAAACTTTTAACTATGTATATTTTCTTAACAGTTTTAGATTTTGCATTGATTTTAACAATAATATATGGATAAGATTCAAACACATTGAGGGGGGGGGCATTTAGCATTGAAGTTTTTAGCTATGTTTGGCACTGTTGTGCGATTTTCTATTGAGCCAAAGAACATAGGGCAGTACAAAGCCACTTTGACTAAGACCCTGCTTGAGTCAAATATATTATTTGCATAGACTGGTTTTCACAATATGACTGATTTCATGATTTGCGATTTGGCGCAAATTTCGGTATAGGCGCAAATTTATGCCAGTACCGACCCTGGTCTATGTTGCGACTTTTCTTGGGCTTTTTTGTGACTTTTCATGCAACTGACGCAAATAACCCACACAGAAAAAAACACTGCCAGCAGATTTATCAGGGGCCAAAGCCACTTTAATGGATCTGACTGCAGCAGAACTCCAGAGGCAGACAGACAACAGTTGTAAGGAGCCGACTAATGATAAATTCCACCCATTGTATCCATATGCTGCAAACAGTGATGGATTGGATCTCCTATACATACAAGGGGGACCCATACACCTACCAGCCCAAGCTTAAAAAAACTGAAGGAAGGAAAGGAATCCAGCACTCCAAGGATGAGCCTTAAAAATAACTGTGCCCTTTAGCTTTAGCACCACATACAAGGTAAAATTTACAGCTTGATTGGCGCATTTTGACAGGTTATGTCATGATCTGATATTAATAAATTTACAAAGTATTAAAAATACTCTCCCCATGACCATGTGACATAAGTGGGGGGAATATATACATGGGGGAGATTTATCATATGTTAAAGTCCCACCCCTCTGTCGCCACAGTGGATACATCATTGGGCTTAGACCTCATGATGTATCCACTAGCCATTATGGTTTGCAGACAAAACTAGGTCCGACCTGACATAGTTTTCAGCAAAACCGGCGAATGTTCATGATCTATAAAAATTGCACAGGTGCTGGGCCCCTGCCCGCCCACCATGTTGACAGCTCCTCCCCTCCACTCCCTTTCCACGTACACATGGAGTGGAGGTGGAGTAGTCACCAGAATAATCACAATTTCTTGCAGTGCACAAAACAACTGGTGTAGAAGCACTGATAAATCTCCCCCATAGTCCTTATTATGACATTAACGGAATACAAATGTGCAATATTATAAAACTCATGGTAAAATTTCATATTGCATTAGAGGGATGAATATATATAAGAACATAAAATTCAAAATACATAGAGCCTAGATACATATTCCTGTGGGCTATTAGTGATCTATATATAGGTGACATATACTACCCTTTTCATAACATATATTCCTGAATTATAGACAGAAGTACTTCAGTTTATCACAGGCCAAAGTGTATGCTTGCTTCCTAGAAAGCAACAGGCAAACAGAAGCTGCAGTTCCCATGGCAAAAACAGATCATGTGACTGAATCATGTGATCCCAAATCTCAGAAAGTGCCACTATAGTAATAAGTAAGACACCCAGGATTTCAATTGGGTAGGCATAGAAAGGGTGTATAGGCCAAATTAGGGTGGTGACTTAAAACAAAATATTTTAAATTGTGAGACTTTCTGGATGTTCATTATTAATATAAGGACTCCTTATGGTCTCAATAACAGACAGGATTTGATCATGTGTAGTTGGGAAGTATTACACTGCACGTGCCTTGTTCTCATTCATCTCTGGGCTTATATATAACAAATGATATTCATATGCTGTCCTATATTTATTTGTAATTTAGTATTTACATGGTAGTTTACATGTTTTGCCCCAACATATGCCTTGCTCACACCGACTTATTACTATAGTGGCACTTTCTGAGATTTGGGATCACATGATTCAGTCATGTGTTGTGGTTTTGTCATGTAACTTCAGCTTCTGTTTTCTGGCAGCAATCACTTTACCCTGTGATATATATGATATATACACTCACCGGACACTTTACTAGGTACACCATGCTAGTAACGGGTTGGACCACCTTTTGCCTTCAGAACTGCCTCAATTCTTCGTGGCATAGATTCAACAAGGTGCTGGAAGCATTCCTCAGAGATTTTGGTCCATATTGACATGATGGCATCACACAGTTGCCGCAGACTTGTCGGCTGCACATCCATTATGCAAATCTCCCGTTCGACCAGATCCCAAAGATGCTCTATTGGATTGAGATCTGGTGACTGTGGAGGCCATTTGAGTACAGTGAACTCATTGTCATGTTCAAGAAACCAGTCTGAGATGATTCCAGCTTTATGACATGGCGCATTATCCTGCTGAAAGTAGCCATCAGATGTTGCGTACATTGTGGTCATAAAGGGATGGACATGGTCAGCAACAATACTCAGGTAGGCTGTGGCGTTGCAACGATGCTCAATTAGTACCAAGGGGCCCAAAGAGTGCCAAGAAAATATTCCCCACACCATGACACCACCACCACCAGCCTGAACCGTTGATACAAGGCAGGATGGATCCATGCTTTCATGTTGTTGACGCCAAATTCTGACCCTACCATCCGAATGTCGCAGCAGAAATCGAGACTCATCAGACCAGGCAACGTTTTTCCAATCTTCTACTGTCCAATTTCGATGAGCTTGTGTGAATTGTAGCCTCAGTTTCCTGTTCTTAGCTGAAAGGAGTGGCACCCGGTGTGGTCTTCTGCTGCTGTAGCCCATCTGCCTCAAAGTTCGACGTACTGTGCGTTCAGAGATGCTCTTCTGCCTACCTTGGTTGTAACGGATGGCGATTTGAGTCACTGTTGCCTTTCTATCAGCTCGAACCAGTCTGCCCATTCTCCTCTGACCTCTGGCATCAACAAGGCATTTCCGCCCACAGAACTGCCGCTCACTGCATGTTTTTTCTTTTTCGGACCATTCTCTGTAAACCCTAGAGATGGTTGTGCGTGAAAATCCCAGTAGATCAGCAGTTTCTGAAATACTCAGACCAGCCCTTCTGGCACCAACAACCATGCCACGTTCAAAGGCACTCAAATCACCTTTCTTCCCCATACTGATGCTCGGTTTGAACTGCAGGAGATTGTCTTGACCATGTCTACATGCCTAAATGCACTGAGTTGCCGCCATGTGATTGGCTGATTAGAAATTAAGTGTTAATGAGCAGTTGGACAGGTGTACCTAATAAAGTGGCCGGTGAGTGTATGTTATGACAAGGATAGTATATTTTAGAGTGTTGGAGTGCTGGATTTCCTTATATTGAAGCCGTTTCATGTGTAGTTGTGTAGTTTCATTTGGACTACTCCCAGCCATGATATATTGCTGCAGAATTTGCCCCCAGGTGTCTTCAGTTCTTTGCAGCACATTTCCACCATTTGCCCCTAAAAGTACCAGAGTAACGTACAATGCAGTGTCTTCCTAGATAACTGCAGTAAACTCTTAAATAATATATGCTACACATAGCACAACTCTCCACAATGTGACCCACACACATATAGAATAAAGCCCCTCACTGTATTATAATATATACTATATGCGCCCTGAATAAACATAGTACAACATTAAAAAAAAAAATATATATATATATATATATATATATATATATATATATATATATATATATATATATATATATTAGATCAAAAATGCATGTAAATACACATTTTTTGATCAGCAGTTTATTACTTTATGCAATGTCAAAGTTTACATACACTAAGATTACTAAACTTCCCCTTCCTGCTGAGGCCCTTTTTTTGTTTTTGCGTTTTTAATTTTTCACTTTCCACCTTCAAAAATCCATAACTTTTTTTTTTATTTTGTCATGTAAAAAGCTGTATGAGGGCTTGTTTTCTGTGTAACAAATTGCACTTCATAGTAACAGTATTTAATATTCCATTCCCTGTACTGGAAAATGGGAAAAATTTCCAAATGCAGTGAAAATGGAAAATGGTTAAAAAACGTGTTTTCGCCATATTTTTGTGAGCTTGGATTTTAAGACTTTCACTGTATGCCCCAAATGACATGTCTACTTTATTCTTTAGGTCGGCATAATCACAGGAATACCAAATGTGTATAGGTTTTATAATGTTTTCATACATTTACAAAAATCAAAACCTCCAGTACTGAAAAAAAAAATTCTGGCACTAATAACTTTTTTATATTTCAGTGTACAGAGCAGTGTGTGATTTTGTGTTTTTGCAACTTTTGATGACGTTTACCTTGCTATGATTTGTAGGACTGTACAACCTTTTATTGAATTTTTAAATATTTTTCAAAATGGAAAAAAGTAGTATTTTCAACATTGGGGCGCTATTTTCCGTTACGGGGTTAAACTCCAGGAATAACCAATATAACTTTTTGATACAGGTGATAACTAACATGTTTAGGATTTTTACTGTTTATTTATATTAGTTCAAAGGAAAGGGGTTGATTTTACTTTTTGCTATTTCTTAGACCCTCTAGGGTTAATGGGCCCTAGATGGTCTAAGAAATAGCAAAAAATAAAAATATAAAAGTTTTATAAATGATATAACCCCCTCCCCCTAGAAATTAAAATCAACCCCCTTTCCTTAGAACTTCCCTTGCTAATGTGCCCTATGTTTAAGTTCTGGACCTGATGAAGGGGGCAGTCCAGTTTTACAAATAAAAAATTATTTCTACTACAAATTGAAGGCAGTGAGGTAGCAAAACTGCATGTTTTCACCTGCACCCAATCTCTGAATCTCCATCCTGACCTGGATCCACAGAAAACTGCTGCACGGTCCACCTACACTAAACTGCACCTCAAATTCATTAATATTTATCAATGCAAGTTTACTACTCTATGAAGCGCCATGTGTTCTTCTACTCTACTTTGCACCTTGTAGTACCAGTGCTACTGCTATAGTCAATTATATCTGTACCCTAAAAGCACATAGACAATTGAAATGAAGAAAATTACACTTCCGCAAAAAAATAGGGGACCATGTGTGTTCCCCTGGCTGGTTCCCTTCCCAAGGTGGCTGCCTTGCATCCCAAGGTGACGGCCATGGTTCTGGCACATTTTCCTAAGTATATATCTTCCTATGTGCTTTTAATCAAGAACAACAAGATCCAAATAATAGTTTATATTGATATAGTTTAGTTGATATACAGGGTACAAATAACAACCGCAGTCTCTGCATGATTAATACAGTTTAATGTATAAATGATGGGAGTGCATAGCACCTGGCATAGCCCTTCAGGAGCTTGTATCTTCACCCAGGCTTTTAACCAAAGGGCATTAATGAAGCTATACATCCTCTGCCCACAAAAGTCCCCTTTAGGACCGGGGGCCCTGTGCAAATGCCCATTTTACCGCCCCCCTAACACTGGCCCTGCTGGTATAGCAATTGGTTGTGAAAAAAGAATTCTATGCAGTCAGTTTTTGTGTTTACGCATTAATAGCACAGATAATTATTTCGTGAGTTAAACATGTGAATTAAAAGGTCGCTTCCTCAATCAGGGATACCCACATCTAGCATGAGAAGAGGCTAGACTTAAAGCTAGTAAGTTTTCCCAAAAAGAGTTACCTAAAAACATAGGGAAAAGTGTTTTCTCAGAATACTATGGGGGCACATTTACTAGAGGCCTTGCGCCAGTTTTCTGTTGGACTTTGCACATTCTGTAAACTGCTTGCACAAGTATGTAAAAAGTGTCTGCACCACAAATGTGTCACACGTGACCGTTTGTGGCGCAGCTGCACTAGGCACCATGCAACACAAGTTAGGGGGCGTTCCAGCATTCAGTCGGACCGTGCGCCAGATTTAATATGCAAAGTCTGCTGCACACCCTATGTTGAAGGTGCACCAAAATAAAGTTGATAAACACAGTTGGGCCAGTGCAGAGAAGAGCCAGATTCATGATTTCAAATTAGTAAGACAAGTTAGGCCCTATCCACAGGACAGGGCCTAACTTGCTGATCAGTGGGGTTCTCAATGCTGAGACCCCCGCATATCTCGAAAACGAGGGGTCCAACAGAGCAATGGAGCCGACGGCCCACTGCACTGAGATCCCCACTAATCAGCAAGTTAGGCCCTTTCCCGTGGATAGGGCCTAAATTGTCTTTGTGGGAAAACCCCTTTAACGCCATCAAAGTTTACAATATTGTCAAGGTCTTGAGGAAAGGGGAAATGGCATATCTTTGAACACTTGTTTGCAAAATCTTTTGTGTTAATATTCGCGCCTAACACATGAGGAAGTCTCTGGAGGGAGACAATAAACACGGGGAGCCCTTCACTCCGACTTTATCCTTTGCCCGCAACATGCCTCACCCATATTTAATAATTATAATCATCTCTTATTGTAGCAGGCATTGGTGATCGCCATATCCCATTCGGAGGGTGTTGTTGAGGGACTGCACTTGGTTCCCACTACTGTGGTACTGATCTGTCTTTAAGTGTTTTTACTTGTGTCTCATAAATTGCTATACATTATGATGATTGTAATAAAAATGTTTATTTTTTAGCCCAATTTTGTGACAAACTTCTATTTCTTTGTGGTTTGGTGCATATTGTTCATGTCTGTGGGCTAGTACTTCATTTATTTTGGGCTATGCATGGTTCTATTCTAGAATTGTCAAATATTTTTGTCCAGTGATTACTATTGAGGCTTTCACATAATCACAATAGGAGTTCTAGCGTATGATGAAATTTCCATCCCTCCACCAAGGCCTGAGCCTCCTGCTGTTCCTGGTGGCCACCAGCGCTGGTGTACAATTCATGACTGAATGTATGCAGCTTATAGCTGGTGCACATGCAGTACAAGACCTGATAAATGCCCCTCACTACTAGATCGGAATTAGATACCTAGTTATACTAAGTTATTGGCACTAAATAATTTTGCTTAATAATCTGACAAACCCTATGTAATTAGCAACCTGACTTTCTAGTTTTCACTGACTTCGCAAAAATGTTGTGCGATTCCAGAGAGACTGAAACCCCAAGCAGCAGGTTATCCAGATAAAGGCAATGGGTTGACTCTATCAGCCATAGAAAGAGATGGTGTTTTTTCATGTCTGTGATTTCTAGAATATTGCACCTTAGCAACATCACAAACTCATTCAAGTATGGTCACCCTGAATAGATGATGGCAAGAGAGAACAGCATAATGCAGAGAATCTCCATGGGTAATTTTTTCAACATTGTAGCTGGAATTGCTCACTGAACAGGGTAAGGATCTGTATACTCATACAGTGTCAGGATGTTTAAGAGTATTTGGACTGAAAGCCCTATTTGCAGGGACCAAACCTCTCAGTAGCAGAAAGAAACAAAAGACTAGACTAGAAAACCTCTGGAAAATCCTTGTAGACAGTTATGGCAAAGAAAGCCACAATAGTCACAGCACTGTTGAATAGACTAGAAATAGAGTGGTCCAAAATCCCACCAGAGCAGAGAGACTAGTGATGTCCTGTGGCTGCAGACGTGTTTAAGTCATGCAAAGCAAAGGTCTATAAACCTCCTTCTTATTGATGACCATTTAACCTTCAGAATTTTTTTTCTTTCTTTGTGCTACAGTCATTGCTATTCTCTAACTATGATCAACATGTATTTTGCAAAATAACAGTTTGATGCTGATATACTTGGTATTGTTATTTTGTAAAATACTGTTCTAAAGGGATGATGTACCCCTTACTCAAAATCCTTCAAATGTTGATCAATGTTGATTACATTATTTCTGAAAAAAATCAAGTGATCATACATTGTTCTCTAATTTCGATCTCCAGTGTATATATATTTTTCTTTTTTGCCCTCAAAAGCTTGTAAATGGTAAAAACATATTTAATTAGGGTTGTATTGTTTTCCTGAAAAGACCTCTTCTAGAGGCCAATCTCTTGACTGGTTCTTTTGCCATTCTGAAAAGGTCACTCAAGAAGTCTATTATTTCCATCAGTCACGATCATTCAAAAGTATGATGCATTGTGTCCTCTATTATATTCTTTTTCACTCCTTTAACACCATCAAAGTTTACATTATTGTCGAGGTCTTGAGGAATGGGAAAATGGCAGAACATTGAACAATTGTTTGTCAAATGTAGGTGAATTGGGTATTTCTGATGCTACGCATTGAGTAAAATTAAGATGAGTTTTTCTAGATAGCTTAAGATGTAGATTACTGCAAAATGCATGTTTATTTATCTACTCCCGATTTTTGGCATAGAAATATAAAAAATATTTGCGGTAGACCTTTTAAACCTAAATTTGAGCAAATTCATCATGACCCTTGAATTGTGGCACACTGACTTCTGGATGTGCTCCAAAACAAGTCGAGTTCCTCATTTTTTTTGGTAGCCAGTAACATTAACCCCTTAAGGACGCAGGGTTTTTTCGCTAATTTCTTGCTCTCCACCTTCAAAAATCCATAACTTTTTCAATTTTCCGTATGGGAGGGCTTAATTTGTGCGCAACAAATTTTACTTCCCCGTCACATTATTTATTATTCCACGTTTACTGGGAAGCTGGAAAAAAATTCCAAATGTGGAAAAATTGGAAAAAAACATGTTCACGTCACGTTCTTGGCTCAGTTTTTATGACATTCACCGTACACTCCAAATAACACCCCTACTTTATTCTTTGGTTCGGTATGATCATGGTTTTACAAACTTTATATAGGTTTTATAGCATTTAAACACATTTTCAAAAGTTAAACGATTGTGTACGAAAAAGAAATTTTTTATTTTGCCGTCTTCTAACGCGAATAACTTTTTCATACTTTGGTGTACGGAGTTTAGTGTTAGGTGTCACCAACCGCAGTTATTAGTGGTGGGGGCTTGATGCAATATGCAAAAAAAACCACCTGTGAATGAAGAGGGCTCAGCCTGTACAGCTACGGGGCCAAGTGTCAAGGGGTTAATGACTAAAGACTGCTGTACAAATTTCACATTACTTTAAGGCCAAATGCACACGACTGTGGGCTCACCCAGGCTGGATCCCTTCCATTTGCAGAAGAAAGGTGGAGGTGAGCGTTCCTCACCCCTCCTCCCTGCATAGAAAGCCAAGCGATTGCAATCTGGCAATAGATAGGGCATGTCCTAATTTTGCAGCGCAACCTCTAGGTCACAAAGTGGCGAGACACAGTTTGCTCACCACACAGTGATTGGGTGCCAAAGACCTTTATTGTTGCCATCATCTGGAGTGGCTAGATCACGGCTAAAATAATGGCTGAATGAATGTAGTCTTAGTTTACCCTTTAGTTAGTCCCAGAAATCTACCTTCTGATTCGTACCTTATAAAGCAGAATCATTGGGGAATATTTATCAGGACCTCTGCGCACCGCCAGTGGCGCAGAGGCTCTGAAATAATCGCAAATGCTAGCTTATTGCTAGCTTTTGCGATTATTTTTCTCAATCCGCCACCTTCACGCCAGTGGGGCGTGAAGGGGCGTGAAGGGGCGTGAAGGGGGGGCCCCATTGACTTTATCCTCTTTGCACCCTGATGCAGTATCAGGCCTTATAATAGTTTTTATGGTCTCCTTTTCCTAAAATAGATGATTTAAAAATATGTTATTGAGCTGTAAGTGCCCCTGGGGTGTGTAACTGCTTGTGCAGCAGGAGCCCTTGCAGCACTTGAAGCTCATTAGCATATTTTTTAAAGCATCCTTTTTGGAAAAAGGAGACCATAAATAGCAAAGTACACGGCCAGTTCATGCATCAAGGTGCAAAGTGGATTTAGTCAGTGACACTGCTTTATAAGTAGAGATGGGCAAATTAATTCTAACAAAGTGGAATTCATTTACAATTTCAGGAAAACTTCTGTTCGGCACGAATCCGAAGTTTACGGTGATTCGTGGGAACAATTTTTCTTCCCCCCTTTATTAGCAAAATGGACGCCAGCCCAACGTGTTACATGGGGCAGAGAACTCTGGGAAGAAAAAAGGAACACCCTTGATCACATGTGCCGACATGTAAGCCAATCAGCGACCAGCAGGCTTAAGTGATGTCACAGCCTTATAAAAATAGACAGCCATTTGAAATCTTGTCATTTCACACTGCATGTGCTGTCTCTCGCGTCTAGCTGCTTCTACTCAGTAGCTGATGGAGTGATTTTTCTGTTCTTTTTTGTTGCTTAAGTTGATATCAAGAAAACCATGTCAAATCCACATAGTTGGTGGAGTGATTTTTTCTTAAAGTCCAGGGTGTCAGTTTTTGGGGTTCTGTATTCCCCAAATTTCAATTCTTTTTTGTTACTAAAGTAGATATCAAGAAATCTGTGTCAAATCAACATAGTTGATGAAGTGATTTTAGCTCAAAGTCCATGTTGCTGCAACCACCAGAATTTGTCATTGTGCCACTCTCTGGCCTCATGCTGGCACTACTGTTGCCGCCCACCTACACACACCATGATTTTGCCACTCTCTAACCTCCTGCTGCTGCCATCTCCAAACTCTGTCATTCTGCTACACTGTGGCCTACCATGTTGATGCAATCACCAGAATTTGTCATTGTGCCACTCTCTGACCTCATGATGCTGCTGCCGCCACCTCCACACTCTGTCATTATAGCACTCTGTGGCTTACGATGTTGCTGCTACCTCCATCATTTGTCATTGTGCCACTCTGTGGCCTGCTCATGCTGCTGCCAACTGACTGCTGTCTCCCTGGAACACTCAGTGTTCCATAATGCTGTTTTCACCCTCCACCACTCTATGATGTTGCCACTATGTTTGGCTTTCCCTTCATTTCATCTGTCAGAAGGAATGAAAAGCTTCAGGATTGATAGCCAAAAGCAGGAGTGGATACAGAACACAGAGGACATGCAAATATCCCACTTACTGGTCATCTCTATTTTGGATCAACTCCTGTTTGTTATTGGCATTATCAATACTGATGATGAAACCTTAACCGATTGACGGATGAAAATAAGGGCAAAATGATCAGTGACATCAATGCAAAATTACTGCCGATACCCTCTCCACTCTTTTGGGGGGTTTTCACATGTATCAGCGTTTAACAGAACAGGTTCTGTCATAATCTATAGAATCATCTCGGCGAATCAAATTTTTGAAAAATTCACCCATCTCTACTTTGTAAGATAAGTCAGACTGTAAAGCCATCCGCGTTACCTACTTCCCACAAAATCTCATGGTAGCTAAGAGTTTATACTCTCTATTGTCACAAGATTGCCACAAGATTTCCAGTGCTAAGGAAGCAGGGGTGGGTGCTTTAGGGGCAATGTATCATGCGTCAGTGGGTGACCCAAACTCACCCCCAAAACCTGCTGGATTCATCAGGAGGCTCGGACCTTCTTATGGACATTCAGCATTGTGGGCACACAGTGCACCTGTCTTACTTCTTCACCAGATTATAGAACTGTGCTATAATCTGCACCCATACCTGACAAAGGCTATAACTAGTGCGCAAGTGTGAGGCGCCCTCGTCCCATGCAGTCCAGCACCACCCCCTTCTCACCCAAATGGCGAAGAGGGAAGAGTAGTCGCAATTCCAGGCTCTGCTCATGAAATTGTACGTAAATCTCAGCTCATTCGCCAGTTTTCAGCTGTGATAAATCCTCACCATGGTTTACTGTAATTGTACGTGTCTTAAACAAGACCCTGTTAATAGAAGACATGCACAGTCATCTATAAAACTAGACTATCACCTGTTAGTATATTTAACGGTATAAATGAATATTTTATGTATGTTACATTAGTACTCTAAGCATTAAATTTGTGTAAAGCATATTTTATTTTCTATTACATCCATTATAGGCTAATATTATCATATCCTTAAAACATGTAATTGGACGCATTTTGTATGGCGCACTCCACGTTGCTTTATAACTTATGGCTAAAAAGATAACGTAGTAATTATCACATGAACTGTAAATTGTTATATGTATTTTGTGACTGGAAAAGCCTCACATTTTATAGTCTGCTGGTAGTGGGCGATGGTGGGGGTTTCCTATATTAGAAGTAAGATTTTTAATTAAAGCACACAGTGAGTGGTTAAGTAAAGGGACATTAAGGGAGGGTCACACAGCAAGAGTGGTAAAATGTATTTGTTTTAAATTGCTTCCCTGAGGAAAATCATACTTAGACAATAGGCTTGTGTTACCAATAGATCCCAAAAGAGCAATAGAGAAGTGACATAGTGCCGCACGCTATTGCCACATCATATCTCTCCCACACAATGACTTTTATTTTAAACCTTTTCTCTTTAAATGTTGCTAAAAATAAATGTCTTTGCGAATACATCTTCAAAGAGATTCTTCATACACGGCGGGGGTCTCGCTATTTTCTATTAAGAGGATTGACCATGAATGTTTATTTCACAGCATTTATACTACAATTATGAGCAGTTATAATTATGATAATTACTAAGTAATTTGGCTAAATAAACGTACAAAGCAGATGAAAAAAAAAAAAACATTGGCAAGCCTAATTTGTAAAATGGCACTACAGTATGGTTTCTAGAAACCGCTTGTAGTCGTGTCTTTTTACTGGTTAGCTTGAACTTGAAGCAGTTGAGTAATTGGTCTTCAAAATTGTGATGTAATTCTCATCATTTACTTATGTACAGCCTGTGGTTCAGATGCTTTACTCATTTTGCACCAGTAACAAGGCCATTTTTTGTGTTCATCTCCTACTTGAGTATAAGCCGAGACCCCTAATTCTAACACAAAAATCTGGAAAAACCTATTGACTTGAGTATAAGCCGAGAGTGGGATATGCATTGGTCACAGCCTCCCCAGTATATAGCCAGCAAGCCCCTGTAGTATATAGCCTGCCAGCCGCCTGTAGTTTATAGCCTGCCAGCACCCTTTAGTGTATAGCCTGCCAGCCCCCAGTATTATACAGTCATCCACCCCCCTGTAGTGTATAGCCTGACAGCCCATGTAGTATATAGCCTGACAGCCCCTGTAGTATATAGACTGCCAGCCCCCTGTAGTTTATTGACTGCCACCCCCTTGTAGTATATAGCCTGCCAGCCCCCTACTATATAGCCTGCAGCCCCTGCCCCCAATATAATGCCTGTAAGAACAAAACAAACAGTGTACTCACTTTCCGACACCCCCCTTCCGGCAGGTCCTCTTCTATACAGCAATGATCCGACGTCGGCTGCATGTCCCACCACTGTCCGTCGCCGGCACCATGACGTCAGCCACTCGCTGACATCATAGTGTGTGCCGATGCCGACACACACAGTAGAATGTCAGTGAGCGGCTGACGTCACAATCCCTGCTACGGACATAGAGCTGATGCCGGAGCATCGCTGTATAAAGGAGGAACTGTTGTGGGGCGTCGTAAAGTGAGTACACTGTTTGTTTGTTTTTTCTTGACTCAAGTATAAGCCAAGGTGATGATTCTCAGCACGTTTTTGTGCTGAAAAACACAGCTTATACTTGTGTATATACTCGCCTATTCTACTCTGAGCATGTGATATCTCCCCTTTCCATCTTTGTGGGGTGTGTATGGAATAGACTTTCACATGCTTGGCAGCCGGTAATGCAGTCAGTAAGCAAAAGAGCAGCAATACAGGAAGATGATTATTTCACGGCTGCCTCCCATGTTGTAATATTTCTTGTTAATTTTCTCATAATCCAGAAATTCTGTGGAATGCAAATGATTTGTGATCAACAAATGGGCCATTGTAGCAAGAATGCAGACATATTTCACAATTCTGAAATTATCTCATTAACCTTCTGGTGCACTACAACATTAAGTTGCGGCTCTAGCAAGCGATAGTGTTGAGAGGACCTGAACTGCAACTTTTGCATCTAACTCAACCCACTACTAGTAATGCCTGGGAGGGTTGGTGCTAGCGGAAGTCATCAGGGTTATGGTCTAGGTTGGAGTTCAGTACTCAGACCCAAATAGATTTTCAAATTCGGTCTCAGCTGAGTTAGTTCCATGTGTCTGCTCATCACTATTAAACTACAATCAGTGTTAAAGGGGTTTTCCCAAGAAGCAAGCTAGGCCCTATCCTAAGGAAAGGGGCTAACTTTCTGATCGGTGGGGGTCTCATTGATGGGACTCTCTCAGATCACGAGAACAGGTCTAGCGCTTGGCAATCAGCTCCATAGAGATGAAAGTGGCAGCCCTTGCATATGAAACCAGCTGCTGCAGTCATATTTGGGTGCGATAGGGGTACATCGGACCCCTGTTCTTGTGATCTGTGGGGGTCACATCACTGAGACCCCACTGGACAGTAAGTTAGGACCTAGTATTTTGAATGTACAATCATTGCATGGCCCATTTATCTAAATATGCCGAGCCAAGTATTAAGGTAACTTAATACTAATTATTTATATCTAGAGATGAGCGAACATACTCGTCCGAGCTTGATGCTCGATCGAGCATTAGCGTACTCGTAACTGCTCGTTGCTCGGACGAGTATTTCGCCCGCTCGAGAAAATGGCAGCTCCCGCCGTTTTGCTTTTTGGCGGCCAGAAACAGAGCCAATCACAAGCCAGGAGACTCTGCACTCCACCCAGCATGACGTGGTACCCTTACACGTAGATAGCAGTGGTTGGCTGGCCAGATCAGGTGACCCTGGGATAGACTAGCCGCTGCCCGCGCTGCTCGGATCATTCTCTGTCTGGATGCCGCTAGGGAGAGAGCTGCTGCTGCTCAGGGAAAGCGTTAGGGTGTTCTATTAGCTTACTGTTAGGCAGGAGTGATTCTAAAAGAACCCAACAGCCCTTCTTAGGGCTACAATAACGTTATAATTTTTTTTTTTTTTTATTTGCAGCTAGTACCATATTGTGAGGAATTAGCAGGGGGACTTGCTACCGTTGTGTTTAGCTCTTAGTGACACACATATCCACCTCAAACACCAAAGTGGGAACATTTATTAGGGGTTTGAGTAGAATTAGGCACAGTCTGCCAGTTTCTTTTTATTTTACGTTTATTTTTTTCATAACTCAGCGTCATCTCATCTGGCATAGTAGTGTGCTGTAATACTTGGCTAGAAAATAGCCATAGGAGAATACAAACGTCTTAATTACGCCTACAGTAGCGTTATATATATTTGATTTCTGGTTGATCTGCTGGTGGCTGTACTTGCTGCAGTGCATCTACTATCAAATTGGGAGCAATTTGGAGTCAGACTTGCGACCACTGTGTTTTAGTGACGCACATATCCATCGCAAAGACCGAAGTGGGAAAATTTATTAGGGCCCGGGGTTGTATTTCAATTAGGCACAGTCTGCCAGTTTCTTTTTATTTTACGTTTATTTTTTTCATAACTCAGCGTCATCTCATCTGGCATAGTAGTGTGCTGTAATACTTGGCTAGAAAATAGCCATAGGAGAATACAAACGTCTTAATTACGCCTACAGTAGCGTTATATATATTTGATTTCTGGTTGATCTGCTGGTGGCTGTACTTGCTGCAGTGCATCTACTATCAAATTGGGAGCAATTTGGAGTCAGACTTGCGACCACTGTGTTTTAATGACGCACATATCCATCGCAAAGACCGAAGTGGGAAAATTTATTAGGGCCCGGGGTTGTATTTCAATTAGGCACAGTCTGCCAGTTTCTTTTTATTTTACGTTTATTTTTTTCATAACTCAGCGTCATCTCATCTGGCATAGTAGTGTGCTAAAATACTTGGCTAGAAAATAGCCATAGGAGAATACAAACGTCTTAATTACGCCTACAGTAGCGTTATATATATTTGATTTCTGGTTGATCTGCTGGTGGCTGTACTTGCTGCAGTGCATCTACTATCAAATTGGGAGCAATTTGGAGTCAGACTTGCGACCACTGTGTTTTAGTGACGCACATATCCATCGCAAAGACCGAAGTGGGAAAATTTATTAGGGCCCGGGGTTGTATTTCAATTAGGCACAGTCTGCCAGTTTCTTTTTATTTTACGTTTATTTTTTTCATAACTCAGCGTCATCTCATCTGGCATAGTAGTGTGCTGTAATACTTGGCTAGAAAATAGCCATAGGAGAATACAAACGTCTTAATTACGCCTACAGTAGCGTTATATATATTTGATTTCTGGTTGATCTGCTGGTGGCTGTACTTGCTGCAGTGCATCTACTATCAAATTGGGAGCAATTTGGAGTCAGACTTGCGACCACTGTGTTTTAGTGACGCACATATCCATCGCAAAGACCGAAGTGGGAAAATTTATTAGGGCCCGGGGTTGTATTTCAATTAGGCACAGTCTGCCAGTTTCTTTTTATTTTACGTTTATTTTTTTCATAACTCAGCGTCATCTCATCTGGCATAGTAGTGTGCTGTAATACTTGGCTAGAAAATAGCCATAGGAGAATACAAACATCTTAATTACGCCTACAGTAGCGTTATATATATTTGATTTCTGGTTGATCTGCTGGTGGCTGTACTTGCTGCAGTGCATCTACTATCAAATTGGGAGCAATTTGGAGTCAGACTTGCGACCACTGTGTTTTAGTGACGCACATATCCATCGCAAAGACCGAAGTGGGAAAATTTATTAGGGCCCGGGGTTGTATTTCAATTAGGCACAGTCTGCCAGTTTCTTTTTATTTTACGTTTATTTTTTTCATAACTCAGCGTCATCTCATCTGGCATAGTAGTGTGCTAAAATACTTGGCTAGAAAATAGCCATAGGAGAATACAAACGTCTTAATTACGCCTACAGTAGCGTTATATATATTTGATTTCTGGTTGATCTGCTGGTGGCTGTACTTGCTGCAGTGCATCTACTATCAAATTGGGAGCAATTTGGAGTCAGACTTGCGACCACTGTGTTTTAGTGACGCACATATCCATCGCAAAGACCGAAGTGGGAAAATTTATTAGGGCCCGGGGTTGTATTTCAATTAGGCACAGTCTGCCAGTTTCTTTTTATTTTACGTTTATTTTTTTCATAACTCAGCGTCATCTCATCTGGCATAGTAGTGTGCTGTAATACTTGGCTAGAAAATAGCCATAGCAATAGGATAGCATCGTTTGGTTTTAAAAACTAAAAAACACAAAAAAAAAACAACAAAAAAAAAAAAAAGTTAAAAAAAAAATACAAGTTATAACTCTCATTTTCAAAATGTTTAACCCGAGGGCTAGGGGTAGAGGACGAGGGCGGGGACGTGGGCGTCCAACTACTGCAGGGGTCAGAGGCCGTGGTCCTGGGCGGGGTGAGACACCACCTGCTTATGAGGGAGCAGGGGAACGCCGCAGAGCTACACTCCCTAGGTTCATGTCTGAAGTTACTGGGAATCATGGTAGAGCACTGTTGAGGCCAGAACAGTGCGAACAGGTGATGTCGTGGATTGCCGACAATGCTTCGAGCAATTTGTCCACCAGTCAGTCTTCCACGCAGTCCACCCATGTCACCGAAATCGGCACTCCTCCAGCTCCTGCACCTCAGCCTCCTCCCCCCCAGTCTGCCCCCTCCCAGCAAAATTTGCCATTTGAACCGGCATACTCTGAGGAACTGTTTTCTGGACCCTTCTCACAGTCACAAACCACTTGTCCGGTTGCTGATGAGCAATTTTCCGATGCCCAGGTTTTCCACCAGTCGCAGTCTGTGGGTGATGATGACCTTGTTGACGTAGTGGAAGAAGTGTGTAAAGAGGTGTCCGACGATGAGGAGACACGGTTGTCAGACAGTGGGGAAGTTGTTGTCAGGGCAGGAAGTCCGAGGGGGGAGCAGACTGAGGGATCGGAGGATGATGAGGTGACAGACCCAAGCTGGGTTGAGAGGCCGGGTGAACACAGTGCTTCTGAGACGGAGGAGAGTCCTCGACCAGAACAGGTTGGAAGAGGCAGTGGTGGGGCCAGACGGAGAGGCAGGGCCAGAGCTGGTGCATCAGCGCCAAATGTGTCAACTAGTGAAGCTCCCGTGGCGAAGGCTCCTGCGGAGAGGGCTAGATTTTCAGAAGTCTGGAGGTTCTTTAAGGAAACACCGGATGACCGACGGACTGTGGTGTGCCACATTTGCCAAACCAGGATCAGCAGGGGTTCCACCACTACTAGCTTAACTACCACCAGTATGCGCAGGCATATGAATGCTAAACACCCCACTCAGTGGCAACAAGCGCGTTCACCTCCGGCCGTGCACACCACTGCTCCTTCCCCTGTGTCAGCTGATAGTCAGCCCCCTGCCCAGGACCCTGCCACAAAAACCCCATCGTCACCTCCACGGTCCTCCACAGCATCCACCAGCGTTCAGCTCTCCATACCCCAGACGCTGGAGCGGAAACGCAAATATAGTGCAACCCACCCGCACGCCCAAGCCCTTAATGTGCACATCTCCAGATTGCTAAGCCTGGAGATGCTGCCCTATAGGCTAGTAGAGACCGAGGCCTTTCGCAGCCTCATGGCGGCGGCCGCCCCTCGGTATTCGGTCCCCAGCCGCCACTACTTTTCCCGATGTGCTGTCCCAGCCCTGCACCAGCACGTGTCAGACAACATAATCCGTGCCCTGACCAACGCCGTTTCTGACAAGGTCCACCTGACCACGGACACGTGGACGAGTGCTGCCGGGCAGGGCCACTATATATCTCTGACGGCACATTGGGTTAACTTGGTGGAGGCTGGGACCGAGTGTGACCCTGCGGCTGGTCATATACTGCCGACGCCGAGGATTGCGGGGCCTACCTCGGTCCAGGTGTTTGAGGCCTACTATGCCTCCTCCTCCTCCCACCCCTCCTCCACCTCCTCCTCCGAACGACCATCCGTGGGCATGGCGCCATCAGTCGGTAGCTCTAGGCACAGCAGCAGTGCCGTCGCTAAGCGACAGCAGGCGGTGCTCAAACTGCTGAGCCTAGGCGATAAAAGGCACACCGCCCAAGAACTATTACAGGGCATCACGGCGCAGACTGATCTGTGGCTGGCACCGCTGAACCTGAAGCCAGGCATGGTTGTGTGTGACAACGGCCGTAACCTGGTGGCGGCTCTGCAACTCGGCAGACTGACACATGTGCCATGCCTGGCCCATGTGTTAAATCTGATAGTTCAGCGTTTCCTCAAGACATACCCCAATCTGTCTGATTTGCTCACGAAGGTGCGCTGCATCTGTGCGCATTTCAGGAAGTCCAGCACAGATGCTGCCACTCTCAGGGCAGCGCAGCGCCGCCTCCAACTGCCCGCTCACCGACTGTTGTGCGACGTGCCCACGAGGTGGAATTCAACACTGACCATGTTATCCAGAGTTTACCAGCAGCGCCGAGCGATTGTAGACTGCCAGATGTCAACTTCCACCAGAACTGGTAGTCAGGTCAGTCAGCTTCCTCAAGTCTACAATGAGGAGTGGACGTGGATGTCTGATATCTGTCAGGTGCTGAGTAACTTTGAGGAGTCAACACAGATGGTCAGTGGCGATGCCGCCATCATCAGCCTCACCATCCCGCTGCTTGGCCTGTTGAAAAACTCTCTGGTCAGCATGAAGTCGGAAGCTTTGCGCTCCTCACAAGAGACAGGGGAAGAAGATTCCCTTGTTGATAGCCAAAGCACCCTTAGGTCTGTTTCTCAGCGCATATCGGAGGAGGTGGAGGTGGAGGAGGATGAGGAGGAAGAGGAGGAGAATGTTGGCGAGACACAAGAGGGGACCATTGTTGAGTCCTACACTGTTGAGCATGTATGGGCAGAAGAAGAGGAGTTGGAGGAGTTGGAGGAGGAGGAAATGGACAGTCAGGCCAGTGAGGGGAGTGAATTCTTACGCGTTGGTACTCTGGCGCATATGGCAGATTTCATGCTAGGCTGCCTATCCCGTGACCCTCGCGTTCAAAGAATTTATTCCAGCACCGATTACTGGGTGTTCACTCTCCTGGACCCACGGTACAAGCAAAATCTTTCCACTCTCATCCCTGGAGAGGAAAGGAGTGTGAGAATGCATGAATACCAGCAGGCCCTGGTGCACAAGCTGAAACAGTATTTCCCTTCTGACAGCGCTAGCGGCAGAGTGCGTAGTTCTGCGGGACAAGTAGCGAGGGAGAGTAGGCGAGCAGGCAGCTTGTCCAGCACTGGCAAGGGTACGCTTTACAAGGCTTTTGCCAGCTTTATGTCACCCCAGCAAGACACTGTCACCTGTCCCCAGTCTCGGCAGAGTAGGGCTGATCTTTACAGAAAGATGGTGAGGGAGTACGTAGCTGACCATACCATCGTCCTAAATGATCACACAGCTCCCTACAACTACTGGGTTTCAAAGCTGGACATGTGGCACGAACTGGCGCTCTACGCCTTGGAGGTTCTTGCCTGCCCTGCCGCTAGCGTCTTGTCCGAGCGGGTTTTCAGTGCAGCTGGTGGCATCATCACCGATAAGCGTACACGCCTGTCGACTGACAGCGCTGACAGGCTGACGCTTATCAAGATGAATAAAGCATGGATTTCTCCTAATTTCAAATCTCCAGCAGGTGAAGGAAGCTCAACCTGAATAATTTATCCACTCCTCCTCCTCCTCATTTTCCTCCTTCTCCTCCTCTTTCTACAGTAAAGCAGAGGAAACTGGCTGTTTTTTGACAGGGCCCACTGGCTCTAGGTATAGTACTTTATGCATTTAATTTTTCTGGAGGGCCGACGACACGGTCCTCTGTTTTAAACAATTTTTGGGAGTGCCACATACAGGCACTCAATCTATTCAATTTTTCTGGAGGGCCACCTTTCCGGTCCTCTGTTTTAAACAATTTTTTGGGACTGCCACATACAGGCACTCAATCTATTCCATTTTTCTGGAGGGCCACCTACCTGCTCCTCTGGTTTGAAAAATTTTTTGGACTGCCACATACAGGCACTCAATCTATTCCATTTTTCTGGAGGGCCACCTACCTGCTCCTCTGGTTTGAAAAATTTTTTGGACTGCCACATACAGGCACTATCCAAATTGAATTGTCTCCATAGCAGCCTCCACACGTTGTCTCCATTGCTACCTCCAAAAGTCGTCCATATAGCTGCCTCCATACATCGTCCCTTTATCAAACGAGGTTTGTCAGGCCGAAATTTGGGTTGTTTTCATGGATTCCACATCAAAGTTGTTAACTTTGTCGCCACCCTGCTGTGTTATCCACAAAATACACTGGCAAACTTTTACCATTTACGGATATTATTTCAGCGCTTCTTGCGCATCTGTTTACATTCCCCTCACCCGCCATATCCTAAACTTATAAGAACGCTACTACACTTGATCTTATACAAAAGGTTCTTAGAAGTGCTGTTTGGGGAGTAGCCTAGAGACAGGGGCTTGGATTGGCGAAAGCTCGCCTAGCAGCGGAGCGCCAGCTCCATGCGCATCATGCGCTTCTTGCGCATCTGTTTACATTCCCCTCACCCGCCATATCCCAAACTTATAAGAACGCTACTACACTTAACTTGGTGCAGGCTGGGACCGAGTCTGACCCTGGGGCTGGTCATATACTGCCGACGCAGAGGATTGCGGGGCCTACCTCGGTCCAGGTCTCAAAGGCCTACTATACCTCCAAATCCTCCCACCCCTCCTCCACCTCCTCCTCCTCCGAATTACCATCCGTGGGCATGGCGCCATCAGTCGGTAGCTCTAGGCACAGCAGCAGTGCCGTTGCTAAGCGACAGCAGGCGGTGCTCAAACTGCTGAGCCTAGGTGATAAAAGGCACACCGCCCAAGAGCTATTGCAGGGCATTCCACATCAAACTTGTTAACTTTGTCGCCACCCTGCTGTGTAAGCCACAAAATATACTGGAAAACTTTTTTCATTTACGGATATTATTTCAGCGCTTCTTGCGCAGATGTTTACATTCCCCTCACCCGCCATATCCCAAACTTATAAGAACGCTACTACACTTGATCTTATCCGAAAGGTTCTTAGAAGTGCTGTTTGGGGAGTAGCCTAGAGACAGGGGCTTGGATTGGCGAAAGCTCGCCTGGCAGCGGAGCGCCAGCTCCATGCCAAGAACCAACTAACATAGTTTTAACTGCAGCACCTTTAATCTACTACTAGTTCACTGCCTCCATACATCGTCCCCTTATCAAACGAGCTGTGTCAGGCAGAATTTTGGATTGTTTTCATGGCTTCCATGTTAACTTTGTCGCCACCCTGCTGTGTAATCCACAAAATATACTGGCAAACTTTTATCATGTACCAATATTATTTGAGCGCTTCTTGCTCACCTCCTTTGGTTCCTCTCTGCTACCCATTGGTTTGAAGCCTGAGTCCATTTAGGGTATGTCGCCATGCCACTCTCTAGCCTTCCGCTGCTGCCGCTGCCTCTGCATGCCGTCCCCTATAGTGTCAGGGTCAATTATTGGATGTTTTAGATGCTATCTAGCTTCATTCTGTCACTCTGTCATGGCCATGCTGTTGCCCATAATTTTGGCATAATGGTGCATTTAAGCAGCCTCAGAGGCATCCATGCATGCTGCCCCTGCTGTTTCCTGTCCATTTCCGTGGTGTTTCCATCCTTTTCTGAGGTTCCCAGGTGTTTGGCCAAGCTTCCCTGTGCAGAGCCTTGGTCCCCTTGAAAAATGCTTGAGTCTCCCATTGACTTCAATGGGGCTCGTTACTCGAAACGAGCACTCGAGCATCGGGAAAAGTTCGTCTCGAATAACGAGTACCCGAGCATTTTAGTGCTCGCTCATCTCTATTTATATCCCATGTTTGTTTTACAGTTCTGATTCCTATTGTGAGAGTTGCATATGTTTCTCATTCTTCTGTTCATACTGAGAAGGTGCTGCACTGTATCCGGTGCATTTCAGTTGCCAGTCTGAAAAGCGTTCTATTTGCTGGACTGCTGGCTCTCTGCAACCCCTGCTCTGGACCAGCATGGGTTAGTGTTCATGCACCTTAAGAGCCCTGCTTCTCTCACCTGGAGCACTCTGATATTAACCCTGTGTGCACTATTTTCCCTTGCTGGCCAAACCGTTTGTCTGCTAGCATCCTGCTTCTGCTCATTCTGCTATTCGCTTGATCTTCTAGTTTATCAATATTGGCTACGTTCCTGACTACTCTCCTGATTATTTGATTGTGTACTTTCCTTGCTATTTTGTTGTAACTCGGATTGTCTACCTTTTTGTTTTTCTGTCTTGTTATGTGTTTACGCTTTGGTGCAGAGAGGGAACAACAACCAGTTACTGGCCACTGTTTAGAGTGGACCCATTAAACAGAGAGGGACAGGTTGGGGAGCACAGAATTAGAGCTCACTGACCATGTCTGTTATACTACGCTTACATTAAATGTGAAAACTGCTTATCTAGTCTCACATAGTACTAATAAACTATTAAAAAATGTATTTACTTTACAATTAACACTGATCTTTATAGCATATTACATACTGCACTGTCCAATCTAACTTTTTTATTGATTTTTAAAAGAGATCCACCCAAAAATTACTTTATGATGAGACTTTGTCTACAAACCCTGAGGTCACCACTCATTGATACCAGCGACACTATTTACATTTACTAACATTTCCAATAAATTTTGCCAAATCTGAACAATTTTATAAACACTAAACCCTGAGTTCACCAAGAACACCACAAAATTTTATTAAACTCTTTACAATTTTGTCATTACATTTGATATGTTTGTTGATTTATCCTGCTCTTCATCTTTTCTGTTATCTTTTGAAAAAAAAGTCACAATTTCTCTTATGTCAAAACAAATAAATTGTATTTGATGAATCTGTTATACCTGGACACAATGCCCCGTTCTGATTCAATGTTAACATTAATTTTGAGACACTCAAATAGAAGCCCACATTCATTTCTTTCACTTTAGGAAGCAATGTATACGGTGAATATATGTATTGCAAGGAAATGACTATTTTCCTCCACTCTGTGCTGTAATGTATATTTTTATTATGTTTTCACTTGACCGCAAGAAACATTTAAGTTAGAACAAGTCTCAATCACCACTTTCTTTCATGTAACTGAAAAGCAAGTATTTCTTTCCATTTGAAAGGAATAAATGGCCGCGTTGATGCACTAAGAAAAAAATGCCATCACTTTCACATTTGTGCCTTATATTACTTCAGTATTTGAATTTGAAATATGTAATATTTTCAGTCCATCATATATAAGATATTTATTGATTTTATTCTACATTCTACCTCTTGACCTTATTGTAATTTTTTTTACTGCTATAATAACCAATGACAATGTATTCCAATATTTTTTAATAAAACGTCTGTGCTGACGATCTAGTTTTACAAAACGTCATCTGTAGGTCATCAATCAATGATCAATGAAGGCCCGATGTCCCCTTGATCAGCTCAGAACAGAAGATGGCACCAGAAATAACAGTTTGACGAAAAAAAATTGAAACAGAAAGACACACAAGGTGCCAATAGCATAAGACTGTTTGGATAATATAAAATTGGGGATGTATAAATATTGCTCACCTTTGTGAGTTGTGCAGATCAGCACAACACAATGGGGGTCGTTTACTAAGGGCCCGAATTGCGTTTTTCCGTCGGGTTACCCGGATATTACCGTTTTGCGCCGATTTTCCCTGAATTGCCCCGGGTTTTTGGTGCACGCTATCGGATTGTGGAGCATCGGCGCTGGCATGCACACGACAGAAATCGGGGGGCGTGGCCGTCAAAACCCGAAGGATTTGGAAAAACCGCCGTATTTTTTTTTTAAAAAGTGTCGCTTGACGCGCGCTTACCTGCACCCAGCAACGGATCATGAACTCCAGTGAACTCCGACGGACTTCAGCGCAGCAGTGACACCTGGTGGACATCGGGCGCACTACCATAGTGAATCTCTGGAAGAGCACCGCTGGACCACGACAGGACCGGGTAAGTAAATCTCCCCCAATGTGTCACTTTATGGGATCCTATAGGCTGCTGAGCTCTGGACAATAAACTCCAAGGAGATTCCACCAGAGTTAGTGAAAATATGTAAATTGGGCTGTGCATCGCCTATTTGTTTTTGGCGTGCTGCAAAGATCTTCTTGATATCAAAAAAATTTTATAAAATGGATGTCTTTTATTTTAAAACCACATAACAATGTAGAAAATCTTATAAAAATTCATGTCAAGCCTGTCATGGGCTCTTCATCAGTACCTTAGCGTAAGTGTCATAAATTTTATTGGCAGGTTTAAATAAGAATGGAAAAAGGAAGTATTTGTAAAAATGCAAATAACATAAGACGCATATATAAGCAAAATTCCTTGTAAAATAACAGTTTACAGACATTTACAACTTCATCGGCTGAGGTTATTGCTGCTCAGTTCCAATCCACCAAAACGGTGGTCAAGGCTTTTGCTATTAGCTGAGGTGTCATGGTGGTGGTCAGTGGGTTTGATGTCAGACCCCTTGAACCCACAATCTTTGGCATGGACCCAAACTTTGCAGTCAACAATAAGCTTTATATTTGTCAAAATTGTGTTGTTAAAAAAGTTTTGATAATTCAACCTTACACAGTTTCTATGTCTATGTGGGTCACTGGTCACTGGCTACTTCTTCCAGTGCTTCGTGGGGGGCTGGACACACACAGGAAGTCAAGTGAAGCATGGACTGAGAGTTTTGGTAACTCGGGGGAAATGGGAACTAAATATTTATCATTTTACTGGCTCCGTTTACAAAAAAAATATTTTACTGCACAACTCCTTTTATGTGTTTAAACTATACTTTATCATAGCTCCATTTGTAATACAAACAGACTGCAGGAACATTTTGATAGACTTGAGAATTTTCTAATTTATACGTTTCCAATTCGTCACGTTTATGTTTTAATCATTATTCAGTTTTGTAAATTCTCTGTTTATACTTCTCATAATATATTTCTTTATAATTATATCTATTTATCCCAGCAATTCCAAAACATTGTTTATGATTAGCATATTTTCACCTGTAATTAATAGCACATTTTTTATCTTCCTCCTCTGCCCATTTCATGGTGGATTTATATTGTGAGATAGCAGGAGGACTTTGGTGATTTAATAACAGCTGTCTTTATGTATTTTAACGCTATGCATTAAGGTCGGCTTTTTCTCGAAATGGATACGACAGTTAGCTCCTTCATCTCTGTGCATGTTCTGTATTATTAATGTATATTATTACTTCAAGTTTGTCAAAAAAAGGGAGACAGAGGCAAACATTTCGCCTTAATTCAGTCTTGCCAGCAAAATAGAAGACAAAATTATTCAGGGGAAAAATACAATTTTCTGTCATCTCTGCAATACACTGATAAAGCTAAAGGCTAATATGGTTTGATATTTTTGTCACTCATTTGTCATGTGACCTTTCATGCTATCATTAATACTGCTGAGGGACAGAGCAGATACACTAAAATAAGGGTGTGGAAAAGTCAGATTGCTTCTCTAACAACTAATGGTCAGTCATAGCAATTTATGTTTCCCATTGGTAAAATCCGTGATGGAAGAGAAAATGTATTATTAAAATTTGATATTACTGTCTCGGCCCTGCCATGGAAATTTGCAGCTATAACCCATGATGAAAGTACTAGGGGGTTAATAAACCCAGATTTGAATTATGATGTTAATGTTTTGGAACATGCTTGTTCCAACATTTAAAGTTTTGGCTAAACTGTATTTTTTATATTTAATCATATTACAGTCAAACTCATTCAGTGTGAGGCTCTGAGGCTTTCCCTTTATCACAATCAATTGGATCATGTATGTTTTGTTACATTTATTAGGAATCAGGACTTCAGGATATATGTATTATTTATATTTCAGTATTTTAGACATTTTTCTGATTTTCCCGATTCGGGTATAGTTTGCGCTTGTCTATTGTGATCAAGCCAACCCAATTTGGAGTGTTTTCTGAAACAAGTTTTGTTCTTAAGTTGAATTTGTATATAAGTTGAAACTGGTATATTTTATATTTGTAGCTGCAGACAAATGTTTTTGGATTTTAAATTTTAAATTGGATTTTCAAAAATTTTGTGTTGTCATGGGAGAAAAGATTATGAATAAAACTTCATCACAGACACTTTACAGCTGAGCATTGCAGCCTGGGACTAAAATAAAACATCCAGAGAGCTTCAGCAGAGGTCACAGGAGGCAGCAAGATCTGTCTGTAACTAGGGGTTGTCTGTAAGTCGGGTGTCCTTAAGTCGGGTACTGCCTGTAACTATTTATCTTACCTCTTATTAAGGGCATTCTAATGAAGTTATCATGTTCAATACTAATTAAGACCAATTAAAGTGTAGATTTTCACTTCCAGCATTCCAAAAGCCATATTTTTTAAATTTTTTAATGCTGTTCAGGGCTTGTTTGAGGGCTAGTTCTAGGTGGAACAAAGTGTACATCCAACTGGCACATTTTAATATTCTATGCAAGCTGAACAAAAAAATCCAAATGTGAAGAAATTGACCAAAAATCATGCTGTGCCATTTTGTAACAAAATTAGATTTTATGTTATACGATCCAAATCAAAAATCCTCTTTACTTTTTTGGTTAGTAAAACGACACATTTACCAAATTTATATAGTTTGATCTCAATACAGGCAGTCCCAGTCTAGGTAGGTTCTTTAGGTTTGTTCTTAAGTTGAATTTATATGTTTGTAAGTTGGAACTATTTTAACTAATTGTAACCCCAGCCAAATTATTTTGGTCTATATGACAATTGGATTTTAAAAATGTGGGATTGTCATAATCAGGATTAACAATGAATCTTAACTGTGGACACCTTTGATAACTGTTACAACTGATCATTGTACCAACATCCAGAGGTCCGTTTATAAATAGGGGTCCTCTGTAAGTCGGGTGTTCTTAAGTAGGGGACCACCTGTACCTTAAAAAAAACATATTGGGGCACATTTACTTACGGTCACTGTAGTTCACTGAAATCATGAATCTGTCCATCTTTTTTGTGGTGCACCTTTTACATAGGGCGGGTAACACAATTTGAATGTTAAATACAGCGCTCAGTCCGAATCAGTCACACCATCCAACAGCACGCCCCCTAATAGCACACAAAAGCACCACAGACACTTCTTAAATACCTGTGCAACCCGTTTTAGCCTAGAAGAACCTGAACAGTCCGACTAAAGCGCACAGCGTGACCTTTCGTAAATGAGTCCCATTGAGAATAGAGATGAGCTGACCCAATGGTTGGGTTCAGCCACCTGACCCAGACTTATTGCCAGAAGAATGCCCAATCAGTTAAATTGGCACCCCTACCAACTAGCCATGGCTACAATTGGCCAAGGGAATACCCTGTATGACATTTGGGTCACATTTTATTAAAATTTTTATAATTAGCTGAATGGTAAAAAACAGTCGATTGAGATGTTTTTCTCTGTAACATAACATACAAAACAATTATTTTTATACTTTCTTGGATCTGACATTTTTCATTTATTTGATATAAGCATCCTAAGGAAAGGAATACCATGTCCTGTATTATGATAGCTCAGCCGTTGTGCCTTCTTGTTACATCCTTATCTGTACCATAACATAGAGGTACATCATGATGGGTTAAGGGTAAAAGGAGTTCTCTGAGATAGACAAAGAATGGCTCATCCATAGGATATCCAACACACAGGCCCCACACTGGTGAGGTATTAACAGAATATACAGAGCCGAAAGCCAATGACTCAGAGCTATCTATTGGCTTTGTTGTAATTGTGACACCATCAACATCACATGAGCATTGGGGATGACCAATGATTGAGTATTATGTATGTTGTATTATAATATGGTGAGTATGTCAGAGGGATTGAGGCAATCTTATTGCTTAAACCCAGTACTACCTATCTGACAGCTGGTGGCCGATTAACACAGTTGGTGTTGAAACTATACTATGTCAACTGCCTTTTCACAAATCTAGGCAACACAATCTCTGCACTCAATATGACTTTATCTAAAATAGTATTGAAATGTTATCTTTACGCATTAGACCTACTCTAGCTATTTTAGTCAAATTGCATGTAAACTCTAAAGCTCCTTTCACATGAATGTGTGAAGGAACAAAATCAGTCCGCACAGTTTATTTATATAGCACCATCAAATTCCATAGCGCTTTACAAACTGGCCCAAAAAGGAGCCTATAGCACCCACCCGTGGTACGGTGACCACACACATGTCACCGAACTGTACCGTCCACGGAAAAAAGATCCTTTCCCTTGTTTACACCCGTGTGCCGTGCCTTACTTTGGAGAGGGGAGGGGGAACAGTGGTTATCCCTCCACCTCTCTAGTCAAATATGTGCTATGCCCAGGTACCAGCCCAGGAGATGGAGGGAACTACTGGGAACTACTGAATTCTGCAGTCTGATGAAAGTTGAGGTACACTTTATCAAACATAATTCACATGGATTTCCATGCAATTTTTTCTGTGCAGTTTTGAAATTTGACTTAATAAATTACATGTGAAGTACTAAAAATAATTGATTAACACGTAGAATAATAAACCCTTGGGTCACCAGCACATCAAACTGTATATCTGAGACAGACCTCTAAGAGGGAATCAGAAAAAATTACTCATATGAACATGCCCAAAGGAGGATAAGGCAGCCCAAAGTGTAGGGATTCAAAAGAACAGTGTAGGGCTGCATCCATATATGTATTGTTTTTGGACTTGTGGCAGCCATAGTTTCAACTTCTAGCACTTGTCCCCATGTATTTATATTGGCTCTTATACATGGCAATGGTTTTCACAGCCCTGGGTATGTGCTCCTGGCCCGGCCACAAAACTAAAAATAAGGGGGTATTTTTCACAGCCTATACTGTACACCTAAAACAGGCATAAAAGCTGTTTAGTCCAATACTCCACCCTTTACTAGTTGGGTGTGAAAGTGGAGGTGCAGGCGCTTGTGGATTATATTCCTTCTTTTTACATGCTGACACACTAGTACATTTGTATTTGTAGTGAGACTGCACACCTTTGTATACATGTAGCTTTAAGAGATTTAACAGCATATTTAGTGACCATTTTCAATAAGTATAAACACAACAAAATCACAGCAAGGCCTTGACTGATCCCGTAGGTTTGAGCTCCAATGTTCATTATTTTGGGTAAAAATATGTTTTTGGTGACTTTGAGATGGGGGATTGTAAAAAATTATATGATATGCATTACTGTCTGTAAGAGATAGGGGCTTATTTAATAAGGGTCCGCGGATCGCATTTCTGTCGGACCTCCAGTTATTTTAGGGATTTTTGCACCACTGTGACAGGGATTTAGCAGGGGATTGTGTCGCACGCGATCAGATTTTCATGCAACAGAAATCGGTGGGCAGGCCGTCGGACAATCCGACTTATTCGGACTGATTTAAGTTTCAAATTGTGTTGCATCCAATGCACTTACATACACCGAGAAGAAGATGGTGAACTCCGTCGGACCTGAGCAGGGAGCACGATCTTAGTGAATTGAAGCACAGTGCATTATCGTCGGACAATGCTCTATTTGTGTAAATATTTGCAATTTAAAATAAATTTATGTCATAAAATTTTTTTGGGCACAAAAACAAATAAAATGTGTTAAAATGCATAGAAAATATAGTTCACTCCACTAACTTATTTGGGTTATTTTTTTTTTTTTTTGTCTTCAGAGTTTGTGATTTTTGCTCTTTACTACAGAGTTAGAGATAGGGAGTATGTGAGGAACAACAACGTCAAAGAAGGAAGGCATTGAAATATAATCTAAAAATTGAAGAGTGTTCTGGCAGTACCTGTCACTGTCTCCAGTATATGTTCTGTATAGGCTGCATGTGCATGTGTTTGCGTACATGTGCCAGCATACACACATACTGTAAATCTGACATTTATCTGTAAGTGAAAACAAGTAAAAATGACAGCTATAAATTGCAGCGCTCTAAATAGGTCCCTGAGAGACTGCGCATACAGAACCTGTCTGTAAATTTCCTTATAATAAGTAAACTTTTACACCTAAGTAATAGTGAAACGCTTGTTCTTGCTTCACTTCCTCTTTTTACCTAATCGGAGTTATTTAATATTTATAAATTATGATAGTTGTATAGTTTTTTTTTTTCCATTTCTTAGGAAAATATCAGAGTGTAATATATCACATTAACCTACTGTAGGGTAGAATGTTTTGCTTCTCTCGATAAATGGCTATAAAACTAACACACTGCATCTTTGTCCCCAAAAGGATTTCATTTCAGCAAAATGTCAGCCATTTGCAGGTATAAACTCTGTGCTAAAAAAGAAAAAAAATGTATATTATAAAAAAAAATCTTAAGAATATTTGTTGCATATAAATTTTTATTTGTATCTGTACAATGTAATAATATTGTCCCCAATCGGTTTATGATTAGAAATTTTCTGTTTATGGCTACGGACAACTGTAAGAATTGGTGTTTGCTTTATCATATCTCCAAATATTTGCAATCCCTACGGAGGACATTTTTTAGCTTTGTACAGGAAGACCCCTAAAACGGTTACTTTGGGGAATATTTGCAACCTTTAAGAATATGTTCACATTGCATTAGCATAAGTGTGGGGTAAGTCCTGAAATCGTTCTCCCATTCTTTTCAAAGGTAAGCAGTGACTGATGGATATTGCTTGGATACTGACTGATGGATACTGATGGATACTGATGGATTCTGTATACTGGAAAAACAGATTCCTATCCTATTGTGCCGTGGTTTAAGATACTGTTCTTAAGCCATGTTGGATGACCACACATTGATAACCCAATTAAAATTAGGCTAATCCTAATGCAAATATGCTGCAGTATCTGTAGCAGAAACCCAAAGATTTTATGTTTTTTTCCCATATGTATCACCTCTAACATGTATAATAGATGCCCATTTCATTGATCTGGTTAAACAATATCAAATTTACCTTACTGGATATTACTTCCTTTGGGACAAAAGTCGCATCACTAATTTATGGAATTACCAGAAGCTTTTTTCAGGGGTATAATTGGTGATCTTGAGATCACATTGCAAAACTTGTAATAGGTCCCCACTATAACTGGACACTCTTAGCCGTACATTACAAAAAGATTAGACAGAGATATCACAGTAAATGGATAGTACACACCATGATCAGGGGTGGATTTAGACTCCCATGGACCTAGGGCTATATGAATATTATAGCACCTACAAGTCTGGAATTCACATCCCTCATATGGTACTAAAATCAAGCTTCTTGGGGAATGGAGGATGAGTCCCTTTTACCTATGGTTTCAATCTACGGTTTCAGGATCTTTGAAGGTCTTCCAAAAGTCCTGAAATGGCTCTTGTGTACATGTGAATTGAAAACATAAATATGTGTATGAGAATTTCATGGGTAAAGGTCCTTCTTATTATATAATTTTGTGATAATTTGGATGGCCCTGCCCCCCCTATAAGGCTTGGGTCCCAGGCTACAGCCCAAACCACCTAAATTATAATCTACACTGAAAGTGATGGCACAATACAGGGATACTAAACTAAATAGTGTCACAGCACAGGGAGAACACATAGTGATGTCACAGTGCAGAGATCATATACACAGTGATATCACATTACAGGGACTCATATGAACTAACTAGACTCTAAGAAACAACTTAAACAAGTTTTTCACTTATAAGTTCTCAATTAAACTAATATAAAGTAGAGTAAAAGCCAGCAGACACTTCTTTTAGTCAAGCAGACCAGTTTTATTGGCATAACACACATTAGGATCAGCACTCTTTGAAGAATTATTACTGCACATTAATATCTTATACACATGTACAAGAAGTCAAAATATCGAGATTTCTACAGAAGGCATAATATGTGAGTTGAAAGTTGCTTTGAAGCTTTGATGTGCTGTAGAAATGATTTGTTACCTTGGAATGATAGAGTTGATGCCCAAAGTATGTTCTGGAACTCTTGTCATTGATTTTCATGCTTACCGAATGACTTACATTATTTTAAACAAAATTGCTCTGGACTCTTAGGCGTCATGCACATAGTCATATTACAGATCTTTGTAGCAGGGATTTGTAATTTAGTGTTCATCAGCCCATATTGTATTCTATATTACCCTGAAGAAAGTAAAATGACAAAAAAAAGTATGCAGGTAAAAACTGAAAACTCTGTTTTAAAGGGGTTGCCTGACGTACAGTGGATGTAGTTAAAGGGTTTGTATGGGGCTTAAAAAATTGGATACATTTGTGAGGGGGGGCTTAAAAAACAATAAACTACTTAAACTCACCACCACTGGGTCTCCCGCTCATATGCTTTGCCACTGTCGCTGTCGCAACTACACAAAAACACATGTACTGCATTGGCACCATTAGTTTTACATCTAAAGCAGCGGTTCTCAACCTGTGGGTCGGGACCCCAGCGGGGGTCAAACGACCAAAACCGGGGGTCGCCTAAAGCCATTTTATTGTGTTTTTACTGCGAGTTGCATGGTTTGGGGTCACCACAACATGAGAAACTGTATTGTGGGGTCACAGCATTAGAAAGGTTGAGAGCCACTGATCTAAAGCATCTATTTAGTATCCTCAGATGAGGACTTTAAAATGAATATACTACATTGTATGGGGCACATTTAATAAGGGCTGTGCACCGCTTTGCAACACACTTTTTTCGTACTGTGCCATTCTTCAATGTTAAAATGGCGTGCACAAGTATTTAAGTAGTGGGTGCACGCGACCCTTTTTGTGGCGCAGCTGCACTGGCTTCCATGTGACACAAATTAGGGGGCTTCCCAATCGGATGCTCTGACTGATTCGGACTGAGCACGGGTTGTAACTTTCAATTTGTGTCGCAAGCCCAAGCACTTAGATGCACCACTAAAAAGATGGGGAACTGTGTCAGACCTGATCGGGCGCCTGATCTTAGTGAATCGTGGCAGGGTGGCTTATACATGGACAATGCACTTTCAGTGAAAACCAGTGACATGAGTAAGTAAATGTGCCCCTTTGTGTTACATGCTTAATTTTAAAGCAACTTTTGTGGCTCCCTTATAGTTAAAAATATGAGAAGAATTGGTTTTTGAAGTTTTTTGTGTTTCCAATTTTTGCTGTGTCCTATAAAGACATGATTAACTTTTTTCATACGTCAGTGTATGGACCTGTGTAAATTTTTGCAGGACAAGCTGTGGTTTACATTGCTACAATTTTTGACAACTTACTATTCAAATTTTTGCTGGGAATAACCATTTTTATATTTTTATAGATCTGCGCATAGTCATATGACAGATCTTTGTAGAAGAGATTTTTAAATTAGTGCTCATCAGCCCATATTGTATTCTATATTACCCTGAAGAAAGTAAAATGACAAAAAAAGTATGAAGGGGTTTCCTGATGTACATAGAAATCTGCTTGGATGTAGTTAAAGGGGTTGTACAGGTTTAAAAAATGGATACATTCATGAGGGGGGGGGGGGCATAAAAAACAATAAACTACATAGACTCACCTCCACCGGGTCTCCCACTCATATGCTTTGCCACCTTTCACTGCCGCGTCACTATTACAACTACTGCTGTGAGCCTGCTACAACAAGAGTTCAAGCAATAACACATGCAATGCTTTGGTCGGGGCATCAAACAGACGGAAAAAAAAACAGAGACCCGGTAGAGATGTGAGACGCTGCACTGTTGGTTCCTGACAGTCCTGCACCTTTGGTCCTGCCACGTGGTACAGATGCGCTATTAATGTCATGAATGATGTAACATCACTGCAGGATCTACTAATAGATGTAAATTTGAAATGGTAGGAAATTGAATAGCCATTTTATATTTTTATAGATCTGGAATTTTAAGATGTGGCAATAAATAGAATATCGGCTGTGACAGTAATTGATTATTGCTGCCTGATGACATCACAGGGGGTGGGTTATTCAGACTGTAGGTGCAACTTTCTTTGAAGGGAATAAAAGTGGTACCTGCAATGTGGTCAGACAGCCAATACAGTTCTGTGTAATATTGTGTAAAACAGATAATTAACATGGTGGGGGGTGTCTCTGATTTTCTATCATAGTCTGAACTTTGGAAATGTCACTAATGATTTGGGGCCACAAAACCCCTCTAGGTCTGATATGATATCTTTATAAATATGTTGCAAACAGTAATTAAGATAATATCCCAGAAGAAAAGCATCACTCTGTGGGAGTGTACTTTGCATAAACAAAGTTGTAACCTGCATTAACACCTTTACTCTTTTAGACAATCATACTCTTATTATAAAACATGCAGACAATGAGTCCTTCCCAGCTGTCCCTACCTTATTGCCCGGCCTTTCCTCAACCTTATGGAGACAACTGGTTGAAGTTTCCTACCAATGCCAAAGTGCAAACGAAGAGACAAAAACAAGACAATACAAACAGAGAGGGATAGATGCCAAATACGGGTCAGAACCAAGAGGTCAATTTTTTACAAAATCGCTTGGTAAACAGATGACATGATAAACACAGCACTACAATACTATGGTAGGCAAAGAGACCTGATCCATAGAACCTTATATGAGATACTAAAACTCCAGTCTGGAAGGCGGTTGGATCCGATCTCTGACATCAGACAGGGTGGCAACAAGAGTGGTGCAAAATTGTGGTTTAACTATTAGTGAAGCAGAACAGAGTTCACAGGAGACAGACAAGTGTGGTAGAAATCATTCAAGGCTGCTGGTAAGGTATAAACCAGTGTTCAGACTAGCAGGGACAGAGTAAATGTAAATGATACTATCAGTGCATTCTCAGTCATACTTTACAGACAGAGAATGACGCCCTTATGGATATTGGATATTAAAGAAGCCGTATTCCACATAACTATATAAAAGCTGCCATTTCTTTTGTTATTAAATTACCCTATCACATATTTTGTATCGTGGTAAGTAGCTAGAAGTGTGACTCCTCACCCTTATAAATATTTTACAGATATTCAATAGAGATAATCAAATGTTTGATCATTTACTTTGTTGGATATTTGAGAAAACCAAAGCTTACATTCAGTTAGCATTGATTTAATGGCCAGTGAAGTATCTATTACCCTTATATACTTTTCCTCTAGGTGTCTATGTGGTCTAAAAATATATAACATACATACAGTATAGTATTCTGCTTATAGAAATTAATAGAGCCCCATTACCTATAGAACATGGTTCCTTTGTTGTGAATAGGGGCCAAATTTAACCCTTCAAAGTTTTTCTATGAACCAGTAGATAATTTGAATTTATTTGCAAAACGCAGAATACTACGAATACATCTGTTTTGCATTATTTTCTGCCATTTTTTCCATTTTCTATTTGTAAATTATCACACATAACATTTCGGCTCATTTCTTTTGGATTCTTATTTTTCTTATATTTTATTGTATGACATATATTTATTAAAATCTCGCAATTAATCAGCACAAAATATTTATCAGTCATCCAATGAAGTAAATAAAACTGTATTAACTGCCTTCAGTTAAAGTCTATTATTCCTATCAATATTTAAATATTACAATGTTTTAAAGAAAAGCGGCAAATTATAGTTCTGCACATTGCAGCGTGTCAAGGCGTCATTCTGCCTTCAAAATCGAGATTGTATATTTTCTGCAGAAAGTGAGAGAAAGAGCAAAAGAAAATAATTTTAGGTTAGGGCAAAAAAAAACATATCCTAGTAGAAAATGGAGCGAGAAAAAGAAATTATCAAAGCAAGCTGTGCAGACCATTGTTAAACTTCCCTGTCCGTAATGACAACTGTGACCTACAGAGGTAGCCCTTTCCTAATAAAGAGACAGGATAGTACCGCAGGGCTTCATTGTTTCCTACTACAATGAATAAACTCTTAAGTAAATACATTACCATCATAACACTAGATTTTCCTTCAATCAGTCTCATTGGCAATTTGGAATTTTTAATTTTGTATTTTTTTTTTTTTATCACTTGGCATCTCAAAAGTGCAGATCATTTATAATTAAATAGTTTTCAGTGGAATAAAGGCTTGAAACAATACAGTGTGGTCAATACTACAAACCCGTTCATCTATTTTTAATATCAAATTAATATATAAACATCGATAAATCGATAAATATTTAAATCTATACATTTTTTAGATATATTTTTTATATATTTTTTTTTAACCAAAGTGTTTCAGCCTTCCCGGCCATTCTTCAGGGCTGACATTTATGTTTGCATGTAAATAAAGGCAGAATGACAAACAAAGAATACAATCTCATATACAGTACTAGCGTTCAGCAGTAAAGAAGAGATAGCCGGCTCGCTGCTCCCAATCACCAAGTGGTTGCTATAGTTACAAGGTCAGGAAATATGCCTTATCCCCAGTTGTCCAAGGCTTGCACATGTCACTTCTGAAACTATGAATTTTATATACAGGTCAGGAGATGAATACCTAAGAAATAAACAGAGAGCTGGACGATAATTGCAGATAATGCTTTAACATCTTTTGCGTTCTTTGGAAAACGTTTTATTATTTTTTAGGGTTTTTTTTTTTCTACCCATAGTACAATTTGATAATGTTGTGTGTTAAAACCAGAGCAGTCGCCTTGTATTTCTTTTAAAGTTGCAATTATTTATTTATTTCTTCGCCCCGGTCCTTCCAAACGGTTCTTAGAAAATGCATTCGGTAATTTAATATTTATTTATTTGAATACATTAGAAATATTTTTTTTTCCAGGAAAAATAAATGATTTCAAAACATTGAAGGTTAAATTTAAAATCTGAACAAAAATTAAAGATGGTATCTTACCTGTTTTTTTTTTTTTGTTTTTTTTTTCCTTTCCTGTAATAGAGAACTGAATCCATGAATCCGCAACAGAAAAGAGTGCTGATATTTTGCTTAAAATTGGAAGAAAAAAAATCTGGAGAAGGTGAAGGCTCCTGCAAAACTTCTACCAAGGATAAATAAGAGGCCATAAGGAGACTTAGAAATTGACATCACACGGTAGGTCCAAAATGATAAAAAATAAAAAATATTATAGCAAGTCAGAAATGTGCATGAATCTGTGTGTTTAGCATCTGCATTTCTTGTTTTTTTTTTTTTTTACATGTATTCATGTATTTCATGTAATATCTCTGATTCATGAGGATATTTAACTCTTATAATCACCATTCAGAGCTCCCAGATGAATGATATTAATGAAAATATCTAAAAAAAAAACACAGTTCATTTATTTGCTTTTTCAATGTGCACATTATATTTTATTTTATTTTTTTGCTTTTTTTCCCTGACTATTATAAATTACATTTGCTGCTTTTTTTTACACTGATGATAAAAGCACTGAATAGAAAAAAAAATAGCCATATAAGACTTAATGGTGGATATATTGGTCCACCTTCCCTCTGGATTGTAGCTTTTGTTCAGATGAACCTGTTTTTCCTTTCTTTTTTTGTTGGTCAGAAAAGATTAGTCCTTACATTGATAACAATCCTTCCTATTTTTTTTTTTTTTTTAGAAGGCAGCATTCAAATGAGAAACTAAGTACATTTCTTTTCAACAGGCAATTTACCCCATGATGAGATATGCTTTCACTTTTTTTTCTTTGACATTCTAGCATCTAGCAGCACAGCAGGTATCCAGAGGTTAGGCTTCAAATAAAGGATAACTACATTCTTACATTAATAGATGCCATTGTATGAATTTGTCATATTATTGCAGCATTTAGTCCCTTTAATTGTGCTTTTAAAATTATACATGATAAAGCTGTCCAGACTGAGGTTACTAAATATCCTACCTATTCTTTTCTAATAATTGTTCTGTTTCTAGAATGCTCTCCTCTCTTTTCTTTCTCTCCACACTCTTCATGTGACTGGAAACTAAAGAAGATTTTAAAATGCTTTATTCTCCAGCTTTTTCTTTACAGAAATATCAGACATAAATAATGTAAAGCAAATCTCTCCCATCTGTAGTATTTTCTAATATTATACACTTCTGTATGGGACTTTATATTTATCATTTTATCATTTTTTATTCATAACTTACAAGTGCATGTACAGTACATATGTGTCTATTTATCTATCATTCTAGCCATGGATCCAATCAT